>NC_072477.1:57575072-58840072 GCF_027574615.1 Eptesicus fuscus
TATTCCTGCATTTCTTCCTTATTTTGTGTGTAGTTGATATTTTGAAGTGAAATGCTAAAATCTCATTTCCTTTTGTGTGTATTCTACAGCTGTTTCCTCTGTGGTTACAATGGGGAGTACATTTAATGTCCCCAAGTTAAACACTCTCATTTGAGTTTATACCAGCTTAACTTCAATAGCATACAAAAACTCTGCTCCTTTACAGCTCAGTCCCCACCCCTTTCAGTTGCTGTCACACAAGTATATCCTTGTATGTTGTATGTCCAAAAACATAAATTAATAATTATTTTAAATGTACCGTATTTTCCAGCGTATAAGATGACTGGGCGTATAAGATTTTCCTGGATTAAAAAGTCGTCTTATATGCCGGAAAATACGGTAATTCTGCTTCTCTGGTATATATACCATATATATAATATGTATATATGTATATATGTATATACCGTATTTTCCCAGGGTTTTCTAGGTATTTTTGTTTGGTTGGGGGTTTTTTGTTTTTAGTTGTTGTTGTTCTTGCTTTATTGTTGTAGGCTGTCTCTGTGATAAGGATCAGCCTAAGATATAAATGTAAGGTCTTTTCAGCTCTTTTCTGAGCCTTCACCTTTCCCTGGGCATGCAGAGTCACTTTCTAATTATCCCCATATATGTAGTTGTTTTCGAATGTCCTGGTCTTTAATATCTGGCTCCCAGAAGGGAAAAATGAAGGGGAGAAGGTGCCGGTGAGGAGATAGAAGGTAGGTAGGCAGTTAGGGACGGGACCTGAAGAAGGGAAACTAAATAGAGAAATCCAAGAATATCAGAACATTGCAGACATGGCAGGATAGAGTTTGCTGGCTGTGCCCTGTTCTGAGAAAAACCGCAGAAATAAACAAGATGACCCAGGGCCGAACACTGTTGAGCGAGGAAAAGACAGTGACATCACCTCAGACCTGACATGGCAATCCTCAATCAGGTCCGTCCCACCAGTGGGAACTTGAGCTTTAAAATGTATGGATGTGGCTAAGGCAGAATTCTCTGAATGATCAATCAGGAGCTAGCAAAGCACAGGAGCTAGCAAAGCATATATATACCCCTGGACAAAGAAGCTTCACTGGCAACCAATTTGGGCCCCCTCCCCACTGGGGGGAGTCTAGCTCTCTGAATAAAATTTTATTTTCACTTACCTCCTTGAATTCATTGTTCAACTTCACGAGACAACAAACTCAGACCCAAACAGAAAAACTGGTATCACCAGCTCTTTAAGTCCCCTGCAAGTCACACCAGCTGGAAGGTAAAACACTTAAAATTACAGGAGGTGCAGCAACAATGACCACCTGCCTCTTTGCATCTCTGTGATCAGAAGTGACAATCAGTGATCAGAACCCATATTTGGAAGACAGGATCCTTTTTGACCAACCTGATTACTGCAATTGTGTGCAAGCTGCTCAAAACTGAACATGCGCACAGCTGCTTGCCACACGACTGGGAATAGGGAGTAAGTAGCTGCTACTGTGCTAAGAGCTGAAATTGACCAAAATTAATCATCCAAGCCTTCTCATAAAAGTTGTAAGCCTTATTGATAGACTCCAGAGTTCCAAAATAGTTTATTACATCAGACAACTTCTGCCAATGAAATTGTTGTCTATGTGGGGAGACATTTCCTGTTGCCTCTTACTCCACCATCTTCCCAGAATCCTCCTTGGCACATTTACTCTAGAGTCTCCTGCCTACTCTCCCATGCCCTATCACATGTACATATCCATGACCTCCATGAAGAATGCCTCCTGTTGGTGATACTTCCTGACACTTAGGTGTTCAAACCATTGAAGAGGTCGTGAATTCTGCTCAGCAATGGTCATTGGCCAAATGCAGGATTTATCAGTGTAGGAGGACTAAGGAGCCACCTCTTTAAATCTCTCAGCTCCTCAATCATGCATCCTTTCACATTTTCTACCAATGTGATCAAAATTCTAAGAAAAAGAGAGGATCTTCATGCTGTGTTTGTGTATGTGTACACATATATGTGGATATGCAAAAACTTCTTTTCTAACTCCCAAAACCACGAAAAATATATATATTTTAGAGTAAAATCCTATTGAGAAATTTCCCCAACCTCTCCGAGTTAACTACAAACAACAGGATTGCTTGACATTTTCTTGGCAAAACTTAACATCTCCAAGAACTTGAACAAGGAAAGCCAGCCCATGAGCACATGTGTTTGATGCCTCTGAACTTGGAGCAGGTTCTCTGACCATCAGTAGTGGAGAGAAGTGGTGACATTTCACCTCCCACCTCTCCCCTCGCTGCCTCTCACCCTCTGTATGATGTTGGTCTCATTGTGGACCAATTAACACTGGGTTGATGTGAGGGGAGATTGCAGACCCCTTCACTCAGCAGGGAACTTACTGGGCTGCTGAACTAGGTCTTTGTGAGAGACTGGTTCCCCCTGACTCTCCTCCCCCACTTTGTAACTGCCCTGGGAGAAAAGGCTTACAGGGGAGTGGGTGGCCCTCATAGTTGTGGCTGGCCAACTCCTCACTTGCCTGTGAGTTCCCAGAGGAAATGCAAACAAATCAGACTACACTTGGCTGCTGGCCAGTGAATCTTTGAACTTCTTCAATAAGTCTTTAAAACTTTGGTTCTGACCCAAATCTTTTGCTCCAACATAAAAACTTCTGGGCCTCAAGTCTCTCTGTGTAGGGAAACAGTGTGTCTGTGGCATTTGAATAAGGGTGTTTATCTAAAAATGGTTCCTTGAGTTCTACCAGATTGCACAATGAGCTCACTGTGCCTCACCTTCCATCTTCAAACCTTCCTGAATATCTAGTTTGTTCACCTACACCCTTTCCCTCGGCTGTTGGGTGTATTTACTTGTGAATGTTCCTAACTCTTGTCTTCTTTCTTTGTAAGCCCCCAATTGTGCTTTGTAAAAAGGCCCAGAGGTTGCTGAGTTTTCACTGAAACCAGGATGAGAGAGAACAAACGCTCCAGCGGGAGGCGTTTGGAAGGTATTGGCCGCGGGTATTCACTATGCAAAGTGGCTGTGGAGCTACCACTGTTACCAAAAAATGTTTTTAGTTTGAGAAATTGGGGAGATATAAGGTACAGTTTTTTTCTTTTAGACTAAATGGTACATTAGTTGTTGTTGTTGTTGTTGTTTTCATTCTTTGTTGCTTAGTTTCAAAGCAGATTATATGGCAGATACCTGCTCTCCAAAGCCACATCTCCTGCCCTTATAAACAAGTCTCAAGGGAGAACCAAGTGTTCTAGACCAGGCATTCCTCTGAGTCCCAAACCAATACCCTCCCCACCTTCACTTCCACACCCTCCTGGAAATACTATTATTGGGTTCACTGTGAGACGGAAAGGAAGCCAGTTGCCAGCGAACCACTAAGCAGGGTTTGTTTGTTTGGGGTTTTTTTATCTACCCTCCCACCAGGTTACCTATACAGCACGGATATTCCAACAGCAACCAAATCCTCCCCAGGGTGTCTCCTTAGGTACTAAACTTGAGACCTCCTCAACCTGAAACATGCCTGCTCCAGACCTACAGCAGATCTGGGGATGAGAGGCATCAAGTCAGTTCCCCCAAAGAGCCCTAAATAGCTTGAAATGTAATTGGAAGCAAAGGAGGATTCCAGACTCAAGGAAGGAAGAGAAAATCACAGATAACACCCTAGGCATCTTTTTAAAGAAAATTGGAGTGATCAATAATTGTTAACCCACCCTAGCTGGTGTGGCTCAGTGAACAGAGCAATTGGTTCTTGGACTGAAGAGTCCCAGGTTCAATTCTGGTCAAGGGCTCCATCCCCCACCGGGGTCAGGGCACATTTGGGAGGCAACCAATCAATGTGTCTCTCTCACATCAATGTTTCTCTCTTTGTGTCTCTCCCTTCCTTCCACTCTCTCTAAAAGACAATGGAAAAATATCCTCAGGTGAGGATTAACAAAAAAAAAATTGTTAACCCATTTCCATAACTGTTCTCTTAATCAACACCTCCATAGAGTCAGGCCTGAGCTGTTCATTCATCTGAGTGACTTTTAGTGACCATAGCTGGAAACAGACTCCATTTCAGAATTAGTTTTCTTTACGGCACACTTCCAGCATGTCATAGGGCCTTGAGTGTTGTGAAGTAACATTCTTTGTTCCTCTTAAAGTGTCAGCTTAAACTTATCCTATATAATAAAAGACCAGTGACCAAATGGCAGAACGACCAGAACGACCAGAACAACCAGTCGATTAGTCACTATGACATGCACTGACCACCAGGGGGCAGATGCTCAAGGCAGAAGGGTATTCACTATGCAAAGTGGTCAGTGCTCTCCCACAGTGGGCCGATCCCCACAGGCCACACCCCCCACTAGTGCACAAATCCTGTGCACCAGGCCTCTAGTATTGTTATAATTGTTCTGTTTTATTAGTAGTTATTGTTATTCTTATTGTGCCTAATTTACAAATTAAACTTTATCATAGCTTTGTATGCATAGAAATAATATATATAGGGTTTGGTGCTATCCAAGGTTTCAGGCATCCACTAGGGACCTTGGAATGTTTCCCCCATAGATAAGAGGCACTACTGTACATATTTATTTTGTACACTAGTGGCCCAGTGCACGAATTCGCGCACATTGAAAGGGAATTAATTAGAGGAAATAGCTGGTTTTCAGACATATTCTGTCACTGACACCGGCTGGGGAGAGGGACCATGAGGATGGGGCTCCCTCCTCCCTCCAGTCAGGGTCCCGGGTGCAGGTGAACAGGATTCAGGACTGTTAGGGCCAGTGATCAGGGCCTATCAGAGCTTTCCTTCCCCCAGCTGCCGGCAGATGGCCCCGCCTCCACTCCTGCCACTGCTTGCCATCTATGCTGCACCACCCCCATTTCTCCCCCCCACCGGTCACCTCCCTCTGCAGGCAACAGGCATGGGGTGCAATTGCTTGGCTGGCCTGGGCCTCCCTCTGTAGGGCGATCACTGGCCAGCCCTGCTTATCTGCCACAGCATCGCTGGCCGGTGGCCTGGGCCTCACTCTGCGGGGTGATCATGGAGCCCCCCTGATTGATCGCCCCGCTGGCCAGTGGCCTGGGCCAAGCAAATTCAAAGTACAGTATAAGAAACATCCTATCTAATAATAGACAAATATGCAAATTGACCATACCTCCAACACGCCCACAAGCCACGCCCACCATCCCATCAGAGCGAGTATGCAAATTAACCCAAACCAAGATGGCTACAGCCACAGAGAGCAAGGTTTCCTAGGTAACAGAGGAAACCAAGCTTTCCGCCTGCCCTGGCCAGGCCTAAGCCTCCACTCAAGCTACAAAGTTTCAATTATAGAAGGTAAACAAATTCAAACAAATGGCGGCAGAATGGAGCTTGAGAGAGCAGGCCAGGGTTGCCGCCGGCAACAGGGGAAGCAAAGCTTCCCGCATACCCTGGCCGGGCCCACCCACTTAAGGCAACAAAGTTTCAATTATAACCCCAACACAAATGGCTGCCGGCCTCAGAGGGAGCCCCAGGCTTGGCTCCGCTCCAGGCTACAAAGTTTCAATTGTAGAAGGAAAATAAATTCCAGATACCAGGGCCTCTGCTTGGGTTGCCAGGGGGCGTGGCCTGCCTGCAAACCACCACAGGCCCCTCGCTCAGCCACCCCACACCCCAAGGGAACCCCCACCTGATCCGGGATGCCCTTCAGGGCAAACCAGCTGGCCCCCACCCCTGTACCAGGCCTCTATCCTATCTAATAAAAGAGTAATATGCAGATTGATCATCACTGCAACACACAATATAGCTGCCCCCATGTGGTCAAAGATCCTGCCCCCATGTGGACACAAGATGGCCACCACAAGATGGCCAGCAGGAGAGGGCAGTTGGGAGGCACCCGGCCTGCAAGGGAGGGCAGTTGAGAGGGATCAAGCCTGCAAGGGAGGGCAGTTGGAGGTGATCAACCCTGCAGGAGAGGGCAGTTAGGGGTGACCAGGCCGGCAGAGGAGGGAAGTTGGGGGCAAACAGGCTGGCAGCAGAGTGGTTAGGGGGTGATCAGGCTGGCAGGCAGAAGCGGTTAGGGGCAATCAGGAAGGCAGGCAGGCGAGCAGTTGGGAGCCAGCAGTCCTGGATTGTGAGAGGGATGTCCCATATTGGAGAGGGTACAGGCTGGGCTGAGGGACAACCCCCCTCCGTGCATGAATTTCGTGCACCGGGCCTCTAGTAGTTAATAATCCTATATAGCCCTAACCGGTTTGGCTCAGTGGATAGAGCGTCGGCCTGCGGACTGAAGGGTCCCAGGTTCGATTCTGGTCCAGGGCATGTACCTTGGTTGCAGGCACATCCCCAGTAGGGAGTGTGCAGGAAGCACCTGATCGATGTTTCTCTCTCATCGATGTTTCTAACTCTCTATCCCTCTCCCTTCCTCTCTGTAAAAAATCAATAAAATATATATTTTTAAAAATATTAATAATCCTATATAATAAAATGCTAATATGCAAATTGTCCCCTTGACTGGGAGTTCGATCAGGAATTCAATCGGGAGTTTGACCAGGGGATGGGACCGGCCCGCCAACCACACGTTGCCCCTCCCCCTGGCTGGCCCCTCCCCTTGGCCGGCCCGGCCCGATCAGCCCCAATTGGGGCAGGCTGAATTCATGCACCAGGCCTCTAGTATGTACATAAATGTGCTGGGCCTAGTATTTCAGGACACCACCAAATCATTTACAAAGATGGACACCATCACCAGAAAAAAGAGGAGCTTCCAAAGATGCCTGCTCCTCGCATTCCCTATTTAGGCATCCTTTTTCTTTTTAGATGTGGTAATAATCACATCATCTTCCTGCCACCCCCAAAAAGGGTTTACTTTAACCACCCATAAAACAACTTCATATTCTATCATAATATTTGTGGATTAAATGTGATACTTGACCTCATTTTGTTCTGTTTTCATTTTTTCTGTACCCATCGTATTCAGATATTTACATAGAAATTTCTAAAATTGGCCAGAACGCTGACAGAGCAGACAAGTTATGTGAGCAGATGAAATAACATATTCATGGATATTTATGATGTTGTAACTTTCTAAAATGCTGTGAAGTCAACTCCTCATACAAAGATAATATTGTTAGTGCTGGTATTTATGGCAAGTCATAAATGAAAAGGTGGGATGCCTATTTTGGGTAATGGCTGCTGTAGGTCACTTCGACATTACTCTCTGCTATAGAGAATTTTGGGATGGCAGTTTAAGAGCAGGCTGATCTTGGAGAGAGGCAGCCCAGACTACATGTAAAGGGGTGCAGTCATTGTCACCTGCCCAGGTAAAGAGTGGTTTCTGCTGTCCTACCTCAGCTGCCTTGAGGTAGGTGGGGAGTCACACTGTGCACTCGCTTCTGCTTCTATCCTTGTGCTAGTTATCCCCACAAGAGCTAGGACCTCATTCATTGCTCTGGAGCTCAAACACAATTACAGAAATACAGAAAATCCAGTAAGGGATGGCTCAATGTCCCTAAGGAGATTACTACCATGGGGTGAAGTGGGCAACATTAAGCACCCAAGAATTATAACCAAAAGAAAATAGGGGAGCTGTCTGAACCAACCAACATGCAATCAGGAAAACTAAAAGCACTCCAGACATTTCAAACAGAGAGAGTTTAGTACAGGGAATTGATTGCCGAGTTGACAAAAGAGCTAAGGAGCCTAACAGGATACAGTAATGCACCCCAGAGATCGGCAATAACCATAAACCCAAATTCCACCCATCTTTAGAGCTGGAGGTACCAAGCAAGGGAGGCAATGTTACTTGCTCTCAGGAGCAAGGGCATCCAGTTTGGATAAAAATGTGAAGTAGATTTTGGGCACATTCCAACCTCCGTTTCCACCCCTTTTTCAGGAATCCCAGCCTCGGGGGCAATGCTTTCTTTATAGATTACTTAAAAGGTTAAAGAAAGCCATGTACCTCATGGTACTCAGTCTAGATCCCATTAAGTAACAAAGAAATGTCGAGTCCTCTCAGGTCTTTGAATAAACAGGAGAGTAACAAATACAAGTGTGGCAAAAGTAGGTTTATAGTTATATGTGAAACAGTTTATTCTTTTTTTAAATATATTTTTATTGATTTCAGAGAGAGGGAGAGAGAGAGAGAAACATCAATGATGAGAGAGAATCATTGACTGGCTGCCTCCTGCATGTACCACACTAGGGATCGAGCCCACAACCCGGGCATGTGTCCTGACTGGGAATTGAACCATGACCTCCTGGTTGACACTCACTGAACCATGCCGGCTGGGCTGAAACAGTTTATTCTTGCATTATTTTGCATATGAACTATAAATCTACTTTTGCCTCACCCTGTATATATATTGTTCATAATAATCATTTATCTTATATAATAAAAGGCTAATATGCAAATCGACCAAAAGGTGGAATGACCAGTCATTATGACACGCACTGACCACCAGGGGGAAGACGCTCAATGCAGGAGCTGCCCCCTGGTGGTCAGTGTGCTCCCACAGGGGGAGCGCCACTCAGCCAGAAGCTGGGCTCATGGCTGGTGAGCGCAGCAGCAGTGGTGGGAGCCTCTCCCGCCTCTGCGGCAGCACTAAGGAGCAGCAGCCCAGCAGTAAGGAGCAGCAAGCAGGCAGACGGTAAGGAGCAAGGGGTCCCGGACATCCCCCAAGGGCTCCCATACTGCGAGAGGGCACAGGCCGGGCTGAGGGACCACCCCTCCCCGAGTGTACAAATTTCATGCACCGGGCCTCTAGTATTAATATCTATATATATAAAAGCCTAAGCAACTGAACAACTGATCAACCAGTCGCTATGATGCGCACTGACCACCAGGGGGCAGATGCTCAATACAGGAGCTGCCCCCTGGTGATCAGTGTACTCCCATAGCCAACCTCCTGCGGCCGGCCAACCTCCCGTGTTCCCTCCCCCTCGGACTAGGCGAGATGACCCCTATCGGCCCTGATTGCTGGCCAGGCCGAGGGACCCCACCCGTGCACAAATTTGTGCACCGGGCCTCTAGTAAAAACATAAAATATTTTATCTACCCTTGCCCCTGCCCTACCCTACCCCAAGCTGGCTCTCTCCCACAGTCCATCAGAAGTACGGAGACCAGATGTCATGGTTTGCCAGGGACACCTATAATACACTTAATGTCCTGGTATCCCATTTTTTTAGTATGTGTCTTGGAATTTTCATCTTTTTGAAGAACTAAAACTTGAAAATGCTAAGAAGGAAATATAGGTGAAAAATCTGTGTGACCTTGGATTCAGCAACATTTTCTTGGATATGACACCAAATGCATAAGCAAATGAACAAAAAAATAAAATCTGACTTCATCAAAATTAAAAACCTTTGTGCTTTCAAAGGATACTATTAAAAAACTTGGAAGACAACCCACAGAATGGGGAAAATATTTGCAAATCATACATCTGATAAGGGTCTAGTATCCAGAATATCTAAAGAACTTAGAGCTAAACGATAAAACAAGTAACCCAAATTAAAAGTTGGCAAAGGATTACTGAAAGGATGCTCAACATCATTAAAATTAGGGAAATGCAAACAAAACCACAATGAGATGCCATTTCACCCCTAGGATGGATCTATACTAATAAAAGGGTAATAAGCTAATTAGACCAGACATCTTCCAGACATCTTCTGAACGTCCTTCCAAACAAAGCCACGGTGACAGGGGCCGAGGCAGAGGAGGTTAGGGGTGATCAGGCTGGCAGGGGAACAGTTAGGGGCATCAGGCCAGCAGGCAGAGGTGATTAGGGGTGATCAGGCAGGCAGGCAGGCGAGTGGTTAGGAGCCAGCGGTCCCGAATTGCGAGAGGGATGTCCGACTGCTGGTAAACCAGGCTCAATCCCCAGTAGGGGACGTGCAGGAGGCAGCTGATAGATGTAGCTCTCACATGGATGTTTCTCCCTCTCTCTTCCCCTCTTTCTAAAAATCAATAAAAAAATCTTTTTTAAAAAATAGGAAAATAATATCTGTGTTCAGGGATTTAGGGAAATCAAGCACATGACTGTGTTTGGAACAGCTTTTGACCCAGTGGCACTCAATAAATGTTTCCTTGTTTTTGTAATGACAAATTAATTTCTTTGGAGACCTTAAGGATTTAATTAGGGATTGAGTATCATTCTAGACTAGAGGCTCAGTGCACAAAATTCATGCACTTGGGAGCGCCCTCAGCCCAGCCTGCATCCTTTCGCAGTCTGGGAGCCCTTGTGGGATGTCCAACTGCTGCGGAGGCGGGAGAGGCTCCTGCTACCGCTGCTGCACTCACCAGCCTTGAGCCCAGCTCAGGGCTTCTGGCTGAGCGGCGCTCCCCGTTAGAGCGCACTGACCACCAGGGGGCAGCTCCTGCGTTGACCGCCTGCCCCCTGGTGGTCAGTGCACATTACAGCAACCAGTCATTCTGCCATTCAGTCAATTTGCATATTAGCCTTTTATTATATAGGATAGTAAATTATAGAGAGAGGTAAGACTGAGGTACTTGCAGTCTACAAGCTGGGAACCCTCTAATGTGAGGGAGTTTGATACTTTTAAAACAACTTTGTACTCCTTAAGGTAGAGGGCAAATAGACTCATTTCAAATAGCTAACTCAGACTAACCAGTGATTGATGCCTGAATCGCTGTGGTAGGAAGAAAACTGAAGCTGAGTCTTGAGTCCAGGGGTTGGAGGACTGTCCTAGGTTAAAATGTCTGCCCTGAGCTGAGAAGAGGAAGTGAGGCTACCCTGCATTCCTGCTCTCCTATGAACAAAGGACTCACCTGCCATTGGTTGTGGTAGCCAACTTCACAAGAGAAACTCAGACAAGTAATACTACTTCTTACACCAAGAAATAATTTAGTAGAGAACCACTTCATTTAAAGAAAAATCTAACAAAAATGCCAAGACTGGTCAGATCCACGGCATGACAAGGACACCGTGAATACAGAGGAAGAGGTTGGGAAGGGAAACTCTGTTGCGCAGCCCAGGAGCTGACATTTTCAACATGTGTAACTTTCATGTCCCTTAGGAAGCTTTAAAAACAAGAACGCTCTCGCCTTTTCCTCCAAAAAACAAATAAACAAACAAAAAGCCCTTATTATTATGCACAGACAAATCAGTAGTTCGAAGTCCACAGTATTCTCTCACAAAGAACATTCCCAAATACCGCTCCCAATGCCAGGGAGAGTTCAGCTCGGACCAGCCTACCATAGAATTCTTACCCTGAGGCCGCCCCTGCTTGTGCCCTCCCGGCTTGTCAGGCAGTGCTTGTGGATGCAAAACTTCAAAGGCTTCATTCTGATGGGAAGATTTCAGAAATCGTTTTCTACTCCACCTTACTTTCTTAACACCTTTCTACTCCACTCTACTTTCTTAACACCTTACTGCCATGCCAACCACAGAAGGGGCTCTTCCTTTTTATCCTAATTGAACATTCTAAATGTAGGCTTATCTCTTTAACTAGGGTCCCAGTGCACTAATATGTGCACCTTGAAAGAAAATATGGGCTGCGCGGCTGGGGTGGGCAGAGGGGCGGGTCTCAGCCCATCCTCCGTGCCCCCTTCCAGTCCCTCCTGCCGTGGCCCTGGTCCTGTCTGCTGGCAGCCCCACTCCCACTACCACTGTTCCCATGCACTGATGGCACCGGCCCTGCTCGCACCACTGACAGCACAGAGCAATTGAGGCCGGCGACAGCAGCGGGTGCAAGCGGGACCGGCGCCGTCAGTGGGTGCGAGCAGCAGCAGCTGCCACAATCGCCCCTCAGGAGCAGGGGGAGGTGGAGAAACCCTCAGGGGCAATTGGGCCAGCAGCTGCCACTCGCACCCACTGACAGGGCAAAGTGATAGGGACCGTGCTGGGCACTGGCAGCAGGTGCGAGTGGCAGCTCTGGCACTGTCTGAAGGTGCAAGCAGGGCCGGCACCAGCAGTGGGTGCAAGCCGCGGCTCCGGAGCCAGCTGTGGGTGTGAGCAAAGTCGTCACCGGCAGTGGGTATGAGAGGCAGCTGCCGGCGCCGATTACCCCTCAGGAGCAGGGGGAGGTGGAGAAGCCCTGAGGAGCGATCGGGGCCGGCAGCCATTGCTCGCACCCCTTGACGGCGCTTAGCGATCGGGGCCGGCGCTGGGCTCCGGCACCAGGTGTGAGTGGGGCCGGCGCTGGAAGCAGGTGTGAGCACCTGGCGAGACTGCGGCACTTGGGAGCAAAGAATTTTCAGTAACCACCAGAGGCTTGCCCCGATGACAGCAACCGGCACCCCACCTTGGTCTGGCGCCCCCACTCACCTGCTCCACCATCCTGCCGCGGCCGATGCCTGCCATGTTCTGCATTCTGCTGCCTGCTCCCGCCACCCGCCATATTCCATGAACGCCCCCTGGTGGTCAGCGCACGTCACAGCAACCAGTTGTTCAGTTCAGTTGTTCGGTTGTTCCGCTGTTTGTTTTATTTGCATATTAGGATTTTATTTATATAGACTAGATGCCCAGTGCACGAAATTCGTGCAAAGGGGGGTTCCCTCAGCCCAGCCTGCACCCTCTCCAATTCGGGATCCCTGGCTCCTAATTGCTCACCTGCCTGCCTGCCTGATTGCCCCTAACTGCCCCCCCTGCCAGCCTGATCACCCCTAACTGCCTCTACCTGCCGACCTGATCACCCCAAACTGCCCACCCCTGCCAGCCTGGTCGCCCCTAACTACCCAACTGCTGCCTGGTCGCCCCTTACTGTCTCCCCTGCTAGCCTGGTCACCCCAACTGTCCCCCTCTGCTGGCCTGGTCACCCCTAACTGTCCCCCCTGCCGACCAGGTCACCCCTTACTGTCCCCCTGCTAGCCTGGTTGCCCCCAACTGCTCCCCTCTGCCACCTGGTCGCCCCTTACTGCCCCCCCCCCACCGGCCTGGTCGCCCCTTACTGCCCGCCCCCCACTGACCTGGTCACTCCCAACTGCACCTCCACCAGCTGATCATCCCCAAATGCCCCCCCCCCCGACCAGCCTGGTCGTCCCCAACTGCCCCCCTGTGGCCTGGTCACCCCACGCAGCCTGCTGTTCAGTCGTTTGGTCGTTCCTCACTAACCCCCCTGCCTGCCTGGTCACCCCATGCAGCCTGCTGTTTGGTCGTCCATCTGGTTGTTTCGGTCGTGATGGCCCCTGGCTTTTTATATATTAGGATAACCTGACCAAACCTAAAATATACAGAGAAGGGTTCTGTGTCTACACACAGTAATACAAATCTCTTCCTTCCAAATTCTATATGGAATTTGATCAAGGGCCTCAGAAATTCCTAGAACAGGATAGGGATGTGTCCCTCACAAAAGTAGAACCTGGCTAGGGCACTAACCCTTCTAGCCAAGAATAACAAAGACTGGATTTACCCTCCTGCCTTAAACAACTAAGAAACTAGAGAAATTATATGAATATCTTGAATTTTTTAGGCACTGAAAACTAATCAACACAGGACTCTGATTTCCCTGAAAGATGGAAACAAGAACAAGGCAAGGCCTGTGACTGCCCCAGCTTACTGCCTACACGCAGTTTCCAGGGCACAAGATAAAGAGGAAAAATTCCAAGAGTTCAGGAAGGCAAGGATGGCTAGAATTTGGGGTGGAAATAGTTTATGTTTCCACCAGCCACAGTGCCATCATGATACAGAGGTAGAATCCTCAGAAGCGTGTTTTCTTAGTGGGGATATATTATCAATAGTCCTGCTCTGGACTCGACATAATAAAGTTTATAGGCAGCTCTTGAAATGAGCAAACTCCAAGTGATCGACCTGTGCACCAAAACAAACTCTAACACTACATAAAAGAATACAGTAAAATCCAGCACCCAACAGGGTAAAACTCACAATGTCTGACATCTAGTAAAAATCACTAGGCATGCCCTAGCTGGTTTGGCTCAGTGGATAGAGCGTCGGCCTGTAGACTGGAGGGTCCCAGGTTCGATTCCGGTCAAGGGCATGTACCTTGGCTGCAGGCACATCCCCAGTAGGAGGTGCGCAGGAGGCAGCTGATCGATGTTTCCCTCTCATCAATGTTTCTAACTCTCTATCTCTCTCCCTTCATCTCTGTAAAAAAAAATAAAATATATATTTTTAAAAAAATCACTAGGCATGCAAAAAGACAGGAAAATACTACCAATAACTAGGAGAAAATGCAATCAGCAGAAACACACATGGGCCCCATAGGGCAATGGTTAGCATTCTGGACTCTGAAACAGACAGAAAGCACAGAGATGGCAGAATTATCCAACAAAGACATTATAACAGCTATTACAAATACACTCCATAAGTTTAAGAAAGTAGTAGGAAACATAATCATGATGAAGAGAGAAATTGAAGATACAAGAAAGACGCAAATGGAACCTCTAGAAATTATTATATCTGAACTGAAAAACATACTAATAGCAGGTTAGACAAAGATAAGTATAGAAAAGAGACAAATACAGGACCAAATAAGAATTCTTCCAGAAGTAGAGGGAAATTCTTTCTTTTAAGAAGACATAATTCTCTCTGAGTTGCCATTAAAGTTTAAGAATAATGGATTTAATGTTAGGATTAGCAGTAAGGTATAGAATAATCACTGATTGCTTTTTCTAGATTTGATCTTTACAGGACTATAAATTGAGATTTTTTTTTAAGTAAAAAATATGTTTTTATTGATTTCACAGAGAGGGAGAGAAATATCAATGATGAGAGAATCATTGACCAGCTGCCTCCCACACACCCCCTACTGAGGATTAAGCCCACAACCCAGGCATGTGCCCTGACCAGGAATAGAACAGATGACTTCTTGGTTCATTGGTTGACACTCAACCACTGAGCCACACCAGTAGGGATAAATTGAAATCTTGGTTAAACATTAGATCTAAGAGAGCACCATCCAATCCTATACAATAAAGAGGTAATATGCAAATTACTATCACTCCAACACACAAGATGGCCGCCCCCATGTGGTCAAAGATGGCCACCCCCATATGGACATAAGATGGCCTCCACAAGATGGCTGGCAGAGGAGGGCAGTTGTGGGCAATCAGGCCAGCTGGGGAGGACAGTTGGGAGGGACCAGGCCTGAAAGGGAGAGCAGTTGGGGGTGACCAGGCCGGCAGGGTAGGGCAGTTATGGGTGACCAGGCCAGCAGGGGAGGGCAGTTAGGGGCAACCTGGCCTGCAGGGGAAGGCAGTTCGGGGGGGCGGGGGGGACCAGGCCTGCAGGCGAGGGCAGTTGAGGGTTTCCAGGCCTGCAAGGGAGGGCAGTTGGGGGGACCAGGCCTGCAGGGGAGGACAGTTATGGGTGACCGGGCCAGCAAGGAAGGGCAGTTAGGGGCAACCCGGCCTGCAGGGGAAGGCAGTTGGGGGCAATCAGGCCAGCAGGGGAGCAGTTAGGCGTCAATCAGGCTGGCAGGGGAGTGGTTAGGGGGTGATCAGGCTGGCAGGCAGAAGCGGATAGGGGCAATCAGGCAGGCAAGCAGGCGAGCGGTTGGGAGCCAGCAGTTCTGGATTGTGACAGGGATGTCCGACTGCCCGTTTAGGCCTGATCTCACTGGGATCAGGCCTAAACGGGCAGTCGGACATCCCTCAAGGGGTCCCAGATTGGAGAGTGAGCAGGCTGGGCTGAGGGACCGACCCCCTTCCCCCAAGCATGAATTTCGTGCACTGGGCCTTTAGTAGAAATATAATGAAATGCAGTCACATATGTAAGTTTAAATTTTTCTAGTAGCCACATTAAGAAATAATAAGGAACAAGTGAAATTAATATTTATGTGTTTACTATTTTACATTTTTGTACTAAATCTTTAAAACCCAATGTTTATTTTATACTTAGAACACGTCTCAATTCTGACTAACCATATTTCAAGAACTCAGTTACCACATATGGCTAGTGGCTAACATATTGGACAGCATGGGTCTAAGCAGTTGCATCAATCAGGGTAAAGCTGGGTGCTGAAACCCCAAAATCCCAGTGGCTTAACACAACCCAAGAGTTATTTTTAATTCAGGTTACAGTCCAAGGAGGTTGACAGGGAAAATAACTTTGCTTCATCCCAAAACCCAAGCTTCTTCCAGCCAGTGGCTCCACTGTCTCCTTTCTGGAGACTGTCACTGGAGTTTCTTCAACCACCACCTGATGAACAAAGGGTAAGGGATGCCACTGAAGGAGCAGCAGCTACCAGCTCACAATCTCCTCGTAGCTAATCACAACTATACAAGAGCCCAGCCAAACCACATACACATTTAAGACCTCTGCTCAAAGAATGGAAGGGAAAGGAGAAGAAGAATGAAATGTCACATCTTGTGGATGGTTCAATGTGAAAAGTCTTTGGAAAGGAGAGAAACTAAAACTGAGCTAATGATGTGTTTCCTTCTCCACAGGCAGTGGTAGTCTTGCTGCCCCCATCTTCTCCAAAGAAGATACAACATAGATTAACGTATTATAATTATTATAGATAATCCTATATAATAAAAGACTGATATGCAAATCGACCAAACGGTGGAATGACCAGTCGCTATGATGCGCATTGACCACCAAGGGGCAGACGCTCAACACAGGAGTGATAAGGATGTCCAACTGATGGCTCCCAGACTACGAGAGGGTACAGGCCAGGCTGAGAGAAACTGCCCCCTCCACCCCTGAGTGCACGAATTTTGTGCACTGGGCCTCTAGTAAATAATAATATGGACTGAAAACAACGATCATTACAGGAAATGACAAACTTCACTAGGGGCATCTTAATGACCTACAACTTTTTAGAAAACCCTTTTTTTAAACTGTAAAATAAATCCTAGACACAGAAAATTGCATTCTACAAATGAGTAACTTAATAAACTATTAATAAGGGGGAAACTATTGTTATAACACTTAGATAAAAACATAATACTTTGCCAGTCACACAAAAAGCCCCATTCCAATCATAATTTCCTGCCCCCAAAGTAATACTACCCAGGCTGTTATTTCAATCACTTTCTTGTACTTCTTTTAGTTTTAATACCCAGCTGTGCATCCCTGGACACTATAGTCTTGCTCATTTTTAAGAAACTTGATATGTCCCTTTTAATCTGAAGATTCCTCTTCATGCCTTTCTTTTCCTTATCTGTTGAAGAACCCAGGCCATTTGGCCTCTAGGATTTTCTAGTCTGAATTTTGCTGATTGCAAACTTGTGGTGCAGTTAAACTTATTCCTCTGTCCTCTGTATTTTGAGTTGCAAGTTGGCAATTCAATCTAAAGACTTAAACAAATTCACATAATTCTATCGTTTTTTATAAGACTATGGGTGATTTGTCTTCTTTCATCAGGTGGCACAAAACATCTGGTTGCCTTTCTTTTCAATATTAGCAGTCATTAATTGGTGTCCACTGCCTAGATCTATTAATACACTGAACACTGCAAAGTGTAAGTATTCCAGCATTTGTTTTCATTTATTAGCAGGAATACTTAAAAGATGCTTCTCTTCATCTATTTTGCTACCCAGTGGTTTAATTTCTGTATTTGGTAGCTTTCAAGACAATGAATTTATTCCCTAGTAAGCGTTATAAATTCAAGGATTTAAGCATATTTGGATTTCAATGCATACCTGTACTGAAGCTCAAATTGTGTAATGTTTGGCCAGTGGGAGTCTCTTCAAGTTAGCTACTGTGGTCTTTTGTAATGACTTAGTAGTTTTTGATAGATTATTCACTACATGGTATAAAAGGCATTCTAGGCTCATTTTGTACAATTTCTGCCCCAGACCTGGAATGAACCATTTCTACAAGAAGCCTTAGTTTCTTTCAGTGGGAAATGGTGTGATAGTATTTCAGGACCATAATGTGGGTACTAGGGGTGTGTATGTGTATCCTCAACACAAAATGAAAACTAGAGTTTACTCACCCTCTTCTATAACTGTTTACTTTCTTCCACTGAGAATCCAAAGATACAGATTATGACAAAATTAATATAGCCCATAATCAATCATTTGTTTTATCCCACATTAGAATCTTAGATAATACTACCACTGCCAATTACTAAAGGTGCTTTTTAAATTTTGCATATGCTTTTTCTACTTCCCCCCTTTTCTTTTCAGTTGTACTGTATCTACATTGTCAGTGCACATAGCCATTACATACTGTACTTTCTTCCTTTTGTTTTTTTAAAAAATATTATTTTATTGATTTTTTTTACAGAGAGGAAGAGAGAGGGATAGAGAGTTAGAAACATAGATGAGAGAGAAACATCGATCAGCTGCCTCTTGCACACCCCCTACTGGGGATGTGCCCGCAACCAAGGTACATGCCCTTGACCGGAAACGAACCTGGGACCCTTGAGTCCACAGGCCAACGCTCTATCCACTGAGCCAAACCGGTTTCGGCTATACTTTCTTCCTTTTAATTCTCTCTATTCCTAGTTCTGCATGTATTTTATGCTTACAACCAGCCCTTATGAACCTCATTCTCTAGGAAGTTCCTCAGGAAGGGTTCATAGGAACAATATTCTGTGACTCCTTATATGTTGACAACATGTGCTCTTTATACTAGTACTTGAGGATCAATTTTACTGAGCATAAAATTCTTGGTTTACATCTTTCCTGGAATATTTAAAATGTATTATTCTATTTTCTTCTGGTGTAAAGCAAGTGTCAAAAAGTCTGATAATAATCTAACTTATTTTCCTTATAAGTCACTGGCTCTTTTTCCTTAGATGGCCAACAAATTTTTTCTATTTTTAAAATGGTTTAGTAATCTTACTAGAATGTCGTCTTGGTGTTTGCCAGTTGAGATCCTCGGGTATGCAGTGTCTTTTTAGTTTCAAATCATTTTTTTATTGTACTTTCAGGAATGTTTCCTGGAATTATTGTTTCATATTAGTTTTGGTTCTGTGCTTTGAATGTCTTCTATAGGAGCTCTTACAATCCATATGTTGGACCTTCTTTGCCTAGCTTCAATATTTAACACTTTCTTTGAATATTTACCACCATTTCACTTCATTTGAGTTTATATAGCTCTAATTTATGTTGTTCTTTCTCTTTCTTTCTCTCTCTCTCCCTCCCCATCCCTACCCCTACAGAGTTTATATGGGATTTGACCATGGTATCCTTTTCTGTTGTTTGTATCTCTATAAAATTAGTTTTCCTAAATATTTAGGAGGCATGTTTCAGGGTAACTTTTTTGACTTTACAAAGCATTTTTTCTGTGTGTTTTTTATAATGTTAAAATACTAGTAAAATGGCAACATGCTTTCTGACTCTGTTAACTTTTCCCACTTTTATCTGGACCTTCTATTTCCTATATCTTTATTGCCTTCTCTTTGTTTCTTTTCTCCTAATGATGCTAAGAAACTGATACAGAAACTGACAGATCATGATCACACGAACCACCACGTGCATTAACACATTTCACAGTCCTATAAGGTAGGTATTATTATCCCCATTATACAGGTAGGAATTAGTATTACTTAATAAATTAGTATTACTTAAATACTAATTTCCACAAAGGTATAAATTAGTAATCAGTGGAGCCAGGAATAATTTTTTTTTTTTGGAATAAAATTTGACAATATACCAGCAGCTATGTATCCTGCTCAATTTTGATACCTCGCCAAGCAGTTCCTACTCAGTATGTTGTCCTTTTCTGGAAGAGAACCATAACTAGTCAGTTTCAAGGGTTCATACAGTCTAGAATGCTTCAGATCTTACTGTGACTTACACTCATTCCCTGTGAATTGTGCAAGACCCTGTCCCGTTTCAGATGCTAAGCTCAATTTGATTCACTGTGCCTTCCAGAGACCTGTTGGCTATTGTGGAGTTGTCCCGTATTCGGGTCTATTACACAACCATTGCTTCCCTTTGCTTCCTCCTGCAAAGATGCAAATAAGATGCACATATTTTGGCTTTGATGACTTGTTACCACCTTCTTGCATTTTGAGACCCTGTCACTTAGGTTTTTCTTTTCAATTTTTTTTATTAAGGTATTATTTTGTATGTGGGTTTTTGGTTTTGCTATCTAGTTTCTCTGACCATTTTTGTGTGGAGATTCAGGAAAATTCAAACCCTAACTGCTACTGCCACCATCTCCCCAGGACCTACAACATTTTATATACTCACACAAGATTCCTCTCCCACACCTGCCCAATCTTTCCAAATAATTCCCTTACTTACCTCCCAAACACTCAAAAGCGAATTATTTGTAATCAATCTCAATCGCAGGAATGGGTGTGGGGAAAACACAATCACAAACAATCCCAATGAGGAGAGGAGAGTGAGACAGCATCTAAAACAGTAGTTCTCAAACTTGGCTGTGCATTGTAATTACCTGTGCAGTTTAAACATTACTGAACCCTGAGTCCCACACCTCAGAGACTCTGATTTAATGGCTTAGGGCCGAGGTCGGCAAACTGCGGCTCACGAGCCACCTGCGGCTCTTTGGCCCCTTGAGTGTGGCTCTTCCACAAAATACCACAGTCTGGGCAAGTCTATTTTGAAGAAGTGGTGTTAGAAGAAGTTTAAGTTTTAAAAATTTGTCTCTCAAAAAGAAAATTTCAATCACTGTACTGTTGATATTTGGCTCTGTTGACCAATGAGTTTGCCGACCACTGGCTTAAGGTATGAAATTTTTAAAAGGTCCCCAGTCTAATGGACAGCATGGTGATTATCCTATATAATAAAAGGCTAATATGCAACTCGACCAAATGGTGGAACCACCAGTCACTATGACACGCACTGACCATCAGAGGGCAGATGCTCAATACAGGAGCTGCCCCCTGGTGGTCAGTGTGCTCCCACACGGGGAGCACTGCTCAGCCAGAAGCTGGGCTCACAGCTGGCGAGCGCAGCAGCAGTGGCGGGAGCCTCTCCTGCCTCCGCATTAGTGCTAAGGATGCCCGACTAGCTGCTTAGGCCCACTGGGCCTAAGCCATCGGTTGGACACCCCCCGAGGGTTCCCAGACTGTGAGAGGGCACAGGCCGGGCTGAGGGACCCCCTGCCCCCCCCCCCCCCCCCGTGCACGAATTTCGTCCACTGGGCCTCTAGCAGTTAATAATACTGTATTATATACTTAAAATTTTCTAAGATCTTGTGTTTTTACCACACACACAACAAGTAACTATGAGGTGATGAACGTGTTAATTAATTTGACTGTGGCAATAACTTCACAATGTACATTAATTAAATCATCATGTTATACACCTTTAAAAAACCACATTGTACAACCTAAATATAAATCATTTTTGTTAAATGATGCTTTTCTTCCACACCATGAAGCAATTCTCTAGTTCTTAGCAGACATACACTAGGTGTCCCACAAATAAACTCAATTCTGACACTATCTACCTGGAGACAGCATCACAGGTTAAAGGCTCAGTCCCACAAGACTGCCCCACTTCAGATGCCAATCGCAAGTCCAGGTTGTCACCTGTGCTTCTGACCAACTGACTATAAATTGGAGGCTCCCACAACCCTCTTCTCAATTAATTTGCTAGAGTGGCCCAGAGAATTCAGAAAAATATTTACTTCCGGTTTACTGTTTATTACAAAGGATATTATAAAGGTTACAGATGAAGAGGTACATACAGTGAGAGACAGAAAGGTCCTAAGTGCAGGAACTTCTGTCCCCATGGAGCTGGGGTGCATCACCTTCCCAGGATGTGGATACTTTCACCAACATGGAAACTCATCAAGTCCCATTGTTTTTATAGAGCTTAACATCCAGCTCCAAACCTCCCCTTTCCTGAGGTCAGTGGGTGGGGCTGAAAGTTCCAACTCTCTAATCATTTGGTCTTTCTGGTGACCAACCTCATTGTGAGGCTAAATACAGGCCCCACTCTGTCAGCTCATTAGCATAAACCCAGGTGTGCTCAAAAAGGCTCCTTAGGAGTAACAAAAGATACTCATCTCTTCTGTAGGTGAAGACTGGTCCAATGTTTGGGTTCAAATCATTTCATTTTTCCCATAGCTCACAATAACTCTTCTATTTAACCCCATCAACCATTAATCAGTCAACTAGATGAAAAAATATAAATTCTTATACCGTGATATCTATCATCAAGGGACCAGCTTGTTCTAATCACTGGTTTTGCCCTTACCTTCATTCAACGACGTGGTAACAATTCAGACCAAATGCCTCTCCCTAAGAACACCCATGCCTTGCCTCTGTTCCTACTTGTCACATAAGGGGTGGAGAAATGTACAATTAAATAGCTTTCTAATTACTTTTCTCTCACTGAAATACAAATAATCTCTGGGCTCCAGCCTCTAACCATTTGGCACATGTCCTGCCAGACCCCATTAGGGAAAAACTTCCTGAGGTCAGCCATTTAGTCACATTGGCAATTTAATGTTTTAGGGAAGTAAAAGTACTCATCCACTTAGGAAAATAGTTTAAAATAACTAAAGGAAATTGATTCCTTCCCTTGGAACAAAGCCCACAAACAAGCTGCAACCCACTGCTTTTTCAGCATAACAGCTGCTCCAAGCAACTCCTGAGTTCGACATCATCTGTGCTTTCCTCACATCCAGGCCCATCTTCAAGTGCTCAGGGCTCTCCGGGCCTCATTTTTTGGGTACCCTCCTATCTTAGATTCATGCACCTAGCATAAATTTTCCCATTTGATACAAATGAAACACATTTCCTTTTAAGTATCTCCTTTTCCTGATGCTTTATCCCAGAGGGCCTGTTCCTTCCCTACTTTCCTGATGCTATTAACCCTATTAATGTCAATATAGTTGTCTCTTCCATTATCATTGTGCTTTTCTAAATAGGTGATGCTAAGCTAATTTAGCTGGTAAATCTGCCTTGTCATAGTCACTAGCTCCCTATATTTAACTTTAACTTCACTGATCAAATATCTACTGCTTTCTGTCCTAGCACAAGTTCTTTTAGACTGGTAAAACTTTATGGACATCTGCCATAATTCAGATAGGTCCCCCTCCTCCAAATCATAATTTCTTTACACACACACACACACACACACACACACACACACACATATATATATTATTGATTTCAGAGAGGAAGGAAGAGGGAGAGAGAGACAGAAACATCAGTGATCAGAGAGAATCATCGATCGGCTGCCTCCCGCACATCCCACACTGGGGATGGAGCCTACAACCCTGGCATGTGCCCCAACCTGGAATCGAACCGTGACCTCCTGGTTCATAGGTCGATGCTCAACCACTGAGCCATGCTGGCCAGGCTCAAGTCATAATTTCTAAGAGATCTCTTAGCCCGGCCGGTGTGGCTCAGTGGTTGAGCGTCAACCTATGAACCAGGAGGTCACGGTTCGATTCCCGGTCAGGGCACATGCCTGGGTTGTGAGCTTGGTCCCCAATGCGGGACGTGCAGGAGGCAGCCGATCAATGATTCTCTCTCATCATTGATGTTTCTCTCTCTCTTCCTCTTTCTCTCTAAAATCAATTATATATATATATATAAGAGAGAGATCTCTTAAATGCCATGCAAGTTTTTACAGGACTTAGCCTTCAGGCTGGCAAGAATCTCATCAAGCAGTTATGTTTCTTCTCTCCAAATTGGCACAAGGTATTTTCATTGTAACCCTTTTCACTGATTTATATCTGTAAACCACATCAGATCACTTTATTTCTGAGAGAGCCACAGTATTACTAAAATCAATCCCTGGACATTATCTGGTTTCAGATTACTTATTTTGAGGGGGTAGGTCATTCATTCAATAAACCAATTGCCTACTACTGAGTGCCTATTATGTGCCAGACAAAAGGGACATAAAAAGGGACCCAGGTAACAGAGACTTGGCCGACAGCAGATGCCCTCTCACCGCAACAAGACTTGATGGAGATGTCTTGCACCCATGATCCAGGGAACTGGGGTCTAGGATATCTAAATCCAGCCTAGCACCAGGAATGCTCAGGGCCTACTCAAGAAGGCAAATAATCCTCTCCACTAATAATTACAGGGTAAAACAAGATGGTTGTTAGAATATTAAATTTGACAGTAAAATAGTAGTCAAGTTTTCAGACTAATTTAAATTGGCCAATCAAAATAAGCAAATACTCTAGAAAAATCAATTGTACTGGACAAAAGAGCTGTTACTAAAGTGTTAACTAAAATTTTTATTGGTAGTTCATCTCATGGTAAAATTGCATAACATATAATGAACCTAAAGCAGTCACATTTTAGTGCAAAAAAGTAAAATTTAAAAGCTATCAAGATTACAGCATAAAATTTCCAAAAGCCTCCCAATATTTAAACCAAAAAAGGGGGGATAGTAGAAGAATATCATGTAAGGAGAAATATCCTGCAAATAAATTACATCTAGAAAATTTTTACTTTAGAAAATTAACTTTCATTTGTAATGCTAACAGCAAGTCACCCAGGTAAAACATACATGGTGTCAAAACAAGCCAAAGGAAAATCATTTGGGCAAAAAAATGAAAAAGGATCGCAAATCAAATTCATAGAAAATATTCCTTTATTAACTTTTGGTCGAGAATATGTTTGTATATTTTCAGAAAACAACTCCGAGACATGTGGATTCCTGCAATAGAGAGGAATTGACAGGAGTGCTCCAGCCATGAAGTCAGAAGAGAAACAGTCCAGAGATGGAAGACGCTGACGATGCCTTGCCATACTAACAGTCAGCAGATATGCGTCACTGCAGATTGCCCAGGACCAAACCAGAGAGGGTCAGACCTGCAATACCACCATTTGTCCACCATCCAGAACTGAAATATCATTGCTGTTATGAACACATAAACAACTGTTGGACATAGAAACCGGGACTCAAAAGAACTGTTGGCCCAGAAAGAAACTCACTACAGACTGATTCATTTGCCTCTCAGCATAACCATTATTGCTTGTCTCATTTTCAGTTCCTATAAGTGTATTCCTAGTATCACATGAGCTCACTCATCTAGGGGAAAAGATGAACAACATAGACTGAAGAACAAGAACAGCATCCATCAGACTGTCAGACCTCAGAGGGAAAGTAGGGGAGGGTGGGGACAAGGGAGATAGATCAACCAAAGGACTTGTGTGCTTGCATATGAGCCTAACCAGTGATCACGGACAACAGGGGGAGGGGGGCTTGCGTGTGGGGGGGATTGGGAAGGGAACGGGGGGAGGGGGTTGAGGACAAATATGTGATACCTTAATCAATAAAGTAATTAAAAAAAAAAAAAGGACATAAAAATATACAGATGGTTCCACCATAAAGTGCTCAGTCTCTCATTATGCACACAAACCAATAACTTTCAATCATTAACCCTGGTCCATTTGGCTGCAAGCCACTCTGCCCTTCAAGAGCCCTTTTCCTTTCAATTACTACTGTGGGCGTTTAAACTCCTCAGTGCCCCAAAGATGGAGCTTCAAATCTGAGTACTAGTATGTTTTCCTGCCCTACATTTTAGCCAATAGGAGGCATAAATCAGTGAGATTTAAAAGCCACTTCTGATCTAGCTTTGTGTTTTACAATATGCATACAAGATGGCCCAAAGATCCAGTCTTATCTGATTTACTGCGGTTCATCCATCTGGAGGCAGCTGTAGGGAGAGGGCATTAAAGAAAGAGAACTCCGGGATCTCTGTCCCGGCTGGACTGCAAGCAGGGTGTCTGGACAGGAACCTGAGGATCATCCACGCTCTAACCTGTCGGAAGCCCACAAAGCTCTCTCAGAACATAACATAAAAACAGCAATATCTTTATTTTCAATAACTAATTAGACCAGATTCTTAATGAGTAACTTACTCTTTGCATCCCATTCCAATTGTTTCTACTTTTTTGTTTAGCTAATGCTTATCAAATTACTGAATAGTACTACTTATTATTCAGCTGTTTAGATAAAAAAAAATACACAGAACAAAGAACAGTATAGATCACTTTGTATTTATTAGATGTTTAACTGAATTGTTTCAAATTACAGAATTCAACTCCAAAACAAGGTAATTAATGGTTACTAAGTTGTTATTTCGTTGCATTTTTCCCTCCTAAAATTTTAACACAGCAAAACACCTTAAAGACATATGAATAGGTTCAGTGCACTTTAGTGGCTCACAATCATGAGACAAAGACCACATTTATCCATAAAAATTAAGACAAATAGCTCAATATTTTAAAATATTATTGACATGAAAAAAAAATAAAGGAAAAAAAATAAAATACTGCATTTTTACCACAACTATTTTGGTAGATGATAGAATATTGTTTAAAACAATGCTCCTCTGCAGAGCATAGGCTGTGGTTGGCACGCTTGGCACTTAAGCACTTGGTACCTGCTCAGCTCCCATCTGCAGTTTTTTAGAAGGATCCTTACTCAGACCCACATTCCCTGAGCCTGCTCTGCCCTCCTCCGCAGGGACTATTCTGGTGGGAGCTTGATCCTTCCACCTGCTGTCTTCCCTTCATTCCCTCCAGATTCACACTTGCTGCGACCTGCATTCTCAGCAAAGATGCCTGGCACAAAATTCACACAGGTGAGCAACCCCACCCCCTCGCTTTTATTCCAGATGATGCCCCTTCACTTGACTAAATTATGACTATAAGGTGAGGAGATGAGCTACCAACAGCAATCATTCTCCCTACTTTGTAGTCACATCAATAATACAAAGAAAGTTAGTGATGTCTGATTTAGAACTTAAAACACTGAATTAGTTTAGACAGAAAATATAGTGCTCTGAAGTTCTTTAAAATCTACTCCTTCCTACTATTGTTTTTAAAACCATAAAAATATAAAAATTGTAAACATTCTACTAAACATTTCAGTAGAAATCCTGTAACCCTACTTTTTATTTAGTGGGTTCAGAAAGAACAAAGTGACACCATGCTCCCTTCGGAAGACCCAAAATCATGTCCCCAGCCCTCACCTACCACTGCACGTCTCTCACCACTAGACAATCTATAGGCCAAGCACGTCTCTGATGACACCTGCTGCTGCACCCTTGTAGCAAAGCAGCAGGTCACTGTAATCTCTCCCAGATCCGCCGTCCTCGGGTTTGCTGGGCACCTTACATCCACTGCTCTGCACTCAACCCAGCCTCAGTGACCATGCAAACACATGGAAGTAAGGGCACAAAAACTCGGGGGGCATCTCCAGTGCCACAAACTGCATCCCTCTGCAAAGTGAGAGGGCACTTCCTATCTCTTTGTCAGAGAAACGGCAGAATCAGGAGGGGCTGCTGCTGACAGAGGCAGGGATAAAGAGGAAGCTGATGATGCAGCCACCAGTGTCCACCACACCTCCACAGACAACATGTCCCCTTCACCGTGACACTGCTAGGAGCTTGAGGATGAATCTCACCTTCTATTTGAAAGGAGAAACCTACACTGGAAATTCCAGTCACATTTCATTGCTCTTATAACAAGATTTTGCTGTTTTTAAAAGCATGAAAGTAACAAGGTATGACATTTTTTTAAATGAATAACTTAAAACTTAATTTTTAAAAATACTGTTTTGCTTTTAGGAAGGAATGCGCTAGACACAAATAACTAATGAAATCTATCAGCTCTGGGGAATCCCCTTAGCGTCTTTCAGATCAGCTATGATTAATGAGATAAACTAAAACCAGAATTCCACACCTGGGCGACAAACAGTACCAAGTAACCAGAGCACTAGCTTCAATGACTTAAAACTATATTACCTGAATAGTCTCCATGGTGAAGTGTCAGGAAAAGAGAAATAATAAATATCTCCACAGCACCATAAGGTTTTATAAAATATAATTTCCGTTTTTAACCTTAATGTACAATCTCAAGATTCTGGTCCATATTAGACTGATAATAGTTCTGACAGAGTCCCACAAAGGCACAACTATAACATGAAAATGATGTATTTTACTGAAGACCTGTATGGTATACTTAGTCACTGTTTCGGTTGCATCCACTGAGTACTAGTGGATTTAAAGGCCAGGAAAATGGTTTTACCATTTATACTCTAGTCACAAATTTCAACTTGCTAAAAGAACCAAAGTGGTAACTAACTAAAAGATTTGCCATAACTAAAAAGTCCTTTCATATGTTTGCTTTAGTACTGTGTGCTCTTGTGGGTTTTGTTTCTCTATGATAATATTTTGTAAATGGCTCTGAGTTTTTAACATAAAAATACAGTGATTCATTTTTAATATTAAAAATAAACACAAATGGAAAACAAACTTTGTAGCCAAATTATCTGCAATTATGTATAGCAAGTTATCCATAATAACTGTATCAGAGACTGGATCCCCAATACCCAGCATGCTCATGGATCTTTTGAACTAAGTGTGTGCTGTGCCAACTTAGTTCAACACTGATCAGCAAAACATAACTGAAAGTAATGACTTGCCTACCAAAAAGCACACACTGCATTCCAAAGCCAAATGTGAATTAGGTCTGGGGTTATCAATTCCATGTCTCCCCCACATTAATGCAGAACTCAAACCTGACTTCACTACAAATCGGCTAGCACTAGAGTAAATTTGCTATAAAATTACTTATAACAAAATAAATATTTTCAGTCCCTCTACACTAAGTGATATATAAAGCATTAGCAGTTTATAACATTAGCCCGGGTCACTCTTTAGGACCCAAACACACTGTACAATCCTGAGTAAAAGGTTAAGGATACAGTTTCTTGGGGATCTTTCTTGATCAGGAATCATAAAGGAAACACATAATACCACAATTTGCAATTATCCCCGTTTTCGTTAGAAGTACCATGAATTATTTACTTTGGTAAATAAGTTTATGTATGTAAACCATTTGTTTCGATGGAGTAAAATATAAGAGCTTCTGCTAGGATCCCTCCATCACCTTTTGACACTGATACAATAAATAGTCAGGAAGAGTAGAGCAGGAGGATCTAAACCACAGGACTAATACGTCACCATGAACTCGGAAATGCAGCAAACAGGGGATGGATGGGAGCAGCTGACAGGCCAACAGCCCTTCACTGCCTACAAACAACAAAAATTAAAAATTCTTTAATACAAAGGAACTTCAGTAGACATTTCTACAAAGAAGATACACAATGGCCAATAAACACATGAAAAGATATTCAACATCACTGCTCATTAAGGAAATGCTCATCAAACCAACAATGATATACACTTACCACTTCACACCCATGAGGAAGGAAATTATCACAATAAATAAATACAAGGGTTAGTGAGGACATGGAGAAATTTGAACCCTTGTACATTGCTGATGGAAATGGAAATGGTGCCACTGCTGTGAAAAACAATATGATAGCCTGGCTGGTGTGGTTCAGTGGTTGAGCATTGACCCATGAACCAGGTTACTGGTTCAATTCCCAGTCAAGGCTCATGCCCGGGTTGCAGGCGCAATCCCCAGTAAGGGGTGTGCAGGAAGCAGCCGATCGATATTTCTCTCTCATCGATGTTACTCTCTATCCCTCTCCCTTCCTCTCTCTCTAAAAATCAATAAAAAGCATTTAAAAAATAATAAATGATATTATTTTTCCAAAAAATACATATAGAATTACCATATGACCCAGCAATTCTACTTCTGGGACTTGAACACTGATATCTGTACACCTCTATTCACAGCAGCATTATTCACAGTAGCCAAAAAGTGGAAGCAACTCAAGTGTTCGACAGATGAATCGATAAACAAAATGTGGTATATTCATACAATGGAAAAGTATTCATTAGGAAAGTTTGACACATGCCACAACATGGATGAACCTTGAAGACATTATGTTATGTGAAATAAGCCAATCACAAAAGGGCAAATATTGTATGATTCCACTTCTATGAGGTACCTAACATTGTAAAATTCATAGAGACAGAAAATAGGATGGTAGGTGTCAGGGACTGGAGAGGGAGATGATGGGAGCTATTGTTTAATGGGTACAGTTTTAGTTAGGGGAGAAGGAAAAGCTCAGGAGATGATGGTGACAATAGTTACACAACAATACGAATATACTAGGTGTACCAGTTAATAATGCGGATTTTTTTCAATAGATGGAGTTACACATATGTTGATATATATGCGATTTGATATGTATGCTATTTTACTGCATTGACAGCAAGCTTCAAAACTTCATGTCAAATTTGCTGAAGGTGTTAAACATCATAGATATTTTTACGCTTAAAAATGTCAAATTAAGTGCCAAAGAAAAGAGCATTTGCGGGAAGTTTTAATTCATTACTTTATTTTGAAGAAAAAGTTACCGTAAACTTTGGGAAGCTTATTGTGAACATGCTCCATCTCAAGATACTTGTGAAGGCTGGTTTAAACGCTTTAAAAATGATGATTTCGATGTGAAAGACAAAGAAAGTCCAGGTCAACTGAAAAAGTTGTAGACCAACAATTACAAGCATTATTGGATGAAGATGCGTGCCAAACTCAAAAACAACTTGCAGAAAGATTAAACGTTGCTCAGCAAACAATTTCTGATCGTTTATAAGCAATGGGAAAGATTTTAAAGGAAGAAAAATGGGTACCACATCAAGTGAATGAAAGACAAATGGAAAACCTAAAAGTCATCAGTAAAATGTTGCTTCAACAGCATGAAAAGAAAGTCTTTTTTGCATCGAATTGTGTGACTGGCGATGAAAAGTGGATTTATTTTGAGAATCCCAAACACACAGAATTATAGGTTGATCCAGGTCAACCATCAACATTGACTGCAAGGCCAAATCGCTTTGGAAAGAAGACAAAGCTCTGCGTTTGGTGGGGTCAGGAGGGTGTGGTGTACTATGAGCCTCTAAAACCAGGTGAACCTGTTAATATTGGTCGCTACCGACAACAAATAATCAATTTGAACCACACTTTGATCGTGAAATGACCAGAATGGGCCAGAAGACACGGAAAAGTAATTTTGCTTCATGACGACGCACCATCACACACTTCAAAACCAGTTAAAGAGACTTTAAAAGATCTTGCCTGGGAAGTATTAACCCACACCCCATATTCAACAGACCTTGCACCTTCAGATTACTACTTGTCCCAGTCGATGGCACACCACGCACTTTCTGAGCAGCACTTCAAAACATATGAAGAAGTGGAAAATTTGGTCTCTGAATGGTTTGCCTCAAAACAAGAAAAGTTCTATTGGGACGGTATCCACAAATTACCTGAAAGATGGGGGAAATGTGTAGCTAGCAATGGACATTACTTTGAATAAAAGCACTTTTGATCTTTCTCTTGAAATTATCGTGTTTCCTTTCATTACAAAATCCGCCATTATTAACCGGTACACCTTGTACTTAAAGCCACTAACCTGTACACTTAAAAATGGTTAAAGTAGCAAATTTTGTGATGTATATTTTACCACAAAAATTCTTTAATAAAATCTGAAGAACACACTCCTCTAAAAGACACTAATAACAGGAAATAAGGCTCTAAGAAATCTGACACTTTTGAGAGTTTATCTGTGTTCTGATTGTGAGAAAGCCTTATAAACACGGGATTGCCTTTTCGTAACTCTACGAACCTATAATGTCAACAACATGAAGTCTCAGTTCCTGTTGCAGTGTCTTCAGGGCAGAAGGCAGAGCAGCTTGAGATTCTGACATTTTTACATTTTGCTTCACATCATTTGCGAAGGATAACCAGAGTTTGCCAAAGTCTTCAGTTGAGATTTTTAATGGTCTGAAAATAATGTTTAAAATTAGACTGATGTCCAAAAGGATGAAATGATTCTAAACAAAAAAACATACATTTTAATGATTCCTGGGAATAAAACAATTACTGTAAATTTGGGTCCCACAAAAAAATCATGTTTTTAAGCTAAATATGATTGGAATGCTAACCATTTTTTCATCCTCCAACCTGAAGAAAGCAAGAAATGTTATTAAAGTGCAAATGTTTTTTAATAAGTCACCTAGTTCTTTTTCTGAGTATTAGTGATTTCAGTAAAATGTTATCAAGTAATTTCATGAATCAAATATAACATAAAACTTTTCTTTTATATACACTCTGGATTGGGGGATAAGGAGACACTCTATTAAAGTCATATACAGGAGCGTGAATATAAAGACCCAACACCTTAAGTAAATTAGACCAAGAGAAAAGATTTTAGCAAATGTACATATTTTAAAAATGATCCATGAGACTGAAGATCAAATAGCTAACACTGTGATATATTGAGGTGGAATTATAGAGGACTTTTATATTCTACTTATATTTTTCTACAGCATTTAAATTTTTATAATATGTATATATCAATTTTATAATTAGGAAAATATTTTTAAAGACAGAGGATTTTATTAATATACACAGAAGAATTGTGTTATATGTTGTGCTTCTTCGGGTTATGAATGCTCACCATGGGAGACATCTCACAGTCCAAGAATGTAAGTTCTTATATAGCAACATGAGTATAAATACTCTCACAGATAGACATGTTCATACTAAAAGACTTTAAAGAGTAGGCAAAAACTGAAGTAGTGTAACACAACTGGAGTGTGGAGAGTTTAAAAGTTTTACAGACAATCCTGGGTATTCTGCATTCTTGGTTCAAGCAGCCTTCATTTAAAAAAATGTTTGAATACAGTCCTGGCTGGTTTGCTCAACGGTTAGAGCATCGGCCCATGGACTGAAGGGTCCTGGGTTCAATTCCTGGTCAAGACAATGTACCTCAGTTGCAGGTTCATCCCTGTCCCCGGTTGGGGCATGTGCAGGAAGCAACCAATCAATGTGTCTCTCTCACGTTGATGTCTCTCTCTCTCTCTCTCTCTCTCTCTCTCTCTCTCTCTCTCTCTCATGTGCAGGAGGCAACCAATCAATATGTCTCTCTCACGTTGATGTCTCTATCCTATCTAATAAAAGAGTAATATACAGATTGATCATCACTGCAACACACAATATAGCTACCCCCATGTGGTCAAAGATCCTGCCCCCATGTGGACACAAGATGGCCACTATAAGATGGCCAGCAGGAGAGGGCAGTTGGGAGGCACCCGGCCTGCAAGGGAGGGCAGTTGTGAGGGACCAGGCCTGCAAGGGAGGGCAGTTGGAGGTGATCAACCCTGCAGGAGAGGGCAGTTAGGGGTGTCCAGGCTGGCAGAGGAGGGAAGTCGGGGGCAAACAGGCTGGCAGGGGAGCAGTTAAGCATCAATCAGGCTGGCAGCGGAGTGGTTAGGGGGTGATCAGGCTGGCAGGCAGAAGCGGTTAGGGGCAATCAGGAAGGCAGGCAGGCAAGCAGTTGGGAGCCAGCAGTCCTGGATTGTGAGAGGGATGTCCGACTGCCCGTTTAGGCCCGATCCTCTGCAGCAGCGCTAAGGATGTCCTGGTGGGATCGGGCCTAAAGGGGCAGTCGCACATCCCTCCAGGAGTCCCAGATTGGAGAGGGTACAGGCTGGGCTAAGGGACAACCCCCCGCCGTGCACGAATTTCGTGCACTGGGCTTCTAGTACTAATATAATCACCTATACTAATAAAAGGGTAATATGCTAATTAGGGCAGACGGCTTCAGGACGTCCTTCTGGAAAAAGCTGCAGTGGCGGCGAAGGGCCCAGGCTCAGGCTGGCAGTGGCAGCAGCAGCAGGGTACTAGAGGGAGGCCAGACTGCGGCTTAGGCTGGGGGCCAAGGCAGAGGTGGTTAGGGGTGATCAGGATGGCAGGGGAGAAAGTTAGGGTCGATCAGGCCGGCAGGGGGGCAAGTTAGGGTCAATCACGCCAGCAGGGGGGCAAGTTAGGGTAGATCAGGCCGGCAGGCAGAGGGGTTAGGGGCAATCAGGCAGGTAGGCAGAAGGGTTGGGGCAATCAGGCAGAGGCAGTTGGGGCGATCAGGCAGGCAGGCAGGTGAGCGATTAGGAGCCAGCGGTCCCGGATTGTGAGAGGGATGTCCAACTGCCAGTTTATGGGATCAGGCCTAAACTGGCAATCAGACATCCCCTGAGGGGTCCCAGATTGGAGAGGGTGTAGGCCAGGCTGAGGGACACTCCCCCCCACCCCCTGTGCACAAATTTCATACACCGGGCCTCTAGTATATAATGAAAAGCTAATATGCAAATCAATCGAACGGCGGAACCAGTTGCTATGACACACACTGACCACCAGGGGGGCAGACACTCAATGCAGGAGCTGCCCCCTGGTGGTCAGGGCACTCCCACTGGGGGAGCACTGCTCAGCCAAAAGCCAGGCTCATGGCTGGCAAGTGCAGCAGCGGCGGCGGGAGCCTCTCCCGCCTCTGCAGCAGTGCTAAGGATGTTCGACTGCCAGCTCCTGGACTATGAGAGGGCGCAGGCTAGGCTGAGGGACACCCCCCCCCGCCCCAAGGGCATGATTTCGTGCTCCGGGCCTCCAGTGTCTAATAAAAGTATAGTAACTTTGCTGAGTAATTTTCTTGCAGATCTCTAAAGCTTAATAAACAGAATTAATCAAATAAACGAAATACAAATGAGAAATTTGAAAAACTTTAAGAAAAGCCATGTGGAATCTTTAAAGTTATTTCAGTTTAAACATTACTTTAATATCAGTTTCTCTCAGAAGTTATCCAGGATCACCAACCAACCCCAACCTAAATCGGGTCCCATAATATAATTGGTCACTGTACCATTTATTTTCTCTAAAATTCACAATTATGTATGTGTTGATATGATTGTTCAATGTCTCCTCCCTAGGCTGGACAGGAGGGGCTGTGTCTAGTTTTGAATTGTTATAATCCCTAGCACACCTATCACAGTACTTCTGTCCAGAGAAGAGGCCCAATGAACATTACTGAATGACTGAATAACCCGAGTTAACATTCCAGAAAATACTTACCTAATGAAATCTAACAGTGATAAGTTTACTGAAAATTCTAGCTGAACAGCATGAGTGTTCATCATTTGATAATTTATAAAACCAGAAAGATTCCCTTCTGTAAAAGGTTTTTCCATCTGCACACTATATTGAAAGTTTTTTGTGTTCTCTGCTTCTATTATAGGCAAGCAGCATCCGGGTTGCTCAGTGATCTGTAGATAAAAGTAATGCAAGTATTGAAGAAGGGATCGATACAGACTATCATATGAATACCAAATTTCTATTTAATTAAGTAAAGCACATTACTGAGATGTTAATAACTACATTATGAAGATGAATAACAACTTCACTTGAGAAAAATTCACTAGCACAGATAATCAAGAATTAATAGTACAGAGGAAAAAAAAATGTAACAAATGTCATTACAATGAAAAAGCCTCTGTATAATTTAAGAACCAAAAAAATATGTATTAAACTCTAGTCTTGTGGCGCTCAATCCTGGCTAGCACCAGATCTTTAAAGCGAGGAGAGTTGAAAGATATATACAGGTGCCTTCCCTTTCCATTCTCCACCCTTACTCAACTTCTGGTGGTAGAGCTCAGGCAACTGAATTGGGTTTGGTTTGGTTTTGTTTTCAGCTCCACAGGTGATTCTTATGCAAATCTAGAACTTCTGCCCTGGTCAGGCCCAGGTAATACCCCATTCAACACAATCTAGCTCACAGAAGAAATTAGGTCAATTTTGTGGAATACTGATCTACTGGTCAAATCTCATTATAACTCCACCAAGGACAGCCACACAATAACACAAATAGCATTAATTTCCAGAAATCACAATGGCAGTCTCTTGGAGCCAGGAAAGAAACAACTGAAGCCTGAGCACTCTATAATGCAAAGGCACTATTAATATTTTCACTTTAAATGCCAGGAAACTACGGCACAAAGCAGGTATATAACTTGACCATGGACACAGCTAATATGCAGCAGAAGCAAGATTCAAAGGCAAGCAGTCTGAGTCAAGAGTCTCTATTTGTAACTACTGTGCTCTATCAAAACTCATTTTATATAGGGTGGAGCAAAAGTAGGTTTACAGTTGTTCACATGGAAAATAATGCAATAATTAATAAATAATACAAGAATAAACTCTGTTTCACGTACTCACAATTGTAAACCTACTTTTGCCCGCCCCTGTATTTGTGGCCTTCTCCAATACAACCTTTATTATGTGTCCTTGAATCTTTTGAATAATTCATCCGTACACAAATTAATTAGATAATCTGTCATATCTTGTACCTTTTTTTGCTAAAGAGGAAGGAAGAATGTGAAAAAAATGCATAAACCATCAGAAGAGCCAACAGCAGAAACACTAAGCAAACGCTAAGGCAAGAAATAACAAACCATTCATTGTCATACCTTGAAATTTTCTGCAGGAGCAATTTCTAAGTTAAGACCTTCCAATTCCAAACCACTCTTACTAGAAACCAACCACACCATCAATAAACAATCATCTTTCCAAATTTTGTAAGAAGACAATGACATGGTTTCATTATTGCAGACCTCCATGAGATCTGAATGCATGTGTTCAGTAGTTTCTTCCAACAAAGAAGCTAAGGAGATTTCATTGGCAAGTGAGGCCGTGGTGGATTGAGGAGGGTGAAAAACTTCCATGTTGTCATCAGCAAACAAAGAAGGTGTAGACCGCCTGCAATTTGAGAGTTTCTCAACCAAGGGCAGTTCTGTGAGTGACTCAGAATCCAAAAGTTCTGCACTGAGAGTAAAATTCTTTAATTCTTTGTCTCTTCTATCCCGCAAATTATCCAAATAATAATCTTCTTCATAAGTCACATTTGTAGGAGAACTAAAGGAAGAACGGGTCATATTATGAGCATTGGTTGTTTCTCCACTTATGGTTTCCTTGACTTTTGATTTCCTTCTGAACTTGTGAGAGATGGTATCTGCTTTTCCTAGCTGTGAAAATGAAACATAATAATATAAAAAGAAACCATTCTTCTAGTCACGAGTTTTAAACATTTTTCTTAATTTCAAATGAGCAATTTAATAGCTTGCTAAAGTTCTATGTATAAAGCACAGAGATAAATAAAATCTTAAGCCCTGAAATTCTGATAGCTATATAACATTGAACTACTAGCTAAATCTTATTTCTCATTTAATAACACATAAAATCAGCCCGGCCATGGCTGGGTGTTTAAGCATCAACCATAAACCAGGAGATCATGGTTTCATTCCCAGTGAGGGCACATGCCAGGTTGCGGGCTCAATCCCAGCAGGGGGTGTGCAGGGAGCAGCTGATCAATGATCTCTGTCATCATTGATGTTTCTCTCTCTCCCTCTCCCCTCCTCTCTGAAATCAATAAAAATATATTTAAAAATAAAAAAAATAAATAACACATAAAATAAAAGAAATGTTAAAAAGTCCAATGTAAACAATTCTAAAAACTTGCTAGATTTCAGAATACTAAAGTACAGAATTGCGCAAATTAAAAAGAGTAAGAAACCCAGCTATTTTTTTGTTCTTGAGTTTCCTTACAGAGTTCTCCTCAAATACAGGGATGGCTCAAACTCTGATTCAGTAATATACAATAATCATGATTTCATGGCCTATGAGTCAATAAACAGGGAAGAAAAACTGGTTTTACCTCAAGAATCAACTGGCAATGGCTGACTGGAACACAGAGCAGGAAAGAATTTTGTAAGTGACTAGTGATGTTTGCTATGAATTCGAGAGATGGGAACAGTAAATTTGCCAGCTGTGAGCTGACCCTCCTGAGGAATGGCCTGCAAATCTACGTAAGAAGAAATGACTCAAGTGTCCCCCTTGCCTCTCAGAGTCCTATCTAAAGTCAGTAGAACAGACTGGCACTCACTACTCTAAGTCTAAGTCCATGCCTACTCCTTCCTGGGGGCTGTAACACCACTTGGCCACCCTTCACATGATTCTAGTTAACCAGAATTCTAGTTCCCTGTCCATACTCTCTCATTCTTTCAAGTCCCAACATCTCTTCCAACTCTCAAAGGTAAGAGATGAGTCTGTCTCCTCCCTTTCAATTCAGAAGTCATCAAACAAAAACTAACACTGTTTTAACATAAAAACAAGTGGGGGTTGGTGGGTGAAGGATTTCCATTTCCAGTAGCCATGGGACTTGAATTAGACATACAGTAGTCCCCCTTATCTGTGATTTTGCTTTCCATGGTTTCAGTTACCTACAGTCAACATCAGTCCAAAAATATTAAATGGAAATTTTCAGAAATAAATAATACATGTTTCAAATTGCACATCATTCAGAGTAGTGTGATAAAACCTCTCACTGTCCCGCTACATAAATCCCAGGACGTGTAGCATTCCTTTGTCTATATCCAGGCTGTATATGACACCTACCCATTAGTCACTAAGCTCTCTGGGTTATCAGATCAACTGTCTCAGTATTGCAGTACTTGTAATTCATGTGCCCATATTTTACTTAATAATTGCCCCAAAATACAAGAGTAGTGAAGCTGGCAATTTAGATATGCCAAAGAGAAGCAATACAGTGCTTCCTTTAAATGACAAGGTGAAAGTTCTTGACTTAATAAGAAACCAAGAAAATCATATGCTGAGGTTGCTAGGAACAAATCTTCTATCTGTGAAACTGTGGGGAAGAAAAAAGAAATTTGTACTAGTCTGCGTTAGCAACTCAAAGAGCAAAAGTTATAGCTACAGTCAGCGAAAAGTACTTAGTTAAGATAGAAAATACATTAAATTTGTGGCTGAGAGAGATGAACATGAAACATGTTTTATTTTTTTTTTTTTTAAATATATTTTATTGATTTTTTACAGAGAGGAAGGGAGAGGGATAGAGAGCTAGAAACATCGATGAGAGAGAATCATCGACCAGCTGCCTCCTGCACACCCCCTACCAGGGATGTGCCCGCAGCCAATGTACATGCCCTTGACCGGAATCGAACCTGGGACCTTTCAGTCCGCAGACCGACGCTCTCTCCATTGAGCCAAACCGGTTTTGGCAAGAAACATGTTTTAAATGATGGTAATGTGTTGCTCCAGAGAGCACTGAGCCTACACAAAGACTTCAGCAAAGGATCTCCTGAAACGAGTGACACCAAGCCATTTACTGCAAGCAATACTGTTAGGCTGCATTTGTTTTTTCTTAGGAGGGAATGAGTATCAAGTCTGACAGAAATGGGATCTGTAAAAGACAGAGATACAGGTAAAGAATGTAGCCTGGAGTCTGGCCTAGTGTTGATAGGGATGGAGAGAAAATTCCACTAAGGGAGAAGGAGGATGAAAGAACTGGGATAATGTAAAACTGAAGAAAAGGTAGCTCTAATAACAATTTTGCACTAGGTACATTCATCAGACCACCAAATGGAAAATGACATGGAATTTTCAGACACTCAAAAACAGTACATTGCCCAGCAGGTGTGGCTCAGTGGTTGAGCGACAACCTATGAACCAGGAGATCATAGTTTGATTCCCAGTACATGCCCAGGTTTCAGGATCAATTCCCAGTAGGGGGTGTGCAAGAGGTAGCCAATCAATTATTCCCTCTCATCAGTGTTTTTATCTCTCTCTCCCTCTCCCTTTCTCCCTGAAATCAATAAAATATATATTTTTAAAAAATAGCACCTGCTCTTCACTCCAATTTTTCATTCTTTTACTATGAGAATAATACATTAGGATAAAAACTTTTGAAAATCACCGTAATTGTAATGCCTGAATGTAGTTTTCATTTTTGTATAAATCATTCAATCTCAAAACACTTTTATCTTCTTAACAGTTATAGGCAAGATGTAAATAGAATTTTATATTATTTTTAATATATCCTAAATATTTTTTATTTTATAATGCAGTACTTATCATTTTTAATGGCTGAGTAATATGCTGAGCTAATATAATTTATGTACCCTTTCTCCTGTTAGACACCTAACTGACTCCTATTTTTCACTATTAAAAACATAATTTTGAGAAGTACTTTTTCCACACAAATCAATATTGTTGAACTATTATTGTTGACAGTATTTCCATCAAACCCCCCTCCCACTGAGAACTGTCCTCCACCCACTGGGGTGAGAATACTCTTAGTTATAGTTATAACTTTATTTGGGCCCTGCCCCTCGCCCTAGCTGACTAGACAGACTAGAGAGAACACTTTACTCAAGCTGAGCCAATTAGATTTTCTCTTTCAGGAATACAAAGGTGTATCATTGGTGGCTCTGGAGCTGGGAGAGCCATTTCCCACTATATATATATATATATATATATATATATATACACACATACATACACACACACACACACACACATACATATACATATATCTACATATATATACATATACATATATATGTATATATGTATGTATGTGTGTGTGTGTGTGTATATATATATATACATACATATATATATATATATATATATATGTATGTATATATATATATAAAATGGCCAAGAGCTTTCATAGAACAAGGTTTTTTTACATGAAACAGGGGACACAGACTCTCAGAGGAATGTAACTGGCTACTTACCAAACTGACTGTACTTCCTGATCCTAGCCCAACAAATAATGACGATGCCAGCAGCTGCTTTTCTTTCTCCTCTTTAGACTGGGTAAGGAGTTGAGATGGGTCCTTTTTTGTTACAGTTTGGTCTACATTCTCTATTATGCTCTCTTGAGGAACAGGCGGAGCTTCAGTTTCATCACCAGTTTTGCTTTCCTTCTTCGGAAGATAGCCCTCTTTCCCCCACAATTTCTGTATACCTTCCAGCTTCAAGCTACTTGTCCTAAGAAGATTGATAATGAAATCAAGTCAATTTAAGTAACTGCTAAGCAATTACTTTCTTGAGGCATTTTTAAAAGCCTATCATTGCCACGGCCTTTTAGGAACAGCTTTTATATTTTATTTTGTATGCACAAAGCAAAATCTAGAACTCTAGATTTTTATTTCAGTTACAGAAAAACGCCCCTCCCTCCACCATCCTTCAGACAAAGGATTTAAGGCAACAGAACTCTAGACATAGTTTAAAATTTAGATCATTTAATTTTCATTTAATTGCTTACGTAAGGTGTCCACAAATAGAACTACTGTAAATCAGTTCCTTAACCCCAATGACTTTGCAAAATACCTTCAATTCTGATGAGTTAAAGATGAGAAATGACTCTTAAGTTTTTTAGCTATAATCACTCAATGAAAGAATTAACCCTACGTAAACTCATCAAATAAAATCCTGTTGCAAAAAAAATAATAATCATTCAAATCCACTCCGATGTGTAAACTTACCTTGGATCCAAAAGGTTTTCTTGATATAAACACTAGCTACATTTTCAATCATTACAATGTACCTTTATAAAAATGAAGTGAGGTTTGATTTATAAAAAAAAAAAAAAGTAAGATTTTTGGAAAAAGCATCAAGATTAGGAGGTTTTTATGCCTGAGTTGAAGAAGAATTAAAGTAGTGATTAGAATTTGGGCTCACCTACTGCTGTCCCCAAATTGACAGTTAGGAATCCGCAGTGTCCAATATAACCGTAAGTACAGGCTGACACAGCCCAAGATCGCCCCTATTATGTTCATATAAGAACTATGTGTCCTTGGCACTTGGCTCGTTTAAGTAGCCCTGTTGTGGTCCAAAACAGCATTTTGGAAATTTGCACTACAAGATAGGCAGATCATAAAAGAAAGACTCAGAAATGTTTGTACTGATTATTATTCCCTTCTAATTTGTTAGAATCGTGATCACTTTGATTTTCTGTACAATGCCAGAAACAAAAATAGGTAGTTATATTCCATACTGAGCGAAGAACTAATAGCTATTAAGTACTAATTGGCTGAAAGAAAATCTGAATGTTAATAAAGAATGATCTACAGGGAATCAGTCCATTCCTCCTCAATAAATGTTGCTGCTAAATGGTCCTTTACAAGTATCTTCATTTCTCTCTTTCTTTCAGGTACCAAAGAATTTTCTAAAAAGTTATTAAGCCCAGCCAGGATTGCTCAGTGGTTTAGTGTCAACCTATGAACCAGGAGGTCACAGTTCAATTCCCGGTCAGAGCACATGCCCAGGTTGAGGGCTCAATTCCTGGGGCGGGGTGTGCAGGAGGCAGTCGATAAATGATTCTCTCTCATCATTGATGTTTCTACCTCTCTCTCCCTCTCCCTTTGTCTCTGAAATCCATAAAAATATATTTTAAAAAATAAAAATAGCCCGGCCAGCATGGTTCAGTGGTTTAGCGTCAACCTAGGAACCAAGAGGTCATGATTCGATTCTTGGTCAGGACACATGCCCAGGCTGGGCTGCAGGTTCAATCCCCAATGGGGGGCCTGCAAGAGGCAGCCTATCAATGATTTTCTCTCATCACTGATGTTTCTATCTCTCTCTCCCTCTTCTTTCCTCTCTGAAATCAATAAAAATATATTTAAGAAAGTAAAATAAAATAAAAAGTTATTTAAAAAGTAAAAACTGTTATCTATCAACCTCTTCCAAGAAAACTGGTTGTCCTTGCATGAGCAGATCCAAAAGTGCTCATGGTAGCCACTAAAATGACCCCCAGCATCTCTAGGGTGCTCACCAGCAGCAATTCAAAGGGATTCATAATGTTCACAGCAGGATTACAGAGTTTCTATAACCCAGTTTACCAAGACATATCCTTTAATGATTTTTTTTTAAAAAGCAAGTCCTCAAGTTTTACTAATAAATGATACAAATACTAGTTTTTAAAAAAAGGCAGGTGTGTTGGACACCAGTATGCTCCATACAGATCTCCTTTCAATGCAAGACTGTATTGTCCCTGCTGTTGGCAGTGCAACCCCCTCACTGCCTTAGGGGCACAGGGCCACCTCACTGAATATAACGCTGCTTCCGGAGCAACTCACACAGTGACTGATGAACTTAAGCACAGAGCCCTGTCCACCCATTTTGTCCCACCTGAGGATAACTCTGAAGGGCCATTCTAGCTTCAGAGCTCCCCATGGGGTCAGTAAAATGTGTCATTGCACTGCATGGCATCTTAACTACTTCCTCTGCCCAAACCTGCTTCTTTCCCCTTCCTTCCATAGATATTGAACTCAAGGGCACTCCTTAATATTCTACACGCTAAATTCCACCACACTGTGTGCTTCTCAGGAAACCCAACCCCAATAAAGGGCAAAATGAGAAAGGGGAAGAAAAATAAGCCTAAAAGTATCCTTGAGCTATTTTAAAGGTTTTTCTGGCTCATTTCATCTGCACAACATGCCTCTCATCAACATAAATTTTCAGATGGTCTAAAAAGCAGACAAGTAAATAAGAGAGCAGCATAAAGCCTTCATATACAAAATATGATATAAAACATATTGTAAAAAATGTTTTTAAACATAAGTCTTCTTAGTCTGGATTTTGATAATAAAAAAACCCTAATACAAATGGTATACCTTGTATTATTTTGGCTCAGACCATTCGAACACAGAAGTAAATTCTGGCCAAGCAACCTTCAAAAGATTGGGGACATATTTTAAACTCAGCTCTAGGAATTCCCCTTTGAGGTATGGTGCTGCCTATAATAGGACTTAGGGTAAGAAATTCCAAATTGGGCTGGCAACTGCTTTACTATCAGCTTGCCAGAGAATACATAAGAGTGACTGTCTCCTCCTTAAAGCTGATTCACCTGGCCCATCACCACAGAAGGGAGATTTTCATATACATTTTACTAATTTTCTTTCATCTCTGACATTTCTATTATAGAGAAAGGGCAAATAGCAATATTAAAATATTTCCTCTAGTTAATTCCCTTTTAATGTGCACGAATTTCATGCACCGGGCCACTAGTCTGAAATGAGTGAGCTATGGTCCTCTTTGGAAAAGAATTGTAAATGTACCCTTGTGTTCCATTTTATGGTAATACAGCATACGTGTAATTCCTTAACTGCTTTGCCAAATAAATGCCCTTTCTCTGAGAGTAGTACATGTTTGCACACAGAATTTACAAGGCCCTGTTAGTATTTAGTTCAATACTAAAAAGCAGATGCTGTCAACTGTTACGCAGGTAAAAGGGACGTCTCCTCCCTGGGTTTGGAGCGTTATCATCTCTCCTTCCCTTGCCCCTCAGTTCCCTGTTTGAGGCACTTAATTGCTATCACCTCCATTATCACATGCCTATAAACCATACCTGCTTCCCATGCTTGGAATACCAAAAATTGTCAGGAACCAAGAGTCGGTCAAAGGATTAACTCTGACCTTCAGTAAGTTACTGTAACTAGGCCCACTTCCTCTTGCCTGAGGACAAAGCATTTCTTCTGTAGCCGCCCTTCAACCGCCACACCCTTTATCTATAGTTACGACTTTAGCCGATTATCTAGGTCAGCCCCCACCCGTCCTAGGCATCCACCCTTCTAGAAATCACATATAAGGAACACTGTAAAAATAAAGTTTTGAGGCTTGATCAGAATCCCCTTTGTCTTGCCTCCATTCTTTGCGTCCCTTGTCTGTTTCTCATTCTCTTAGGTGCGCCGCCTCGGTACCCCCGTTAGAAGACCCCGCAGGTCGGAGAAAAAAAATTAAATGTCTGAGAAAAAAATGGGTGTCCACAGAGCTTAGGAAAAAAGGCTAAGGAATATAATTTGAACTTATACCACTTCATTCAGCATATCATTCTATATTCCTCATGATCTATGTGTCTTTGTTCTGAGAAATACTTCTTACAACCATCTCCCTAGAAGACCGACAAATGCAAAGATGAACATTAAATAGGGTGAATGACTCCTTAATGAATATATAAAAACTAAAAATTCAAATGTCATCTTTGAAAGTTGTCACCTTTGAGATTTTATCACATTTATTCCAACAATGCTGCCATTACTCAAAACACTTGAAATCTTTTAGAAGAAGCTCCTACACAAACAAGAAAGCTATTTTCATTTACTTCATATCACGACAGAATACTAACTAAAGTCATCCAGATTGATCAGAAATTTTATTTGATAAACTCAGCTTTTGGATAATTATAATGATGACAGCTACCATCTATTAATCACTATGTACTCAGCTATATGAGGCACTTTGCATAATTTCTCATTTAATTTAATCATTTTTCTGAGAGTAATCCTACCTAATAAAAGGGTAATATGCAAATAACCATCATTCCGCTACGCCCACGATTGGGCTCGCAAGTCCCGCCCCCCGCGCCTCTCAACGGCCGGATCGGCCGCCGCTGAGGGGGGACCGATGGGGCTGAGAGGGGACCGATGGGGCCAGTGGGAGGCGCGGTGGGAGCGGCAGCGGCGCCTGGTCCCGCCCCTCAGCGTTCGCGGGTCGGAGCGGCAGCGGCGCCCAGGTCCCTCCTATCACTGAGGGACCTGGGCGGTGGCGGCGCCCCAATTGCGGATGGCAGCGTGGGGCCCGGCAGCTCCCGACCCACGCTGCCGCCACCGCCGCTAGGGTCCAAGCCCCCACCCTGAAAGAAGGCGGAAGGAAAACTGGTGCCAGTAACCAGGTGAAGGAAGGTCTATTGTACGATTCTTCGTGCAAAGGGCCTCTAGTTTATTTATATTTCCAAAATCAAAACCTACTTTAAAAGGTTACCATTTGGCTGCACATAAGATGTTTAGACATCTGTATCACCAATTTTCAAGGAAAGGAACTCTAAAAGCATTTTGAGTAAAGCACACAACTTCCTCAGGTGAAGTCATTCACCTTATTTTATGTTCATCTCTGTATCTGTCAATCTTCCAATGAGATAGTTATGAAAAGTTGATTATAAGAAATGTAGAATTATATCCTCAATATTCACCTGGGTATATAAGTTGTGATATCCTTCTTTAAACATATTATACACACACATATATACACACATATACATACAATATGTAGTAATAACACACACATCATTACTATGTGTAAAGGTTGTATACATCCTATGCTGTCTTGGAAATAAGCAAACTCTCTCTCTTTTTTATTTTTATTTTTTTGTTAATCCTCATCCAATGATACTTTTCCATTGATTTTTAAAGAGAGTGGAAGAGCCCTAGCTGATTTGGCTCAGTGGTTAGAGCATCGGCCTGCAGACTGAAGGGTTCCAGGTTCAATTCCAGTCAAGGGCACATGCCAGGGATATGGGCTCGATCCCCAGTAGGGGGGCGTGCAGGAGGTAGCCGATCAATAATTCTCTCTCATCATTGATGTTTTTTTTTTTTTAATATATTTTTATTGATTTCAGAGAGGAAGGGAGAAGAAGAGATAGAAATATCAATGATAAGAGAGAATCACTGATTGGCTGCCTCCTACACACACCCCTTCCCCCACTAGGGATTGAGCCCACAACCTGGGCATGTGCCCTTGACAGGAATCAAACCTGGGACTCTTTAGTCCGCAGGCTGACGCTCTATCCACTGAGCCAAACCAGCTAGGGCATCATTGATGTTTCTATCTCTCTTTCCCTCTCCCTTTCTCTCTGAAATCAATAAAAATATATTTTCAAAAAAGAGAGAGAGAATGGAAGAGAGAGAGAGAAAGAAACATTGATGTGAGAGAGACACATCGATTGGTTGCCTCCCGCATGCGCCCCAACCCAGGCCGGGGATCGAGCCTGCAACCGAGGTGTGTGCCCTTGGCCAGAATTGAACCTGGGACCCTTCAGTCCATGGGCTGATGCTCCATCCACTGAGTCAAACCAGCTAGGGCACAAACTCTCTTAAAGTATAAGGACATACTGTATCGTATCAATACTTTGAGAGCAAGTAGAAACAACAGCCCAAGCAGAATTTAGCTTTCAGGAACCCCTCTACATTTAAAGACATTTAAATATTCCCATGTTCTCAATTTTAATAAGAAAGGAACTTACTCTTTCAGCCCTGTCTCTGCACTGTTTCCAGATATATCTGAACCCAGAGAAATGCCAGCAGGAGACTGTCGTCCAGTAAAGCCAGATGAAGAAAAGGAGAGTCCATATGGTTCAAAATTGAGAACTAGAAATTTAAAACAATAAGAATGGTTCATATTTAAAACAAAGCCAAAATTATTTTTAAAAAGGCAAAAATTATCCAAGTTATCATCATTACTGAAATAAAATAACTGAAGACTAGAATCCAGTGACAATTTTTAAACTGGAAGGGAACTTGAAGATGATCTAACCAAGTATTTATAATAATAGTAACAAAGCAGCTATGATTTATTTACTACTACTACAGTCTTCATACTATTAGCTGATCAAAGACAGTACTTCATTTTTATCATTTTACTTCCCTTAGAACCTAAAAAAAAAAACTCAATTAGGAAAGACAGCTAATAAACCAGATCTACTGAAAAGTTGCTGCTCTCAAGCAAAATGTTTAAGCAGCTATGAATGAAGAGATGACTGTATTTTGCTTAACAAAATGGCACATTCCTGGACCGAACAGACTGACATAGCCCTCAATGTGAAATCTCCCTTAATGATGAAGAACAGGTTTACTCAGGTTCAGATTCCATTGAGCTTGTATACCCAAATGAATTCGATCAGAGCCATGAAAATTCATGTTGTTATTGTGGTAGAGCAGATGTCAATATACATTCTCTTCTTTCTAAGTAACAGAACCCTTGATTCTTAGCTAGCTACATGGCCACCCAGAAAAGAGATGACATTTCCAGACTCCTTTGACATCTTCCTTCCCTCCCTTCCTCTTCTATATTCATGAAGCCAACATTAATCCTAGGCTGGCAATTTATGATTTCTTTAATGGGAAAGAGCAATAACCTGCTTTGTATAAAGTCCCACTATGTATATTTGTTTTCCTAACTGCCACATTTATCTTTTTTCTTCTTAAATCATAAAAAGTACCTAAGAATATATTAATGTGGATATCCTCATTTTACAAATGAAGAAATTGTGGCAAAGAGGTTGCCATGGACTTAACCAAGATTACAAATATAGGAAATGATACAGGCAGATAAGAAAGAAAGAAAACGAAATCAGGCACTTTGGTTCCAGAGTTTCACTCTCAACTACTATATTACATTGCCTCCTCCAAAGAAACATAGCCCTCAGTGTGAAATCTCCCTTACTGACAGAGTACCTGACCCAAAGAGTACCAAATAAATGTTTGTTTGTTAGCTAAATGAATGATATAGAAGAGGAATCAATGTGCAGTAGAAAAAAGTAATGGGCAAATTGATAATCAGAACTGAGTTCTTGATGTAGGTCAGGTGTTAACTAGGTATACAAACTAGACCTTCATTTCTTTATAAAGTGAAGAGTTCAGACTAGGTCAGCAGTTTCCAAATGCTGATGTGATAACCAGAATCAAGCTGACTTCACCGAACACCCATAGGCCTTTGTGTACATACAGCCAAGCTTTCAGAGATTTAGATACAGAAGGTATAGGGAGAGGGCCATGTCCTGTCTCATAACTGATTTCTCTCCCCATGATGTAACAGATAGCCTAAGCTCATGAAATTTGGATTTTACTTTAGAAAACTTTTGAAAAATAGATTTTGGAAGAGAAGGGAAGAGCCTAATTTGAGAACTTAACCCCATTTATAATGATGTTCTATGGGGGGGAAAGTACTTAGCAAAGGAATTCATTGGTTTGGGGAATTCCGAGACTATCTATTACATTTATATCAGCCACTTAGCTTATTTTAAGAATAGAGACAGGCAGTGCCCGGAACTAGGCTCTTCGTCCTATCTCCCCTTCCCTAACCCACCCCTGAATTGTAGCAATAGCAGGCTGATAGCCCAGACACACTGAAAATAGGAATATGGCAAATGGACCACATCTCCCACTCTGGAACACCAGATTTTCACTCCTTGCCCTGGATGTCATAAGGCTATATGCACTACAGTAACAGGTCGGGCAATTATAACTCAAAATTTTATTTACCACCCCTCCACACACACACACATATTCCATCAATACAGGGTATCACTGTGCTAAACAAAAACTTTAAAAGAACAAATACTTCTAAAAAAAGATAACATCATGCCTATTATTAGTGTTTATACTTTTGGGTCTCATTTTAGGATCAACTATTTAGTTGGACTCCTATGCCTAGCACAGAATCTGGAAAATATTAAGTACTCAATAAAATCATTAAATGATTTAAATCATTAAATAATTTCCTCCTTACTAAAATCATGACAGAAATCTTTCCTTGACAGGCTACATTTCTTATATGTAGTTTAAGTTATTCTTTCCTGTCTTAGCTGTTCCTAACATCACTCATCACATATTTTGTTGGAGGAAGTGTTCTAACACACTTAAGATATACAAGACTGCACAGAATGAAAATGAAACTCACTAGTCCATAGAACCAGCTTTTTCCTGAAACTGTTTCACAGGTATGCTCACACTACTATCTGTCAGCCCTCTATCACAGTGACCAACATGATAATTCCACCTGCCAGGTCTTTTGAAATTCCTGGATGGCTGTCATATCTTAGGCACTGCTGTGTAGGAAGCCCATGACTTTAGGAATACCTCTAGGCCAGTGGTCAGCAAACTCATTAGTCAACAGAGCCAAATATCAACAGTACAACGATTGAAATTTCTTTTGAGAGCCAAAGTTTTTAAACTTAAACTTCTTCTAACGCCAATTCTTCAAAATAGACTTGCTCAGGCCCTGGTATTTTGTGGAAGAGCCACACTCAAGGGGCCAAAGAGCCGCATGTGGCTCGCGAGCCGCAGTTTGCCGACCACGGCTCTAGGCTGTTTTTTTCCTGGGTTTCCAAAGACCTAGTCAGGGTAAACAAGTCAAAACAGATTTAAAGAGGAAAAATAGAATACCCTCAATTATTTACTTACATGCATAAAAAAAGATGTCCCACCCTGGCCAGTTTGGCTCAATGGGAGAGTGGCGGCCTGCACACCAAAGGGTCTCAGGTTCAGCTCCTTGTCAAGGGCATTACCTGATTGCAGGTTCGTTCCCCAGCCCCAGTATGGGCAAATGCAAGAGGCAACCCATGGGTGTGTCTCTCTCACACCGATATTTCTCTCTCCCTCTTCCCCTCCACCCCCTTCCACTCTCTCTCAAAATCAATCCTTACCCATGGATATTTTTTCCATTAAGAAAAAAAAAAAAAAAGATATCCCTATAACCTAGCCTATAAACTCATAAAAAATTACCTTTTTCCTGGGAAAGCTTTTCCTCCTGCCGCTGGTGGTGAGGTTTGTACGGTGCTGCCCCCTGACTGAGTTCTTCAGCCACATGACTATCCAGAAAAGATAAGGAAGCATCTACCTATATTAAATTGAAGCAAAAATCAGGAATTAAAAAATTTACCCTAAAACAGTATACTGTATGTTCACATAAGTACTTTCAGCCCATATATCCTAAAAACATTTTTTAGGTGAAAAGCAGAGATTCAATTCCAAAAGTACTACCTAACTCTGTAGCTTTCTGAAACATCTATAATCAAATCACTCAACTAAGTCATGTGCAGTTACTACTAATTTCACTGCACTGAGGAATACATTTTTGAGTACCCAATACATTAGGGCATCATGTTAGGTTCTATGATAGAGACAAAAGAAGACACAGTTCCTGCCCTCATGAGACTTGTAACCTACCAGAGGATAAGACACATCATATACTAGAGCTATAATCTGTATTAGTTTCCAGCTGTTGAGGGATAAAAACAAGGTGCTGACAACACTCATTCCTTTTGGAGGCTCCAGGGGAGAGTAAGTTCCTTGTCTCCTCCAGCTTCTAGAGGGCTGCCAGCATTCCTTGGCTGTGGCCACGTCCCTCTGATCTCTGTTTCTATAGCTACTCTGCCTTCTCTACACTGAACTCTTGCCTCACTTTTCTAAGGGCCCTTGTGATTATCTCATGCCTACTTGGACAATCCAGGAAAATTCCCCCATCACAAAAATCCTTAACTTAATTACAGCTACAAAGTCCCTTTTACCATGTAAGGTAACATACACACAGGTTCCAGAGATTGAGATGTGAACCTCTTGGGGAGCTATTATTCGGCCTCCCACAGTACCTTTGATTTAACTATCCAATTCCTTTCTATCTGAAAATGCTTTTTCAAAAATCTATGGAAAATTACTTAAAACTAATTTCAACAGGAATAGAAAAGTACAAGAGAATGATTAAATAAATAAACAAAAAAACAAGAGATAGAGAATGAGTAAGGAAAAAAGGAGAAGAGAAAAAGTAAGAAAAGAAAAATGAGATATACACAAGAGGATAGTAGTGATAACCTCAGAAACCAGAAACTAGCTTCTCCTGATTTAGCCAAATGTATGCAAACAGCTGATAATTTAGAACAGCAAGTAAGTCTCAAACATTTAAGTGGCTTGTCACACTCTGAATTTGGAAAGGTTTAGTTTCACTAAGATTCTTGGAGAAAAGAGGAAGTGAGGTTATTTCCTAGTTTAATTTTATATGCAGCATCAATGAATGTCTCTGAAATGTCTACCAAATGTTAAAGCAAGGCCTCTACCTTTGAGGACCTATTGAGAGAACAAAGGAACAAAGCTTCAAAATTAATACAAGTCATGAAAATCTAAATCAGAATTAGTGGGAATACTGCCCATCCTCTTCTCTTTATCAACTATATGACATCTAACATATAAAAATTTGAGCAAATCTGATTTCCTTTTGAAAGTTTTCTGATTTACACCAATCTGAGGGACAGACTGGTACAAATTCAGAGGGTGGGCAGTAACTGAGTGCATTGGGTTAACAGGGGTGGTGGCTCAAAGGAGGTGAAAGAGAGAAAGTTTGGCGGCAGGTTTCAAAGTGGTAAAGAATTTAGACAGTGGATGGACAAAATAAAATGGAGAACTATCTTTTACATTCTCAAAGAAAAGAGAGGAATAATAAAACAACATATTAGAGTTCAAAGGAGATCAAAATTCTTGAATTATTATATAGTCAAAGAGATTGTCAGAGCACAAATCCCTTCACTGCAGTTCTTCAGAAGAGACACTTTTCAATTCCTGACTTAGGATCACTACTGCACAGAAACTCTCAAATTCTCTTATACTAGTGTGAGAAACATTCCAACCTACAGAAACTATATTTTGATATATTCCTGACATATCACAAATGCAAAAATTATTCTGTTTAAAGATTATGCAATTTTTAAAAAGGTGGAACACAAATGTCTTACCACCATGTCTTCACAACTCTTATTAACTGGAAGCAAACTCTTCATAAGTTCTGCATTCTCATGCAAATGCTTTAGTTCAAATGCATGCTGTCTCAGACAAGTATCCAAAGACACCGTGAATTCCTGGATTAATCTCTCAACAACGTTAGACGAGTGTGCCTGAGGTGTCAACTTGGTCACAGCAGCAATTAGCCAGGCTTTTGTTTCTGAAGAAATGGAGTCATTCATAAGTAACTTGTAGAGCTTGGTTATAACTTCTTCTGGCGTTTCCTTATCTAAGAGGTAGGAATACTCCCCTAATACCTATGAGTAAAACAAGGAGATGTTTATATACAAATATCACGTTATACAGCAAACTATACTTGGAAATCTAAACAAAGTGCCTATTGCTGAAGTGAATTTAATCTAGATTAAACATATTCTCATAGTAAAAAAAAAAATACATTAAAGATTAAATTGTACATATTAGTTCAAAATTATACCAAGATTGGAACTCGATACAAAAATGTTTTCTACATCTTGATCATTAACAATATACAAAACAGACACCTTTACCAATTAGCCTTCTTCTGAACTTCCACGTTTGGTTGTTGGTTTTTACAAGCATTTTCACATTCTGTTATTACTTTCCAATAAAGTATTTAAATGAGTGGTTCTCACATGCTAGCATACATAAGAGTCACCTGAAGTGTTTCATTAAAATACAGATTTCTAGGCTCTAACCACAGATATATTAAAAGAGATTGTCAAAGAGTACAAATCCCTTCATTGCAGTTCTCCAGAAGAGACACTCTTCAATTCCTGATTAGGATCACTACTGAACCAAAGCTCTCAAATTCTCTCTCAAACTAATGTGAGAAAAATTCCCACCTACAGAAACTACAGTATGCCTGTGGTGATAATCTGCACTGCACAATCTGAACAAGCATCAGCTGATTCTGATGAAGATGACCCACAGAACTTTGAAGAACACTGATCTACATTACATATCATTTTTCTTACATCTAACTTATCCAGGAGATATATAATCCTACTGGTCTAAAAATCACTAATAAACTGACAACTCATGAAGTGTGAGACCTTTCCTAAATAGTATTTATTAAGTATTTTCATGTCGTTGGTGTAATACTGGCACTAGCAAGAAAAAAGAGGGAGGTGAGGTGACAGTCAAGGGAAGATGTATCGCTTAGCAACAAGAAGAGGAGGAAAAAGAAATAAGACTCATTGCCCTGGCCGGTTTGGCTCAGTGGATAGAGCGTCAGCCTGCAGACTGAAAGGTCCTGGGTGCCATTCCAGTCAAGGGCACATGCCTGGGTTTCAGGCTCGATCCCCAGTAGGAGGAGCGCAGGAGGCAGTCAATCAATGGTTCTCTCTCATCATTGATGTTTCTACCTCTCTCTTACTCTCTGAAATAAAAAATATATTTTTTAAAAAAAGAAAAGAAATACAACTCATTAAGTTCAATCCTTAAGTAGTAAGATAATTTTTGAGTGCTTTAATAAAAGTGGTTACCTCTCTAGAAGAGCAGGTAACAAATCCCAGTTCAAAAACTGGTGAATTTATATTTCTAGGAAGATGGAGTAGAAGCATTTTTCCCATATTCTTCCCATGAAATACACCTAAAAACCCTTGATGATACAAATAAAACACATGTAAAAAGACTCTGAAAGGTGAAGAAAAGGCAAATTGCTAAGGACTTTGGGACCTAAGGAACAATACAGTGAGTTATCTGTTGCCTCAGACACCCCAAACTGGATACTGGAGAACTAACAACCTGGAAACACCAATGGGCTCAAACAAAAAAATCCCAGGAAAAGCCTGCCCTCTAGCCAAATAGCCAGGAAGACAAAAAGCTTGGACTCCAGCTAAGCACCACACAGAAAAAAACTGCAGTCCTACCCATACCAGCAAAGGCAGAGTGGAGGGCCAAGACTTCAACCTCTGCCAGGCTGTAAGAGGCACAACTCCCCCACAAGGATGGTGACAGAGAAGGCCGAGTGGGGATCAGGACTTTCATCCCACCAAGCTGCAGGGGCCCACTCCTTGGCTGTGTCCGTGAAGGCCCTGCAGGAAGCCTACATCACCTCCACCCAGGTATAAGGAGGTGCCCTTCCCCTCTCGGCTGGGGTGTGGTCAGGGGCCTGTGGAGAGTCAGCGCTTTCCCCATTGCTCAGAAATAACAAGGACACCCCTTCACAGTGTCAGCAGAGGCCACTTGTTTAATCTTAATACCCTTGTCGCAACATCATCTTCAAAAGAATTTAGTCTTCATTTATGGAACACACCACCCAAAGGCAGCAGAATGCCCACTCTTTTCAAGCACCCAGAGAACACAGCACAACCCAGACAGTATCACAGGCCGTAAAACAAACCTCAACAAATTTAAAAGGAGCTGAAATCACACAGTATTTTCTCTGACAATAGAATCAAACTAGAAATCAGTAACAGAAAAGTTAACAGGAAATTTTCCAAACACTTAAAAACTAAACAACTCTCTTCTACACAATCTTTCCAAAAAATAGAAAAGAACACCCTCAACTCATTTTATGAAGCCAGCATTACCTTGATACCAAACCAGAGAAGAAAAATATGAAAACTACAGGCCAATATCCCTCATGAACAGAAATGGAAAAATTCTTAACAACGTTTCAAGAAATCTACAAAAACAATTCTAGATTGCCAGGCAACAAACATATAGAAACCAAAATTAAAAATCCATTTACTACTGCTCTAAAGAAAATGAATTACTTAAGTATAAATCTAACAAAACATGTACAGGATTTATATGCTGTAGAAAGAAATAAAAACACTCTAAATATATGGAATGTAAATAAATAAATAAAAATAAATAAATAAATAAATAAATACAATGACATGTCACGTTCATGGAGGGAAAAAACAAATGGCCACCAAATATAATAACCAATTTAGCATAAGGATTATCAATGCTAAAAGCACTGGTGAAAGAGAGCTGAGGAAAAGATGTTGACAGAGCCTCACAGAATCACCTCACATTAGTTATAAATTACTAAAGAGAAAGCACTCCTTGACAATGGAAAGATCTGAAGGTCAACGTCTTCACCAAACAAACTTACAATCACCGATAATTGAAGGAACTGAAATTACATGCATCCTGATATGATGCAGTAGGAAGTACACATGATTGCCAATGTAGAAGTCTTGCTAAAAATGTTTAACAGAACCAGAAATAATCAGAGAAATTCAGAAATGTTGGACATTCTACAACTCAATAGTATTCATCCAAAAAAGCAATGTCATGAAAACAAAAAGAAACTGAGGCTCATTATAAAATTCTTAAAAGGCTAAAAGAATATAAATAAATAGAATTTGCAAACCCTTACTGGATGTAGGATTGGAAAGAGCAGAAAAACAGCCTTAAGGAGACTTTTGTTTGGACTGTGAATATAAACTGTATCTTAGGTGATATTAATATTTCTTAGGTATAATAATGGTTTTATCATTATCTAGAATAATATCATTCTTACGCGATTCATGTTCAATTTTTTATAGGTCAAGTGTCACGATGTCTACAACTCAATTTTAAATGGTCCAGTAAAACAAACTATATAGAGGTAGACCTAGATATAGGTATAGGTGTTGATAGAATAAAGCAAAGATGATTAAAAATAATAACTGGGATGCCCGCCCGGTGTGGCTCAGTGGATGAGCATCAACCCATGAACCAGGAGGTCATAATTCAATTCCCCGTCAGGGCAAATGCCTGGGTTTCAGGTTCAATCCCCAGTAGGTGTCGTGCAGGAGGCAGCTGATCAATGATTCTCTCTCATTGCTGATGTTTCTATCCCCTTTCCCTTCTTCTCTCTGAAATTAATAAAAACATATTTAAAAAAATAAAATAATAATAACTGGGAATCTAGAAGAAAAGTATAGTGGTACTTGTTATTACTAGTCTTTCAACTTTCCCATAGATAAGAAAATTAAAATTCTTAAATAAAAGTCTGGATAAAAATTTAAGTTAACATGCTAAGTTTTGGCAAAACTATAAAATATTAAAATGTGCATATCCTATGACCCAAAAGTTGTACTTCTCCAAATCTCCGCTATAAACACTTACCCATATGCATAAGGAGGAATACACAAAGATGATGGGATATATGTGATTATATATGATTAAATTACATCAAATTGTGACTTACATCTTACAAAGAGATGATTTCCCTTGCTGGCTTTGATGAAGCAAACACCCATGTTGGGAAGCCCACATGGCAGGAAACTGAAGGTCATTCTAGGAACGTACAATTTTACAGCCAAAGAAGCTGATTTCTGAGCTTGGAAGTGGACTCTTTACCAGTCAAGTGTCAGATGAGACAGCAGCCCCAGCCAATACCTTGACTGAAACCCTAAGAGGCCCTAAGCAGAGAACCCAGTCAGCCATGCCTATACTCCTAACCCACAGAAACCATGAGATAATAGATTTATGTTGTTTTAAGCATTAAGTCTGTGATAACATTATTTTACAGCCATTGTTAACTAATATGTCATCGTTACATGAGTATTCACACATTCAAATATAGAGTCACAAAGGAAACACAACAAATGTGTTGTAGACAGAGAAATCTAAACAAATACCCATATTTAAAAGACTAGACGTGTGAGATAGCAGGGAGAATGAGCAGACAAGTAAATAGTTAAGTGATAGAAGGCAGCTGGCCACTGGGGGTTGCGGGGGAATTGACAGCTGAAGGAGTTAGCTGAATAGTAGAACTGAATGATTTCTGAAGGAAATATATCGTTAGCATTTGCTTTTATAAAAACATAATTTTATAAACATTTATGATTGAATGTACTTTGCTCACCCAACTCATAACTTGAAGAAATCTCTGTGGATAGAACACATTTTCCACATCTAGTAAAGTGAGATAAGACTGAACTGCATAAAGCCTTAATTGTTGATCTTCTGTTTCATCATCAAAACCTACAAAGAAATTGATATATCATTTTCATTAAACTCTCTAAGGACTCTGTAGTAAAAACTTTTAATTTAAAAGTCTTTACTTTACAGAATGCAATAGTTTACTAACCTTCCGCTAGCAGTCTCAGGAAGTTATTGGGAATATCAGGATGCATCACATCTCCTCCTACTGAAAACACAGCATTCATTGTCTGAATAAACCATGCATTATCAGGAGCATATGTGTCCACAGTGTTAAGAACAAGTACACTTCCAAATGCCACTTATTAAAATTATCCTTTCTGCATCAACCTTTTAAAAAATAACCAATTCATCCTAGTTTGGCATTTTTACCTTTAACCTCTGCCAATATTATGTTCTATATTCCAGTTTTATGTAAAATAGGTGTTCAATAAATCTTATTTAATAAACTTTAAAAACCAGTTCAGGTCGCTTTATCTAGCACTCTGTCTTGTACATAACAGGCATCCAATAAATAAATGGCAAGTAAATGAAAGAAATGTTCCAGTGAATTACAGACAATACATAATAGAAAATAATATACACTTCAGAGAGACTGAATGTTGTGATGTATCTACTTGAACAAGTTGTTTAACCTCCTATCTAATCTGCTCCTCTTCAGTTCTAATATTTTATCGTTTTGCTGGCCAAACCTAGAGCACTGCCTAGGATTTAAGCAATTTCCAAGATAATTTAATTAACATTATTCATTCATTCTTCCTTAGCTTTAACAACAGACATCTTAAAGAGAATGCAACCCTAAGAGGCCCTAAGCAGAGAATCCAGCTAAGCCATGCCTATACTCCTGACCCACAGAAACTATGAGATAATAAATTTATGTCGTCTTAAGCATTGAGTCTTGACCAGTAGAAGTTCCTCTGACTTTTAAAAAACTAATGTGAAGAAAAGTATCATGTGAATGGAGTTCCCAACTACTTTACTGTGACAATTTCTAATATAAACAATACAGGGGTGAGCAAAAGTAGATTTACAGTTGTAAGTATGCAAAACAGAGTATGTTCTGGTATTATTATTAATTACTAGAGGCCTGCTGCACAAAATTCATGAATGGGGGGGGGGTTCCTCAGCCCAGCCGGCACCCTCTCCAATCTCGGACCCCTCAAGGGATGTCCGACTGCCCGTTTAGGCCCAATCCCACCTAAACAGGCAGTCGGACATCCCTCTCACAATCCAGGACTGCTGGCTCCCAACCGCTCGCCTGCCTGCCTTCCTGATTGCCCCTAACCGCTTCTGCCTGCCAGCCTGATCACCCCCTAACCACTCCCCTGCCAGCCTGATCGATACCTAACTGCTCCCCTGCCGGCCTGATTGCCCCTAACTACCCTCCCCTGCCAGCCTGGTCACCCCTGAACTGCCCTCCCCTGCCGGCCTGGTCGCCCCCAACTGCCCTCCCCTACAGGCCTGGTTCCCCCCAACTGCCCTCCCCTGCAGGCCTGGTTCCCCCCAACTGCCCTCCCCTGCTGGCCTGATCACCCACAACTGCCCTCCCCTGCTGGCCTGATTGCCCACAACTGCCCTCCCCTGCCGGACATCTTGTGTCCACAAGGGGACAGCCATCTTTGACCACATGGGGGCGGCCATCTTGTGTGTTGGAGTGATGGTCAATTTGCATATTACTTCTTTATTATATAGGATTGAATTATTTTCCATACAATGTAAACCTACTTTTGCCAACCTCTGCAGTGTAAAGGATAAATGTTAGCATCCTGATCCCTCCACCCAACCCACACACCCCTAAAAACAACAAGAACTTTTACTCAGAAAAGAAACTGAGCAGGAAGTAAAGTCAAAGACAAGGAGGGACGGATAGAGAAATCAGGCAGAGGTTCCTGTATCTTCTTGCTCATAATACTGACCAACTGAATGAAAAGAGCCAGGAAAAAGCCATCCCCTAAGAAGTCTACACAAATTCCTATTTTTGACAAGAGAGGCTTGGATATCAGGAATGGAAATTATGCTGGGTCTCTGAACTCAACTTGCAAGTGAGCATGTCCATACCAATCATTTTAAACCACTGTGTAACTAAAGGCATTGTATGATTATGGTTCAAACAAAGGATATTTTTCAGCCAGCTCAGCTATTTTGCCAACCAAATTGACGATAATATACTCTTCTTTGCTCTGATGTAAATATTCAAGCATTTTCTGGACAATCACTGTTATATTCTGTGCATTAGTAATTCTGTAAAGAAGTTCCAGCGTCTATTTAAGGAAGAGAAATAAAAACAGTATTATAAAACTATACATGATAACACCAATAAATACAGTAACATATGTTTATAACACAGTTGATTCTTTCACTTTTACTAGTATGTAGATCTCCTGAGCAGGCCATTTAATAGGTGTGCAAAAAATGCACAGGACTTAATAATGGTAACCGTTAGAAATAAACAGAACTTAAGAAAAATAAAGCTAGTTTAAAAAATTAATTATGTCCGTAGCCCATTTGGTTCAGTGGATAGAGTGTTGGCCCACAGACTGAAGGGTCTCAGGTTCAATTCCAGTCAAGGGAACGTACCTCGGTTGCCAGCTTGATCCCTGGTCTGGGTAGGGATGCGTGTGGGAGACAACCAATTGATGTGTCTCTCTCACATAGATGTTTCTCTCTCTTTCTCTTTCTCTCTCCTCCTCCCTCCCTTCCACTCTCTCTCTAAAGATCAATGAAAAAAAAAATATCCTTGGGTAAGGATAAATACATAAATATAAGAATAGTTTTGTTTCAAACACAGTACCTTTTAAAATTCATAATCTTTTTTAAAAATTACAATTGTTTAATGCAATACAATGTTCTCTCAATAACTACTTTTAACTCATTGCTTCTAAGTAACTTACATGTTTAGTGGCCCTTTTTATCTTTAGTACTTTTAAAATCAAAAATAAAACTATCCACTCTTCTTAACTAGGTCCTAAGTACCATTTTAAATGAAGGTATAGAGTGATTTCTCTACATGAGAATTAACAGAAATATTTATATAGACACCCAAGCAATTTTATAAAAGGAAAAAGATGAAAAAGATTAAGCAAATAATACACCTTTCCTTCCAAGAATTTAAAATCATTTTAGGAATGTTTTCATACATTCCTACATATGTAATAGGGAATGCATTATCCCATTTTACAAATATTATAGAGAACAATGAAAGATTATTAATCATCATATAATATATCTTAAAATGGTACTAATAAAAAACTGGGAATAAAATGCAGATCTTCTATTGATATAATATCTCGGACCAAAAATATATTAATGAATCTATACAAGAAATTGGACCTAATTCCTCCAACTCATAATTTAAAACCATTCCTGTGGATACTGACACAAGAAGTTTTTAGAAAAGTTATTTAAGTTTAGCAGAAAGAATAAAATGCTCTCAAAAGTTAAAATACACACACACACACACACACACACACACACACACACACACACTGCCCACCACTTTAATTTCTCTCCATAATGGCAACAAAAAGTTTTAAAATTATAATACATAATTCAAAACATCAGCTTACCTCTCTTTTAATAATGGGATCAGGATGGTCTAAGCATTCAATTATTGTCATCTGGTGTTGAAGAGCCAGAGTGGGATCCTGTTGGATAACATAGGTAAGAGCCTTCAGTCCTAAAAGCAAAAATCACATTATATGAAGTGACTTGCAACAAATACCCAGCAAATTTCAAAAGCTCTCTTTGTAATTTTTGTCAAAAGAACCAATCATCTTACCTAAATATTTGAGATTTATTTTAGGTGACAGGACAAATTTTCCAATGCACTTGGCAGCCTTCTCAAGTAATTCTGACTTGGGATAAATAGAATAGACTGTATGCACACATTCAAACAGAATGGCTAGAGAAAGAAAACATAAAAATGTCAGGGATCATGTTAAGGCATAATGAAAGAAAATATTTGTGTGCAACTCTAACAAAGCAAACTAATTAGAAGGCCAGTTGTAGTCAAAAATCTTTTTGGAAAATTTTCAAAGATATAAACGTTATTGTTTTCAGATTTATACAGTTTTTAGAATTATGTATGTTAACAGTACAATTTAAAGAGAATTCTGTATAGTAACAGATAAAAATAATTAATTCATGCAACAACTATTTACTGAACACCCCTATGTGCCAGACATTGTTCTAGTAGTACGGATACAGCAGTGAACAAAACAGAAAAAACCCTTCCCCCCTCAAGGAGCTCACAGTCCAATGACACATAGGTAACATTTTCATTGTTCCTATATAAATAGATATTTCTATTTGAATGCTTTAAAATAATTTATTTTAATAAAATTTATTTATCTAAAATAATTTACTTTCTGGCCATTTCTACCACTTGTATACAAAAACTCTATATGTGATTTATTTCAATATAATCATTTTGGGATACTTTAGCATTTATTTCAAAGTAGAGCCACTGCTCAAAAATCTTCAAATCACTTCTTTAAAAATTAACCACAAAGAATATAAAACAATCTATTGAACACCTTGATAGTGTTCAATGATTTTCTTATATAGTCAAAGATCTGATAACTATGACAGATGATCAAAGTGACACTAACATATTTTTCAAACTCTTTTAGAGCATTAGTCATGGGGCTGGAGCTTTGCCACGGTAAAGAAGAATCAGGTAGGCACCACTAAGTCCTGCATGGCCTATGCAATCATAGCATGAGAAGTGAGACAGACTCTGCAGCCTGAAAAACAGTTCTAATACAAGTTGAAGCATATCAAGTGTCCCTGACAGAATCACTTCTCTATTTCCAAAAGTTTAAAAAAAACATAACAATCGGACACTTCTTTGCATGCATGATAGATTCTGAATATTCAACTAGCTATTTTTTATACTTGCCTATCAATTGAGGCATACATAAATACTGTGTAAAAAAAACTTTATATAAACCCTTTCGATAGAAAGAGAGAGAAATCAGAAATATAAAGTGCTAATTAAGAATGGAACTGACTTAAAAAGAGAAGGGAACTGACTTGCCCTGGCCAGGTGGCTCAGCTGGTTGGAGTGTCATCCCATACACCAAAAAGATTGCGGGTTCAACTCCTGGTAAGGGCACATACCTAGGTTGCAAGTTCGGTCCCAGATCGGGCTGCATAGGAGAAGCAACCGATCAACGTTTCTCTCTCACACTGATGCCTGTCAATATCTCTGTCTCTCCCCCTCTCTCTAAAATCAATAAATATATTCTCAGGTAAGGATTAAAAAAAAAAAAAAAAACAGGAGGAAAAAAAGGACAAACTTTTTTCTTTAATTTAAGAAAAATCTACAAATTAAGTTAACTGAACTTAAAAAGATACTTTGTATATTCGGATGCCTCACTATAAAATGTCTCTTCTGTGCTATGAAAAAGTTGACTTTACAACTTTATGAAACTAAACAGAGCCTTAACCAGCTACCCTCAGCCTATTTTTGCAAGCCTGTGAACTAAGAATTGTTTTAACATTTTTTAATTGAGATATAATTGACATATAACATTATATTACTTTCAAGTGTATAATTACAATTTATTTTTAATATTTTTATTTATTTCAGTGAGGAAGGGAGAGGGAGAGAGAGATAGAAACATCAATGATGAGAGAGAAACATCACTGATCGGCTGCCTCCCACACTGGGGATCGAGCCTGCAACCCAGGCATGTGCCCTGAACAGGAATCAAACCGTGACCTCCTGGTTCATAGGTCAAAGCTCAACCATTGAGCCATGCCGGTCTGGCTCTAATTACACTTTTAAAGGTTGTAAAAACAAAACAAAACAAAACAAACACACAAAGGAAAATACGCGACAGAAACATATGTGACTTACGAAGCCTAAAATATTTACTATCCGGTTCCCTTTTCAGAAAGTTTGCCAAACCCCGAACTAATAATGTGACAGCCCTGAGCAAGATTAAAAATGATGATGCTCCATTTTCTATCATAATTGACATTTCCTCCTTATTGGATTCCTGCCATTCAGAACTCTCCTATTTTACTACAAAAACTTATTACTCATCTGAAATCTAAACTTCTATATATAGATGCTCGTAAGATTTCTGGAAAGCTAGTATAGGTAAAATTAATAATTCAAAAACTGCATTTACTAGTCAACTTAGGCGTAAATGAGCTGAAAATGAATTTAATAGATGTTTAAATTATTTTCTCACCCAGAACTAAGTCCTTTTATTCTCCAACTCTACAAAATCTGAATATAAGTTCTTAAAAGCAGTCTTCTTTCCACAATGTTTAAGAGAAATGTGCTTCTGAAGATTTCTAAACATAAAAACACTAGTGGCCGGTGCACAAAATTCATGCACATTAAAAGGGGATTAATTAGAGGAAATAATTTAATATTGCTATTTGCCCTTTCTCTATAATAGAAGTGTCAGAGATTAAAAAAAATTAGTAAAATGTATATGAAAACCTTCCTCCTGTCAGAATCTGGAGCCCACCAGGGGACCCAGAGTCAAGTCCCCGCCTACCCACATGCACCTCAAAATCGCGTGAGACCCAGACCTGGCCGCCCACCCCCCCGCAATTGGGCTAGATCCAGACCCGGCCAGTCCCACCCTTGTCAAGCCCCGCCGGGCAGGGGACGTAGCCTCAGGTCCCTTGGCCCGGTGCCAGGATGGGGGGCATGGCCTGAGGTCCCCCAGCCCAGACCAGGGCGGGGGGGGGGGGTGTGCCTTGAGGTCCCCCGTCAAGCCCCCCCAGGCGGGGGGGCACAGCCTCAGGTCCCCCGGCCTGGCACCGGGAGGGGGGCACAGCCTCAGGTCCCCCATCAAGCCCCACCAGCAGGGGGGTGCAGCCTCAGGTCCCACGTCAAGCCCCGCTTGGTGGGGGGAACGGCCTGAGTTCCCTGACCCAGCACTGGGGGTGCACCTTGAGGTCCCCCATCTAGCCCCACTGGGTGGGGAGCATGGCCTGAGGTCCCCTGTCAAGCCCCGCCAGGCAGGGGGGTGCAGCCTCAGGTCCCCTGGCCCGGTGCTAGGGTGGGGGGTGCAGTCTGAGGTCCCCTGTCAAGCCCCACCTGGTGGGGGGCGCGGCCTGAGGTCCCCTAGCCCAGCACCAGGACGGGAAGCACACCTTGAGGTCCCCCATCAAGCCCCACCGGGTGTGGGGCATGGCCTCAGGTCCCCTGGCCTGGCGCCGGGGCAGGAGGCGAGGCCTGAGGTCCCTGTCAAGCCCCGCCAGGTGGGGGCATGGCCTGAGGTCCCCCGGCCTGGTGCCAAGGCGGGAGGCGCAGCCTGAGGTCCCCTGTCAAGCCCCACCCAGGCAGGGGGTGCGGTCTGAGGTCCCCTGGCCTGGTGCCAGGGTGGGGGGTGCAGCCTGAGGTCCCCTGTCAAGCCCCACCTGGTGGGGGGTGCGGCCTGAGGTCCCCCAGCCTGGCGCTGGGGCAGGAGGAGCAGCCTGAGGTCCCCTAGCCCAGCACCAGGATGGGAAGCGCACCTTGAGGTCCCCTGTCAAGCCCCGCCAAGTGGGAGGTGCGGCCTGAAGTCCCCTGTCAAGCCCCACCAAGTGGGAGGTGCGGCCTGAAGTCCCCTGTCAAGCCCCGCCAAGTGGGAGGTGCGGCCTGAAGTCCCCTGTCAAGCCCTGCCAGGTGGGGGACACGGCCTGAGGTCCCCTATCAAGCCCCACAGGGGCGGGGGAGGGCGTAGCCTCAGGTCCCTGCTGATTGCTCTTTAAGGCTCCTTATGGGAACTTGGCCTCAGCTGTGGATGCAGCCATATTTGTGATGGAGTGATGGTCAATTAACATATTCCCTCTTTATTAGATAGGACAGCTTGGAGCTTTATTTACTCTTCCAGAGCAACCCAGGTCCTAACCAAATTATCAAGTAAAAATTACCAAATTAAAAATTAGTAGCTTTCTAACATCCACGACACTGTGAATTTATCATAGATATGTTGGTTTGGAATATGCACAACATTTGAAGAAGTTCTACTGGTACCTTATCCTTCAGATGACGTTACTTTCATTTTAAATAAGTTACCTCTCTGTCTACTGACACATAAGGCACAATTATATCTCAATCAAAAATAAGTTACGTCTCTGTCTACTGACACGTAAATTACAGGTGACTCAGAGATGGGGTACCACCCAATGGAGCCCAGGTTTTCCACGCTGCCTCTAGGACACTTTCAGAGGAGGGAATCCTGACTCATTCTGGGTGGGAGGTGCGAGTAGCTGCTAACACTACCCTGCCTGGGAGAGGGAGGGATACTTCATTACTGCTCCCCATGTTGCCTCCACTGACATTGAGGGGGTGGCCTTCACTAGCTCCCTCTAAACCAGCCCAGCAAAGGGAGGGAGCGGTACCTTGCTCCTCCCTACTCCTGGATAAAGCGAAATCCAGGCTTCCCACATTAACTACACTGACATCCCATTAACATCTGGCAGGAATGAAATTTCTACTCCCCTCTTGGGCTTCCCTGCCACCAGCCCAGCAGGAGGGTTGGGGCACCGCCTTACACCTGGTGAGGGTGGAAAACTCAGCTCTCCTCTAAGCCTTTGCTGCAGTTGGTGGACCCAGTTTTCCTGTGTGGTGCTTGGTTAGGATAGAGGGGCTATTCTATAAACGTTTCGATTCTGCTAGCTTGCCCTTTTCTTCTTGGGGTGTTCTGTCTGCACCTGTTGGCATTTCCAGGTTGCTGTCTGGGGTATGCGAGGCAAAAAGAAAACCCAATACTCACCATGGTGTCATTCCTTGTGTACAAAGGTCCCTAATCTGTCTACCTTCATTTCTCCACCTTTCAGAGTCTTATGTTTATTTTACATATAATGTCCAGGGTTTTTAGGTATACTTAGGGTGAAAAACAGGGAAAGGTATTTATATCTACTCCTGATGGTTCTGTATCTTGTACTCCATTTTATATAATTCTCCCAATTTACCAGTCTACTAAAAATGTCATTCTCATCTTATCAGTACCCTGCCCAAAAATCTTCCATACCTCCAGATTTATACAGTATGAAGTCCAAACTCGTTTGGACTACCATGAAGAGACCTCCACAACATGGCCTTTCCCCTGCTCCCACTATGAGCTGTCCATTCAGGCTAGTGAGTCAGTGTTCTCTCAAAGTGTATTAAATATCTCCAGTTCTGCACCATTTCTCATGTTCCCTCTTCCTAGAACTCTCTTCAACATCCCTTCTGGCTACCTAAATCCTACCTGCCTTTCAGGGTCCTATCTATAATAATAAAAGCATAATATGCTAATTAGACCAGACATCCTCTGGACATCCTTCCTTCCGGACAAAGCCGCAGCGGGCAGGGGCTGCAGCCACAGCAGGCAGGGGCCGGGGGCAAGGCCCTTGCATGAATTTCGTACATCGGGCCTCTAGTTACATTAATAAAGCCCCGTGATCTCCATCACCTCTGAATTCTTGCAATACTGACTCCCTGTACCATCCCTCTACATTCTGTCTTATACTGGTATTATGCTTTCATAAATAAGTTATATCTTCCATTATATTATAAATTCCTTAAAGGCAAAAATTATATTTTATACTTCTTCCTATCCTCTACATCACTTTATACAACGCCTGACATATAGCAGATACTCAATAAATGTCTCTCATGTGATTTATTTCTTGATTTGACACTAAGGTAAATTATAATAATGGAACTTTCATAAAAATATGGTTTAGAAAATATTAAGGCTGAAACGCAACCAAATAGATAACCAATAAAGTATAATAACTTTCTCTTCCTTCCACTCAGTTAAAACATATTACTCATTGATTAATCCAGTGTCAGATACTGGGATATGCTGATGAATAAGACAGACACAGTCCCTTCCCTTATGAAGTTTATAATTTAAAATTCACATTCTTAAGCAATCAAATATTTATATTAGGATTACTAGAGAGTACTATTGTTAAAACCCATGTTAGCTATAAACAATATTAATATAAATATGGAATAAAAAGCATAATGATAGAAATAAACAGAACAACCCAAACTGTAAGGTTTCTGTAGAGGGTGATATGCTGGCCTGACAGCCTACAAAGAGGCAAACTGTTGGTGTTGGCTGGTTCCAGCAATCTTAATAAGAGAAGGGTGTCCCAGTGGAAAACATTAAAAAATATCTCATCAGGTATACAGTATTCTGCAAATCAAAAGGAACAGGTAACAGCGGTTATCTCCAGAAAGGGGAACTGGGTGGTGGGTGATAAGGACTGAAGGGACACTTACTGTTCACTGAATACCCTTTTGTACTTTTTGAATTTTGAACCATGTGCATATATTACCTATTCAAAAAAATAAAAACATTGAAGCTGAAATGCGATTATAAAAAAAAAGGGCGGCTTTCTTCAAGAAAAACAAATTCTTAACTAATTTTAAACAGAATTCCTGGAGAGCCTTTAAAACTTTTACCCTAGACAATGACTGATTATATCTCAAGGAAAACTTTTTAACTTCCTTTAGCTGCCTGCAAAGACTCTGACACTTCTCTGGATCTTCTGACAAACCACCTGTCTCGGTAAGGGTCATCCTTACCTCTGGGACCTTAGTCTTCTCATTACATAGCAGGATCCTAGATAATGTCAACTGTTCATTATACTATACTAGAGGCCCGGTGCATGAAATTCGTGCATGGGAGGAGGGTCCCCTCAGCCCAGCCTGCACCCTCTCCAATCCGGGACCACTCGGGGGATGTCTGACTGCCGATTTAGGCCTGATCCCCGGGATCGGACATCCCTCTCACAATTCTGGACCGCTAGCTCCTAACCACTCACCTGCCTGCCGGCCTGATCGCCCCCAACTGCCCCCCGACCCCCGCTGGCCTGGTCACCCCACGCAGCCTGCTGCTCGGTCGTTTGGTCGTCCCTCACTAACCCCCCTGCCAGCCTGGTCGCCTCACACAGCCTGTTTGGTCGTCCGTTCGGTTGCGACGGTCGCTTAGGCTTTTATATAGATAGATATTCGTAAGGGCAGGGGCTGTGTGTACCTTATTCTTCCTTTAATCGCCCATACTGAACATGGAGAAATATAAGTCAATTAATTCTTTCCTTAATCTCTACCTAGTTTACAAATCAAGGTTTTTTGTTTTGTAGGCATTCAATAAATATGGGTTGAACAAGTGAATAAACCACTCTTACTGACTTTAATCACCATTTATACATGCAAAACCTTACTCTATCCTTTTAAATTTACTATCCCAATACACTACCATTTGCATTATTTTTCCTGTATGAGTCTTATGCATGCAAACCTTTCTCCTTATTCCTACTGCATCTTTGTCAAGCTTTTATTTCAATTAAACTAGTTCAATTTCTGCCCTCTACCCTACACTTCTACAACCATTATTCTTAAAGATCAACAGTTTATCACTGTCTGAAAGAAAAAGCAACACTCTTCACCCCCATCTTCACGGTACTTCACCAGATTTAAGAAATGACTTCTCATTTGAGTTATCTCTCTCAATGCCTCTTCTACTACCCTTCTGCACAGCATGCAAAATTCAAACTGTTTTATATCTATCTCTTAAATATCCCAATTTCTTCACCCAGCTTTCTCACATTGATCAATAAAGAACTAATAGTTCCTCCCTCTGACTATTATGATTGGAAGTGTTTCTGGTTACTTTTCTGAGTTCTCCACCCTTCTCCCCTCAAAATTGTCTCCTATCACTAAGTTACTTTTTCAAGTTATATAAAATATATATAAAGAACTACTGTCTCTTCACAAAATACTGTTATTATTCCATATATATATATAATCTATATCCTACTTATCCTTCAGTTGTGTTCTTAAATATCGCTTTTTCATAAAAACCTTCCCTGTTCTCCCCTCACCTAAGACTAGCTGCTGTATTCTCCCACAGCACCCTGTAATTCTCCTTTATAACATTTACAGCACTGGCCCTTTCTAATCAGTGAGCTAAATGATAACACTGTTTTATTCACAGCTGTATTCCAAGTATCTTGCACAAGGCCTGACAACAGAAATTTTTAAAATGTTTCACAACTAGTTGACTAATTGATGTATATAAGAACTATCCTATTAAATATGGAACAGGTCTACTAAGTTGATGAATATTTTCAATAAAAAGATAACTTCTCTTAAAAAATAAGAGAAGTTATTTGCCGAAACCAGTTTGGCTCAGTGGATAGAGTGTCGGCCTGCGGACTCAAGGGTCCCAGGTTCGATTCCGGTCAAGGGCATGTACCTTGGTTGCGGGCACATCTCCAGTAGGGGGTGTGCAAGAGGCAGCTGATCGATGTTTCTCTCTCATCGATGTTTCTAACTCTCTATCCCTCGCTCTTCCTCTCTGTAAAAAAATCAATAAAATATATTTTAAAAAATAAATAATAAATAAATAAATAAAGTCTTGCCCTAACTGGTTTGGCTCAGTGGATAGAGCGTCAGCCTGCGGACTTAAGGGTCCCAGGTTCGATTCTGGTCAACGGCATGTACCTTGGTTGTGGGCACATCCCCAGTAGGGGGTGTGTAGGAGGCAACCGATAGATGTTTCTCTCTCATCGATGTTTCTAACTCTCTCTCCCTCTCTGTAAAAAAAAATCAATAAAATATATTTTAAAAAATAAATAAAGTCTTAAAAGAGAGACAAATATAAAAATGAATTTAGGTCAACATTTAAAATAACGCCATAGCCCTAGCCGGTTTGGCTCAGTGGATAGAGCATCAGCCTGCGGACTGAAAAGTCCCAGGTTCGATTCCAGCCAAAGGCACATGCCCGGGTTGTGGGCTCAATCCCCAGTGGGGGGACATGCAAGGGGTAGCTGATCAATGATACTCTCTCTCATCATGCTTCTATCTCTCTCTCTCTCTCCCTCTCCCTTCTTCTCTGAAATCAATAAAGATATATTTTAAAAAATAATAATAATGCCATAATTTCAAATTATTTCCACTAGTTATTCAATACTTCCATTGAAAAATAATAACCCGCCCAGCTAGTGTTGCTCAGTGGTTGAGCAACGACCTATGAACCAGGAAGTCACAGTTTGATTCCCAGCCAGGAGCACATGCCTGGATTGGGGGCTCGATCCTCAGTGTGGGGCGTGCAGGAGGCAGCCAATCAATGATTCCCTCTCATCACTGATGTTTCTATCTCTCTCTCCCTCTCCCTTCCTCTCTGAAATCAATAAAAATATTTTTTTTTAAAAAAGGAAGAAAAATAATAACCCAAAGAATCACCTTAAAAATTGACATAAAATTCTATATGGAATATTCAGCTATAATACTGAAAAATACTGTTAGTCGTTAGAATAGCATTCACATGTTACCTACCATATGTGACATTGTGATTTAACTCGGCTCTTCGTAAGGATTCATCAAGAACATCATACATTAATTCACTTGTCCTGTTTAAAAGATATTTTATTTGCAGTAAAATTATAGTATTAAAACCCAATAAAACATAGTTTTTCAAACTTCTCTCTCTTTAAAACTGAGGATCTACAGAAAAGTGAAAAAATTCATTTTATGAAGCTATGGGAATTTCACTTTTTAAAAATTCCATTTGTTCTTTTTCATGAGTTTAACTTCCTGCTTTATCAAAGTTGACGAGTCAATGAAGATAAACATGTCAATCAACTCTTTCCTAAACCTGTACCTAGTTTACAAGTCAGGCTTTTGCTTGGTTGAACACACTATCTTTTATAGTTTTCTTTATAATAAGATATTTCTACCTGTTCCAAGTTACTACAGTAATACCTCACAGATCCAGATTATTCCAGACAGTACATTATCTGGATTTAAACCACATAATTTTTTAAAATATTCAAACACTAGTCTATGAGCAACATTGAGTTCTTCAGAAAGAAAACTTTAGCTTTCATTTGTGTTAAATATAAAGAAAACTAAGAAATGTGTCCATTCCTAAGCCATTATGATCACTGATTACTGTTGCGATAACTGGGTGGAGGCAGATGCTGTAAGAAATGCAGCGCTTTACAGAGTCCTAGCACTCATCCTCCTGCCTAGAAAAGTCCTCTACAAGATGCCAATGTGAAAACTATGGCTTCTCAGCTGGTATTTTTGTATGTTTTACAAATTCAAAACCTACTAACAGAAATAAAAACTACCTCAACCTAGCATGCACATAGTAGTCTTACAGAGAAAGTACACTGTAAAGCAAACAAGAAAAAATATCAAAATAATCTGGGGCTACACAAATTACTTAATCATGTATATCTTTATCAAAAATGTCTTCTTTTTCTCCAAATACACAACTATCAAATTCAATCTGAAGTGTGTGTACTTTGATTCCATCTTGACCAAAGTATAAATATCCAGTGAGAATCCATAACCATATTCTAAAATCCTTCATTTTACTGTGTAAGCATTTCTTCCACAGACAATAACCATATAGTAGATGTTACAAATTCTCCCTCCCCCCCCCCGCCCCCGGGCCCAATTTAGTAATTCTACACCTGGATTACAATCTAGTTTCTTAATTATAAAAGCCAATATCTGGCATAAATCATATTTAACCACATGAAATGTAGAAACATTTGCAGACATGATCAAGCTAAATATAAATAACCTAAGAAGCAAAATGCTGTAAAACACAAGAAAATACTCAAACAACAGATATAAAAATCCATCAATAAATAATAAATTAGTAAATTATTTCTTTCAATTAAATACATTAGAATATGTTATAAAATAACATTTTTTCTTTGCCACATTGAATTAATCATTTCTAAAGAAATATAAGGTTTATGTTAACATAAAATCTCATTAGAGTTGTGACAACAAAGGAGAAAATATTTTAATGTTCCACAACACTGTAAGAGTTCCAATCTTTATTCACTTTAATTGTGCCTACTTTCCATTCAACTGAGCCCTTTGAAGGTAAGCGCTCTTAGTCATCTTTGCATGTATTCTCCAAATTCATCCATGAAAGAAAGGGAAGATGATGAGTTACTACATTTAGTAAATTCACTAAAAGCCTCAAAGTTCCTTCCTGACAACTTCTGATGGCATTAAATCTTTTTAGACCAGTAAGGCCTGGGTACATTACTATGAAATTTGTGGTTTTAAAAGAGAATTCCAGTGAACTCCAACTAGAGCTCCACAACAAGATAGGTTGGGTTACATAAAATAAAATGTATTTAGGACAAACATTTTTCATGTGTGTCTGCTCCATCAGATCCCTAGATTTCAATCAGGATTGAGATTCATAAACACAGAAAAAAATAAACTAGCAATACACCAAGAGTGATATAGCCCAGTTAGCACTTATCAGGAGTGCAAAGGGCAAATGGATGCTGACAAGGCATTACTAGGAGCGACAGCTTCAAGGACAATCCCTTCGTAAAGATAGGCTAAGAATCAGAATGTGTAAATGAATCCTACTGCATGAAAGAGAACCGAAACTCATAAAGTCAGAACACTGAAACTCTTCAGGGACTCAAGCCATGGTCCTTACTCTCAAGGGAACTAAAATCTAGTTGGACTTGCTCTCAAATCGTTCAGAAAAAAAATAAAAAGAATGTGTGCCCTACCTGGATTGGCTCCGCAGTTAGAGCGTTGGCCCTGGGGTTTGATTCTGGTCAAGGGCACGAACCACAGTTGCAGGCTCAATCCCAAGCCTGGGTAAGAGTGCATGTGAGAGGCAACCAATCAATGTCTCTCTCACATTGATGTTTCTCTATCTATCTATCTCTCCCCCTCCTCCCTCCCTCCCGTCCACTCTCTCTAAAAAAAAAAAAAAAAAAATTAAAAGAAAAATATCCATGGGTGAGTTTTAGAATAATAATGTGTGCACACATGCACATACAGAGAAAACGCAAACAATGAATAAATCTAGATAAAAGGCATAAGAGAGCTCCTTGTACTATTCTTGGAACTTTTCTGTAAGTTTGAAATATATTTAATAGGAAAGATACCCATAAAATATAAATTATTGGTTAAAAGAGTATTCAGACAAATAAATTAAGGTAAAGCACTCACATCCAACTAGAGCCGAGGGTCAGCAAGCTATAGTCTGCAGGCTCACTACGCTGGTCATCTAATTTTGTATGGCTGCTGGCTAAGAATGGTTTTTACATTTTTAAATTGGGGGGGGGGGGATCAAAATAACATTTCACAACACATAAAATGTATGAAATTCAAGTTTTAATGTCCATAAAAAGAATTTTTATTAATTGTGCTCATTTGTTTGTGTACTGCCTATGACTGCTTTTGAGCTATACAACAGCGAAGTTGAATGGTTGCAACAGGCAACATATAGCTCACAAAGCCTAAATATTTATTATCTGGTCCTTGACAAAAAAAGTTTCCCAACCTCTAAAGTAGAATGGCTAAGAAAGCTTCAGAGAAGACATAAAGCTTCACGGTCCTTTCACTCTGAGTAGGATTTAGATAAGCAGAGAGCCAGGATTATCCCAGCAACCTGAATTATATACTTCTTATAAAGTGGTTTATTTATCACTACTAAGCAAACCCAAAGCATTAGGAGAATCTGGCTTATCTTGAAACCTCCAGGTGACTATCAAATTTACTTAAGTTTACCTTTGATCATCTTTTCCTAGAAGTCTTAGTATTCTCAAGAGCTGGATTTGTAACCATGGTGCTGGAACACTGTGGTAATTGAAATCTACTGGAAGCTTTCCTCCAACTACTTGCTTCAAAATTGTTACAAAACTCCCAGTCAAATCTTTATATCCAGATGAATTCTCCTACATCCAAAAAAAATAAAACCAAAAACCTTCCGTTAATAATAATGTCTTAATACATATAAAACAGACTTGGTTGAAATGCCGTATAGAAGCTAACTTAATACATGTTGACTTAGAAGTTCCATGTTCACATTTAATGAAAGTGTTCTAATCTGCTTAATTTCTTCCATGATGAAACTCCTCTGGCTACTGATCCAAAGCTGAATCATCCCCCAAAAAGCTTCCACCACTCCCTACTTGTTCCCACACACAGTATAATCATATTTCAAAAGTTCTTATAATTACATCTTATATAGAACCTTTAATAGTCAATACCGGCAATAAATAAAAAGAACTGGCATACTGAAAAAGGGCTGTAATAGCTCTACTTTTGAGGAAAATTAAGACCTGTTTGCAATCTCTAAACTTTGCAAAAGTCTTCTCATGTAAATGAGCTAAATGTGTTCTGGCTGGAAGAGCACAGAGCACAGCTAAGACTACTCAAACATTTAAACCCTCCAAAGTCAGTGAATCTGTCTATTAAAAACTAATCAGCCCTACAGTACTTACGTTGGGGTTCTGAATGAATGTACCTTGATTATATATCTCACTAATCTCTTGGCCTGGAGGAATTAAATACATATTCCTCAAAATGAACCCTAGATTCGTCATCGTAATTTTATTATATATCAAGGACACATTTTTTTGAAAGGAAATGATAGCTTTTTCAAAGTTTAGTAAATGTTAGAGGAAAAATAAGATTCAATATCAAATATCTATTTATATCATAATGTTCTAGAACACAATCCATTAAAGATACCTTCAATTCTATAATTTTAAATTAAATTCAACAGCATATTCCATTTCATTATGAGATACTCAAGAAATCTCTCACAAATATATACTTTCGGATATAAAGTGTTCCAGGCAATTCACTGGGGCTGAATTAGTAGAAATCCATGTCACCAATTAGAAAATGTTTTTACCACACCATTCAACCCTCCTAGCTTTTCTGATACAGTATCAATGTATGGCATCAACACTAGTCTCTACCTTGTGCAACCCCTATAGGCTCTCCTCATTTCTATAAGCTGCTATGTATCCCATAAAGTTGTATGAAACACAATCACTACTTAAAAAACCACAAATCTGAACATTTCAATCACTTTCCTACCTATAATTTTTCTATGCTTCTTCAATAACATGAAAAAATTTTAAGCATTAAAAAAAAAAAAAAAAAAGACTGCCATGGCAGTTGTTGCTCAATGGTTGGAGCACTGATGGCTCTCAGGTTCAATTCCCAGTCAGGGCACATACCCAGGTCACGGGTTCAATCCCTGGTCAGGGTGCATATGGGAGGCAACCAATCACATGGATGTTTCTCTCTCTGTCTCTCCCTCTCTAGAATCAATTAAAAAAGCATATCCTCAGGTGAGAATTTAAAAAAAAAAAAAAAGACTAATTCTATAATGTGCCTACTTTTAAAGCTATCAACAACTTGCAAAGATTACTATTTAAAAGTCAATAATAAAAACTTCAAACTAAGCATTTGACTGAAAAATCAGAAGGGTTTTTTTTTATTATGCCATAATTATATTTTTCTAATGGCAACTACTGAAATTTTCAACTTACCTTAATCATCCTATGGTATATGTGCAAGGAAGCGGCCATGACCCCAACATCTCTGTCACAAAGTGCTTTACGAAACTTAATATGGATATGTTGTACTTGATTCGGAGCAATGAGATGGAATTTGTATAATGCCAGAACAGCTTTTCTTCGTATAATCTCCCTAAAGATAAAAAATGAAACCTGAACAAACCATCTGAATTTTCAGGCATTTAATTTGAAAAGATTACAGACCAAATGATTTCAATATATTAACTATCACTTTAATCTAAAAAAGAGAATTATACATTCATTAATTTCCTTTCTTAAAATTTATTTTTATTGATTTTAGAGAGAAAGGAAGGGGGCAGAAGTAGAGGTAAAGAGAGAGAGCCCTAACAGGTTTGGCTCAGTGAATAGAGCGTCGGCCTTCGGACTGAAGGGTCCCAGGTCCAATTACAGCCAAGGGCATGTACCTTGGTTGCAGGCACATCCCCAGTAGGGGGTGTGCAAGAAGCAGCTGATCGATGTTTCTCTCTCATCGATGTTTCTAACTCTCTATCCCTCTCCCTTCCTCTCTGTAAAAAATCAATAAAATATATTTTTTAAAAAAGAAAAGAGAGAAAGAGAAACATTGATTTGTTTGTCCCACTTCTTTTTACATTCATTGGTTGATTCTTGTATGTGCCCTGACTAGGGATCAAACCTGCAAACTTGGCTTATGGGGACAACACTCTAATCAACTGAGCTACCCAGTCAGGGCTATTATTAATTTCTTTATTCTAATCCACCAAACTATAAAAAGTGGTTCTCTCTAGGTTAGATGTTAAAGAGACTTTACCCATATTATATAATTAACTAATTACTAGTAGCCCTGCGCACGCATCCGTGCGCCAGTAGCTCTCTGCTGCCCTCCTGTAGCTCTCCGCCCACTGCCCCACCCTTCTGGAGTTCTCCTCCTCCTCCTCCTCCCCCCGCTCTCATAGCTTGCAGCCCTGCCCACTCCTGTAGCTTTTTGCCGCCCACTTGTAGTTCACTGCCCCATCTTCCTGCAGATCCGTGATCTGGTCGTTATGTGGTTGGTCATTACGCCTCAAGGTGTAACGGATAATTAGCATATTCCTCTCTTATTATATAGGATGGAATTTTGGGGTAACAAGCACATATTACTTTTAAAACCAGAACAACAAGAAAGATAAATAAATTCCTTAATTCCCTATTCCACTTTTAAAAGCCGTATCTAGAAATTGGGAAAAGCAGCAACAGTAAGTTTAAATCAGTAAGAGGTAACTACAGCTAGTAATATGCAAGTCTTCATTAATATTAAGTCTCTTTAACATTCTAGCTTTTTATCTTTCTTTTTTTATATTATGAGCAAGCATAATCCAAATATTTTAAGGGGGCAGGGGAGGAAAGGATTCACAGTAAATGATGTTACTCCTCTCCTTGCTCAGCTCGTATTTCAAAAACCTCTTTACAATGAAAAGGAAAATATATACAAGTCTTGCACTTCGTTTGTCACAGACAATGTCTAGCACATAAGAAGTAAAAATAGAGCTCCTACCCTATGTTCATAATGCAGTTTCCAAGAGAGTACTATATTCCTTGTTATTCTCTCTCATGCCATGTCTACATAGCTCATAGCCACAGACTTTGCTAACACTGCTCACAGCAGCAGCAAATGGCACAAAAGAAAAGTACTTGCTTTTACTTTTATGTACTGCTATTACTTAAAATCAGAAAATATCAAAATTGAGATTATTCAAAGCAATCCTCTGTGTTCTATTCAATAATTCCTTTCATAAGATTCCTAACAAATGGTCATCTAGCTTCTGCTAAATTCCATTAACAAGCAACTCACTATCTTCCTAGCCAAACTATGCCATGATGAAAAATTATTTTCACATAGAAAAAATTAACAACACACTTGTCATTAGTATTAATACTATGGTGACTGCAAACAACATCCCAATGTATTGCTAGTGGGTATTAACCAATATTAGTCTAGAAGAGAATAGGTAAATGAGATCAGAAAAAAACAAACTCTGAACAGGCTCAGGAATGCCTAACCCTGGCCCTAAGTGATGGTACTAACACAAGACCTCAAGAGACCTGGATTCAAGCTCTAAGTCTGGCATGCAAAATACAGCAGGGATTCAAAGTCAAGTCCAAACCCTGCCTCACATCTTCTTTGTGACATCCACTAGCCTACCTGTAGCTCTGTCCCATATTCTTTAGCTTCATTCCATAACATTGAATGGATATAGCCATAACTGCAGAATCAGCTTCAAGTCTAAACTTTAACTAGTAGAAGACAGGAAGTCCAGGATTTGAAATTAGAGTAGATGGGAAACAGTAAAAAAAAAATTAAAAGGGTAAATGGGAAGCGATAAGGAAAAAATCAATTCCCAGAAGAATCTATATATATAAAAGGCTAATATGCAAAGTGTCTCCTTAGGAGTTCAACCGGAGACCAGAAGTTCAGTCACTCATTATGATGTGTACTGACCACCAGGCGGGCGGCGCGGAATGAAGAAAGGCCCCGGCCAGCAGCCAGGGAAGGAAGGCCGCAACTGGCAGCCAGAAGGCCCCGATCGGCCCTGATCGCCAGCCAGGCCTAAGGACCCGACCCGTGCATGAATTTTGTGCACCAGGCCTCTAGTTTCATATAAGGAATCAGTATGTATGATTACCACAAGAGTGGTGGTATGAAAGTTTTATATAACAACTAGAAGCCCATTTGCACAAAGATTCGTGCAAGACATTCATTCACCTGGCTGCCTGCACCAGTTTTCCGCCGGCACCAGGGGGACCCAGGCCTTGGCTCTGGCCACCGTCTTCCGCCTTCTTTCAGGGTCGGGGCTTGGCCCCAAGCGGCGGCGGCGCGGGGCAGGTGCTGCCCGCCCCACGCCGCCAGCAGCGATCTGGGCGCCTCCCACTGGCCTGGTTCCGTCAGCCGTTCAGCATTCGGAGCAGCGGGAGGCCCCGCCCCTCCCGCCGGCCCGGGTCCGTCAGCTGCTCAGTGATGGGGGGCAGGGCAGCACTTGGGGGCCGCCATCTTGGTTAATTTGCATAGCGCCCTGATTGGCTGTGGGCATAGCGAAGGTACGGTCAATTAGTATGTTACCCTTTTATTAGGTAGGATATGTTCTGCTATGTTCAGATCAACCTATAATTATCTAAGAAAAGCTAATATATTTCCAGTAATTAATTGTCATTACCCAGCATTTGTTCTAACACAGGTCTGACATTAAAAAACATTATAACAAGTCTGAAAAACCTATAAAGTTATTCTACCATTCTTAGTGAAACTATCATTTTAGCTATTTCTTTAAAAATAAAAACCAGGCCCTGGCTGGTTTTGCTCAGTGGATAGAGCGTCGGCCTACAGACTGAAGCATCCCAGGTTCAATTCCAGTCAAGGGCATGTACCTTGGTTGTGGGCACATCCCCAGTGGTGTGTGCAAGAGGCAGCTGATTGACGTTTCTCTCTCATCGATGTTTCCAACTCTCTATCCTTCTCCCTTCCTCTCAGTAAAAAATCAATAAAATATATTAAAAAAATAAAAATAAAAACCAGGCTCAGCTGGTGTGGCTAAGTGGTTGAGCATCAACCTATGAACCAGGAGGTCATGATTCAATTCTGGTCAGGGCACATGCCCAGGCTGCGGGCTCAATCCCCAGCAGGAGGCATGCAGGAGGCAGCTGACCAATGATTCTCTCTCATCATTGATGTTTCTAACTCTCTCTCTCCCTTTCTCTCTGAAATCAATAAAAATATATTTTTAAAAAACAAACAGCCCTTGATGGTTTGGCTAAGTGGATAGAGTGTTGGCCTGCGGACTAAGGGTCCAGGGTTTGATTCTGGTCAAGGGCACGTACCTCAGTTGCAGGCTTCCGGCCCTGGTTGGGGGTGTGAGGGAGGCAACCAATCAATGTATCTCTCTCACATCAGTGTTTCTCTCTGACTCTCCCTCTCCCTTCCACTCTCTCTAAAAATCAATGGAAAAAAATATCCTAGGATGAGGATTTTAAAAAAAAGTCAACAATTTATAACTTTAGAACACTAAAAACACTGACTTAAAGAGGCATATTAAATACAGAAATATTGAGTAACAAAAAAATATTTATCAAGAATGTACGCATAATTCAAATACTATAATCACAAAGGAAAAATAGAAAATAACTGCAAACTTTTTCCTAGCTTTAAAGGTTACAAAGTTAAGAAACAAAAGAATTCAAGTATGGTGAAAAAACAAGCCAAGCATTAAGGAAAGAGTTAAGGAACCTTACAGGATAAGATTAGCAAAATACTAAAAGTTAAGGTTTATTAGGATACATTCTACTATAAAATAGTATTTGAATACTGCAGTTTTAATATAAAAGCATCCCCAATACTTGAAGCTCTCTGCATTCATAGCATTTGAATTATTTCTAAATGTTTTCCATTATTTGACTTTATCCTCAAACAACTTTGTGAGAATTAAGGAGCTTCAAGCAACCCCACACAACCAAGGGAAAACCAGGCCCACGGCTGGCTAGTGGTAGAAGTGGGAGGAAAGCCAAGGACCTGACACTGAGCTCCTCACTGCCTCTCAGTTTAACTTCAGAAAGCTGCCTGGTATTTTTCCAAACCCACGTAAAAATAAAGGACAATGCTATCAGGGATTTGTGTATTTTATCTGACAAAGAATATCCTCTATGTTGGTAGAACTAAGTAAGTTATAATAAATTTTTAGTGCAAATTTTTGTTTTGAAATATATAGTATATACACCTATCCAAAAAGAATTTACTTACTTAGAATGTTGAAGTTTATCTTCTATTAATGGAAGAACAGCTGGAATCATTTCTTGAGGGAAAATCTGGCTAACGATAGTAAGTGCCATACATACTTCCACCAGGTTAGTGCTCTGCAAGTCCTGACACAATCATTAAGCAAAGAAAACTTTCAGTGCAAAGTTCGAAACTAGGTATAGCGAGCACAACATTGCAATAGCCCCACTTACTTAATAGGTTTCTACTAACTTTATAATTAAGTTGTATATTTAGCTCATCTTTTATAGGAATACTCCTGTTTCATTTGCTTTAACAGTCAACAAATAAACACAGACAAAAAGCAATTGATCCAAAAGGAAATTGTATTTCTGTTCTGACACTGGCCCAAGTAGTCAGTCTCCTTTAGAACAGCTTTCAAAACTTTTCTAAACTAATAGCAAACCAACTTTATGAATTGTCCTTGTTAAACAATGAGTGAAAGTTTAAAAGGAAGTAATTCTCAAATATTCTATACAATAATACCCCAATATGCAAATCGATCGAACAGCAGATCAACCGGTGGAACAGCCAGTTGCCATGACATGCACTGACCACCAGGGGGCAGACATTCAATGCAGGAGCTGCCCCCTGGTGGTCAGTGCACTCCCAGAGGGGGAGCACCACTCAGTCAGAAGCCAGGCTCACGGCTGGCGAGCACAGCGGCAGTAGCGAGAGCCTCTCCCACCTCTGCTGCAGGTAGGCAGTAAGGAGCAAGGGGTCTCAGACTGCAAGAGCCCCGGACTGCGAGAGGGATGTCTGACTGCCGGCTTAGGCCCGGTCCCCGGGGGGTTCCGGGCCTAAGCCAGCAGGCAGGCATCTCCCAAGAGGTCCTGAACTGCGAGAGGCCGCAGGCCAAGCTGAGGGACCACCTCCCCCCTCCAGTGCACGATTTTGTGCACCAGGCCTCTAGTATACAATAAAAGGCATGAATTCATACATACTTAAGATATGCACCAATTTTATTAATCATTCTAACAGAAAATGAAAAACTATATTTAAAAGTTTGGAAAAATTTAAGCTACTAGTAATCTTAATAGAGTATAAGACTTAAAATTCAGAAAGTACTACACACACAGACCCACACATCAAAAGACTGACACAAAGTAAACATGAAAATGCTCAACAATTCAATTATACTTCATCACCAATTTTGATTAAAAATTTAAACAGGAGCCCTAGCCGGTTTGGCTCAGTGGAAAGAAAGGTCCCGGGTTCAATTCTGGTCAAGGGCAAATGCCCAGGTTGTGGGGTCGATCCCCAGTAGGGGGCATGCAGGAGTCAGCTGATCAATGATTCTCTCTCATCATTTATGTTTCTATCTCTCTCCCCCTCCCTCTCTGAAATCAATAAAAATATTTTCTAAAGAAATAATTTTTTTAATTTAACAGGAAAAAATACTGAGTATGGATTAAATTGTGTTTTTATTATCTGTACATTTCAGTTCCAATTATATTCTACTAGAGGCACCAGTGGGGTCCCTCGGCCTGGCCTGAGGGGATCAGGCCGAAACCAGCTCTTTGACATCCCCCAAGGGGTCCTATATTGCGAGAGGATGCAGGCCAGGCCGAGGGACCCCACTGGTGCACAATCGGAGCAGGGGAGGGACTGCAGGAGGGCTCCAGGGCGTGTCCAGCCCATCTTGCCCAGTCCCAATTGGCTGGACCCCAGCAACAAGCTAACCTACCAGTCGAAGTGTCTGCCCCCTGGTGGTCAGTGCACGTCACAGCAACTGGTTGAACAGTCGACCAAACAGTTGGACACTTAGCATATTAAGCTTTTATTATATAGGAGGAGGATTACTTTTAGAATTTAAAATAATGATTCCGTTTACATCTCCATTCCTTTAGAACAGATCCCAGAGAAAGAGACAACAACATGTAAATACCCAGAATTAAGAGTCTGGAGATCTGAGTTATAAGTTTACAATAACAGCAGCAGTAGCTACTACTACTTTACATAGTGTTTCATCCAACCTTCACAACTTAGTTAAGTTCTATTATTATCCCCATTTTGCAGATACAGACACTGATCTAAAAGATCTTTCTAAAATAAATAAATAAATAATAAAAAGATTATTCTACACCCATTCTGTAAACCTATCTTCTAATATAAACCAAAAATATCTAATTCAATATGACTAAGGAAAAATGTCAGGTGCCTGCAGAAATAATCTCTGACTTCATAATAACCAACATACAATACAGTACCTTTACAACTGTATTCACAAGAAGAAGCAACAGTTCATGACTTTCATGTAGAAATAAAGACACTGCCAAATAACCTATAAAATTTGAAGGGAAAAGTCTCATCACAATGTTTCCCAAGAATTTAAACAAAGCAATCAAATATTCCAAAATTAAGTGTCAAAGATACCAGTTGTAGGTAAATATGAAAACAAGTTGTAAAATATGAAGATCAAAACCTCTAGTAAGGAAGATTTCATGAGTTCTTCATCCTGAAATCTTTCAGAATTACATATTTCACAGGATATACCTAAAGTGGAAAAGAGACTGTGTGTACCAACTTAAAGTCGTGTAGACACTAGAAATATAAGCTAGCTATGTTTTGTGCATATCTCTACACAATCTATCAAAACATTTTATGTCCTGTAGCCAAACACAGAGTTACTCAAAAACTAATAGCTACTAGAGTTAATAGTGTGTTACTGGCTATCTGTGTTGTTGAATGAGCTACCACCTAATATCAAGCCATATGATGTAAATCATATACTAAGCCATAAACAATACCTTATATCCTCAATTTGAAGACATACTAGTCACACTTCATACAGGAACATTTGTTAGTTACTATGGGTCAACTACATTACAAGCCTCACCTCATTTAATCCTCACAACTCTATGGGATAGATATTATTACCCCTGATATAATAATGAAGCCCCAAAATGGTAGTTGCCCAAGGTCTATACCTATTACATGGTAGAGCCAAGGCTCAAACCTAGCCAGGAGGAGTAGGTTCATGTTTTTAACCCCATGTTGTTCCTTCTCTCCACACAGTCTACCATGAGGCCCTATCCCCTGAATCCTGTCTTCATTGTTTTTCATTCTTCCCAAATCTTTTCAGCCCTTTCATTAGTGATTCTATTGTTAACTATACCCATCATTACCCAGCACCTACACTATATGTGTGTGTTTGGGAACATGGGAAAAAAATGGAAAGTGCCTATTCTGAGTCCCTTGAGATGTTGCTTTCAGGTGTATCCTCTGCTTGGCTAAAATCCTATATAATAAAAGGCTAATATGCAAATTGACCAAACGGCAGAATGACCGGTCGCTATAATGCGCATTGATCACCAGGGGGCAGACCCTCAACAAGGAGTTGCCCCCTGGTGGTCAGTGCCCTCCCACAGGGGGAGTGCTGTTCAGCCAGAAGCTGGGCTCGTGGCTGGCGAGCGCAGCAGTGGTGGCGGGAGCCTCTCCCACCTCCGCGGCAGCACTAAGGATGTCTGACTGTAGACTTATGCTGTCAGTTGGACATCCCCTGAGGGCTCCCGGACTGCAAGAGGGCACAGGCAAGGCTGAGGGACCGCCCCCCCCCCCAGCCCCCAAGTGCATGAATTTCGTGCACCAGGCCTCTAGTAAATTTATAAAAATTCTCTACAGGTTTGGATGTTTTTCTGTTGACACTATCATCAGAGACTGGGAGTTGATGCCAAATGGATCTGTACAGAAACCTATTAAAAGAAGCTCTGGAGATGATTAAAAATGGCAGCGGAATAAGTTCATGCTGCACGGGCAGGCTCCCAGGAACAAACTGGAATTACAACTAAAATACAGAAAAACTTCCTGAATAATCAACAGAAGACTCGCTGGAGAGAACCCTGATACCCAAGGACCGGAAGTAGAGACCAAATAGAAACTGATAAGAGTGGCAGAGGCACAAAAGGGCTGGCCAGGCACCCACACACAGCAACTGAAGTTCCAGAGAGATATCTCAGCTGTGGGGGGTTGCCACTGAGAACTCTGGGGTCTAATCCCCAAGCTGGGCCCCCCAGCAGAGAGCACCAGAACTGAGAAGGGGGCCCACATAACATCTGGCTGTGAAAAACAACAGGGTTGCTGTCAGCCAGGGAGATACAGCTGGAAATTCAGGTACTCTCTTAAAGAGCCAAAGCACAAAATTCCCTGTGGAGCCACCCACCTTGTGCTCCAGCAGAAGGAGGGCAGAGTGGACTGGAACTGTGTGAGCAGAAGCCAGGATTAGGGATTCAGGGATTACAGCTCAGAAGGCAGACAACCCCCAGCTTCCCTAGTTTCCTATGCTGAGTCATTCCCTCAAATAGCGAAGGACTTCTTTCACACACACACAATTGCTATACAGGCAGCCTTGCCTGAGGGGAAGACAGTTGACCCACCCTACTGGAAGATACCTTGCCCCAGGTGTGGAGTTCCTGAGGCCACCTAAGAGACTAAAAATAACAATTAGCCTCCAGGCTGAAGCAACTGCCCCACCCTATTGGGAAAAAAAAAACTCTCGCCACACCAGAGGATGACTGCCTGAGGGCAATTCAAGTCAAAATCTTATCAGTCTGTAGGCAGAGGAGGTCTCCGGAGGCTTTGAGTCTTTGGCTGATCTAATTATTCAGAAACAGCATTTGACACTGTCCTGCACTAGATATTGAGAGGTATGGAGAATCTACCTAATACATAGTCACAAACCCAAACAGGCAGCCAAAATGAGGAGGCAAAGAAACAATCCCCAAATGAAAAAACAAGAGAATTTTCCAGAAAAAGAGATAAATGAAATGGAGACAAGAAATTTATCTGAAGCAGAGTACAGAGTAATGATGGTAAAGATGCTCAACAGCATGAGAAAAGATATACTAACTATGGAAACAGTAATAAAGAATGACATCGCACAAATAAAGAACACATTAGAAGTAATACGCAACAGATTAAGGGAAGCTGAGATTGAATCAGTAAATTAGAAGACAGGGTTGAAAAAAATGACTCAATCAGAGAACAAAAAAAACAACAACATTTAAAAAATAGGAGGACAGCTTACGGGAGCTGTGGGACAACGTGCAACATAACAATATTAGAATAGCAGGTTTGCCAGAAGAGGCAGAAAGGGAGAAAGGGATAGAAAACATGTTTGAAGAAATAATGGCAGAAAACAACCCTAACCTGGTAAAGGAAAAATTCACACACATTCAGGAGGCACAGAGAACCTCAAGCAAGAAGAACCCAAACAGGGCCACACCCAGACACATTATAATTAAAATGCCAAAAATTAAAAACAAAGAGAGAATCTTACAGGCAGCAAGAGAAAAGCAAACGGTTACCTACAAAGGAGCTCCCATAAAGCTGACACCTGACTTCTCATCAGAAACTCTACAGGCCAGAAAGGAATGGCATGAAGTACTCAAAGTAATGGAAAGCAAGGATCTGAGACCAAGATTGCTATATTCAGCAAGGCTATCATTCAAAATAGATGGTCAAATAAAGAGCTTCCCATACCAAAAAAAAAAAAAAAGGCTAAAGGAATACATCACCAGCAAGCCAGCATTACAAGAAATGCTAAAGGGACTGCTGTAATGAGAAGAAGAAACAGAGAGAGAAACTTAGGCATACAGAATTAAAATAGCAATAAATAAGTACCTATCAATAATAACCTTAATTGTAAATGGATTAAATGCTCCAATCAAAAGGCATAGGGTAGCTAAATGGATACGAAAACATGACCCAACTATATGCTGTCTACAAGAGACCCAACTCAGAATAAAAGACTCACACATTATGAGAGTGAAGGGATGGAAAAATATTTTCCATACAAATGGAAAAGAAAAAAAAAAAAAAGGTGGAATAGCAATACTCATATCCAACAAAATAGACATCAAAATGAAGGCCTTCACAAGAGACAACAAAGATCACTACATAATACTAAAGGGGTCAATCCAACAAGAGTATATAACCCTGGTAAACATATGTGTACCCAAATTGATGGTTAATTTGCATATTACTCTTTTATTAGATAGGATTGATTTCAGAGAGAGGAAGGGAGAGGGAGAGAGAGATAGAAACATCAATGATGAGAATCATTGATCAGCTACCTCCTGCACACCACCTGCTGGGGATCAAGTCTACAACCCGGGCATGTGCCCTGACTGGGAACTGAACCATGACCTCCCGGTTCATAGGTCGACATTCAACCATTGAGCTAGGCCTAGATTAATGAGTTTTGACAAATATATGTATATATATATATATATATATATATATATTCATCCAACCACCATCACAAGAACAGGCAATTTTTAATCTCTATAACTCCAAAATGCTATGAATCAGGAAAACTGACTTTATTTATTGGCTCTGAGTTTTGAAGTACTATTACCTGTATAAAGTTTTGGAAACTACAAGGCAATGTTCTAAAAACATACTATACTAGAGGCCCAGTGCATGAATTCATGCACGGGTGGGGGTCCCTCGACCTGGCCAGCAATCAGGGCTGATTGGGACATCTCGCCCAGTCCTGATTGGGGCCGATCAGGGCCAATCAGGGCCAATCGGGAGGTTCCGACTGGGGTGGTCAGGGCTGGCCAGCCGGGGGAAGGGGCCACAGGAGGTTGGCCGGCCGGGGAGAGGGACCGCGGGAGGTTGGCCGTGGGAACGCACTGACCACCAGAGGGCAGCTCCTGCATTAAGCATCTGTCCCCTGGTGGTCAGTGCGCATCATAGCGACAGGTCAACCAGTTGTTTGGTCGTAATGGTCGCTTAGGCTTTTATATATATATATAGAAGATACCTGTCATCATTCATTTTATATAGTAATTGGAACTTTAAGGACAAGATTAAGTCTTGAACACATACATACCTACTCTTTTTTCTAAAAGGTTTCCTTGTTGTGCCAACTTGATTGCATGTATGTAGCCAAAGGAAGCATCATATCCAAGCATTTCACAATATATAAGTCTCACCATACATTCCTTCATCATTTTCTGAAAAGAAAAATATCCAGTAACTGTGTAAATAAATAGAATATTTTATTTTTTATTATGTTGTAATCATTTAACAAGGAAATTCTTTAATCCTGGCACTGAAAAGTTTGTGTGTGTGTGTGTGTATGTGTGTGTGTGTGTGTGTGTGTGTGTGATAAATTAATCACCTTAAGTCAGACTTTATAAATAAAAGTTGCTCCCTAACTTAACTACCAACAGTATTCATTTTAGTAAAATAATTTCAGTATTTTGTTAGTCGCAATACTATAAAATAAATCAACTGTAGCTATTTATAATTCTAGATGACCCTCATGTAAAATTTGGGCATAATGTGAGACATATGATCGATCCTCAGACAAAATATTTCCCATAGTAATGTGAGTTGGCTTCTGGAATGGCAACTATTTTAATATATTTTATCAACTGAAAGCATTCATAAAATTCCCACAAGTTGGTAATAATTTCTGTAATAAAATATTTTTCATATTTAAAAACAAAATCGCACCCTAGCCAGTCTGGCTCAGTGGATAACGTTGGCCTGTGGACCGAAGGGTCCTGGGTTCGATTCCGGTCAAGGGCACAATTGCAGGCTCCTCCCCAACCCAGGCCCTGGTCAGGGCTTGTGCAGGAGGCAACCAATCGATATATTTCTCTCACATCAATATTTCTCTCTGTTTTTCCCTCTCCCTTCCACTCTCTCTAAAAAAAAAAAAAAAGAAAAGAAAAGTATCCTCGGGTGAGGATTAAATAAATAAATAAATAATTGCATGTGAACTTCTTCAGAATTATTATGCTGTATATATCATTCATCAGTTTGCTATAGGCATTCTTTTTCCAAAACTCTCACAATTATTATGAACTACAGGACATGATTTCATTAATGCTAGAGCCATTCCAATCTTTAATCTTTTAAGTGGGTCTTTCAATATTTACAACACAAGCAAATAAGTTGTGTTAGAAGATTCTATAAATGTGTTTATTAATATATTCGCATTTTTAAGTATTTGCATCACTGAGTATTCTCAATACTTATAGCAAATTTTAATCAGAAATAAAAATGTGTTTCAAAATTTTAAAAGCTCAAACTTCTAATATTTAAAAATTAAAGTTAGTATACTATAGGATTACTGAATCACAAATCCTTAGGAAACAATAAAATATTCTATTATTTTTCTAAAATTAAATCTTTATTGTTGAAGAGATTACATATGTCCCCTTTTTCCCCCCATTGACCCCTTCTAGCCTACCCCGTCCCTCTTCACCATACACTATTGTCTGTGTCCATGGGTTATGCATATATGCATACAAGTTCTTTGATTGATCTCTTCCCACTCACCCACCCCTACCTTCCCTCTGAGATTCCAGAAACAATAAAATATTTTAATGTAAGCATAATAATGATTACTATTTCATTTTTATATATTTTTTAAAATAAAGAGTTTAAAAAGAAACCATAGGAAAATCTTAGGGGAATAAGGTTTAATTCAGGTCACTTGTATTTAAAGTAATATAAGTTAATTCATTACCATATTAAGACTACAAATATTGAAAAAACAAGCTTATAAGATCCTAGAAGACCCTCTTCAAAGGGCTTCTACATAAACTAGATGCCGGGCGCACAAAATTCATGTGCAGGTACAGTCCCTAGGCCTGGCCTGCGATTAGGGCCATCTTCCCCAGGTACCCACAGCCAGCCCGGCCCCACCCCACCCCTTGCTGCCACCCAGCCCCGGTTCCCCGGTTGCCATTGGGTAATCAGTGCCTGACAGCTGGGGGAAGGGACCGAGAGGTCAGCTGTTCCCACCAGCTCGCCGGCCCCGCCCCCACCACAGGTGGCCATCAGGTGATCAGAGCCTGCCGGCTGGGGAAAGGAACCAAGAGGTGGTCAGTGCACCTCATAGTGACTGGTCCAGGGGTCGTTCTGCCGTTAGGGTCAATTTGCATATTAACCTTTTATTATATAGGATAGAGGCCTGGTGCACAGGTGGGGGCCAGCTGGCCTGCCCTGAAGGGGGCCCTGGATTGGTATGGGGGGTCCCCGCTCGGGGGCAGAGCCGGCCTGGGCCAGGGGCCACGGGCAGTTTGCAGGCTGGCCACACCCCCGGCTTTGTCAGGAAGGACATCTGGAATAACGTCTGGAAGACGTATGGTCTATCCAGTCTAATTAGCATATTACCCTTTTATTAGTATAGATTAGGAGTAAAAGTGTCCATTTAAGCCATTAAGTATCAACCTTGGTTTTATAACATTTATCTCAGAGTTTTTCAAAAGTCATTATGTACTTAAATTTATATTACAGACATTGCTATTCTCTTAGTTTTAGAGAAGAAGGTATATTCCGCATTGCAGGAATTCTCTTTACAATTGTCTAACAAACTCACCCAACCTCTTCATGATCACCTCAGGGACAGACTACTCTGTAAAGCATGTCTAGAGTTGGCTGGCCATATTATAACATCTTCTTCCTAACTTCTACCTATTTATCTTAGTTCTGCCCTCACCAGGTTTATGTCTGGTAGCAAAATAAATTATATTTATTGATGTAAATTATAGAAAATGGAAATCTAACACAGTAAAAAAGTGGGAAACCATTTCTACTTAACATTCCTATTAAGTACTATGAAACACAATGATTTTACAGATACACACAGACTTATGTATACACACAAACATCTACACTAATCTACACTAATAAAAGAGTAAGATGCAAATTGACCATACCTTCGTGATGCCCACCAGCCAATCAGGAGTGAATATGCAAATTAACCCAACAAAGATGATGGGTTAATTTGCATACGAAGGCTCCGAGTGGCCAGGGGCAGGGCGGGACACAGGCGTTCCGCACCATCCCAGCCGCTCCAGGCCTCTGGGCAGCATGGGAAGGCAGAAAGGCAGCTCTGGCCGGAGCAAAGGTGGTGCCGGAAGCCAGGGGAAGGAAGGCCCGTTCTTGCACAAATCTTCGTGCATTCGGGCCTCTAGTATATACATAATATACATAGATACATCAAATTAGTTAAGTTTTGAGTTTCCTTTGTCCACATGTTTTCATCATAAAAGGAAATACCGTATTTTCCGGCGTATAAGACGACTTTTTAACCCAGGAAAATCTTCTATACGCCTAGTCATCTTATACGCCGGAAAATACGGTATATACATTCTCTCAGACTTTATAAGTGCTCTATTCATGTACATGCATGTACTCATGCAAAATGATCACCCAATATTTTTATTAGAGGAAGAGGGAGAACATTCCCAGTGACTTACACACAGAAAGCACTCACTAAAACTCTGTTGAATAAATATTGCTTGGAAAAATCTAATTATGTGAAACCATATTAAAATTAGCAAAGAAAAAAAACACACACAGGTCTTAATCTAACAATGTAGGAACAGTCATATAGTGACCTGCATAAAGTAGCCACTCATTAAAAAGTTTATGTGCCCTGGCCAGTCTAGCTCACTGGTTGGAGCGTCAGCCCACAGACGGAGGGATCTCAGATTCAATCCCTGGTCAAGAGCACATATCTGGGTTGTAGGTTCGATGCCCAGCCCCTGGTCAGGGTACATGCAGGAGGCAAACAATCAATGTGTCTCTCTCACATTGATGTTCTTCTCTCTCTCCCTCTCTCTCTCTCTCCCCTCTTCTTCCCTCCCTCCCACTTTCTCTAAAAAAAAAAAAAGGAAAAAAATATCCTCTGGTGAGGATTACCAAAAAAACTTGATGAAATTAATGCTGTTTGAAAAATCTAACTATGTGGAACCAAGTTTAAAAACAACTGGATTGTGATTTAGCTGCTAGGCAATATACTTAGTTTTACAGCAAGAAAACCATTTTCTTATCTTGTCAGTCAGTCAACCTATACTCCAAGATATATAAACCTATACTCCAAGATATATAACAGTAAAATGAGATCTACAATGTGTCAATTGGATCTGAAAATATTATTTTAAATAATATATACTCACCTTTTCCCAGAGCACAACATTAAAACAGCAAGATCAGCACTAGGGTCCCAGGAGTATTGCCACATTTATATAATTACTAGATGCCAGGTGCATGAAAATTCATGCACTGGAGGGGGGAGTCCCTCAGCCCGGCCTGCCCCCTCTCACAGTCCGGGAGCCCTCAGGGGCAGGATGCAACCTGACGATCAGGGGAAGGCAACGCCCCCATCACACCTCTGCTGCTGCCACTGCCGGCAGCGCAAGCCTCGGCCAGCCCTGGTTATCTGAGCCTCAGGAGGCCCTGGGCAGCTGGGCAGCTGCCATCCAAGGCTTGCCTGCGCCTTGGGCATCGGCTGGGCAGCCGCCATCTGAGGCTTGCCTGTGCCTTGGGCGTCGGCTGGGCAGCCGCCATCTGAGGCTTGCCTGCACCTTGGGCATTGGCTGGGCAGCCGAAATCTGAGGCTTGCCTGCGCCTTGGGCATCGGCTGGGCAGCCGACATCTGAGGCTTGCCTGCACCTTGGGCATCGGCTGGGCAGCCGCCATCTGAGGCTTGCCTGCGCCTTGGGCATCGGCTGGGCAGCCGCCATCTGAGGCTTGCCTGCGCCTTGGGCATCGGCTGGGCAGCCGACATCTGAGGCTTGCCTGCGCCTTGGGCATCGGCTGGGCAGCCGACATCTGAGGCTTGCCTGCACCTTGGGCATCGGCTGGGCAGCCGCCATCTGAGGCTTGCCTGTGCCTCGGGCCGGCTCTGGGTGGCTGAAGGGACTGGGGGACTCCGGAGGCAGCCACGCGGAGCGGCCGGACCCGCCTGGGGGCAGGCTCGGCCGTGCCACATACCTGCCGCCCCAGTGGGGCTGAGGGGACTTGGTGCCGCCATCTTGTGGCTGTGGGCACTGCCATATTTGAGGGCATGACAGTCAATTAGCATATTCCCTCCTTATTGACTGTGGGTGCCATCATCTTTGTGAGGGTCAATTAGCATATTTTCTCTTTATCAGATAGTATCATCACATTGGCACTAAATTGACATTAGTCAACCAAATCTTGCTCCATGCAGTCAGTTAATAATAAAAGGCTAAAGTTAATATCTGACTTGCTACCATCCATAACTAATTGTGATAAATTAGATTTTAGCAAGTGATCAATTAGATGTCACTATGGAGTCCACAGTGGACCAGATTTCAAATTCCAAATGTGCTGGCGCTGACTATGCAAACTTACCAGTGTTGTTGTAGGAGCAGAAACCGCTGCTTTCAGATTACTTAGTTCCTGCTGGATTAGTTTCTCTTCCTCCTGAAAAAGTGAGAATATTTAAATGCATGAACAACTGTCTTTTTAAACTATACAGTATTTTTAAAACTTTTTGTTTATTTTTAATATGTTTTTACTGATTTTAGAGAAAGGGAGAGAGAGAAAAACATCGATCAGCTGCCTCCTGCAGGCCCCCTACTGGGATTGAGCCTGAAACCCGGGCATGTGCCCTGACCGGGAATCGAACTGGCAACCTCTTGGTGCATGGGTCAATGCTCAACCACTAAGTAACATTGGCCAGGCTGTAACAGTATTTTTAAAGGGAAAATATAATTTATAATACTTTCAATAAAAATAAACATTATTTTAAAGGAGCGTTATAAAAATTATGTGCTTAATATTTGCTTAACCCTTTGCACTCGCTTGCTTTTTTCTCGATTCCTTTATTCTAATGCTAACCGTGTCGAGTCACACTCGACATCCGAGTGCAAAAGGTTTTAAAGGCATTTATCCAATCCTCAGACTCATTCTTGGAAAGAATAAATATTTCCAAGTCTAACCCATCTCCCTCTTTTCTTCACTCAGTTACTGACCCCTTTAAAGACGGTTTAGAAAAAAAATTTTTTTATTAACAGTGGAGAAAAAGAAAAATTCTTCAAGTACTGGCCAACAAAAAGGTTGTCACATCTTTCCCTTAAAATTAAAAAGCCTTCACGGAATAGAGCAGTACAACGACTGAAATTTCTTTTTTTTTTTTTAATAGACTTTATATATTTTATTGATTTTTTTACAGAGAGGAAGAGAGAGGGATAGAGAGCTAGAAACATCGATGAGAGAGAAACATCGATCAGCTGCCTCTTGCACACCCCCCACTGGGGATGTGCCCGCAACCAAGGTACATGCCCTTGACCGGAATCGAACCTGGGACCCTTGAGTCCGCAGGCCGACGCTCTATCCACTGAGCCAAACCGGTCTCGGCATGAAATTTCTTTTGAGAGCCAAATTTTTTAAACTTAAACTTCTTCTACCGCCACTTCTTCAAAATAGACTCGCCCAGGCCGTGGTATTTTGTGGAAGAGCCACACTCAAGGGGCCAAAGAGCCGCATGTGGCTCGTGAGCCGCAGTTTGCCGACCACGGGAATAGAGAGATAGGGTAAGGCAGAAACCAAATCAGTCTGTTTCCCTTATACTATATTCTTCTTTATCTTTCCCTCCTTATTTCTCACATCCTTTCCCTCACTTCTCATCTCTAACACACAATAAATATATCAATGTGGTCACTTCTACTCTCTGCATTGTATTTTACCTTTTTAAAGGCACTTGAAAACTGGTCCCATTTTTGGCTAATATAATGCTATCTTTAAATTACACATTGAATTAGCAGGTATCCACTTGGTGGCTAACCAAGAACTACTGGTAAAGCACTACCTCATATAGATACCTTACATATACTAGTAGTTTCAAACCTCAATTTGGGACCAAATTTTTTTTTTTATTTCATTCAGCATCTTATAAAAATTAGCAAAGGACAAAACGTTAAGACAACATTAAGTCCACAAATAATGAATTTTGAATGTGAAGCAGACCCTCCCCACTACAGCAGCATCTTACTTCAGTTTTAAAAGAACTTTTTAAACACGCAGAGCACTCTGAAGTAAAGCCTTCCCTCTTTGCCTTTTCCTCTCTCCTGGCACTTATATCACTGTATACCCTTACACCTGTCCAAGCCCAAGATGAATGGCCCATTCCTTGGGAAAAGGAAGTGTGTCCTCCTTGTCTCCCACATAACCTCTTCCGTAACTATATCTGAACTAATTATGACACGGTAACGTGATTTTGCAAAGATATCAGCTCCTTGAAGCTTTGAATCAGTATCTTACACAACCTGTGCAACTACCCAAAGCTGTGGGAACTTAATCACCTGTAAAATAACTGCTCGTCTTCAAAGCCCATCTGAGGCAGTGACTCACGCAAGCAATTTGTACATTTTGGAAGAATTATGCTTTCTTTCTTTGCCCTACGCATTGGTCTAACCTCAAGCCCCCCAAAGGTATTCGACAACAGGTTCAGACGGCAGGGTCTGCTCCAGTGGGTGGCATGTGGCACAGAGAGGAACTGGGGCAGAGGAGGAACTGAGGAGGGAAGAAACTTTGCAGGCGGTGCGTGCTGACACTTGTTCTGCGCTTGCATTTTCACTCGCTTGACGTCTCACCCAATCCTCCAAACCACCTATGGAGCATGCACTGGTATTCTCCCACTTCAGCGTTCAGGAAACGCAAGCAGGTTCAAGAATCAGAGATCTGCCCGCCGATCATGAGTCGGTGTCGGGGCCACTGGAAACCGGCCTCCCAGTTCTCAGTCCCGGCAGGGAAGTGCCGCGTCCAGACGGACGCAGAGATGGACCGACACCCGCTGCCCGAGCCCCGCGGAGGACCAGCCCCGGGCTCGCGGCGGACACCGGCCTCCCCGCGCGGGGCCTCCGGGGCGTCCCGACCTCCGGCCCGGCCCGCACTTACGTGCTTGGAGGTGAGCGCGGTGATGCCGCGGATGAGGCCGCCCAGCCGCGAGGAGAAGGGCGCCCTGGCGGCCGCCGGCCCGCCCGCCCCCGGCGTCTGCAGGAAGAGCCCGGGCAGCGCCGTCAGCGTCTTCTCCACGATGTCGCTCATCGCCGCCGCCGCCGCCGACCGGCTTCATGCCCGGCCCAGCCCGCCGCCGCCGCCGCCGCCGCCCGCCCGGCCTCCGTAGGCACTTCCTGTTTGTTTGAAGAAGCAATCTTTATTGATGCCCCTCGTGGACAAGCACAGTGCACTTCTCCGCAGAGGCCGCGTGGGGGCGCGAGAGGCCGCGGGGAGAGGCACTCGCACAGCCTGCGCGCGAGGTTTGACTTCGGGCCGGGAAGGAAGGGGCGGGTTTCAGCGGCGGCCCGGCGGTCCCGCGCCTGGTGGTCCTCCCCTGGTGGCCGCTCGGACCCGTCCCTCTCGGTTCCCCTCTCCGGTTAGCAGCCTCGCGCCGCCGAGACCGCCGCAAGGGGTGCCTATGTCTGGTTCCGTTGGGCTCCACCGCTCACTCCCTCCACCGCACCACGAGGGGCCGAGCGATGCGGGTCCCCGGCGCCACGCGGTGCTGGGGTCCCCGGCGGTGCTGAGTGACAGACGGCAGGCTGCCCTGCGAGTCCATCCCTCTCTTCTCCTGGGATTTAGGAACCCGCCAGGACGGGCGAGTGGTCGGGAGGCCAGTCGCGCCCCGCCAACTCCTGCTCGCGGGTCGCAGGGTCAAGGCCACTCTCCTGGAGCGGACCACCTGGCCCCGCAGGCAAGCCGGGATGGGGGTCCCTGTCCTAGCTCTCGCACGCGCCGCTCTTCTCCAGTGATCACAGCCGCCACTGCATGAATATGCATCTCCCCACAGAGAGGTTATCCATTGCTCTTGCCTCAGTTTCTACCTGGAACAGACTCTAGAACAGTGGTTCTCAAAGTGCGGACTGGTGACTTCTGAGGGGCCCTAAGACCCTTCCTGGGGATCCATGAAGTTAAAACTGTATTCATCTTACTTAAATGTTATTGGTTGTTTTTACTCTCATCCTCTCCGGAGTGTCCAGAGAAGTTTTCAAGAGAATAGCTAATATACAATCGCTCTATTGGCAACTGAAATGTGTGCTTGAATCGTGTTTTCTAGAATCTTCTAAGGTTCACATCATATATATACACATATAGAATATATGTACATATAGAATATATATGTATATCCCATATAATAAAAGCCTAATATGCTAAGTGTCCAACCATTCATTTGACCAGTCGCTATGATGCACAGTGACCACCAAGGGGCAGACGCTCTGACCAGTAGGTTAGCTTGCTGCTGGAGTCCAGCAAATCAGGACTGAGCAAGTCAGCCTGACTCACCCTGGAGCCCTCCAGCGGTTCCTCCCTGGCCCTCTCTCAATCCAACACCCCTCTGGGGATATCAGAGAGCCAGTTTTAGCCAATCCACGCAGGCCAGGCCGAGGGACCCTACCGGTGCACCGGGCCTCTAGTATCTGTATAATGTTAGTTTTCAGAAACTAACTCAATTTGTCCTCAGTACTTCTAGTGTGTTCTTATGCACTATCTTCACTTATACCTAATCTCTGTAACCTCATTCGTCCTCCAACAAATGGTTTTTTGAAATCCCTAAATTGTCCTAGTACCTAGGCAGAAACACAAGAAAAAGGTCTGTTTTGTTGACTTGTTTTAGGAGAATATTTTTAAATTTATTGAAAACTTTTCTAAATATTTAAATTTTACCTGAAATTGTTCTCCTTTTAGACATTAATGTCTTATTCTAAAATAAAATTTTGTTTATGTTTTGTTTTGTTTTTAGGATTTCATTGGCTTACAAAAGGGAGATTAGAAGACTTGCTTTCTCAACCCTCCCACATCTAAAGATGCTGGAAAAGATGACCGTGGCATCAGTACCAGAGAATTCTCTCACTTGGGTAAAGAAGAATCTGAGGGAAACTGCAAATAAGTAAGGAAAGCATAACAAAAGCTTCTTTCTTTTCCTTGGCATTAGGGATGGTAATAATTTACCTTTATCTTGTCTTATTCAACAAGACAGTTTCAAATACTATTATAGTTCCAGTTAAGTTGAGGCATGATTTTGAGACCAATAATTCAGTTTAAAGGAAAGGGAATTTAAGATTTTAAACATGACAAGATCTTTAAATGCCAAAACTTTTGTGTTTCCACCTTTCAAACTAGAAAGGAAAAAACCCCGGAAGCGCCTCACAGGTTAAATGATTGTGTTGCACCGGCTAGAGAAGGGCACATAGTAACTGAGACACTAATAAAGTCTGTACATTATCCAGTGAATGTCTTCGACATGAAAAGTCAGTCAAAGAAATCGTGGCAGTGCTACTCTCCAAAGATGCAGTAACGCACCAAATTAGGAAATTTGTTTCAAACACAAAGACTGAATTAATATCTCATCTGCAGAATTATACTGCCTTTCAGATAGACAACAATTATATAATTATAGATGTAGCTAGACTTGTTGCTTTGTTTGTATCTATCCAATACAAGCAACAACAAATCCTTGAAGAAGAGCTTTTATATAAATGCTTGGCACTAGACACAGGGGTGCAGAAAAAAGTGTTGAACAATTTTTTTTTAATCTCATAGTTTATCTTGAAAGAACTATGGTATTTGCACTAATGGTATTAAAAAAACCACTGACAGCTTAACACAAATCAAGGCAGAAGCTCCAAACTGTACTCTTTACCACCACACATTCACTTTTTTTTTTTTTAATCCAGTTTTGCCCTGGCCAGTGTTCTCAGTCATTAGAGCAGGGGTCCTCAAACTTTTTAAACAGGGGGCCAGTTCACCGTCCCTCAGACCGTTGGAGGGCCGGACTATAGTTTAAAAAAAACTATGAACAAATTCCTATGGACACTGCACAAATCTTATTTTGAAGTAAAAAAACAAAATGGCAAAAACATCCGCATGTGGTCGGGCCGTAGTTTGAGGACGCCTGCATTAGAGCATCAGCCACCAGAAGCTGGAAGAGGTAAGGAACGAATTTCCCTCTAGAACCTCCAGAGGGAGCGCTTCCCTGCCTACCCCTTGGTTTCTGTGCAGTGAAACTGACATGGGACCTCCAGCCTCCTGAACTATAAGAGAACGCATTTCTTGTGTTCTTATTTTTTGTGTTTATGTTTTATATTATTTCTTTATTTCAAAGAGGAAAGGAGAGGGAAAGAGAGATAGAAACATTGATGATGAGAGAGAATCATTGATCTGCTGCCTCCAGCACACCCCCTACTGGGGATCAAGCCCATAACCTGAGCTTGTGTCCTTGACTGGAATCGAACTCCGGACCCTTCAGTCCATAGGCCGATGCTCTATCCACTAATCCAAACTAGCTAAGGCATCTTGTGTTCTTATTTTGAGCCAATTTTCTTACAGCAGCCCCAGGAAATATACAAACCCTAAAGCAAAAGATTAAATGAAGAACGAGGCATGAGAATCCAGCTGTCTTATATTAAGCCTGACAGTAAAGAGATTGCAAAATTGAACAATGCCACTCCTCTCACTGAAGTTTTTTCTGTTTTGAATATATACCCTTTTTTTAAAAAAAAGTTGTTGGCATGTAATTGTGGACGAAAGGAGCTACATGCTGAAACGGAATTTTTGGACTGGAACCCAGATATTTTGGCAGTTGGAATTGAAGAATGAATACACGGACAGAGGATAGTACAGCAAAGGTGGAGACTTATTGAAGAACAAGTACAGACTCCCATGTAGGGAGAGGAAAAGAGTCCCACAGAATGGACTCCCACGTGGGGAGGGGGCAAGGGTCCCGCCGACTTCCTGTTTCCATCTATACGAATAATAGACAAATATGTAAATTGACCATACCTCCACGACACCCACAGCCAATCAGGAGTGAGTATGCAAATTAACCCGACAAAGATGGCAGGTCTGTGGGCAGCGTGCACGCGTGCAGGCGACAAGCAGCCAGGGCCGGGGCGGGACACCCCAGCAAGTGAACAGACAGCAGGGCCCCCACAGAGAGCAGACACCAGGGCCTGTGGTGGCGTCAAGCAGGCAGGTCCGCAGAGAGCAGAGAACAACGGGGAGCAGGCCTAAGCCATCAGTAGGACATCCCCTGAGGGCTCCCAGATTGGAGAGGGTACAGGTTGGACTGAGGGTGTGTCCCCTCCCCCCGTGCACGAATTTCGTGCACCAGGCCCCTAGTGGTTTATAAAGGCTGCAGATCCTGGTGCCTTGATATCCCCTCTGATTGGTCACTATTCCCTTGGACTGGTTACTATAGCAACTTGTGAACTGTGAACTCAAAGGTCAAACACCACATGGGGCATGTGATGCCCTCCTCCCTCATTGTTCTTTTCTCTCTGGGCTTTCTTCTTTATTTTGTGAATATAGACCTTGTTGGCTACTTCCAGCTCCCTGGTCTTATGTAAATGCAACTGTTGCTGCTCCCTGTGCCTGGCTTCCTCGTGTTATGGAGATGTACTTGTTGCTGCTTCCATGTTTTATGGAAATGTAACTTCTCCCCATCTGTAGTCCTATGGGTTTTTTTTTTTCCCCATGGACCACAATTCTAAAAATTCCCTAAACCTGCATGGCAGTCTTGCAAACTCAGAGACCTAAAGTAACCACAAAGGATGGTCTGAAATTAAACTTTAACTAAAAGCAGTTTTGGTGGGTAGTTACATCCTAGGCTGGTATCTTCACTGACAAGGTCAACATTTACCTTAACTGAGCCTTTCTGTCTTTTTGCATCTATAACAAACCCTTGAAATGTCTGGGTAACTTATAACTTCCCTTTTTCTGGACCCCCTGGGGCACAACCTAACATGCCTGGGCGCCAGGACAGATACCACAAATTCCTTCATTGTTATGTTAATTGTTCCTGCACCCACCTAAGTATGTGTCTATCATTTTACTTTTTATCCAATCCCAGGGGTTTCCCTGCTTTGCTGTCTCTCACCTCTCTAGGTATCACCAATGGATTTCATGTAACCCACCTACACCCCTTTCCTTTGATTGCATTGTATAAATACAGATGTAACCTCCAGAGCATTATCTCAATTCATTGAGGTTCTGCTTCCCAGCAGATGTCAACAGTTTGGCTCAAATAAACTCACAAAAATTCTTTACAGGTTTCAATGATTTTTTATGCTAACATAATGGATTTATTGTGGCTATTTTAAAGTCAATTAATGGCTTAAATTTATCTCCATTTTATTTTTTAATTCAATAAATACCTATAGATATAACCCATATAAACAAAAGCTTTTGGAGGCCCTCAATAATTTTTAAGAGGAGTCCTGAGATCACAAAGTTTGAAAACTGTTTATCTAGTACATAGTAGGTGCTCGATTATTTGTTTAAACAATCATTATATTTATCATTCAGTCACATCAATTGATATATGAGTATAGGCTAGTGAACAGCAAAAGAGTTTAGGGGTAAGGTGAATGGTTGCAAGAAAAGACAAAGGAATTCTTAGAAAAGAGAAATTTGGTTAAAAGACAAAACTATTCCAATTGACCAGGTTATGAAGAAGTTGCTGGAGCAACTTCCAGAGCTTTCTATCCTGTGACCCACAAAGATCATTGAATTCTCATCAGTTCCTGCTATTCCTCCTCAAGCTTCTACCTTAAAAGTCAAAAATTTTAAATAAAGCCAAGAAAATGTCAAAAGCCCAGAAGTGAAATTCTTGGTAGGAAAAGCTATAAAATTATATAGCAGGACTTCCTGATATTTAGAAAGATGGGATATGGGAATTCAAAGAAAATTTGGAGGTTATCAACCCATCTAATTACCTAATTTTGTAAAAAAAAAAAAAAAAAAAGATATTGTACTCAGGCTTTGGAAGTCACTTGACCAACGTCACACGGCCTTAGGGGTAGACTTTGAGCCTGGAGCTTTTGTCAACACCCTACCCTACTTCCCTTCCCCATACTTTCGTGCTATTGACAGAGAAGTAAGTGGTTGCCTGTGGCTTCCTGTTCTGAGACTCTGGCTCCAAGCCTTGCCCTGAAATGAAGGGGGGATGGATGTTCTCTTTTAAGCTTATAATTTTGGACTGTCCATTTTCCCGTAAATATGGACTCTTCTTCCTCCTTTTCCCATCTTTCCTTCTGTCCCAGGTAATTTCACTCAGAAAGCCATGCTATCACGGGGATTGCACCTAGTAAATTAAACCCTCTAGAACCGGATGTTCCCTGTATCTTCCAGTCAGGAAGGAGGGCAGCTTCACTGAGCTAAAAATAGGGTAGAGAAGTGACTCAGTACGTGAATGAGGTGCATGTTCCTTAAGAAGAGAAGATGCAGTGGTCCTAGGACAGCAGGGAGGAGGGGGAGGGAGACGAACTCGTGTATTCCCCATAAGAATACAGCAGCCCCACCACAAACTTTCCAAGCAGGGCTATCTCACTTGGAAATACATACAGATGTGTGAAAGGACAATAAAAAATTTCTCTTCAGTGTATTTCCTAACTTGCCTTTTAAAAATCTTTTACTTTGGCCAGCCAGTGTTACTCAATGGTTGAGCAGCAACCTATGAACTAGGAGTTCACTGTTCGATTCCCTGTCAGGACACAGGCCCCGGTTGCTAGCTCAATCCCCAATAGAGGGCCTACAGGAGGCAGCTGATCAATGATTCTCTCTCCTCATTGATGGTTCTCTCTCTCTCTCTCTCTCTCTCCCTTTCCTTCCTCTCTGAAATCAATAAAAAATATATTTAAAGTAAAAGTAAAAATCTTTGCCCTAGCCAGTTTGGCTCAATGGATAGAGTGTCAGCCAGCAGTGTGGGGCGAGGCTACAGTGTTTGGGCAGGTTCAAGCCTTGGACTGATGAGAGGGCACAGGCCTCTCGTGACCACGTGCAAGTCCCAGCTTGGAGGGCAGGGCCATCCCAGCACAATTATAGCCAACAGCTACAGTTGTAAGCTTGAACCTATGGTCCGAACACGTGGCCCCACATGCCTAAGTGAAATAGGCTGCAAGTAAACAAAGCTTGATCAGGTGCATGTAATTGAGTAGGATCAAAACTCACGAGAATGCTGTAAACATCTTGACCACGCCCTTACTTTGCCTCGTGGCATCGGCTATAAAATAAAGACACGCCTTGTAGTCTGCGGCGCTGTCTCTCTGTGAGGAAGCAGCGTCCCATCGAGACCCAGCTTTCATTCTCTTGTCTGCCTTTTCTAAGCCTTTCAGCCGCCCCTCGGCTCACTGAACCTGGCGGAGCTGGCGTGGCACATAAGGCGCCCTGGGGCTGAGTATGCCATGGCCGAGCCGGCTCCCCACACTGCGGACCAAAGGCCAGTCAAGGGCACGTACCTCGGTTGCAGGCTCCTCCGCAGCCTGGGCCCTAATTAGGGCACATGCAGGAGGCAACTAATTCATGTGTTTCTCTCACGTCAATATTTCTCTCTGTCTTTCCCTCTCTCTTCCACGCTCTCTAAAAATCCATGAAAAATAGCCTTGAGTGAGGTTTAACAAAAAAATAAAAATAAGAAAATAAAAATCTCTTATTTTGAATAGATGTTGAATTCACTTTATTAAAAGTTCAAAATGTACAAAAAGTGATACTGAGAAAAGTCTCTTTCCCCTCCCATCCCCCAGCCACCCACTTGCTCTCCCTAAAAGCAACCGCTATCATCTCTTTCTTCAGAAATATTTTATACATAAACATTAGCTTTCTCCTTGAAAGTCTTAGGTTCCACCCCCACATCCACAGAGAATTCAGGCCCCTTTTTTCCAGGATCTATCTCTAGGGAAGCTTTCCTTCATGTAACAGCTTTCTGAAAATGTCTGCCCTCATTCAGGGGAACTATTGAAGACAGACGGCAGTTGTTCATGCGCACTTGCTCCAGGCTGCCATGCCGTCCTGGGAATTCGCCTGGGAACCATCTGAAAGGGGAGTTCCAGGACACACACATATCCATTCAGTTCTCACCCTCTGTCCTTGGCCAGACTCTTCAGCAGGCTCCAAGTCATCCTTTCTATTCCCGACCCCCAGACATCTCAACTCTATTTAGGTTTCTTCATCCCCTTGCCCTATGGGTTTAACATTTGGCAGTACTTTCCCTGCAAAACCCTTGTCAGCTTTCACCAATAATTCTGATTTCCCATTCCAGCTAAATTGCCTTCTTTACCTCTAATAACATGCGTAATGCACCCCCATTGCTCCGTTTTCTCTGCCACTATCTTGCTTTAGTACCTCATCTCTGTCCTGGATTAATATAAAAATACTCTAATTAGTCACCTATTATTACCAGCTTCTTTTTTCAGCCAAACATTCAGAGAGAGCTTTGTATCTTAGAAATCTGATCATATTATTTATTCTCAGTTCAAAATAGTCTGAATCCAAAATGTCATGTATATGACAAGACCCATTTCACATCTCCAAGAGCAAGGCTGTGAGCAGAATACAGCGTGCATCATTTTCCAATGAATTTTGCCACAGATTGCCTTTTATAATAAATATTTATTGACAACTTAAAAAGACCGTTTGGTAAAAGCTGGGATCAATGAACTGTTTAGACTTTTAAACAAACACAGGGTGGGGCAAAGGTAGGTTTACAGTTGTGAGGACACAAAACAGAGTTTATTCTTGTATCATTATTTGTTAATTATTGTATTATTTTCCTTTTTAAAATATGTTTTTATTTATTTTTAGAAAGAATGAAGAAGGATCAGGGAATAAGAATATGTAAACAATTGCAGGCCAGTGTGGCTCAGTGGTTGAGCGTTGATCTATGAACCAGGAGATCATGATTGGATTCCCAGTCTGGGCACATGCCCGGGTTGGGCTGTGGGCTAAATCCCCAGTGGGGGTCGTGCAGGAGGCAACCTATCAATGATTCTCTCTCATCATTGATGTTTCCATCTCTCTCTCCTTCTCCCTTCCTCTCTGAAATCAATAAAAATATATTTTTAAAAAAAGAAATAATGGCTAAAAACTTTTCACATCTGATTTTTAAAAAACAGAGAAAATATTCAAAACAGCAAGAGAAAAACAATTTATCATATTCAAGGGAAAACCAATTCAGTTATGGCTGACTTCTCATCAGAAGCAATGGCTGGAAGACAGTGAGGTAATATATCCAAAGCCATGCCCGGGTAGCTCCGTTGGTTACAGCATCATCCTGATTACGCCAAGGTTGCAGGTTCAATGAGGGCACATTCACGAAATAACCAATGAATGCCTACATAAATAAGTGGAACAACAAATCAATCTCTCTTTTTCTTCCTTCCTCCCTCTAAAAATCAATCAAGAAATAAATAAGAATTATATATCCAGCAAAACTGACCTTTAAAAATGAAAGTGAAGGTCTTTCCTTTTGAAGGCTCCCATATCACATAAAACTTAAATAATGTGTATGCTTTTCTCCTGTTTAAAGAAAAAAAGAAAGTGTAATAAAGACATTTCAACATAATCAAAGAATTGTTGCTAGCACACGTGCCTTAGAAGAAATACTCAATAAATTTCTTCAGGATAATAGGAAATGACACCAGATAGCAAATCAAACTATACAAAGAAATGAAGAGCACAGAAAAATGGCAAATATATGGATAAATAGACTATAAATATAGTATATTTTCTCTTTTCTTCTAAGAACTTTTAACAAATGAAAGATTTTATAAAGTAAATCATAACACTATTGTTGGGTTTATAACATATACAGATGTAATATGTATTATAATATTTACACAAAAGGAAGAGCAGTAAGTGGAACTATATTGGAGCAAAATTTCTATAGCATTTTACTGAAATTTTATTATTATTCCAGTTATTATTAATCTGAAATAGATTGTGATAAATTAAGATGCATATTGTAATTCCTAGAACAACCACTTAAAAATAACCCAAAAAATGTAGGAAAAAATTAACATAGTAATCATTAAACATAACAAAAGACAATAAAAAAGGAACAAAAACACTTGGCATATAGAGAACAAATAGCAAAATGGCAGACATGAATCCAATCAGTTTTATAATTATACTAGAGGCCTGGTGCATGAAAATTCATGCATCGGAGGCAGGGGGGGGTCCCTCAGCCGGCCTGCCCCCTCTCACAGTCCGGGAGCCCTCAGGGGCAGGAGGCAACCCAGTGATCAGGGGAAGGCGACACCCCATCACACCTCTGCTGTGCTGGCAACGAAAGCCTTGGCTAGCCCTGGTTACCTGAGCCTAGGGCGGCCCTGGGCAGCTGGGCACTTGCCATACGAGGGAGGGGCAGGCAATTAGCATATTCCCTCTTTATTAGATAGGATTAAATCTGTATGAGCTACCTGTATTTTCTTCATTCTATCAATGTGGTATAATGCATTGATTGATTTTTGTATGTTGAATCACCCTACATTCCAGAAATAAAGCCCACTTGGTTATTGTGTATCATTCTTTTAACATTCTGTTGAATTCTGTTTGCTGGTATTTTGCTGAAGATTTTTTGCATCAATGTTCACAAGAGATATTTGTCTGTAGTTTTCTTTTCTTGTAATGACTTTATCTGACTTTGTGGTATCAAGGTAATGCTAGGTTCTTGATTTATTTGAGTTTGGAAAAGTGACCTTTTTTTTTTTCTTCTTTTTGGAAGAGTTTGAAGAGGATTGGTGTTCATTCTTTAAAAGTTGGTAGATTCACCAGTAACCCTAATCTAATCCTAGGCTTTTCTTTGTTGGGACATATTGTTTGTTTGATTTTTTTTTTTTCAATTTTAGAAAGAGAGGAAGGTAGAGGAAGAGAAATAGAAACACTGATGGGAGAGAAACATCAACTGGCTGTCTCCTGCATACCCCATACTGGAGAAAGAGCCCACAAGCTAGGCATGTGCTCTGACTGAGAATCAACAGGCAAACTCTTCTTTTTTTAAAATATATTTTATTGATTTTTTTACAGAGAGGAAGGGAGAGGGATAGAGAGTCAGAAACATCGATGAGAGAGAAACATCAATCAGCTGCCTCCTGCACACCCCCTACTGGGGATGTGCCCACAACCCAGGTACATGCCCTTGACCAGAATCAAACCTGGGATTTTTGAGTCTGCAGGCCGACACTCTATCCACTGAGCCAAACCAGTTAGGGCAACAGGCGAACTCTTGGTGCATGGGTTGACGATGAACCACTGAGCCACACCAGCCTGGTTCATTGGGAAGTTTTGATTACTGATTCAATCTTCTTAATAATTATGGGTCTGTTCAGATTTTCTGTTTCTTCATGATTCAGTTTTGGTAGGTTTGTGTTACTAGGAGTTTATCTGTTTCATCTGGGTTATCCATTTTGTTGGTGTACAATTGTTCATAGTATCCTATATAATAAAACCCTAATATGCAAATCGACCAAATTATGGAATGAGCAGTCCCTATGATGTACACTGACCACCAGGAGGCAGACGCTCAAAGCAGGAGCTGCCCCCTGGTGGTCAGTGCACTCCCACAAGGGGAGTGCCGCTCAGCCAGAAGCCAGGCTCACGGCTGGCAAGTGCAGCTGCATAGCGGGAGCCTCTCCAGCCTCTGTGGCAGAGCTAAGGATGTCCGACTGCCAGCTTACAGGCCAGGGAACAGGGAACAGGCCTAAGCTGGCAGTCGGACATCCCCCGAAGGCTCCCAGACTGAGAGAGGATGCAGGCCAGGCTGAGGGATCCCCACTTCACCCCCGAGTGTACAAATTTCATGCACCAGGCCTCTGGTACTTTTATAATCCTTTTTATTTCTGTGGTATCATTTGTAATGTCCCCTTGTTAATTTCTGATTTGACTTTTTTGGGTCTTCTTTTTTTTTAAGTCTATTTGGTTTGTCCATTTTGTTTATCTTTTTATTGATATTTTGACTTTGTTGTTTTTCTATTTTCCATTGTATTTATCGCTGGTCAAGTCTTTATTATTTCCTTCCTTTTGTTAGCTTTGGGTTTTGTTTTAATCTTCTTTTTCTAGGTGCTTAATATGTACAATTAAGTTAGTGATTTAAAATCCTTTTTCTTTTTTTTTAAGTATGTTTTTTTGTTGTGTGTTTGTTTTAATATATATTTTTATTGATTTTGGAGAGGAAGGGAGAGGGAGAGAGAGCTAGAAACATCAATGATGAGAGAGAGATCGGCTGCCTCCTGCACACCCCCTACTTGGGATCGGGCCTGCAACCCAGGCATGTGCCCTTGAGTAAAATCAAACCCAGGATTGATTTGAATCCTCAGGCCAATGCTCTTTCCACTGAGCCAAACCAGCTAGGGCTTAAATATGTTTTTATTGATTTTTAGAAAGAGAAAGAAAGAAGGAGAGAAAGAAATATGGATGGGCTGCCTCGTGCATGCCCCCTACTGGAGGTCAAGCCTGAAACCCTGGGCATGCGCCCTGACCGGGAATCAAAACAACGACTCGTGTATGGAATTATGCTCAACCAACTGAGCCACACTGACTGGGCTCCTTTTTCATTTTTAATGTATATGTTGATACTTATAAATTTCCCTCTTCGTATGATTTTTCTGCATCCCATAAGTTTTGGTATATTGTGTTTTCATTTTTGTTCACCTCAAGGTATTTTCTAATCTCCCTTGTGGTTTCTTCTTTGACCTACTGATCATTTAAGAGAATGTTAATTTCCACATATTTTCAGTTTTCCTTCTGTTATTGATTTCTAGCTTCATTCCACTGTGGTGAGAAAAATATACTTTGCATGCACATATGATTTTGAACTTTTAAAATGCATTAAGATTTGTGTTGTGGGCCCTACCTGGTTTGGCTCAGTGGATAGAGCATCAACCTGTGGACTGCAGGGTCCTGGACTTGATTCTAGTCGAGGGCACATGCCTGGGTTGTGGGCTCAATCACCAATAGGGGGCATGTAGGGGGCAGCTGATCAATGATTCTCTTTCACCATTAATGTTTCTATCTCTCCCTCTATCTCTCCCCTCCTATCTGAAATAAATAAAAATATATTTTAAAATATTTGTGTTGTGGTCAAACATATACTCTATCCTAGAGACTATTCCATCTGCACTTGAGAAGAATGTATATTCTGCTGTTGTTAGGTAAAGTGTTCTGTATATGTCATGTATATTAGGTATAGTAATGTACAGCATTGTTCAAGGCCTCCATCCTATATAATAAAAGCCTAATATGCTAAGTGTCCGGTTGTCCGTTCAACCAATCAAAATGTAATATGCTAATGATATGCTAAGGCCGCTCAACTGCTCGCTATGACTTGCACTGACCACCAGGGGCTAGATGCTCCAACTGTTAGGTTAGCTTGCTGCTGGGGTCCAGCCGATCGATATTGAGCAAGACAGGCCAGGCATGCCCTGGAGCAATCCTGCGGTCCCTCCCCAGCTGGCCAACCTCCCGTGTCCCTCCCCAGTCCCAATCATGCACCAGTGAGGTCCCTCGGCTTGGCCTGTGCCCTCTTGCAATCCAGGACCCCTCGGGGGATGTCGGAGAGCTGGTTTCAGCCTGATACCGCAAGCCAGGTCGAGGGACCCTACTGGTGCACGAATTCATGCACTGGGCCTCTAGCCTATATAATAAAAGCCTAAGCAACTGTTACAGTAGAACAACTGGAACAACCGGTCACTATGATGCGCACTGACCGCCAGGGGGCAGATGCTCAATGCAGGATGAGTGCCGCTCAGCCAGAAGCCGGGCTCACAGCTGGCGAGAGCAGCTGCCACAGCAGGAGTCTCTCCTGACTCCACAACAGCAGGCACAGTGTGCCGGAATGAGCACAAGTGGTGCCCAGCCCCAGTTTAGGCTCCTCCCTGGCCGCCTGCTGCTTGGCACACTGCTACATCCCCCAAGGGGTCCTGGACTGCGAGAGGGATGTCCAACTGCAGGGATCGGGCCTAGGCTGGCAGTCGGACATCCCCTGAGGGGTCCCAGACTGCGAGAGGGTGCAGGCTGGGCTGAGGGACCCTCCCCCCAGTGCACAAATTTTGTGCACCAGGCCTCTAGTTTTATTATGTTTCTGTCTGGTTTTCTATCAGTTATTAAAAATGGATATTGAAGATTCCAACTATTATTGTAGCCTGTATTTCTCCCTTCAATTTTGTCAATTTTTGCTTCTGACAATAGATACTAGTAGACTTAAGTGACGGGATAGATATTCCATGTTCATGATTGGCAACAACCAATATTGTGATTGCAGATCTCCCTCAGATTGACCTATAAATTCTAACAAAGCTGCAGCAGCCTTTTTGGTACAAACAGACAACCTGATTCTAAATTTTATGTAGAATATCCAAAACAATTTTGAAAAAGAAAAACAAAGCTAGATGGCTTAAAATTGCCAATTTCAAAATTTACTATAAACCTACAGTAATCAAGATAGTGTAGTATTGGTATAAAGATAGGCATATGAGTTAATGGAACAGTATTAAGAGTCTTATATTTATGGTCAATTGATTTTCAAGGAACTAACTGACAGTTTGGAGAAAAAGACAATATTTTCAACAGATGATGCTAGGACAATTTGAAATTCATGTGCAAAAAAAAGTTACCTCACACCATATACAAAATTAAATCAAAATGGATCTTACACCTAAATGTAAAAGTAAAAAGTTCTAGGAGAAAACATAGGATAAAATCTTTATGACCTTGGACTAGTCAGAGTTCTTAAACATGACATCAAAAGCAAAGTTCACACCCACAAAAAGTAATAAATTGTACTTCATCAAAATGAAAATGTTTGTGCTTCAAAAGATACTCTTAATAAGTTGCAAAGACAAGACAGAGACTAAGAGAAAATATTCACAAATTATATATCTGATAAAGGACTTGTATCCAAAATATACCAAGAACCACTAATAAAAAGTTTAATAATCCAAATAAAAACTGAGTGAAACATTTGAATGTACATTTCACCAGAGGGGATATATGAATGGCTAAAGAGCATTTGAAAAGATTCTCAAGATCATTAGTCATTAGGGAAATGCAAATTAAAACCACAATAAGATAGCATTACATCTTATTACCCACTGGGGCTTTAATAAAAATGACAGATGATAACAAGTGTTGGAGAGGATGTGGGGAAATCATATATTGCTGGCAAGAATGCAAAATGAACAGTCACATTGTGAAAGAATCTTGGTAGTTTTTTAAACAAACTTTCCATATGACCCAGAAATTCCACTACTAGGTATCTACCCAAGAGAAATTAAAGTATATGTTCACTCAAAGACTTGTACATAAATGTTCAAAGCAGTACCATTCATAATAGCCAAAAGCTGAAAACATCCCAAATATCCATCAACTGATGAATGAATAAACAAAATGTGGTATATCCATACAATTGACTATCTTTCAGCCATAAAACCAATAAAGCACTGATACATGCTTCAACACAAATGAAACTCAAAAACATTATATTAAGTGAAAGAAGCCAATTGCAAAAACTCATCTACCTAATAAAAGAGAAACATGCAAATTAACCATCACCCTGCTACACCCACAAGCCACGCCCACCAGCCAATCAGGAGTGAGTATGCAAATTAACCCAACCAAGATGGCGGCCGGCCATGGAGCTGGAGCAAGCAGGAGGCTTGGGTTGTGCCTGGCGATGGAGGAAGCCAAGCTTCCCACCCTGGCCGGCCCTGGCCTCCACTCAAGGCTACAAAGTTTCAATTATAGAAGATAAATAAATCCTAGATACTTGCCCTGGCCTCCACTCAAGGAGACGCTGAAAAAAAAAAAAAGAAAAAGAAAAAAAGGAGGGGCTGGGACCTTGGGTCCCTGGGGGGTGATCAGGCCAGGATGGGATGGCAGGGGCTGTTGGAGGTAAGCAGACCAGCAGGGGGGCCAGTTGGGGGTGAGCAGGTCGTCAGTGGGGGTCATCAGGGCAGCGGGGGGGGGGGGGGCAGTTTGGAGTAAGCAGGCCAGCAAGGGGCAGTTGGGGGTGAGCAGCCTGGCACAGGGGGAAGTTGGAGGTGATCTGGCTGGTGGGGGGGTCATTTGGGGGCAAACAGGCTGGCAGGCAGAATGGTTGGGGGCAATCAGGCAGGCAGGCAGGCAGGTGAGCAGCTGGAGCCAGCAGTCCCGGATTGTGAGAGGGATGTCTGACTGATGGTTTAGGCCCGATCCCTGTAAACCGGGAGTAGGACATCCTTCGAGGGGTCCCAGATTGGAGAGGGTGCAGGCCGGGCTGAGGAACACCCCCCACCCCCCCCCCTGCACGAATTTTGTGCACCGGGCCACTAGTATTTTATAATTTTGTTTGCTTCTTATGACCAGAGAATCAGGTCAGTAATTGCCTGAAACTGGAGGTGAAATTGAGGATTGATAGCAGATACTCATGAGGGAACTTTATGGGGTTTGAGGAATGTTCTAAATCTAGATTGTTGGCAATGGTTGCACAGCACTATAAATTTATTAAAAATAATTGACTATACACTTACAATGGGTGAAATTTATAGTATATAAATTACATTTCAATAAAATGATTAAAAAAAAAGTTAATGAATTTCAGAAATACTTGTCCATTGTTGACTGGCAGCTTGCTCCAGGTTTTTTCTGGGACTTAGTGACCAGAGATGCATGCAGAAATGGAAAGAGAAAGAATTTTTTTAGAAATAGTAATACTGAGGAGGGTCTAGAGGGACAACCAGAGAAAACTTTCAAGAGATCAGCCTTGGGAATGGCCAGAAGTTGGTGAGGAAACTATCCAGGCTGAAAGGCAAGAATTAGAAAGGGAGACTTACTGGATAGAGTTGCAGGGACTGAAATGGTGGGGATTTGGGCAACATTAAAGAATGCAGTTCCACCCTCATGCCCAAGGGGGCACCAGAGGAGCAAGTCCCAGTTGTGACCGTAGGCATTCCCAGCCCCTGAAGGCAGGGCACTCTCCTGGGTTCATTCAAAAACCAACCCAGGTTCTTCAGAGACCAGGACTCTCGATTTCCTTTTATTTTCTTTCTTGGGCAGAAGAAGGAATTTGTCTGAAGGCGGCTTCCTTCTGAGTCTGAAAACGCGGCAGGAAGAGCCAAGGGAGGCCTTGTGACTCTCCAGGGGAGAAGCAGCAGGTACAGCCAAAAGAAACTGCCCTGGGAGTAGCTTTTTCAGAATGACACATGCTATTTTCTTCCTCTCCCTCTGTGACTCAGACGCACATTTCACACAGACCTTTGCCTGTGTTTTCTTTCCTCTGCCCTGACTGCTGGCCAGCAGACTGTGTACACTGTTTTCCCACCCCTGCTCCCCACTCTGAATCAGCCTGGTAAACACATCAGCTGGGAGAGAGCTATGTTTAGCAGGTAAACTCCTCTACAACAAATACCTTCGCAATGAAAATCTTTAACGAGGAGTCCTCCCGAGCCCAGGGTATGTCTAACCCAATTCAAGCTGCAGTCAATGAAACAAAATTCTAATCCATACCACGTATTTGTACAGTCCAGTGGTGCTTACTTGTGCAAAGGTTTGACCTGTCATACTTTCTTTTCCCCAAGGAGCCTGAGAAATAAGTAGAGGCAAAAACAGAGCCCCCTCTGCACTTGGAGAGTATTTTCCCACAGACACTTGTTTTAAAAATGCAGTTCCCAGGAAGTCTTTGTAAGGACTTTTCCCAATAGTCTACCTAATCCTGGACAAGAAAAAAGAGATAGACTGCAGATTTGATAAGCAGGGATCTTCTCAGAAGGAAACCATGGGAACTTTCTCAATATTCAAATAGGCCCTGATCCCAAAGCACTGTAGAAAGTGATCAAGAGACCCAGAAATGAGTCACGTTAAAGGAAGCAAAAGGCCGAAACCGGTTTGGCTCAGTGGATAGAGCGTCGGCCTGTGGACTCAAGGGTCCCAGGTTCGATTCCGGTCAAGGGCATGTACCTTGGTTGCGGGCAGATCCCCAGTGTGCAAGAAGCAGCTGATCGATGTTTCTCTCTCATCGATGTTTCTAACTCTCTATCCCTCTCTCTTCCTCTCTGTAAAAAATCAATAAAATATATTAAAAAAAAAAAAAAGAAGAAGAAGCTAAAGTAGCGTTCCACAGGCGATAGTACTGTTGAGGCCCAAAGCTATACTAAGGTACTAACGAGAGTCAAGTCTTTAAAAATCCAGTACTTAGGAGATATATGTAATACTTTCAACAATAAAGAGTTTTTAAAAATAAAAATAAATAAAAATTCGGTACCTAGATCATCTGACAGAATCAGTCACATCGACTGTTCTTACATACTGCTCAGTGCAAGATGTTCCTCAAGGGGCAGTATTGCTGGGGGAAGCCATTATCTCCCTCTCCTCGCTCCATAAAATAGAAACTTCCACTTTAAAATTGTGAAGAGCATTTACCTTCCTGTTACTCCCCTCTCAGTTTTCCCCAAGGAAGGAGTGACCCATCTAATGAGGCACTGAGCATGTGCGGCCCCTTCTGCACCTTCTCCTGGGACTAGCCTGCCCACCAGACAGGTGCATCCAGCCCCAAGCCCCTCACACACGTACACTCCTGCTTCCCCAGAAGGTCTAGGGGGTGAGCTTTAGAAAGTCTGGTTGTCTCCTCCACTTTGGCCTCACCCCATCAAAGCTGACATTTTTGTCTCCATGTGTCTGATTTGTGTGTCTGTTTCTCACAAGGTTCTGAACGCAGAGGGGTAAGCGCTGTGGTTTATTGGACTTTTCAAAGCCCCCAAATCAAGACTTTAAGTAGCCCTGCCACTGGAAAGTTTGAAAACCAGAGAATAACTCAAAGAAATGAATCTAGCAGGAGATGAAAATCACCAAATGCCCTTGAGCTCCTCAGTTAGGAAGGGAGGCACTTCTTCCAGAAGACAATGCAGCTTGAGGGGCTTGCACAGGAGGGATGAAGAGACAGCTTCACAGGAGCCTGGGGTGGAGAGACCAGCATCACTACCAGACTCCCTCAGATCCCAAGTGTGAAGTCAGTCGTGGTGAGAGCTCCAAACTGAGAACCAGAAAATTTGAGTTCAAGTCCCAGCTCATCCAAAGTGCAGCATTTTGAGCCTCAGTTTCCTTATTTGTAAACTAGTGGCCCGGTGCACGAAATTCGTGCACTCAAGGGGAGGGGTCCCCCAGCCTGGCCTGTGCCCTGTCACAGTGTGGGAGCCCCGAGATCCATCACTCCAAAGAGATAGGCCCCGCCCACCCATCCAGGGCTCCTCGGTGGATTACCCCAAAGAGGTAGGCTGGAGCCAGAGGAGGCCACGGCCCCACCCCCGTCCCCGACGCTGCAAGTCCCCGCTCACCCGCGCCTGCTGCGCTCGCAGCCTCCAGCTGATCGGTCGTTATGCAGGAGGGCGTCCTGACCATTTGCATATTACCCTTTTATTAGTATAGATGAGCATAAATATCATTTCCACCTCCCCCGTAAGGTTACTGTGAGAATCACACAATACCTTGTACGTGCATGTTCATGTACACTGGAAAGCATGACAGAAAGTATGAAAAAATGGTGAGGAGAAGGTACAAGAAGACATTTTGGGTGAAAGTGCTACTATTTGCCATTTGCTCTTCCAGATGCACTCTCCACTCTGATCTGTGTCCTGCAGGCTGCTCTTTCTGAACTGAAACTAATGGTCTCCCTTGTCTTTTGGCTGCTGGTTGAGTTTAATGGATGAGTAGCAACAGAGGGGATTGGAGGGGCAGCTATTCCTCTGATTGGATTTGATTCCCCCAGCATCCTCCTTGCTGGGTCTCCTCAGGTTGGCTGTACCTCTCTACAGAGGGTACAGCTCAAGTCACACTGCCTTCTCCATACAGTTTTCTCCCAGCCCAGCAGCACGGCCCTTGTGCAGGAGGAAAAATAATTTTCCTTCTGCCCTTCTAAGTTCTTCTGGCTGGTCTAATAATCAAATGGAGATGAGGCAGATTAACAGGAGAAAATAACCAAGTTTATTATGTATGTACATTCAGGGGTTCCACAAGACTAAGGGGGAAGAGGACAAATCGGGCAGTTGAGGCTTAAACTGCCGCCTTGAGCTAAGAAGGGAGGGGGAGGGGTTGTAGTTTGGGGCTTCAAAGGGCAGGAAGGCAGTTCAGATGAGTTTGGTAAACAAATGTTTGCTGGGCCATCTTTAACATCTGACACAGAGAGGACTTTGATCAACCTTGCCAGGTCCCTCCCTGTCTATCACACTCAGTCCCTATTAAACTGTACTTTATCTATGATAACAGTTGCCTGAAACAGGATCTCTAAATTCCTGTAGGCAGGTAAGGGAGAGGGTCAAGGTCCTTTCGGAGTCTTTTGTTTCCTAAAATTAACCAGCTTAAAATAATCAATATCCGAAAAAGCATATTTTGGGGGTGCAAACTCCGCTTTCCCTCACCATCACCAGGGACTTTGTGAGAAATACAAATGCCCCGGTCCTACTCCAAACCCACTGAAGCCGAAGGTCCAGGGTGAGGCCCGGATTCTGATGCGTGTGAAGTTTGAAACCACTGCTGACACTAACTGCTCCCTTTCCTTTGCTTGCAGTTACTAACGCTGGGATACTGTCCAATCCCTTGTTATGTTCCCCCCAAAACCCTGTTTATCTTTGTAAATAGTCCTTTTGTTATGGTCTCCTCAGATTTCTCATTTTGAGTGTGCCATTGTTTCCACAGGACCTAACATCGTCTTTTAGGGGCTTCTTGGGATCACAAAAATAAGACAACTGCTTCGTATTCCGCCTGTGAAAAAAACAGGCCCGCTGTCCAAGGAGGGAAAATGTCTGCTAATGGGATAACTAAGTAAGGAGATCTAGTTTCAGATCATCCCCAAGTGGTTTAGGCAAACATCTGCAGTGGGTCTCTGTGTTTCAGAAAATGTCTCTGTTTAGTAAACTAAGAAATGATGTAACATCCTTGTGAGACATATGACTAAAATCTGAGGTTTTTGTGTGGGCTTGGGCTGTAATGTTGGTTTTTACCGAAGGCTTTAGTCTTGAACAGGGGGAAATGCTAAAATAAGTTGCTTGCAGAAGGAAGCTGCTGGTATTTCTGTCCTTTAATTAAGGCCAAAGCTATAGCGAGCTAAATTCATACCATTTGTTTTTCATCCAATATGAAAGTTGTATGGGCCAAGATATAGCATTTGAGCAGCTGTAAAGAATAAGCAAGTTCAGAAAGTGAGTCTGGCTACAGTGTACAAGGCCTAAAACAAAGAGACACTGTTTATAGGTGTTTGTTTCCTCAGGAAATAAATACTCAACAGGGGGCAGGAAAGGAGCCTAGAGTAAAACTGAGAAGTCCCACTCCAACAAGTCTTTTCTTTGGAAATGGAAAGGTTAAAAAGTCTAGAGTTGCCCGGCCGGTGTGGCTCAGTGGATTGTGCATTGACTCATGCACCAGAAGGTTGCCAGTTTGATTCCTAGTCAGGGCACATGCCTGGGTTGTGGGCTTGATCCCCAGTATGGGGCATGCTGGAGCCAGCTGCTCAATGTTTCTATCTATCTATCTATCTATCTATCTATCTATCTATCTATCTATCATCTATCTATCTATCTCTCTCTCTCTCTAAAATCAATAAAAACATATTTTTAAAAAGAAGCCTAGAGTCAGGGTAAGAAAGAGGCTTTGGGAAAACTTAACCCAAAGTGCTAAAACTAACCCAGGTTTTTCTTGTCTATGTGGATTGAATCTATTGCGTTCCTTGCAAATGAAGAAACTGGTTTTCCAAGTAGCATCTCTTATTTATGCCTTATGATTTATTAATTTAATCCCCTGAAAAATGGTGGGGCGGGCTGTTTGCCTTCCAATTTCTTGTTCAATTCACTTTTTAAAAACAATTTCCCATCTTCCCCACTCACCCACCCCAGAGTCATGGTATCCTCAAGCCTGTGTGTTCATAGCCACCACTTCAGCAACCTTCCCAGGATTTCCCCTCTCCGAACTTTTCCAGAGAACACTCAAATTTAAAGGAACAGCATCCTATTCCTCAGGGCCTGTTGTGGATGTGACTAGCTGATTAACCACTAGTAATCCTCTTGCCTAAGGCAGCCCAACAGAGTAGACTGCTCTCAGGACCGAGGGCCTGCCACTTAGTAGCTGTGTGATCATGAGAAAGTCACAAAGAAAGGTACAAAGAATCATAAATTCTTGGGCTCAAAAGTGACTAGTGATTGAATACATATTCTAACACCTTATGGAGGTTAACCACCTTCTATTTAATTTTCTACTAAAAATAACTCCTAGCCCTGATGGGTTTGGCTCAGTGGGTAGAGCATCGGCCTTCGGACTGAAGGGTCCCAGGTTCGATTCTGGTCAAGGGCATGTACCTTGGTTGCAGGCACATCCCCAGTAGGGGGTGTGCAGGAGGCAGCTGATTCATGTTTCTCTCATCGATATTTCTAACTCTCTCTATCCCTCTCCCTTCCTCTCTGTAAAACATCAATAAAAATAAAATAAAATAAAATAAAATAAAATAAAAAAAATAAAATAAAATAAAATAAAAATAATTCCTACAACTTATTGAGAACCTCCTATGGGCCAAGGCCCAGGCTCGGCATGTTGTAGACATTGTCACGACTCCTGAAAGTAACCCAGCAAGGTAGCTGGCACTAGCCCCTTTCACAAATGTGGATCTGAGACCCATAGAGTGACACAGTCCCTGTGGCAGAGCCAGGGTTCATACCCAGGTACAGTTGGCCCCGGAAGTCGGTGCTTATTCAACTTAACTGTGTGATCTCCTGAGAGACCCCATTCTAACCCTTTAGAGGGGAACTCACTTAGAGATACAATATGACTCCAGCAGCAAAGGCATCTGGGAAATGTTGGACTCTGCTTAACCTTCTGTGACTGTTTAACTCTGTAGCCTCAGGCTTGGCTGACCGCCTAGAAATCTGGAATTCTGTCCAAAGATAAACATGCCCCCAGGAAGGAGGTTAATGAACGTACAGAGTGTGGATAACTGCCTGATGCTACCTGTTAATTTAGAAATGCACTGCCTGTAGACCGCCCGCCCCCAATATGGTTTTACTATTAACACCCTATAAAAAAGAGACCCTGTCTTGGGAGGGGTCTGGATAATTCCCGGCTAGCCACCACTGGGAGCAGCTGCTTTGCCCGTATAAGTAAGTTTCTCCTGTTAAAGCTCTTATGAATTTGAATAAGACTACATGTCAGTTCTTCATAATGGATCCTAAATTTAGACTTTTGGGGCTCCCCCCCCCCACCACCACCACCACCACCAACACCTTGCAATTGAAGCATCCTTTATAATGAGCTATAATTTGTCTGGCTCTCACCACCACCACCTCCAAACTCTACCCCTCTTGATATAGCAAGCAAAGTTGGCTTCCTCTTCCACATGCCACTCCTTCAGATGTCTGAAGACTACAAACTACTATGACCATCTTGAAAACATTCAACCTTTCCTCCTAGGAAGGTTTAAAATTCCTTCACTGTCCTACGGATTCCTCTTCAGTTTCTCTGTGTCTGATTTTCCTTGTTATGAGATTTCCATGTCATAATATGTGGAGCCATAGTTGGTTCATTCTGTTTTCTACATACTTTAAAAAAAATTGTGGTAAAATATATGTAACATAAAATTCACCTTCTTAACCACTTTAAGTGTACAATTCAATGGTATTAAGTATATTCACAATATTGTAAAATCATCACCACCATCCATCTCCAGAACCTCTTCATCTTCCCAAACTGAAACTCTGTAACTCCCCATCTGCCCCTCCCCCAGCTCCTGGCAACCACCATTCCACTTCCTTTCTTTTTTTTAAAAATTCAATAAATCTTTATTGTTCAGATTATTACAATTGTTTCTCCTTTTTCCCCCCACAGCTCCCCTCCACCCAGTTCAAACCCTACCCTCTGCCCTTACCTCCCCCCACTGTCCTCATCCATAGGTGTACAATTTTTGTCCAGTCTCTTCCTGTACCCCCCCACACACCCCTTTCCCCCTGAGAATTATCAGTCCACTCCCTTCCTATGCCCCTGATTCTATTATATTCACCAGTTTATTCTGTTCCTCAGATTTTTAATTCACTTGATTTTTAGGTTCACTTGTTGATAGATATGTATTTATTGTTCATAATTTTTATCTTTACTTTTTTCTTCTTCCTCTTCTTAAAGAATACCTTTCAGCATTTCATATAATACTGGTTTGGTGGTGATGAACTCCTTCAGCTTTTTCTTATCTGTGAAGCTCTTTATCTGACCTTCCATTCTGAATAACTTTGCTGGGTAGAGTAATCTTGGTTGTAGTTTCTTGCTATTCATCACTTTGACTGTTTCTTGCCACTCCCATCTGGCCTGCATAGTTTCTGTTGAGAAATCAGCTGACAATCGTATGGGTGCTCCCTTGTAGGTAACTAACTCTTTTTCTCTTGCTGCTTTTAATATTCTCTCTTTGTCTTTTGCTCTTGGCATTTTAATTATGATGTGTCTTGGTGTGGTCCTCTTTGGATTCCTTTTGTTTGGGGTTCTGTGCGCTTCCTGGACTTATAAGTCTCTTTCTTTCACCAGGTGGGGGAAGTTTTCAGTCATTGTTTCTTCAAATAGGTTTTCAGTATCTTGCTCTCTCACTTCTTCTGGCACCCCCATAATTCGGATGTTGGTACGCTTGAAGTTGTCCCAGAGGCTTCTTACACTATCTTCAACTTTTTGGATTCTTTTTTCTTTTTGCTTTTCTGGTTGAGTGTTTTTTGCTTCTTTGTATTTCAAAGCTTTGACTTGATTCTTGGGATCATCTAGTCTGCTGTTGGGTCTCTAGTCTGCTGTTGGGTCTCTTTATAATATTTGTTATTTCACTCAGTGTATGTTTAATTTCTAGTTGGTCCTTTTTCATATCCTCGCGGGTCTGGCTAAATTTATCGGCCTTTTCTAGGAAATTCTTGAAAAACCTTATAACCGTGGTTTTGAATTCTATATCCAGTCGTTTGTTTTCCTCCATTTCTTTCGTTTGTGATCTGTTTCTTTGTCTCCGCATTTTTGCTGCTTCCCTGAGTTGGTAGGGTATCTTTGTGTGCTAGGTGTCCTATATGGCCCAGTGGGTCGGCCTCCCCAGTTACCTGAGGTGGACACTCTTAGTGCACCCCTTTGTGGACTGTGTGCACAGTCTTGTTGTAGTTAAGTCTTGATTGTTGTTGGTATCACTGGGAGGAATTGACCTCTAGGCCAATTGGCTGTGAGTATCAGCTGTGTCTATGCCGGGAGACCTTCTGTGCTGGAGACAGCCTTATAGGACCAGACTTGCAAAATTGCAAAAGCCTCTGTGCTCAGCTTGGATAGGGTGGAGTCTTAGGGCTGAGCAGACAGTCTTGGCTTCCCATCAGCCCTGCCTTCGCGCACGCGCCTCCAGACCTCTGCCTTCGCGGCTCCCCTGAGTTTCTGCTTGACAGTCCAGATTCCCTCTGTAAGAGTGTGGGTCCCCAGGGGCTCGCCAGGAATTGGGGTTCAGTGTAGTCGGAACTGGGGTTCAGTGCAGTCAGGAGCTTCCAACTCCCTTCCGCTAGGGAAAGCCCGCGGCAACCTCCGCAGTCAGTCTTCTCTGCGTGCACTCGTGCACATGCGCACGCCTCCAGACCCCTGCCACTGCGGATCCCCCAAGTCTCCGAGTCTCCATGTGCCTTTCTCTCTACCTGACAGTCCAGACTCCCCCCGTATGAGCCTGGGTCCACGGGGTTTTGCCCAGAACTGGGGTTCAGTGCAGTCAGAACTGGGGTTCAGTGCAGTCGGGGACTTCCTTTCCCCTCCCACCAGAGAAAGCCAGCCAGGCACTCAGCCGCCCTTCCTCTCTGCACACGTGTCTCCGTACCTCAGCCCTTTGCAGCTCCTCTGATTCTCCGTGAGCTTTTCTCTTTCCTTCTAGTTGTAGAATTTCCACTCAGCCAGCTTTCCTGTGGTTCTGGATGATGTCCGTTCTGTCTTTTAGTTGTAGTTTTGAAATTGTTGTGCGAGGCAGCAGTTTAGGTGCTTACCTATGCCGCCATCTTGGTTTCTCCCACCATTCCACTTTCTATGAATTTGACTACTCTAAGAACCCTAAGTAGAATCTTACAGCATTGTCTTTTTGTGACCAGGCTTATTTCACTTAGCATAATGCCCTCAAGGTTTACCCATGTTGTAGTATGTGTCAGAATTTCCTTCCTTCTTAAAGTTAAATAATATTCCATTGTATGGATGTACCACATTTTGTTTATTCTCTGTGCTTTTTAAAGTGCGTTTCTTTATATGGAACCCAGTGTCCCCCATGGGTCTGGCGTGAGCAGGTCCTCTGCTCCACCACTGCCCCCCACTCTCTTTTCACTTGCTTCTGAATCTGACTCCCCTCTAGACAGAGTGCCCCTGTGCCTTCTCCATCTCTGCTTCCCCAGCACCTAGCTCGGGGTAGAAATTCGGTGAATAATATCTCTTAATAAAAAATGAGTGAAAGTATAAAGCCCCAGAAGGTCCCTCCTCTTTACCTCTCTGAGCCTCCGCTTCATCATTCTTTTTTTTTTTTTTTTAACATTTTTATTGATATCAGAGAGGAAGGGAAAAGGAGAGAGACAGAAACATCAATGATGAGAGAGAATCACCGATTGGCTACCTCCTGCACGTCCCCCACTGGGGATCGGCCCACAACCCGGGCATGTGCCCCAGACTGAAGTCAAACTGGGACCGCAGGCTAGGCCGGGACTCCATCCTCTGAGCCAAACCAGCTAGGGCCTCTTTCTCATTCTTGAAATCAGTTTCTCAAGCCTGCCTACCTTAGCATCTCTAATTTTATGACGTACTTGCACTTAACAAGGCTCTTCAGTGACCTAGTCCTAGGGTTTGACTAACAAAAACAATAGCAGTAATTTTAAAAACTACATTTATATGTTTCAGTTTACATAATCCCAGCTTATCCCCTTGTTAGGTAATGTGAGAATTTAAGGCTCTCTGAGTGATGCTTCTGGACAAAGAGACAGATTTGTAAAGTGGGTCATTAAGGTAATCTCTGTTAGGGAGAGGCTTACAAACCTAATTTCTCTCATTCCACATCTGAATTGACCCAACTGCCCCGGTTACAGGGAAGCTGCAATTCCTAGCCCAGCCACTAGATGGCCACTTAGGTGCACTCAGAGAGGACAGATGAGGAAAACAACTCCAGCCTGGAGCCAGATAGTCCCCAAAAGGCAATAAACCACGTTGGGCTTTTTCTGGAGCCTTTCCAGATACAAAATAGCTAGGAAGCCCTGAATATTCTGAAATACACTATGATGAACATTCGACTTAAAATGCTCCTCGCTCTGTTCCTGGATAAGTTAAAATATGACCATAATATTTTATCCTCCGTTTTGTGACTTCTAGACCTTATTCTCTCCTCTCTTCCTTCTCCCTCATTAGAATGTATGAGAAAGGCACAAAGCCAAATTCTGACGGGCCCACGATTGAAACACACTGAATTTTAAAATGTCTCAAGGGACGGTAAGTTCACGATCAGATCAGTAGCTCTCCAGCTGGGATTTTTAAAAGAGACTGACCCTACTGTCTTATGAATGAAAGAGAATACTCTCACTTATTTCAAGAACATTTAGAAACTTCTGTGTGAGATCCCAGATGAAAGTCCATACAAATAAATATTCTCTCCTTGACAATTACTGCTAATAAAGTGGTATGTATGCCTTCAGACATTTCCCCCCTAAATATCTCCTAGCATGTTTCTTCTTTGTAAAAACTAGCACTTGCAAATAATCTTTAAAACATTATTATAAAAAGGATTATCGATTAAATCATGATACCTAACTATTAACCTCATGCCACATTCTCTTCTCTTTCTTTGACCATTTATACATTTTGGTAAAGTTGTGTTAAATTATTTATTTTGTCTTTTAAAAATAATTAGCATAAATTTATTTTGGCCTCCTCTTTGTTATTGGCATTTCTGCAAAGATGTTCTTTGCCAATTCCTACCAACTTTCCATATATATATATATATATATATTGATTTCAGAGAAGAAGGGAGAGGGAGAGAGAAAGAGAAATATCAATGATGAGGGAGAATCATTGATCAGCTGCCCCCTGCACGCCCCTTACTGGGGATCGAGCCCACAACCCAGGCATGTGCCCTTGGTTGGAATCGAATCCGGAACTCTTCAGTCCGCAGGCCAATGCTCTATCCACTGAGCCAAACCAGCTAGGGCCCTACCAACTTTCTCTTATCCTTTCAAATTGCACGTTTGCTGAACCTTGGTTATATTTTTTAAGTTGATTTAGAGCTTTTGAAACACGTGTTGCTCTATTTTATCATTGTTGCTTCCAAGCACTACAGACTTTAGGGGGATTATAGCACACTTGACTGTTCTTCATTCTGTTATCTTCATGGAAGTTCTATGGCCCTCTTGTTGTATTCATTCTTCAACATTCAGAATGTCCCAATGGGTTAAAAGCAGACAGAAAATCAGAGCCTAAGTAAATAAATGAATAGCTATTTGGAGACCACAGAGAACCACTTCAACCTACACATTGGTGTTTTATAAGTATAAAACGAAATAGTGAATGCGCAAGCTCTTTGAAAAATACAAAGATATGCCACGCAAATGTAATAATTGGTTCACCTTCAAGTGGAAACCAAGAACTGCTGAAGTAATAGCTTCTTAGGATTTACAAATGCCTGGGGTCAAATATCTGAGGAAGAACTTGGAGACACTTATCTAGCATAGTTTTTTTAAAGTATATTTTTTATTGATTTCAGAGAGGAAGGGAGAGGGAGAGAGAGATAGAAACATCAATGATGAGAGAGAACCATTGATTGGCTGCCTCTTGCATGCCCCCTACTGGGGACCAAGCCCACAACCTGGGCATGTGCCCTGACCAGAATTGAACCAGGGACCCTCCAGTCCACAGGCCAACACTCTATCCACTGAACCAAACCAGCCAGGGCTTAACTAGCATAGTTTCTTAAACTATTTGGCTACCATTGTGACTTAACACATCTTAGTAACAAAACAATGGAAGAAGGCTTCTTTTTTTTTTTTTTCCCAGTAACCTAGAGGTTTCAACAAATATCAGGGGACATAAATCAGCACGAAGTCTTAAACGTGGCTGATCTGACAAGATGGAGCCAGTGTACTGTGGCTTTTCTTATTAGCTTGGCTATAAAGTTGGCTATTAACTTAGCACTTAATTGGATCCTCCTACAGTGGAATCACAAGCGCATTCAGTCCTGCAGGCTAGAGAACATGTTGTACCTGTTGAATGGTGTTTAAGGTGCTTTAAAAGTCTGGTTATAATTGAGTAATGACTAAACACCATTTTATTATATCGGACTTTTAGAGGTGGGAGGCGCGGTGTGCACCCACCCACACAGAACTGTGTCTGGAGCGCTGCGTCTGAACCCTAGCTCCACCAGTTACAAACTGCAGGACTTTGGTCGTGTGTTTTTACCTCTGTGAGCCTCAGTTTCTTCATCCGTTTAATGAGTATCATCCTTACTTCGCAGAATTGAAGAATTAAGTTAAACCACGCACAGAGAGGAGCTTTGGAGACTTAGGTACTGTACACACATTAGTTACAATTTTACAATTACCGAGAGTAACCATCATATTTTACCAATGAGGAAACCAAGAAGCTAAATGATTTGGCTAAGGACCTATGGGGGCAGAGTTAGATAAGATTTCTAAGGCCCCTTTTCTTGGCAGTGTATCAATCAGTCCTATCTATTGACATTTGATAAACTAAGGTCTCCATCTATGACTCACTTACATACTATTTATTATCCAGCTGTAAAAGGACATTAAAATTTAACTTTAAGTTTATTAGAAGTTAGATTTACTTGCCATATATGTGTATATGCATTACTGAACTTCCAGCTAAAACTATAGCTAGGTTAGTCCCTGAAGGAAAAAGATGTTTGTTTATATTTTGCTTGTCAGTGCTTGGCTAAAACTTCTATTTTTATAAGAGTCACATGAGATAATCTAAACCCTAAATCTAATTATAAGGAAGAATCTACAAAACAAATTCAAACCTTGTATGAAAGCCAAAACTTTCATTATATTTTCAGTCCTCATAAAGTAACTTTTTTCACCTTCATCCTAACATATATTTCGAACCTGTAATTTTACCATTAATATAAAAAGGACCAGTCATGGCCTCAGAGATATCTTATCCTAATATAATTTTTGTCTCAATATATTCATGTATCAATAATGTGTCAATGAAAATAGCATTATTTCTATCTAAAGTCATGTTTTTGTTTTAAATAAGGCTATTCTGAGTTTTTCCTTATACTTAAAATTTATGATGGATTTGGATTAAATAATAACTAGAATTTGTTTATACCTCTAAGCTCTAATGGTGTAGATTTCATCAGTACTTATTTTTCCACCTATAGTCACATGGAGATTTAGGGCTAGTTTCTTTTTCTACAGAAAAAAATACACAGGGGCATATTCAAACTTGAGGCCTTATTAAGGAACTAGAGGCCCAGTGCACGAAATTCATGCGGGGGGGGGGGGGTTGTGTGTCCCTCAGCCCAGCCTGCACCCTCTCCAATCTGGGACCCCTCAAGGGATGTCCAACTGCCCAGTGGGATCAGGCCAAAATGGGCAGTCGGACATCCCTCTCACAATCCAGGACTGCTGGCTATCAACTGATCACCTGCTGCCTGCCTGATTGCCCCTAACCGCTTCTGCCTGCCAACCTGATCACCCCCTAACCACTCCCCTGCCAGCCTGATCAACACCTAACTGCTCCCCTGCCAGCCCAATTGCCCCTAACTGCCCTCCTCTGCCGGGCTGGTCACCTCTAACTGCCCTCCCCTGCTAGCCTGGTTGCCCCTAACTGTCCTCCCCTGCCAGCTCAGTCACCCCTAACAGCCCTCCCCTGCAGGCCTGGTCATCCCTAACTGCGCTCCCCTGCTGGCCTGGTCACCCCTAACTGCCCTCCCCTGCAGGCCTGGTCACCCCCAACTGCCCTCCCCTACAGGCCTGGGTCCCCCCCAACTGCCCTCCTCTGCCAGCCCGGTCACCCCTAACTTCCCTCCCCTGCTGGCCTGATCGCCCGCAACTGCCCTCCCCTGCCAGCCATCTTGTGGTGGCCATCTTGTGGCCACATAGGGGCAGCCATCTTTGACCACATGGGGTGGCCATCTGATGTGTTGGAGTGATGGTCAATTTGCATATTACCTCTTTATTATATAGGATGTCTCTCAAAGTCTTTGAGTTTATAGTAGTTTAATTTGACAGTGTTCCACAATGAAGAATGCATGGAATATGTATACCTAAAGATTTGGGCTCATGTCCTGGCAGATCTTGAGCAAGATATTAAGCCTCTAAATCTCAGTTTTCTAATCTTTGGAATGGAGTTTTTTCAACAGGATGCCCAGACATTATAAGATTTTAAAAGGTGAGGAAAAGCTATTGTTTCAGTCCAGAAAGAGGCAAAAATTTGACTACTCATCCCTGTCACCATTTGTTCTGGTGAAATGAACCCTTTATAAAAAGTGAAACTCATAATTCTCTGGGTCATGGAGAGCACTTTGAGGGAACCTAAATGCAGATGTTCCCAGCGGAGAACTGGACGAGGTGTTCTCATTGGTAACCTAGTTGTTGACTTCTGAGATTGTGCTTCACCTCTGCCTGCTTTGTCTCTTCTGAGGTGGAGGTAATGTCTCTTGTCTTTCCATATGAATCTAAACGGATTAGGGCAGCCTCTTGCTTGTACCTAAAAAAAAAAAAAGTGTATTCTTGCCAGAGAAACTACTATCTAGAAATCTGAAACGGAGGCCCTAGAGACTACAAGGGTGTTCACATCTAGAAAGTAAGGACAATGAAACTCACCTTGGAATGTGGTTGTGGGAATTAAGTAAGCTAATGTACGTAAGGCTCTGGCACATAACAGATACTCGATACATGGTAGACATTATGAATATAGCCAATATTGTTTTCCCAGGTCCTACCATGGTCTCTCTCTCTGGCAGACATCAGAAGCGGCAGAAAGCAGGGCAGCTCTCAGCTCTCCGTGGGCAGCCCTGTGCAGGTGCTGTCCTTTGGTCCCACCTACCCCCCCGCTCCCCCCCCCCCGCCCCCCGCCGGGGACATGCACCTGCAAACCTTGGGCAGGGCTCTGGGAGGCATCTGGACATGGTTAACAGCAGTGTGAGAACCAAAAGCGGTCTGTACACTCCGCATTCTCTCAGGGCCGGCTCAGGGAGGCATGTCACCTGGAGCTCAGCAGAAATGTAGGCAGGGGGCATTCCCTCGGTCCCTAGTTTAAACAGGCTTGCGTTCACTTAGAGAAGCTTCAAACAGAAGAGCTGCAGCAACAGGAGGCAAAGGTCTACTGCTACCAGGGAGCGTGCCCAGGGCAGTGCTATCTTGATTCGTACTCTCTGATCGTCTTAACCTCAGTAAACATTCTGCCGTTTAAGTGAATGACAACGAGCGTAGGAGCATGAACACAATGCTGAGCCCCATCTTACCAGATGTGAGTCAGGGAGGAACTGGGGTAATGGGAGCACATGGAAGTTTCCTCTGGTTATTCACATAAGGAAACAGTAATCAGGGTGACCCTCAAGGTACAAAGGGGCAGCAGGTTGAACTAGCCGTCCAGAGGAGTGGGCCATGCAAAGGAATAGTCAGGCAGCTTGGGGTACCCACAATCATACATTTAAATAAAGTCCAGTGGCATGGTTGTATTTTTTCAGCCAACAGTTTTACAGGTGAAATAGTCAGAGCTTGTTTTTTTGTTTTGTTTTGTTTTGTTTTGTTGGTTGTTGTTGTTAATCCCCTCTCCACCCCCCGCCCCAGGATATTTTTCCCCATGGAGAGAGTGGAAGGGAGAGAGAGAGAGACAGAGAGAGAAACATCGATATGAGAGAGACACATGCTAATGCCGGGGTGAAGCTGGGGGTGAAGTCTGCCACCAAAGTATGTGCCCTTAATCAGAATCAAACCCAGGACCCTTTGGTCCACAGGCTGACACTCTAACCACTGAGCAAAACTGGCTAGGGCTAGACAGAGCTTGTTTTAATTAGAGTTAGTACTTTGGCAGGCAAGTACTATAGAAGGAAAGAAGGCCAACAAAACGGGGTGTATTCAAGGACCATGAATCGAAGTTGCCTAAGGAGGGAAGTAAAGGTGTAACGGTGGGGGAACGCGGTGATGGTGGAAATTCTTTAAGCAAATATCGGCATTGCAATTTTTTTAGGTGTTTAAGAGTGGGTCACTTCCTTGCTGTTTTCTCACTTTATCTTCATTTCCACTCTTTCCCTTCCTTTTTCCCACAGTTTAAATATTAAGTTCACAAGGTGTTGCTACTTGCTTTGCTGAGAAAAAAAAAAACAACCCTTTTCAGGGCAGATTCTTGTACTTCTGGCAAAGAAGGAGTTAAATGGTGTTATTTGGAAGTCCTTTAACATTATCCAGATTTGGCTGAGAGATAGGATTATGCTGATGTCCTTTATTTTTCTCCTTAATTTACAAAGAGCTCTCTTATCTCAGACATTTTGGTGCTTTGTTGGAATTTTCAGTTCTGCAGTGCAGCCTATTACCGAATATTTTTCAGGAGAGCTGCAATCTGACCTTTAAATTGGGGCAGGATTCCAGCAAAACAGAGGCCTCCGGGCCAGAGCTTCTGCTCAGGTTCCTGACAGGAACGCACTCCCATCGGGTTGGCCTCGGAGGTCATTGTGTCAGTTTGTCCTGCTGGTTCTTTCACCCACCTTGAAAACTCTTAAAATGATTGCTTTCCAAGTGCAGTGACAGGGCAGCCGGATTACATTCAGTGAGCTCCTTGCTCAGAACGTTTGCCCTGGTGGCTCTGAGGCGCTGGAAAGGAGAACAAGCAGTTCACGTCGGCACAGAAAGGAGGGAGACTAGGCTCTGCAAGATTTTTGAAATCACAAAAATGACCCACTAATATGTCCACCATTCCTGACTTGCTGAAGGGGACCTTGAGTGGTCTCCACGTCCATCTTTCTGCCTCTACGCAGGACTACAGCAAAGCTGTTCTAGACAGCTTCCTGCCCACTAGGAAATTAGGTCTAGTACTCTGTCAATGTCTCAGGAATTTTTAAAATTTAAGCACACTTACCTCATATTTATCTTTAAGCACATTTACTCTTTCACACTTTTATTTATTCTTTTGACTATTAAGGGATATTCCCAATTTGGGCAACAATTCACTGCTTGATGCTATAACAAACATGACTAATTTTTAAATTATCTGATTACCACAAGGAAAATTAATTACAATAATGTAGTTTTGACTTTCTGGTTTTTTAAATTTGTGAAAAGCATAGCCTGTATGACTTGATTCTCCCTGAGTTCAACCTCCTCACCTTTCCTGGCGCTATGGAATGGCCAACGGAGGAGCAGAGCTGAGGTCCCAAGTCCCCGTTCTGCTGTTACAAGCTGCATCCCCACAGTTCTATCATTCTTAATGTAAAGCCCCAGTTTCCTCATCTACAAAATGTGAAGAAGCATACGGATGCTCCAAATAATCCAGGTAACAAATGTGAAAAGCATTTTCTAAATGATAAATATTATAAAAGTGTGTCTATTCTTAGGGTTAACTCTCAAGTACCCCATGTTAGCTTGTTTGGGGTCCACCTCTTCGCTCTTTTCTTCCTTTGCCCAACTTCCCCTCTCTGTTCCTTAGTGCCCAACTGTCCTCCATGAAATGTTACTGCAACAGAAATTTCAGATTCTACACAAAAGCTACAACTACAGTTGAATCTTGAACAATAGAGGTTTGAACTGTGTGGTCCATTTATATGTGGATTTTTTTTCAATAAATATCTGTATGGTCCTAGCTGGTTTGGTTCAGTGGATAGAGCATCGGCCTGTGGACTGAAGGGTCCTGGGTTCAATTCTGGTCAAGGGCAAATGCTGGGGTTGTGGGCTCCATCCCCAGTGTGGGGCATGCATTTAGGCAGCCAATCAATGATTCTCTCTCATCATAGATGTTTCCCTCTCCCTTCCCTTCCTCTCTGAAATCAATAAAAACCTATTTAAACAAATAAAAAGAAACCAATTTTTTAAAAAATTAAATACATAAATATCTGTATGGCTTTTGATCTGCGGTTGTGAGTTCATGGATGCAGAGGGATGACCGTATACATTGATCTATGCCATTTCATGTAGGGGACTTGAGCACCCGCTGGTTTTATTATCTGTGGTAGCCCTGGAACCAATCTTAAGTTTAGGGGGAGTCAAAAGTTAAACACAGATTTTCAACTGCATGGGGGTTGGTGCCCCTAATCTCCACATTGTTCAAGGGTCAACTGTTACAAGAAGAAGAAACTATACAGGCACCTTCTTCCTGCTAAACACACTTCTTAGGGGGTCCTATAAGGCTGGGCAAGGAGGACAGAGGTAAGAAAAGGCAGGTTGGAGATGCCAGGGGACAAGAGAGCAGGAGACGGGAGAAGAAAGAGCACCGGGGGACCAAAGAACCCACCCAAGAGGGAGGAGCCCACGACTCGCATCACCCCAAGCCTCTGAGCCCGGCGAGGACACGGGAAGGCGTAGACAGCATGATTCCGACAAACCATGAAAGTACATAAAAAGAAGTTTGCACACAAAATAGCAAAGGAAGCACAAGAGAAGAAAATTCTTTCCAGAGAGGGGAGTGTCAGGTGGCTGTTGCAGGTAGGCACTGTCATAAACTGAAGTTACAGTGTAAACTGCTGAGAATAGTTTAATGAGAGTGTGTGATTCCTACAGCCAGTTACTAAAAGGAAAGTCTAAATCACTTGTTATATTTGTTTTGTGGATAAATTCTATTATGGCCAATAAAATATAGAAGAGAGACTTGCTTAACATGTGGTTGGGATTCATGCTTTTACACTCTATCCATGTGGTAGAGAGAATGTAGGAGGTAAGCTTGGAGCAATACCCATTCCCCTCTGCATGCTTCCCACCCTCAAGGAATCAAGTGGTACTCTGCAATAATTTGGAATAGGAAGACAGGTGTGATGGACACCAGGTGTGGGAACTGGAAGAATGAAGGAATTGGAGGAGGAATCACCACTAAGGAATGAGCTGAGATACACAGAGGGACTAGAGTGACCTAGATGGAGCAGCAATTCTATTAGGGACTAGACGCTTTCTAGTGGAATTTCTTGAGAAAGGAAACTGTTAATGTCCAAGTCTACCTTGTAATTAAAGGGTGCTAACAAGCCCATTTGCAGACCTGGGTCCCATCATCACCCAATCCTCAATCTCTCCTGACCTGTATATAATCTGTCTTTCTCTCAGCCTGGGTAAAGACAGTAGCAGACCATGTTATAGAAACCAACATTAGGGGTAGCAACCAGGATAGTGAGCTAAGGTTGAGAGAATTATATTTTGCATCTTCAAACTCCGCAAGGAACAAAACCACAAAGGTAAAATATTTGTTTCACATTCCAAAAGTATCCTATGACTCATGTAATTCCTTTTCCTTGACTGGTCCTTCTCTTTCTGATCACTTCCATCTCATCTCAGGCAAACCTAACCTTTGTTACCCTACTGTGAGCACAGGATGGGTTTCCCATGTGGTGGTGTTTTGAGATTCACCAAGTTAATTTCATTCCTGCTTTGGCTGCTCTGAAATCAACCACTTTATGCAAAATTGAATGTAGGTGCTGTGTTTATTTATTTATTTATTTATATTTTCAATTCTTTATTGTTGAAAGTATTACACATGTCTCCTTTTTCCCCCATTGACCTCTCCCAGCCCACTTCCCTCCCCCCATCCCCCAGCACAGGCCCTCACCCCCCTACTGTCTGTGTCCACTGGTTATGCTTATATTCATGCATACAAGTCCTTTGGTTGATCTCTTAACTCCCCTTCCACCCTCCCCTGTCTTTCCTTTGTGGTTTGATGGTCTGTTCAATGCTTCTATGTCTCTGGATCTATTTTTGTTCATCAGTTTATATTGTTAATTATATTCCACAAATGAGTGAGATCATGTGATACTTACCTTTCTCTGAATGGCTTATTTTGCTTAGCATAATGCTCTCTAGGTCCATCCATGCTGTTGCAAATGGTAAGAGTTCTTTATTTTTTACAGCAGCGTAGTATTTCATTGTGTAGATGCACCACAGTTTTTCAATCCACTCATCTGCTGATGGGCACTTAGGCTGTTTCCAAATCTTAGCTATTGTAAATTGTGCTCTGAACATAGGGGTGCATATGTTCTTTCTGATTGGTGTTTCTGATTTCTTTGGCTATATTCCTAGAAGTGGAATTACTGGGTCAAATGGGAGTTCCATTTTTAATTTTTTGAGGAAACTCCATACTGTTTTCCACAGTGGTTGCATCAGTCTGCATTCCCTCCAGCAGTGCACTAGGGTTCCTTTTTTCCACATTCTCTCCAGCACTTGTCGTTTGTTTATTTGTTGATGATAACCATTCTGACAGGTGTGAGATGGTACCTCATTGTCGTTTTGATCTGCATCTCTCAGCTGATTAGTGACTTTGAGCATTTTTTCATATGTCTCTTGGCCTTCTGTATGTCCACTTTCAAAAAGTGTCTATTTAGGTCCTTTGCCCATTTTTAAAAATATTTTTATTGACTTCAGAGAGGAAAGGAGAGGGTTAGAGAGATAGAAACATCAATGATGAGAGAGAATCATTGATCGGCTGCCTCCTGCACGCCCCCCACTGGGGATCAAGCCTGCAACCCAGGCATGTGCTCTTAGCCGGAATTGAACCTGGGACCCCTCAGTCTCAGGACAGTGCTCTATCCACTGAGCCAAACCAGCGAGGGGCTTTGCCCATTTTTTGATTGGATTGCTTATTTTTCTTTTGTTAAGTTGTATGAGTTCCCCATAAATTTTGGAGATTAAACCCTTATTGAATGTAACATTGGCAAATATGTTCTCCCATGCAGTGGGATCTCTTGTTGTTTGTTGATGGTTTCTTTTACTGTGCAGAAGCTTTTTATTTTGATGTAGTCCAATTTGTTTATTTTCTCCTTAGTTTCCATTGTCCTAGGAGCTGAATCATAAACATATTGCTATGAGATATGTCTGATATTTTGCTGCCTATGGATTCTTCTAAGATTTTTGTGCTTTCCCATCTTACATTTAAGTCTTTTATCCATTCTGAGTTTGTTTTTGTGTATGGTATAAGTTGGTGGTCTAGTTTCATTTTTTTTGCATGTATCTGTCCAATTTTTCCAACATAGGTGCTGAATTTAAGATTGAGCAGATTCCAGTGAAAAGAGAGGCCCCTTTTGTTGGCATGGAAGACTGGACTTCCTTTCCCATATGATTCAGATAAATACCCCTGCAGCCAGTCCTATAGGCAGCTTTCACGGCCATAGGTTCTCTGCTTATGCTCTGTGGCCAAGGAAGATAGAGAACAAAAATATCCTAGGATACCCCATTAACCTCAAAATGATAACTTTTGAGGTCTGACCTCACTTGCAGGTTCATAATCCTAAGTCTGTGGCTTCTACTTTCACACCCATTCGGGTCACTGTGCAAGGGAAAGCACAGAGGAAGAACTAAAACCTTTTGCCTCCAGGCCAAAACCCTTCAATTTTCACTTTGAATAGAATCAATGATTCTGAGCAGAAAACATCTTCCATAACTACCTGCCAGGTGTTATAACAAGGGGAGTCAGGCACAGATCCTTTGCATAAATTGGGAATGTTCTGATTCTTGAGATGGGAAAGGATCTTAGGAGAGCCAGTCTTGTCCTCAAATACACAATAACTAGTAACAGTGCCCCTCTAGGCTGTGGGGCTAAGAGAGGTTTATCTTTTTATTGGTATGGGAAAATTAAAGAATACCAAATTATACCATATCAGGAAAAACCATTGAGCTAACAAGGAAGGAATCTTCTAGGGTGCCTCTTGTTTCTCTGTATATTCAAAAAGAGTGTCATTTTTTTTTTTTTTTTTTTTTTTACATCTCAGTTTGATTACGGTACCTCTACGAATGTTTGGGACAAGATGATTTTCTATTTGCGATTTCCTTTAGTTTATTCTCATGCAAGGTCCTATGACCTCGTTAGTGTGGGTGCAGTGATGGGGGTGGTGACATTGGTAGAAAGTCAAAGCCACACTTACACTGGCCAAATAGAATCCTACTGTCTGTTGAAAAGCAACTAGGGGGAAATCATTCATTTGTATTGCAGGACACAAGTATGGACCAGAGTCTGAGTGATTTTCACTGGTATGGCAGGTTGGATGATGGCCCCCCAGAATGATCTTCTAAGTTCTAACCCTTGGTACCTATGAATGTGACCTTATTTGGAAATAAGGTCTTTGCAGACATATTTAGGATTCTCAGGGTAAGATCATCCTAGATTTGGGGTGGCCTAAATCTAATGGCAATGTCCTTAAAAGAGAAAAGAGAAGGAGATTTTAGATACAAGAGAGACCCAGAGGAAAAGCCATGTGAAGGTGGAAGCAGAGACTGGAGTTACACAGCTTCAAGCCAAGGAATGCCAAGGATTGCTAGCTACCACCAGAAGATAGGAGTGAGGCATGGCATGGATTCTCCCTCAGAACCTCCAGGAAGAACCAACCCTGCCAACACCTTGATTTTGGACTTCTAACCCCAAGAACTGTGAGAGAATAAATTTCTGTTGTTTTAAGCCACCCAGTCTGTGGTAATTTGTTATCGCAGAACTAAAAATCTAATACAACAGGTATGTGGCATATTCTCACAGAAATACCTTGATGAATGATAACAAATGACTCTCAGATTCTGAGATGGCCTCCATTTGGTCATTTATTCACTCATTTTCTCATTCATTCATTCATCAAATATCTACTCTGTACCTGGCTTTAAATATGATTGGGACTTTTTAGATTCTTTGATACATTCTTATCCACAGTAAGTTTGTTTACTCCTAACTCTGTAGGTGGAGGAAAGTTTACATAGCTATTTTGTACTTCTAAAGCGCTGTTATCTTCTGGATTCTTCATAAATGGCCTAGACACTCTGCCTAACGGCTAACCAAGGGCAATGACAAGATGTAAAATATGATTTTTCCATCATTTGAGAATTTCATCTAAGGCCACAGAGCTTAAGATAAAGGGTGATAAAGACTTCCACATTGGTAGGAAATGTGCTAAATACATCTTTGCAGGATTTACAAAAAAGGTAAAACCCTTATCTATCTACATGTAATCAAAATATGAGAAAAGAGGTTGTTAGAAAAGGAGTCACTAAAAGGAATTCATAGAAGCAAAGGCTGTTGAGACTTTTTCTTCTTGGGAACATTCCTTACAACTGAGCTAAGTGTACATTGCACAACTACAGGGGGCACCATTCACTCCACACTCATTGGACATTTATAGAGTTATCACAATTTTCCAGCAGGTGGCAGTAAAGTATCTTGAGGAGTAAGGTCCTTTTTCTAATCCACACAAGGTCATTGGGCTAAAGGTGCAGCTCCTTTTCCTTCTCCCCACCACCCTCCCCCAAGCCAGGTGCTAGAGTTCAGAGAGAATCTTCATAGATATTGAGATTAACTGCAACAGGAGAGATTAGCCGAATGAATGCTGGTTGAGTTATAGGAACTATAGGCCTGCCCCAGGGTACTTACCATCAGAGCAAAGCCAGGGAATCCTGGGAGAGCCTGATAAGTGTAGCAGGAGTCTTAGCCCTGATGCTTTCTCTTTATCGGGAGAAGCTTGAAGGCAGGAGACTTGCTACAGCTACCATGACAGCAAGACAAGGCCAGAGTGGTCACCCTGCACTTCCACGGCTGGGCATGGCAAGAGTACATGAATTCCTTGGCCAAATGGAGCCCCATGTAAGCTGTCTGAAAGAACCTTGTCTGAGGGAACTGACCACTGAGTGACAGCTCCTACCCTCTGGCCAAAAAAGAGGGAATGTGCGAATAGAAGACAGAAAAGGTGAGGGGAGATCACCAAAAGTCACCCAGAGAAAAGATTACCTTTGACACAGAAAGGTGTGGGGAGACCCCCCACAGGTTTGCCACAGGTCACCTACTATAATAGAAGGCATCTCACAGCAAAGAGAAAACGGTAAATAGCACCAGCCTTTGCCTATTTACCTGCCATACACACACACACACACACATACACACACACACACACACACACACACACCACCTTGAGGAGCCAGAACTGCAAAAGAACAGAAGGAGCAAAAAAGTGTAAAAAATAAACCATGTTCCACCTCCCTGTCCTCAGTGTGGGTTCTCAAGGCACCAAGTAAGCCAAGCATGTCAAACTCAAAGGCTAACACGGGCCAAATCAACAAGGTTTAAGTTTATGTGGGTTGCAAAAAAACAAAAGCTTCAATTTTCATAGAAACATAGGCTTATTTCGATAGAGACATGCTGAATAAAAAGGGCTGAAATAAATGAGTAATCATTAACATAAAATAATAGAACATTTTAATAAAAATTAATATCTTTTCTTGAACATTAACTTACCAGACACTGAATAACTGCACAAATTAATAAGCGTAACACAAATAAACATATTTTTCTTGTTCTCCGAAAGTGAAATATTTCCTGTTGTGCACACCAAAAAAATCAGTCCAAGACTAATGACATGGCAATCGGCTGCTAAAATATTCGCTAACAGTATTAGTGGAGAGAAATGGTGCGCCTGCGCGTAAGGCGTGTAAGGGAAATGAATGCAACATGATTATAGTAATCAGTCATTAATGAGCATTGTAGTTTGTTATTAATAATTATGTATAACAGGATATTATAAAAATTAAGTTATGAAACTTTTATTAAAATGTTTTTTACATACTGTTATATTGGCTGGGCTGCAAAAATATTCGTTGTGAGCTGCATGTGGCCTGCGGGCCATGAGTTTAACATGCTTGAAGTAAGCCCAAGGAATTAGTTCTCATCATATACCCTTTAGTTCTATCTAAAGAGAACCTAGATTTTTAGAGGCATACCTCAGAGATATAGATTACAACTAACTTATTTGCTGGTGGAGGGTCTTGCCTTCAGTTTGTAAAAAATGCAACAACATCTATGAAGCACAATAAAGCAAAGCTCAATAATACGAGGTATGCCTATATTTGGAGTTTCCTCTCTCCCATGCAACTCATGTGCATTAGGGGAAACTAAACATACACCTAACAACAACCCACTCTCCAAACCCCCGGCATTAGTTTGTAAGCTCTGAAAACTATAAAACATTGTTAAAAGAAAATTTAAAAGATCTAAATAAATGGAAAGACTTCTTGTGTTCATGGATCAGAAGACTTACTATTGTTAAGAGTAATCAATTCTCAAACTAATCTACAGATTCAACACAATCCCTATCAAAATCCAGTCTGGCTTTTTTTGCAGAAATTGATAAGCTAATCCTTAAATAAAAGTGTAAGTGACCCAGAATCACCAAAACAATCTTAAAGAAGAACAAAGTTGGAGGACTCACACCCTGATTTCAAAACTTACTATAAAGTTACAGTAATCGAGATACTGAGGTGGTATTAGACATATAGATTAATGGGATAGAACTGAAAGTTCAGAGACAAACCTCACATTGATAGTCAGTTGATTTTCTACAGGATGCCAAGATAATTCAATGGGGAAAGCATAGTCTCTTCAACAAAAGGTGTGGTGACAACTGGATATCCACCTGCAAATTATTAAATTGGACCCCTTCTTCACACCATAAACAAAAATTAACTGAAGATGGATCACAGACATAATATAAGAGCTAAAATTATAAAACTCTTAGAAGAAAACATAGGGGTAAATCTTCATGACCTCAGATTTGGCAATGGTTTCTTAGATATGACACCAAAGTACATGTGTCAAAAGAAAAAAATAGATAAATTGGACTTCATCAGGATTAAAAACCTTTGTGCCTCAAAGAATATCATCAAGAAAGTGAAAAGACAACCCACAAAATGGGAGAAAACATTTTTGGAGAACGATAAAAATGTTCTACAACTGACTATGGTGATGGTTGCATAATCTCTGTGAATCCCCAAAGATTGCAGTTTATTTAGATCGGGGCATCAGGATTTAAAAAAAACTCAGGTGACCCAAATGTGCAGCAAAGCTAGAGAACCACCAGTCTGAGCTAATCATGGTTAGTTTGCTAGGGATTAGTTTAGGCATGGGCATATGTGCAACTCTGGCCAACAAGATGTAAGACGTTTTTCTGGGGTTTCTAGGACAGCTTTCTAGCAAGAGTTATAGGAAAGGAAACCTCTTCTTTTGAACATTGTGTCAGGAATTGCAGCAGCTGTCTTACAGCTATGAAAAGAATCAGTCCAAGGGAAAAGCTGACACACTAAGGATTCCAGAGAAGAAATATGTCAAAGAACTTGGGACCTCAATGACTCAGTTGAGCTGCTGAGTGAAGCAACCCTTGAGTCACCTGAATTCTGGACTTCTTATAATGTGAGATAAATTTCCTTATTTTTCAAATCTTTTAGAGTTGGGTTTTCTGATATTTGCAGACCAAAGTATCCTCACATACTGAGATCCATTTAAGGAGCAAGTGAAGAAGACCAGCCTACAAAAGAGAATGAGAAGAAACAGACAGAAAATACGAGAAAAAAACAGAGGATATCTATATATATAAAAGCCTAAGTGACCATTACAACCTGTCTACTGAACAAGGTCACTATGACACGCACTGACCACCAGGGGGCAGATGCTTAATGCAGGAGCTGCCCCCTGGTGGTCAGTGCGCTCCCACAGCCAACCTCCCACTGCTGGCCAACCTCCCATAGTCCCTCCCCTGGCTGGCTGATCCCTATTAGCCCCAATTGCCAGCCAGGCTGAGGGACCCCACCTGTGCACGAATTCATGCACCAGGCCTCTAGTAGTATCATAAAAGGCCAAAAACAAAGAACAGTTTAAGAAGAAAGGAATAGTCATCAGTGAAAAATGTTTCAGAGCAGTTAAGATAAGGCTGAGAGTGCTGTGAAATACAATTCATTTTGGCTTCTATCCAGCTGCAACAGTACTCTGGCATAGATGACCTCTGCACACAGACCTACATCATCCAATCAGTACCTTTGGAAAATAGTCTGACAGTTCCTCACCAGTGTCTCTTTCAGTTCAAAAAAATTAGAATTTAATAAAATTTAAAATTTACGTTCTCAGATTTCAATTGCTCAACAGTCACAGTACTGGGCTGATATAAAACATTTCTGTCATCACAGAAAGTTTTATTGGACAACATTTACCTAAACAATTTGGAGCCTCTGTCATTTTGAATCCCAAGGTCAAATCTGTTATCCCTTTTATTCATGTTTCTCTCCCCCGAGCCTTATCTTTGGATAGCAGCTACTGTTCTAGCCCCCTTGTTTTCCATAGATAAACATAGGTATAGACACTTTTTCTTTGTGTGTCAGATAGTTTCCATTTGTCCTTCAGATCCACTCTCTATGTTTCTCTATCCTGTTCTGTACCCCAGGAGGCTGATCCATGGCTTCCTTCCTTCTCATTTGTGGTGGGTGTGGCGAGTGGAAGCACTAGTAGAGGTCAGAGGAGGAAGGAGAGACATTGGGACATTTATGCCCTGGCCTGTTTCATCGGGACAGTTTCAGGAAAACTGAGATGGTTGATTATCCTCCCTTTAAGTATCCTTTAATTTGATATTTATCCACAGGCTAGTCTTTAAAAATTCATGGATACAACGACTTATCTCTCCTTTACTAAGCTACCTGTGTAAGGGTTGCTCCTCTCTACCTATTTTGATTTTATCTTGGGAGCTATTGGTTTCTGTCAGATTCTTTCCATCTACTTGCATTCAGTGCCTTTGTTTCTGGCTGTAGTTTTGCATTCATAACTGTGGTATTTTCTTTCCACAGTGGGAAGAAGTCATACACAGTCCCTGTCTGGAGATATAAACCATGTAACATTTAAAGATGTTTCCTGAAGTCTATAACGTTTGTGGAAGTAAAATCTAGGTTATTTTCTTTTTTTTAAAATATATATTTTATTGATTTTTTTTACAAAGAGGAAGGGAGAAAGATAGTTAGAAACATCGATGAATGAGAAACATAGATCAGCTGGGATGTGCCCGCAACCAAGATACATGACATGCCCTTGACCAGAATCAAACCTGGTACCCTTCAGTTTGCAGGCCGATGCTCTATCCACTGAGCCAAACTGATTAGAGCTCTGGGTTAGTTTCTTGCCACTGCCTATCTTGGGATCTTTGAGTAACCATTCACTCAGGGCAATCAGGATCTGAAAGTTTCTCCTTTATTTTTGGTGTAGAGAGAATACTGAATTTGCTTTAAGGGTTACTTAAAGTGACTTCAGCCCACTTAAGCTGTATCTTTCGGGTGTTGGCTCCTAGTTAAAAGATTAATATTCTCTAAATGGATGCCATGTTAGCCACGGGCTATTCTGAAGTTCAGAGTATAGTTTTGGGCCCAGACTCTAAGACCCCAGAACTACAAGCAGAAGCTGAAAAGAAATGAGTTACTGCTTAGCCCTGAAGGTGAACATGGGGTGAAACAGGACTTGTGGAGGGCCTAGGAACAACAAGTGCCCCCTTCCCTGGAAAGATTGCCCACCAACTTGGCTGTTGTCTACTCAAAAGAAAAAGTCACACTACTCTAAGGAATGTTCCTTAGGAAGAAAATCTTGATTTTCCACTCCGTGACAGGTCTCCTCCACCCCCGGCCTCCAATTCCCCAAATAGAGGCGTTGGTTCTGTTTCCTGTCTCTCCTGTTTGCTGACTGCTGAACCTTCTACGACCTATCAGGCCAGTTATCAATGAACATCTAGGTGGTTCGAAATCCTTCTAATGGGGCAGACTTGCAGGAAAGGGGGGAAACGTTTCTTCCCAGAAACTTAATAAAACTTCATTTCACTCACAATCCAGGTTGCCCTTCCACTCCGTGGTTCTTAAGGGTGACTGCACATTAGGATCACCTGAGAAGCTTTCCCCTTCCAGACAGGTGAGTCAGACTGCCTGCGGTTTGAGGCCCCCAGGGTAATAATTTTTTTAAAGCTCTCCAAGTGATTGCAATGTACGGACAGGGTGAAGAATCCCAGCCTTACATTTTAAGAGTCTCCGTGCATAGGCATACTATGGCTATCTCCGCTGCCTAGGCAGAAGTCATGGATCAACCTAGAAGCACATGGAGAGACTTTCATTCTCTCTGTTTCTCACCATATAAAAAACACTACCCACCCCAGCACTGCTCCCCGTGGCACCAGCTGGCTGACGGGGCACATTCCTGACAACCATTATCCCCGAGGTCCCGGCGAATCATGGCACAGGTCTTTTTCAGTTAATCCTATTCTCCGCCCATATGGGGCAGCTGAGCAGCTGTCTCCGCTGTAATAAGCGGTGGACTACGAGACAGAAGACGGGGATTCTAACCTCACTCTCCCCCTAAGTAGTTGTGAGGCATGAGTCAGGTCATTTAATATCTCTGAGACTTTATAAAACGGGATAATTTAACCGTCTCGCCTATCTACTTCACAGACTTGTGTGAAGATCACATGAAACGTGAAAGCAGTCATAAACCATACACTGCCATTTCGAGATAACAACATGGCCATGCACTTGGGACAGAGCACAGCCCTTCCTCCCTTATTTTGTCTAAGCAGTTTCCCCTTTCGTCTCAAGGGATGGCATGTAGAAAAGCAGGTGGAGAAAGAGGCATGCACACAAGAGTGCATTTTTGCAGTGTTTACAAAGGAATACCATGCACATATTGAAAAAAAAATATGAGATAGATCTATATAACACACACAGGATGATGCTAATGACCTACTGTTAGGTGAGAAACGGAATTGCAGCACATGTGCAGGGTATGACCTTATTTTAAAACGATATAAGAATATGTTTGTTAGTGCATGGAAACTCTAAAAGGATACATTCCAACCGGTTAACACCAGGATTGATTGGGAAGGAGACGTTTATTTTTCCTTTGTACATTTCTGTAATATTTGAATAGTTTTATGATGAGCACATGTCATTTCCATAATTTTAAATATATACTAAAATGCAAATTGAGGAGAAAGAGAGGCAATGGGGATATTATAGCCTAAGGTTGGTAAAGAGTCAGGGAAAATGTAATTGCCTTAAAGTTGTTCTAATGCCTGGGCTCAGACAAAGCCGCTCCAAGGTGAAGAAGAGTCCAAAAACGTGCATTCCTCACAGTCCGTTATCAACAACTTTCAGAATTCACAGAAAAGGTAAGAGGTGTCAGGAGGCTGAAAATAGTCAAAGGTTCTCATTTTTAAACAGGAAAAAAGTATTGCTTCTGGAAATTGCAAACTACAAAGTCTGAGACTGATCAAGAGAAGTCTAGAGTGGATTGTTAAGCAGTTGGTTTGTGAACACCTAAAAAGGCACGTGGTGATCACCAGAGGCGGACAGGGATTCCCTAAGAACAAATCACAACAAAATCACCTATTTTCTTTTTGGTAGGGCAACTAGGTCAGTAGATCAGGGGAATATCACAGACTTAGTGTATATGGGTTTTTTTTTAAAGTTATATTATGACACTGAATATATATTTAAAAACATTTATTTTATTTTATTTTTTTAGAGAGAGAGAAAAGGAGAGGGAGAGAGAGAGAAACACTGATATGAGAGCAGCTGCCTCCTGCACACCCCCTGCTGAGGATCGAGCCCACAACCCAGGCATGTGCCCTGAGCGGAATGGAATTGAACCCGCAACTTTTCAGTGCAAAGGATGACGCTAACCCAACTGAGCCACACCGATCAGGGCAGACTGTATCTTGATTTCAGCAAAGCCTTTCCCAAAGTCTCTCACAATATCTTCTTGTAAAATATGTGAAATGTAAGTTATTAAGTGATTCATGGCTAATTAATATCATAACAATGTATCTGGTCTTCAGCCCTGTTCTCTTTTATATTTTTATCAACAGCCTAGATAGAGACATTGAAGGCAGCCTTACCAAGTTCTCAGATGGCACAAGGGTGGAAGGACTAGACACTAGCTAAGCACAGAGTCTATATTCAAGATATTCTTAGTCTAATGGAATGTCAAGCTGAAATCAGCAAAGGAACTAATGGGTTATACTAGGATGAGAAATGTCAGTCCCATGTAAGAAAGACTTCTTAACTACAGTTGTCCAACAATGGATTCTGCAATAGATTATTAGTCAAAAGAAAATTGGAGGGGTAGGAGATCGGTCCATCAAATGTTCCTGTAAGTGCAAAATTATTTGATTCCAACTATAAAATTAATAACAGACACTAAGTACTAACAGATTTCAAAGATAGTAAAAGACTATTTTAGGGCATAATATTTGTTTTCATAGAGAAAACAAGTCCTGAGCGGAACCTTGAAGAATCAGTAAATGGATATTGATGCGTAAAAGAGAGTAGGTCATTCCAGGATGTCATAAAGCATAGAAGCAAGACTAACATGGCATTTCCCAGAGTCAGGAGGTGACTGACCTGACGGTGGTGTTAGTAAGAAAATAAGGCCGCAACCAGATCATGCAGGATTCAAAACCAGGAAAAAAGTTCACACTCTGTACAACAGAGAAGTGATCAGTCAGGCTCTGCTTGCAAGCATCAGAAACCAACTCTGGCAAACTTCAAGGGAGGAGTTTATTGGAAAGACATCAGAACCAATAGGAAGCCTGGAGAATCCGGTTTGGAAGCATTAGAAAGCAAGGTGGCCTCCAAGAGCTAAAAAGCAGGAACCAGAAGCGTGGTCTTGAAGCAGGCCAGAGCACCATGCTAGGATGAATGAATACCCAACCATGTTTGATCTCTTTATCACACTGCTAAGGATTCAAATAGGGGACAGTGTGTCCCAAAGCCCGAGCTTGGGTCGCATAGCTAAAGAAGATGAGTACTGGATTAACAGTTTTTCCAAACTACATCCACTAGGAAGAGAGACTTCCCCAAAAGGGAATGAGGTGTGAAGGAGAAATAAATGCTGAGCATCCAAAAGCAACAAAAGCTCACTATTGGCACCATTGTAGGTTCTGAGCAAGGTAGCAACATGATGAAAATAGTGCTATAGGGAGATTTGGCAATTTGCAAATGGACTAGAGGAATGAAAATCTAAAGATGAAGGTAGGTAGAGGGTGAACAGGTAGAGCACAGAGGATTTTCAAAGCAGTGAAAATACTCTGCATGATATTATAATGATGGATACATGTCATTATACATTCACCCAGCCCTTTCTAGAAAATAAGAATGTATTTCATGAAGAATGAACCCTAATGTAAACTATGGACTTTGGTTTCTGATGATGTGTCAATGTAGGCTCACCACTTGTACCAAATATACCACTTTGGTAAGAGATGTTGATAATGGGGAAGGCTATGGTTGTGTGGGGGCAAAGAATATATGTAAAATCTATCCCTTCCTCTCAAACTTGCTGTTAACCTAGAACTGCTCTTTAACAAGTGCTGTCTGTTTGTTTTGCTTTAAGAATCTAATGGCAGATGGTGAGTTCTCTAGGTTTAGAGGGTGGCAATGAAAATAAAACAGCAATGATGTTCAGTGTAAAAACAGTAAGTCTATATAACTGCCTAGATGCTAAAGAAATGGAAGGAAATATTACTATAATGCTCCTCTTAGAGACTGAAGGAATGATGGTGGTAGAAGTAAGAGAGCAGTGTCTAGGTTGGAGGTGAAAATAATGTTCACAGTGTTGAGTTTAGCTGATGGGGAAAATGTGCAGTAGGAAATAGTCCAAGAGGACTTGGTTGGAAGTAGAGATGTAGGAGGATTTAGCATAGAGAAGAAAATTGAAATCAGAGCAGGCTCTCTCAGAGAATATGTAAAATGGTGAGCAGAAATGGTGAAAAACCCCTTCAGGATTGTGGGGAAAAAAAGAGAGAGACACCTCCACACCCCCAAAAAATAAATCAGTAGAAGAGGTTTTGGAAATTTAGAATGAGATCTTATGCATTGTGAACTTTTAATTATAAGCAGTATTACATACTTTCCATTTTTATCCCTGATCCCATTTTCTCCATCTACCCAAGACACCCACTCTGATTATCCTCAAATATGTACTAGTATATACTAGAGGCCCGGTGTGCACTGGTGGGGTCCCTCAGCCTGGCCTGCACCCTCTTGCAATCCGGGACCCCTTAGGAGATGTCGGACTGCTGGTTTCAGCCCAATCCCCGCTGGCCAGGGCCTCTAGTATGCATATAAGATCTTTGGTTAATCTCTTCCCACCCTCCCCCATTTCCCCTTCCATCTGAGATTCATCAGTCTGTTCCATGTTTCCATGCCTGTGCGTTGAGCATCTGCCCCCTGGTGGTCAGTGCGTGTCATAGCTACTGGTCAAACAGTTGAACAGTCAAATGGTCACTTAGGCTTTTATTTATATAGATTTCTGTAAAACATGTGGGGTTTTGTGGAGTTTGTGTGTTTGAATGTGAATGAATGGCATTATGCTGTAGCTCTCACTGTGTGATTTTTTTCACTTACCACATCATGTTCACATATGTACGAGAGAGCCAAAATGCTCTTTAGAAACTGCTGCACTGTCGATATTTCCACCAGCAGATCATGAAAGTTCCTATTGCTGGTTTCGCTCAGTGAATAGAGCATCGGCCTGCAGACTGAAGGGTCCCAAGTTTGATTCTGGTCAAGGGCACATGCCCTGGTTGCGGGCTTGATCCCCAATAGGGGGCTTGCAGGAGGCAGTTGATCAATGATTCTCTCTCATCATTTATGTTTCTATCACTTTCTTCCCTCGCCCTTCCTCTCTGAAATCAATAAAAATATATTTAGAAAAGAAAATATCTAACCCCCAGAGTTGTGCAGTGTATGACATGTGCAGCCATACACAGCTCTGACTCTTTGCCTTGTGGATTGCACTTTGTGTATCTTGTTTAGGAAACCCTTCCCCACAACAAGATCACAATGAGCCGAGACCGGTTTGGCTTAGTGGATAGAGCGTCGGCCTGCGGACTGAAAGGTCCCAGGTTCGATTCCGGTCAAGGGCATGTACCTTGGTTGCGGGCACATCCCCAGTAGGGGGTGTGCAGGAGGCAGCTGATCGATGTTTCTCTCTCATCGATGTTTCTAGCTTTCTATCCCTCTCCCTTCCTCTCTGTAAAAAATCAATAAAATATATTAAAAAAAAAAAAAAAGATCACAATGATATTTTCCTTGTATTACTTTTAGAATTAAAAATGAAAAACAGGATGGTATTATATCATAAAGAAGCCATAAAAGAGAGTGGTTTATAATGCCAAAAAGGTGCCAATTGTAGGCAAAAAGGAAGAAATGAGAGGAAATCATTTATATTGGATTTTATGATTTTGACTACAATGTTATCTTTATAATTATGTTTTGGTTAGACAAATACTGAAATTTGCATTTCAAAAAGCGTGTTAACAGATGGTGAGGAAGGCAGGCCACAGGCATGCTGAATGACAGGTTGGCTCCAGTTTATAGTCTAAATAGCTGTTGAAGTTAATTCCCACAATAGGTAAAGAACTTTGATATGGATCATAAAGAACTGGCAGTAATTGCAAAGATCATAAGATAATGTTCAGATTATACTTATATCATTCACTGAAACATTATTTTTTTGGCACATCACTTGCTTACTCTGGAAAGTCAACTTTCAGATCAAGTTCAAACTGCTCAAATCTGTCAGTAGAGACAACTATAAACTGGCCCATACAGTTCCCACATCTCATCTCCCCTGCAGATTGTAGATTCCACATAGATAGGTACCAGGTTGTACACTCATGCCTCCTCATCAACATCCTGGGAGATGTCATAGTTAAAAATTGCAGCATCAGGCATTGTTTCTTAAGTCAACTAAAATTTTCTAAATTATTTGAGTAAATGCTCTGTGCTTAGCCTGAAATGACTAACGTTCATTTGAGCCACAGTTTTCACCTTGAAGTAACCACCTGACCTCATACAAAGAAAAATTATAATGGCAGACGCAAGTAGAAAATAACATGTTCAAAATGAGATATCAAATGATAAGGTATTTAAAAGTTGAGGTCAACCTCAGAACTGCTAATATACCCATCACAACCACAGAAATATAGGCTTACAGTAATAAGTATTGTAGTCTTCTTCAAACCCTTTAATTCAAGAAAGAAGTTGAAAGGTTACAAAAAGTCAAAGGTAATGAGGATAGACTCAGCTCAGACCAAATTTAGGATGTTTGGAGATTGAAGTCATTTATTCTTGATTAATACTGGGAATTCCATCTCACTTCAGGTATTAACACTTACTGGAATTTATAACAGGTAAGTCCAAATTAAAAGCTGACCTTTCTTTTTACTCAGCCCTAGCTGTAGGCTTAATTATGACTGTGTGGATATATAATTTTCATTTTTAAGAGTTTGTGATACTTGTGGTACAAGTCTAGGCATTATGTTAAGAAAACCAAACATTTTTTATCTGTCTTATGACAGTTATAACTTCAGTGTCTACTGGAAGCATTTGCAGAGGCAAGAATTTGTCTTTCAACATTGTATTTGACATGAAATAGAAATGTATTTCCCAAAGCTAAATTGACAATTGTACACTTTTTAAAATGCAGCTGTGATTTTTCCTAAATTCAGTGTCTTTCCATGTCTCACTCCTTTTGGATTCATTCTCCTTGCTGATGTACATTCTTTAGTAGTTCTTTCATAATATGTCTATAGATAATAAACTCTCTTAGTATTTGCATACCTGAAAAAGTCTTTTGTCCTTACTCTTCAATTATAATTAATCAGCTAGGTGTACTTTTGGGTTTGCACAAAGTCCATCAAAATTTTCTCAATGAGCCCAGCCAGTGTGGCTCAGAGGTTGAGCATTGACCAGGAGGTCATGGTTCAATTCCTGGTCAGGGCACATGGCCTGGTTGTGGGCTCGATCCCCAGTGTGGGGTGTGCAGGAGGCAGCCAATCAATGATTATCTCTAATCCTTGATTCTCTCTCTCTCTCTCTGAAATCAATAAAGTATTTTAAATTTTTTTCTCTCAATGATATTTGATAGAAATTATGAAATTCAAACTAAAAAAGCTTTGAGGTACAATTGTATATATAAAATTAACAGAAAAAATAATACATGGAGTATAGTGAAATCCATATTTAAATCTTGCTGATAAATCCCTTTAATCCTTTTGGAAAGTAACATGGCAACATAAGTAGCAAAACTCATAATGTTTATTTCTGAAATCTAAATTAAGTCTACTTTGGGGAGTTTAGGCTATAATTAGAAATAATTTAGGAAAAAATTTTACAGAAGATTAAAGCTATGTGCATGAAGTTGTTCATACCAGGTATATAATAGTGAAAAATCAGAAACAAGTTAAATGTTTTTGTAAGTTATACTCTTAAGTTTCAAACCACAATTATAATGGTGTTTTATTGAGACATAATAGCATGGCTTATAAGGATGACATAATTCCAGAACTAGAAAGTCTTAAGGCATAAGACATTAAATTGTATTGTCATCACCAAAGCAACATTAAGCTTTCCATTCCAATTTGTACTCTGCCTTTAAGGAGACTGGAATACTCTAACTCTGCTTCTACTACTCCTAATATTACCGAACTATTTCTCTTATGTCTCAAGTTCAAATGCCCTCAAAAAGAGAATCTGATTGTTTTGGACATTCACTATGCAATATTGGGGGTTTTTGTTGGGCAGAGCTTTTACACAGACTATATCATAAACCTCTAACCAGAGTCCAGTCTCCTTCCCTTTGAAAAGCTTTCTCTTTATTTTTTCCTGTTCCTTTGTTCTTTCTAGAAAGAACTTTTAGAAACTTCTCCTCTGGTCCTTGAAGTTTTGGGTGTTGGAAAGCAGAGGTATTTAGCATTTCATGGACATCTCTCCTTAAATTCTTGGGTGGATAGGATGGTACTGGGACTGTCTCCTAAGGTTGCCCAATGTTGTACTACTAGTGAAGGAATGGCACTGGCATAATGGTGAACTATTGATTTTTCTGACAGCCCCCAGATCACCTGAAAATACATTGATCACTCATGGTCTGAAGATCACTATTTCAGAACTTTTGTAATTAGCTATAGCTCACCTTTGAGGGCAAGGATTCCAATATGTTCACTGCTGAATCCCAACACCTAGAATTGTGTCTGGAACATACTCAATGCAGAATAAATATTGTTTCTTCTTATTATTTTTTAATATATTTTATTGATTTTTTACAGAGAGGAAGGGAGAGGGATAGTCAGAAACATCGATGAGAGAGAAACATCGATCAGCTGCCTCCTGCACACTCCCCACTGGGTATGTGCCCGCAACCAAGGTACATGCCATTGACCAGAACCGAACCCGGGACCCCTGAGTTCACAGGCCGATTCTCTATCCACTGAGCCAAACCGGTCAGGGGTATTTTTATTATTTTTTAATAGTAGAATTTAACTCTCACATTCTAGTTTAGTTTAAGAGCTTCTTGAAAACTAGGGCTTTAAGAGAGCTATCTTCCAGAAAACTCATCATTCTTTATATTATATATCAAATCCATGAGCTACTCCTTGAATGTTTGTTAGTTGTTGGACAAAATCTAAGGAAAATAAAAAATATTTCAGTACTAGAAAAAAAATTTAGTACTATGAAAAATGTATTTTAGAAGTTTTAGCAGGAAATAGTAGTGTTTAAAATTTTGACACAGGAAAACTATAAGACAGTTTCTAAAAAAAATTTAAATATAGAATTACCATATGGTCCAGGAATTCCACTTCTGGGTGTATATCCAAAAGAATTGAAAGCAGAGACATGAGCAGACATTTGTAGGTCAATGTTCATAATAGCATTATTCATAATAGTCAAAAGGTGAAAGCAACCTAAATGTCTACCAACAGATGAATAGATAAAAAATGTGGTATATACATGCAATGGAACATTATTCAGCTTTAAAAAGGAATGAAATTCTGACACCTGCTATATGATATTGATCAACCTTGAAGACACTGTGCTAAGTGAACTAAGCCAGTCACAAAAAGACAAATACTGTATGATTCCACTTACATGAGAAATAGTCAAATTTATAGAGACAGAAAGTAGAATGGTGGTTTCTAGAGGCTGGGGGAAAGGTGGAATGGGGAGTTACAGTTTAATGAGTACAAATTTTCAGTTTGGAAAGATGAGGAAGTTCTGTAGAAGGATGGTGGTAATGGTTCACAATAATGTGAATGTATTTAATGCCACTAAACTGTACACTTAAAATGGTTAAAATGGTAACTTTTGTTATATATATTTTACCACAATAATTGAAAAAAATGTTAACAAAAACTTAAAAAATATTGGCCATTAGAAAGTATCATCTCTAATATTGTTTTAGCTCTACAAATAGTAGCTTTGAACTAGTATAACCCATTTTGCCAGTTCAGTAGTCTCCAAGTGTGGTCCAGGAACCCTTCACAGAGAGTTCATGAAGTCAAATTATTTTCATAATACTAAGATGTCATTTGCCTTTTTGAAAAAACATTCATTCTCTGATGAGTGAATATTGGACTCCTGCAGAGGTCACATGGTGTGCATTATCATAAAAGACTGAATGCAGAAGCAGGTCTAAAAATTCAGCTGTCTTCTATTAGACCAGACATTAAGGAGGCTTTTATTTTATTTTATTTTATTTATTTCTAAATATATTTTTATTGATTTCAGAGAGGAAGGGAGAGGGAGAGATAAAAACATCAATGATGAGAGAAAATCATTGATCAGCTGCACGCCCCCAACTGGGGATTGAGCCAGCAACCTGAGCATGTGCCTTTGACTGGCATTGATCCCCTGACCCTTCAGTCCGCAGACCAATGCTCTATCCACTGAGCCAAACCGGCTAGGCTTGTTTTTGTTTGTTTGTTTGTTTGTTTGTGAGGTTTTGTTTTTTTTTTGGTAATCCTCACCTGAGGACATTTTTCCATTGATTTTTCTTTTTTCAGGGAGAATGGAAGAGAGGGAAAGACAGAGAGAAACACATGGATTGGTTGCCTCCTGCACCAGCCCCAACCAGGGCCCAGGCCTGGGAGGAGTCTGCAACCAAGGTACATGCCCTTGACCGGAATCAAACCTGGGACCCTTTGGCCCGCAGGCTGATGCTCTATCCACTGAGCCAAACCAGCTAAGGCAAGGAGGCTTTTAAAATGTGAAACATCCCAGCCAGCATGGCTCAGTGATTGAGCATTGACCTATGAACCAGGAGATCACAGTTTAATTCTCAGCCGGGGCACATCCCAAGATTGGGGCTTGCAGGAGACATCCGATCAATGATTCTCTCTCATCATTGATGTTTCCATCTCTCTATCCCTCTCCCTTCCCCTCTAAAATCAATAAAAATATATTTAAAAAAATAAAATGTGAAACAATGCCTTCTCCTGAAATTTTTTGTTTTGGAAAATATAGTTTCCATTATTTTCATGAAATGTGTTATTTATGTTAACATGTAATGCAGTTATTATTTTAAATGAATTAATAAATATTTTTTAAATTTCTCTAATTTCTAATATGGAAAATAGTGGCTGATAAAATCCTCATATACAAGTTCTTTAGGGTCCTCAATATTTTTTAAGAGTATAAAGATCCTGAGACCTAAAAGTTTGAGAATCGCTGGTCCAGTTTATAGGATGATCAAATGAGACCCATGAAGATGCTAGAACTGACATTTCTATCCTAAAATTCTACTCATTGCCTCAAGGATTAGCCAACTTCTAAAATCAGATAACCCCAAATTGTCTGTGAATGCAAACAGTTGTGTCAAGTGTGGGTTAAGTAATACTTGCCGATAAATAATTTTGAATCTGCACACTTCTGGGCCTGACTTCATTGCTACTGGATCAAAATTCATGCCTGCACATAGAGGGTGATAATTGAATATCCCAACACAAATTAGGGGTTTGGAAGAAATATACTCTTTAATTGTGTGCCTTATCTATTCTGTGGTCACTTAAATATAACCCACTAACTACAGAGTTCTTAGTCTACTTAGACATGCAATTTAAAATCCATTATCCAGCAGTATAATTCGCAAAGACCGTATAAAGACTAGTTATGCAACAGTGACATCAGAAATATAGGCATAGTTTAAGATGAGTCACTCAGTCTTCTCTTTAGTCTGCATAACCATGTTTTGCTGTCTGAAAGATCCCTAAGAAAGTTGCTACTGGTAAGTGCTGACTGAAATGAAATGTCTTAATTTTTTTCCTTTGCAGGAAATTGGGTCTTATCAAATCACTTCCTGATATAGTGGTAAAAAGCATAAACTTGGGAGGTAGACAGACTGCACTCCAATCTCATCACAGACACTTTGCAGCTATGTGACCTCTTTAAATCTCAGTTTACCTATCAGTAAAATAGAGATATGAATGCCTTTACTCAATGGATTAAATGACAATTAAATTAAGTGATGGGTACAAAGCAATTAACCCAGTTCTAGATCCATACTAAGCATCTGATCAATATTAGCTACTATTTCAAATACTATTATTGGCCTCCACTATACTATTGAGCTAGTACTAAATAGAAGTGAGAGAAACCAAAGGCCTTCTTGTTATCATTTTTCCTCTCTCCTTAGGAAATGCAGAGACTGACAACACTAAGAACTATAGAAAGGGAAAAATAGATGCTCTTCTGTTTGTCCTCTAAAAGCAAAGGACAGCCTGGCCGGCCTGGCTCAGTGGTTGAGCATCAACCTATGAACCAGGAGGTCAGGGTTCAATTCCTGGTCAGGGCACATGCCCGGGATGCAGGCTCGATCCCCAGTGTGGGGCATGCAAGATGCAGCCAATCAATGATTCTTTCTCTCATTGATATTTCTATATCTCTCTCCCTCTCCCTTTCTCTCTGAAATCAATAAAACTATATATTAAAAAAAAAAAGCAAAGGAAAGCCAGAGATGAGGATTAAGAAAAGCCATGTCTTTTGTAGCCCCATTTCATCAATCCTAAAATTAACATTTATTTCACACTAGAGGCCCAGTGCACAAAATTTGTGCACGGCGGGGGGGGGGGGGGGTCCCCTCAACCCAGCCTGCACCCTCTCCAATCCAGGACCCCTCAGGGGATGTCCAACTGCTGGTTTAGGCCCAATCCCGGGGATCAGGCCTAAACCAGCAGTCGGACATCCCTCTCACAATCCGGGACCACTGACTCCTAACTGCTCACCTGCCTGCCTGCCTACTTGATCGCCCCTAACTGCCCCCCCTGCCAGCCTGATCACCCCTAACTGCCTCTGCCTGCCAGCCTGATCGCCCCTAACTGCCCCCCATGCTGGCTTGGTCACCCCTAACTGCCCCCCTGCCAGCTTGGTCACCCCCAACTGCCCCCCCTGCTGGCCAGGTTGCCCCTAACTGCCCCCCCCCGCCAGTCTAGTTGCCCCTTACTGACCCCACCCCCCACTCCCCCCCGCTGGCCTGGTCGCCCCCAACTGTCCCCATGCCGGCCTGGTTGCCTCCACTGCCCTCCTGCCCACAGGCCTGGTTGCCCCCAACTGCCCCCCGTGCCGGCCTTGTCACCCCACCCAGCCTACTGTTCAGTCATTTGGTCATCCCTCACTAACCCCCCTGCCGTCCTTGTCGCTCCATGCAACCTGCTGTTTGGTCATTACTGTGACAGTGTCCTGGACAATTTGCATATTCCTCTGTTATTAGGATAGATTATAACACTTCTGGAATTGGAATATGTCTTATAATTGATGGCATCACAATAAAATAGGCAGGGTTTTTTCTTTCTTTCTTAAAGCTAAATAAAATAGTATTTGTGGCATCTTAGAGTCAATGAAATACAGCAATTCAGCTTTCTACTAAAAAATATTAACAGCATCCAAATAACCCCCCAAAGTGCACCCTTATCATTGTACTTATGACACTATCTTGTGATCTGTTCCCACAGCCCTCAGTCTTAACACAATTATCATCTGACACAATGACTGCGTGCATTGGCTTGATCTCACCTTAATCACCCCTCATACTGTGAGTCTCTGAAAAAGTGTAGACAAAGGAAGTCTATTTCTCTTTTTCTCAGAATCTAACAGTCTCTAATTACACAGTGTCGCTCATACTTGCTTCGTACACGTGAATCTCATTTACCCAACTCCGTGTAGTGTAAGCATCTCAAGGACTGCCTGAGTGGTTTAAATGTTTTGCCTGTAGTGCTGGTGCCATAGCGCATACTTTTTGATCCGCTGCCTCAAGTTTTTTTTTAAACTATATTTTATTGATTTTTTACAGAGAGGAAGGGAGAGGGATAGAGAGTTAGAAACATCGATGAGAGAGAAACATCCATCAGCTGCCTCCTGCACACCCCCTACTGGAGATGTGCCTGCAACCAAGGTACATGCCCTTGACCGGAATCGAGCCTGGGACCCTTCAGTCCGCAGGCCGACACTCTATCCACTGAGCCAAACCGGTTAGGGCCCAAAGTTTTTTTTAATACTATGTAAGGAGATGCAGCCATACCCCTGCCAGGCTGATTTCCCTAGAATCTTGGGGAGGGGGTTGTTTGAATTCTGTGGGCTACTCTAACAATTCAAATCACCTGAGAGCCTCTTCCTCCACCGCTACCGATTGTTAATAGACCTTTTGTCTGTAGATCAAGATTGCCAAACCTAGAATGAAAGAATTACAAACTATAGGGATCAATGGTCTCTGGCAGAGCTGATGCTGTCAGTGTACCTACCAGTCTCAGCTCCGGGGTCTATCTCCCAACTTCTGTTTGCTTTGTTTCGAATGAAGCTGTTGTCAGTATTTGCAGAAATTCATAATTACCTTGGGACCATAGCCACTGATGGCTGGTGCCTGAATATGGAAGCCCAGCTCCTTTGCCTCAAGACTAGAAAAACCCTGATGTGTGATCTATGCGCCAGAGCTCCCCCACAGGATCAGGCCAAGGCCACGACTTCACGTAATTACACTCATGCTTAGCTCCCATCCCTCTTCCCTAACCTACTTTCCCTACACCCTTTCTAAGGGTGTCAATGAGGCAGTTAGGATCTGGATTTGATAGTCTGGGATTTAGCATAAAAAGCGGGAGGGAAGTCTTATGTTCCATGATTTAAACGTTTAAAGTATAATACATCCTTGTCTTCATCCTGAGTGTGTGTTCTTGATGAACAATAAAAACCATCAACAAAACCAGACCCAGAGGGTCTGTCTGCCCTGTCCCTTAGGAGAACACACCTTCCCTGAGTAGGGCAATAGGAATAGGAAACAAGAGGACAGCAAACAATAAGAACTGACCAAACAGCATTTCACAATCAATTCTATTTTATTCACAAGTGGTATTTATCTAATTTTATTTTTTACGATGTTGGGCTTTTTTACTGAGCACCTCAGTAGCTTGTTGGAACTAAATCCAAGAACGTTGATTAATTCCCTGATGTGCAACAGACAGTCCCTATTTTTGCTAAAATGCAAAAAAAAAGAAATGTGACTTCTAACAGGTTTCAATTCCTCTCTCATTGCATCTGGAATCTCAAAAAACAAATCTCAGGATTCATTCTAAAGAATGGAAGTTACACAAGATTATACATTTTGGCAGGCAGTCTCACAAATTTGTTTCTGAATTTCTTTAAAGCTCTTAGGTATGGTCAATGGGAGTATAGATGGTGAAAATAACATAGGCCTTGAAGTGAGACAACTCGGACTGAATTCTTGTTCTCTTTTTATGGCCTTCAGCAAGCTGTTTAATCTTTCTGACCTTGTTTCATTTCTTCAATAAGACTGTTGTAAAGAAAAGAAATGAAATAATATGTATTTGGTGGAGCAACTGTTTGAGAGGTTGATCTGTATCTTGCTCTGGCTGTTATAGGTATTTTGTCTTCCCATCCAAGGAAAGTAGCCAACTTTACCTCAGGGAGTATTTAGTAGCTTTAATGTTGCAGGGCCAAAATTAAAAGTTGCCTGACACTAAAAACACAACCTTTGGTCTAGTTTTGGAGGTGATTGTCCCAAGTGGTAGGAGACACCAAAGGTTAGGAGAAGCAAAAGTCAACCAATACCAAAGAGAAAACTATTTGGAGAATATTTCCTCATGTTTCGAGAAATGTATTTATGGGTTTCAAGAATCAGGGACATGTGTTCTACTCCCACACAGTAGTTGACTCAGGGCCTCTGATGATGATGGCAGACTCATCACTGTGCTGCATCTCAGGGGCAAGAAGGGTAGCCACTAGACTTCAAGGTCCCTAGTCTACATCCCTGGCCCAAGCTTTGGTCAGAAGTAGAGCAATCACCTACCCACAAGAACAGTACCACTCGTAGACATGGACCAGACAAGCTCCCACCCTCGGTTTCATACTTTAGAGGGTCTTCTATCTATTAAAAAATCCAGTCCCGCCCTGCTGGCATGGCTCAGTGGTTGACTGTCAACCTATGAACCAAGAGGTCCTAGTTCTATTCCCGGTCAGGGCACTTGCCTAGGGTGGCCCAGGTTGCAGGCTCGCGGGGGCCGTGCAGCAGGCAAATGACCAATGATTCTCTCTCATCATTGATGTTTCTATCTCTCTCTCCCCTCTCCTTTCCTCTCTGAAGTCAATAAAAATATATTTTTTTAAAAATCCAATCTCTTGGGCTCTGTACGTGGGGCCAAATCTGTTTCAGAGATCACAGCCTTGGAGGTCTAGATCCTTCTCCATCTATATGTGACTTCCTGCTTTTCACAGTAGTTTTGTTTATTGGCTGTGCCCACATTTAACATCGTGTCTGCCATCCTAGATGAAATCCCAGAGCTATAAATCCCACTTACCAGCAGCACCAGGTGTCTGCACAGCAAATGCACCCTTTGATCTCTGGGTCAGAAGGTGGTACTCCTCACTATCACCCTTCAGAACACTTTACTCAGGAAAGAGTTATAGAAAGAACAAGTCCATCTAAAAGCAACCTCCTTTCTTGGCAGCTGAGGACTGAAGGGTACTGTTTTAAAGCCTTCAGGTCCCCGTGTACCTCTGTGTTCCTCCGCTCCTGCCATCTCCAGAGAATACACCTATTCTCAGAGGACTAAAACCATATAGCCTCTACCCTGTTATGCTATAATCACAATCATGGCTAGACTTTTATTAGTCTGAGTTTGACCTTCTTCTTTGTGTGTTCACTAGCTTAAAGATTTAGCTACACTGAAACTCTACTACAGCAGGTCCGCAAGTCCGTGTCATTTTGCTATAACGTTGCTGAGATGCCCTAGGAATTTAACTCCTGTTTATATGAATTAGCCTATGATAAAATTGGTTCCAATATCTGTCGTTCTGCCACAGTTCCAAGATCTTTTGCCACTGTTACGTGAGGACTTTACTACCAAACTCAGTAAGCTCCAAATCTGTACACTGGCAGTTCCTCGTAGGTAAGAACTGTGCCGTGGGCTCTATGTCCCCAGCACTTAGTACCATACCTGGTATTGGGTATTGTTCAGTGACATCTCTCCTGGAGACAGGCTCTGTCAAGAAGTGTAATGGGCCTGAGTTTTACCCTACATGCAAGTTAACAAGTTAGCCTATTACAGTTTCATGGATGCTGGTAGAAGACATGAAACATCTGTGTCAGAAACAAAAATAGTTTATTAATCACAGCAACAGTGGTAGCTAAGGTATCTGCATTTTTTTTTAAAAGATAGTTCCCCAAGACCTACTTTCCACAGGACAATGTGAATAAGGCCAGTTAACTCCTATACATGAAGGTACTCTGAGCTCAGGAAATCTTTTTTTTTTCTTTGCAAAATTTTATAGTTTTATTGAATGCAAATAAAACTTTATCATGAGCTGTCTACTCATTTTCTTCACTGAGCAGCCTGGCATTAGGATTGGTGACTTATGGGATCTGGGCTGCTCTTTCCACAGTGGCTTTGCAGTCGTTGGAGGAAAGGTTATGAAGAATCTCAACACAGTAAAATTGGTTGCACATCAGCAGCACTTCCAGCTTTTTGATGTTGTAGACTAGAAACTTCTAGAAGCCACTAGGCAGCACATGCTCCATTTTCTTGTTGCTGCCATGATTAATGTTGAGCATCAGGATCTGGCACTTGAGTCTTCTCTGTACCCTGTTGTTGATGCCTCTGGATTTCTGTTAATTATGCTTAGTTTTGACATATCAGTCTGATTAGTGCCAGATGAACTTCTGGATCTTCTTTTTGACCATCTTGTGCTTCATGAGGGGTCTGAGAGCAGTCATGATGCTAGTTTGGAGATGGATGCCACCTCCCCTGAATTCTTCTAATGGCTTTATTGAGGTATAATTAGCATGCCATAAACTGAACATATGCAAAATGTACAATGATAACTTTTTTATTGTTGACAACTCTTATGATGTCCTCCATTTCTCCCTTTGTCCCCTGAATCTTTTATAATGGGCAGTCAGCATGCCTTCCCTTTACTCCAGAGGGACACGCGATCACTGTCAGGCATCCCTGAAAAGGCAGTCTGGAATAAAGTGCAGTCAGCGCCTCACGTGCAAGAAGACACGCAGCAATGTGAGTGGAGAAACGTGTCAACAGGTGGCTGCAGTGAGTCAGAGGTGCCCGCAGTCTGAAGTTCACTTGTCCCTGCCCACCCCAACCTCAGAAGCCTTTAAGGACAAGCAGTTCTCTCAGTGTTACACAGCATACGGCTCCTTCCAGCACCTCCTTGTCTGGTGGTCCAATGCCCCCTACCTTGAAAGCCCTCTCCCTACTTTTCCTTCCGGATCAGATTCAAATTTCAACGCTCCCATAGAGCATTCCCTGACCATCCCAACGCACAGGGACTTCTCCTCCAGCATTACACAGTGATTATGATCGATATCAGTCATATTGGCACTTAGGAAGTAACAATAATAGCCACATCAACCACATCTGACATTTGTGTATCATTTTACAAAGTGTTTTTACATAAACTGTTTCCTTTGACTATCGATCATAGCAATCTGTGAGACACGCAAAGGAAAATATGAGACAAAGCAGACATTCAGAAACTTTCACGAGGTCACCTCGTTAATAAATAGGTCATCGGGTATAGAATTAGCTCCCAGACCACAATGGCTACATTATGCCACTTCTTGTTACTGTTTAAACTCCCATATGGACTTATGTCATGCGGTGTTAAGTCAGAGACTTGATTGCTCCTTTTTGATCAAAGATTAGGAGACAAAAGAGTTACAGCAGATTCTAGTGCTTACGAGTTTAGCGTCAGACAAACCTGCGATGGAGAGATTTCTTGGGTTCACCAAATTACAGGCTGTCTCTTCTTCTGGAACATGGAGCTAAACTACATGTCCTAGGTTCCCTTGCAGCTAGGTGGAACCACGAGACTGAGTGCTAGCCAATGGAATGTGGGCATAAGCGGTGTCACTACTTTCAGGTCTGGCCATGAAACATCCTATTCAGTCTTCCATGCTCTATTTCCATCACTCAAGTAGAGAGTTGATGATGGGGAGACCTTGAAGCTACAACATGTTCAAGCTCAAGAGGGAAGGGGCCTGTGCACATGCGTCAGTGCTTAGAGCTGAGATGCCCGAGAGCCACCCGATGAGGACCAGCCACAAGTCACTTTGCTCCAGCAAGAAACAAATTTCATGGTGTTACGTCCTTGTGATTTGGGGATTGATAAACCAGTTACCCTACTCTCAGACACTTGAGGTTAAATCCCAGCTCTGCGTTTTACCAGTCGGGTGTGACTTCCCTTATTCATTTGTAAGGTGAAATAATAATCATCCCTCTCTCACAGGATGCTGGTGAGAATTAAATGAGATAACATGTGCAAAGGATTTTCACAGTGTCTGGCACATGGTATAAATGCTAATTTAACCAGTAAATATTAACTATTCATGTTATTATGTTGGAAGAGAAAATCTCATTCTGATGACCTTCTGACAATGAGTATGGCTCAGGGTTAGTCAGGGTTAGAGTCCGTCTGCACATAGGCCTAGTTTTCTGGGGGCCCTGCCAATCCATCCTTCCCCCCCCCCACCCCCGCAGTGGATTTTTAATTTTCAATGATAAATAAACAGGGGTGAAACAATAGGAAAATTATAAAGCTATTTCCAGAAAAAAAAATCTTCTGAAACTCTCTGAATATACTGGGATTATGTATTTCTAAATAAAGATTACATTTCAGAATGCTTAGTCTGAATGTTCACAATGAATTTACCATTTGCGTGGATGGGTCATTTTGAATCAGATACTTAGATCTTTCAAGTGAAAAAACATCTATATTGGAGGCAACAATAATGTGTCAAAGTAGGCTCATCAGTTACAACAAATGTACCTCTATGATGCAGGATGTTGATTATGGGGAAAGCTATATATGTGGCAAGACAGGGTGTATATAGGAACTCTCTGTACTTTCCGCTTAATTTTGCTATGAACCTAAAACTGCTCTAAAAAATAAAGTCTATTAAAAATTCTATTCAACACTACTGAATTGCACTTCCCGTTGTAAAACTTGGTCTAATGGGATCATTATGTTATTAAAAAGAGATTAAGATCGTTTTGTCTTTAAATGATGGACACAGTGTATTCCCAATACATTTTTCCCTCCGGTTGGTGGCAACATGAACTGGAAGTACAAATGGAGCCACCCCTCTGACTCCTGGGAAGCTGATGCCAGGACACAAAAGGCCTGTCACAGCTGACTGCATGTTATGACTTGTTAATGTGTCCAGCCCACCCACCCTTGCAATGGTTCAGGGAATTAAAAAAGGAAGCACAAGGCATGCAGCAAGAACATTTCTCACATGAGCAGATTAGGAAAATAAAGAGCATTTCTTTGAAAAGCTTACTTGATAGCCCAGATTTAAATACACACCATAAGGATAAAGAATATTTTTCACTCCCCCTCGTGTCGGTTACCCTGCTGCCTGCACTACCTTGTCTACTGAACAAGTAAACCCGTCAGCCTGGATTCGAATTCCAGCTTGACGCCTTGGCCAAGTTACTTAACTTCTCAGCTATTTGCTTTCTTACCTGGAAAACAGGATTAACTGATAGTAAGCACCTAGGAATTGTTTTGTCCTTTTGCTGTTGTTAAAATAAGATTAAAAACCAAATTTTGATACAAATTTGGAATAAAGAAAGCACACCAGTTTAAAAACTCCTGAAGGATTAATCACAAGTCTGGTAAGAGGAGATTTTTAATACAAATAATCCAGTTATTAATTTCTCCAACCTCTTGCTAGCCCCTTTACCCTTCTAACACGAAAATTGCACGCAGCTTTGGAATATGGAATATTTTATCAAAATATAGTAGTGTACCATAGGAAGTATAATTTTAGAATTGATTGAGTTTTTCCTAATTATTTACTATTAAACAGCCTAATAAGAGATTCATGATCACATGAATTAAAAAATCATTTCTATTTTCATTTTAAAACTGATTAATCACAGTCAGTTTTAAGAAAAGCTTTCAGTGAAATTATATAAAATACCCTGAAGGTATCCTATCTAATAAAGAGTGAATATGCTAATTGACCATCACACCCTCACAAAGATGGCTGCGCCCACAGCCAATAAGGAGGGAATATGCTAATTGACTGCCATGCCCTAAAAATGGTGGTGCCCATAGCCACAAGATGGCAGCGCCCAGTCCCCTCAGCCCCGCCGGGGAGTGAGGGGCAGGCACATGGCACGGCTGGGCCCGCCCCCAGGCAGGTCTGGCCGCTCCGTGCGCCTAACTCCAGATTCCCCCAGTCCCCTCAGCCCCTCAGCCACCCAGGGCCAGCCTGAGGTACAGGCAAGCCTCAGATGGTGGCTGCCCAGCCACCCGAGGCTCAGGTAACCAGGGCCGGCTGAGGCTTGCACTGCCAGCACTGGCAGCAGCAGAGGTGTGATGGGGGCGTCGCCTTTCCCTGATCGACAGGTCGCCTCCCGCCCCTGAGGGCTCCTGGACTGTGAGAGGGGGCAGGCTGGGCTGAAGGACCCCTGCTCCAATGCATGAATTTTCATGCACCAGGCCTCTAGTAAATTATATAAATGCCCAAGAGGTGTGGCCTGCTCCAGGTTAATCTGTGTTCCACGGAGCACAGTGGGTCAGTTCTGGACCTAAGGAAGGTTTGCTCTGAAAAGTTGCTCTCTACCAGCTCTGAAAGATTCAAAACCTTGGTTTGGCCTAACACTGGTCTAGTCCCTCCAGAAATCCTTCAATGAGAATTTACCCGAGACAAGTTAAAATCAGACCTGTCACCAAGGTCTAGGTCAGGAATCAGAATTTTTTACTTTGATGCATTCTACCTTCACTATTAACAACTAAAAAAAAAAAAAAAAAAACTTGAAAAAATTTTAAAGTAAATACAAGATGCAGCCGACAGTAGCACTCACGCCATACTTCATTACCTCCCATACTCTGCCCAGCTTATGGCAGGTGACTGGAGCCACGTGACAACTGGTCACTGGGCTTGGAAGGGAACCGGTGTGTGTAACTCCCACGCTGAGGCAGGAATAAAAGCCCGTTCATGATTCTCTAGATTTTTTTCTTTTTCCTCTTGAGTGGCCTCATGGGTCCTTGAGTGACAATGTGGAATAAAACCCACGGCCTATCTGCTTGGAACAGTGTGCAAATGGAAAACCCATTTTTGTGTGTTAAGCCACTGAGCTTTGGGGGTTGTCTGTCACAACTTAATTTAATTTGTCCTTGTTCACAACCGTTCCCTGAATGCAACCTGGTTGTTCCCTCCTCATGCTTTTGTACACACTGTTTATAAACCTAAAAGGTTTTTGCACCTTACCCATCAATCCACTCCTACTTATATTTCAATATCCAACCCCAATACCTTCTTCTGTGTAATGAAAGGCAGCGTGGCATACCGAGGAAAGAGTAAGGGTTTCAGAATTTGCCAGGCTCAGGTTCAAAAGTGGCTCCAGCTCTTACAAGCTAAGCAACTCTGAGAAAACGAACCTTTCTCTGCTCTAATTTCCTCACTACAAAGTGAGGAAAATAACTGCATAGAGCGGCTGTGAGATTAAATATCACAGGCTATGTAAATTGCTGAGCACAGTGTTTGGCACATAGCAAACATACAGGCTGTATTTAATGTGTTATTATTCCCAGGTCACCATCACCCCAGCTAAATGCAGATGCATTTTCCTCTGGGTTCCCATAGCACCTCTATTTTAACACTTACTGTCTTCCATTAAATTTTTTGCATCCATGTCTATATCCCCCATTAATCTATGAGTAACTAGAAGTCGGTGGCATTGTCTGGTTTTATTTTTCAGTTCTGGGCCCAGCACCTAGAACACTGTTTGGCAATAGTAATTGCTCCACAAATGTTTGTTAAGTAAATTCATCTTGATGTGCCCAGCACAGTCAGTCTTCCATAAACTTTTTATTGATTGGATGAATAGAGCAATGAACAGGGGGAGGCAGGGTATGAAGGATAATCATGAAAAATGATTATCTCTTTCCTTTCCCCATAAGTAAATGAGCTTTATAAAAAGGAAACCATTTTAACCTCCTTCTTACAGATCCCATCTCATTCCTGCTGCCGCTTCTGCTTTCTTCTCTCAGACTGGCTACCTATTTATCCATATTTGTGTTCTCTTCCTTATCATAACTCTGGAAAACATTTATCAATCCCCTTGCAACTAGGAAGGGCTTTGTGACTAGTTCTCACCAATTGGAAGTAAGCAGAAATGATGTACCTGCCTCCAAACATAACCCATAAAATAGCTGCTTTGAGGTCCTCCCTCACCCTTTGTCCCTTCGATTGAATACAGAGGAACCAGTGGAGGATTCTAGGCCCAAGAAGATGCGGGAGCCATCAGATGGAAAATGCTTGGAACTTGAATCCCTGAATGACTGTGTGGAGTACACTTTCACTCACCTCACCCCAACCAATCAAATTGGACTATGATATTAATAAGAAGTAATTAATCCCATTAGGATTTGGGGGTGTTGATTGCATTCAAAACCTTACATTTACCCATCCAGGGCTGGGATAAAAAGCAGTTAGGCAGCTTGGAACATCCCAGTCATCTATCACCCAATCCATAAGGGCTTAGAAGGACCAGGTCCTCTTGTTAGTGGCCACTGGCTCCTGTGTTGCCCACCCCTTCCTGACATAGATCTAACCAGGGATTCCAATGCTGCCCACAGGAGAAATAAGGAGCTGCAGTTCCTTATGCCCATGAGATGCCCTTTCTGGTCATAGGCATTGCTTTCTGAACCTGAGTTCCAATATTGTTTGTAAAGCTCAGTCTTGCTTTTGAAGGTTTTAGCTTAATATCCCAGGAGCTCCTAGCAATGAGACTGCTTTGCTTTTGCTGGACTCTGCACCAGAGCCATACCTCCTCCTCCAAAGGCCATTCCACATTCATTAACCATGGTAACCATGGTAAGCCAGCTTTCTGCCTGTGCAGAGTCTTGCCTGCCTGCTTCATACCCTGCCTCCCCCTGTCATGTTGGGCAACCTAGCTCTACCTTAATGCCCCAGTTGGCAGACCAGGCATTTGCTTCAATTATTCCCATTTCACCTGCAGTTCACTGAGGCCCCTTTGCCCTGCTGAGCTGCCAGAGCCTTTACTTTCAGCTGGGCCCATGCCCTGCCTTCCACCACTTGGGATGGGTGAGTCTGGAGTGAAGTATCCTGACCTTCCTCTCCAGCCTAGAGTAAGCAGTGGGGCCTCACAGAAGAGTTCTGAGACTGCACAGTTCAGAAGTTACCAGGGTGTTTTTTCATTGGCATTTAATAATGTAGTGAATGCTTTTTATTGTGATACCTGTGTTGTAATTGTAGAGTTTCACCAATATTAATGAGTTTAGGGCCTTATGTTTTTATGAGATATGGGTATGTTACACTTAGTATATGCTTGCATGGATACGTTATTTTATGCTAAATCAAGGCCAGCTGGGCTCTCAGCTTAGCATTTGATGATTAATATGCAAGGTTACAAAAGTCCGGGCCAGCTGTCCTATTGCTCAGTCACCACGTATGCAAGCGTCTAAGGTGTCTTCCTTCTTTAATCTCACTTTTGCCCTACAGTCCTTCTTACTGTGCCTTGTTTTCATTAGCTGGCCTGTATCTTTCCTGTCCCACTAAATAGACCTAGTCATTTCTAAATAATGACTTCTATTATTGAGCTTAAGGAAGTTAAGAAATAAAATCAAGCCTGCTGCTTGTAGGCACAAGGTGTAAATTGTCCGTCCTCAGGAAAGCAGCTGCCAGAAGTGGTCTGTCCTAGACTCCTGGCAGCAGCAATGTCAATAAAAGCCTCACCCCACAGACGTCCTGGAAACACCCAGTTTCCATCCTGGAAGGGCAGAGCAGTGCATTTGCTCTCCAACTTCACTCTCTGCACTAGGATGTTTGCAGAATCCTGTAAAGATGGCTAACATGGAGGGTTGGTATGTGTTGGACGCCGTGCTGCACATAGTATGTACTCGTTTACTCACTGCAGCATTTCTACAAGGTAGGTACTAGTGCATAAGAATCACTGGGTCCTTGTTAAACTGCAGATTTAATTGAGCAGGTTGGTGTTGGGGTGGGACTGCATTTTAAAATATATATTTTTAAAATTAATTTCAGAGATGAGAGAGAGAAATATCAATGATGAGAGACAATCATTGATTGGCTGCCTCCTGCACCCCACCCCCATCCCCCACTGGGGATGGAGCCTGCAACCCAGGCATGTGCCCTTGACCGGAATTGAACTTGGGACCCTTGAGTCTGCAGGTCGACGCTCTATCCACTGAGTCAAACCAGGTAGGGCAAGACTCTGCATTTTTAATAAGCAACCAAATGATGCCAATGCTGGTCTGCAGACAGTACTTGGAGTAGCAAGTGTTTAAACCACAAGAACACCTACTGTTCACTCAGTGAGAAGATTGGAGGCAGGCGGTTCCAGGATTGATTCAGCAGCTCTGCAATGCCCTTCAGGACATAGATGCTCCATTTTTCTAATGTGCCATCATCAATAAGCTGACTTTTTTTTATCTTAGGTTATTTCCTCACTGCCACAAAATGGCCATTGCTGCTCCCATTGTCACATCCGCATGTGGCTAGAAACACAATTCATACCCTGAGACTGGGCGCATTGCCAGTTCAGAAAATGTTAGCAAAGAAGACATGGGTGGGATGGACATGGGGAAAGTGGAGGGTGAAAAATCGATGGATAGGCATTAAATAGTGTCTTCCATAGCTAAGAAGTAGTATAGCCAGGATTCAAACCCACCTGTGTCCAAAGCTATACTATTTTTTATCTGTTGAATTAACTGAGGTGACCTGGAGTCATCTCAGAAGGTAAGCCTAGAATGTGATTGTTCTAAAAATGCTCAAGTCTGATGACTTGTACCATGGCAGCCTGAAGAATGAATGTGCTATAAAAATAGGGGGGGAAAAAATGAAGCCTGGAGGTGAAGAGCTAAATAAGCACTGTGTGGTTCAAAGAATCTGCTCAGCAGAGAATTGTTCTTCTATGGGCCGGATCATGTTCAGTTGGATTAAACATACACATAAAAAATCCCTTAAAATGATTTATCTTGACTCTATGCTCACAAGAAAAATTTCCGATGCTTCATTTGATCTGCCAAGTAATCAGACACCAGGAAGGGTGGAGAGCTTCCCCTAGAGAATCTATGCAAGTTTATTGTTTCTTTGAGAGTACGTAGTTCCCATTGGAAGTAAATATTTGAACAGAGAGAAGAGCTCAGAGACATACCCATGTCAAATTGAAACCTTTTGTGCAATAAGATTGGAACGACAAATCACTGTAAAAGGAACAAACTGTTTAAAAGATGTTGGGAAACTGGCTCCCCATCTGGGAGAAAATTTTAAGTAAAACTTCGAAAAGATAATGAGGTAGTTTACATTAATTAGCCTAGTATCTCAGGGAACACATAGAGGGTGTTCACTAGAACATTGTTTATGGTGCTGGGGAGTTGGAGGTAAACTGGGTGGCTACTACTGAGAGAGCAAGTAGGTGGGATGTAATGGATTTTATGTATCACATTAGGGGCCCAGTGCACGAATTCATGCATCTTGAAAGGAACTGTGGGCCGAGAGGCTGTGGTGAGCACAGGGGTGGGTCTCCGCCCATCCTCCATGCCCCCGCCTGGCCCCTCCCGCTGCGGCCCCGAGCCCCCTTTCTGCCAGCAGCCCCGCTCTTGCCGCCACCACTCCCACACGCTGACAGTGCCAGCCCCGCTCGCACCCACTGAAGGTGTAGAGCGATTGGGGCCAGCACCGGCAGCACGTGCGAGCGGCGGCTGCTGCCCCAATTGCCCCTTAGGAGCAGGGAGAGGTGGAGAAGCCCTGAGGGGCGATCAGGGCCAGCAGCCGCCTCTTGCACCCACTGACAGTGCCAAGCGATCGGGGCCAGCGCCAGGCGCCGGCAGAGGGTGCAAGCAGTGGCTCCAGCGCCGGCAGTGGGTGCAAGCAGTGGCTCCAGCGCCGGCAGAGGGTGCAAGCAGTGGCTCCGGCGCCGGCAGTGGGTGCAAGTGCCAGGCAGGACCATGGCGCGTAGGAGCAAAGAATTTTCAGTAACCACCAGAAGCTCGCCCCAATGACAGCAACTGGCACCCCACTTGGTCTGGCGCCCCTGCTCACCTACTCCACCATCCTGCTGTGGCTGATGCCAGCCATGTTCCACGCATGCCCCCCAGTGGTCAGCGCACGTCATAGCGACTGGTTGTTCAGTTGTTTTGCCATTCCATCGATTTGCATATTAGCCTTTTATTATATAGGATAATGAGAATAGATCTTCCAAACATAGTACTAGTGACAAAAGATATAGAATGCAATAATATTCATGTAAACTAAAAATATAAACCCACAAAATAATATACCATTTGCATAATGCATTCAAATAACAAGATGCACATTAAATATGTTAAATTATCTATGGAGATATGGAATAGAAATAGAATATGATGAGCAAAAGGGATGAATGGATGGATGGATGGAGGGATCTTGGTGGGACCAATAATGGTAACATGCCAGTAACTGAAGAATGTCAACTTTCTGCACCTAAGATCCAAATAAACAAATTAGCACATGCAGGCAAGCATAGCTACAGATATGTTTATCTCTCTATCTATATACTACATAGGTATAATTTTTTTTAAGTTAAAAATGAATACACGAAGATTCTTATTTGTTCATTAGTTTTCTTGTGATTTCTAGTAGATGTCCTAACAAAAGTGAGTCTCAGGGCCTGCTAAGCTGAGTCAGAGCCCAGGCCTGAAGACTCACCAAAGCCAGCTCCCCCGAATAATCCACCTTCCTAGCCCACAACCAGTGTGTCTCTAACTACAACCATAAATCTGGGAGATTTTAATTAAAGTTGAATATCATCTTTCTGTCTAGTTAGAATGCATCCTTCCTTTCCTTCAGACAGAAAGTTGTACATGTTCATTTTTATTTCTATTCAGTTACTATTTCTTTGTCTAATTAAGTTCTTCATTTAATGGAAAGAGTTAAACTGTTAATATCTTCTCATAGGCACTAATAGTTTTCATATTATCACTGCTAATACTACTGTAATTTTCTTAGTCAATATAGTTTTTTGGGTATGAAGATAGATATCCTTTTTTTATGTTTCAGAAATAATTCCTGATATTTCAGGGATAACATTTAAGGTGAAGACACTATAAATAGAAAACTAGCTCACTGAATTGTAAACTGGCCTGAAATGGAAAGGGAGGCGTGTGGAATGGACTGTACCCTTAAGTGGAAGAGAATGTTTGCACAGGAGGCCAACTGTTGTTTTCAATTAACCTTGATCTAGGATTTAACCCTTTGTGCCCAAGGACATTAAATAGGTTAATTTGTAACCAATTGAAATCAAAGGGTTCCGGGAGAGGTGGGGGCGCGGGGGGGGGGGGGGTTATGAAAATTCTTAAGTCACACTTGAATTTATAAATTCCATAATGTGCTAAGTAACATGTCAAGACAAATTCTTTTTGGCTGGGCTATTTATAATGGTAAGTTGTAAGGTATATAACCAATATATTAAGGAAAACAGCTGCACAAGTGAAGAGAACTGTTAAAATACCTCCTTGATATAAAAATCCAAATGAATATGCATATACTTTCATAATAACCAATAGAGACGTAGAACATCTAAAAATGTAAATACCTGCATGCTGTACTTTCCATAGCTCCAGTCCAGGTCTAAAGTCACATTATGGCTTTGTGGCTTTATGCTTTCTACTTCTTAAAATGCCATTTATATGCATGCAGGTGTAGCTCACTGCTACAGGAATGACTGGTGTTCCAGTTTGCCTCGAGGCTAGTCTGTCTGGGAATGAGCTTTGCAGATGCCAGATACTCCAGGCTCTTATTTCAGATAAGATGTAGAACCCAAAGGCAAGACCATAACAAATTCCAATTGCATGCCCTCTGGACAAAAATCTGTGAACAAAGTCACTGCAGTTCTAGAAATAAGAAGTGGACTCAATCCAGACAAGACGCCAATATAAGAAACTATTCACTAAAGGAGTTCACAGAGGAAACACACTTTATCCTAAACACACAAAAAGGGAAATATTTGGTATTAGGGTCACTCAGTTGCTAAGGAGTAGCTGGTAAAGGTGCGCTCCTTTGGAATTTTATTCAAGGACCGAGATTTACATTATGTACATTACATTATTTCGTCAAATGCTGAAAAATATAGTACCCCACACACTGTCACTTGTCTCCTGGTGCTTTCCAATTTGAGGACGAAATTTGAAAAAGGAGGGAAAGGCATAGAGATTACTGGGGGAAGCCAACTCTAGGAAGTAATTTTGAGAAGATTCTGCCTTGCGCCTGTTCTCCAGACTTTAGGCAGGAAAGGGACTATACATAAGGCGATTATTTGATTTACCATCCAGATATTTTGAGAGCGAAAGGGAACACTTAATGAATATGCAAATGCGACAGGTGTAAACCTGTACTGTCTCAGGCAAACTGGACATGTAGTTCCCCTAACTGTGAATATTAAATTATCTCAGAGGGACTAGAGAGACGCTTAACTGATATCTGAAATGCCACAATTAGAGCTTTTTCCCTCTGTCTTAAACCAACAAGGGGATTGGCTCAGGTATTTTTGGGAGAAGTAATTTATATTTTAACATGAATAAACTTTTCAGGTTCTTGCCACAGGGCAAGTTTGGAGCGGGAGGAAAACCCAGTCTTGTAGGATTCCGGGCTGTGTTTGGCTGAGGGACGAGGGGAACGAACACTGCGTGAGGGATGCTGGCGTGGTCTGAGGATGAGTCTGGCCACAAGACCCAGCCTCGACCCAGAGAATATCCACAAGGAGCCACAGGTGCCAGCCAGGCCTCCTTGCTCGCCTATGCCCCTGTTCCCCCGAAGATTTCATCTCTATCTAGCGAAGTGTAAAGAAGGAGCTCCCGGATGCTCATGAATCATCCTGCTCAACTAAGCCAGCTTAGCAGCTCACCGGATAACTGCCATTTTTTATGAAGTTCAGAGACTGCTTTCCCTTCACCACACAGAACCATTTAGAGAAAAGTTCCTGCTCAGCCGACCAAGTTTTGAAGGTCCCACACCCCACACAGAGTGGTAGCACTGGGGAAGTATGGGGTAAAAACCCGGAATTAACCCTACAAAGAAAAGATTAAGGGATTGTTTTGCATTTCTTGACTCTGGGCAATTTATATCTCAGATTTAATCACTATTTAAATGCGAATCCTGAGTATTGAAAACAACCACAAAATAAATAAATGAATACATTAAAGTCTCTGGGTTGTAATTTGGACCGCTGTGACCAGTAATTTGGATCAACCCCATCCTTTCTTTTCACAACAACAGGTTATACAAGCAAGGTAATAGCCAGTGACCACTCACTTTTATTGAATATATAAATGAACTGGAGGATGTGTCTGGAGATTATAGGTTTTATGTGAAGCTCCTTTCAGAAATAAGGTTCTGAAATAGAAACTTACAATCTGAGCAGATGGCTCCAGGATGCCTGTACCAAGGTGTCCTTGCCAAAAGGTCCACTATGGCAAATACACCATCCACAAAAAAGCTAAGAACCAGGGCCCAGTCTATAGTTAAGCCCAGCAAGGTTTGCTGCCTAGAGCAGCCTTATTCAATAAAACCTTCTGTATTTGTGCTGTCCAACATGGTAGCTATTAGCCATGTAAGGCTTTTAAACACTTCACATGTGGCCACGGTTAATGGAGAAACTGAATTTTTAATTTTATTTTAATTCATTTAAATTAATACATTAAGTTTAAATTAATTTAAAAATAAATAACCACCTGTGGCTAGTGGCTACCAATGTAAGTCTAGAGGTTAAACCAGCCTAAATAAAGCAATTCAGAATTCATCTATGAATTCATCAGGGAATCTGAGAAATTAGCATTTGATACCTTATATTTTAACTCTGTTAAAAAAAAAAAAAGCAATTTCCCCTATTAAGGTCTCTCAAGCCCTTCATGATCTGACTATTCACTTCACCCATTACCTGTAGGATCTCAGCTCCTCCTACTCAGCCTGTTAGGGTTTTTGGCCTGTGACATGGGCTCTGAAAGAATTCACAACTGAGAGAAGAGATAGATGCAGAAAGTTTATTTTTACTCCCTCCCTACCAAGGGAAAGGGCCAGTGCATTGCTAATCAATATAAAGACAAAGAACAAAAAGCGGCTTCCCCTCTTAAAGCTTTGGTTGCTGTTGCTAGGTGACAAGGAAGGGAAGAGGATTCCGGGCAGAAATTGAGCAGACATCAGAGGGGTTGTCTTTGTTAGTTCTTCAGGAGTCAGTCCAGGCAGATGTCCTAGGGAGGTATCTTATCAGTATTTCCCCCAAGCCTGTAAAACATTCTTAAGAGTGAAATTTATGGCGCTAGCCGGTCAGCATGCAGACCAAAGGGTCTTGGGTTCGATTCCAGTCAAAGGTATGTACCTTGGTTGCAGGCTCCTCCCTGGCCCAGGCCCTGGTCAGGGAGCATGCAGGAGGCAACCAATCGATGTATTTCTCTCACATCGATGTTTCTGTCTTTCCCTTTCCCGCTCTCTCTAAAAATCATTGGAAAAATATCCTTGGGTAAGAATTTAAAAAAAAAAAAGTTATAAAGAGTTCAAAAGAGGCTTGTTTGAAGGGAAAGGGAACTTTCTGCTAATTATCCCTGAGTTGTAAAAACAGCAGGGAGGAGGGGTATGTATGCAAGAATGTAGCCTTGAGAGTAACTTGTCTTGCAGTTTGAACAGTGGGGGCTGTTTAAATCAGAGTTGCTAATAATCTTGGGGTTTAATTACCAGGTGCTTCTCATAAATTGTGGGAGGCTACAATAACGAAAAAAGTACAGCTTTTTTTTTCTGTCCTTACACCACCTCTACCCCTTTCTTACTTAGCTCCAGCTTTAGTGGCCCCTTGCAGCATTCCTGTCTCAGAGCCTTCGCACTTGCTGTTCTCTTTGCCTAGACCACTTTCTCTTAGTTATATGCATGGTTTGCTTCCTTCTCTGCTTCAAATTAATGTTCAAGTATTATGTTTTCAGTGAGGCCTTTTCTGACTACTTTGTTTAGAATTGCAATGCCTACTACCACCCATACTCCTTATCCCTTAACCCAACTTTTTTTCTTTAGTGTTTATCCCCTTCTAATATACTTCCAACAAAATTCACTTACTTATTTTGTCTATCTCCCCAATTAGAACACCACGAAGGCAAGGATTTTTGTTTGTTTGTTCACTTCTGTAGTCCGCGGTGTGCTCATAAATGTTTAACAAGCAGCTCTCTGATGGGGTTAGGGGTGGACTGCCCTGATTTGTAGTATTTGCCAGTACCACTGAAAAGCAGGATATGTAGAGAGCTGTGTTTCAAGAATGTTTAGAAAGAAATATAGTTTCCTAAAAAAAGAAAAGAAAGAGAAAGAAATATAATTTCCTTTGAAAATATCCACATTCAATTTTCTGTATTCATTAAAACTGAGGAGGAATAATATAATAACCAGATTGTATCCTGTTTCTATGAAAGTTTATTTGGTCTTACAATGATGAGTAAATGGATTAATCTATTGGTCACTGGACTAATACTTATTAGATTGTAAAAAAAACAAATGTATTCAACCAAACTTGTGCCCACTCTGCACTAAGCACTGGGGATGGTATACACAGTAAGACATAGTCTCTGCCCACAGTCTTCTGGGGACACATTTAAGCAAATGGGTAATGCAGAAGGATAACCAATGTTAGTCGTTTAAGGAGAGGGGGTTGCTTTCTGGAGGAAGGTGTGTCCAACGTGAGGCTCAAAGGCGGGATGGCTGTTATCCAGGTTAAGACATAGTGGTAGGAAACAGGTGTTCTAGGAAGAGATAACAGAATGTTCAAAGGCCAGGAAGAGTGTAGGAGATGAATGGCTGGATTCTACACCAGAAAGTTCAGTATGACTGGAAAATTCAGTGAAATGAGGAAATGACTTGAGACTAGAGGAACAAGTTTGGTCCAGGGCATGAAGACCTTGTAAAATCCAGTTTTTTACTATTTCAAATATGTGCTCTTCCTTTTTGTATTAACCAAAAGTAGAAAACTGCTCTAAATGCCCAGAAGCAAAGGATAGGTAATAAATTGTAATACACTCACAATATGAAATACTTTACAGCAATGAAAATGACCGATCTACAACCGTATGCAACAATATGGCTAAATTGCACAAGCATGATGTTGAGAGAAAAGCAAGACACAAAAGGATAAAAATAGCCGAAACCGGTTTGGCTCAGTGGATAGAGCGTCAGCCTGTGGACTGAAAGGTCCCAGGTTCGATTCCGGTCAAGGGCATGTACCTTGGTTGCGGGCACATCCCCGGTGGGGGGTGTGCAGGAAGCAGCTGATCGATGTTTCTAACTCTCTATCCCTCTCCTTTCCTCTTTGTAAAAAATCAATAAAATATATATTTTTAAAAATAGTATGATTCCTATTGTTTGAAGTTTAAGAAGAGACAACACTAATATGTGGTGATAGAAGTCAGAAAGCAGTTCCAATAGGTACATAAAAAGGTGTATAACATCACTAATCATTGGAGAAATGCAAATCAAAAACACAGTGAGATATCACTTCATTCCTATTAGAATGACCATTACCAAAAAAAGCAAAACAGAAGTTAACAAGTGCTGGTGAGGATATGGAAAAAGAAAACCCTTGTACACTATTGGTGGGAATGTAAATTGGTACAGCCATTATGGAATATAGTATAGAAGTTCCTAAGAAAATAAAAAAAAAGAATTACCATATATCTAGCATCCCACTTCTTGGTATATATCTGAAGGAAGTAAAATCAGGATCTTGAAGAGATACCTGCACACCCATGTTCATTGCAGCATTATTTATAATAGCCAAGACATGGAAACAACCTATGTGTCCATGGACAGCTAAATAAAGAAAGAAAATATGGGCTCTAGCTGGTTTGGCTCAGTGAATAGAGCATCAGCCTGCCGACCGAAGGGTCCTGGGTTTGATCCTGGTCAAGGGCACTTGCCTGGGTTGCAGGCTCAATCCCCAGTAGGGAGTGTGCAGGAGGCAGACGATTAATGATTCTCTCTCATCATTAATGTTTCTCTCTCTCTCCCCTTTCCCTTCCTCTCTGAAATCAATAAAAAATATTTTTTAAAAAATAAAGAAAATATGGTGTATATATATGCAATGGAATATTATTCAACCATAAAAAAATAAGAAATCCTGCTATCTGTAACAGTAATGATGAATCGTGTGGGTATTATGGTAAGTAAAATAAGTCAGGCAGAAAAAGATAAATACTGGATGATATCACTTATATGTAGAATCTAAAAAAACAAATTCATAGAAACAAAGAATAGATTGACAGTTGCCAGAGGCTAGTGGGTGGGGAATGGAGGAAACGAGATGTCAATCAAAGGGTACAAATTTAGTTATAAGATAAATAAGCTCTGGCAATCTAATATGCAGCATGGTGACCATAGTTTCTTAACCATGGTATTTCTACTCAAAATTCAATAACATCTTAAATGTTCTCACCACAAAAAACCCCAAAGGTAACTATGTGAGGTAACATATGTGTTAACCTAACCTTATTTGATACTCATTTCACAATATATATATATATGTATATCAAGTCATCACATTGAATACCTTAAACACACACAATGTTATATGCCAATTATATCTCACTAACCCTGGGGAAAACGAAGTCAGAAAGTAGTTATTAGCCAACACTGGCTAGAAGGAAACACAAGGACTTCCAAGGAGCTAGTGATGCTGTTTCTTGATTAGGTGCTGGATACACAGATCTGTGGGATTGAGGTATATACTTACAATATGTACACTTTCCTGTCTGTAGATTACACTTCAGGAAAAGGTCAATTTAAAGACATATAGTGTTCTTTTACTTTCATAAACTGTCAAATACTTCTCTCATTTCTTGTGTTCACCCTTTCATCACTGAATTTTAAACTCGTGGCCTTAAATCTGTATCTCGTGACAGTGGGTCACCACCCTAAATACATGTTCATTTCAATTGACGTTTTCATCTCAACTGATCCAAGTGGCTGGAAATGACCAGCTGCACTTGGGTCATACATGAATGCCTAGACTTGGCTGGTGATACTATGTGGCTCTATCACCACGATCTCTGGTATGTACACCTGACGCAGAATGCCAGGTGTAAGTTAATGAAAAACAAGGAGGGGCGGAGGGGAGGGGGAGCTTAATCCTGTCAAGGTTTGTTAATGAGAAAAGATTAATTATATTCTTTGTATTTTCAGCGAAGAATTCATGCTTGTGAATGTAACATTCCTGCCAAATCAGACAGTTGATAAAATATTGACTTAAAATGTTAAATTCTTTTTGTGAATTGGTGTCATCATTGATCTTGGGGGAGAAAAGGTGCTGATTATCACCAAAAATATCCCTTATTCATTGTGCACGTAAGAGGGGCTCAATATAGTTTTGTTGACTTGCACTCTTTGTCAAAAGTCCTGAGTCTGTTTTCCCCTAAGCAGTTAATAGTTCATAGAATCATAGAGAAACAGAGCCAGAAAGGTCACGTAGAATACACTCTGTTATATCATGAATGGCATCTCAAAAGCTTGAAACTATCTTGTGCATTTAAAAGCATCTGATGGCATTTACTTGCTGCGGGTGATAGTTTCTTAATCTGGAGGCTCCCATAAATAAGCAATTTTGGTGATCCAAAGCCCAGAGAAACCTTGAGAATATCATGCTAAGGTAAGTACGTCAGACAGAAACAGTGAAGAGCCCAGAGCATAGTCTCAGCATGTCAGTAGGTAATAGTACAGTGCTCAAGGAAGAAAACTATGTCAACTAATGAACTCATCTGGATCCAGAGGGGGATTTTAGGAAAATGTGAGTCAATCTGCTATGCCTGGGAAGCTTGGCAATGGGCTAGGCTTTGCCTTTCCTAGCTTCATCTAAATCAACCACTGCTCCTCACACTCACACTGACATAGCACTGCTTGCTAGGCCTCAACACCAAGAACAGTATTACTCTAGCTTACAATAGGTTACATCTTTTAGAAATGTTATTATAAATCATTCATTCATACAAAAGGAGATAGATAGATGATAGATGATATAGATAGATAGATAGATAGATAGATAGATAGATAGATAGATAGATAGATCCTATCTGATTAGGTTTAAATTCCTGCTCCATATCTTGCTGGGAGATTTCAGAGGCATAATTGGACCTTTAAATTTTCTCATCTGCAAATGGGATTAGTAATTTATTTCATAAAATTGCTTCAAATGAATAGCATTAGCTAATGTATACAAAGTACTTACCACAGGTATAAATGTGAGCTTTAAAATAATAACAACAACAACAATAATAATAGTTTATAAGACATCATTATTAAAACTTGCATGGCATTGTCTTGCTGAGAGCTGACAAAGATTTCCTAAGAGAAAGTGAGCAGAGCCTGAATCTTGGTTTATCACCTTTGGTCACATGTTACCCCACAACTCTGAGCTTCTTGAACTTCTTTCTCCCAGTATTTCCATCTACTGAATAATTCATTTCTGCACACCGAGATTCAAGTTAATATTTAAATTCTCCTCTCATGTAGGAATCATATTTATTATTATGTCTGCCATGTTTCATTGATTTACCAAATTCCAAGGGGGAGGCAGGTCTGTCAAGCACAGTAATAAATGTATATGTTGAACAGGTAAAGAGAAGATCCAGTGGAGAAATCATAGCTGACAGGTCACCTCTGTTCTAGTCACCTCTTGTGAACCAGGATGCATTCAAGTCACATGTTCTGCTCAAGGAGAAATGCCTCATAAACAGGTAGTAGGAGAGGAAAGCATTTAACCAAAGACAGGTAGTCTCTACCGAAAAACAAAACTAGGACATTCTAACCAGCTTTTAAATCTGTGGACGAGATAGTTGCTTAGACTGAGGTACTCACATTGATTACTCCCAGTACAAAAGTGATAAGCTCAGCACTCTCTCTCTGAGGAGCACCCTGCACCTTCCCCTTCCCTCACTCCTCCCCCCAGGACCCTTACCTTGCCTCTCTGCTGAGCTCCAAGGGCCCTTCTGCCCCTGTAACTGGTTTCCTGAGCCTACGCAGCCAGGCTGGCTCACTTCTTCTACCTCTGTAACTTTCTAAACTTTCTCCTATAATTTAAAATTTTAAAAGTGATAAGCACAAAAATACTCAAAATGGATTAACTATAAAACTTTTAGAAGAAAACAAGGGACAAGCTTTATGACATTAACCTCGATAATGATTTCACAGAGAAGACGCCAAAAGCACAGGCAACAAAACAAACCAGGGGGCTACATCAAACTAACAAGCTTCTGCACAGCAAAGGAGACAGTTACCAAGGTGGAAAGCAGCCTATGGATGGAAGGGAATATTTGCAAACCATATATCTGATAAGGGGTTAATTTCCAAAATATATGAGGAACTTCTACAACTCAATAGTAAACAAATAATAACCCAATTTTTAAAACAAGCAAAGGACTTGAACAAACAACATTTCCCCAAAGAAGACATACAAATGGCTAATAGGTATATGAAAAGATACTCAATATCATTAATCATCATAGAAATGCAAGTCAAAACCCCAATGAGATATTACCTCACATCTGTTAGGATGGCCATTATAAAAAAAGAAAAAGATAAAGATAACAAGTGTTGGCAAGTGTGTAGAGAAACTGGAACCCTTGTGCACTGTTAGTAGGAATGTAAAATGATGCAGCCCCTATGGAAAATAGTGTGGAATTTCCTCAAAAATTTAAAAATAGAACTACCATATGATCTAGCAATCCCACTTCAGGATATATATCCAAAAGAATTGAAATCAAGATTTCAAAGAGATATCTGCACTCCCATGTTTATTGCAGCACTGTTTACAATAGCCAAAACACAGAAGCTACCCAAATGTCTGTCCATGGATGAATCGATAAAAGAAAACTATATATATTCTCAATAAAAGAGCACTTTAACAGCTGATAACTCACTTAATTTTCACTCCTTTTCAGGTTTAACTGATTTGAAATAATGAGTGAAACCAGACTAAGCTTTGAACAAAGAAAAATTTATCCTAAGGTACCACTAGACTTTTTTTTTTTAAGGGGATACATAAAATATAAAGTTTACGGTACAAAACTGGCAACAATTGATGAATTTAAGGAGCACAAATACTGAATAAAATGATTCTTGATGTTTGTGATTCCATTGCTTCCCATTATCAGCAGTGCCTGGACCAGAACAGTCATCAGTTTGAAAACAGGCATTGACAAAAAATTATTCATTTCTGTAGATTCTTTGAAAATGAATTGTGTGTTAATAAACACTGAGTTTATAATCTTTCAAACTGTGTATGCATTTTTGGGACACCCTGTATATAGATATTTAGTGGACTATTATTTAATCTTAAAAAGGAAGGAAATCTTGCCATTTGCAAAAACATGGATTAACCTGGAGGACATTATGCTAAGTGAAAAAAATCAGACTCAGAAAGGCAAATACTGCCCAATCTGACCTTTCTGTGATTCCAAATAGTCAAACTCATAGAAGCAGAGAGTAGAGTGGTGGTTGCCAGGGGCTGAAGGCACAGGGAGAAATGTGGTGATGTTGGGTCAAAGGTTACAAAATTTCACTTATGCAAAATGAATACCTTCTTGAGATTTCATGTACAGCATGGGGACTATAGTTAACAGTACTGTACTGTACACTTGAAATGTGCTAAGAGGATAGATCTAAAATTAAGTCTTCATTGCCAGAGGCCATACGACCTTCAACATTTACTATGTGGTCTTTGACAGAAAAACATTGCTGACCCCTGCTTTAGGAGATGAAGAAATAAACAATGGCTCACTCAGAAAAATAAAATAAAAAAATAAAATTAAATTAAATTAAATTAAGTCTTCTCACCACACATACACAAAAGAAAATGGTAACTATGTGGAGATGATGAATATATTCATTAGCTTGATTGTGATGAGCATTTCAAAATGTATATGCATCAAAGTAGCAATTTGTACTTTAAACACATACAGTGCTTACATGTCAATTTTATCTCAATAGAGCTGTTTAGAAAAAGAATGATAAGCACATTGCCTTCTAAAAGTTGTGTTCAGAGATAGATACCAGCACATGAACTCAACCCCAACAAACACAACCACTAAACGAAACTGGTGGGATACTTTTTTCCCCACTTTTAGAGAAGAGAAGAAAGAAGGAATAAGATCTGGCCCACAGCATCCTTGACTGGAAACTCCTAGAAATTCTTTGCATTTAATAGTAATAAGGGGTTGATTTATCTACATTAGTCATTTCTACCCTGGCTGCCCAGTAGAATCACCAAGGGAACTTTCAAAATATACTGATGTCTGGGCCTACACCAGACCAAATAAATCAGAATTTCTTGGTGATGAGGTTTGGGCATAAAATCTTGCTGTTATTTTATTTTGTTGTTGTTTTTTTAAATACATTTTTATTGATTTCAGAGAGGAAGGAAAAAGGGGAGAGACCAATATAAATATCAATGATGAGAGAAAATCACTGGCTGCATGGAGCCCATAACCCGGGCATGTACCCTGACCAGAAATCGAACCATGATCTCCTGGTTCATAGGTTGATGCTCAACCATTGAGCTACACTGGCTGGGCACTTGCTGTTATTTTAATGTCTTGAGGACTTTTAGTAATATTCCCTCTCTTGTTCCTGACATTGGTAATTTGTATTTTCTCTCTTTTTCCTTTAATCAATTTGTCTAGAGTTTCCAAAATCTATCAATCTTCTTATAAAGCCAGGCTTTTGGCTTCACAAATTTTCTCTATTGCTTTTTTGTTTTCTATTTCTACTCAGATATTTTCATTTCCTTTCTTCTTCTGACTTTTGGATTTAATTAGCTCTTTTCTGGTTTCTTAAGGTAGAAGCTTAGGTCATTAATTGTAAGTGTTTATACCTTTCTATTATAAATGCTATAAATATCTTTTTTTATTTTAATATATTTTATTGATTTTTTTACAGAAAGGAAAGGAGAGGGATAGAGAGTTAGAAACATCGATGAGAGAGAAACATCAATCAGCTGCCTCCTGCACACTCCCCACTGGGGATGTGCCCACAACCAAGATGCATGCCCTTGACTGGAATCAAACCTGGGATCCTTCAGTCCACAGACCAATGCTCTATCCACTGAGCCAAACCGGTTAGGGCAAATGCTATAAATATCTTTGTAAGCACTTTTTAAAAAAGCCTTAGCTGCATCCCACAACATTTGACTTGTCACATTTGCATTTTCATTCAATTAAAAATATATTCTTAATTCCCTGTGACTCCTTCTTTGGTCCATGGGTTTTAGAAATGTGTTTAGTTTCTAATTATTTGAGGATCTTCGAGCTATCTTTCAGTTATTGGTTTCTAATTTAATTCTGCTGTAGTTAAAGAACATACTTTGTATGATTTGAAACCTTAAAATTTAATGAGACTTGTTTTATGGCCAAATGGTTTATTTTGGCAAAGCTCCTGCATACACGTGAAGATACTGTATACTACACAGTTGTTGTGGAGTGTCCTAAGAATGCCAGTTAGGTGAAGTTGGTTGATGGTGTGATCAAGTCTTCTGTATCCTTACTAATTTTTTAACTACTTATTTTTCAATTATTGAGAGAGAAGTGCTGAAATCTTTAACTATAATTATGGATTTGTCTATTTGTCCTTTCAGTTTGACTAGTATTGCAGCATAAGGTTTGTTTTTTATTTTAACTTTGCAGATGATTCTAATATGCAACCACAGTTAAGCAATGTTGCTCTAAACCAATAATCCTCAAACTTTAACATGCTTCAGAATTTCTTAGAGGGATTATTAAAACCCAGATTACTAGGCCCTGTTCCCAGAGTTTCTAATTTAGTAAGTCTGGAGGAATTTGCATTTCTCAGAGTTCCCAGGTACTATTGATACTGCTTGGTCCAGAAACCACACTCTAGGATCACTGACTAGAAAGACAAATACCATGAGATTTCACTTAATGTGGAATCTAAAAAAAAAACACAAAATAAGTGAACAAACAAAACAGAAACAAACTAATAGGTTCAGAGAACAAATTGGTGGTTGCCAGATGGGAAGGGGGTGGGAGGGAATGGATGAAAAAGGAGAAGCGATTAAGATGTATAAATTGCTGCCTGACCAGTTTGGCTCAGTGGATAGAGCATTGGCCTGTGGACTGAAGGGTCCCAGGTTTGATTCTGGTCAAGGGCATGTAGCTAGGTTGTGGGCACATCCCCAGTAGGGGGTGTGCAGGAGGCAGCTGATTGATGTGTCTAACACTCTCTCCCTCTCCCTTCCTCTCTATAAAAAATCAATAAAATATATATATTTTTAAAAAGATGTACAAATTGCCAGTTATAAAAACAGCCATGAGGATGTAAAGTACAGCATAGGGAATATAGTCAATAATATTGTAATAACTATGTATGGTGTCACATGGGCACTAGACTTATCAGAGTTATCAGTTCATAAATTATATAAATGTATAATCACTATGTTATATACCTGAAAATAATTAATTGGAAAATAAAAAAAAAATTATAAAGAATCACCGACTAAGCCAAAGTTTCTCAATCTTGGTTGCATATTAGAATTACCTGAGAGGCTTTTAAAACTATAATGCACAAGCTACAACCAGACCAATTAAATTTAGGACCTGCATGGGGAAAGGAGGACCCAGGCATTATGGCAAACAGTGCTTATACTTTGGACTACAGCAATCTTTATCCTTTAAGCTCTTCTATATGATTCTCATATAAACAATCAAGATTGAAAATCGCTACTCTATACTAAAGTAATTCGCTGGAGTGTCCAAGAAATTCTTTGGGGCTCATGACTAACATTTCATCAGTGTCCCCCGAGTAAAAAACACCGTGCCGTATGAATGATGTAGTGTGCTGGAGCAGGGGGTTGGGTTTTAGCTCCCCCTCTTCTACTGCCAACCCAGCAGTTTGCTCTTTTGTAAAATGGAGCCAAAATTTCCTGACCTCTTCCTACAATATACATTGACTTAAATTATCCAGGTACTCTTTATCCTACCTAATACTTGCAGGGAAATTCATGCATAAGGTTTGTTTGAGGAATACTCCAAATAAACTTTAACAGCCTATTAGCCCATTAGTAAAGTCATTAATCAAGAATCTTTTAATTTTCCATTAACCCTCCTATTTTCCTTCACTTCATCCTTGGACTTTGATCAAGGAGAAACCATTCTGGCAGAAGAATTATGGCAAACAGTGCTTATACTGTGGACTACAGCAATAACACAGCCTTCTATTTTTCTTCTCCTTTTTCCTTTTTCTCTCCTCCTCCTCCTTTTAAATTAAAAAATTTTTTTCAGAGTAATTTTACCCAAACTATAGATTATGTAATTTTTATGATAATCATGTGAGACAGGCAGAACAGGTATTGCTATCCACCTTTTCAGCTGAAGCAGGTAAAGAACATGCACAAGGAACTAGTGTATAACACAAGAAGGAAAAATGTGCATAAAAATAGAAAGAACAGATTTCAGACAGTCTCAGAGCCAACTTGGAGATTCACTAGGTTAAGGGCCACCATGGTTAGAAGTGAATATTTAGAAATAGAGTCATCCAGCCATTTTACAAAAGGTGAACATGGAAGTGAAAAGAGACTAGGATTGACAGACAGGAGAACTGAGTTCTGGCCAGATCCCACAAGCATTTCAAACTCACATCCAAAAGTATTTCCCCTCCCTCACCCATTCCACTGCCACCCTCATCTCCTGTGGTGATCATCTCAATAAATGGCCTAGGGCAGGATCCTGGGATTCATCCCTCCTTGCATCCATCTCTAAGTCCTCTCAGTTACAGAATTCTGCTACAAATCTTTCAGATCCATCTCTTCCTCCCCATTTCTTCTGCCACTGTCTCAGTTCAGGCCCTCACAATGCCTGGCCTTGGTTAGGTTACTATCTATCTATCTATCTATCTATCTATCTATCTATCTATCTCTCTATCTACATATAAAGAGCCAGCGTCCATAACGACCAAGGCTCGACCGAACACTGGAAGTCAGTGCTGGGTTGACTGCAGCCAGTGCCAGAGCAGTGACCCAGTCACCATGGCAGCTGTTGATCAGCTGTTGCCTCTCTCTTTCTCTCCCAGCTTCACCAGCAGCTGCGCCTCTGTTTCTCTCCAGGCCTCCTCGGGGGCTGCTCATCAACCCCGCCTCTTTGATCAGGCACAGATATAGGCCCGGAGACGCTGACTGGCATAGAAACCGATGAATCAGAACCAAATCTGGGTGAAGTGCCAGGAGCCAATGGCTGCCTAGGAGGGGGAGCTTTTGATGCTGACTGGCATAGAAACTGACCAATCAGAACCAAATCTGGGTGAAGTGCCAAGAGCCAATGGCTGCCTAGGAGGCGGAGCTTTTGACGCTGACTGGCATAGAAACCAAACAATCAGAACCTACTCTGGGTGAACTGCGAAGGCAGAACCTAAGGTGGGGGCTGAGGAGGGGTTTTAAGGGCAACAGCTGTTTGGTGTAAGGTGTAAGAAAGCAGTTCAATTTTTTTAATGACCGGTTTGGTAGTATAGTGCATATGGCTGGCTATCAGTCCAGATATAGAGATTATGTATTTTTGTCTGCCAAGAGCATCTCCTCCTGCTGAAAAAGGCTTTCCGCCTCCCCACCCCTCCCCCCTTTAGGTAATCCTATCCTATATAATCTATCTATATTACTAAAAGGGTAATATGCTAATTAGACCAGGTCAACCAGCCATCTTCTGGAAGTCTGACTTCCTTCCAGACAAAGCCATGGTGGTGGGGGCCAAGGCAGAGGCAGTTAGGGGTGACCAGGTCAGCAGGGGAGGGCAGTTAGGGGCGAGATCAGGCTGGCACGGGAGGGCCGTTGGGAGCGAGATCAGGCCTGCAGGGTAGGGCAGTTTGGGGAGATCAGGAAGGCAGGCAGAGGCAGATAGGGGCGATCAGGCAGGCAGGCAGGTGAGCGGTTAGAACCCAGCAGTTCCAGATTGCAAGAGGGATGTCCACCCGCTGGGGGTCGGACATCCCCCAAGGGGTCCCCATTTGGAGAGGGTGCAGGCTGGGCTGAGGGGGGACCCCCCCCCATGCACAAATTTCGTGCACCAGGCCTCTAGTAGTTGTATAACTGGTCTCTGGGTTTCCTTCTACTTTGCCTTTTCAGAACATCTACCACTTCACCTGCCTCCCCAAGAGCTTTGGAAAACCGAAATGGTCTGTCATGCTCTACTTACTATTCATTTACTCTCCACCATCAAGTGGGTGAAGCCTAAAGTCCCAAGCAAACCATCCTATCTTTCTGATTTGGTCTCTGCCTTCTTCTCTCACTTCATCGTTCACCACTCATGACTTCAGCCAAGTTTTGCAGTTCTTCCACTGTCACCTTTGGCTTTGAGACTCTTTCTGAAAGTCTCCCCCTTCCCCTGCCCATTGCCTGGATAAAATTAACTCACGCATCTAGGCTCAGCTTAAGTTGGAATTTTTCCTGGCACCCCTTTTATAGGTTCCTTTGATACTCCCAAAGCATCTCATGCAAACAAAAAACAAAAGTCTCAATTCACCCTAAATTGTGTTGGCTCACAAATCTGTGTCCCTCACTAAACTGAGCTGTGGGATAGCAGGGAGAGCATCCTATTCAGTGTTTGGTATTGAATATTCATCCAACAAATATTTGAGGACCTACTTTATGCTAAATGTCTAGGTGTAAGAGATATAGCGGTGAAGAATGCAAAGACACTTTAAAAAAATTTATTGTTCAGATTATTACAGTTGTTCCTCTTCCCCACCCCCACAGCTCCCCTCCACCCAGTTCCCACCCCCCCTGACTGTCCTCATCCATAGGTGTACGATTTTTGTCCAGTCTCTTCCCGCACCCCCCACATCCCCTTCCCCCTGAGAATTGTCAGTCCACTCCCTTTCTATGCCCCTGATTCTATTATATTCACCAGTTTATTCTGTTCATCAGATTTTTTATTAACTTGATTTTTAGAGTCACTTGTTGATAGATATGTATTTGTTGTTCATAATTTTTATCTTGCCTTTTTCTTCTTCTTCCTCTTCTTAAAGAATACCTTTCAGCATTTCATATAATACTGGTTTGGCAGTGATGAACTCCTTCAGCTTTTTCTTATCTGTGAAGCTCTTTATCTGACCTTCAATTCTGAATGATAGCTTTGCTGGGTAGAGTAATCTTGGTTGTAGGTTCTTGCTATTCATCACTTTGAATATTTCTTGCCACTCCCGGTCTGGCCTGCATAGTTTCTGTTGAGAAATCAGCTGACATTCGTATGGGTACTCCCTTGTAGGTAACTAACTGTTTTTCTCTTGCTGCTTTTAATATTCTCTCTTTGTCTTTTGCTCTTGGCATTTTAAATATGATGTGTCTTGGTGTGGTCCTCTTTGGATTCCTTTTGTTTTGGGTTCTCTGCGCTTCCTGGACTTGTAAGTCTATTTCTTTCACCAGGTAGGGGAAGTTTTCTGTCATTATTTCTTCAAATAGGTTTTCAATATCTTGCTCTCTCTCTTCTTCTGGCACCCCCATAATTCAGATGTTGGTACGCTTGAAGTTGTCCCAGAGGCTTCTTATACTATCTTCATATTTTTGGATTCTTTTTGCTTTTTGTTTTTCCGGTTGAGTGTTTTTTGTTTCTTTGTATTTCAAATCTTTGACTTGATTCTTGGGATCCTCTAGTCTCCTGTTGGATCTCTGTATATTATTCTTTACTTCAGTCAGTGTATGCTTAATTTCTAGTTGGTCCTTTTTCATATCCTCGAGGGACTCACTAAATTTATCGGCGGTTTCTAGAAAATTCTTGAAGAACCTTATAACTGTGGTTTTGAACTCTATTTCCAGTCGTTTGCTTTCCTCCATTTCTTTCATTTGTGACCTGTTTCTTTGTCTCCGCATTTTGGCTGCTTCCTTGAGTTGATAGAGTGGCTTTGTGTGCTAGGTGTCCTATAGGGCCCAGTGGCTCAGCCTCCCCAGTTACCTGAGGTGGACACTCTTGGTGCACCCCTTTGTGGGCTGTGTGCACAGTCTTGTTGTAGGTAAGTCTTGATTGTTGTTGGTATCACTGGGAGGTATTGACCTCCAGGCCAATTGGCTGTGAAGATCAGTTGTGTCTACAATGGGAGAACTTCTGTGCTGGAGACACCCTTATGGGGCAGGACTTGCTTCAGTGGGGCTTTGGAACTCACTGTGTCTGCCCCCTGAGTGTGTCCCTTATGGATCTCAGGAGTTGTAATCCCACTCTGACCACTGGGTACACTGGCTCTTGGATTTCCAAGGAGGTGCAAATTTAGCTTTGCCTGAGGCCACCCAGCAGGAGCTACAGAGATCTGCAGATTCCTCTTCTTTGTTTGGGTTTTGGAGGTGCCCAGATGAGGCCCAGCTGTGAAGCAGTGCAAGCTGCTGTGGAGCCTTGGGCCTTCTTTTGGATGTTCTGGGTCTCTCTGACCCAGCTGCAGTTTGTTAGGTAATTTTAGATTGCAAAGGGCCAGGCCATTCATATGCAAAAGCCTCTGCACACAGTTGGGATGGGGTTGTAAATTGGGTGGGGTGGGGTCTCAGGGAATCAACAGGGCAGAGCAAACAGCAATGGCTGACCTTCAGCCCTGCCCTAAGAAGCCCCCGGGTCTCAGTGTCCTGCAGTAATCGCTGCAAACACCTCTGAGAAAAAGCCGCCCTCGTGTTCCTGCCCGATGCCAGACAGTCCAGTTTCTTCCCCTTCTCTCCCCCCGCCCTCCCCGTATGAGTCTGGGTCCCCAGAGTCTCGCCCAGAACTGGAGTTCAGAGCGGTTGGGAGCTTGTGTCTCCCTCCCGATTGAAAAAGACAACCGCGTTCTCAGTTGCCAGCCCTTTCCGAGTGCGTGCCTCTGTATCTCTGCCTTTACTTCCGCAGCTCCTCTGAGTCTCAGTGTGCTTTTCTCTTCCCTTCTAGTTGTAGAATTTCCACTCAGCCAGCCTTCCTGTGGTTCTGGATGATGTCCGTTTTGTCTTTTAGTTGTAGTTTTGAAGTGGCTGTGCGAGGCAGCAAGTTCAGGTGTTTACCTGTGCCACCATCTTAGTTTCTCTCTCTCTCTCTCTCTTTTTTTTTTGCAAAGACACTCTTGCTATCCATTGGGAGATGACATAATAAATGAAAAAGTAAATAATCAAGAGAACATGAGAGTGAACATACTATGTAGAGAATTAAATCAGATATGAAAGTGAGTGGGTGGCTACCTCAGCTTGGTATGTCAGGACGTTCCCACAAGTCATGTCTGGGGAAGTGACACTAGTTGGCAAGTGCATTCCAAAGAGCCAGGTCTTCTGAGAGAGCATCTCAGCAGGGAGGACTACCAGTGCAAAGGCCAAAGAACCAAAGGCATCCCAGTGCCAATCGTGGAAGAGGAGTGAATTTGGGGATCAAAGAAGGCAGGGACTATATTATGTAAACTTTGTATAGAGCTTTGATTTTGTTCCAAGTGTGATACGGAGTGCCATGAGCTGACTTATACTTTTGAAGAGACCTCTTTTTAAAAGGGCTGCTATTTAGATAATGGGCCGTCGGGAATGGAAACAGCGACCAGTTTGGAGGAGACAGGATAGTGTCCTGGAGAGGGTGGCCGCAGCGGTTCTGGAGAAAGTGCACGGACTTGGAATCTGTATGTGTTGGTGGCCAGGACCAGCTGGTGAGCCACAGATTGGGGCTCAGGGCGCCTGGACAGTGACGGGGGACCAGCAGCGCTGGGCGACTTCTAAGAGGAGGAGGAGGAGGATCTTGGAAAAGTCCCTCGCATTCCCGGACGCCGGGGAGAATTCAGGTCAGGCATCTGGAGGGAGACACGCCCAGCCCCGTGGGCGGCAGGGAGAGCCGGGCGGGCGGCGAGCGCGGACTCCGAGCTCCACGTGCTCCGCGCGGGGGTTTCCGCGTCCTCCGGGCGTGGCCGGAAAAGGAAGTCGGCGCTGCAGTGGCCGCCCCAGTCACAGCGGCGGCCCGGGCCAAGCCCCGCCACCCGCCCGGTCCGGCTCGGCTTCGGAGGCAGCGCCGCGGGACCCCGAGCCTGCCCCGCCGAGCAGCGCCCGCCGCGCCTTCGGGCGCCCAGCACGCCGATGGGGCCGCAGCGGCCGCCGCTCTGCGCCGCGGCCGCCCTGCTCTGGGGCGTCCTGCTCCGGCTGGTAAGGGGGGCGGGCGGCGGCGGGCGGGCCTCCCGGGGCGGGGCTGGGCCCCGGCTCCTTCCCTCCCCCCCACCCGGCCCGACCTCTCCGCCCGCGCCTCCGCGGCCTGCTCTGCTTCTCCCCCGTCTCTCCCCTCCCCTCCCCTCCCCTCCCCTCCCCTCCCCTCCCCTCCCCTCCCCTCCCCAGTACTCCCCGTCCTTCCAGCCACTTTTTCACCTTTTCCCCTCCACCCTCCCACCCCCCACTCCTGTCCTTGGAAGCCCTCGAAGTACCAACCCCCAAGGAAGCCCCTTAAGCCACATTGACCTTGGTGCCTCTATAGTGTTCTGGGCATTTTTAATCCACCTCTGAGATTTGTCGTCTAGCCTTTCTTCCTGCTGCTGCTTAGCCTCTTTCCTCCTCGGGAAGAAGGAAAATAAAATGTACACGGTCCCTGGAAGGTCAGCCGTTGTTCAAGGACTGCGCTTCAGTTTCGTTGCTCCGATAGGTGTTTTGTTTTGTTTCGTTTTGTTTTGTTTTTCCTTCCGCTGTAGTTCCTTCCTCGCCTTGGGGTTCCTTTGATTCCATTCTGGGAGGTTTTGGTAATAGCAATCATTTAAAAATAACTTTAAAAAGAACATAACGAAAGTGGTCTCTGGTTCTCTGCCTCCTTGAAAGGGGAGAGGAGTAACAAGTTTGTTTTCACAATTACAGGAAAGTGGTGAGGTTTTAACATTCACCATCAAACCCCGGGAGCTCCTGTGGGTGGTCAGCAGCCTGTGTTCCGCGGTTCCGTTTTTGTTTCGTGTAGATTTCACTTAGGGAGTTTCAGGTTGGAAACTTTTAGGAGCTTTATTTACACAGAATCTGTAGGATGCATGCCTGTCTAGTTCTTACCATTAGAATGTGCAACTTCTTGGAAAGAGTGTATTTTGCATATTCTCCACTTTAAAGGATTACTATTAGTGACTATATTCAATATGAAAGTGTCTTTAACATATTTTTTAGTGTCTTTAACACTTATTAAGAAACCAGAAGCAAAACCCAAAGTGAACACGCGCCTTTGGCTGGTGTATTCATAATTTGCTAGGCAACATTAGGAGCATGAAGAGGTAATGAATCTAAGTATTGTTTGTGGGGGGAGTACAATATAAGCAAAACAACGAAGTAACATCTTAGACTGAACCTTTCAGGTATTATGTAATCAGATATGTCCAAAAGACAACAATGCACATAAAACCATAACCTGGTTGTAAAACTTGTCTGAGTGGTTTTGCACTCATTGTTGTTTGAACTTCTTAAGCTAATTGTAAGAATGTATCTTCTATATCACATTCTCACTAATCCTTTCTCAACACAAATTAATAACTAACCTAATAATACATCAGTTGCTCATAAACTCACATTGAAATTCTTCTTTTTTTACATTTTATTTTATAGTATAATGTTCAGTAGATAAGCAAGATGAAATTCTTATAAAAGCTCCGAGCCCTGGCCGGTGTCATTCAGTGGTTAGAGCATCCGCCCACCCACCGAAGGGTCTTGGGTTCATTCCCTGTCAAGGCAGGTACCTGGGTTGCAGGTTGGATCCTGGCCATGTCTGGGTGTGTGGGGGAGGCAACCAATCCATGTGTCTCTTTGACATTGATGCTTCTCTCTCTCTCTCTCTTTCTTGTTCCCTCCCTCCCTCTTTCATTTTCCCCCTCTCTCTCTCCCTCTCTCCCTTCCACTTTCTCTAAAATCAATGGGGAAAATAACCTTGGGTGAGGAGGATTCACACAAAAAACAAAAACAAAAAAAGCTCTGAACCCTCTCAATAGAAAAATGTAAGCAGACTTTTCATATAATTTTAAGGGCTTACCAAATTTAAAGGTTGCCCTTGCTCTAAATTGTAGCTAGCCTATCACTTCCACATTCTAGTTTTTATTCTTTTTATATTGCGTGTTATATTTTGTTATATCCTACTGTATTAATCTTGGGTTCCGTAGTCCTCGGTTCCAGGGTTGTGTGGACTGTGGGAGGAACAAACTTCCTTTTATCTCCAAGGTTCTTTAGTTTAATAATCAAATAGGCATGAGGCAGATTAGCAAGAGAAAATAATCAACTTTAATGAATACATATGCATGGGAACACGTGCACAGTAAGTTCAGAGACGGAAAAGGAAAATGTGTAACCTGTGTGACTCAGAGGTTAGAACGTGCACTGAAGGGTCAAGGGTTCGATTCCCAGTCAGGGCACATACCCAGGTTGAGGGTTCAATCCTCAGTTGGGGTGCGAATGGGAGGCAACTAATTGATGTTTCTCTCTCACATCAATATTTCTCTCCCTCTCCCTTCTTCTGTCTCTAGAATCAATGAAAAGCATATCCTCCAGTGAGGATTAAAACAAAAGAGGCATTCTGAGTTAGGGATGGGGTACTGTCACTTGGAGGCTTCAAAGAATCATTGCAGGATGATAAACAGATGTTTAGTAAATAGAAGTTCCTGTTACCTGTGATGACCTCCCATTATGGGCAAGACCCCTAATTGAAGTTCTTCCAGGTAGTCAAGGGAGGAGTAGAAGTTTCTCCTGGCCTACAGGTAAAATTGCCCTTAGCTCAAAACAATCCACATAACACAGAGGCACATCTTTGGGGGGATTGGGGGTCTAACTCTGAACCCACAGAACCCAGTAACATTCTCTCACCGCACAAATATTGAGTATCTGTTATATGCCAGGCACTGTGCTGGTGACTGAATAAACTGACAAGAACTTTTTCAGTTGTAAAGATCTTTTTCAGTGCCAACCAGTATTATTGATTTTCTATTTCCTGTTGCTTTCTCAGTGGTTTGTTTTCCTCTTGTCTCTTCCTTTAATCTCCTGAAATGATCTAAATTCTCATTTCTTTCCTTTTTGAGGAACTCAAATAAATCTAGTACCCTTTTCCTTAGCCGGAGCCCTCTCTCCGCCTTCGGCTTACTTACTGGGTACCTAGTTCCTTCCCTACAACACTCTCTAGTACTGGTTGTTTGTTTTGTTTCTTACCATTTTCTCCCTGAAGCCCTTGCTTACCCCTCTTCCCCCAAAATCCAGCCCGAGGTGGCCGCTCTTGAGTTCTTTTGAATTAATGACGCCAGCTTAATCATTTCATTTCTCCTTTCTGGGCTCTTGACGCTGGCACTGCTGGGCATCTTTCCCCTTAGTCATGTAAGAACATCCTCATCTAGAGGCAGCACTCCAGAAGCTGCTGCTGCATTCTTGTAGAAGAGGCAGAGAATTTAAGGGCTTAACGAATTTAAAGGTTGTCCTTGCTCTAAATTGCAGCTAGCCTATCACGCCCACATTCTAGTTTATATTCTTTTTTATTGCACATGTATATTTTGATATATCTGACTATATTAATCTTGGGTTCTGAACTCCTCAGTCCCAGGGTTGTGTGGACTGTGGGAGGAACAAAGTTCCCTTTATCTCCAAGGTTCTTTGGTCTAATAATCAAATAGGCATGAGGCAGATTAGCAAGAGAAAATAACCAACTTTGATGCATACATATGTATGGGAATCCCACATGCACAGTAAGTTCAGAGACGGAAAAGGAAAATCCTATATAATAAAAGCCTAATATGCTAAGTGTTGGACCTCGTTTGACTGTTCAACCAGTTGCTATGACACACACTGACCACCAGGGGGGCAGACGCTCCGACTGGTAGGTTAGCTTGCTACTAGGGTCTGGCTGATACTCTCGTGGTCCCTCCCTGGCCCGATCATGCGGGGGGGGGGGGGGGGGGGGGGGGCAGTCCCTCAGCCTGGCCTGTGAGGATCTGGTGGAAACCAGCAGCCTGACATCCCCAAGGGGTCCCAGATTGTGAGAGGGCGCAGGCCAGGCCGAGGGACCCCCACCAGTGCACGGATTCTAGTGGGTATGTAAAGCATTCTGCTTTGACTTGTAGAATTTAGTATTGGAAAGACCCTTCACATCACATAGCCTCCTCATCTTGTCTTCTTCAAAACAATGACCTCACTGTGTATATGAAGTCAAACTACTGCATGTCCGACTATTTTAATGAATTCTAAACCCATTAACCTTAAGTCTAGAATTAAAAAGAGTGCCTTGTAGGTAGTTGATTCTCTCTTGGCCTTGCTATTTTCCATTTCACACTCATCTTTCTCCAGTGCAACCCAACTCCCAGCCCCAACGTTTTGATCTTTCTTTCACAGTGTTATTTGGACACAGTCACAGAGTTCTGTTTCAGAGAGAATGAATGAAGTTTTTAGCCTGGATCAGTTTTCTAAAATTGCTTCAAAGTTCTCTGAAGAATCCTGAGTCTTCTTCATAATGTTTTTTACAAAAGTTCTGTTCATTTGTTCATATCTTCAAAGATTTTAAAGTGTTCTATAGCCACATCTTGAAATGAAGTGATAATCAGGATCCCCAGTAGAAAAATCTCTTGTCAAAATTTGCATTTCTTTGGTATATTATACCAATTCAAAGAATCTTCTTTAATTCCTTCTCCTCTGCCCTCCTCTCTCAACCTCCTGGGGAAACTAGGTGTGTTCTGCTACCCAGGCTATCTGAGCTGCTGTGCTGTGGTCTGAATTGTGCCCCCCTTCCCAATCCATGTTAAAGCCCTAACCCCCAATGTGATGTTATTTGGAGATAATAGATTTCTATGAGGTCAGAGGGTAGGTCCCTTGTGACCTTATAAAAAAAAGACACCAGAGAGCTTGCTGTCTGTTCCTCCCCGCTGCCCCTTCTCTCTTCAACTCCTCTCCTCCCCACCACCATGTGAAGACACAGTGAGCAGATGGCAGTCTGTACAGGCCAGAAGGAAAGCTCTCAATGGAAGCCAACCTTTTCTAGAACTATGAGAAAATAAATTTCTGTGTAAGCAACCCACTCTATGATATTTTGTTATGGCAACCCAAGCTGACAAAGACAGATTTTAGTATCAGGACTGGGGTACTGTTGTAACAAATGCCTAAACATGTGGAAGCAGCTTTATATCTGGGTAATGGGAGGAGGGTAGAAGAGATTTGGGGTGCATGCCTGAAATGTAGACCTTAAGGGCGATTCTGGTGAGATGTATGACAGAAATGAGGAACAGACATGTCATTGGAAACTGTAGGAAAGGAAATCCTTGTTAAAATGGCAAAGAACTTGGCTGAACTGTGTTCTAGTGTTGTGTGGAAGGAAGAATTGTGAACAATGAGATTAGATATTAGCTGAGGAGATTCCTAGGCAAAGTGTTCATGGAGCAGCTTGGTTCCTCTTTACTGCAAAAGGAGAGAGAGGAATTGAAGAAGGAATTGTTAAGAAAAAGGAACCAGTGTAAAACTTCAGACAATAAAAAAATAAAAGGTAAATGATTCAGGAAAAAAAGAAAAAGGAACCAGAATTTGAAGATTTGAAAATTCTCAGCCTATCCGCATAGGGTGTAGCTGAACAACCATTTGATAACAAATGAGTGGGATTATATGAGCAGAAACACTGCCACTTTGACCTGAAGGAGCTAGATATGGTGCAAAATGAAGAAAGGTTGTTGGACTTACTGGATTTGACAGGATGGGATGATGGATCTATGTGGCTGTGAACTTGCGTTATTCTTCAGGAAGAGGGAGAAATGGTCCCAAAGGCGATTCAGGGGTCATCAGGGTGACTGCCTCAGTTTCAACAAGCCTTAGGTATCTGCTGAGACCCTTGGCGGCGGGACTCCACAAAGCCAAAGCAGTGGGGCCATCCCACAGAGTCATGCCGGTGATGCTGCCTGAAAGATGGGGATGTTGAGCCAAAAGGGACTATTTTTGAGCCTTAGCACGTTACGCGCCATGTCAGTCACCCGCGGTGACTGAAACGGAAAGGAAGACAAAACAGGCTTGGTGCTTAACGTGTTAAGATCTAAAGGAATTTGTATTGCTAGGTTTTAGACTTCCTTGTGTCCCATCACCCATTTCTTCTTTCCAGTTTCTCCCTTTGTAATGGGAATGTCTATCCAAATGCCTGTCCACCATTGTATTTTGAAAGCACGTAGCTTATCTGGTTTCACAGGTTCACAGCCAGAGAGGGATTTTGCCTCAGGATGAATTATAGCTTGAGTCTTACCATATCTGGTGTAGATGATATTTAGATGAGACTTCAGACATTAGAATTGATACTGGATAGAATGATTAGGACTTTAGGGGCTGTTAAGGTAGAATGAAATGTATTTTGCATGTGAGAAGGACATGAATTTTGGGGGCTAGAGGCAGATGCTGTGGACTGCTTTTCGTACTCCCAAATTCTTGAGTTGAAGTCCTAACCCCTAATGTAGTGGTATTTGAAGATTGGGCCGTTCGAATGAGATCATCTGGGCAGGGTCCTTATGATGATTGTTGCCTTGCTCTTCTCCCCACCCCCACCCCCCCCCACCACCATGTGAGGACATAGTGAGAAGGCAGCCATCTACAAGCCAGAAAGAGAGCCCTTACCGAAATCAACCATGTTAGTACCTTGCTCTTGGATTTTTAGGTTCTGGACTAGGAGAAAATAAAATTGTGTTGATAAAGCCACCCAGTTTATAGTATTTTGTTATGGCACCCTGAGCTTAGACATGCTGGTTTTGTCACATTCCTCCTTTAACTGAGATTTCAGGCAGTTTTTCTTTTACCTTCTCTATTCTGAGCTATCTCTGTGAATTCTGCATCTCATTCATTGTCTGCTTTCTAAGTCACTGATAATTGTGTATCTTCTTCCCAAAATGCAACTCTTCCATATACATCTCCTTTTAAACTCAAACCTGGAAGATTCAGGAAGGTTATGATGTCCTAGATTACATAGAAAGTTAAGAAAAAGAAGACTAGAACCAAGGGATTTTAGGCATTTCTTGATATTTTTTTCACTAAATTCTGTAATAATTATTTTTTTGTGAATGCAAAATAAATCACAAGACTGGATAAATTTGTGAAGTTATTCATAAGAAAAGGTTTAAAGATAGGAGAAGTCATGTTTATTATATATTTGATTTTTTTTGTTGTTATTGTTAAAAATCACCTGAAATTGGTTCTGTTTTAAAAACCCCAAGATACTATTAAGAAAAAAATTTTTTTATTGTGTTAGGCCAGAATTTGCCAAACTTAACCATGCCTTATGGTCTTAAATCAACTCTGATTTGTGCATTTATATTGCCTGCTTAGCCTTTTAAGCATTTGAGTTTGTGAATTCTGGTGTAATTCATAAATTCTCTAACATCTGAGATACATCATTAAGTAGTAAGATTACTTGGGAAAAACCAGGAAGAAGTCTGGATCTACATAGCAAGTAGACTATAAGCCCCATGAAGGAGAAATCCTATCTGACTCATTCTCTACTGTCTCCCCTACTACCTCATAGACTGCAGAGTGTTGAATGAATGCATGGTCTCCTCTCCCAAACCTAGTATCTCTTAGCCTGTATATTACATATCCCCAGATTCTCCAAGTGCAAGGAATGATTCTGGCTCTACTTTTTCCCTGACCCACAGACTCCTTGGACTCCCTGTAAATCCCTATTTGATGCCCTAGCATGGATGCAGGGTTGGGAGTAGTATGTTAGGTAAACTTTTAGCTAGAGAATTGTTATTTTCAAAAGGAATATAGAAAATAGATCCAGTGCTGGAAGATACCTTTTGAAGGGAAAGAAGAGTAGAAGACAAAAAAATCAAACCTGTTAACCAAGGTCAAAGAAGACTCTTCGAACTGTGCTGTTAGTTTGGACAGTAGAACAGGCCTGTTCCCAGTAAGTTAATATTGGGCTGGTGAGTCAGCAGCATCAAGAGTCTGTTGGAACAGAGGCCAGGAATTCAGATGCCTGTGGTTGGAACTACCAAGTGGCAGGAGTGCAAAGCATGAACACAGCCCCAAGAGGCATCCTGAAGGTTAGAGCAAAATTGACTCAGTGTAAGTATGCTTATAAAATAGAAGTCCTTAGACATGTCCCTCTTTAAGGTCTGATTGGTCCGGGAAAATGAGGAGATAGTACACCTGCAAGCATGTGAATATGGTATCCACCACTACAGTTCTCTTTTAGATTTTGGTAATCGTTTGTCACTTGTCATACCAAAAGCTATTTGGAGAAAGATGGTCAAAGGAATAGGCAGCTATAACATTAAGATAGACTTAAACATAAATACTCTTTGATTTGAAAAGAAGATGATGGAATATGATTGAAGTCAAGTGATCTGAATAAGTAAATTAGGAATTGTTCACAAACAACAACCATCCCATGAAGTTTTATATGAGGTGAATTTGAGTCAAAAAAGGAAGGACTACTTTATACTATGGGCTAGTTTACTTCCCTTGCAAGTGAGGGTCAAGTAAAATGCAGAAAATAAAGGCACTGGTGTGAGGTTGATGATTTGATGGCCCTAGAGAGCATTTGATTCCATGACCAGTGGTTGTAGAAGATGGTGTGAAGAGGGAGGATTTGGGGCAAGCAGTAAGGAGCAGATAAGGGAGGGGAGGGACTTTATACCTTTCTGTTCTGCTTGAATGCTTTTTTTTCTTTTTTAAGTTTCTCTTTCCAGTCTTTACACCCTCACTTTTGCTTTTGTTTTCCTCTCACTCTGTTTTGTTGGTTTGTTTGTATTTTAAATAGTCTGGTGTGTCTCTCTCCACATCCTTCTTCAAGCTCACATATATATATATAAAAGCCTAAGCGATCTTTCGACTGGTAGCTATGACCACACTGACCACCAAGGGCAGATGCTCAGTGCACAGGCATGGAAACATGGAACAGACTGATGAATCTCAGAGGGAAGAGGGAGAGCGGGAAGAGATTAACCAAAGATCTTTTTTTTTTAAAAAAAGACCGTGGTTTCTTTATTTTTAATTTTTCAATATATTTTATTGATTTCAGAAAGGAAGGGAGAGGGAAAGAGAGATAGAAACATCAATGATGAGAAAGAACCATTGATAAGCTGCCTCTTACACACCCCCTATTGGGGGTCGAGCCCACAACCCCGGGCATGTGCCCTTGATTGGAATCGAACTTGGGACCTTTCAATCCACAGGCTGATGCTCTATCCACTGAGCCAAACAAGCTAGGGCTAACCAAAGATCTTATATGCATACTAGAGGCCCTGGTCTGCAGGGATCAGGCTGAAACCGGTCCGGTGCACGGATTCATGCACCAGTGGGGTCCCTCAGCCTGGCCTGCAGGGATAGGGCCAAAACTGGCTTTCAACATCCCCCGAGGGTTCCCAGATTGCGATGGGGTGCAGGCCAGGCCGAGGGACCCCACCGGTGCATGAATGCATGCACCGGGTCTCTAGTAAATATCTATAAGGAGCTTGGGGGGAGGGATGGGTCATTACTTTTATAAAAATAGGATTACACTATAAGTATCTACCTGGAATTTGCTTTTCTCACTGTGGACATCTGTTTCTACAGATAGATCTAGTTCAGTGGTTCTCAACCTTTCTAATGCCATGACCCTTTAATACAGTTCCTCATGTTGTGGTGACCCCCAACCCTAAAATTACTTTCGTTGCTACTTCATAACTGTAATTTTGCTACTGTTATGAATCATAATGTAAATATCTGTGTTTTCCGATGGTCTTAGGCGACCCTGCTAGCAGTTCTCAACCTGTGGGTTACAACCCACAGGTTGAGAACTGCTGCTGTAGAGCCTAAGACCATCGGAAAACATCTTTAATTATTCTATGTAATTTGATGACGTTTTAAAGGAATCCCCTGTACTGACTTAGATCCTTAAGCTAACGAAGTCCCTATGCCAGAAAGCTTTCTAATCCCAAATGTTCTAGGGAAATTTTAGGTAGGAGAGCATGGGTTAGAGCATTTTGTACTCATTAAAAATTTAGATGGTCTTACACGAAATTGCCAGTTTTATAGAACAAAATGTTCAATTATTAGCAATTTGATGTGGCTCAACCTAATGCATGCATCCCCTCGGGGGATGTCTTTAGTAGAGGCTTTGTCCATCATCTTCATTTGCCAAGCAATCTTTTTCTCCCTTATGTTTTAGAGAAAGATTTGTTCAAAGGAGAAGGAAAGTGGGATTTGAATTGATCCAAGTTTGAAGGGAATTGTGATGTGGAGTGGTATTCTAATTATCTTGGGATGTTTCATCATTTCATACTCTCCACTCTCACCCTCATGTATAATACTATTCTTTTCAGTTGCTTCTTACATCTTGTCTCCTTTTTTTTTTTTGCTTCCAGATAGAGGGAAATGAGGCAAAAGGAAAAAACACTTTTCTAGCTCTTTTCCTTCACTTTATTTTTTTAATATATCTTTTATTGATTTTTTACAGAGAGGAAGAGAGAGGGATAGAGAGTTAGAAACATCAATGAGAGAGAAACATCAACCAGCTGCCTCCTGCACACCTCCTACTGGGGATGTGCTCGCAACCAAGGTACATGCCCTTGACCGGAATCGAACCTGGGACCTTTCAGTCCGCAGGCCGACGCTCCATCCACTGAGCCAAACGGGCCAGGGCTCTTTTCCTTCACTTTAAACTCTGGATTGCTCTTTTTGAATAGGCAGTTGGGGAATCTTGAAAACTTGAGAGTTCTTTGGTTCTTTTCTAAAAATAGCACTTTGAAATAATAATGTTCTTTTTAAAAAATTTTAGTTATTCCTACTACAGAAGGTACAAGTGGGTTAAAGGATTTCACATGGATTTTCTGTTATAGAACATAAATAATGAAGTAACAACTCCCAAAGAGGTTTCAGGCAGTTCCTGAAGGGAATTCTGAAATCATCACAGCACGGGAAGAATCCTCCCTGGGATATGGCTCTTACAACAAGGGCCATAACAATATCCCCATAAGAAAGTGACTTCCTTAAAGAATGTGTTCTAGGCAAATGTGTATAGTTTCAGTGTTTTCTCAAATAAGAAAAAATAAATTCACTGGAAGACCTTCCCTGTTAAGGAAATGTGGTCCAACCTGGATATAAGTAGCTTTATTAAAATCCTTAGTTGTTGGCAAAGCCAAATCATTGCTAGTGTGAAAATCATTGTTCATGTCCCAGACAGCTGCTCAGGAAGCAATCCTGCACGCGTCTGGAATTGGCACACCTTCACCATCTAAGGACTACTGCATGTTCTATAACCCTCATTGGACAGCTCTGCCAAGAACCCTAGAAAATGCAGTAAGTACATCACAGTTACTGTTTCTTTGTGAACAAAAATATTGAAAGGTGAAAATGAGTGATTATTATGTTCAGTGTATGAACTAGTTGTAATATGTGATTAATAAATAATTGTGTTATTGCTTTAGCTTAAATATTTTTCTCTCTGAGGGAAAAATAAGTTAGGGAATTTTAAAATACTTCAAAGCCTGATCATCATGAAATCTTTTTGATTTAAGGGAACATTGTATTAAATCAATAGATACTTTGTCACTAAATGCATTTACGGTGAAATACGGTATTTACCATACTAAAGACATTTCTTCTTTTCAGACTTCCTTTAGTTTGAAGAATCTGACTTCCACACCACTGTGCGACATTTCTGATATTCCTCCTGATGGAATAAAGAACAAAGCAGTTGTGGTTCAGTGGGGAACCTGCCATTTTCTTGAAAAAGCCAGAATTGCAGAAACCGGAGGTGCTGAAGCATTGTTGGTTGCCAATAACAGTGTCGTAGTAAGTTATAAAACTACTAGAGGCCCAGGGCGGGGAGGGGGCTCAGCCCGGCCTGCACACACTCGCAATCTGGGACCCCTTGGGGGATGTTCGACTTCGGGCCTAAACCACAGTTGGACATCCCTCTCGCAATCTGGGACCACTGGCTCCTAACCGCTGGCCTGCCTGCCTGCCTGCCTGCCTGCCTGATCACCCCTCACCACTCTGTCTGCCTGCCTCATCGCCTCTAACCACTTGCCTGCCTGCCTGATTGCCCCTAACTGCCTCTGCCTCGGCCCCCACCACCATGGCTTCGTCTGGAAGGACGTCCGGAAGGACATCTGGCTGTCCAGTCTAATTAGTATATTACGCTTTTATTATTATAGATAACTATTTCTTTTAAGCTCGTGATATCAAATTTCACAGATTGAACTACCTTCTGTGTGCGGAGTTTTGAATAATCTGATAGGATTATTTTTAAATAAACATTCTGGTAATGATAGGCATTTAGTTGGACTATTTTGTAGTTTCTTTTCTATTCCTAAAGTAGACAAGACTTTGTTAGGAACAAGTATGTATAGTGTGTGTGTGAGAGTTGCATGCTATATATATGATATACCTGTATATATCAGTTTGAGAACTCTTGCTATAATATTAAGAACACTTGAAACTTAGTTTTATAACTTGATAAAGATGTGATATTCTATTTAATGGAATAATTTGGATTTTATTCTGTAAATATATTAATAGTTCATACGTTTTCATGATATATGTTGTTTTTTCTTTTAGTTTGCTCCCTCAGGGAACAGATCTGAATTTCATGATGTGAAAATACTGATTGCATTTATAAACAACAAAGACTTTAAAGATATGAAGCAGGTAAATTAGTAATTACATACTAGACAATGTTCATACCTAGTACAACTCTTTACTTTTAACCACTGATATTTAACTTAAATGATTATACAGGCTGCACTTGCTAACAAGAAGCTGTAAAGGCCTACCAAGTCTTTACTTGGGAAGTATTCACCTCCCATTTAGCACAACGTGATTCCAAGCCCTGACTTCAGAAAGGATATTGATTTGTTTTGACTTCTTTAAAACCTCTGATTGTATGGAATACTGCAGTTTCAAGATTTAATAAACCAAAATATAGCCTCCTAATTTTGACAAGAGAATATATCATATTGTCAAAACTAGTTCTAGTATTCTTGACTGCCTGACGTGGTGTCCATTCCAGAGTCAAATTAGCGTGTTGCTGCCATACTCTGTAGTGGGAAGAAAACTAATGCTGGTGTTTCAACTCTCATTTTTTGCCTTTCAGACTCTTGGAGATAACATTACTGTGAAAATGTATTCCCCGTCATGGTCTAACTTTGACTATACTATGGTGGTTATTTTTGTAATTTCTGTGTTCACTGTGGCATTAGGAGGATACTGGAGTGGACTACTTGAATTGTAAGTTTAATTAAACTTCAGTGTTTTTTTGTGATAAATGGTTGAAAATTATTTAAATTATTTTAATCATATAACAACATTTAAAATTCCACCTCAGAAAATAGCGTGGTTAAGATTAGATTGCAGTTTGTCCTCATACAGGTCATTCGCCTTATCACTGAGAAAGGGGGTCATAAGTTCCTCTAATTCTTCACCTGGAAGGGCCTAAACACTGACATTCTATCAAAGACTCTTAAATTAAGATGTTCAATGATGTCTCCCAGGAAGATGAAGATACTTAGTATCCTAACATGCCTATTTATTTCGATTGGAAGAAAATAAGCAAGAGAAGGTGAGGAGTTTTTCAGCTCCTTTTGAGTTGAGTCAATACAGTGTGACCTCATCATTCTGTTCAATGCTTTAGGAATTGGAAAAATATTAAACATGTTTATATTTTAATATACAGAGAGGAAGGGAGAGGGATAGAGTTAGAAACATCGAGAGAGAAACATCGATCAGCTGCCTCCTGCACACCTCCTACTGGGGATGTGCCCGCAACTAAGGTACATGCCCTTGACCGGAATCGAACCTGGGACCTTTCAGTCTGCAGGCCAACGCTCTATCCACTGAGCCAAACCGGTTAGGGCTCATATTTTAATTTAAATGTAGAAATTTCAAATGTACATAAATTTGGATTTCCCTATTAATAACCTAAACCCAATCTTCTTACAGTTATATACCTTTGGCTCTAGATTAAAGCATGCAACATAGTAGAGAAAGATCAGTTCATATTTATAACTCTGAATTTTAAAAAAGTGCTCAGAGCATATTAATTCATCCATAAAGGACAATATATTCACCTTGTGAATTGATCTCTAGATCAGCGGTCGCCAACCTTTCGGACCTCAGGGACCACCAGTGTCTGTGGACCACCAGTTGGTGACTGCTGCTCTAGATTTCATTAAAAATGTCTTATTTGCAATTAAATGACGCTAATAAGCTTACTTATCATTTTTAAAATACTAAAATTTGATTTACATCAAGAGAGAAATCTTAGGGTTTAACAAGTATAGTTTTCCTGAAGTATTGAGCTTTAAATATTTTACATATTTGGAAACATGTTTCAACATATATGAGCCACATGTTTTCCTGTAAGCATTGTTTTTCTTCATTAATATTAATCTTTAGAAAACATAGTATGTAACTAGATCTCCAGTTATTTTCTAGATTATTTGTTGAAACTTTATAATTTCCCAAAAGCTACTATTTCATTAAAAATCTTTTTCCATTTAATATAAATTCACCCTGCACTTCATTACTATGTACATTGTTTCTTTAGGGTAGTGCTTCTCAAACTGTAATGTGCATACAAACTGTCTTGAGATCTCATTAAAATAGAAGTTCAGATTTAGGAGACTCGGGGTGGGGACTGAGATTCTGCATTGCTAACAAGCTCCCGAGTGGTTTTGCTGGCCATGGACCACCCTTTGAGTTAGCAAGGCAGGCTTCACATATATATCAGGGCAGTTTCCTCAAGATAACTGGAGATGGGAGAGGACTACATATAAGCTTTTTTATTTATAAAACATCATGATAGCCAGAAACAGAATTTGTTGTCTTCAATAGCCAGGTTGGGAGAGGGGATGTCCTTTACCTATAAGATTATGGATTTTAATATTGAGGTAGCTGAGTCTAAGAGTAAGATAAAGATAGAAGTAAGTGTATGTATGATTGAGGTAGGGAGGGTGACAACATATCCTATCTAATAAAGAGGGAATATGCTAATTGACCATCACACCCTCACAAAGATGGCGGCACTCACAGCCAATAAGGAGGGAATATGCTAATTGACTGCCTCACCCTCAAAGATGGCAGCGCCCACAGCCACAAGATGGTGGTGCCCAGTCCCCTTAGCCCCGCTGGGGCGGCAGGCGCGTGGCATGGCCGGGCCCGCCCCCAAATGGGTCTGGCTGCTCCGTGTGCCTGCCTCTGGGGTCCCCTAGTCCCCTTAGCCGCCCAAGGCTGGCCCGAGGCGCAGGCAAGCCTTGGATGGTGGCTGCCCAGCTGCCCAGGGCCACCCGAGGCTCAGGTAACCAGGGCCAGCTGAGGCTTGTGCTGCCGGCAGTGGCAGCAGCAGAGATGTGATGGGGCGTTGCCTTCCCTTCATTGCCAGGTCGCCTCCTGCCCCTGAGGGCTCCTGGACTGTGAGAGGGGGCAGGCCAGGCTGAGGGACCCCCCTCCAGTGCATGAATTTTCATGTACCGGGTCTCTAGTAAAAAAAGAATATGAATCAGTGATAAAAAGAAAACATTTCCATGAAAAGTAGAATTATTAAGAACATAAGGATTATCATTTAGCAAGTAAAGAGTAAGATTGGAAGAGAAGGGAAAGAGAATAAGGCTTAGGGCAGGGAATAAGGCTTAAGACCTCATAAGCCAGAATTACCTTGCCAAGTGCAAGGTACACCTTATGCAAAAGGGAAGGATGCCTTGGTTCCATATAAAGACTTTTCAGTAGAAATTTGAAGTCTTACTATAACGAGATCACTGGTCCTCAAGCTTTCTAAACTCAGGATGGCATGGAGGAGAGCTTAGCATGTGGCTCTTGAGAAATTTAAGAGAACAATTTTTTAAAAAGATGAATTCTAGTATTTTCTGATATCAGTCTAGTATATGTTTTACTTCAAGAAATTGCCTCATGCTTTCTATTACACTAAATACGAACATATAAATCTTCATTATTATGGCTTATATGTGTACTCTGATTAAAAAATGTCTTTCAGCCCTGACCGGTTTGGCTCAGTAGATAGAGCGTCGGCCTGCGGATTGAGAGGTCCCGGGTTCGATTCCGGTCAAGGGCATGTCCCTTGGTTGCAGGCACATCCCCAGTAGGGGGTGTGCAGAAGGCAGCTGATCGATGTTTCTCTCTCATCGATGTTTCTAACTCTATTCCTCTCCTTTCCTCTCTGTAAAACATCAATAAAATATATTTTTAAAAATGTCTTTAAGTATATTTGTTTATATAGCTTTACGCATTGGCAGTATCGTAGCCAATAAAGAGGTTTATCTGAGGCACAATTATTGCTAATTGAAAAAAAATAAGTCAATAAATAAATATATTTGTTTATAATGTTAGATACCATAGGTGGCACGTTTTCCCACTTGGGTATCACTTTTATTGAAACATACGTTAATAACAGTGTAGCTCTACAGTTTCAGGGAGGTGCTGTTGAGTCTGTCCTCAGACTCTCCCTTCTCTTATCCCAGGTAGCATGCCTAAAGTCACAGATGCTTAATGTGGTGGCCATCCCAGTTAACAAGGGTCTAATAAGATAGTGGCATGTTGGTAAATAAGCAGTTTGGCAAATGTATAATTTGATAGAAGTAAACTCTTTTTTAACTAACATTTGTACTGAGCCGAGATGATGAGAAGGGTCTGGTAGTGCACACAGGTAGACGGGAGTTGATGGGATTGGAGCTGGAAAAACATGTAGTGGCTTCCACACAGGTGGGAGGAGACAGGAGGTGACAGAACAGAGACTGTTCAACAAGGGGCACCTGAGGCTCTTTCCTCTTCAACTTCAGTCTCTCCCTTTTATTAACTATGTGACCTAGAAAGCAAGGATTGTTGGAAGAATTAAAAACAATGTTTTGCTGTCTTAAATCAAGGTCGGACAAAGCTATGTCTTGAACTCCTATGAGTCCTTCAGAATATATTGATGAGCATATAGTAAATACTGAGTTGCTAGAAGAACTTCTAGTGTTTCCATTTAAAAGAAGCTAATTTTAGAAGTACTTGACTATGTAAATTGATAATATTAAGTGTATAAGAATTGGTTATCATCTGAAATTTATTCCATAAATACAGTTTCCAAATCAGATAATATAAACATCCACAAAACTTAACTTGTTTATATATGTCATCTGTTTCATCAATTTTGCATCAGGAAAAAATGCTGTTTCAAAAGTCAAAACATCGGTTAAAAATATTATCTCTGGAGGTTAGAATAATAGAGAGTTTTACTTTCTTGATTAAATATTTCTTGTTGGTATTTGGGTGGTTTTTTTTAATGTATTACTTTATAATCATTAACAAATATAAGTTGGTGTTAAAGATGGATGTTACAAATGATTTTACTTGGAAGAGATTTGCTGAAGTTCTTATGTATGTTTACTCAGGGAAAGCATGAAGGCAATGGCAGACACTGAAGACAGAGAAATGAGGAGAAAGAAGGACGAATATTTAACTTTCAGTCCTCTAACAGTTGTAATATTTGTGGCCATCTGCTGTGTTATGATGGTCTTACTTTATTTCTTCTACAAATGGTTGGGTAAGAAGTCATGTTTTATATTTTCTATTTTCAGCAAACAATCTTGTCACTTACTTGGCAGATTTATCTTTTCCTTCCACCTGAAAAACTTAAGTGAGTAAATAAAAAGTGATATTAACTTTTTAAATTGTTAGAAATGTTAGGTCTCCATTACTGTGGGGTAAAAAAATACTCAGATTAAAAATATACTGTCTTGAGATAAGAACACTTCTTCATGGATGACTTGAAAGAATTGTTATGGTCCCTACATTTCCCTCCCTGTAGATGAAGCATGAAATCCTAATATCTAAAGAGCAGGCTAGCACGGCCAGAGTTGCTCATTGGTTGAGCATTGACCTATGAATGAGGAGGTTACAATTCAATTCCTGGTCAGGGCTTATACCTGGGTTGTGGTCTCTCTCCCCAGTAGTGGGGCAGGATGCAGCGGCAGCAGATCAATGATTCTCTATCATCATTAATGTTTATCTCTCCTCCCTTCCTCCCCAAAATCAATAAAAATAGATTTTAAAAATAAAGAGCAGGCTAAGGACTTCTTGGTGGCTATATTGAGCTACATGAAATAGAAGGCTATTCAAATTACTGATTTATTGCCTTTGCAAACCCCCAAAGTGTAGTTTATTCTTTTGTCAGTTTATAAATCAAGATGTTATATTACTTGAATTTTGTTTTACTTGTATAAACAGTTATGGTCATACTACATCTAAAGACACACAGGTATTTGCCTATGGTCTATAGAGTAAGTGATATTCCTTTAAGTAGGTAGCAGTAGGAACATAATGGTTTGTTTATCCTGTGGACAATCTTAATTGTCTGATAGGATGGAAATTTGCCATCCCTGGCCAACATACAGTACAAAGAGGAGGTGGTGAGACCAGGGAAAGGGGGAGTGTGTCTGATGAGAACTTGTAAAAACCACCAAAGGCTACAATGCTTATTTGGAGAACATTAAATACTTTTCTGGACTAGAAAATTGAGGCCTTAAGGTTAGTTTCAGCTTATTCAATTTCTCCTGCCATGTGGCAGCAATTTTTAAAGTGTGACCTATTGACATATAGTTCCAATTAGAAAATAATCATTCTTTGAATATCACTCATATTTCGATCTATTGTTGGGAGAGTAGGTTCTAGGGTGTTGTTTGTATTATGTTGTCATTGGATGGCTAATTTTTCTATTTTAATGGTCTTGAATTATTTATGTCTGACCCTCAGTCAATATATTAGTCACTAATTAGTGGTCTTTGATAGAAAAAAAGACATTTCTGTACCCTCTCTTAAAGCATGTTATAATTTTTGGTAAGATATTGTCTTAAACTAATTGCTATTTTAAAAGTTGACACTGCCCTTAACAGTGTGGCTCAGTTGGTTAGGTGTTGTCCTGTGAACCAAAAGGCTGCCAGTTCAATTCTGGTGGGGCACATGCTGGTTGGGCTCAATCCCCAGCAGGAGATATACAAGAGGCAACTGATCAATCAATCGATGTTTCACTCTCATTTGATGTTTCTCTCTCTCCCTCTCTCTCTTATTTCTAAAAATCAGTTTTAAAAATCTTTAAAGTAAACATAAAAGCATACACTGAAAAAAAAAAAATAAGCCTGGTTGGTATTGCACAATGGTTAGGCATTGACCCATGAACCAGGAGGTCACCTGTGTGATTCCTGGTCAGGGCACATGCCCGAGTTGCAGGTTCGATCCCCAGTAGGGGGTGTGTGCAGGAGGCAGCTGAATGATGTTTCTATCTCTCTATCCTTCTTCCTCTCTCCCTAAAATAAATAAAACATTTTTTAAAAAATAAAATAAACTATATACTGTATATAAAAGCCTAAGCAACCGGTCGACTGTTTGCTGTGATGTGCACTGACCACCAGGGGACAGACGCTCAACACAGGAGCTGCCTCCTGGTGGTCAGTGCACTCCCACAGCCAACCTCCCATGATCCTGATCGGCTCTGATTGCTGGCCAGGCCTAGAGACCTCACTTGTGCACGAATTCATGTACCAGGCCTCTAGTATAATATAAAATCAAAAGTTGACCCTGTTTATAAAAGTAATTTTTGATATAGGAGAAAAATCATTAAACCTCAAGGTTATCCCAGAACATGGGATTTAATTATAACTCTGAGAAATCTTATGTGATTATTGTAAGATTTAATTCACCTTTAAGTGGTGAATTAAATCTTATGAATATCACATAAGGCTCAATATGCTGCCTTTTCTTAATATATTAAATAGCTAGAGGCCCAGTGCATGAAAATCATGCACAGGAGTTTCCCTCAGCCCAGCCTGCACCCTCTCCAATCAGACATCCCTCTTGCAATCTGAGACCGCTGGCTCTTAACTGCTCACCTGCCTGCTTGTCTGATTGCCCTAACCACTCTGCCTGCCTGCCTGATTGTTCCTAACCCCTCTGCTTGCCTGCCTGATCACCCCTTACTGCTCCCCTGCCGGGCTAATTGCCCACAACTACTCTCCCCTACTGGCCTGGTTGCCTCCAACTGCTCTCCCCTGCAGGCCTGATCTCGTCCCCAACTGCCCTCCCCTGCCGACCTGATCTCGCCCCCCAACTGCCTTCCCCTGCCAGCCTGATCTTGCCCCCAACTATCCTCTCTGCCTCGGCCCCTACCACCATGGTTTTGTCTAGAAGGAAGTCAGACGTCCGCAAGATGGCCAGTCGACCCGTCTAATTAGCATATTACCCTTTTAGTAGTATAGATAGATTATATAGGATAGGATTGCTTAAATGGGGGGTGGGGGCCCTTTTTCAGGAGGAGATGCTCTTGGCAGACAAAAACACATAATCCCTATATCTGGACTGATAGCCAGCTGTATGCACTATACTACCAAACTGGTCATTAAAAAATTGAACTGCTTTCTTATACTTTAACACCAAACAGCTGTTGCCCTTAAAACCCCTCCTCAGCCCCCACCTTAGGTTCTGCCTTTGCAGTTTACCCAGAGTAGGTTCTGATTGGTCGGTTTATATGCTAGTCAGCGTCAAAAGCTCCCCTTCCTAGGCAGCCATTGGCTCTTCTGGGAAATCCAGAAGGCCCTGCTGACAACTATTTCTCTCTCCGGGCCTATCTCTGGGCCTGATCCACAGTCTCCGCAGGGGCTGCAGATCAGGCCTTGCCTTTCTCTCTGGGCCTAATCCGCAGCCACCCTGGTAGCAGTGAGGTCATTAGACCTCTGGCCTGGCCCCGGGGTAGAGGCTAATGATCTCGCTGCCCCACCTTGCCCCAACCCCCCCCCCCCCCTCCCCGCCTGCCTTCCTGCCACCAGCCTTGCTGTGATAGCAGCCTGTGGGCTGCAGGGGAGGGACCAAGAGGTGCTCCATGCACTTCCTGGTGACTGGTCATCTGTCTGGTCGTTTAGGTCATGACGGCCCTAGGCTATTATTAGTATAGATGGGACTGTACTAAATTGGTAGGGTTCCCCTTACCATTTTATGATTGTCATGCTCAAGGAAGTAACTAAAGGCAGTTATATTAACCAAATTACTTTCCACGCCCAATTATTTTCTTAAGTATAGTATGACACTGAATGAGGCACCTAAAATCTGTTAGGGCCCAAGAGCCTCATTTCCACCAGTGTTGTAAAACTTGGGTTGGAGACCTGTGATAGATGACTTACCAAACTTAATTTGACAATCTTTGACTCTCTATCTTACTATTTATATTATTTATATTACCATATATAACCAAGTAGAGGCTTGATGCACGAAATTCAAGCAAGGGGCTCGGCCCTCACAGCCCCAGCTGCCTCAGCCAGTCCTCACAGCCCCGGCTTCGTCTAGGTCGTCTGGACGGTTGTTCTACTGTTTCAGTCTAATTAGCGTATTGGCTCTTTATTATATAGGATAATTAAAGTAACAACAAATAAGAGTTATATAAAGCTAATTATGTGGCAGATACTTTTCTAAGCATTTTATATATATTAACTTATCTAAATCCTCACAATAACCTTGACATGGATATAATTATATTTCACATTTTAAAACGAAAATCAGGGACTAAAGTAATTTGTCTAAGATAACCAATTAGAAAGTGGCTATTCCTTACTTACCATCTCTAGATTACTTTCTCTTCCTCACCTGCAGAACAGTTATAGTTTTCTGAATTTAGTGGAATTTGAAAAATTCAGATAAAATTTGTGTTTCTATTGTGAAATTTTGATGAAGTTCAGAAAACATATTATTTTTATTTTATTTTAGAGTACAATAAGCCCCCCTATTTTAACAACAAGGAGACCAAATGTTTTTTATTTTAAAGAATTCTCAAATAAGTATAGCTACTATAGAAAAACACTTGTCGCCCTAGCTGGTTTGGCTCAGTGAATGGAGCCTTGGACCTCGGACTGAGGGGTCCCAGGTTAAATACCAGACAAGGGCACATGTCTGAGTTGCAGGCTTGATCCCCAGCTGGGGCATGCAGGAGGCAGCTGATCCATGATTCTCTCTCATGATTGATGTTTCTGTCTCTCTCCCTTCCTCTCCCTTCCTCTCTGATATAAATGGAAATATATTTTTTAAAATACTTAAAAAAAAAAAGAAAAGAAAAACACTTGTCAATTTTAACTGCCTTAGTATCCTCCTATGTAATAAAGAGGTAATATGCAAATTGACCATCACTCCAACATACAAGATGGCCGCCCCCATGTGGTCAAAGATGGCTGCCCTCATGTAGACACAAGATGGCCGGCAGGAGAGGGCAATTGTGGGCAATCAGGCCTGCAGCAGGAGGGCAGTTGGGAGGGACCAGGCCTGGAGGGGAGGACAGTTAGGGGTGACCGGGCCAGCAGGGAGGGCAGTTAGGGGTGACCAGGCTGGCAAGGGAGGGCAGTTAGGGGCCACCAGGCCAGCATGGGAGGGCAGTTGGGGGCAACCAGGCCGGCAGGGGAGGGCAGTTAGGGGCCACCAGGCCAGCAGGGGAGGGCAGTTAGGGGTGACCAGGCCAGCAGGGGAGGGCAGTTAGGGGCGACCAGGCTGGCAAGGGAGGGCAGTTAGGGGTGACTGCGCCAGCATGGGAGGGCAGTTGAGGGTGACCAGGCCGCCAGGGGAGGGCAGTTAGGGATGACCAGGCCAGCAGGGGAGGGCAGTTAGGGGCAACCAGGTCAGCAGGGGAGCAGTTAGGCGTTGATCAGACTGGCAGGGGACATCCCTCGAGGGGTCACACACACACACACACACACACACACACACACACACACACCATGCACGAATTTCATGCACTGGGCCTCTAGTTGTTTCATAACAAAGATGTTTGCTTAAATGGATTTGGTTTTACTGCAGGCCAAGTTATAGATAAATTCGACCTTAGAAAAATATAGACAGCATGGCTAATGTCGAAGGTGTCAGTTCTCATCCCTAAGCTGCATTTTAAAAAGTATTTATGGAATACAGACTGGTGCAGCCACTGTGGAGACAGTATGGAGTTTCCTCAAAAAGTTAAAATGGAACTCCCATTTGACCCAGTAATCCCACTTATAGAACTTTTTCCCAAGAAACCAGAAACACCAATCAGAAAGGATATATACACCTCTATGTTCATAACAGCACAATTTACAAGAGCTAAGATTTGGAAACAACCTAAGTGCCCATTAACGGATTGGTAGATTAAAAACTGTGGTACATCTATACAATGGAATACTATGCCGCTATAAAAAAAGAAGGAACTTTTTTACCATTTGCAGCAGCAGGGATGGAACTGGAGAGCATTATGCTAAGCAAAATAAGCCAGTTGGAGAAAGATAAATACCACATGATCTCACTTCATGTGGGATACAATGATCAACATAATTTGATGAACAAAAATAGATCCAGAGCCAAAGGCAGGGGAGATGGGGGGGACAAAGAGCAACCAAAGGACATGTATACATGCATATTAGCATAACCAATGGACACAGACACTGAGTTGGTGGGGCTTGCCCGAGGTGGGAATGGTTGGGGCAGGGGGGTCCAATCGGGGGAAAAAGGAGACATATGTAAAACTTGAGACAATTTAAAAAATTTTTAATTTAATTTTTAAAAAGTGTTTATAATGGCTTATTCATTCTCCTATTTCTTACATTAAAATTAAATACTCATAAATGTCTACAACTCCCTTGATAGAAATCTTTAACAAACATGTCAGTTTGAATAATAGTAAATTTAGAGCCAGCTTCACCTCCTTAAGCAATCATCCTTCCAATGATTAAAGGAATTAAAACAACACAAATTACTCTTAAAAACGCAAGATCTAAATATTTTCAGTTTAGTAACCAATTCAGATCATAATATGGTCAGTGCATTGAAAGTATTGTGATCCAATGAGAAAGCTAAAGAATTAATATTGCTTTGTAAATATTTTCTTGTCACATTTTTTTTCTGTTCTCATTTAATTTAGTGTCTTGTGTTTTTTTTTCTAGTTTATGTTATGATAGCAATTTTCTGCATAGCATCAGCAATGAGTCTATACAACTGTCTTGCTGCACTAATTCGTAAGATTCCATATGGACAATGCACGTATGTATTTCTTATGAGGCATCCTGTAATGTTGGTTTTTGTAATATAAAACAACTAGAAGCCCGATGCATGAAGATTCGTGCTAGAATGGGCTTTCCTTTCCCTGGCTGCCATCCACTGCCTTTCCACACTGGCCCAGCCCCTTTCTGCTCAGGCCCCGGAGCCGCCTCTTTCCGCTCCAGGAGCTGCCTCTTTCCACTCTGGCCCCGCCTTCCCACACTGCCCAGAGGCCCTGAGAGACCAGGGGTGGGGCAGAATGCCTTCGTTGTCTCCATGGCAATGACACAAGCCTCCCACCCCCATCACTCGGTGCCTGTTTATGCAAATTAACCACCATCTTTGTTGGGTTAATTTGCATATCACTCCTGATTGGCTGGTGGCATAGCGGAGGTACAGTCAATTTATATGTTTGCCTATTATTAGGTAAGATACAAGAAAAAGTAGGAGTCTTATTTTAAATCCTTGCAGTTTAGTATACATGTGGCTATTTAAGTTTAAATTAATTAAAATTAAATAAGATTTAAAATTTAGTTCCTCAGTTTCATTAGCCACATTTCAAGTGCTAAATTGCCACATGACCAGGCCGTTGTGGCTCAGTGGTTGAGTGTCAACCTATGAACCAAGTTTGATTCCCGGTTAGGGAACATGCCCAGGTTGTGGGCTTGATCCCCAGTGGATAGCATCCAGGAGGCAGCTAATCAATGATTCTCTCTCATCATTAATGTTTCTGTCTCTCTCTCCCTCTCCCTTCTTTCTCTGAAATCAATAAAAATGTATTTTTAAATAAATAAAATAAAATAAATTGCCACATGGAGCCCCAATATGGAATATTTCTATCATCACAGAAGGTTCTATTGAACTGATGCACTTTTTATTATTTATTATGTTTTATTTAAAATCAAGACTTTTAAATTGGTATTGCAATAGCTTTCTTGTGACTGTGGTTAATATTTGTCGTTTATCACAGTAAATAAATATTTTCTTTCATCTGCAAGGTAAACTAACCTATTCCCATCTGTTTCTTTTGTTGTCATTTTAGGTTTGTGTGTCGTGGCAAAAGCATTGAAGTGAGACTTATTTTTCTCTCTGGACTGTGCATAGCAATAGCTGCTGTTTGGGCCGTGTTTAGAAATGAAGATAGGTATAAGTACTTTATTTGCTTTTAGATTATGGATGGATTATTTTATGTCTTGTCCTGATAATTACAGATAGCCCTCGGGTTACGTCAGACTCAACGTATGTTGTTTCGTGGTTACATCGCCATCTCCCATTTATTTATTTTTAAAAAAAAAGTTCCGTCATTTCTACGTATGTTCATATGTGCTTTGTGCTTTATGTTTTTTTTATTACTTATTTACCACAAGTAAAGGTCAGGAATTGTTATCTTTTTTTTAATTTTTTGTTTACTGTTTCACTTCATTACTGCTGTGTATGTGCTCCATGTGAGTGATGTAGGTGCTTATATAGGTGGGTTCCGACTTACAGCAAAAATCGCGTTACGTTGCGCCATAGGAACGGATCTCGAACGTAACTCGAGGACCTACTGTATTCATTATGATTATTATGGAAGTTTTTGCTTTTATCCCAGAATACCATAGTCTTGAAAAAAGTTACTTGTTAAATAAGCAGATTTTGTGTTAATGGATTTGAGGTCATATAGAGAAGGAAATATGAATCATAATTTAAACATCTAAGCTAAAATAGACTTAATTACGTATATACTTAATTATGATGTAGACATAATTAAGTACACCATGGAGTACAGTGCAGCTATAAAGAATGAAGATCTCTGTGAATTGATATGCAGTCATTTCCAGAATATATTTTTAAGTGAAAAAAGTGCAAAAGAATATAAGTATACTAAAGTAGGCTACCTCTTATTTAATAAAGAAGGAGATATAAGAAAAATATACAGGTATTCATCCATTTACAGGAAGGATAACCAGAAAAAAATTATATTTAAGTTTATTTAATGTTTTATTAATGAAATTAGTAAAGTCCAAAGGATTTAATACCCTAAAATTTGGGAGCAAAGTTCATACATTTTAAGCAGCTTCAGGTAAGATAAATCAATTGGGAATTATCCATATCAATTTCTGATAGAGTATGTTGCATAGCTCTTGTTTCCTTTATGTTCTAGCTACCTATCCTTTGTTATACGTGACCTTTCTAGAAAGAGACATGTGTAAATTCAAAGATTAAAGATAAATATGCATTTGTGTCTGATATACATTCTTCTGAGCTAGTCTTTCAACTTTTTCTTAGTATAGTAGTATTAATTATTCTATTAAGGCAGTAAATTACTCAATATGGAAAATAGGAGAGGTTTTTTATTTTATTTGTATAATTGCTGCTTGATTATTGAATAATCAAATCATAGCAATTGAACAATTTTACTTTAGTGATCTCTTCTTTTGAAAAGTTCCATCTGAGGAATAGACTGACATATCTCAGAGGGGAGGGCGGTGGGGGGATGGGAAAAGATTAACCAAAGAACTTACTGCCTATTTGCACAGCCCAAGGACACAGATAATAGTGGGGTGAAGGCTTGGGGTGGGGTGGGGGCTGGGTGGAGAGGGAAGTGGGGGGAAAATACTGTCAACAACAAAAAATAAACTTAAAGAATAGTTCCATCTGAAAATAACTGGATAAAATAATAGGTAACTTCTTTTGATTTTAGGTGGGCTTGGATTTTACAGGATATCCTGGGAATTGCTTTCTGCCTGAATTTAATTAAAACACTGAAGTTACCCAACTTCAAGGTAAGGTATACTACTCTGACAGCTAAAATAATTGTTTCTTTTTATGTTTTTTAGATTATTATTGATTTTAGAGAGAGAGAGGAAGCCGAGAGAGAGAAACATGGATGTGAGAGAAACATCAATCAGTTGCCTCCCATATGAGCCCTGACTAGGGATCAAACCTGCAACCTAGGTATGTGCCCTGACCAGGTATTGAACCTGCAGCCTTTTGGTGTGTGGGACAATGCTCCAACCAACTGAGCCACTTGGCCAGGGCGATAATATTTTCTTTTTAAAACAACTTTACTGAGGTGTAATTTACATATAATAAAATGCACCCATCTTAACTGTGAAGTTTATTGAAATTTTACAAATGTATAACTTTGTAACCACCGTCACAATCAAACAACATATCTCTTCAAAAGCTCTATCATGCCCTTTTGCAATCAATCCTAAACCGCAGTCCCAGGTAACCACTGATTTGCTAGCTAAAATATTTTAAATCATTTACATAATATGCCTAATTTAGAAAATTCTTACAGGACTAAATATCAGGGAAGAACATTTCTTTGATTCATTGATTCTTTTTTTTATATAAAAAGAATAGGATAAAGAACATAGAAGTTTTAATGGGGTTTGTAGACTAAAACTACAAATAGTAATAACCATTAATGCTTTTAAAAATAGTGTTCAAATGTATGTTCACATGTTTATTTATAACTTGAAAAATAATCTCTTAATTTAGATATGGGAAGTTTGACCTTTAAATTTGTTTCTTTCAACAGTCATGTGTGATACTTCTAGGCCTTCTCCTCCTCTATGATGTGTTTTTTGTTTTCATAACACCATTCATCACAAAGGTATGATATTTTGAAACCCATGAGAAACATGCTAAAAGACGAGAATCTTAAACCTGCTCTTAGACTATTGGTTTTGCAGATGTTTACCCTGAGTGAGTTCTAATTCTCTTAAGAAAACTGTCATTGAAATTAGCCTTTTAATGGATGATTTTTTCCATTAAAGCCTTTAAGCCATTCTGCTAAATAAAAAATGTCTCCTGACTGATGTGAATGTGAGAATATCTATAAACTTGCTTCCTAATCTTTTTAAAGTATCTTTTCTTATTATTGTGAAACAGTAAATGTTTGCTATCGATAAAATAGACCACAATAATGATGAAAATGTGGCATTGCTACTCCCATTTCTGTAGCTGTCATTGAGGGCACCACGTCGGAAATCTGAAGACCTAACGTGTGCCCGCGTAACTCGATAAGTCAGATAGCTCTTTGTGCTTCAGTTTCCTAATCCGTTGTGTGAAGGCATGTTACTAGCATTTCATCCTCCCTCTTCCATCAGTAAAATTCTTTTGGTTGCAACTAACAGAACCCAACCTACCCTTTCTGTACCAAAAAGGTCCCATCTATCCAAGCTGTGTGTAGAGGCCAGGATGGGGCTGGCCTCAGCAGAAACTAGACGCAGGGCTACATCTGCTCCCTTTCTGCTTCTGTCCATGTGTTCATGGTCTCAGACTGGATTTTTCCATGATGTTAGTTATAACAACTGGCATCTCCTAGGTCAGTGGTCAGCAAACTCATTAGTCAACAGAGCGGCAAACCGCGGCTTGTGAGCCGCAGTTTGCCGACCACTGTCCTAGGTCATCTGTTTGCAGCTCTGCCACTAGCTCCTCAATAAAATGAAGATGCTGTTCTCAGAATAAGGGAGAGGTGTTGGGTGAATGTGGTAGTCTTTCATTATTTGCCCAATTTTTCTACTTTGTCCCTATTCCTATCTCATGAATATTTTTTAAATTATTGTTTAATTCTCCCACTTCTCCTATTTTATTTTGCGTCTCGCTTTGTAACTTTCTATCATCTCTTTATCCTTTGTCACTTTCACATATTTAATATTTGATATTATAATCACTACTTTTCCCCCATTAGTTCCTTATCCATTCTTTAGCCCCTGCCATCTATAAAATCACTGTAAAACTCTGCACTTCCAGTAGGTACTTGCTATAATGGTGTAAGCCAAGCATGTGCCCCATTGGGGAGCTAACATTGCCCCAAGTCACAGCTATCCCAACTGTCTTACTAGCACCTTTCTGTGCCTTGATGATGAGCCATTTGACTAATTGACTTCATTTGCAATAATACCCTACAAAAGTATAGAACTAGTATTACGGATTATAAAGTTCTTAACTTATTAAAGCATTTTTTTAAAGTTCTATTTAAAGTTGCCCTAGCTTGTATCAACGTATTTGGTTTAATAAAATGATTCTGTAAGGCACTCCATCAGAGATCTTATAATGAAAGTAAACCATTCTCTCTAGAAAGCCATTGTCATAGGTCAACAGATTGTCATAGCATATGACACATAAATTTTACAGTGGCTATAGCTATATAAATTCTTGTTTTAAAATAAATTTTCCTTTCTGTTTTAACACTAGTATCACTTTTTAAATGTCAAACGTGTCTTCTAGCAAACTATTTCCAATCTCTATACATAAAAAGTTTTTGAATTTTAAAAGTATAGGGTAATAATAGAGATGTCTTTGAGCCCTCTTTCTTCCTTCTGTGCTTAGGGAATTCTTTATCTCCTTTTTTTCCATCTTAGTTCCCACCAACTAGGAATTCCTAGTAGTCTGATCAGGTGGAAAGATTGAAGTGCTCTTTGCTCTGTTCACTGTTACAGATTTACTTTAACACTGTCTTCTCAGTCTGGTTTGTTTTTATTGAAGTTATAGACCTTTTAGTAGGTAACTGAAAATGAAAATCAGATATGCAATTTCTTATTTTTGTTGTTCTCACTGAAAATTTCAAGGATTAAATATTGGACAGTCTAAATATGTTCTCAACCCTGGTATTAGTAAACTTTTAATGAGTTAGCAGGGCCGGTGTCTATTAGTGCTGACAATAAGAGCCTGTCTTCATTTTTGTTGTTAATCCTCTCCCGAGGATATTTTGCCATTGATTTTTAGAGAGAGTGGAAGGAAGGGGGAGAGACAGAGAGAGAGAAACATCGGTGTGAGAGAGATACATCAATTGGTTGCTTCCCCACACGCAACCTGACGAGGGCTGGGGATTGAGCCTGTAACCAGGTACGTGCCCTTGACCAGAATCGAACCTGGGCCCCTTCAGTCTTCGGGCTGATGCTCTATCCACTGAGCCAAACCAGCTAGGGCATCATTTTTTATTTCATACACCATGGTTTTTGTTATATTATTTTGCAGTTACTCAAATATCTTGGACTGTTTGAGAGGATATCAATGATGTTCTTCAGTTAAATGTTTTAAATAACAATTAGAAAACAAGCCAAATTCTTTTAACTGACAATTGAATCACATGATGGGAGATTGCTGTAAGGAACTGGATTCAATATTAGTTTATTTTTCTAAACTCTGTAACTTAACCCTCCAGTAACCCGAAGCTTAACATGAGGAAAAGATTTCTATAGCTCGGGACTTTAACCTTCTTTCTACTTAGCTCAGGTATCAGCAAAGTACTCCTAAAAACACTCCAGTGATGTCTCCTTTGCACCCACCCACATGTAAAATATTATTGTTAGTAAATCAATTTTCCTAAACTTCAGCATTAATTTACCTTCCCACTAACTTGTTTGGTGACATTATTTATCCTAATATGAAGCTCGCTACCTCAGAATGTTTCCCCTCTCCACAGCAAACTTGGCTGGCAGGAAATAACTTTTTAATGAGCTCGTCACAGAGCCCACATAACAGCCTGAGCCAGACACAAGGGAGAGAACTCAGCTAAGGTTAATGTTTTGATTGGGACATAGAAGTGGGCAGGGCTGACATTGGACAGGAGTTAGGCTAGAGAAGCATCTCAGGTTCTTTAGGGCTGGTCTCTTCAAGTTTGGTTTCACTGTTTTGTTACTGTGGGGAGTAGCCAGAGATCAAATGTATATTTCTTCAAATAAAGTTACCAATATTGGCCGAAACCGGTTTGGCTCGGTGGATAGAGCATCGGCCTGCAGACTGAAAGGTCCCAGGTTCGAGTCCGGTCAAGGGCATGTACCTTGATTGCGGGCACATCCCCAGTAGGGGGTTGTGCAGGAGGCAGCTGATCGATGTTTCTCTCTCATCAATGTTTCTAACTCTCTATCCCTCTCCCTTTCTCTCTGTAAAAAATCAATAAAATATATATATTTTTAAAAAGTTACCAATATTGAATACAAATCTAAATATTAAAAAATTAATATTTCTTGTGTCCCCATTAATTGTTATCACTAAAAATGACTAAGGACACACAATATATATGACATAATATAACTAAAAGCAGAAAAATTTATAGCCCATTAGAAATGCTAGAAATGAGTTGTCAATACAGACCAGTGCTCAAAGCTTCACTTGAATAAGCTGTATATGGTTTATCTGTCAGTTTCTGAAAATTGTTGAGTTCTGAGAAAGTGGAACAGTGTTGCTAGGTGGATTTTGTTTCAGATTACTCCAATTTTTGCTATCTACAGAGACTGTTTTAGGAAAAAGTGTATTTTATTTTATTTAGTTTTAAAATATTTTTTAATTGATTTCAGAGAGGAAGGAAGAGGGAGAGAGAGAGAGAGAGAAAGAGAGGGAGAGAGAAACATCGATGATGAGAGAGAATCATTGATCGGCTGCCTCCTGCACACCCCTTGCTGGGGATCAAGCCCACAACCTGGGCATATGTCCTGACCTGGAATAGAACTGTGACCTCCTGGTTCATACATTGGCACTAACCATTGTACCACAGCAGCTGGGCTTTGGGTGCATTTAAAAAAATTAATTTATGGTAGGCCATAATCCACAGGGCCAAATCATTCTTGAATACTGTCAGATTGTTCTCTTTAAATGATTGGACAATTTCTTTCATCTTTTCAATTTTAGAACGGCGAGAGTATCATGGTTGAACTTGCAGCTGGACCTTTTGGAAATAATGAAAAGGTAGCGATGGCAGTTAAACAGAACTGGCTGCCAGTGTATGTATGTGTGTCCAGTAAATAATTTGCCTTCCTGTGTAATTAATTGGTCATGTAGTGCATGTTAAGGTATTGTTAAACTTTATTTCTCACAAAATATAGCCCTTTTCTTAGTTATTCTAAATTATTAAATACCTATTGACTTGGGTTTCATCCTAGAATGATGGAAACTTGGTGGAAGCCACTGCTCAACCCTCAGCTCCCCATGAGAAAGTAAGGATTGTATTTCAGATATGTTCATTGGACTTTAAATTATAGCCTCTGAGACAAGACTCTTCTTTGGGGGAAAAAAATCCAGATTGCCAAAAAAAAACAATCTGTTTCAAGGCCTGAGTCATATTTTTGCTAAAAATAGAAAAGAGATTAGATGTGGGGATATTAGAATTAATACTGTTAACCCTACACGTGTTTCATTTTTCCAAAACTACATGTCTCTTTCTTTCAAGCTTCCTGCACATTCAGAATATATGTGTCTAGTTTATGTTTTCTAATTTCAAGTTCTTCTAAATGTCAGTTTTAAAATGTTAAAACAGTCATTCTAATATTAATTCTTCCTTTTCTAAAAGGTATGGTTAAAGATTCCCAAGAGGGTTTATTGGTGACCCTTGTTTTTTCTTCTTCTTTTTTTTTAATAATTACAGTTACCAGTAGTCATCAAAGTACCAAAGCTGGCATATTTCTCAGTAATGAGTGTATGCCCCATGCCAGTTTCCATATTGGGTTTTGGAGACATTATTGTACCAGGTAAGCAATTGTTTGTAACAATTTCAGTAAAAAATACACATCATTTCAATTTGTCAAATGTATAGTATTTGTTAAAAGTTACCGACTCTGTATTAAGTATTTCTTGGCTATCGCTAGAGCTGGGATCAGTGATAAAGAAAAAGGCATTTTGAGTGGTAGAATACAAGCCCAGTTGGTAACAACCAAAGTATATCTTCCATGGCTCAAAAAGTCTCTTGGAGGAAGCAACTAGGATCAGTTTGACCCTCTTCCTTAAGGAAGTATAATATATTCAAAACTCTTTTTAAAAGTTTAATTTAATAATACCAAATATATTATAATTTCTGTTATTTCTGTTTTAAAATTATAGTTATGTTTTAGGAAAAGTGATTTAGTTATGATTTAGGAAAAGTGATTTAGAAACATAGTAAACATTGCCCTATAGGGTACTGTAATAAAAAACAATATAACATATGGAGTTGACCAGCTTTTAACATGTCTTCTCTGACAATTATTACAGCTCTGCATTATTTTCTTCACTAGGCTACCTATAGAATAAACTTCACCCTAGCCTACTAAAAATATAGTTTAGAAGTAATTAATATTTCTTTGTCCTTCCTCACCTTCCTTACCGTTTCCCTGAGTCCTAAGTGCCTGTGGATGCGTAAAAAGTACTAGCTCTTATGAAAAATACACACACACACCAAAAAAACGTGTTATTTACATAGTAAAGCCAAGTAGAGAGAAAATATAACAGTGTTGTATTATGAGTTGTGGTGGTTTTAAGAAAATAACGTGGAGTGTTTTCTTTTAAGGCCTGTTGATTGCATACTGTAGAAGATTTGATGAGCAGACTGGTTCTTCCTCTTCTATATACTATGTCTCATCCACAATTGGTAACTTCTTCTTATTATTATTACTAGAGGCCCGGTGCACGAAATTCATGCATGGCGGGGGGGGGGGGGCGGGTGTCCCTTAGCCCAGCCTGCATCCTCTCCAATCAGGGACCCCTCGAGGGATGTCCAACTGCCCGTTTAGGCCCGATCCCTAATAAGATCGGGCCTAAACGGGCAGTTGGACATCCCTCTCACAATCCAGGACTGCTGGCTCACAACTGCTCGCCTGCCTGCCTTCCTGATTGCCCCTAACTGCTTCTGCCTGCCAGCCTGATCACCCCCTAACCACTCCCCTGCCAGCCTGGTCACCCCTAACTGCCCTTCCCTGTCGGCCTGGTCACCCCTAACTGCCCTCCCCTGAAGGCCTGGTCATCCCCAACTGCCCTTCCCTGCAGGCCTGGTCACCCCCAACTGCCCTTCCCTGCAGGCATGGTCATCCCTAACTGCCCTCCCCTGCAGGCCTGGTCCCCCCAACTTCCTTCCCCTGCAGGCCCGGGTCCCCCCCAACTGCCCTTCCCTGCAGGCCCTGTCGCCCCCAACTTCCCTCCTCTGCCGGCCTGATCACCCCTAACTGCCTGCCCTCCCCTGAAGGCTTGATCGCCCCCAACTGCCCTTCCTTGCAGGCCTGGTCCCCCACCCCAACTGCTCTCCCCTCCTGGCCTGGTCCCTCCCAACTGCCCTTCCCTGCTGGCCATCTTGTGGTGGCCATCTTGTGTCCACATGGGGGCAGCCATCTTTGACCACATGGGGGCAGCCATCTTGTGTGTTGAAGTGATGGTCAGTTTGCATATTACTCTTTTATTAGATAGGATGTTGAATTGTGTTATATGTAGGAAAAGGTAGAGGTCTAAAAATAAGGAGCTCTAAATTCTAATTCGTCATGACTAACTAATAAGTAAGACAAATATTTTTTTCCTGTCAAAAAGGAATAATTATACTTTACTACCTACTTTACAAGGTTTTTGAGGCTTAACAAGGAAATTATATGTGAAAGAAAAACATTACATTTTATATGTAAGATGCTTATTAGAGCACCTGGCACACAAGTAGTCAAATGATATAATACTAGATTAAAAAAAATACTGTATGGATAACTATGTATTTATATAAATGAATTTATGGCACAATAACATCTCACCTAGAACAGCAAGTATTTGTTACTTACCTCTCTGTTTCTATTGTTGAGAACAAACAGGAGCAGGAAGGAAGCCAAAAATACTACTTCTGGACATATCAAATATATATATATCAAAGTCCATACACCAGAGTTCTTTTAGGTAAATGGCCTGCACCAGAGCCATTTACTAGTAGGTACTGTTCTAGCAAGGTTTTCAATTCCATAGTCGAATTAAATCTAGAAAATTAAAAGTGTAGGTTAGCAGTAGAGAAGGGTGTTGCTAGAAATAGGTAACCTGATAACTAGAAACAATAAGTGAATGAAGAGATAAAAAATGAAAAAAGGAGAGCAATCTGAGGCCATTAAGTGTGTACTCTCTAAGGGCATTAACAAATTAAGAGTCTAGCACAGTTACTGTGATACAATAAAAGAACACTCGGTGAAAAGGTGAATAATAGGGACTGTGTCAGTTCTGCTGTGTCACTGGCCAGCTCACTTCACTTCCCTGGTCCTCCATTGCCTCATCTGTAAAATGAGGAGGTAGACTCAGTTGTCTGTAAAGGCCCTTCCAGCTCCAATATTCTCAGATTCCATGTTCAAAATGAGACCCTGAGTCATTAAGAAAAGATGAAATGATATTTGGTATTCTCTTGTTGCACAAGACCAGGAAATATATAATCAATGTGAGGAAGATTTTTTTCAAAGCAACCGTTAGTACCTATAGGTCCAAATTTTAGTTATCTAAAATGTGAGACAACTCACCGAAACCGGTTTGGCTCAGTGGATAGAGCGTCGGTCTGCGGACTGAAAGGTCCCAGGTTCGATTCCGGTCAAGGGCATGTACATTGGTTGCGGGCACATCCCCGGTAGGGAGTGTGCAGGAGGCAGCTGGTCGATGTTTCTCTCTCATCGATGTTTCTAGCTCTCTGTTCCTCTCCCTTCCTCTCTGTAAAAAATCAATAAAATATATATATATTTTAAATAATAATAAAAAAATAAATAAAATGTGAGACAACTCAAAATCCTTAATGGTAACAGATACATGAGACTTTCTTGAATTATTATATTTATGATTGATGGTTAGTATTTATACTAACCAGTTTCCAGATTTTTCAAAAGCCCTATAGAGTGTCTCTCCTAATTACTGTCTAGGAAAATAATGAAATTATGAAAAGAAGTCATAGGGTAAAATCGTCCTCAAATACTTGAAAACCAGTACTTCAACTAGGGATTTAAAAAATCCACCTTTGGAGGTCACGGTTCGATTCCCAGTCAGGTCACATGCCTGGGTTGCAGGCTTGATCCCCAGTAGGTGATGTGCAGGAGGCAGCTGATCCCTGATTCTCTCTCATCACTGATGTTTCTGTCTCTCTCTCTCTCTCTCCCTCTTCCTTCCTCTCTGGAATCAATACAAATATTAAAAAAAAAAAAAAAGTCCTAGCTGTTTTGGCTCAATGGACAGAGGGTCACCCTGCAGACTGTAGGGTTCCAGGTTCGTTTCCAGTTAAAGGCACAGGCTTGGGTTGTGGGCTCGATCCTCAGTAGGGGGCGTGCAGGAGGCAGCCGATCAGTGATTCTCTCTCATCATTGATGTTTCTGTCTCTCCTCCCTTCCTCTCTCTGAAATCAATAAAAATGTATTTTTTTAATCTTTTAAAATCCACCTTTGGAAGCATTCAGAAATGACTGATATTTGGTATTCTTTTTTGCAGCCTATGCTGTTGGCATGATAATTACCTTTGTTGTTCTGGTGCTGATGAAAAAGGGGCAGCCTGCTCTCCTCTATTTAGTACCGTGCACACTTATTACTGCCTCAATTGTTGCTTGGAGACGTAAAGAAATGAAAAAGTTCTGGAAAGGTAGCAGCTATCAGGTATGTGCTTGTATTTTAGATGCCAAGTTATCTTATGAAATAATTCAGTGACTAACTTTGGCTGGAACTGCCTATATATATCTAAGCTTTTATGTGCCAAATATTTATCTTGGATCTCTCAGGATGTCCTTTAAGTTTTTTCCACTACTGCCCCTTCCTGTCCACCTGCTGCATCATCAGTTTTCATCACCACTGCAATCTGATGCCAAAATCCTGGTGACTCAGGAAGGAGTGGGAGGGCATCAGGAAAAAGCAAAACACATTTCGACATGTTTTCAGAATGCACACAAAAGTAGACTTCATGGAATATAAAACTATGTTTACTGAATTTTGAGACTGACATTAGCTATTTATAGTGAGGGTCCTAAGGTTTTGAAGATAAAAAGTATACCCTTGCTCTGGCCAGTGTGGCTCAGTTGGTTGGAGCTTCATCCCTTATAACAAAAGGTTGCAAGTTCGATCCCAGGTTGGTCATGTACAGAAGGCAACTGATTGATGTTTCTCTCTCTGTTTCCTTCCCTTCCCCTTCCCCTCTCTCTAAAATCATTTAAAAAAATATCTTCAGGTGAGGATTAAAAAAAAAAAGTATACCCTCTTCAACATCTAAATGGGCCTAAATAAATTAAATAGGGCACTCATTTCAGATTGACCTTTTTGTAAAATTCCAGGACACAAAAAAATCTTAATACCAGACTACTGTGTTTGAGTTGTGTCTTCATTGAAGTTAAACTCCTTTCTTCTTTTTCTGAATGTCTTGGTATTCCACTAAAGTCTGTTTGCATTGAAATGAAAGAGGGTTGGGAAACCCTAGCCATTGAGGTCAGGGTCATGGCATTGATCCCTTCACGAGGCAGTTAGTGCTGCTTTGCCCTATTACAACAAACTGCACTCCTCATCCACCCCCATGCATGTGTGTCGTGGTCACATGAACAAAACAGAGGTACTTTGGGTGGATGACGCAATTCTATTAGTAGATAAACAGTCCAAAGTTCACATTCATCTTGTAGTTGGTCTGTAGTATCATCTTTATTTAACAAGAGGTGATTAACACATTAAGTTAGACCAGTTGGAAAAGCACTGGTCTGGAATTCTTTTTGGATAAATTTTGTAATTTCTCTGAGACTTAGATAGAAGTAACAACACCTGCCTTACCTACCTCACAATGCCATTGTCTCAAAATGTAGTATTTATACACATAGAATTAGTTTATAGTCACAAGATCTGTGACTAAACTAGTAAGATAGCTTGCAACTTTTCCATTAAGAGGACACAGAATTTTTACTTTTACAGATTTAAAAAAATAAAATATGTCCTACGACACATATTCTACTACTATAATAGCCTTTGAAAGCCACAACCCAATAAGTGCTCTTCATCATCATTTTTTAAAAATACATTTTTATTGATTTCAGAGAGAAAGGGAGAGGGAGAGAGAGAGAAATATTAATGATGAGTGAGAATCATTGATTGGTTGCCTCCTGCACATCCCTTACTGGGAATCGAACTGTGACCTCATGGTTCATAGGTCAACACTCAACCACTGAGTCACACCAGCCAGGCTCTTCGTCATCATTTTTTTAAAATAATTTTATAGCCGAAACCGGTTTGGCTCAGTGGATAGAGCATCGGCCTGCGGACTCAAGGGTCCCAGGTTCGATCCCGGTCAAGGGCATGTACCTTGGTTGCCGGCACATCCCCAGTGGGGGGTGTGCAAGAGGCAGCTGATCAATGTTTCTCTCTCATCGATGTTTCTAACTCTATCCCTTTCTCTTCCTCTCTGTAAAAAATCAATAAAATATATTTTAAAAAATAATAATAATAATTTTATATTTTTTCATTTAGCAAATATTTATTGAGCAGTTCTGTGACCCAGGTACTATTTTAGCTGGTGATAAAATATGAACAAGTTAGAAACAGGTCTAGTCTCATGGCCTCTTAGAAGTGAGAGTGCCATGGGGGATACAGATGGAGTCACTAATGATACAGTGTGATAAATGTACTAGTTATGGTAGGTGCCATGAAAGCTAGCAGGGGACACCCAGTGCTTGTAGGTTCATGACCGAGTCAAAGGTGATTTGGGGAAGGCTTTAAAGAATGTTAAATTTGCCCGGGCAGTGTTGCTCAGTGGTTGGGTGTTGACCTATGAACCAGGAGGTCACGGTTCGATTCCCAGTCAGGGCACATGCCCAGGTTGGGGGCTGGATCCTCAGTAGGGGGCATGCAAGAGGTATCTAATCAATGATTCTCTCTCCCTCTCCCTCTCCCTTCCTCTTCCTGAAATCAATAAAAATATATTTTTTTTTTTTTAATTTTTAACTTTATGTTGAGACTTTAACTGAGCCAGGTGTTCCACGTTGAGGGAACCATGTCTTCAAAGACTCGAGGAAGCGAGCATGGCACTTTCTATGAACCAGATGTGGTTTAGGATGACTATAATGTTGAGTAAGCATAGGGGAGCTGTAAGAAATGAAAACTGGGGAAGGAAACAAGGGTAGGAACCTGTAGGATCTTATAAGCCATGTTAAAGCGTTTGAATACTGTGCTAAGAACATTTGGAACCATTTAAGGGTTTTAAGAAATTTAGAGTGTTGCTCAGTAGTTAGAGTGTCAGCCTGCTCACCAAAGGGGCTCGGGTTCAGTTCCTGGTGCCAGCTATTACAATGAGAAGCAATGGTAGCCAGAATTAGGAAGGCAGTGCGATTGAGAGAGGCGAACAAAGTCAAGAGAAATTAAGAGGCACGATTAAAGGGATGTAATGCAATTGATAGAAGTGAGCAAAGTCAAGAGAAATAAAGTAATAATTAATGAGGTGTGGTAATAGATTCAATGGAGGGGGAGGAGAAGGAAGTGGAGTCCAAGGTTTCTGGCTTAAGTAACTGAGTGGGTGGATGGTGATACCATTCACTGAGATAAAGAAGGGCAGCAAATTTGAGGAAAAAGATGATAAATTCAGTGTTGGACAAGTTAAATGTTGAATATGAATTTAATTTTGAACATTTCAAAATATCTATAGGACCACCAGGAAGAAATACTAGGCAGTTGAATAAATGTCCCCTGATGTGCAGAAGACAGACCAAAGTAGAGATAGAAATTTGGGAGTGTCATCAGCATACTTAAAGAGTGAGTGAGAGCATAGAGGGAGAGAAAAGACTCAGGAAGAATTGTGAGCAAGAGGTTTCTAACTCTTCGGGCACCTGTCTGATTAACTGATTGTGACGTAGGACAACATGGGGAATTTGGTTTAGGGTTAGCATTAAAACTTAGGTTAGACATTAAATTTGGGATTGTTAGTGAGAGCACATATGATATCTTACAGAAGTAAATGTATTTCTTGTTATTTGCATTTTATTCTTATTTCTAAAATTGTCCCTTCTCTTTAATACAGATGGGGCAAGAATAGGTTTATAGTTGTTAGTATATGAAACAGTTTATTCTTGTATTATTAATAATTACTAGTATTGTATTGTATTATTTTCTATATGAACAACTGTAAACCTAATTTTGCCCCACCCTGTACAGATTTTGAAGTAGTTTATTATAAAAATAGTGCTTATTACAGAAAAGTTTGAAAATGTAGGAAAAGACAAGAAAATTAAGTCCACCAATAATCCCACCACCTAGAGATAGCCACTCCTAAGATGTAGGTGAGTTTTTTTTTTTTGTTTGTTTAAATTTCTTTATTGATTAAGGTATCACATATTTGTCCTCATCCCCCCATTTCCATCCCACACCCCTCCCCACACATGCCCCCACCCCCTGTAGGTGAGTTTTTTTATGCCTTCCTAGGTAAATGGATAGGTGAATGGATGATCCCATATTTAAATAGTTTTCTATCTTATTTCTCCACTGCATGTTAGTTATTTCATTTTAAATTTCTTGCAAAAATCATTTTAATGGCTATGTAGTATTATCTCATATGCATGTACCATACATTATTTTACCATTTCCTTTGACCCAGTAATTTCTCTTTAGCAGATTGTCAAGAAAATAAAAACTTGGGTTAAATTGATGTGAAAAGATGTTCATTAGAGTACTCCTGGTCATCTTTGTTCTATTATAATAAAGTCTAGGTTAATGTTATTGGCAGTTAATGAACTAATATTTTTATATAGACTCTAGCCCTGCTTTTACTTTTAATTATTTTTTTTGTGTGTGTTTTAATTACAAAGTAATGCATGTTTGCATTTTTAAATTCCACAGTATTTATTTATTTATTTATTTTTAAATGTTTTTGTTTTTATTGATTTTAGAGAGAGGAAGGGGTGGGGAGAGAGAGAGAAACATCAGTGTGAAAGAGAAACATCAAACATCGGCGGGTTTCCTCCTGTATCCTGTATGCATACACCCTGACCGGGGACTGAACCTGCAACCTGGGCATGTACCCTGACCAGGAATCGAACTGGCGGCATTTTGGTACACAGGACGACGCTCCACCAACAGCCACACCAGCCAGGGCGATGTTTGCATTTTTTAAAAGCAATACAATCGTGTCTGAAGTAAACATAGAAGGCCCTTTTCCAGCTCTTTTACCCCCATACCCACCCTCAAGGGGCAGCTACTTTGAACGGATTATGTGGAGCTTCCAGATCTTTTTATGCCAACACATAGTATAAAGAGTTGAATGTTTAGAGATGTTATATACATAGATGTAATAACATTGTGTCCCTTTGGAAATATTCTACAGCTTACTTTTTCTCAGGTTCATTGTAGTACCTCTCCTCCTTTCTCCATGATGTTTATTGAAGGGAAAGGGGATGATGGCAGGTAAGGAAGGAATCAACCAACGGAGGCATTTATATTCCCTTTGAACAGATGCTCTGCCATGGACCATCTGAGTTTCACTCTTAAAAATTATGATCTTGAAAAAAATTACGATTCTGCTTCACAGCAGCTACATATAAAGTGAAAGAAAGATCATTGCAGCTGGACACAAAGCAATTGTAAACGGCCCAGAAGGGCAGACTGCAGGGCTTTGACCATGTGACATAGTAGCTAAATAAGACAATTAATTGTAGGAAAATCCATTTAAAAGTGTCTGAAAAGATAGAACAACTTTGGTTATACACTTCTCACTTTTATAGTGTGGTGTCATGATTTTATTAGGTAAAGACATTCAGAATATAAAATAACGTGTTAATAAAAAGTGTGGAGTCTGCTGCCAGACTGACTGCATTGTAACTCTGATTTTGTTAATTATTAGCCATGTGACCTTAGGCAAGTTACTTAGCTTCTTAGCGTCTCAGTTTCCTCCAGTGTAAAATGGGATAATCATCCTATTTAAGAGGATTATTGTAATATATGCAAAATGCTTAGAGTAGTGCCTGGCACAACATAAGCATGACAAATGTATTTGCTATTATTATTTGTAAGAATTGGTTTTTTTGTGGTTGTTTTGGTTCATTTGTTGGTTTGGCTGTAATTTTTTAGTTCAGTTACTAGATTTACATTTTCCTGGTTTGGGTATTAAAACGTTGGGTCTTTGTTAAATCTGGTTCCTTTAACTTATTTGTAAAAGGATTTGATAGCCATCACAACCTCAGAGGAAAAAAAAACCCATCAAATGCTGTCATTTTCTTACTGTGCACTAGATTTTTAAATATGAAGAATGATATTTGCTGAAATTTTAATCAAGCTGGTTGCAGAATATTATAAATTGCTGCCAAGAGAAAGTCTATTTTTCTAGAAAACTAGCATTTTTGAAATTTATAAAATGTAATGCCTTCACAAAATTATTCCCTGGTTAAGGTTTTTGAAAAAAGAAAATTTCTCATTGTTTTTGTCTAACCTTTAAAGTCAAAATTAATTTAGCTTGAATGTTGTCATTTGTGGTATAGACAGTATATTATAGGCTTTGGCATCAGTTCTGGCAAATTACTCAATCTCTTAAAACTGTCTCCTCATCCGTAAAATGAGGTTGGATCTACAGGCAGGCAAGAGAATGTGTGATCCATGGTGGTGAGTTAGCCCAAGACTTGGTGAGACAGCTGGTTGTTGAAATCAGGTAAGATTAGGCAGGCCCTGGGGAAGGAGGCAGGGAAACTCAATAAGCCTGATAAAATAGGGAGAAGACTAGGTATGGACGCTGTGTAAGACAGGCCTGAGGACCATCCTCAGGCAGTTACTGGCTCATCTCTTAGGATAACAGTATAACAATACTCCCTTCCCTCCTCTCCTCTAACTTTCATTGTCATTATAGCATTGCCAGTCTGTTTCCAGAATATTCCTATGTAACTCCCAACTCAGAGTCTCCTTTCTCCAAGCATATATCTAAGGGTTCTCCAATTGAAATTAAGTCACTTTTCTTCATATTTTTTTAATTGTACTTTAAATACTTACTAACATCAGGCCTTGTAGTGTAGATAGTTATGTGTGCCTCCCTCATTACATATTAGCTCCTAGGTGTTAAGAGCCCACGATGCTGACAACAGTGTTTTATACACTGTACATTTTCAGTTAGTGTTATTGAAAGTCTTCATGCGAAACAGCTGTACTGATCAGTCTTTAATCCAATGACCTTTACGCATTTCTGTGTGTGTGTACAAGCTTCCTGATTGTATTTTCACAGACCTCATAAAATTACCAAAATTGTTATGAGGTATTATAATAGTGAAGCATTTTTAAAACATTAAACTAGACTTACATGTCTACAGTCTTTATATATAATCATTTTTTTGCAAGTGTCAGAAGTTTATTTTTATTTTTATTGAATTTATTGGGGTGACACTGGTTAACAAAATTATACAGGTTTCAGGTACACAATTTTATAACGCATCAGTACACTTTATTGTGTGTTCACCAGCCTAAGTTAAGTCTCATCCATCAACATTTAAGTCCCCTATCCCCTCTTCCAGCACCCTCCACAAGTGCCAAAAGTTTTTGCTGCTGTTTTGAAATAATCAAATATAAAACATGTAATATAAAATAAAGTCAGCATCAAAAGTGTTGGCATGTTTGTTTATGCTGTTAATCATTTGGTTCATTCTAATGCCTGATATTAGAGTGGAGTACAAGTGGTGGAAAGCAGAACTTTGCACTGGAGACTTCCAATGTCATGGGTATCCCTGATAGCCTTTTTATGTTGTTTTCCAAGGGCAAAGTATACCTCATTGTTGCTGAAACTTAAGAGACTTCATTGAAATACTTTAGTATTTTACTTGGAGTCTCTCAGCCCTTTCCATGAGTTTCTCTGATCAAAAGAAGTAACACTTCTGCCCTGGACGGTGTGGCTCAATTGATTTGGTGCGTCATCCTGTGCACCAAAGGGTCACCAGTTCAATTCCCTGTCAGGACACATGTCCAGGTTGTAGACTTGATGCTGGGTCAGGGTATATGCAGGAGTCAGCCAATTGATGAGATGTTTCTCACATCAATGCTTCTCTCTCTCTCTCTCTCTCTCTCTCTCTCTCACTCTCTCTCTCTCTCTCTCTCACTCTTTCTCTTTCCCTCCCTCCTTGTCCCTTCCTCTCTCTCTAAGATCAATTAAAAAAGTAACATTTCTATAGGATATCGCTAAAATAATACTAATTTGGAAATCTTAATTGTATTCTGTATAGCTCAAAGCTATTTATTACTATTTTCTATGAACTTTTTTTCTAGAATGCTTTAAGAGTACAGTATTTGGTTTCATATATTTAGTTTTACTCAAAGTCTAAGATCTAACTAGTGTAAATAAAGGTTTATTTCTCTAGAGAGAGAAATCAGCAGTGGCATACTTTGGCACATAAAACAATTAAGAGAAATCATTTTAGGGGATTTTTGTGTGTTTATTTCTATTCTTAAATCATTGCAGTTAGATTTTTTCGTTTTTGTGTTAATCCTCACCTGAGGATATGTTTTCTATTGATTTTTAGAGAGAGTGGGAAGGAGGGAGGGAGAGGGAGGAGAAGCATCAATATGAAAGAGACACTTCGATTGGTTGCCTCCCACATGAGCCATGACCGCCAGGGATGGAAACTGTAACCCAGGTACATGCCCTTGACTATGAAAATCGACCCTGAGACCCTTCGGTGCATGGGCCATCACTCTTAACTGCTGACCACACCGGGCAGGGCTGGAGTTAGAATTCTGCAGCCACCTCCAGTGGGCAATTTTACTCTGGGTGGGAAGTAAGTTTTTAGTGTGCTGATAATCAGTAAACAATGGGATTGTCTCTGTTAAATATCACTAGTGCTTCTAATTATTTTTAGAAGCCACAAGTTGTGACTGACAAGTGAGAGTAGAGATACTTAGAACAACTTTGCTTTAGTGTCAACAACTCTCCAGTTACCCCACTTTAATGAGTGTTTTATTAGACTGTTTCTGGAGCCTGGATCAACTATAAATAAGCTGAGCTAGCCCGGCCAGCGTGGCTCAGTGGTTGAGCATCAACTTATGAATCAGGGGGTGACGGTTCAATTGGTTTGATTCCCAGTCGGCACATGCCCGAGTTACAGGCTTTATCCCCAGTAGGGGTGGGCGTGCAGGAGGCAGCTGATCGATGATTCTCTCTCGTCATTGATGTTTCTATCTCTCTCTCCCTCTCTGAAATCAATAAAAATATATATTTTTAATAAATAAGCAGAGCTATCAGTAAATGATGTTTCTATATTGTTTTTGTTTTATATATACACATAGATTTTTTAAAATTTATCTTTATTGTTGAACGTATTACAGGTGTCTCCCTTTTTTTCCCCATTGACCCCCACCACACACACACACCTGGCACCCATCCCTCCCAGGCCTTCACTACACTATTGTCTGTGTCCATGCATTTAAGTTTCCCAGTTAATCTCTCCCTACTCTCCTACCCCCACCCTCTGCCTTCCCTCTGAGATGCGTCAGTCTGTTCAATGCTTCTGTGTCTCTGGATCTGTTTTGTCCATCAGTTTATTTTTTTCATTAGATTCCACATATGCGTGAGATCATGTGATACTTATCTTTCTCTGATTGGTTTATTTAGCTTAGCATAATATTTTCTTACTGAGAAGTCAGTAAAGAAAAGTAAATACAGAATAGAGATATTTATTTCTGAATAAGTTGATTTTTGAAAGTGTTTTTTAAAAAGTAATATATTTCTATATTTAGAGATTAAAGTGCCAATTAGGAAAAAAAGAAGCATGTTATAACTTAGGGTATGTAGGCTATTATTTCATTAGGTTACAGTTGCCAGAGTAAACAGGTCTTGGGGTTTCAGCCCATCCTACTGAGGCTGCTTCCGTTCTCTTTCCCCCCACAGCTCCAACGTCTTACACCCAGAGCGTCTACATTTTTAGAAAGAAGAGGGGCTAAATATATCTTACATGTTTCTCCTTCCCCTCCTTCATTTAAATTATTATGACTAAAATCAACTCTTCTACAACTTCATCTTATGTTTCATGTAGTGAAATGCTTTTAATAAATATGCTACCTGTTTTGATTTGGCTTCCCCTCCCCCCCTCCCCCCCCCCCCTCAAAGGGCTGCAAACATGTAACTACCTTCATCTGGGCGTTATGTTTAGCAAATAGGGGACCTCAAAACTGATAGTTTGGGGACTTGAGAAGGCTCCGAGAGTTTCAGCAGGTGTGGGCTGTATAAGCTGTCTCCAGCCGAAACCGGTTTGGCTCAGTGGATAGAGCGTCGGTCTGCGGACTGAAAGGTCCCAGGTTCGATTCCAGTCAAGGGCATGTGCATTGGTTGCGGGCACATCCCCAGTAGGGGGTGTGCAGGAGGCAGCTGATCGATGTTTCTCTCTCATCGATGTGTCTAGCTTTCTATCCCTCTCCCTTCCTCTCTGTAAAAAAATCAATAAAATATATTTAAAAAAAAAATAAAAAGCTGTCTCCATTACTTGAGATAGTTGTCAGCTAAATGCCTTAGTTCTGGCTTATTCTTGCCTGGCAAGTCCTGAGACCCCATTTGGGAATTATTCCTCTCTTTACATCCTCTTCCAAAAAACACTAAAGCTTTTGGAATCAGTTTACAAAAACAGGAACACTATCTTGCTGGTATTTTCTTCTATTTCTTGATAAAAGAGAAAGCAAAAAAGTATATCCCAATACTGAAATGTAATCATTTACCTAAAAATCTTTGACAATATTCACAAAGACATTATTCTTTCCATATTAAAGTAATTTTATCTGAAGAACAGAGTAAAAACACACAAAAAATATTTAAACACTTTCTTTCTTCATTCCCAAATATAAAAAGATTTTCATGGGAATATAGGCAGAGCTGAAGTGATCATTTGAGAAAAGTTTAACTGGTAATTCCTCTAAAATTAGTCTATAGCAAATGTATTCTTGATTTTGTTTTCTAGTATCATTTGACCTTTAAGTACCTTCAAGTTATTTATTAGTAGAAACTTTTGTTATACAGTGTTTCCAAAATTTCACATATCATTTTTAAAAATACTGTGTTTGTTTTTTTATATATTTGTTTTTAGAGAGAAAGAGAGATAAACGTTGTGAGAGTGGAACTTTGATCATTGATCGATTGCCTCCTGCACAGCCCCACTGGGGATCGAGCCCATAACCTGGGCATGTGCCCAGACCGGGTATCATACTGGCAACCTTTTGGTGCACGGGACAATGTCCAACCAACTGAGCCACACTGGCCAAGGCTCACATACCATTTTTAAATGATCTTAAGGTCACTTCAAGGTGTCATCAGGTTACATTGTCCCCAAACCAGCAGGTAGTCTCACAGTGAGTTATGGGGCCACTTGTAGTTTTGCCAGTTCTAGGAGTGGGCACTTCCTGCAGTAGTGTCCTGGAATGGCATCAGGAATAGCTTCCTTTTGTGGTGGAGCTCCTACTGCCATGTAGAGCAGTATCCACATAGGGAAGTGGAAATAGTGGAAGATCCAGAGAAAGCATTTATCACATTGGCCCTGAGTCCAATGATTAGGCTTTTGGAAGGAGGGTTCATTGTCACTTTGACCGTATCTTGGGAGCGTGGATGTTGAACCAGTACATTGCTCCAAGAGGAGTACTCAGTTCCATAGAGCATTCTGAGTCATTTTTAAAAATTGGGAATCCGCCCTGCCGGCGTGGCTCAGTTGGTTGGAGTGTCATCCTGTACACCAGAAGGTGTCAGTTTCGATACCCAGTCAGGACACATACCCAGGTTTCGGGTTCAGTGGCAACCGAACAATATTTCTCTCTCTCTAGCTCTATCTCCAGCTCTCCTTCTTCTCTTAAAAGAAATCAATTAAAAATAAAGAGAAAAATCTTTCTTTTTAAAAAAAATTGGGAATCCTTTTGCCAAATTGGTCAATATTGAGTGCAAGTTGAAAATTTGTATTTTCTCACATCTTTATGCCTAGATGATGGACCAGCCGGACTACGCAACAAGTGAAGAAACCCCTGTGGCTGCTGGTGAACAGATTATCCAACAGTAATATTATGTGGACCTGCCATAATGTTTCAGTTGATTTTCTGCAAAAGAGTTTTGCTTTTAGAATTGACAATCTGAAAGAATCTTCAATGATATGCTTGCAAATATACATTTTTAAGAGCTGGTACTGTCAACTATGTCATAAGTAATTCAAATACATTTGCTTTTAACTATGTTAAAGTTGTGCCTTCACATTAAATAAAAGGATATGGTCTGTATAACTTTCAAAATGTATTATATACAGTATATTTTTCTAAAAAAAAAAGGTCTTTATCCATCCCTGTATTTTTCTTACTGAAATCTATTTCTTTTCAACTCTAATGATAGGTAAAAGTATTTCTGCCCAAGTGAGTTTCTGAACAGATTTTACTGAAAAGAATTATGAAAATTTTGTGCTCTCTAGAAATTTGATTAAGATCATGCAAGAAGGAAGTTCCATAATGAAATTCCAGAAACTGCAGAAGTTAAAAATATATAATCTGGGAATATGTTTATAGCATAAGTTTTTTTAAAAATCCATTCCTTTTTTAAACTTGAGAACCTGAATTGCTTCAAATTGCTATGTTTTATATTACAATATTTTTCCCAGTATAGGGAAACAGAATATATAGAACTAGTCATTAAAAGAATACAAAAACTGACATCCACAGTTTTCAGTGGTCTGCTATTTCCTTGAAGGTATAGCTTAAATTTCTATAGTAACACTCAGTTTCACTATGGTATTTCTGATCTCTGAAGTTTGGGCCTGTTGATGTTCAGGCTTAGTATTTTGTATAAAATTATGTATTAATACATATGGCTCACCGTTTGAGTGTAATATCCCTAACAATCCCCCCCCACACACACTATCTTAATTCCTACTCCTTTCTCCAAAGGAAACCACAGCTAACCTTTTATATTTTGGTGGAGGATGGTATACTAATATACCAGGTGTGCTTCAGAAGAAAGAGACAAAAGAGAGGAGACTGGATCTAAGGGTCAATTTAATTACATGACAGAAGTGTGAGTAAATTGTCTTGGTGCCGGACATTGATGTCTCAGTTTTCTCATCTGCAAAATGAGTAGGTTAAACCAGTGATTTTCAACCTTTTTCATCTCATGGCACACATAAACTAATTACTAAAATTCTGCAGCACACCAAAATATATATATTTGCCATTCTGACAAAAAAAAATAGGTATAATTTTGATTCATCCACGCTCAGCTGTTGTGTCGGCTGTTGTCATTTATTTATTTGACAATCTAAGGGGAAAGAGGTCAGTGCCCCTGACTAAATAGTCAATATTACATGTTTTAAAGATTCTTGCAGCATACCAGGTGCAGCACACTGGTTGAAAATTGCTGGGTTAGACCAATGAACCACTCTAGTACCTTACAACTTTAAAAAAAAAACTCTCATTCTTTGCTTGTGACCTTGAACATTCTCCTGGAAGTCAGAGGTCAAATTGTCTTTCCTTTTTTTTTTTTATTTTCTCTAAGAAATTTCCAAATGACAAGTAATTCCAAAGGCAGTGGAATTTGGCATTCTCTAGAAGTAATATACAAGATATGTGAGCCACTCTATGCTCTTTCATTCTAAAGCCAGTTCAGCTGGTTAAAATATAAGTCTAATGCCTTTTAAAATGGATGAGAGCTTTGGTATTTGAACTAAATTTAGCATTTGAGGGAATTAGATGCTTTTGTTTGTTAACTTTTGCTGAGTAAGTAGCAGATAGAGAAGCTCCCTTGACAGCCCTCTGTCCACTTAATACACTTACGGATCCTTCGGTAAATGACAAGTAAGTATCTGACCAGTAAGGGTTATTCTTCATTCTGTCTCCATAATATCAAGTTTGAATTTTTTCCAAAGAATCTAATTTATTTGGCAGATGCTGATAGAACACATGAAATGTCATTTTAAAGATCCAACTATATTTTCATTTTTAATATCAATAAAATGTTTGCCAAAATACATCTTTTTTAGTAAAATTATCTGCATTCTCATCCCAGCTTTTTGATATTCAAAAGCCTCAACCTCAACCACATTTTATGAAGAATGTTAAGGAAAATTTAAATCTATAAATAGGAAATTTTAGTTCTTTGATACACATTCTACTGTATCCAACCATTAACTATCAAGGAGGTAAAATTTCGTTCTAGTTTGCTATTAAAATCTGACTGATTAAATATAAATAAGAAACAGGGAAATTCCTTAAGTTTCTCCATCCTCAGTGTCAACTTTACATTATACTTAAATAATTCTTCTACCAAACCTGCTGAAAATATTTAGAGAAATTACAATAAAGTACAAAAATATTTTAGGAATCAAAGTAAACAAAGAGTAGGGGAGATGAGAATTCGTCTTTAAAAGGCTCTCTTAATTTCTTCCTCTCTTGCCTTCCCATCACCAGTAACTTTAAGGAGAAGATAAGTTGTTTTTTTCCTAAATATGTCTTAAAAACAATACTATATCCTGTATTATTACTTATTAAAAAAATTGTTACTTAGATATTCTCTATGAACATTTTTGCAACTTATCAAACAAATCACTAAATATCTCAAATTGTAATGAGTTTTTACTTCAGTTTACTTCAGCAAAGATAATTCGGTTTGTGAGGAAGACCTTGCTATTCTAATACATTATATTCCAGCTTGTATTTTCTTTTTAGATTAGCAATACCTTATTAGTAAAATCCACAATTTATTTCTTTTTAGAAAGAAGAAAATATTAACCCATCTGCAGTTGGCATTCATAGATTTTAGTTAAATGTCCATAGAGATTTTGTTAAAATGATACATTTATATTAAATACAAATGTGCTTTCTAGTTTCCTTTTGCTCTTTCAATTTTTTCCTTAGATATAAGCAGACATTTTTACATTTGACTAAAAAAGTATTTAAACTAATTTATTTAAGCTTGATCTCTAAAATTTTAGCCTGATCTCAACCAATGAGATTTCAAAAACATAGGAATTGCATTTCAAACTGGTGCAATGTACTAGTTTGAAAGGCTTTATATTTTTCTACTAACAAGGAAAAGAGTTGAATTTACTCAAGATGATGTCAAATAATAAATTCTACAGTTTAAAATTTTTATTTTCAGTGATCGTTTTACCTCAGAGGCTAATTCTAAACAGATTGGGGTAGGAAATGTAAATAAAGTCAAAATACTGAATATAAATGACTTTATGCTTCCTGAAAGAAAGATATTCTGTAAATTCAAAAGATCTGAATCAAATTACTCAACTTTTTGGAATTTGAAAGAAATTGTGTAACACTCATGATTTGGATTACTGAATTTTCAGAGTAAACAAAATGAAATTGATAGGATAATATACAGGCTATATTATAGTGAAGGCCATATATGTGAACTTACTTGTTTAATGTTTCTATACTTCAGAACAGCCTTTGTGTCTATGAAAATGATCATGGGGGAAAATGATTTCTTAAAACTAAAATTTTAGAATAGTCTTGTAATATTGGCAATTAAGTAGCAAGTGAAAGAAAAAAATGTAGGATGCTTAATGTCATCATGTGTTTCTTTAATTGGGCATAAAGTGTTGTAAACATTGTTTTGGAATATAGATTTTTAAAAAATACCCAAAGTTTATCCAGTTAGTTTGCAGGACTTCCCAGTAGAACAAGTCAATGTAAATTTTGTAGTTGTTGCCTATTTTATACCTTCTGTTGTATTTTGTTTAAATGAGAACCTTTTTAAAAATACATGATTGAATTTTTACTTCTTAGATTATTGGTTTTAGTGTGAAATCCTTTTTTTAAACACTTTGATATGTAAGTTAGTGTAAATTAATACTTTATAACACTATTAGGCTTTATTTTTTTATGGAACATGATTTAAAATTTTTGAAGTGTTAATTTAGCAGTGCTTTAAAACTCCTCATTATGTGCCAATACTGACAAGAAAACGTTTTTTTAATGTATTGAGTTCACTATGCCATGCAATAAATTCTATTTTAAAATAAAATTTGAATTTGTTTATTTTGAATGGTGAAAAATAATTGAAAAATGAACTAGATCGTGTTCACATAATATACAAATGGTAAAAATCACGTATAAAATTGTGTGGTTATTTAAGTCTGACAAATTATCCATAAAACCTTGATTCCATAAGTGTCATACTGGAAATTTATATTGATACATAATAGCCATTAATAAATATTTACTGAATTAATTATAGACTATTTTTTTAACTGAGCAATGATCGTACTTCTTGTGATAAATATTCATGGTATTTTTAGCTTTGCTAAAATTGTTCCCCCAAATTACTAAGATCCTATTGCCATCCTACTTTTTGACTCAGATATGGTTAGCCCGGATATGTTTCTGTAAAGTGTTTGTGTTTGGCTTGACCACGTATTGTGGAAGCCCTGCTGCGGAGAAACCTTGTTTCATCCCACAGTCCCATATATCTGGAAGGATGCATAAGAAACTGGGAAGAGTGGCTGTGTCTAGGAAGAGTGGGTGCACAATGGCCAGGGCACAAGGGTGCACAATGGCCAGGGCACAAGGATAAGAGGGAAACATATTTTTTTTATATACTCGTACTTTTTACACTTTCTATAATATGCTTCAATTAAGATTCAAATTTTAAATTATAAAAATCTATTGAATTATTTACCTTGTTATAGGTATCCATACTAACAGATAGTTAAATATTAAGTTATTTGTATCATTTTCTCTTCCAATCGCCTGGAGTCATGTGGTTGGGGAAAGTGTGGAGAGTCGGCATTCTATATGCACTCACTCAAACATCATTTTCACTGCATAACCCATGCGTGCCCTCAATTGTAACTGGTGTCCTCCAGGCCACTATTTTACTCTCTCCAGAAAACAAACCTCCAGTTTTCTGGCACAGTCAGGGAGGGACATTTGCCCAACTACATAAAGTACAGGGGGGGATCTGTGGCTCTTCATGAATGATAGAATTAGAAGTTAACCATTTTATAATCCCAAATGGAATAATTGGTTTAGGCAATGATCATCGGTATATGAAACCATTAGATGAAAGGAGGGCTTAAACTGTCAGTGCCTGAAATCATTGATAAATCTTAGCGTTACTAAAACTGAGACAACCAGACATTGTAGGCCTTTCAACATGATGCAGTATTAAGCACAAAGCACCATGAAGTGTTTTTGCAAAGCAACAACAACAAAAAAGCCTGAATCTAATCAAATCTAGAACACAAACTTGTAGCTATGAGAAATATGGAAGATGAAAGAACAAGTTAAATGACACTCAAAGAAGAAAACTTACAGTACAGAATATGCGACATTCTGAAACTGAATTGGTTCTTATAATAAGTCAATAGCATGGGGGGAAGGAGGAAGGAGGGCTGCTCTCTAAGTCAAACTTCCGTGACATGACATCCAAATCCCTGGTGTGGACATTGGATCCCAGTTCAACAAACCAACTGAACAAGACATTTGTGAGCCAACTGTTGAAAATTTTGGTTATGAACCATATATAATACCAAGTAATTATTGTTTGGGGTTTTTTTTAGATGTGATAATGGCATCATGTCCATTTTTTTAAAAAACAGATGTACACTCATGCACAGCTTACCAATAAGATATATTCTGATAAGTTTGTTGTTAAGCCATTTTGTAGAAATGTGAATATCATAGAGTGCACTTACACAAACCTAGATGGTACAGCATACTACACACCTAGGCTATCTGATATGTAACCTATTGCTCTAGACTACAAGTCTGCACAGCATGTCACTGCACAAAACAACATAAGGTTAAATCAAACACAGGAGAAAATGATGCAATCAAGAGACACAGTAAACATGAGAAATATGAGACTAATGCCAGCCTAACACGGCATGCTGTTTTACAGTAAACTTTTTTTTTAGAAGTAGAAAGAGTACAGTCTTAAAAAATGATAAAAGTAGTATAGTATAGTATGTACATAAATTAGCAACATAGTAGTTTATTATCAGGTATTACATGCGGTACATAATTGTGTGTGCTATACTTTTATAGGAGAGTAGGTGTAGGTTTGTTTACACCAGAATGACCACAAACACATGAGTAATGAATGTCTTGCCCTACCACACTCTTCTGATGGCTACAATGTAATAAACTGATGGGAAATTTTCAGCTCCATTATATATATACTAGAGGTCCAGTGCACAAAATTATTGTACTAGGTGGGGGGGAGGCGGGGGGGAGGGTCCCTCAGCCCAGACTGCACCCTCTTGCAGTCCGGGAGCCCTCAGGGGATGTCCGACTGCCACAGAGGTGGGAGAGGCTCCCACCACCGCTGCTGCGCTAGCCAGCTATGAGCCTGGCTTCTGGCTGAGTGGAGCTCCCCCTGTGGGAGCGCACTGACCACCAGGGGACAGCTCCTGCATTGAGCATCTGCCCCCTGGTGGTCAGTGCATGTCACAGCAACCGGTTGTTCTGCTGTTTGGTCAATTTGCATACTAGCCTTTTATTATATAGGATAATGTCTTATTATGGGTAAGGAGGCCTCTAATTCAATTTTTTTTTTTTAGGTAGTTAAAGGGAGGGGCAGAATTTTCACTTGAGCCTGAAGCTAAAATTGCCCTTAGCTCAAAAATCTGCAGACCACTGAGACACATCTTGGTGAGGCTCATTCTGAAACCCCACACTGTTCTATTATGTGTATAAGTATTGGGAACCATCTTACTAACTTTATCTCATGAGTAGTGTTTTGACTTCAAGCCTGTATACAGTATTCATGCAGCAACTTCAGCAATTCTGTTCAATATTTATCTGGCAGATGTTTTCTTTTCTTTTCTCTAAATCTTTCTAGATTTTTATGTATTAGATAGGAATAGCCCATGGACACAGATAATAGTCTGGCAAAGGCCTGGAAGGGGCGGGTGCAGGGTGGAGGAAATCAATGGGGAAAAAAAAAAAAAAACTAAAACAAAGGGACATCTGTAATACTTTCAACAATAAAGATACATTTTAAATAAAGGAAAATATCTTAGTTGAAAAGAGTTTTATGTGAAATAATATAAGTAATTGCTCTACACTGTACTTTATATTCTCAACTGCTCTCAAAGAGATATTAATTGACCCTATATTCACTTAATATTAATTGACTCTATGTTCACTGACTGCAGGACTGACTTGCCACGCTGACCCAGCACTGACTGCCATGGGGGCTGTGATCAGACCCTGCTTTTCTCTCCATGGCGACCCAGCACTGACTGCAGGACTGACTTCCGGTGTACGGTCGAGCCTTCCATTGTTTTGGACGTTACGGACCCTGGCTCTTTACATTGATAGACTACAGGCCCAGTGCACAAAATTCTTGCACTGGAGTGGGGTCCCTCAGCCAGGCCTGCACCCCCTCGCCGTCCAGGAGCCATCATCAGTTGGACATCCTTAGCACTGCCACGAAGGCAGGAGAGGCTCCCGCCACTGCCACTGCACTCGCCAGCCATGAGCCTGGCTTCTGGCGCACTGACCACCAGGGGGTAGCTCCTGCATTGAGCATCTACTCCCTGGTGGTCAGTGCACATCATAGCGACCGGTCATTCCGTCCTTCGGTTGATTTGCTTATTGGCCTTTTATTATATAGGATGCTGAAACATAGAAGAGCAAAATAACATGGTGTCTATGATTTACTTTAAAATAAATCAACTTCATGCCGAAACCGGTTTGGCTCAGTGGATAGAGCGTCGGCCTGCGGACTCAAGGGTCCCGGGTTCGATTCCGGTCAAGGGCATGTACCTCGGTTGCGGGCACATCCCCAGTGGGGGGTGTGCAGGGGGCAGCTGATCGATGTTTCTCTCTCATCGATGTTTCTAACTCTCTATCCCTCTCTCTTTCTCTCTGTAAAAAATCAATAAAATATATTTTAAAAAAAATAAAATAAATCAACTTCAGCTAAGAAAATAGGAAAGAACAGGTGAAGTAAATGCAGTAAAATATTGATAATCATTAAATACAGGTGACAGGTATTTGTTTCTACTCTTGTAGATGTATGAAATTTTTCATGAAATACCTTTAAAAACTGTTGTTTCATGGTATTTCACAAGGGCGCAAAATTAAGTGTGTTCAACTCATCACCTTTCATCTGCGTCTCACCTTATGTTTTTACTCTTATCTTCACCTATGCATTTGTAATCGTTTAGTATTAAGCACCTATATTATATTTAAATGTTATTCAAAGCACAGAGCCAATTAATAGCTGGTTGCTTGGTTATTTTATGCTTACATGTTTAGTTTTACTTAAAGTGTTACAATTTACACTTAATTGGCTCTTATGATCTTAAAGTTTATTAGGTTAAGATTAGCTACCTGAATGTTATCCCTTTGAGATCCTCATGAAACAAGATGAAAATCTCTTAAGAATAGTGAGGCAAGTCTACACATACTCATACATATAAACACATATGTATAGTAACTTAATTTTAATACCATGTAACTTATACTTTAGGACCTTCATTATATAACCTTAAAATGTTAAAATCTTAGTAAATTGCTATTAAGTTAGGAAATATATGTTAGTCATGTTGCTAATAGTAGAAATAATAATTTCCAGTATCAGAAAATCATATTTTTTTAGATTCCTGGTTCTCAATTATTTACCTATGTAAAGAACATCTTTTTTTTTAAGCAATCTAGAATAATTATCAAAGCAAATACTTGTGTCAAACTAGATAATCAAGTCTTACTTAAACCGTCTTACTTTTTTACATATCTTACTCCTTGGGTTTGCTCAAACACATTGATGTGTCAGTGCAAGTGAATAACAATTCACAACTAAAATCACCAATTAATAATTTAAAAATTATAAAAATTAAAATCTATACCAGTTTCATGATCCCTAAATCCAAATTCACTTATGTGTACAACCTGATCATTCATTCCTCAATTTTATGTGATTAAATCTCTGCCTCAATGGAAATGTAGGGATTGGTTTTTTACATAAGCTGCATCATTTTCTCCTCCATCACTCCCACCCCCTCCACTTTCTCAGGAAGTAGTTGAGTCAAATAATTTAAGAATAGCTATGCCATGCTGAGAGTGGTTTGGCTCAGTGGATAGAGTGTCGGCCTGCGGACTGAGGAGTCCCAGGTTCGATTCCGATACATGCCCAGTGGGGGGTGTGCAGGAGGCGGCTGATCGATGTTTCTAACTCTCTAACCCTCTCCCTTCCTCTCTGTAAAAAATAAATAAAATATATTTAAAAAAAAAAAGAATAGCTTACACCATCAAAATTCATTTTAGGAAATGATCATTGTTTATCATAGTCTTATACATTTAGTCCTAGACCTTTCTAAATTCTCTGTCCAGCCAAAGTAATCCATTCATTATACACACACATATGCCTCAGAGAAGTTCATGTAGTCCCAGCAATAATATTCTTCATCAACACCAGGGCTTTGTTACATTCAAAGGGGAATTTCTCTCTATGGTTACTACTAATTTGTTCTAGCTTTTGCCTAAATCTATTCACTTGGGACAGAGTTTGAAAAGTTGAAAAAGATTTTTCTCCTTTAAAAGTAAACTAAGGCCAAAGAGATAGGTTAAAAAAAATGTTTATTACTTGTATATTGTGTAACTAATTAGCATATTCACATAAAATAAAAGAAGGCTGATTTTCGTCCTCTCAATCATTCAAGTACTATTTTTTGAATACTAATGATATGCCAGGAAGTATATTAAGCTACTGGGGTTAAAGATTAACATTCGAAACATTCCATGTATTTTGGGTTGCCATTTTATAAGCTTTCTTCTTGCAAACCAGGTTAATTCTTTTGAAAGAACGCCTAAGAAAGAAAATCCATTAATCCTCTATCCAAAGTACAGCAAAATTTGTTGGAACTGGTTTAATCACTACCTGCTTATATAAACAAAGGATTTGCTGAACATTTATAAGTGTCTAATTTTAAGTGACAGAGAAAATTATATTTAAAAATTTCACATATTGGCTCTATTTTATTATTTTGATGCTTTAATTTATTTAAATTGTTTTAATATCCCCAGCATTCTTTTTTTTAAATATTTATTTTTGAGAGTATTACAGATATCCTCATTTTTTCCCCCTATTTTCCCCCTCCACCCAGTTCCCACCATGCCCAGGTCTTCACGATACTACTGTATATGTCCATAGGTAAGATCTTTGGTTAATCTCTTCCCGTCCCCCCCACCCCCCACCCGCTTCCCTCTGGGATTTGTCAATCTTTTCCATGTTTCCATGCCTCTGATTCTATTTTATTCACCAGTTTACTTTGTTCATTAGATTTCTTGTTTGTTTATTTTAATTCTTAAGATTCAATTATTGTTAAATATGTAATGTTGCCTTTATATTGTTCATATTTTTTTTTTATCTCTCCTCCGCCTCTTCTTAAAGAATATCCTTCACCCTAACCGGTTTGGCTCAGTGGATAGAGCGTTGGCCTGTGAACTGAAAGGTCCCAGGTTCGATTCCAGTCAAGGGCATATATCTTGGTTGCAGGCACATCCCCAGGAGGGAGTGTGCAGGAGGCAGCTGATTGATGTTTCTAACTCTCTATCCTTCTCCCTTCCTCTCTGTAAAAAATCAATAAAATATATATTTTAAAAAAAAGAATATCCTTCAACATTTCATGTAATACTGGTTTGGTGGTGATGAACTCCTTTAGCTTTTTCTTGTTTGTGAAACTCTTAGTTGACCCTCAATTCTAAATGAGAGCTTTGCTGAGTAGATTAATCTTGGTTGTAGGTCCTTGCTATTGACCACTTTGAATATTTCTTGCCACTCCCTTCTGGCATGCATAATTTTCTGTTGAGAAATCAGCTGACAGTCATATGGGTACTCCCTTGTAGGTAACTGTTTTTCTCTTGCTGCTTTTAATATTCTCTCTTTGTCTTTTGCTCTTGGCATTTTAATTATGATGTGTCTTGGTGTGGTCCTCTTTGGGCTCCTCTTATTTGGGACTCTGCCCTTCCTGGACTTTTAAGTCTCTTTCACCAGGTGGGGGAAGTTTTCTGTCATTATTTCTTCAAATAGGTTTTCAATACCTTGCTCTCTCTCTTCTCCTTCTGATACACCCATAATGCGAATGTTGGTACGCTTAAAGTTGTCCCAGAGGCTCCTTACCCTATCTTCATATTTTTGGATTTTTTTTTTCTTTTTGTCCCTCTGCTTGGGTGTTTTTTGCTTCCTCATATTCCAAATTGTTGATTTGATTCTCGGACTCTTCTACTCTACTATTGAATCACTGTAAATTATTCTTTATTTCACCTAATGTATGCTTAATTTCTGACTGGTCCTTTTTCATATCTTTGACATTCTCACTAAGATCCTTGAAATCTCATGAAGATTCTTGAGTAACCTTATAACCATGGTTTTGAACTCTGTATCCAGTAGTTTGCTTTCTTCCATTTTTTCATTTGTGACATGTTTCTTTGTCTCCACATCTTGGCTGCTTCCTATGTATTAGTTAGAGCTGCTATGTCTCCTGGAATTGGCAGAGTGGCCTTGTGTAGCAGGTGTCCTATAGGTCCCAGTGGCTCAGTCTCCCCAGTCACCTGAGTTGGGCACTCTAAGTCTGTCACTGTGTGGGCTGTGTGCACTGTCTTTGTTTTGTTAATCCTCACTTGAGGATATTTTCCCATTGATTTTTAGGAAGAATGGAAGAGAGATGGGAAGACAGAGAGAAACAGTGATGTGAGCACATCGATTGATGCATGAGCCCTGGGCCAGGGAGGAGCCTGAAACCAAGGTACGTGCTCTTGACCGGAATTGAACCCAGGACCTTTTGGTCTGCAGGCCGATGCTCTATCCACTGAGCCAAACTGTCTAGGGCTGCACTGTCTTGTTGTAGTTGAGCCTTTCTTGCTGTTGGCATCACTGGGGGGAACTGACCTCCAAGCCAATTGGCTATAAGGACGAGTTGCAACCATGGTGGAAGAGCTGCTGTGCAGGAGAACTCCTATGGAGCAGGACTTGCTTCAGTGGGACTTTGGTGTTCACCAAGTCTGCCCCTTGAGTGTGTCACTTGTGGATGTGTAGAGTTGTAATCTGGCATTCATCTTGATACAGAATTCAAAACCATGTTTATAAGGTCTGAGGCTGTCCTACAGGTGCTCTGGGGTCTCCCAGGAGGTGCAAAGTCAGCCACTGCTTGTTCCCTGCCTGGGGCCAACCAGCACAAGTTACAGAGTGATCTGCAGATAGCTGCCACTTGTGTTGGGCTTGGAGGTGCCCAGGAGAGGCCAAACTGTGATTCACGGCAGGCTGCTGCTAGTGCTGGGCCTGGGGCCGCTTATCAAGAGGTATAGGGCACACTGAATCCAGCTGCTACTTGTTTGAGAGATTTTAGGAAAGTCTGAAGCCTGAGCCAGGATAGGCCATTTATATGGAAAAGCTGCTGCAAACAGCTTGGGTGGGGCTGCAAATTGGGTGTAGCAGGGTCTCAGGGAATCACCAGGGCAGCGTGAGCCAGATTGAAGGAGACTCAGATATAGCACCTGCCAGTCAGCTCTGCGGCTGGGGAGGTTTCAGCATAGGGACAATGATCTCTGGGAGCACTTTTGTCTGGGAGATAACTACCCCCAAGTTCTTGACCTGATGCCAGACAATTTAATTCCTCCCTGTATGTCCCTGGATCCTTTCAAGCTGCTGCCCCAGTGCTGGAGCTCAGAGGGAGTGAGCCTGAGTAAGCCCAGTCTGCACCTCCACTCCTCCTACCAGTCTCACAGTCTCAGTGTGCTTTCTTCTCTGATTCTCTAGTTGTAGTACTTCCATTCAGCCAGATTTCAGGCAGTTCTGACTGGTGGTTTTTCTATATTTTAGTTGTAATTTTGATGTGGTTATGGGAGGATGCAAGTACCATGTTTACCTACATCACCATCGTCGCATTTCTACTTTTTTTTATAGGACATCTCGTAGTTTTTCCTACATACCACATGCAGCAGGGAATCAGACACTTAAAAGCTTAGGTCAATGTAATTGATCAGCTTTAGAACAAAATGTTTCAGGAAAGAGGCACAAATAGTAGCACAAGGCCTGAACCATGCAAGGGAGTGACCTAGAGCACACTGTGTGATCAACAGTAGATGTTCAGCAAATATGAATAAAGGATGGCTGATTAATTAAACAATATACTATGGGAACACAGACTTCCACATTCTCCTATGCTTCCTGCAACTCTCTGCTAGGTATGAATAGCATCTTATCTTAGTCTGACATGAAACTCTGCATGCCAGAATAAGAGGACAAAGTTATATCTTCAGATTCTGGCCTATCATACGGTTTATTTTTTTTCTTTGACAAATATTATTGAATGATTCATACATATATGTTATCAAGGTAGGACACACTGGTGAATAAGATTGATAAGATGATGACATTCAGTGGTAAGAGGTGAGGGGATTGGCAAATAAGTTGGTAATTAGCATGCAGTAGGTAAATGCTATAACAGGGAATGTACAGTGCGCAAAGGGAACATATAGGAGGCGTACCTGGGGGTAGAGTAAAACAAAATATTTTTTTTGTGGAAGAAGACATTTTCTTTTTAGTGTTTTATAAAAATATATATATTTTATATTATTATTCAAGTATAGTTGTTGTAAAATATATTAGTTTCAGATATACAATATAGTGAGTCATATTTATATACCTTACAATGTGACCAACTCATCTGTCACCATGCAAATTTTTCACATTACTGACTATATTCTCCTTTACCTTTTGTACCCATCCTAGCTTCCCTCCCTTCCCTCTGGCAACCATCAGTTTGATCTCTGTTTCTGTGAGCGAATTCGTGCACTCGTGGGGTCCAGCCAGCCTGCCTGCCCCCAACGGGGGCCTTCGGGAACAGGCCAGCCAGAGCGAGGGGCCTCGGGCGTTCTGCCGTTCATTCAATTTGCATACAGTATTACCCTTTTATTATATAGCATATCTCACATCTTTTTTTTATCCATTCATCTATCTATGGGCACCTAGGTTGCTTCCATATCTTGGCTATCTATAATAATAAAAGAATAATATGCTAATTAGACTGGACGTCCTTCTGGACAACCTTCTGGACAAAGCCGGGGCTGTGAGGGAAGCCCGGGTACCCGGTGCCAGAGGGAAGCCGGTGCTGGCAGCCGGGGTAAGGAGGACCTACTCTTGCATGAATTTCGTGCATCAGGCCTCTAGTTATAAATAATGCTGTGACAAAAAATTTATTGAATGAAGGTACCTATGAGTTGAGTCAAGATAGATATTTGAAGGGGTAGAAAGGAGACTAGAAGTGACTAGAGATAAGACTGAAAAAATAAAATGGGGTCAGATACTGAGCTATTTGGATTTGTCTTAAGAACAAGAGACGCTGAAGGGTTTTAAGTACAGAAAAACCTAAGGATCATTCTCAAATTATGCCTTGGGAAGAGGCTGTTTGGGTTATTACTGGAGACCAAGTAATACACTTAGAAAGGTTGATATGATGGGTTATGCCTCCCCGCCTCTGTTTAAGTGTTCTCCTTATCTGGAACATCCTTCTTCTCTACATACCTTTCCAATTCTTCCCCAAGGCTTAGTTCATATTTTATGGCTTCTAAGATTTCTAAATATCCCCAATAAAGTTAAGAGTCAGGTTTCAGAGGAACTTTTTTTTTTTTTTTAATTCACTGATTTTTAGAGAGACAGGAAGGGAGAGGGAGAGAGAAACATTGATGGGAGAGCAAAACCTTTGGCTGCCTATGCCCCCTAGGGTGGGGAGGGAGATCCATTCCCCAACCCAGGCATGCGTCCAGACTGGGAATCCAAACAGTAACGTTTCAGTGCACAGGGCCAGCTCAACCAACTGAGTCACAGGGGGCGAGGGCAGAGGGAGGAACTCTTGAAGTGGAGGAACTGGAAGTTTTTTTGGGGGGCAGGAATGTGATGTGTGAAAAGCAACATTTAGTGAACTATCACCAATAGTCAAACCTGGACTGGTGTGATAACAAAGGGAAAGACAGAGAGGCATGTATTGGACCCGGGAACAACCCGCAGTCTCTGGTTAAGGTGTGTGGGGCATGGGAGTCTGTGGGCGGTATCTTTGGAGGGAAAGGATGGTGCCCCAAGTTAGAGACGAGAGAAATAATTTTTGTCAGAAACTAGAGGAAGAACAAGTTTGGGGGTAAGGTGATTTTGCATCTCCGGACGAGCAGAGTACTACTGAAGGCCCCTGTCCTCGCTGAGGCACCACGGGCTGGGAGAAGCCGCGTGAGAGCTTAGCCAGAGGCCAGGCCCAGTTAAATGCAGGTGAGAGCACGAGACAACTCCAGACTGGATCCCGGAGGCCTGGAACCTTAACCTCCAACTATGGCTTCCTCCGGGGTCATTCCCGGAGCAGAGACAGAAGTTCGTGCAACTCCTGCCTCGGTACCCAACGGAGATCTGGGGAGAACACCCCACCCGTCTCGGGGCTCCCGGGGGGTGAGGGGGTTGAGACACCCGTGCCCGGCGCGTGCGCGCCCGGCGCGCAGGGACTGCCGCCTGGAAGGAGGGAGCGCGCGCCCTTCACGTGACCCGGGCGGCGGGCGGCGACGCACACGACGCGCCGCTCACGTGGTCCGTCTCCAGCCCCGTCGCCTGCGGAGGCGGGCGCGGGCGCGTCCCTGTGGCGGGTCACCCGGCGGAGTTGGTCGCACAATTATGAAAGACTCGGCTTCTGCTGCTAGCGCCCGAGCTGAGTTAGTGCTGAGATTTCCCTGGGCTGTCCCTGTCCGGCGGCCTCAGCTGCCGACTCCGGAGACGCTTCCCGATAGATGGCTACAGGCCGCGGAGGAGGAGGAGGAGGAGTTGCTGCCCTTCCGGAGTCCGCCCCGTGAGGAGAATGGTACTGCTCCCACGCAGTCCCCGGCGGGGAAATGGCCTTGGGGGTGGTGGGCAGGGAGCGGGGTAGGATTGAACAGACCGGGGTGTGCGCCGAGCCGCGCTGGCTGGGGTGAAGGACCCCCCGAATTGCCTTGAGACTTCCGGGCTTGCCCTGGCCGCCCCGGAGTGCGGTTCTTTCCGGGGTGAGAGGCAGGACGCCCGTAGCAACTCTGGTGCCACAGCTCCTCGCGGGAATGCTGAGCCGGAGCCCCAGCGAGGGCCCCGCGCGGCGGGGAGGCGCGAGCTGGGGAGCACCTGGCCGAGCCGCGCGGCTGCCGCGCGCCAGGCGCCGCGCTCAGCCTCCGAGCTCTGCATCTCCCGGGAGCGCGATCCTCCTGGCGCCGGGAGCTGGCAGATAAGGGAGCCAAGGGCTCTGCTCCAGTTCTGCCTGGGGAGGGAGGACTGACTGACTGCGAAGGAACACAAAAAGGGGGAGAGGACACGAGGTTGGAGCTGTGCCTCGTTTGCTGCGCAGCGGACACTCCACAGGTACATTTCCCTTTTGGAGCCAAAGGGGAGGGATTGGGCGATATTGATGGTAGCTCTGGCTTGGAATTTTCTTTAGCAAGAACTAAGGACTTTATGGGGGCACTCCTGTAGGTACCGAGGCGATGTGTGGTCTAGATTGACGTCGAACTACCGCATCCGGTGCCCTAGAGAAGGTTTGGTCGTGTTTTAAACCGAAGGTGCAGAACGGAGAGAGGGATGCGGTGCATTGCAGGTCTTGATAGAGCTTTTTGTTGTTGTTGTTGTTAAGGTCAGGAATCAAATTCCTTTGCAGAAAGTCATTTGGATCAGGGATTTCAAGAGTGAGGTATGGATTTCTGGTCAGCACTTGAACTTGATAGGTTTCAGGCAAACAACTCCCTGCTGGAGCCCGGCAGGTTTACTTTAGAAGCCAATTCCAGTGCCATATACTTTGAGTAAAAAGCGCACCTTCCACTGGTTTCCACCTTCTTTGGAAACGTAGTCAATAAAAACGCCATTTTACCTTTTTTCCTAATTTTTTAAGAGAAGGGTATTTTAAGTTCCTTTACCGTCGCTAAATTTTTTACTTAAGTGGATTTTAAGGGAACCTATTTTTTTGGGAAAAGTTGAATCACAGTGCCTTTTGTTTAAGGGAAAAAAAGCAAACCATTAATACTGACTCTTAAGTGATGTGTTTAGATTTCTCTTTTTAGATGGCAAATAGCATATACTTGAACATACCCATTCAGTATTTTGAAAATTGGTTTTAGATACGTTAGAAAATGGAAATAAGATGATTCATCATCTTCAAAGTCATTGCTTCCTAATGTGTTTTTTTAAAGCAACCACATCACTTTGTTTCTAGTGACTTTCTACTGAAAGTTTATAATTCCTTAGTGTTAGCTCAGGTGTTCTTAAATGAAGCCAGCCTCTTAATGTCGTGCTATCTACATACTTGGAAACCTAGCCTTCAAACATCAAACATTAAGGTGTGGTCTGAGTTTCTTCTGTTTCTATTTACTTATGTCCAATGTTCTCAAAAATAGATGTGATCCCCAAACATATAGAGTCACCTCAGCTTTTAGGTCAGCACTGTGTAATTCGTATTGTAAACGCTTATGTAAGGCATTTGCTTCTGGTAATTAATTTCTTTTTGGAACTAAAAGAAAGCATACAAAAATATTCTCCATTTTTAAAAAGCTGTAAAACTAACCAGTCAACTGGCCCCCCAAAAAACCAATACAAAACAGCCCGACTGGTGTGGTTCAGTGGTTGAGAGTCCACCTATATGCATGAATTAGGAGGTCATGATTCGATTCCCGGTCAAGGCATAAGCCTGGGTTTTGGGCTCGATCCCCGGTAAGGGAGGATGCATGAGGCAACTGATGGATGATTCTCTCTCATCATTGATGTTTCTATTTCTCTCCCTCTCCCTTCCTCTTTGAAATTGATAGAAATACATTTAAAAAAAACAATGGAAAACAAATTACCAATAAATACAAGTTTAAAACTAGAGGAGGATCAAATTTTAAATTTTGTGCCAAATTATCTACTATGTCTGCTGGAAATATTTGTGTTATTCATCTGGCAATCACTTACTTAGTTTTTAATGTATTCCAAGCACTGTGATAGGCCCTGGAATGGCAAAGATGTTTTAGACAAGTTTCTCACTTTCAAACAGCTTATCTACTTGTCATCAATGGAAGATGCATATATTACTTCATAAAACAAACATTTAGTGTCTACTATGTTGCAGGCACTGTGATACTTAATAGTCATATATATACGCAAAAAAACCAAGAATACTATTGCATAGATTCTGTGAAAGTATAGGGTAATCATGGAGGGAAAAAGAGATGTCAGTAGGTTTGCAAAGATGCTGATAGTAGAGATGAGTCTTCTAGAGTTAGTAGGAGTTGGAATTAACCTAGAGTTAGAAGGGGCATTAAATTGGTGACTTTACTCTAAGGGAACTGAGCTTTAGAAGAGAAGAGCATCCTTGGTTTATTCTGGAAACTACTGTATAGGTACTGTACAGGCATACCTTGGAGATATTTTGGGTTCTGTTCCAGACCACTGTAATAAAGTGAGTATTGCAGTACAGCAAGTAACACAAATATTTTGGTTTCCCAGTGCATATAGAAGTTATGTTTACACTATACTGTAGTCTATTGAGTGTGTGATAGCATTACATCTAAAAAAAATGTACATACTTTAATTTAAAAATACTTAATTGCTAAAAAATGCTTGCCATCATCTTATAGTCTTGCTAGTGAAGGGTCTTACCTTCAATTTGTAAAACAAACAAACAAACAAGGCAGTGTTTGCGAAGTGCAGTAAGGCAAGTACAATGAAATTAGCTATGCCTATACATATTTTAGAATGAGTGGAGTATGGGATGATATGGAGTACTGATGAGAGTGCTATTAAAATAGGCAAGGACCAGATAGATTTTTGAGGACAATGTATGTCATGCAAAGGAGTTTGGATTTTATTCTGGAGATACTGGGGTCCACTTAAGGAAACAATATATAGGATGAATTGGCATGCTAAAACTGAAAAGAGAGACCCATAAATAGGCTATTGCAAAACTGACCAAAATATTGAGAACTTGAAATGAAGAAAAGAAGAAACGGGTTGAGATGTTTAGGAGTTAAAATATTCAGAATTTGGTTACTTTTGTGGAGTAGTAATGTGTGTGCCTGTGTGTGTTTGTGCATTTTAGCTTTTGATTTTTAAGTAAAGATCTATTGAATCAAGCACCTGCAAAATTTGTGTGAGAGCTCGACTAATGATAGATATTTTTGATCTAGTGCTATTATATTCTCTCTGTAACATTTAATATGGGAGGTTTCAAATATACAAAGATAAAATAGTAAAGTTAATCATCATATACCCATGATCAATTTCAACAGTTGGAAACATGAATTTTGTTTTTTCTATTATCCTTCCCACTTGCCCTTAACTGGATATAGTAATCCCCTCTTATCCTCCAGGCATATGTTCAAAACCCCCACTTGATGCCTGGTTCTGTGTATAGTAATGAACATTATGCTATGTTTTTTCCTATGATAAAAGTTTAATTTATAAATTAGGCACAGTAAGAGATTAACAATAATAACTAATACAATAGAACATTATAACAGTATAGTTATAAAAATTATGTGAATATGGTTCCCCCTCCTTCCCTCCCTCTCCCTCTCCCTCCCTCTTCCTCCCTCTCTCTCCTTCTCCCTCCTTCTCCCTCTCCCTCTCCGTTCCTCTCCCTCTCTCTCCCTCTTCCCCTCCCCCCCCCCTCTCTCTCACACACACACACACACACACACACACACACACGCACACGCACACGCACACGCACGCACCCCCAGTCTGATAACTGAGAAGGCTACTGAGTAACGGGCAGGTGGCATATACACTATAGATATGACGGACAAAAGGATGATTCACATCCCAGGAAGGATGGAGCAGGACATTGAGAAATTTCAGCATGCTACTCAGAATGGCATGCAATTTAAAACTTACAGATTATTTTTTGAATTCTCTATTTAATATTTTCTGATCACGATTGACCTTGGATATCTGAAATGAAAGCAAAACTGCAGATAAGGGGATCAACTTTAATTCAAAAGCAAATCCTAGATGTATTTCATCTATAAATAATTCATTGCATGTATCACTAAAAAGATAAGGACTCTTTTATATATATATATATTTCTTTATTGATTTCAGAGAGGAAGGGAGAGGGAGAGATAGAAACATCAATGATGAGAGAGAATCATTGATCGGCTGCCTCCTGCACGCCCCCTATTGGGGATCGAGCCCACAACCTGGGCATGTGCCCTTGGCCGGAATCGAACTTGGGACCCTTCAGTCCGCAGGCCGACGCTCTATCCACTGAGCCAAACCGGCTAGGGCAAGATAAGGACTCTTAAAAACATCTGAAATATTAACACATCTAAAAAATTAATAATTCTTTAATATAGTTAAATATTCAGCGTATTTCTCTGATTGTCTCATTTTTTTTTTTTCAGTAAGCTTGTTGAATCAGGATCCAAAGAATTCCACACAACATTTGTTGATAATACCTCTTTTTTTGTCTTGTCATTTACCATTTATTTAATGAACAAAATCTACCGGTAGATCATTTGCCCTGTAGAAATTCCCACAGTTTGAATTTTGTTGACTGCATCCATGTAGTGTCTTGTAACATGTTCTTTTCTCCTCTGTATTTCCTATTACCTAGTGGTGATTCTAAAGACTCAGATTCTAGTTTGATATTTTGGCAAGAATACTTCACAGGTAGTGCTGTGTACTTTGTATTGCATCCATTAGAGGCACATGTCTGGTTATTTTTCCTTTCTTTTAAATCCTCGCCCGAGGATATTTTTCCATTGAGGAGAAACACATGGATTGGTTGCCTTCTGCACAAGCCCCGACCAGGGCCTGGGCCAGGGAGGAGTCTGTAACTGAGGTATGTGTCCTTGACTAGAATGGAACCTGGGACCCTTTGGTTTGCAGGCCGATGCTCTATCCACTGAGCCAAACCCGCTAGGGCTGTTTTCCTTTTTTTGATGTAAGGTTGACCAGTAGGTTCATGTTGTCAGCCACCTGATCCTTCAGTTGTGAAGTTCACTGTCATACATTCATATAATAGTTTTAGTAGTAGCCATTGATGATTATTGATATAACTATATTTGCTATAATTTTTTAAAATTGATTTTTGAGAGGAGAAGGGAGAGAGAAGAGAAACATAATCCGTTGCCTCCCACATGTGCCTTGTCTAGGAATCAAACCTGCCATTTTTTGGTATATGGGATGACGCTCCAACTGAGCCACTCTGGCCAGGGCGTTACAATTTTTTTATTTTAAGTAACTGCTCCTTAAATGTCTGTTTTAAGTTTGGCAACTGGAGGCAAAATTCAGAGAAGTTTAGGTTAGGATATGGGCATCTTATGGCTGCCTATGGGGATTTGAACTGAGTTATTTATGTGAATTTATATAAAAGAACTTAGGTGTGTCACTGTTGCAATTATTAGATTAGTTGAATATGAGTGAAATGTTTGACTTGGAGAATTAGACATATTCTAGTTTATCTTATAAAAAATGACTGGTTCTAACTTGAATTAAGTTAGTACTTTAAAAATATATATTTTAGTGCTTTTTTACAGAGAGGAGGGAAGAGGGATAGAGTTAGAAACATCGATGAGAGAAACATCGAACAGCTGCCTCCTGCACACCTCCTACTGGGGATGTGCCTGCAACCGAGGTACATGCCCTTGATTGGAATCCAACCTGGGACCTTTCAGTCTGCAGGCCGGTGCTCTATCCACTGAGCCAAAACAGCTAGGGCTCAGTTCGTACTTTTAATATTTTGTTGACTCTTGGGTCAGTTCATCTTGGATATAGAGAATTAGTCTGATGTTTTTGGGGAATGTGACCGTTGAAGTGTTTTAGAACCTTGTTGAAGAAAGTTATGTATATGGAGGTAAATAATTCTTTGAAGTTGGTAGACTTGGCTCTTCACCTAAGCATCTTTTCCAAGTCACACTCCTTTGTGGGCATCACTTTTAAACTCTCTGACTGTAGATTAGCTATGTGTGAAGGCTGCTGGTAATTTTTCCTCTGCTTAACCTGAGGAGCAATACTAGGATTAAAGTCTGTGAAACACAGTTTGTCCAGCCTTGCATCATGAAAACGTGTTAATAGCGTAATACCTCAACTATCCAGCTGCCAGACTTTGGGAAACTTCAACCTTTGGAAACCCAGCTCTTTGTGGAAAGAAGAAAAGCTTTTGAGCTAAGCCGTTATCAGGAGTAGAACAACCTTGAGCCCAGAGTTCATTGATTGAAAAATACGTACAAAGTGAAATTTAGTAGGCTTGCTTACCTACTTTCCTCTGACAGTTGGGAATGGGAATGATAGAAGGAAAGTTATCTTGAGAAACAGACTATTACTATGAGGAGACTGTAGAAGCATTAACTAGAAATATAGGGCTATAAATTACACTTTAGTATGTGAATCAGTGGTCTTCCTTGTCTTGAGTATAATTTACCTTACCCAATACCCAGAAGGTACTTTTGACTAAGAAGAGTCTAATAGGCTTTAGACAAATTTTCATAATATTAGGTAACATTAGCATTTAGTTGTGGCCATTGCTCTAAATTCTTTACATATGACAATTGCATATAGTACTCTCAAGAAATCTCTATGAGCTACTTTACTGTTTCCCCCTTTATCATCCTATATAATAAAGAAGTAATATGCAAATTGACTGTCACGCCCCCACAAAAGATGGCTGCCTATGACCTGGCTGGCAGGAGGGTTAGTGAGGGACGACCAAACGACTGAACAGCAGGCTGCATGGGGCGACCAGGCCCAATTCCCGGGATCGGGCCTAAACCGGCAGTTGGACATCCCCCAAGGGGTCCCGGATTAGAGAGGGTGCAGGCTGGGCTGAGGGGACCCCCCCCCTCCACCCCCGCACGAATTTCGTGCACCAGGCTGCTAGTTATTTATATACGGAACAGAGATCCAAAGTCATTCACCAAAGGGTCATAAGTCTACTAAGTGGTAGAGTAGGTGTTGACTTGCCAAATTACAAAACTGGGAGAAGGGTCTTTGGTATTCTTGGGCATGTATATGTATATTTGTAAGATCTCAGATGATAGGTGTTAAGATCACTGGAAAATGTGTTACCTTTAAAAAATAATACCATACCTTCTTCAAATGCTATAAAACCTAGAAGAATTTTATTTATTGCCAAATGTGTATGTAATAACCTTAGGATAGGTTATTCACAAATCAATTGTATACATTGTATTTTGACCAAGTGCAGAGACATTAGTCTGAATAGATCTTTAGTAGATTGGAAAAGTCACTAATGAAACTAGATTTTTGTGATTGGTACTCCTTTTTTTTTTTTTATCCTCACCCGAGGATACTTTTCCATTGATTTTTAGAGTGGAAGGGATGCAGGGAGAGGAACATTGATGTGAGAGAGAGACATTGATTGATTGTCTCCTGCACGTGCCCCGCCTTGGGGCCAGAGATCAAGCCTACAACCAAGGTACATTCCCTTGACAGGAATCCAACCCAGGACCCTTCAGTCTGCCTGCTGATGCTCTATCCTTAAACCGGCTAGGGCTGTGATAGGTACTTTTCAATAAAAACCTAAGAAACCTATGATGAATGTATCAATGAGATTGATCATCACACTAAGGGATAGAGAGTAGGTTGATATGTTTTACTCACAATATGAATGCTCAAATTTTGTAATAGAGAATGTCCTAATAATATTTTCTTTAGATTTCTTTTTCAGATTAATTTTTTTGTGGCGTCATCTGAAAACTTCAACAGTTGTATTAGGTTTTAATTGATTCAAAACAACAGTTGTATTGAATTAGCTATATGTGATGGATTCAATTAATTCAACAGATTCTGTTGCTTTGGGGAAAATATTTTAACAAAGATGGGAATAAAAGTGAAGAATTTAAATTGTACTATTTGACTGCAAGTACATAACATTTTGAAATAAATTTATATAATTGGAGTTCTTTGGTAATTGTATTTTTTGTTATGGATTTCAGATATCTTTAAAAGTTGATAGATCATAATGTAGCAGACATACATGTACCTACTACCCAGTAGGAGGTGTGCAGGAGGCAGCCGATCATTGTTTCTTTCTCATCATTGATGCTTCTGTCTCTTGCTTCTTCTCTGAAATCAGTCTATATGGCAAGCGACTGGAACCACGGGACAACTGGTTGCTATGACGCGCACAGTCCCAGTTGGCGGCGGGGCCTGTGACCAAGCTCCTGTGGCCCCTCTCCCCCACCAGCCTGGCCCAATTGGCTCCCATCTGGGTGGGCCGGACCCCACCCATGCACGAATTCGTGCACCAGACCTCTAAAATAAAAATTAGTCTAGCTAAGACTTTCTCTAGGATACCTGAGGGAAAAAACCTGTTTGAGCTAAATTGAGGTTGGCCATTTTTTAGACTGTGTCAACTCTTCAATTATTTAATATCTTGGACTCCATCGTATGCTATGATAGCAGTTGCTTACACTTCTGTTTTCTTTTCTTTTTTTTTAAAATATATTTTATTGATTTTTTACAGAGAGGAAGAGAGGGATAGAGAGTTAGAAACATCAATGAGAGGAACATCGATCAGCTGCCTCTTGCACACCCCCTACTGGGATGTGCCCGCGACCAAGGTACATGCCCTTGACCGGAATCAAACCTGGGACCCTTGAGTCCGCAGGCAACGCTCTATCCACTGAGCCAAACCGGTTTCAGCTACACTTTTATTTTCTGTCCCAAAAATCTGAGGCCATATTGGGCTGTTAAACAATCAGGGTAACAACTACGGTGGGTCAGCAGGAAAGGAAAGTAGAACCAACAGAAAATAAGATTGGATATAGTGGGACTCTCTTTACAAACATAGTTAAGGCTCTGAATTTAATTTAGCTTAATTTTTTTAATATACAAAACTTTATCAACTCTGTAATTCCACAGAGGCTTTTCAACAGTGTCTTTACAACCCTATCAGAGGATTCACATCTGAACTATTGATAATTTCATGTTAGTAGTTAAGTAGTTGGCAGCCAATTAAGAGTAAGCGCAGAACTTCAGAATAAAGGCTTGTAAGAGTGCCAGATAGTCAGATAAGTTGGACTCTGGAAGAGGAAGTTAGTGCCTGCATATTTCAACATTTTACTTCGGGCTAGCCTTAATTTTTCTTTGTCATTGTCTGTGCCATTGTTGGCAGGCATTTTGACCTATGTACAGATTTATCACATAACTTTAAGTTTCTAGGCCTATAGTGTTTAATTTTTTAAGCATATGCATTTTATTAGTAGTCAAACTCCTTTTTAATTTGATTGCCCTCTCTTTTTTTTTTTTTTTAAATATATTTTATTGATTTTTTACAGAGAGGAAGGGAGAGGGATAGAAAGCTAGAAACACCGATGAGAGAGAAACATCGATCAGCTGCCTCCTGCACATCCCCCACTGGGGACGTGCCCGCAACCAATGTACATGCCCTTGACCGGAATCGAACCTGGGACCCTTCAGTCCTCAGACCGACGCTCTATTCACTGAGCCAAACCGGTTTCGGCGGATTGCCCTCTCTTTTGAGTATGGGTCACATTTTCCTGTTTTTTTCTTATATCTAGTATTTTGATTGTAAGTAGACGTTGTGAATGTAACCTTGAGTCTGTGGGTTCTGTTTAAGTAGTTGCTATGAACTGAATGTTTGTGTCATCCCCCCAAATTAAGTATTGTCCCCCCAGAATTAACCCCCAATGTGATGTTATTTGGAGGTGGAGCCTTTGGGAAGGTAATTATGATTTGATGAGGTCATGAAGGTATGCCCTTTATAAGACACCAGAGAACTTGCTCTCTCTGTCCACCATGTGAGGACACAATGCCTGCCAACAATGGCACAGACAATGACAAAGAAAAATTAAGGCTAGCCCAAAGTAAAATGTTGAAATATGCAGGCACTAACTCCCCTACCACCCGGCAATCCCCCCCCCCCCCCAGTGTCTTGGTGTCCATTGGTTATGCTTTATATGCATGCATACAAGTCCTTTGGTTGATCTCTTATCTCCCCCCCCACCCCCCCAGTCTTCCCGCTGTAATTGACAGCCTGTTTGCTGCTTCTCTTCCTCTGTATCTATCTTTTTGTTCATCAGGTTATAATGTTCTTTATTATCCATAAATGAGTGAGATCATGTGGTACTTTTCTTTCACTGACTGGCTTATTTCGCTTAGCATAATGCTCTCCAGTTCCATCCATGTTGCTGCAAATGGTAAGAATTCCTTCTTTTTTTAAAGCAGCATAGTATTCCATTGTGTAGATGTACCATAGTTTTCTAACCCACTCATCTGCTGATGGGCACTTAGGCTGTTTCCAAATCTTAGCTATTGTAAATTGTGCTGCTATGAACATAGGGGTGCATATATCCTTTCTGATTGGTGTTTCTGTTTTCTTAGGATATATTCCTAGAAGTGGTATTACTGGGTCAAATGGCAGTTCCATTTTTAAATTTTTGAGGAAACACCTTACTGTTTTCTACAATGGCTGCACCAGTCTGCATTCCCACCAGGAGTGAAGGAAGGTTCCTTTTTCTCCGCATCCTCTCCAGCACTTGTCGTTTGTTGATTTGTTGATGATAGCCATTCTGACAGGTGTGAGATGGTACCTCATTGTTGTTTTGATTTGCATCTCTCGGATTAGTGACTTTGAGCATGTTTTCATATGTCTCTTGGCTTTCTGAATGTCCTCTTTTGAAAAATGTCTATTTAGATCTTTTGCCCTTTTTTTTTTAATTGGATTGTTTATCTTCCTTTTGTTAAGTTGTATGAATTCCCTGTAAATATTGGAGATTAAACCCTTATCGGAGATAACATTGGCAAATATGTTCTCCCATGCAGTGGACTTTCTTGTTGTTTTATTGATGGTTTCTTTTGCTGTGCAGAAGCTTTTTATTTTGAGGTAGTCCCATTTGTTTATTTTCTCCTTAGTCTCTCTTGCCCTAGGATCTGTGTCTGTAAAGATACTGCTATGGCCCTAACTGGTTTGGCGCAGTGGATAGAGCGTCCGCCTGCAGACTGAAAGGTCCCAGGTTCGATCCCGGTCAAGGGCATGTACCTTGGTTGTGGGCACATCCCCAGTAGGAGGCATGCAAGAGGCAGCTGATCGATGTTTCTCTCTCATCGATGTTTCTAGCTCTCTATCCCTCTCCCTTCCTCTCTGTAAAATATCAATAAAATATATATTTTTAAAAAGATATTGCTATGACATATGTCTGCAATTTTGCTGTCTTTGGAGTCTTGTAGGAATTTAATGTTTTCCAGTCTTACATTCAAGTCTTTTAGCCATTTTGAGTTTGTTTTTGTGTATGGTATAAGTTGGTGATCTAGTTTCATTTTTTTGCATGTATCTGACCAAATTTCCCAGTGCAATTAAAGAGACTGTTTTGACTCCATTGTATGCTCTTGCCTTCTTTGTCAAATATTGAGTATAAGGGCTTGGGTCAATTTCTGGGTTCTCTATTCTGTTCCATTGGTCTATATGTCTGTTCTTGTGCCAGTACCAGGCAGTTTTGAGAACCATGGCTTGGTAATATAGGTTGATGTCTGGTATTGTGATCCCTCCAACTTTGTTCTTCTTTCTCAGGATAGCTGTGGCTATTCTGGGTATGTTTTTATTCCAGATGAATTTTTGTAGAGTCAGAGCCAGAGTAAGTGCGCGAACTCGCAACTTTTTTGCCCCGGCACTGCGCGCGACTCTGCTCACGTCTCTGTGCAAGTCTTATTCCCCTGGCACAGCGCAGCCGGTTTACTGGTAAAGCTTCAGGCTGCCTTTTTGTGCCCAGCCAAGCTATGAGTTGTTTTCTAGATTTCCCTTCTGCCAGCAGCCCTGTGGACCCACTTCCACGTTTGCAGACTATGCTGGTCCCAATGTCCGTGGATTTTGCGGGGCGCAGACTTCCTCTGAACCTTTAGATCCTGCTGCGCGCGTTTTCTCCCTTCAAGCCTGGATCGCAGACCTCACCTTTCTCTGGGCGAAATCTGACCTTTCCATGAGAAGGTACAGAGCTCCTCCAAGTCTGCGTATTTGCGCTGCTTGAGACCCGCTGTTTATGGGTTCGCAGCTCGTCCCTGGGTGTTGTGGTTGTAGGGTCCCGGCAGGTATCCGATTCTTCCTGGTGAAGGTAAGGCTAGGCTTCCGTTCACAGCCCCTCTCCCCTTCAAGATGACGCGGTCTCCACGGCAGAGCCGGTTGTTCTGGGAGAGATTTCAGCAGCAGTGGAGGCTGCCTGGTCAGGGGAGCCCGGTCCGGCAGTCCCCGGCAGTCCCTTGGAATATAGCTGTGCCTCACTCACAAATAGACACTCCCCGTACGTTCACACACTCCCCTTTCATTCTCTCACTCACACACTATCTTCCAGCCTGCCTTCCCGTTGGCAGCCATCTTAGATCTCCCTGTTTTATTCTTAATTGGATTGCTTGGAGTCTGCCCCATATATATGTACTTCATGGGTCAGCTAGAGATTTGAGCAGTTAATATGAAGCACTTAGGGTTCCCTTTCAGTGACTCTCTATTTTGCAGGATTATTTTTCCCACCACATTCCAGCTGCTGTTGTCATCTTGAGTTTGGTATTCTGGTTCTTCAAGCCAGTAAAACTGAGATTTCTATTGGAGTGTTAGCTGCTCAGTAGATGTGAGTGAGTCCTGTCTTCATGAAGAAAAACTTAAAAAGTATGGGAGACTCACTTTGTGCTGTTCCTTTTTTTCGCATATGGACCCCATCCAATTACTGCCTTCTTTTGGTTGCTTTCAGTGCCGCTAAAGTAGTCATTTAAAAAATTTTATGTTGTCCAGAATTTATGGTTGTCGGTGGGAAGGTTAGTAGCCCCATAGAACCTTTATATGTGGGTGGACCTTTCTAATGTTAATACAGAGTCATAGAGTGTATTTAGTTGTAAAAATATATTTATTTCCACATGTTACTTTGAAGTAGAATTTTAATCCCCCTCCCCCAGTTTTTTCCATCAGCATTTAAGCATGAAGGGTGTGCTGGTATTGATTTGGTTAGAGGGTTATTTATAACATATGTGTGCCTATTCCTAGTAGACAGGAAGAATTTATAATTTATGAAATTTTGAGGCATTGTTGGGAATTTAACTATGTGCTGCCAGGTGTTGTGCTAAAACACCTTGCATGGATTATTTTGTTTAATCTTCAGAGCAATATTTGTAGATAGGTACTATTCTAGTTTTCAGATAAACACATTTCAGAAACTTGCTTAAGGTTGCATAGATACTGAACAACAGAGCTAGAATTCTAACTTGGGTTAATCTGACACCAGCATCTCTTTAACCACTGAAGTTGACTAAGTTTTCTCTCTTAGTGCTAACATTTTGTGATTATAATTAGTTTTTACTTTACTAGAACATTTAAGTTTAGAAATTTTCAGATTTGTGTTTGTAGTGTGCCATCTGTTGGTAAAATTCAGTAATGCAGCCTGGCCAAAGGAGGATTATAAATTTAGGAATTTATATGTATGTGTACTAGTAGTTATAATCCAGGGCACATTTAATTGGGTAATGATAGTAGAGCACAAACTCAGAAAATCAAAAATTATAGAAACCTATCATTGAGAAAGATTTATAACTCTCAGCTGGGGTATGTGCCCTTGACCGGAATCCAACCCGGGATCCCTTGGTCCGCAGGCAATGCTCTATGCACTGAGCCAAACCAGCTAGGGCTCAGCTATGTTTCTTAATCTTCACCTGAGAATATGTTTATATTGATTTTAGAGAGAGAGGAAGGGAGAAGAGAGGGGGCGATGGGGAGGGAGAGAGAGAGAGAGATCGCTGTGAGGGAGAAATACTGATCAGTTGCCTCCAGTATGTGCTCCGGTTGGGGATCAAACCCACAACCTTTTGGTGTATGGGATGATGCTCCAACCAGCTGAGCCACCTGGCAGGACTCAACTATGTTTTTAGGCACCATTTTTATGACGTGGGGTAAATTATATGTGGGTTGTGAAACTAAATATCTAGTAAGAGGGAAGTCATAGCTTTGAGTTTTCCTATGTATGTGGTGACTCCTGTAATTGGGCATATCCCTTGTGGGGGCCTTGGAAGCTATGTCTATGAGGTTGTATTGAGGAATATTGGCTTTTGAGGGGCATGAGGTCAGGCAGATCCTGTATCTTCTCATTGTGTATCTTGTCACCTTGTACTTGAGCTCTCAGCTGCATGGTTGATCCCAGGACTCCTTTGTTAGCAACCTGTGACCCCGATCTGTTTTTCTAAGATACTGGTGCAAGTGTGGCCTATGGTATTATGGGATTCTTTTTTTATTTATTTTATTGATTTCAGAGAGGAGGAGAGAGGGAGAGAAAGAGAGAGAGAAGTATCAAGAGATGAGAAAGAATCATCCATCAGCTGCCTCCTACACCCTGAACTGGGGATCGAGCCTGCAACCTGGGCATATGCCCTGACCAGGAATCAAACCATGACCTCCTGGTTCATGGGTCAATGCTCAACAAGCGTGCCACACTGGCTAGGTGGTATGATGGGATTCTTTATCTCTAGTTGAGCCAAAGAAGAACCCCTTGGTGAGCTTTGTACTCCTTTGTCCTTCAATTGTTGTACAAAGCAATTTATAAACATCCACTATCTTTAGGAAATTTACATTTGAAAATACATGCCTCAAGGTATTTTATAAGTATAAACTTACAATATTATAGAAGGCCTTTTCTGAAATTTTCTACCTCAGATCTAGCCTAATTAACTATATTAAGTTTTCTTGTCTTCATATTGTGAAATTTTACTAATACATATTTAGATGTGGATTTTTCTTTTTGGCAATTGCGTTTTCAGGATCTATAGATTAGAATTTTTCATCAGTTCTCTGAAGTTCTCATCATCTATTTAAACATCTCCTCTGCCCACTTTCTCCTTTGGAACTCTGAGTAGTCATACGTTTGAACCCTGGCCGGTGTTTCCCAGTGGTTAAAACATCACCTTGTGTACCGAAGGGTCTCAGGTTCGAGTACCTGAGTCTCAGGTTCAATCCCCAGCCCCATTGGGGCGAGTGTGGGAGGCAACCAATGTGTCTCTCTCACATCGATGTTTCTCTCTCTCTCTCTCTCTCTCCGTCTCTCTCTCTCTCTCCTCTCTCTCTCTCTCTCCCTCCCTCTCGCTCCCCCCTACCCCTCTTCCTCTCCCTCTCTCCCCTTTCCCCCCTTTTCTCCATACCCTCCCTTCTATTCTCTGGAAAAAAATGTCCTAGGGTGAAGATTAACAAAAAATAAAAACCCATATATTTGACCTGATTCTGTTTTACATGCCTGGCAATCCTCCCCTACCTTTTAAACAGATTTATTGTGGCATCATGCATATACTGTAAAATTTGCCCTTTGTAAGTGTACAAATTTGATGGTTTTTATAAATTTATTTAGTTTTATAATGACGAGTCCAGTTTTATTTTTAAAAATATACTTACTCATTTTTAGAGAGTGAGGAAGGAAGAGGGAGAGAGAAACAATTATGTGAGAGGGAAACATTGATTTACTGCCTTCCTGCACATCCCTTACTGGGAATGGAGCCCACAACCTGGGCATGTTCCCTGACCAGGAAGGGAACCAGCTACTTCTCCGAATAAGGGATGATGCCCAACCAACTGAGCCACTGGCCAGGGCACCAAGTTAGACAAGAGATAATGATGGCTTGGATCAGAATGGTAGCAGTAGAGGTTGAAAAAGTGTTGATTCTAAGGATGGTTTGAAGCTGACAGGTTTTGCTCATGGGATCCTACATAATAAAAGAGAAGTATGCAAATTAACCATCACTCCGCTACGCCCACGATTGGGCCAGCAGGAGGCGCGGGGGCGGGATTCGGGGTGACCAATCGCGCTGGCAGGAGGAGCTGGGAGCGGAGACTCGTGAGTGATCCCTGGCAAGCCGAGCCGGCTTGGGCTGGGGGATCTCAGGCCGCCAGGCCTCGCCCCCATGGGCGATGGCTCTCAAGCCCCGCCGGTTTGGGCTGGGGTCTCAGGCCGCCAGGACACGCCCCCAAGACGTGTGATGGCTCGCAAGCTGCGCCGGCTTGGGGTCTCAGGCCGCCAGGGCCACGTCCCCAATCCACACGAGTGATCCCTGGCAAGCCGCACAGGCTTGGGCTGGGACCCCCCCAAGCCGCGCGATGGCTCGCAAGCCGCGCTGGCTTGGGCTGGGGTCTCAGGCCGGCTTGGGCTGGGGGTCTCAGGCCGCCAGGACCTTGCCCCCAAGCCAAGCTGCTTGGGCTGGGGTCTCAGACCGCCAGGGCCCCGCACCCAAGCCGCAGGATCCCCTGGCCATGAGGACAGCTTGGGCTGGGGTCTCAGACCTGACACCCAAGCCGCATGATCCCTGGCCGAGGCGGCTGCCTGGGCTGGGGTCTCATTCTTGCAGGGCCGGGCACCCAACTGCATGATCACCCAGCCAGCAGCAGCGGCAGGATGGCGCATCCCCACCAAGCTATCTTCAGGCCAGTGAAGGCAGCCTGGGCTGGAGACGCACACCCCCACCGGGCTATCCACAGCCAGGCTGAGATGGCAGCCTGGGCAGGGGTCTCAGCTTGGTTGGGCCGAGGCAGCAGCCTGGGCTGGGGTCTCAGCCTGGCCAGGGCCCCATCCCCTGCCAGCAGTGGCAGCCTGGGGTCCCAACCATTGAGTCACACCAGCCAGGTAGATATGGAGGAATCTTAAATGTTTCTTTTTTTTATAATATATATTTTATTGATATTTTACAGAGAGGAAGGGAAAGGGATAGAGAGCTAGAAACATCTATGAGAGAGCAACGTTGATCAGCTGCCTCCTGCACACTCCCCACTGGGTATGTGCCCCCAACCAAGGTACATGCCCTTGACCAGAATCGAACCTGGGACCCTTGATTCTGCAGGCCAATGCTCCATCCACTGAGCCAAACCAGTTAGGACTGTCCAATATGCTAAAGAAAAAACCCTATCTAATAAAGAGGGAATATGCAAGGGAGGGCATTTGGGGGTGACCGGGGTATCAGGGGCTGGCAGGGAAGTGGTTAGGGGGTTATCAGGCTGTCAGGCATAGCGGTTAGGGGCAATCAGGAAGGCAGGCAGGCGAGTAGTTGGGAGCCAGCAGTCCTAGATTGTGAAAGGGATGTCCGGCAGTCGGACATCCCCCAAGGGGTCCCAGATTGGAGAGGGTGCAGGTTGGGCTGAGACACACACACATACACACACACACACACACACACACACGCGCGCGCGCACACACACACAACACACACACACACACGTGCATGAATTTCGTGCACCGGGCCTCTAGTTATATATATATATACGTGTGTGTGTGTGTGTGTGTGTGTGTGTGTGTGTGTATGTGTGTATAGAGAGAGAGAAAAATATCAAGGATGTCACTAAGATTTTTGTCTTAAAAAATAGAACTGTCCATTCATTGAAGTGTGGAAGACTGAATGAGAAAAATGAGGGTGAAAAAGGAGTTCAGTTTTGGCCATGTTAAGTTTGAGATGCCTATTGGACATCAAAATGAAGCTGTTGAGTTGACAGTGGATATATGAGTATGGAGTTGAGGAAAGGATCTGGCAAGGAAGTATAAATTGTAAGTCAACCAATATATTGATGGTAAACTAGATGTGAGTACTAAGAGTGAATATAATTGGGAAAAAGAAATCAAATACTGGGGAGAAGAGGAATAAGCAAGGAGATTAAAAGGAATGGCCAGTGAAGGGAATAAAATAAAACTAACTGATGAAAATGTCTCAGAAAGATGAGAATGATCAACTTCTGTTACATGCTGCTGATATATCAATAAAGATGAGTCCTGAAAGTGGACTCCTGGGTTTAGAGGAAGTCATTGGCTTGAAAACTTGACTGCACTGGGTTTTAGAAAACGTGGGAGAAGAAAAAAGGGAAAACCTTTTCCTAATGAAATTTGCTATAGATGGAGGCAGAAACATGGAGTATTAGCTTGAGAGGGAAGTGTAGTCAAGCAAAAGTTTGTGTTTTGTTATTTAAAATGTGGAGAATAGTGTATTTCATGTTGATGGGAATGAATTAATAAAGAAGGAAAAAAATTAAGAATTGGTAGAGCGTGTCCTTTAGTTAGTGGGGGGTAGGGGATCTAGAGCACAATCGGATCAGTTGGAGTTAAATAGGAGCACAGTTATAGGAAAAAAGGCAGAGTATGGGGTATAGATACTCATTGATGAGTAGATGTGATAGAAGTTTGTAGACATTTTTTTCTTGTTGCTTCAATTTTTCTCAGTAAATGTGAAGTGATTCTATTTAAAGGGGAACCATTGACTTAGGAAATGGACATTTTTGAATGACAGGTGGAAGTTTGGAGCTAGAATTGGAGAATTTGGGAGATAAACTAATGTTTATCATTACATTACCTGAATGATTTTAGAGGAGCTCACAAAACTTCCCCCATCATAATTTTGTCCAGAATATCTCTTCTAGAGGTTTCCTTTTGGAATAAAGGCTCTTCCTTTTTGTACTGTCCTGATGAGATATAATACTGTATATATCTACATCTGAATGTATATAAGATGGAACCCAAGATCTTTACTCTATCCTAATATATGGAGTTTCGCCTATCTCAGTACATGTCTCATCCCTTTTTAATCACTTACCCATAGCAGGATACAGAGTGTAAGGATCCAGGCAGAAGCCTAAGTAGTGGTATAAAACATAAAATTTTAATTGTCTTTTAAATAGGAAACAATTTTATATTTACAACTAGAGGCCCGGTGCATGAAATTCATGCACAGGGTGTGTGTGTGTGTGTGTGTGTGTGTGTGTATGTGTATGTGTCCCTAAGCCCAACCTGCACCCTCCAATCTGGGAGATCCCTCTTACAATCCAGGACTGCTGGCTCCCAACAGCTCGCCTGCCTGATTGCCCTTAACTGCTTCTGCCTGCCAGCCTGATCACCCCCTAACCACTCCCTGCCAGCCTGATTGACACCTAACCAGCTCCCCTGCTGGCCCGATTGCCCCTAACTGCCCTCCCCTGCTGGCCTGGTCACCCCTAACTGCCCTCCCCTGCAGGCCTGGTAGCCCCTAACTGTCTTCCCCTACAGGCCTTAGGGGAAGACAGTTGCCCCCAGCTGCCCTCCCCTGCTGGCCCGGTCACCCCTAACTGCCCTCGCTTGCCAGCCTGGTTGCCCCTAACTGCCCTCCCCTGCAGGCCTGGTCGCCCCTAACTGCCTTCCCCTGCAGGCCTAGTCGCCCCCAACTGTTCTCCCCTGCAGGCCTGGTTCCCCCCAACTGCCCTCCCCTGCAGGCCTGGTTCCCCCGAACTACCCTCCCTGAAGGCCTGGTTCCCCCCAACTGCCTTCCCCTGCAGGCATGATCCCCCCCCAAGAACCCTCCCCTGCAGGCCTGGTCCACCCCAACAGTTCTCCCCTGCAGGCCTGTTCCCCCCCCAGCTGCCCTCCCCTGCCAGCCTGGTCCCCCCAACTGTTCTCCCCTGCAGGCCTGGTTCCCCCTAACTGTTCTCCCCTGCAGGCCTGGTTCCCCCCAACTGCCCTCTCCTGCAGGCCTGGTCCCCCCCAACTGTTCTCCCCTGCAGGCCTGGTTGCCTCCAACTGCCCTCCCCTGCCAGCCTGGTCCCCCCCAACTGTTCTCCCTTGCAGGCCTGATCGCCCACAACTGCCCTCCCCTGCTGGCCATCTTGTGGTGGCCATCTTGTGTCCACATAGGGGCGGCCATCTTTGACCACATGGGTGTGGCCATCTTGTGTGTTTGGAGTGATGGTCAATTTGCATATTACTCTTTTATTAGATAGGATTTTTTATTTGGGAGTATGTTTATTAAAGCTGGGACAGTGAAACAAAGGGAGAGCTTAGGGTAGAAGAAGCAACAGGAGAGAACCTAGGCATTGCTCTGCTTTGGCTCCCTAGAACTGTTAAAGAAGTAAGTCATGGTGGGGCTGCTGTTAGCACACTGAAAAGTCAGAGCGAATGGAACCTTGGAGGCAGGTTTTAGGGTAAGTCCTGGATGCGTTGCCACTGCCCAATGCTCCCCAAGTTGCAAGCCTTTGAGGACTCTTAGAATTTAGGAGAAAGAAGTAAAGATGCACGACAAAGAGGAAAGAAAAGGTGGACATCCTCCAGACAGAGCCACCGAAAGGTTTTATTTTTTTAGTTAAATCTGACAATCACTTTTAATGATTACATCAGCCCCTCTTGAAGTTTTTGGCCCATAGTAGGAATCTAAAACTTAATTTCTCTCCTTTCTGTTTATTTGAACTAATAGTATCTGCATACACTGTAGATATAATAATGTAAATCACACTGGACTTAAATGGGATGATTCTACTATTTTAGGTGTGCTGTCATCAGAAGTATGTAGTTTGTAATAAATACTTAGTAAACTGAAAAACAAATAGTATAGAACTATTTCTTTTCATGTATTTGTAATTAAATTATTTCCTTATAATATTAGTTGGTTAATGTATAAACCATATTTTAAAACTTTTTGTTTTAGTCCCAGAAATCCTGGATAGAAAGCACTTTGACCAAGAGGGAATGTGTATATATTATACCAAGTTCCAAAGACCCTCACAGGTAAGAACAACTTTGTTTCTTCTGGGCTCTTCTAGGAATTTAGATGTAAATTGTATTGCTAATTTACATATTAAAAGCCATATCAATTCATAGAGATGGGGTTTAGAATTAAGATATCCATAGTTCAGTATGCCAGTTCTAAAATAAAACACTATTGTTCTTTCATTGAAAGTTAATATTGCTTTATTTAAAAAATAGATTGTATTATCCTTAATGAATTTATTTCCTATAATATTGTTAATTTCATTTTGCAATCAAAATAATAAAAGTACTCATTCGATGTTAAAGGAATCTCAAGCTGTTATTACGTATCCTGGGCTGTAGCTGTTCACAAGAGACATAATTTGTAAACACAGCTGGTCATTTCTTTTTATACTAATTGATTTTAAAATGAAAATTTTAAATATATATTTTTGTTGATTTCAGACAGGAAGAGAGAGGGAGAGAGAGAAACATCAGTGATGAGAGAGAATCATTGATCGACTGCCTCCTACACACCCCACACTGGAGATGGAGCCCACAACCTGGGCATGTGCCCTGACTGGGAATTGAACTGTGACTTCCTGGTTCATAGGTTGATGCTGAACCACTGAGCCATGCTGGTCGGGCTTAAAATTAATTTTATATGAATAGGTTAACAAATGGATTTACAAAGTACCAAAAGTTATTAGTGAAAGCCTCCTTTTAAGTTCCCCTTCCTTAAGGAAACCATTATTGCCTATTTCTTGGAATACCTTTCAGAAATAGATACCGTATTTGCATGTCCACATAGATGTCTCTCTATTCCTCTCTCTCTACTCTAAATACATACTGTTTAGTTCATTGTTTTTATCTTGATGATAACCACTTTGTTCTTAATTGTTCCATCCTTTTAAATTATATGTCTATTATCATAATTTGTTTTAGTAGTCCTGAATTGATGGACATTTTAGCTGCTCTGTTTTTCTTTTTGCTGTGAGGTGAAAAAAGCTGTGGTGAATAAACCTTGTCCATTAATCATTTTACATGTGTTACAGATATTTTTTAGCCTATATTTTTAGTACTGGAATTAGATTTTGAGAATGAGTCTACATTTTTTATTGTATTTTATTTATTTATTTGTTTATTTTTTAAATATATATTTTATTGATTTTTTTACAGAGAGGGAGAGAGAGGGATAGAGAGTTAGAAACATCAATGAGAGAGAAACATCGATCAGCTGCCTCTTGCACACCCCCTACTGGGGATGTGCCCACAACCAAGGTACATGCCCTTGACCAGAATCGAACCTGGGACCCTTGAGTCCACAGGCCGACGCTCTATCCACTGAGCCAAGTCGGTTAGGGCTACATTTTTTATTTTGATGAGTACTGCCAATTTGCCCTTCATAGAGATTATGTCAATTTATACACCCCCCCCCCCAAGAGATATGACTACTATATTCTATATTCTCATGAAAATATTATCTTAAAAGTTTTTAAAAATACCTTTTGTAATCAAATGTCTTTTCATTTGTATGTTTTTAGTGTGAATTATATGTTCATATATGTTCCTTTTTAAAATGATTTGATGAAGCTCTATGTATTAGGGAAACTAACCTTTTGGTCTGCAAATATTTTTCTCAGTTTGTTTTCAGACTATTAGTGGCACATTTTTGTCATGTAGAAATGTTGTATTTTTACATAATTAAATCTATCAGTTTTTTCTTCTATAGTTTCTGGATTTTATGTTATACCTACTTGTATTTAAAAATATAAAAACCATGTGAGTTTAAAAAAGTAGTTACTTGAATGTGTAAATAAAGTGTAAAAATGACCTATGATATCAACTGAAAAATAAATTACATAATTTTCCTTCATTTTATAATTTTATATAGATTTTATATAGGTTAGTTTAAACTATAAAAAACTTTTCCCCTTTAAGTAATAAATTTACCTTGTTTATAGATGCCTTCCAGGATGTCAAATTTGTCAGCAACTTGTCAGGTAAGTTTCATAACATACCTCTTGCACACATTTTAAAAAATAAAACTAATCTATTAGAAACATCAGAATACAGTGGGATAAAACTTATAGGCTATATATTTGAGAGTTCCTTTACTCAGACCTGGGAGGTGAAGGACCAGGTAAGGTTGCTTGAAACTCAAGTGAAGCTACCTGAGCAGAGTTCTAAAGTTAAATGTGAATTAGTTGTGTAAAGATGGATGGAAAGTGATTTTAGGCAGAGAGAACAGGATGTGGGAAAACTTGACAGTGGAAGAGATTATGGTTCTGTCACAAAACTTGAGAATGTAAGATGGATGTTGGAGAGATCTGAGTCTGGAAAAATGAGTAGGGGCCAAATCATTTAAGCTCTTTGTGTATATGCCACATGATTTTGATTTCATGTTAAAAACATATTGTATAGGAAAGTAACAGGCTTCTTTTTCTCTTTCATTTCTTTTTTTCTTTCAATGCAATGGAGATTGAATTGGGAGAAAAAAATAGTTTGGAAAGCTTTGGAGTAATTCTGGCAACTCCGAAATAAAGGCTGAATTAAGGTAGTAGCTATGATGATGAAGAGAAATAGACATATTTGTAAGGATAAATGAGACAAACTCAGTATGATTTAGTGGATGTGTGGAGAAAGGAGGATTTGAGATGGTTCCTAAATTTCTTACTTTGGCAACTAAGTAAATAGTATGCTCATTAAGATCTGATGAAAGAATATAAGAGGAAGACAAATAGGTCTGTGGTTTGTAGGTTAGGAACAAATGTGCATAGGATGAGTTCATTTTAGATATACTGAGATTTACCATCTCTAGTCTTAATATTCATTTGTTCCTCTAGATTGGAAATTCCATCGGGTGTTTTTCCATTCAAGCTAAAGAACTTCCTTTAGCCTTTGGTATAATGCAGATATACTGGAGATGAATTTTCTCAGCTTGGTTTATCAGAAAATGTTAATTTTACTCTCAGACTTAAAGGATATTTTCACTAGTTATTGAATTCTGAGTTGGCAGTTCTCTTATTCTGGCACTTTAAAGGTATTATACTGTATTCTGGCTCTTGTTAGTAATGAAAAGTTAGCTAACATTAATATAGCTGTTCTTCTGTATGTAATGGGTCTTTTTTTCCCCTTAATCTACTTTAAAGTGTTGTGTGTTTTTTACTTCTGTATTTTTGGTTTTCAGAGTCAGGTCTGTAATGTGCCTGAGAGTGGATCTTTGTACTTACTTGGCTTGTGTCAATATTTGCAAGTTCATATTTTCCACCAAATTGACAAGTTTTCAGCTGTTGTTTCTTAAATTATTTTCCTGCCTTATTCTGTTTTCTCTTTTTCTTATGGGACTATAGTAATACCTATGTTAGATTGCTTGATGTTTTCCACAGGTCACTGGTGCCATTTTTTAAAATCAAAACTTTTTTACATTTATTAAATTTACAGAGTGGCCAGATTATTATGATCTCTGAACACATAATAATCTGGCCACTCAGTGTATATCCTATATAATAAAAGGCTAATATGCAAATTATTCCCTTGACCAGGAGTTCGACCAGCACGGACCTCACCAATGCACAAATTCATGCACCGGGCCTCTAATATATATATACACACACACTGAGTGGCCAGATTATTATGTGTTCAGAGATCATAATAATCTGGCCACTCAGTGTATACTGATCTGTATTTAGGTTCACTAAATCTCATATCTGCACTTTTCAAAATGTTGTTTTGCCCATCCGGTGAACTTTTTATTTCATGGATTATTAAAAACATTTTTTTTCATGCATTATATTTTTTAATTCTAGAATTTCCACTTGATTCTTTGCATGTATCTTTCCAATTTTCCTAACACCACTTATTTATATTTTTAGGTAATAATGGTTTGATAATATCAGAATATTAATAAGCCATTATTGCATTAAGCCACTTATAAAGGGTAATTTTTATATTTCTCTGTTACATTCTGATCTTTATTTATTTGCTATACATAACTACTCGTGTAAATAATTGAATATCAAATGCATAGTAAATGCCTTTCATTGTGTGCACACAATAATCAATATGAGAAAACAATATTAAATTTTTTGAGAAAGAAAATATATACAGATATTTCCTTTGAAAATGTTAACCTGGGAATTTTTGTATATTTTATCATAGATATAAAGATACAGAGTTATATAGATGGTGGCATGTTGTTTTTAGTGTTTAATACTAATAACTAATTTATTTTTTTTTGCTAATTTGATGTTGATTATATAATTTCAGAATTTTAAGCAAAAAGTTCCACCTACCACAAATACCCATTTCCCAGAAGGATGGCATTTAAACTACCTAGCCAACACCATTTATTGCATGGACTGTCTTTACCCCATTGTATGTTCTTTCCTTCTTTGTCAAATATTAATTGACCAAATAGGTGTGGGTTTATTTCTGGGCTTCCTATGCTGTCCCATTAATCTATGTCTTCTTATGCCAGTATCATGCTGTTTTGAATAAATAGCCATATAGTATAGTTTGATATCAGGTGGCCTGATAATTCCAACTTTGTTTTCCCCCTCAAAATTGCTGTAGCTATTCAGGGTCTTTTATGGTTCCTTATACATTTTTGGATTATTTGTTCTACTTTTGTGAAACATGTTATTGGTATTTTCATAGAAATTGCATTGAAACGATAGATTCCTTTGGTTTGTGAGGACATTTTAATGATATTAGTTCTTATCTGTGATTATGGTATATTCTTCTTTTAGTAGTATCTTCTTTGATTTCTTTTCTCAGTGTCTTATTTTCTGAGTACAGGTCTTTTATCTCCTTGGTTAAATTTATTCCTAGGATTCTAATTTGATAGTTTTTTTCCTTTTAGTATTTTAAAGATGTAACAGTAAGTTTTTGGCTTGCATGTTTTGTAATAAGATACCTACTGTCATTCTTTGTTTTTCTGTACACAATGTGACACTTGTAGCCTGGCTGCTTTTAAGATTTTATTACTGGCTTTTAGCGGTGTTGTATTGTGATTTCCTCAAGCTTATTTTGCTTATTCCCTATTGAACTGCTCAGATTTGTCAGTCAAATAGTTTTCAAATTATTATTTCTATTCCCTCCATTCTGGTGATTTATGTGTATGTTGAGCTACTTGAAATTATTCCACAAGTCACTAATGTTCTTACTCCTTTTGTTGCCCCAGTATTTTCTGTGTTTCATTTTGGGTAGATTTGATTGCTGTCTTCAAGTTTACTGTTGTTGTTTTTTGTAGTGTCTAATATGTTATAAATCTAACCCTAGGATATTTTCATTTCAGATATTTATTTAGCTATCCTAGTTGGGGTAGCCTATATAATAAAAGCCTAATATGCTAAGTATCCGGTTGTCTGGTTGTTCGTTCAACCAATCAAAGCATAATATGCTAATGATATGCTAAGGATGCTCAACCACTCCCTATGACATGCACTGACCACCAGGGGACAGTCGGCCAGTCGCTGTGATGTGCACTGACCACCAGGGGGCAGACGCTCCGACCAATAGGCTAGCTTGCTGCTGGGGTCCAGCCGATAGGGACTGAGTGAGTTGGGCCAGACACGCTCTGGAGGCCTCCCGTGGTCTCTTCCTGGCTGGCCAACCTCCCGAGTCCCTCCCCGACCCTGATCATGCACAGGTGGGGTCCTCTTCCTGGCCTGCGCCCCTTCGCAATCCAGGACCCCTCGGGGGATGTTGGAGAGCTGGTTTCTACCCAATCCCGCAGGCCAGGCCAAGGAACTCCACTGGTGCATGAATTTGTGCACTGGACCTCTAGTTTTAAAAATAAAACCTTTCCAATTCCTCCCTCATCCTGTTAATGTTTTCCTCTAATTTTTCCAAACATATTCTTAATACTTTGAACTTATTTATAATGACTGTTTAGTGTCCTTTTCTGCTAATTTCATTACCTCAGTACAATTTCTGGGTCTTCATTACTGATATTTTTTCACTTATATTTTCCTGCTTTTTTGATTGCCTTGTAATTTCTGATGGTTGCTGCACACTGTGAATTTTATGTTTCGGGTACTGGGTTTTGTTGTATTCCACTAGTTTTGGACTTACTTTAGCATGCAGTTAAGTAACTTTGGGTTAGTTTGGTCCTTTCAAGTCTTGCTCTTAAACTCTGTCAGGGCATATGCAGTCTTGGTCTTATTTAACCTTTCTAATAGGCATTACTCTCCTGAGGACCCTATTACATTATAGACCTCCTATATTATGAGATCTCTTGATTCTTTCTGACAGAAACACTAAACTATTGCCTGTCTTTTGTGAACTTTAGAAATTATATAGCCTACTGCTGTCTAGCAGTTCTTAACATATCCTTGGGTATATAAATTAATTTGTATTTTCTTGAATTCTGTATACATGGTATCATATAAATATGCACTCTTTGGTGTCATCCAGCTTTTTTCATTCAGCATGATGATTTTGAGATACATCATATTATTGTGTCTATTAGTGGTTCATTTCTTTCTGTGTTTGAATACTATTTCTATTATATAACTACTAGAAGCCCAGTGCGCGAAATCGCGTGGCTCACCCTGCTCGCAGCCCTGCCCACCGTGCCAGTTTTTGGTTATTACGCTGTTAGGGCCACAGGCTTTTTATGTATATAGATACTATATTTTGTAGATGCTCACATTAAATTTAGATGAATATATCATTATATACTAAATGTATTTGTACTATTTCAGTGCTGTAGTGAAGATATTATTTTAGCTATATTAAAATCAAAAGCTCAAGTTATTTTTGTATTCTTTGATTCATTCATTTTAATTTAGTTTTTCATTGACTAATTTTTTTAAAGTCTTTTTAATTTTATTGTTTTTCTTTAGGTGTTTTTGTGGTCGCTTGGTCAAGCAACATGCTTGTTTTACCGCAAGTCTTGCCATGAAATACTCAGATGTGAAATTGGGTGACCATTTTAATCAGGCATTAGAAGAATGGTCTGTGGAAAAGCATACAGAACAGAGCCCAACAGATGCTTATGGAGTCATAAATTTTCAAGGGGGTTCTCATTCCTACAGAGCTAAAGTATGTCACATATTTGATTTATTTCCTTCATTTATGTTGTTATTTAAATAATATATACTTGTTATCTGACAGTTTGTATAATGCTATGTCAGGAAACCAGTCCCAGTAATTCTTTTATATATTTCTAAGTTCTTTGTAGAAGTGCATAAAATATATAATTGTTATATCTTGGTGACTTGAACCTTTTATCATTATAAAATATCTTTATTTTTTGTCAGTTTTATTGACTAAGCCTGCTTTTTCAGTAATCAGTATAGCTAATTTTTTCTTTTCTTTTACTGTTAACCTTTCCTTACATTTAAGGGTTTCTTTTTAAAAAATTAAAAAAATAGTGTCTACTGTCTCACTTTTTCTTTGTTCCCTTTTCTTATGTCTTTGGATTAAATATTTTTTATTATTTTCCTCCTTATTAGCATGTTATTTACACATTTTTTTATTTTTATATTCTCTTTTAAAAAATATATTTTTAAATTGATTTCAGAGAGGAAGGGAGAGGGAGGGGGAGAGTTCTAGAAACATCAGTGATGGGAAATAATCACTGATCGGCTGCTTCCTGCACATCCCCACTGGGGATGGAGCCCGCAACCTGGGTATGTGCCCCAACCAGGGAATCAAACCATGACCTCCTGGTTAATAGGTTTACATTTAACCACTGAGCCACGCCAGCCGGGCTTACAGTATTCTTATAAGCAGTATGAATACATTTTTAATTTGTTGCTATTATAAATTAGTACTTTCACTACTTTCTGACAATGCAATATCCTTTAGAACATTTGTAAGTGCATTTACTTTCCTTATGGCTTATGTGCTTTTTGTTGGCATGAGTTTTATTTGTGTATTTTAAACCTCAAAACATAATTGTTTTTCATTTAGATTTACCAATATTTTATTCTTTACATTGTTCTGCCTCCTTCTCTTGACAGGAAAATAGTGCCAGTTGGTGGTCCCGTCTCTAAAAGTTTTCCTATTCTCGTGGATCCTTAATCCACAAGTTCTCATTGCCTTGGTAGCACTCTGATGCCTCAAAATAGATGTTATTTACCTACTTTTAGTTTTTCTAGTTTCCAGAGGCAGAGATGGTCCAAAGCAATCTAGTTCATTGCCAGAAGTAGAATTCCTCATTTATTCTTTTTCTTTTTTTAAAAATATATTTTATTGATTTTTTTACAGAGAGGAAGAGAGAGGGATAGAGAGTTAGAAACATCGATGAGAGAGAAACATCGGTCAGCTGCCTCCTGCACACCCCCCAGTAACTGAGGATGTGCCTGCAACCAAGGTACATGCCCCTGACCGGAATCGAACCTGGGACCCTTGAGTCCGCAGGCCGACGCTCTATCCACTGAGCCAAACCGGTCTCGGCCTCATTTATTCTTAACATAATCTTTTAAAAAAAAAATTTAGCTTTAGAGTGTTTTCCAAACACTACTGTATATACTGTATTAATTATAATAATTAAACTAAACTAATGCAGAAATACTTAGTATAGAACAAATCTTTTTCAAAGCATTCTCAAGGAACTCTGAAATCTTAATCAGTGTTGAAGAATTCTGATATTTTGGGATATTTTTTCATTGGTGTTTGATATTTGTAATGGAATGGGCAATATATTGTTTTGCAAAGAACCTTTCTTAAAGATGTTTAAAAGTGTTTTTTCTTCCAACATCTGAATATTTCAGATTTCTTATGAGCTGAATCATGTATGTGCATTAGACAAAGAGAATGAAGTGGAGTGGTCATAGCAAGTAAATTTTGTGATGTCACTTAAGAGAAATATAATTTTTAAAATCTACTAAATCAGAGGATATGGTGGTTTATTTTTTATAGAATGATATTTTAAAAAAACTAAACTGGTAAATCCACCTGAATACCTTAGAATATTGAGTAAAATTTATTATTTTCAGTAATTTGTGGATTAAATCTACAATTACTTCCAAAAGGGAAACAATAATTTATATTAAAAATATTTTTGGCCCTAACCAGTTTGGCTCAGTGAATAGAGCGTCGGCCTGTGGACTGAAGGGTCCCAGGTTCTATTCCGGGCAAGGGCATGTACCTTGGTTGCGGGCACATCCCCAGTAGGGAGTGTGCAGGAGGCAGCTGATCGATGTTTCTAACTCTCTAACCCTCTCCCTTCCTCTCTGTAAAAAAAGATCAATAAAATAAATTTTTTTAAAAGAGTGAATAAAAGTATTTTTGTTACTTTACTGCATGGTCACAGTTCTACTATAAATGGATTCTATCATTGACAAAAACTTTCAAATATATAATTTAGTATTTGCTTTTCTTGATAGCAAGAGTTGTAGAAGTCTCCATTTTTCATCATTTTTCTTTTTTCCCATCATTGTAGTTATTAGTCTTAATACCTCTCATTCACTGCATACTCATAGTTAAACAAGCTAATAAATACTGTGGATAAATTTGTAAATTGGATAAACTAATTGAATTTATATAAGCAGGAAGTGTAACACAATTAAATTGTAAAAATTAGAATGCCACTACTTCTATAGCTTGTACAAAATGGCTTTCCAGCTTTAAAATCATTTGCTCTTGCTTATTCAAAGTGTAACTATATTAAAAGCACCCTATGAAATCTACTTTATAGTAATCTGATTAAAATAAAAGTTTTTTAAAGTTGTGTAATGTTATATTATGAAACCTATGAACATAGTCAATTATTTTGTCTTTTTAAAAATCTTTTTTTTAGTATGTCAGACTATCATATGACACCAAAACTGAAGTCATTCTGCAACTTCTGCTTAAAGAATGGCAAATAGAATTACCCAAACTTGTTATCTCTGTACATGGGGGCATGCAGAAATTTGAGCTTCACCCACGAATCAAGCAGTTGCTTGGAAAAGGTCTTATTAAAGCTGCAGTTACAACTGGAGCCTGGATTTTAACTGGAGGAGTAAACACAGGTACTGTGATGATTATACTAATTTTATTTAGTGTGTTTATAATTTTTTCAGAATATCAATTAGATATTTGAAACAATAGTCAACATTGAATATAAATATATTCAGTTTTTCTGTTAAATAATCTACAGTTTCTATATATAAAAGGTAACTGTAAAAATATTTGTGTTTTTTGTTTAGTTTTTTAAAAAAATAATACATTTTAGAACAGGGGTTGGCAAACTATGGCCTATCTACCAAATCCAGTTCACTCCTTGTTTTTGCAAATAAAGGTTTATTGGAACATAGCTGCATTCATTTGGTGTTGTGTTATTTATGGCTACTTCTGTGCTAGTTTAGCTGTGACAGAGACTGTATATTTTGCAAAGCCTAAAACATTTACTATTTGGCCCTTTACAAAAAAAGGTTACTAACCCCTACTATAGAGCAAAGTATTATTATTCCTGTCACTTTCTGGCTATTGGTAAATTGGTATAAGAATGGAATCCAGCCCTAACCGGTTTGGCTCAATGGATAGAGCGTCGACCTGCGGACCGAAGGGTCCCAGGTTCGATTCCGGTCATGGGCATGTACCTTGGTTGCGGGCACATTCCCAGTGCGGGGTGTGCAGGAGGCAGCTGATTGATGTTTCTCTCTCATCGATGTTTCTAGCTCTCTATCCCTCTCCCTTCCTCTCTGTAAAAAAATCAATGAAATATATATTATTAAAAAAAAGAATGGAATCTAGCCCTAACTGGTTTGGCTCAGTGGATAGAGTGTCGGTCTGTGGACTGAAGGGTCCCAGGTTCGATTCCTGTACCTTGGTTGCAGGCATATCCCCAGTAGGGGGTGTGCAGGAGGCAGCTGATGGATGTTTCTCTCTCATCGATGTTTCTAACCCTCTATCTCTCTCCCTTCCTCTTTGTAAAAAATCAGTAATAATATTAAAAGAATGGAATCCATTGCCTAGCCAGTAGTAAGAAGTAGCTTTCAAAATTAATTTTTAATGTACTATAATCTTTCATTCTAAGTCTTCCCTATCACATCTAAGGGTTAGATATAAGAAAGACGAATTTATTTTACTGTCCAAAGTAAAACAATTATTAATTTAAATTAGCTTGGTAATATCTAATTCATTACCAACAACTGTTTTTAAAGCCTTACTGTGTATTAAGTATTCTTCTGGCTGCTGAAAATATAGTACTCCACAAAACAAAATATTTACCTTCATGCAGATTACATTCTGGTGGAGAGGATGCAGATAACAAACAGATAACTAAATGTATATTTTAGTTTCTCTGAGTATTATTTTTTCTCAGGCAAGAGAAACAAAAAATAAATAAATGGTATTACATCAAACTAAAAGGTTTTTGCTTGGCAAAGGAACCCATCAACAAAATTAAAAGACAAACCACTGAACAGGAAAAGCTACTCACCACTGATACATCCGATAAGAGGTTAATATCCAAAATATATTTGTTTATTTAAAAAAATATATTTTTATTGATTTCAGAGATGAAGGGAGAGGTTGAGAGAGAGAAACATCAATAATTAGAGAGAATCATTGATTGGTTGCCTCCTGCACGCCCCCCACTGGGAATTGAGCCTGCAATCCATGTCAAGAATCGAACCATGACCTCCTGGTTCATAGGTCAACGCTCAACTACTGATCTATGCCGGTTGGCCAATATCCAAAATTTATAAAGAACTCAGAACAACTCAACACTAAAAGAACAAATAATTCATTTAAAAATAGGCAAAGGACCTGAATAGACATTTCTCAAAGAGGATATATAGATGGCTAATAGTCATGAAAAGATGGTTATTAATAATCAGAAAAATGCAAATTAAAACTACCTCATACCCGTCAGAATGGCTATCATCAATACATCAACAAACAAGTGTTGGTGAGGATGTGGAGGAAAGGGAACCATTATGCATTGTTGGTGGGAATGCAGATTAATACAGCCACTATGAAAACAGTATGGAGTTGCCTCAAAAAATTAAAAATGGAACTGCCTTATGTTCCAGAAATTCCATTTCTAGGTTTATATCCGAAGAAACCCAAAACACTTATTTGAAAGAATACGTTCATTCCTATGTTCATTGCAGTGATATTTTCAATAGCCAAGATATGGAAGCAACCCAAGTGCCGATCAGTAGATTAGTGGATAAAGTAAATGTGGTACATATATACAGTGGAATATTACTCGGCCATAAAAAAATGAAATGTTAACCATTTGCAACAGCATGCATGGACCCTAGAGGGTAAAGTGAAATAGATCAGTCACAGAAAGACAATGACATATGATTTCACTTATATGTGGGAATCTAAAGAACAATATAAATGCAGAAACAAAACAGAAACAGAGTCATAGATACAGGGAATAGACTGATGGTTGCCAGAGGGGAGGTGGGTTTCTGGGACGGGGGGGAAAAAGGTGAAGTGAGAAGTACAGTTTGGTAGTTATAAAATAGTCATGGGGATGTCTAGTACAGCATAGGAAATACAGTCACTAATATTGTAACTATGTATGGTGCCAGGTAGGTACTGGAAATATCAGGTGGAACACTTTGTAAAGTATATGATTAATCATTATGCTGTACACTTGAAACTAATACAACATAATATGATGTAAACTGTTATTGAAAAAAAAGAATAAAACCTATGTTGAACTCATACAAATGTATAATAAGTTAGATTGTAAGTGCTATGCAGACACATGAAGTATAATGTAGAGATGATGGGGACGGTAGAGAGGGCTTCACTAATAAAGTGACAGTTGAGTAGAGATGGAAGAAAATGAAGGAGTAAGATAAGAGTAATGTGGAGCCCAGCATTTCCTATCTAATAAAAGATTAACATGCAAATTACTATGTTCATTGCAGTGATATTTTCATTAGCCAAGGAGGGCAGTTAGGGGTGACCAGGCCAGCAGAGGAGGGAAGTTGGGGGTGACCAGGCCTGTAGGGAAGGGCAGTTTTGGGCAACCCAGGCCTGCAGGGGAGGGCAGTTAGGGGTGACCAGGCTATTGAAGATATCACTGCAATGATATTAGTAATTTGGATATCCCTACCTGGATCGGGCCTAAACGGGCAGTCGGACATCCCTCGAGAGGTCCCAGTTTGGAGAGGGTGCAGGCTGGGCTGAGGGACACCCCCCTCGCCCCTTCCCCCCATGCATGAATTTCGTGCACCAGGCCTCTAGTAAAGAACAAACAGCTAGTGTGTTGGGAGAATAGTAATAAGGGGTCATTCAGTATAGCTGGAGTGGAAAGAGCAAGAAGTACTAGGTGATAAGATCAAAAAGTTTTGGGTGTGTGATGGTGGTGAAGATTGGGTAGCGTGGTGAATACCAGGGACAATAGGAAGATCTTTATAGAAGGCCTTGTAGTCCATTTTCATCACTTGTGACTTTTTCTCTGAATGAGAAGGGATGGTTTTAAGCAGAGTTGATAAGAGCAAAGATCACTTATATGATATTTTGAAAGTAAATACCAAAATGCCAAATGCCATAACAAAAGACCACAAGATTAGGGTAGCTTGAACAAAAGAAATTTATTTTCTCATATTTCTCTAGGTCCAAGATCAAGATGTTAGCAGGTTTTGTTCCTTCCGAGGCCTTTCTTCTTGGCATTCAGATGGTGACCTTTTCATTGTGTCCTGTCGTAGCCTTTCCTCTGTGCATGTGCGTCTATGGTGCCTCCTTTTGTGTCTCTTTTTTCCTGTGAGGACACCTGTCAGGTTGGATTTGGACCCACCCTAACCACCTCATTTTGATGTAATAACCTCTCTAAGGGACCTATTTCCAAATACAGTCATATTTTTAGGTACTGGGATTAGGATTTCAACATGGGAATTTTGGGGAGGATCAATTAAGCTCATAACAAATCATAATGAGGACTTATGTGGTCTTTTGAATTGTCTTTTCTATTATTCTCCCAGGTTTTGATTCATTAGGAAGCTTTTGCAATTATTTGGGGTGTGTGTTGGTGTATGTGTGTTGCTTATAGTCCTAAGCCATACTTTTCGTTTTTTGAGATGGTGTGTAGAGCAGTAACAAAAAATGATAGTTACTTACATTGAAGAATCTAAGAGAGAACTAAGCATAAGAACAGGTAAAAGTTTTATATGTGTTTTAAGCAGTTGTAGTGATCTGAAATTGTAGTTTTTTTTCTCTTTGGTCCTTGAGTTTTCTTTGTAAGTTTGTTTTTTTGACCTTGTTGCCTTTTGTCTTGTATATGTTAAGAAAAATATCACAAATTGTAATGTTACAGATGGAGCACATGATTGTTCTGAACACAATAGACTTTCAGATAAAGTGAATTCTATTTTGTATGAACAGGTGTGGCCAAACATGTTGGTGATGCCCTCAAAGAACATGCTTCCAGATCATCTCGGAAGATTTGCACTATTGGAATAGCTCCATGGGGAGTGATTGAAAATAGAAATGATCTTGTTGGGAGAGATGTAAGAATGATTTTTAAATTTCTTGTATTCAAACTTACTTATAAGCAAAATTAAAATAAGGATCTTTTAGTCAACTTAAAATATTCTTGAACATACAATACTTTTCAAATTACCTTTTTAGAAGTATTTCTCTAAGGTTTCCTTCTGATCATTTTGAATATACAGTCGTAGATAACAAGTACTAGTAATTGTCATTATAGTGTTAGTAGATTTTGGTTTCTGTCTTTTTAAAATAATTATTTCACACTTTTTCCATTTCATGCCAGTCTTTATAATTAAATTTTTAATGATTACATAATATTAAGAGTTAATTTTATTTTACTGAGTAGTAATCAAATGCTTTGAATAGGTTAAAGATGTAAATTGGCTATGTATATGAAGAGACTATCAAAAAGAAATGACTAATTTATAATGATCACTTTTAAATGTTATTAAATTTCTAATATCAATTTTAAAGATCCTATTTATGGCTAGAAAAATAGCAATATGACTTTTGATTGCTTTTATTTAGTGTGCTTTATATAAACTAATTGTGTTTTTTTCACATTATTTACTTATATGCTGCTGCTTCCTTTGCATGTGACAATGAAATACATTCTGTAATAAGAATAAAAATTTAGTTGTATCATTCAGCTAATTACTGATTAATCTTTGGCTGCTTAAAAGCTAGTGCATTTTGATGTATTCTTTGACACTTTCTATTTGTTGCCATAGGTAAATGGAATTTTATCTTCCTTTTATAGATTATTTCAGTTTATTTTTACTTTATATTATATTTAATCTTTCCCACTAACTCTTATATTTGATATTGTTTAGGTGGTTGCTCCTTATCAAACCTTATTGAACCCTCTGAGCAAATTGAATGTTCTGAATAATCTACATTCCCATTTCATATTGGTGGATGATGGCACTGTTGGAAAGTATGGGGCAGAAGTCAGGCTGAGAAGAGAACTTGAAAAAACTGTTAATCAGCAAAGAATTCATGCTAGTAAGGGAATTTATAAATTCGTTACTGAAATTATAAATTTGTTGTTGAAATTATTCTGGGCTATATTAATTGCCAGCAACATAGAATGTTCTTTGAAGTGCTGGTTTTATTATATAGCAAGATAGCATGTGAAACAACCAAGAATGACTGCCCTTAGATAAATAAGGTGACCTAGGAAAAGAAGCCTGAGGCCAGTATCTGAGGGCACTCATACTGAGGTCAAAGCCACAAAGGAGCATTGGAAGTTCTGTTGCCATTGTAATCCTATTGCAGCCCAAAGAATTCAGAAATAATCTTAATGTGTGATATAGTCTAATGCATGACTTTGAAATTCAAGATGAAGAGTAAAAGAGGAAAAAATGCTTTATTGCAAAGTAAGAATAACGTTGCTTAAAGTTTTTAACATGAGTAGTATCACTTTTTGGTAGGCGTTTCTTAAAAGTTGGTATTCTTAATACTGATCTTTTTCAACCATGATCAAACTTTTGGTTCCCCCAACATCCAGATTTTTGTTTCAAAAAGGAGAAATTGTGTAATCTTAGGAAACCAAGAAGGTGAGCTCTATGACAAAGGGAAATTCAAAATTATAGAACATTGTATTCAAATTATGATGGAGTCTTAGCTTTTCTTTTTAAAATTACGAATGTTTTAATCCTGTTATTACATATATTTTGAATTCTCTTGATGCATTGCAGGTTATTAAAAACAAAAATTGATATTCTTTACTAAATTCATTTCTTACTCTTGTAGAGGTCTTGTATTTTATTAATCAGTTCCCTTTATGTAATCCTAATTCTGTCATTAATGTCTCAATTAATTGGAATCAGAAATATACATTTTAATAATAAATAAAAACAAACATATATTAGAAATTCAACTAGAAGCAAACTCTAAAACAAATTAATGTCACACATTTCTTACCAAGAGTTAGTGAAATATATAAAATATTTTTACTTTTCAGAAAATACATAAATTCTAGTGTATGTCTAATTATACATTGGATTTTCTAATTTTGTCTGTTAAAACAGAGTTTAAGTCAGTGAAAAAGTAACTTATTCAGTATTTAATTTATGCCAGACTAGTATCATATTGAATGCTTAAAATGAAGTCAGCACTGTATTGAAAGAAATTATATTGGCCTTTTATTTTTATTTTGTTTTTGATTGAATAAAAAATAAGATTAAATTACTGATTTTGCCTAATATCTTAACGAATCTTTTTCTTTTTTTAGGAATTGGTCAAGGTGTCCCTGTGGTGGCACTTATATTTGAAGGTGGGCCAAATGTTATCCTCACAGTTTTGGAATACCTTCAGGAAAGTCCTCCTGTTCCAGTTGTCATATGTGAGGGAACAGGCAGAGCTGCAGATCTACTAGCGTATATTCATAAACAAACAGAAGAAGGAGGGTAAGTGTATGATTACAACAAGTTTTTAATAACTATATAAAGAGGCTTGTGGTGTTTTAGAATATTAGATTCATTTCAGTATGTTATGAACATGAAAATTTGAAGTTTAATATAATACCTTGTTAAGGCTTGAGGGAATAGTTTGACACATTATTGGAATGAGTTAAAATATATGAATCTTTATAAGGGACAGTATTGCAAGATCTGTCAGATATACAGAGGCACATATCTTTTGACCCAGTAGTTCCATTTCTGGTTCTTATTTCTGCAGATGTACTTGTACATATATGAATAACATGTATAGTTACTTGTTATGGCATTGTTTGTAATAGTAAAAGATTGCAACAATATAGAACATATATCAAAGGGACTAGGTAAATAAATTATGGTCTGTCTGCACAATGGAATAGTTTGTAACTGAGTAAGGTTGGCATCTGTGTACTAAATTTGGGAAGATTATTAAAATATATATGCAGCCGAAACCGGTTTGGCTCAGTGGATAGAGCGTCGGTCTGCAGACTGAAAGGTCCCGGGTTCGATTCCGGTCAAGGGCATGTACCTTGGTTGCGGGCACATCCCCAGTAGGGGGTGTGCAGGAGGCAGCTGATAGATGTTTCTCTATCATCGATGTTTCTCTATCATCGATGTTTTTAACTGTCTATCTCTCTCTCTCTTCCTCTCTGTAAAAAATCAATAAAATTAAAAAAATAAAATAAATATATATATATGCAGAATAAGGAAAATGCAGAGTAGCATGTATATTGTGCTATACCTTTTATGTAGGAAGGAAAGAGAAGATAATTGTCTATATAGAAAGAGATCCTGGAAAGTTATACACACTAATAGTGTTCCTTTTCAGCAGTTGAGGTGAAACTGGGCAAATGGAAGACAGTGGGAAGGAGAACTTCCATTATGAATTTTCACATATTTATATTTAGAGTGTTTTATATTATACTAGAGGCCTGGTGCACGAATTTGTGCACAGGTAGGGTCCCTAGGCCTGGCCGGCGATCAGGACTGATCGGGGCTGTCTCTCCCAGTCCCTATTGAAGTCTGCCCGCCACGGGGGAGGGACCATGAGAGTTGGCCTGCCGGCTGGGGGAGGGACTGTGGGAGGTTGGCCGACTGCAGGGAGCAACCGGGGTAGGTTGGCTGTGGGAGCACACTGACCACCAGGGGACACGTCTGCCCCCTGGAGGTCAGTATGCATCATAGTGACTGGTCGACTAGTCGTTCTGGTCGTTCATTTGTAAGGGTTACTTAGGCTTTGTGTGTGTGTGTATGTGTGTGTGTGTGTGTGTGTGTGTGTGTGTGTGTGTATTTTAAATTTCTTTATTGGTTAAGGTTTTACAAATGTGTCCTTATTCCCCCATTACCTTCCTACCCTCCCACTCATGCTTAAAATATATTTTATTGATTTTTTACAGAGAGGAAGAGAGGGAGAGAGAGTTAGAAACATTGGTGAGAGAGAAACATCAATCAGCTGCCTTCCTGCACACCCCCGCACTGGGGATGTGCCCACAACCAAGGTACATGCCCTTGACTGGAATCGAACCTGGGACCCTTGAGTCTGCGGGCTGAAGCTCTATCCACTGAGCAAAACTGATTAGGGCTAGGCTTTTATATATATAGATTTTTGAGCCATGTAAATATAATACCAATTGAGAAAAAGAAATAAAAATGTGCATGAGCTTGTGTTTAAGACATTTTAGTGAAATACTGCTTTACATACCACATTATCTTAAAACTATCTTTATATAATATCTTATAGAATATGAGTATTAATTGAAACACATACCTTGTAAAAAACTTTGAAATATTTCAAAGAGAAAAATCATTTTATTCCATTTCCCCCTTTATGACTTATAGTGGGAGTTTCATGAAGGAGAAAATTTCACCGAGGGTCAAGTACTTAATATTAATAAAATAGCTTTAAAAGTCTTGAATGGATCTACCTGTATTTCATATTAGATTCTAGAAATGAAAATGTAAATCAGTGAATTAAGTTATGCTTCCTCTTACTCTAGGAATCTTCCTGATGCAGCAGAACCTGATATTATTTCAACCATCAAAAAAACATTTAACTTCGGCCAGAGTGAAGCAGTTCATTTATTTCAGACATTGATGGAGTGCATGAAAAGAAAGGAGCTTGTAAGTAGATTTTAGCCTTTTAATTCAAAGAACATTGCAAATTGGTGAGAAACTTGTGTTTCATTTAGATTTTAAGATTTTAAATCTTTTTTAACCATGTAAAGGTATCATTTTTTGTTGTTTAAGCTGAAAGATACAGAACTATTACAGCTTTTATATGGAATTGAGGCATATATTTGCACTTTTATTTTAGGAAAAATTTCATAACTAGGCCTCAACAGATTTTTATTTAGAGATAAAAAAGCATACTAAAGAATTGTTAATGGCATATCTAAAATATATTTAGAAACAAAAAAACTTAAACCATTTTACTCTGAGTGCTCAAATTAAATTAAAGATTAGTGCTGCTTACTTTTAGTAATCTAAACATGGGCTTCTATTTATAGAGAAAGTTTTTTATTAACTCTGAGTAGTTGATGATTTGCTGTTTTCTTCCATGTATTTTTTTTCTCTATACTTGGAAATGAAGTTAGTTGAAAATTTTTTACAATAGTCTTTTTCTTTATGAAAAATGTTATTACATAAAAATCTCTCAAATGGTGTTACATTGCAATTTATTTTAAGAAACTTCCAGTTAAAAAAACATTTCCCATCAAAGACACATAATTGTTTGGATTAAGTAAGTGTTCACTCTGTATAAGGAACAGCAGGATTTTCCCATTTAAGTTTGTTGCTTACTTTAGTAAAGGACATAAGATAGGTGAAAAACTGAATGTAATATGAAATCAAACATTTTTAATGTACTTGCCATTTTACTTGGTAAATGATACAAAGTCTTAATTTCATGTTTTTGGGTTTCTTATTTTCGACAAAAAAATAACACACATCCCAAAACTATCTCATGTGTAGTTTGAAATTACTTTTTTATGTCTTATGCCTTAGTTTTTAAAACGTAAAGGCATAATATTATTAATTAACCCTTATATAGATCACTGTTTTTCACATTGGATCAGATGAACATCAAGATATAGATGTAGCGATACTTACTGCACTGCTTAAAGGTAAGATTTAAATATTTTATTTATTTATAAGATCTTTCATAACATATCCCATTTCTATAAGAAACATTTTTTAATTTAGCAAAGTTTTTGGGCACTGAATTTTTTCAGTAATTTTTCTTTGTAAAAAACATGTTAGCTTTCTTTGACAATAAATTAGTGTTTATTTTGTAGAATTATTTTAAGGTTATAGCAGGATTTATGCCACCAGACCCATTTAATTAACCTGTTAAGAATGTGTCACATTTTTAATTGGCTAAAAAATAAAGGTAATAAGGTATTAGTTGATAGAATTTAAGAGTCTTCTTAAACATGCTGTTTTCATTCTGAAGATAAATTTGAAAAGAAAACTAAGGATACTTCTGTGATTAAGAAGTTAATGCATATACAAATTGAACTGTTTTCCAATCATTATCTGGCCAAAGATATCCAACTGATATAGCAAATGGTATTACAATGAAAAATCTTTTAAAAAGTTAGAAACTAAATGATATCCCATCTGGGTGCCTAAAAATTCAAGTATGTAAGTAAGTGAGTTGGCAGGAGCAGAGCAAGAAAGCACTGTTGTCTCGTCATTCACAGAATTTCCCAAATACTAGGCGACAATAAATTGCCAATAGATGAAACGTTTAAAAAATACTATAATAAAATGTAAGATAACATATACATCACCTTGGGAAGAAGAGACCATAGTAATAGGAAACCCAGAAACCATTAAAAGAGAGATCAATAAATGGGATTGTGTAAATACAAAAATATATTTGCCATATACTTCTGTGTGCTAGCCACTGTTCTTTAGTGTTTGAGAGGATTTATCTCATTTTATCTTTACAATAACCTAAAGGGAAAGATTTTCTATTACTTTCCTTATTTAATAGATGAGGAAATTAATGAATAGGAGTGTGGAGGGATAACAATGAGCTGGTGTAAATTAATAATAAAAAGATGATTACCTCATGGGAAAACGAGCCAGAATTTATATTCTGTTAATCACATTAACAGAATAATACAAATGCTTGAGGAAAATGTGGAAAGATGGTCAGTGTTAATAATTTTTTACAAAGTAAATTTTTGTCCTAGCTGGTTTGGCTCAATGGGTAGAGAGTTGGCCTGCGTACAAAAAGGTCACGGATTTGATTCCAATTAAGGGCACATGCCCAGGTTGCAGACTTGATCCCCAGTAGGGGCTGTGCAGGAGGCAGCCAATCAGTGATTCTCCCTCATCATTGATATTTCTATCTCTCTCCCTCTCCCTTCCTCTCTGAAATCAGTAAAAATATATATTTTTAAAAAGTAAATTTTAAAAATAAGTTTTTTATCCTTTTACTAGATATTTTTATATCTCTGATAGATCTTATAACCTTTCTGGAATATATTTTGGCAGTAAAAAGCTTTAAACTATCCTTCCAAATTGGCATCTACAAAATCATGCTATGTAAATATAGTCAGCAAAAAAATCAAATATACTTACCAAAAAACCCAAAAACCTGATTATCCACCAGTCATAGAAAATTAAGGCACACAAAGCACACTGCTGAATACATGATACAGTGCAATCCACTTTTTGCATAAATAATTGAAAGTGTACATATGTATTTATATATGCACAGAAAAGCACATGTAAGGATGTTTTTCATAATCTTAACAGTCAGTACTGTCTCTGATAGAAATGTGTCATCTTTATATTCTTCTTTTTGTTCTACATTCTGAATTGTTTGTAGTGAATAAGGCGGTATCTTTTCTATAGTTGGAAAATAAAAGTCCTCAACCTTGTGGTTAATTTTACCTCTCTGAGGCAGGCTACCTCTGAACAGTGACTGATACCAGCTGTGTAAGTTGGTTGAAAGGGAGTAGGAAGAATTCATAAGTGTTTACATTTTAATGAAGATAAATTAATTGAACCTGTCAACTTTTCTTTATTCGATTAGGCACTAATGCATCTGCATTTGACCAGCTCATCCTTACATTGGCATGGGATAGAGTTGACATTGCCAAAAATCATGTATTTGTTTATGGACAACAGTGGCTGGTATGTAAAAAATTCTATGTGTATAATGTAATTAAATTAAATAAGTAATAACAAAGTGTTTGTTGTGGAACTGTGACCTAACTTGATGTTTTACTTGTCAAGTAAAAAATATACTAAAGTGCAAAATTAATTTACCTAGACACATCTCTAACATTTAAATCTACTTAGGATTTAATAAGTTCTATTTACTTCTTTGGTAAAAACTTTTTTTTTTTATAGCATAGAGATCTCTAAAAATCCTAGAACTGAAAAAAGTCATAAAAGTAGTGTTGTATGCATCCATGTTCATCAGGGCTTTCAACCTGTAATTTTCTTTTTCTGTGGCCTTCTTTTTTGGTTTGGTATCATAAAATTAGTTTGGAAGAGTTTCCTCCTCTTCTATATTTTGAAAGAGTTTTAGAAGGATTGGTATTAATTCTTTGAATATTTGATAGAATGAATCAGTGAATCCATCTGTTCCTAGACTTTTGTTTGTTGGGAGGTTTTTGACTGATTACTATCCTAATATATAAAAACCCTGGGTCCGTCACATCCACAATGACCAGAGGCTTGACCAACTGGAAGTCAGTCCTACAGTCAGCACTGGGTTGCCGGGGCAACCCAGCACTGACTGCTGCAGCTGCAGGTGTGGTGACCCATCACTGATTGCTGAGGGGGTTATGAATCAGGCCCAGAGAGAGGCCTGAAGAGAGAAGTAGGTTCTGATCTGTAGCCTTTGTGGCAGCTGTTGATCAGCACTTGCCTCTTTCTTTCTATCCTGGCCTGGCCAGCAGCCACACCTTCATTTCTCTCCAGGCCTCTGCCAGGGCTGCTGATCAGCCCCACCTTTCTGATTAGGCCCTGTTGATAGGCCCAGATAGGTTGACTGGCATAGAAACCAACCAAACAGAACCAAATCTGGGAAAAGTGTGAGGAGCCAATGGCTGCCTAGGAGATGGAGCTTTGATGCTGACTGGCATAGAAACCAACCAGTCAGAACCAAATCTGGGTAAAGTGTGAGGAGCCAATGGCTGCCTAGGAGGCAGAGCTTTTGACACTGACTGGCATAGAAACTGACCAATCAGAACCAAATCTGGGTGAAGTGTGAGGAGCCAATGACTGCCTAGGAGGTGGAGCTTTTGACGCTGACTGGCATAGAAACCAACTAATCAGAACCAAATCTGGGTGAACTGTGAGAAGCCAATGACTGCCTAGGAGGTGGAGCTTTTGACGCTGACTGGCATAGAAACTGACCAATCAGAACCAAATTGGCTGGCAGAGGAGGGCAGTTGGGGGTGAGATCAGGCCTGCAGGGGAGGGCAGTTGGGGGCGATCAGGTCGGCAGGGAAGGGCAGTGGGATCGGGTCTAAACCAGCAGTCAGACAACCCCCTGAGGAGTCCCAGATTGGAGAGGGTGCAGGCTGGGCTGAGGGACACACCCCCCACCCATGCAGGAATTTTGTGCACCGGGCCTCTAGTTAATAGTAAGTCTTTTCAGATTTTCTATTCATCATGATTCAGTCTTGGTAAGTTGTATGTTTCTAGGAATTTATCCATTTCTTTAGGTTATCCACTCTGTTGGCGTATAATTGTTCGTAATAGTCTCATATGATCCTTTGTATTTCTGTGTATCAGTTGTACTATTTCCCCTTTCATTTTCTTTATTTGAGTACTGTCTCTCTCTCTTTTTTCTTTTTTTGTGTGTGAGTTTATTTATTTTTTTTCTTTGTCAACTTTATCTTTTCAGAGAACCAGTTCTTATTTCATTGATCTTCTCTATTGTTGTTTTGGTCTTAGTTTTATTTATTCTGCTCTAATATTTGTTCCCTTTTTTATACTCACTTGGGGCTTTTTTTTGTCTCCTTTTTCTAATTCCTTGAGGTGGAAAGTTAGGTTAAGACTTCACATGTTTCTTGAGGTAGGCATTTATTGCATTGACCTTCTCTCTTAAAACTGCTTTTGCTATAGCCTACAAATTATATGTTGTATTTCCATTAGTTTTCATATTTTCTGACTTTATTTTATTTCTCTTTGACCCATTGGTTATTCAGTAGCATGTTATTTAATCTCCACATATTTGTGAAGTTTCCATTTTTTCTTTGTGTAACTAATTTCTAATTTCATATTGTGGTTGGAAAAGATGCTTGAAATTATTTCAGTCCTCTTCAATTTATTAAAACCTGTGTAGTGGCCTGAAAATGTCTCATGTGCACTTGAGAAGAATGTGTATTCTGTTGCTTTTGGATGGAATGTTTTGTCTATTTCTGTTAAGGCCAGCCGGTCTAATGTGTCACGTAAGGCCTATATTTTCTTACTGATTTTTTTGTCTGGAGGACCTCCCCATTGACGTAAGTGGATTGAGTGCTATCCCATGTACCAAGAGGTCACTTGTCCGATTCCTGGTCAGGGCACATGCTTGGGTGCATGGGTGCACACCCCCAATCAATGTTATGCTGTCATTTATAAAGTTCCCTACTATTACTGTATTGTTGATTTTCCCTTTGGGCCTATTAATATTTGCTTCATATATTTAATTGCTTCTACTAGTATGTAGGGTGCATCAATTTACAGATGTGCTATACTCTAGTTGGAGGGACTGATTTATAATCATGTGATGCCTTTCTTTGTCTCTTATTACAGTCTTGTTTTAAAGTCTATTTTGTCTGCTATAAATGTAGGTACTCCAGCTTTTTTTAGGGGGGCGGTCTTTATTTGCATGGAGTATCTTTTTCCATCCCTTCACTTTTAGTCTGAGTCTGTCTTTACATCTAAAGTAGGTCTCCTGTAGCCAGGCAGAGAAAGATAAATATCACATGATCTCACTCATTTGTGGAATATAATGAACAACATAAACTGATGAACAAAAATAGATCCAGAGACAGAGAAACATCAATCAGAACGTCAAACCTCAGGGAAGGTAGGGGAGGGTAGGGGTAAGGGGGTGAGATCAACCAAAGGACTTATATGCATGCATATAAGCCTAATCAATGGACACAGCCAACAGGGGGGTGGGGGCGTGAATGGGAGGCGGGGGGTAATGGGGGAATAAGGACACATATGTAATACCTTAATCAAGAAAGAAATTTAAAAAAAAGTAGGTCTCACATACAACGGGTTTTTTATACATTCAGCCACTCTATTTCTTTTGATTAGAGCATTTAGTCCATTTACATTTAAAATAATTATTGATAGATAGATATGTACATATTATCATTTTGCTAATTGTTTTCTAGATGGTTTTATAATTCCTGTTTCTTCTCTTGCTCTCTTTGTGGTTTGCTGACTTGCTTTAATGATAAATTCCTTTCTCTTTTGTCTATTTACTTTTTGTCTATTTACAAAAGAGGGTTTTTTTTCTTTATAGTTACCACAAGGCTTACATATAATAGCTTATATCTCTAATGGTCGATTTTAAGTTGATAACTTAAGTTTGATCCCATTCTAAAGTTCAACATTTTTACTCCCCTTATGATGTTATTTTTTTTAGATATTTTTATCTCATGTATCTCTTACCTAATTATTATAATCATAATTCTTTTTGCTACTTTGGTCTTTTAACCTTCATTCTAGCTTTATAGGTGATTAATCCACTATCTTTATTATATGTTTACTTTTCCAGTGAGATGTTTTTCCATATATATATATTTTAAAATATATTTTTATATATTTAATGGAGGAAGGGAGAGGGAGAGATAGAAACATCAATATTGAAGAGAATCATAGATTGGCAGCCTCCTGCATGACCTCCACTTGAGATCAAGCCTGCAACCTGGCATGTGCCCTGACCGGGACTTGAACCATGATCTCCTGGTTTATAGGTCAGTGCTCAACCACTGAGCCAGGCTGGATAGGCCTTTTATATATTTTCTTGTTACTACTTAGCACCCTTTCTTTTCAGCTTAAAGAAGTTCCTTTAACATTTCTTGGAAGGTGGTTTAGTGATAATGATCTCTTTAGTGCTTGTTTGTCTGGAAAACCCTTAATTTCTTCTTTAATTCTAACAATAACTTTTCAAGGTAGAGTATTCTTGGTTGGAAGTTTTCTTCTTTTAGTACTTCGAATATATTGTTTGCTCCCTTTTGCTTACAAAATTATCTTTTTTTATAAAACATATTTTTATTTCAGAGAGGAAGGGAGAGGGAGAGATAGAATGATGATAGAGAATCATTGATTGGCTGCCTCCTGCACATCCCCTACTGGGGATCGAGCCTGCAATTTGAGCATGTGCCCTGACTGGGAATTGAACAATGACCTCCTGGTTCATATAGGTCGATGCTCAGCCACTGAGCCAGCTGGATGGGAAAAAATCTACTCATAGCCTTATGGGAGTTCCCATGTATATAACAACTTGTTTTTCTCTTGCTGCTTTTAATGATCTCTCATTATCTTTAACTTTTGATATTTTAGTTATGTGTCTTGGTATGATTTTGCAGGGGGTAAGGGGAGTGGTAGGTTCACCTTATTTGGAACTTTTTTAACTTCCTGGATCTGATGTGTTTCTTTCCCCAGGTTAGGAAAGTTTTCTGCTATTATTTTCTCATGTAAGGTTTTTGCCCCTTTTTCTCTCTCTCTCTTTCTGGAAGCCCTATAATAGAATGCCATTCCATTTAATGTCCCATAAATCCATTAAGTTATCTTCACTATTTTTCCTTTTTTTTTTTAAATTTTTATTTTTTTGCTACTGTGATTGGGTTAGCTCCACAGTTAACTGATCCTTTGTTGATGTATCTAATCTGCTATTGAAGCCTTCTAGTGTATTTCTTAGTTCAGTTAGTGTATTCTTTAGGTCTGTGACTTCTATTTTGTACATTCTTACATTTTCCATCTCTTTTTTGAAGTTCTCACTACGTTCATTCATTCTTCTCCCTAGTTCAGTGAGCAATTTTATAATTATTATTTTTTTTGTTTTTTCATTTTGCTTGACTTTCTTTTATTGGTTTCTATACAGTACATGAAACAACCACCTCTTTCAGTCTTGATATAATGGCCTTGTGTAGGAGATGAACCCTGTCATTTAACCTTGCCTTAGCTCATTATTGTCAATTGAAATCATTGTGCTTGTCCAAGCAGACTACTATGTTTTTAATAACAACCAGTAGCTGCCAGTGCCCCTAAGGGGAGGATCTCGGCACCTACACTCAGGCTGATTGGAAGCCAGACTATTAGACAGCAGCTTTTAAAAATCCTCAACCAAATATTAAGCAACTAAATTGAAACACTATATTGAAAGTATCATTACCACAGTTAAGTAAGATTTGTTTCAGGGATGAAAAGATGGTTTAATATCCACAAGTCAGTCAGTGTGATACACTGCATTAACAAAATGAAGGATAAAAATACGATCATCTCATTGCATACAGGAAAAGCATTTGATAGAATTCAATACCCATTTATGAAAAAACTTAACAAAATGGTTGTAGAGGGAACATACTTCAACATAATAAACACCATATATGATAGGCCCGGTAATATCATACTAAGTGGTGAAAAGTTAAAATCTTTCCCTCAGATAAGGAACAAGGATGCCCACTCTCACTATTTTTATTCATTATAGTATGGGAAGCCCTAGTGAGAACATTAAGTAAGAAAAAGAAATAAAAGCTATTCAAATTGCAATGGGATAATTAAATTGTCAAAATTGTCACTATTTGCACATGACATGATATTATATATGAAAAAACCTTAAAGACCTCATCAAAAAATGTTAGAAATAATAAATTTAGTAAAGCTGTAAATACAAAATCAATACACAGAAGTCTGTTGTGTTTCTATACACTAATAATGAGATACCAGAAAGAGAAATGAAGAAAATGCCATTTACAATGGCATCAAAAATATAAAATATCTAGGAATAAATTTACCAAGGAGGTATAACATCTGTTTGTTGACAGCTAACAAGCATTAATGAAGAAAATACAAATAAAAGAAAGATATTCTGTGCTCATGGATTGGAAGAATCAATATTGTTAAAATGTTCATATTACACAAAGTAATCTAAAGATTCAGTGTAATCCCTATCAAATTTCCAATGGTATTTTTCACAGATACATAATAAATAACCACAAGAGACTCCAAATAGCCAAAGCCATGTTGAGAAAGAAGAACAGAGCTTGAGACATCATGCTCCCTGATTTCTAACTATATTACAAATCTGTGGTTATTAAAACATTCTGGTTTTGGCATAAAACAGACACTTAGATAAATTGAACAGAATAGAGAGCCCAGAAATAAACCTATGCATATATGACCAGCTAATTTACGACAGTGAGCCAATAATATGTAATGTAGTAAGAGCAGTCTTGTCAGTAAATGGTGTTGGGAAACTGACAGCGACATACAAAAGAATGGAACTTGACCACCATCTTACACACACAGAAATTTAACTGAAAATCGATAAAAGACTTCAAGTTAAGTCCTAAAGCCATAAAACTCCTAGAAGAAAACATAGGGAGTAAACTCCTTGCCATAATTTTTGATTATATTTTTAATCTAACAACTGTAAAAGCAACAAAAACATACATAAAAAAGGATGCCATCAAACTAAAAAGCTTCTGCACCACAATAGAAACAACCAGCAAATGGAAAAAAAGAAACCTACTGAATAGGAGAAAATATTTGCAAATGTATTTTTAAGGGGTTAAAATTTTTAAAAAGAACTCATACAACTCAATAGCAAAAAAGAGAAGATATACTGATGGCTAACAGACACATGAAAAGGTGTTCAATATCATTAATCATTAAAGAAGTGCAAATCAAAACTGACCACAGTGAGATCATTTTAAACCTATTAGTTAGAATGGCTGTTATAAGAAAGTCAAGAAGTAAGAAGGGTTGGTGAGGATGTGGAGAAGAAAAGAGGGGAACTCTTGTGCACTGTTGATGGGAATGTAAATTGGTACAGCCACTATGGAAATCATTATCTTCGTTTCTCAAAAAATTAAAAGTAGAACTACCATATGATCTAGCAGTTCCAATTCTGGATATTTATCTGAAGAAAATGAACATAGTAACTCAAAAATACATGCACCTGCATGTTTATTGCAGCGTTATTTATGGTAGCCAAGATATGGAAGTAACCTATGTGTCATCGATGTTCTCATGGATGTTTAGACCAGTTCCTTCTGCAGTCTTCCCCATCTTACTGAATGGCACAAAACAGTTTCTTAGACAAAGAAATTGTAATGTCATCTTTTGTTTTTCTTATATATTGCAGTCCAATTTAATTTATAAATCTTTTCAAATCTTTCAAAATACCAGTTTTATTCTGGTCCAGTCTACTATCATTCTTCTTCTGTATTGTTTTAATAGCATCATGCATAGTTTCCTTACTCTCATTTTTCCTCTCCTTTTACAGACAGAAGATAGATCACATCACATTTACACAGCACAGTCCAGAGCCCTTAATAATGGCCAATAAGACTTTACATTTGTCCCATTACTACCTCTCTTACCTTATACGTTATCACTGTCCTCTTTATTCTCTTTTATGTAGCCAGGTTGGCCTTCTTGTTGTACTTAGAACATATTAAGAATATTTCTAGGTTTATACTTGCTGTTTTTTCTCTCTTTCACTTCCTAGATAACTTCCTGGACTTGATTCCTCTTCTCTCTCTGACTTCTAACCAAATGTTTTCTACCCAGTCTGACTCTTCATTCACCCAATTTTAATAGCAGCCCTCTGTGACAGCATTTTCTGTGTTCTTTTTAAAAAATTCATTTAGTATTATCACTCTCTGATAAACCATATATTTTAGCTATTTACCTCTACTCACAGAAAGTAAATTTTATGAAAGCCAAGAATATATTTTAGTTTTGTTTACTGCTTTATTCACAGTTTGGCACATAGTGAGTGCTTGCCAAATTTTATTACATATCTCAATCAGTAGGAGGGTGGGTAGCTTAAATTTTATCTGTACTTTGAAATATTAGCCTGCCTTTAAAGAGAATGAGGTAGGTCTTTTCTATCTACATAATGTAAACAGCAAATTGCAGAAAAGTATGTTTAGCATGATCTTAATTTTGGCAAGTTCTGTTTATGAGTGCATATTCATATACACTGTGTGGTCATAGAACCTTTCTGGAGACTGAAAATATGGCCTATAATCTTCAACCTGAGAGCCTAAGAAAAGAAAGGTTTTTTAAATACCATTTGGTGATATTTGTTTTTTTTTAAAACCATGGTAATGTATTTTCCTATATACTACTACTACTAAACTATTTGGTCACTTCCCTTCTCACAGTACTAGAGAGGAAGAAATTGATGTTAATCAACTGTCTCTTCAGATAAAGGCTTTGAATAGAGTCTTTATCTTCTATGTATATGTGGTTTATCTCATGGATTTCTACTCAATGTCTTCTATTTGACTTTGGGCTTTTATGCTTAATGTATACTTTGTAGGACAAATGTTTTACCTTTTTTCTCTTGATTGTTAGTAAAGTATGCATTGAGTATATCAAGAAATGTTGCTCATAAAGCAGATACTGTTTTTAAACTAAATTTTTTTCTCTCAGATATGAATATTTTGTTAGGCTTTGTTGTTGTTCTAGGGTAGTGGTTATAAATCCAGTAAGATCAAACACTGCTTTTTTTAAACAAAAAAAATTATTATGCCCCATTTTTATTACTTTATTTTATTAAATATTAAATTTTATAAATACACAATTAGAAAAAACACAATATAATGTCCTAATTGTAATAAAGACAGAGGAATAAAAGTGATGTATAATAAAAATAGTATTTCAAATGCAGATGCTCAAGAATGGCAACCCATAAAAGATATACTAAGTAGTCAGATGCTTGCACCTATTGATAGAATCAGTGAAAGTCTGCAGTTGTGAGTGCAGACTAATACAGGAATGTTGCTAACTTAAATTCCATGGGCAGCAGAACAGTATTCCTTATAAGTACAGGACAAGGAAAGATCAGTGAAAGGACCAAGTGGGCAATAGAATAAAAGTTGTTAATCCTATCTAATAAAAGAGTAATATGCAAATTGACCATCACGCCAACACACAAGATGGCAGCCCCCATGTGGTCAAAGATGGCTGCCCCCATGTGGACACAAGATGGCCGGCAGAGGAAGTTGGGAGGGACCAGGTCTGCAAGGGAGGGCAGTTGGGGGCAATCAGGCCTGAAGGGGAGGGCAGTTGGGGGCAATCAGGCCTGAAGGGGAGGGCAGTTAGGGGTGACCAGGCTGGCAGAGGAGGGCAGTTGGGGGAGACCAGGCCTGCAGGGGAGGGCAGTTGGGCGGGACCAGGCCTGCAGGGGAGGGCAGTTGGGGGCAATCAGGCCTTCAGGGGAGGGCAGTTAGGGGTGACCGGGCTGGCAGAGGAGGGCAGTTGGGGGAGACCAGGCCTGCAGGGGAGGGCAGTTGGGCGGGACCAGGCCTGCAGGGGAGGACAGTTAGGGGCGACCAGGCTGGCAGGGGAGGGCAGTTAGGGGTGACCAGGCTGGCAGGGGAGGGCAGTAAGGGGCAATTGGGCCAGCAGGGGAGGAGTTAGGCGTTGATCAGGCTGGCAGGGGATTGGTTAGGGATGATCAGGCTGGCAGGCAGAAGCAGTTAGGGGTGATCAGGCTGGCAGGCAGGCAGGCAAGCGGTTCAGTTCGGAGCCAGCAGTCCTGGATTGTGAGAGGGCAGTCGGATCCCTCGAGGAGTCCCAGATTGGAGAGGGTGCAGGCTGGGCTGAGGGACACACTCTCCCTTGTGCATGAATTTCATGCACCGGGCCTCTAGTGTTAGAATAAGTAATAAGAAATAGAATTTGTTATGTGACAAGAGAAATAAGGAAATAATATTAACTAAAATATGAATAACATGCCATGATAAATTTCAGGCTGTTGATATGAGAAAAAGAATAAGTTACATTCTTATATATTAGTTGCATTTTGTTTTTAAGTGCAATGTCAACACGTTTTCCTTGTTATAACAGGAACTGAGGGGTGAAAAGTAACACAGAAAACATCTTTCATCTTGAAATACTATGATGTATAAGGCATGCATTTAGTCTGTATATTAAAAAGGTCTTGGATACCATATTCTTTGCTAAGTGATTGTAAATAGAGAATAGACTTGAAAAATAAATGGTAATAGAGGTTGCTGTAGATAAATTGTATAGTTACTTATATGGTAAACTTTTGAAGAAAAAATCAGAATAAGCTTGAAAAACAGCAGGTATAAAAAAAACACACACATTGTTTTTGGTATTGATTATTCACCATAAAGTTTTTAAATCATGTAGTACCAGATATGCAAAATGGCCCTTCCGGTGTGACTCAGTGGATTGAGTGCCGTACCATGTACCAAAAGGTCATTGATTTGATTCCCAGTCAGGGCACGTGCCCATGTTGCAGGCCGGATCCCCAATAGGGGCTGTGCAGGAGGCAGCTGATCGTTGTGTCTCTCTCATCAATGTTTCTATCTCTTCCTCTCTCTAAAAATTAATAATAACATTTTTAAAAATATTCAAAATATACAGAAGCAATAATATGAGCTATTATAGTAATATATTAACATGTTAATGGTATTTTATTAATAACATAACCTTTATTAATGATACTCAGTGAATCCCTATAGTTGTCTCCACTAATTTTTTTTTTTAGCTTATATTTTTATTGATTTTTAGAGAAGAAGAGAGGGGGAAAGAGAGATAAAAACATCAGTGATGAGAGAGAATCATTGATTGATTGCCTCCTGCACACCACATACTGGGGATCAAGCTCACAGAGCCCACAACCTGGACATATGTCCTGACCAGGTATCGAACCATGACCTCCTGGTTCATAGGTCGACTCTCAACCACTGAGCCACACCAGCTGGGCTCCACTAATTTAATAGTATTTGAATTTGTCAAAGTCTATAATAGAGTCTCTAAAAAGTTATGAGACAGCTATAAATGCTGACTGATAAATATGTATTATATTCAACTCATAAATCACAGGTTGTATTGCTGTTAAGATATTTTTTTTCTCTAATGGTGAATAATTTCTGTTAAACTTCTAGAGAAAACGAAGTACAATCTTGTCTAACTTATATGGTAGTTGTATTTTTAGAAAGTTCATTGTAGAATAAACCATGAAGGTGCTTTTTGTTTATATGTAAAGCAATATTACTGGGTTTTCACTCAGAAGCATCTAGCAGGATAACAAAGTTTTGTGGAATGTGGGACAATTCATTTGTGAGTGAGATTGGCTGGCATATTGTGTGGTTTGTGGTCCTTTGATACTACCCATTAAATGTTAGTAATGGCCCTCAATTATTGAAATAATCTCTCTAAAAATCTTTCCTAAATATTGAGAATCATTGCTCTAAAGTTACTTTTTCTCAATTTTAGTTAATGATGGATTCTTTTCTCCCTCCACCCCTCAATGTCACAATTGCTCTCCTACAAAGTAATTTTTTGGACTATTCTTTCAGGAATGCTACTCTAGAGATGTCTTTCATCTATTTTCTTTATACCCTTAGTCTTAGCCTTTTACTGTTTTCCATTTTTGAAATTTTATTCTAAAACTGCTCAGAACCAAAGAGGTATAAATCCGAAATACTTGCATTTAGAACTCTATAATTAGAATGTGTGAAACATATTTATTAATTTTTATACTCTTAGGTTGGATCCCTGGAACAAGCTATGCTTGATGCTCTTGTAATGGATAGAGTTGCATTTGTAAAACTTCTTATTGAGAATGGAGTAAGCATGCATAAATTCCTTACCATTCCTAGACTGGAAGAACTTTACAACACTGTAAGTATATGTTAAAATTCTTTGTTAGCTAAGTTTTATCATCTTTGGGAAATGTTGTTTTACCTGAACATATTCGATCCTTTTGATAAAATCTTTAATGTCTTGCTAGACTACATGCAAAAATTACAGGTAGTCAGTGTGGATTGGTTATATGAAAGTGGCAAACCTTCCTTGTTTCTGGGGACCTTTTTTTCCTGGTGGTCATTTGTTGCAGCAGATTTCTTTAGACTCCTTTGCCTAATGGAGAAGTTACACACTGTTCTTTCTTTTCTCCTTTGTGTTTACATTCATGATTTGACCTTGTGGTATTGCCCTTTTAGCTTACATACTATTTTTTAATATTCTGCAGAGCTCCAGAAAAGTAATTATTTTCTTCACAAAGCCTTTCTTATTTCATGTCAGATTTCATGTTACTAGCATTGGAGAAGGAAAATACTGCCCTTCTTATTGGTTGCCATTTGTTACCAATATGAATTTAATTGAGTTGTACTTTGAGAACTATAACCAAATCTTAGCTTACTAACTTTGACTTCTCTGCAAAGCTATTTGTTTATTCATCAATTTCTGTTTATCACCTCCCTTTTATTTCTAATGTCTTTTGGAATTTACAGACTATACCACTTTTGTGTTCTAATGTCCTTTTCTAGTCTTTGTTTACATCAATATTTTAAATTAATTATTCTTATAAGCAGATATTTTTACCATATATTTTTCTAGTTTAAAAACCTTTGATGCTCTTCTATCCATCTATAATAATCTATAATAATAAAAGCATAATATGCTAATTAGACCGGATGTCCTTCCAGACGACCTTCCAGACTAAGCCGTGGTGGCAAGGGCCAAGGCAGAGGTGGCTGCCGCAGTGGCGGGGGCCAAGCCCCTTGCACGAATTTCGTGCATTGGGCCTCTAGTCTATATAATAAAAGCCTAAGTGACTGTTAAGGTAGAATGACCAGTCGCTATGATGCGCACTGACCACCAGGGGACAGACACTCAATGTAGAAGCTGCCCCCTGGTGGTCAGTGTGCTCCCATGGGGAGCCCTGCTCAGCCATAAGCTGGGCTCACGGCTGGCGAATGCAGCATCAGTGGCAAGAGCCTCTCCCACCTCTGCAGCAGCGCTAAGGAGCAGTGAGCTGAGCGGTAAGAAGCCAGCAGGCGGATGGTAAGGAGCGAGGGGTCCTGGACTGTGAGAGGGATGTCCACCTGCTGGCTTAGGCCCGATCCCTATGGTGGATATCCCACGAGGGGTCCTGGACTGTGAGAGGGTACAGGCCGGGCTAAAGGGGACCTGACCCTCCCCCCCCCCCCCCCGCCCCTCAGCCAGTGCATGTATTTCGTGTACCGGGCCTCTAGTATATATATAAAAGCCAAGCGACCATTATGACTAGTCAAACAACCGACTGGTCACTATGATGTGCACTGACCACCAAGGGGCAGATGCTCAGTGCAGGAGCTGCTCCCTGGTGGTCAGTGCACTCCCACAGTCAACCTTCCGCAACCCCTCCCCCTGGCCGGGAAACGGCCCCTATCGGCCCTGATCACCTGCCAGGCTGAGGAACCCCACCCGTGCACTAATTCGTGCACTGGGCCTCTAGTATATAGAATAATACCCAAACCCTTAGCTTGATTTTCAAAGCTCTCCAGTTTTTGAACATTTGCTCTAGGTATCTCTCATTTGACCTTTATATCCTAACCCCATCCCCTTATATTGTGTATTTCAAATACATTGTTCACTTGCAATTTCCCCCCACCCCCCAATATTATAAAAAAAATTTTTTTTTTTTGCTCTTTACACAGTGCTGGTCTGTGTTTTTCTTTTAACTACTCCCCACCTGCTGGAATTTTATTTATTGTTTAGAACATGGTGTATGTGCTCGCTTCGGCAGCACATATACTAGAACATGGTGTAAATGCCATTCCATTGCCTTCATGAAGCCCAATGGCATAGTCAGTTAAATATAATTATATCTTCCCCTATGGATTGTAAATTGCCTTTGGATAGGGATTATATCTTTATTTTCCTTCGTTTTTTTCCTTTAATAGTGTCTAGCACAGTTACATTGAACTTTGTTGGCGTTCTACTGTGTCTCTAGTGAACAGACGTAAAAATTAAAAGGATTATTCATTGTGCTGAATGAAGTAAGGTTTATCCCCGAACTATAAAGCAAATATAAAACAATAAAAATTAAAATTGGTCCCATTAGCAAGGCAAGTAATTTTTTAATTGTATAAATCAGTTATTAAGATCATAGTTACTTTCAGCATCAGTTATGAAATTTTTAAAGTTTAAGGGATTAATTATAACATGACGAAACAGTAGTTTTCAAACTTCTTGGTATCGGGGTCCTATAGCTTAAAAATTATTGAGTAACTCAAAGAGCGGTTTTAAAATAGGTTTTATTTATTTATATGTGTTGATATTGACCACATTAGAATATAAAACCAAGAAATGTTTATTACATTGTATTTAATAATAATAAAAAATCCATTACATGTTAACATTAAAGCATATTTTTCAAGAAAAAAAATTAATGAAGAGCGTAAAATCTATGGTTTCACAAATCTCTTTAATGTCTGGCTTCATGGATGGCAGCTGGATTCTCCTATTTGCTTTTGAGTTTAATTTTATGATATCACCCATCAAGAGGCTTCTGGAAAATTTTACTGAACACTGAAAGGAAGAGAATGAGAAATGCATATCATGGACCTTCTAAAAGGGTCTTGTGGGGCATTCAGGGGTTCCTGGACCACACTCAGAACTGCTGTGTTAAAGTATATTTATTTTTTACTAAGCATTTATATTTAATGAATAAACAATAATGGGTTAAGATAAGATAGAATTCCAAAAATTGCATTTTTGTGTGATTCTAAACTGAGAAAATACAGTGAAACTTTCTAATACCTAAAAAATATAAAATACCTCATATTAACTTAGAAGACTTTTTTTTTTTTTTTTTAAGTTAACACATTGGGGAGAATGGGCAGGGAAGACTCAGCTCTTGAGTGGATAGACTAAATATTGTAATAAGATAACAGAGGTAAAATATAGTTTATATTCAATATATGCTATAGTCATCTTTAGGTATATGGAATTTGAAAGTCAAGAATAGCAAAGAAAATAATATTGTTTTTTAAAAAATAATAGGTTTATCCAGAAATGTATTGCCAAGTATATGTGATCAAAATGGAAAAGTAGATTCCATTAATTGCTATGATAACCTCATAAAAATTAATAACACAATAATGGGAGAAAAATCCCATTTGCTATTTCTTTTAAACAATAGATTTACAATATTGAAAATATGTATCTTTGCTTGTGCCATATAGAATTTAATGCAATAAATTTCAGATGGGTCAAAGCCCTGTTTAAAAAGTTTAGAAGAATACATTTTTGGCCCATTTTCCTCTTAGTCTTGATGGAGGAGATAAACTCCTGGGTATTTTTTTCAAAATAGGATACCATCAAAATAAGATTACTGTAAAAATGAAAAGTTTTTAGTCTACTAGTATACATCAATGGAATTAAGAGAATAGAGAAAATATGACATATTTAAATGTTAAAAGTTTGTTACCCAAAATACTTGAAGTACCGATTCAACTTGATGGTTAATGGCAGAAATAAGTACAGAAATTTTAACAATAAAGAGCATGTACACCTCCATTATCAATGAAAGAAATGTAACAATATAATTGTGAAGCTTGCAATGCTTACATGACTTCTAGAAAATAAATGAAAATTACATATTGTTACGTAAGTAAAAACATAAGAAAATATATATTTTGTTTAAGGCAAATATGGTAATGTGAAATGGGTATATCCTTTTTAAAAAATATATATTTTATTGATTTTTTTTACAGAGAGGAAGGGAGAGGGAGAGTTAGAAACATAGATGAGAGAGAAACATCGATCAGCTGCCTCCTTGCACACCTCCTACTGGGGATGTGCCTGCAACCAAGGTACATGCCCTTGACTGGAATTGAACCTGGGACACTTGAGTCTGCAGGCCGACGCTCTATCCACTTAGCCAAACCGGTTAGGGCGGGTATATCCTTTTTTGCTCCATTTTATGAATAGAAGTTAACTAAAAAGTATATATGTAATTTCTGCAAGTGGGTTCATAAAAGTTCTATATGTAATAAAAAGGGAAGTTGTTTACGTTATTTTAGAAGAAAAATAATAGTTTACTTTAATTTTTTCTCCTTCAAGAAACAAGGTCCAACTAATCCAATGCTATTTCATCTTGTTCGAGATGTCAAGCAGGTAAGAGACTTTTTTCCCCAAAAAAATGTTATTTTAAAAAGTTATATGTTGTTTCCAAAAATGATTTAAATACACCTTTAAAGTAGCAATAAAATGCCATTTTTTAGAATAAAATAAGTACTAAATATGTAATGACAGAAGTAAAGATTTTGCATGATACATCAGAAATCAAGAAAAAGAAAATTTATGAAATTATGACCAAGTTTCTTGAGTTTCTAATCATCCTAAAGTGTGGTGAACTTCATAATGCTCATTGGTTCGTAAGGAAGATCATTGATAGGATGAATGTATCTTTTTCTCTGTGTTCAGAAGAAATTTGTTCCCAGGGCATGTAAAGGACATTGAACAAGGAGGAATCAGTGGGTTATGATCATTAATGGCGGATTTTTGTCAATAAAAATGCTGAAAAGCATGCTACTGTGCAAGTGCACTGCACTCCCTCTCTTTCATGTACACCAAAAGGTGGCGGGTTCAATTCATGGTCAGGGCACATACCTACGTTGTAGGTTTGATCTCTGGTCAGAGCCCGTACAGGAGGCAACTGACCAATGTTCCCTCCCCTCCCTTCCCCTCCCCTTCCCTCCCCTCAAAAAAAAATATTCTTGGTGAGGATTTAAAAAAAGAATAAAAGTTTTGAATATTGAAAAATAAAAGCTGTTTAAATTATTGGTATCCAATAGTATTTAATTTTTCTTGGTGAAAAAGTAACTAATTTAAATATTTTTAAGTTTCTGAACTAAAACACTTGTTTCTAGAATTCTTTATTCAAACATTTAATTGCTGTTAAGTGTGAATATACTATTAAAAAGCTGAAAAAATTAAAAGAGATGTAATTTCCTGTTTTATAACTCATTTAATACTCAACTAGGCCTATCCCATATGAAGAACCTAGACTTTATTATACTTAAAGTAAGTAACATTTCATTTTTGTGTGTGCTTTTCTTTATAACTTGATTGAAAAGGATTTCATTGCCATAATAGTCACCCATTTAAAGTGTATAGTTCAGTGGCTTTTATTATATTCTCACCATTGTGACACCCATCACCACAGTCTAATTTTAAAGTATTTAAAATATCCCCAAGAATTCTGCCCCTGTCCAAGGCAACTGTTAATCTACTTCCTTGCTCTGTGGATTTGCCTCTTCTGAACATTTCACATTAATTTTTTGTTGTTTGAATAATTAAAACTTTTTTTCTTTTCCCAGAAGGCTTGAGTCATGGGAGATACCTTTAGTCCAGGGGCAGTTTTAGAACAAACACATCTGCATTCTGATTGACTTACATGGGCTAGCACAGTGGTCGGCAAACTCATTAGTCAACAGAGCCAAATAGCAACAGTACAACGATTGAAATTTCTTCTGAGAGCCAAATTTTTTAAACTTAAACTTCTTTTAATGCCACTTCTTCAAAATAGACTCGCCCAGGCCATGGTATTTTGGGGAAGAGCCACACTCAAGGGGCCAAAGAGCGCATGTGGCTCGCAAGCCGCAGTTTGCCAACCACGGGGCTAGCAGAAAGAACTGCAGTTGTTAATTCTTTTTTTTAATATCAGTGGCCCAATTTTTTTTTTAATCCTAATGTAAAGGCAGTAATTGAGTATTTTCTGACTCAAATTATAAGTTGAGTTTTGTACAAGTTATTTATATAGTTTCACATTACTTAATTTAAATATTTCCCATTCAAGTGGACTCATACCGTAATGGTATTTGTTATATTTTTAAAAACTAAACTTCATACATAACATTCTTAATTATAAAGCATATTTTGAGGTTTTAGTAGGTGGCAGTGCCTTAACCGTATGCGTGTTGTTAGGCCCGAGAGCCTCTTCCATCCTTGTCAAGGGGAGTGCTAACCTTCTCTCCTTTCATACAACACATATTTTGAGGTTTTAGATATGAAAATAACCTTATATTTAAAATGAACATTTAAAAAATTAATTTTTAGATAATAGATTTAAAAAATATAGATATCTAGAATTGAAAACTTCACAGATGAAACCAAGATGTAAAAAAGTATAAGCATTTTTAAAAGTACTAAGTTCATGAAATTATAATTAGGGAAATGGAAAGAATGATGATGGTAGGAGGGTAGAATTGGTTAATATATGTAAGTCATCTGATGATTAAACCTTTTTAAGATTATTTAATGGAATTAATCAAATGGTTGATTCTGAAACAGACAATCATTACAAACTCACAAGTGAATTATGTTCCAAAAGTTCATTTATAAATTGATGCCCTGGGAAAATGAAGTTTCAGCTCTAAACAGGATTATAAATAGTAGCTAAATCCTATATAAAATCTTGTGTAATCTCTAAAATAGCAATAAGATTTTGTTTAAACAGTACTTACAAGTAAGTATGGTCTCACTAAGAAACATAGCATTATTTTTACTGGGAAATGATATTTATGATATGTGTTGTTACAGTGAAAATGGAATAGTTGGTTCTTAGAAGTTCCTTTGCCCCCACCTGTGAATTATTAGGGTGGTGGAGACCAAACTCTCTCCGGTAAACCATACTTCTGTCCTGAACCACACCTTTTGAGACTTCAAACTTTATAATCCTCTTTTCTCTTATAAATGGAGGAAGAGAAACAAGTTACTTCCTTCCCTTGTAAGGATAGCTGCTGGAAATCCCAGCTTTCTGTAACAGTTAAATATTTGTCATTTTAGAGCATCATGTGGAATTATTGAGAAATACTATCCTGTCTTTTTAAAACTAATGTTTTGTTTCCAGGGAAATCTTCCTCCAGGATATAAGATCACCCTAATTGATATAGGACTTGTTATTGAATATCTTATGGGAGGAACCTATAGATGCACCTATACTCGGAAACGTTTTCGATTAATATATAATAGTCTTGGTGGAAATAATCGGGTATGTAATATTTGGGGGGAAGTCTATACATTTGCTTTAAAATTAAATCATACATTTTAAAAGTTAAAAATTAGTTACATTAGAATGGTTAAAGTAGCATTGTCTTAAAAGTATGAGATTGTGCCCAGTGGTTGAGCTTTGACCTATATGACCCAGGAGATCATAGTTTGATTCCCAGAGCACATGCCCGGATTGCAGGTGCGATCCCTAGTAGGTAGCGTGCAGGAGGCAGCCAATTGGTGATTCTATTTCATTGTTGATGTTTCTATCTGTCTCCCTCTCCCTTCCTCTCGCTGAATTCAATAAAAACATATTTTTTAAAAAATGAGATTTTTCAACTAGGTATTTTGAAATTTTTTATAATTGATATCCTAACCAAATCATATTTTTTCACGTGTGTGTATGAACACATTTATACATAATATAAACTGATTCTTGAATTTTTAAAAGCATATCAGCATATTTAAATCTATAAAAACTAACAAGCTTTCATTTTCAGAGGTCTGGCCGAAATACCTCAAGTGGCACTCCTCAATTGCGAAAGAGTCATGAATCTTTCGGCAATAGGGCAGACAAAAAGGAAAAAACAAGACACAATCATTTCATTAAAACAGCGCAGCCATACCGACCAAAGGTATTTTTGTTTAAATATTATACTTTCTGGATTTTGTTCTTTCTAAATTACTGAGTATTATGAAATAAAAAACTACTTGTTTTAGTACGAGTTGTCCTTTGTTTTTAGATATATCTTTGATTCTTCATTTTCCCATATAAAAAAAGATACCCATTGTGAATTGATTATATAACAACCCAATTTTTTTAAGCAATGTTTTAATAAACACTTAACTGCCTCCTTTTATTCCATTTTTACTTAACAACATGTAAGACAAAGGTGTTCCTGAAACTTCTTTTTTAAAAAAATTTATTGATTGATTTGTGAGAGAGAAGAAAGGAGAGAGAGAGAGAAATATGCATTCATTACTGGTTCTTATATTTGCCCTTACCAGGGATCCAACCTGCAACCTTGGCATATTGGGACCATGATCTAAACAGCTATGCTACCCAGCCAGTACTGAAACTTCTTTTTTATTAAAATTGTGTTTTATGGACCTGGCCAGTGGCTCCGTTGGTTGGAGCATCATCCTGTACAGCAAAAGGTTGCAGGTTTGATTCCCTGTTGGGGCGAGTACAGGAGGAAACTGATGTTTCTTTCTCTCTCAAATCAATAAAACCATATCCTCAGGTGAGGATTAAAGAAAACATATTTCAAAATAAAATAAAATTGTGTTTTATCAAGTATTAGTTGAAATATATATTCCCTTCAATTTCGAGAAACTTTGTTATAAAGCATTTTTTTGGAAATGCCATTTTTATAAAATGAATTTTGAGCTATAACAAAAATCAAGTATATAAAATTGATACAGTTTAATTTGTACAGTTACATGAAGTTGAAGAATACCATAAAAGAGATTTTATAAAAATTTCCACAGGAATGTCATGGCCTTTTTATAATGAGCTTTACAACATTTACTTTTTCCTTGAAGATTGATACAGCTTTGGAAGAAGGAAAGAAGAAAAGAACCAAAGATGAAATTGTAGATATTGATGATCCAGAAACCAAGCGCTTTCCTTATCCACTTAATGAACTGTTAATTTGGGCTTGCCTTATGAAGAGGCAGGTCATGGCCCGATTTTTGTGGCAGCATGGTGAAGAATCAATGGCTAAAGCATTAGTTGCCTGTAAAATCTATCGTTCAATGGCCTATGAAGCAAAGCAGAGTGACCTGGTTGATGATACTTCAGAAGAATTGAAACAGTATTCCAAGTAAGTTATATTTTATGACTTGGAACATTTAAAAAATACAACATAGACCATGTTTAAGTGAAGATTATAATATCATGGACTAAGTGGAGGTACAGATGTATAATTTTATTTGTATACTTAAGAGAAACCCATTTTTAAAAATTTAGAAAGAAACTTGGATACTATGCATATGTTAAAGAAGTTACTACTTTGTTTGCATTTCAAGTTAAATAATTCAAGAAAGAAGAAATGCCAGAAGTAAGTTTAATAATTGCACATACTAATAATTAGGTTAGGAAAAGTTACACTTGGAATGGTGAGAAAAGGAAGGAAGAAAGCAAGGTTTAAGCTGTGAACTAAGGAGATGAGTTCAACTGGAAGGGCATTCCAGATGGTGGAACTACATTTATAGGAGAATGCAACATTTCACAGAAGTTTTCATTTACTTAGGGCACTAAGGGAATAGTAAGCTGGAAAGGTAGTTTCTAGGAAGCTTTATTATAGAGAATAGGACCTCTCTCTCCCAAAATAGGTTGACTTTAGAAAAGGGTAACAGTTATTATTGAAAGTAACTCAAACAGGGATCTGATGATTACTTACTGGAGATTTAAGTTTTACGGTGTTTTTCATGATTAGGTTAGTTTGTATTCACATTCCTTTCTACTAGGTACTAACCCTTTTCTATGTTTGAAATAACTATATAGAAAATTTTTAACTGAACATTGTTAGTTTGGGTTTCCTATAGGACCAGGGGAAAGTGCTCTGGAGTAACTTTTTTTTTTTTTTTTTTAATCCTCACCTGAGAATATGTTTTTAATTAATTTGAGAGAGAGAGGAAGGGAGAGCAAGAGAAACATTGATCAATTGCCTCCTAAATGCACTCCAAACAGGCATGGAACCCACAACCATTTGGTGCATAGGACATATTCCAACCAACTGAGCCACATCAGCCAGGGTTGGAGTGACCTTTTCAGTCTTTTTTATTTTTAATTTTAATTTTTATTGATTTCAGAGGAAGGGAGAGGGAGAGAGAAATAGAAACATCAATGATGAGAGAGAATCATTGATTGGCTGCCTTCTGCATGCCCCACACTGGAGATTGAGCCCGCAACCCAGGCATGTGCCCTTGATCAGAATCGAACCTGGGACCCTTCAATCCGCAGACTGACGCTTTATCCACCGAGCCAAACCAGCTAGGGCTTCAGTCTTATTTTTAATGTGACATATTTTAAATACTTTGTGATTTCCACATAGTAGTAGGTATCTGAAAATATAGAGCTACCATCATTCTATTGCCTCACAATTCCCTAATTTTTTTATTATTTGTATTGTATGTGTGTGAAAATATTAAAAACTAGAACATGTTATGAATGAATGTAAGAATAGTGGTTTAAAACTACAATTTGGAAAACTGAGTATGTTTTGCTCTTATCTTTTGATAGTGATTTTGGTCAACTAGCAGTTGAATTACTAGAACAATCCTTCAGACAAGATGAAACCATGGCTATGAAATTGCTCACTTATGAACTGAAAAACTGGAGTAATTCCACCTGCCTTAAGTTAGCAGTTTCTTCAAGACTAAGGCCTTTTGTAGCCCACACCTGTACACAAATGTTGTTATCTGATATGTGGATGGGAAGGCTGAATATGAGGAAAAATTCCTGGTACAAGGTATGCCTTAGAAAAAAAATGATATAAAGGGTGTGATTAGATTAAAAGAGCAGGGGGTTGGGTGGGATTAGCCCAGATGTATAGTAAAATGCTTTTATTTATTAGGGTGATGGGGGTGGTGGTGTTGGCATTGTAAACAGAGTGGTGTGTAGTGTCCTTTTTCCTCCTGTTGTTCATTCTAAATCCTTTTCAGGTGTGGTGTTGAGTGATTGTTGCCCCTATCTGAGCCAGAAGTATGAGGCCAACAAATGAAAGTATGGCATTTACAGCCCTGAGCAGCCATGAACAATGATTCCTAAATTCTAAAATTCAGGACCTATCTACTAACTTAATAATGTGTTACTTTTAATTTATTTGAAGTATATTGGATATGCCAGGTTTTTATAGTAAAAAAATGTGGCCTGGTACTTTCAGTTTTATCATAATGAGAGATATTACTTTAAACTCCCTTTTTGTTATCTTATATCTTAAATAAGGTACAGAAATCTAGAAGGCAGAAATCAGGCAAGTAGTTCAATCATTAACTATTATAAGTAGATAACAAATACTAATCATCTACTAAAAAAGATGGTGAAAGATTAACCAGTAGAAACCCTAATACACAATTCTAATTTCTTTGTGCTTCATAACATAACATTTTATAAATTGTGCTTTTTTTTATGGAGGCACAAGCTGAGTAATCATGTGACATGGCACACTTGCAAAGAGATTTAGGATAAAATTAAGCACATAGTAACTGCGTAAGGCTTGAATTTTGTTTAAACAAATGTATTTTCTGAACAGGTTGTAATTTGATTTTTTTAAAGGACAAGTCTTTATTAAATATTTTCTATACCCTCATATCATAATACTTAAATGTTTTGTTACTCCTTAAAACCATTCAACCTGGGACTCTTTAAAAATAGTTGTAAGTAGAAATGAAGTTTAAGGTTTATTCCCTATACTACCAAGGGCAAAATGGCTAATAGTAAGGATATTTAATATTTTTTTATTGCTTGTATTATATTCTTGAAAGTTATTAATGCTAAAATAGAATTTATGTTTTTGAAATTTTTAGGTTATATTAAGTATCTTAGTTCCACCTACCATATTAATGCTAGAATATAAAACGAAGGCTGAAATGTCTCATATTCCACAATCTCAAGATGCCCATCAAATGACAATGGAAGATAGTGAAAACAACTTTCAAAACATCACAGAAGAGATTCCTATGGTAAGGGAAAAATTTTTTTAAGTGACTATAAATTTGTGAATAAATGTGTATATTTATAAGTGTTATTTTATTTTAGGAAGTATTTAAAGAAGTAAGAATATTGGACAGCAATGAAGGAAAGAATGAAATGGAGATACAAATAAAATCAAAAAAGCTTCCAATCACACGAAAGTTTTATGCCTTTTATCATGCACCAATTGTGAAATTCTGGTTTAACACGGTATGTTTTTAAATTGTATGAACATAATGATTTTAAAAGATAGGCTTAGTGGTCTACAGTCCATACTGATCTTGATGTAAATTAATAACTGAAAAGCCATTTTCCATTTAAAAGAGCAATAAGTTCAAGTTAGTTTTATCCGGACAGCTGTCAAATAGAATGATAAAAAATTAACACATCTTAGTTCTAATTGGAACTAGTTCTGACTGGAAAGAGAAACTTACTAAACAAATACGTGGTAACTATATGCCTTTGTAAGTGGGTAACAGGTACTAATCATCTACCAAAAAAATTGGTCAAGATTAATCAAAAGAAACTCTAATACACAATTATAACTGCTTTGTGTTTTAGGATTTTTGCAGATAATGTTAAAATTTTGGAAATAAGCTTTTCTTGCAGTATTAATTGATGTTGAAAAGTAATCTAGATAATTCATATAGTTTTATTCATAATCAGCTTTTCTCTTGATTTATGGAGGAATGGATTTTACTGATGAACATGTATGTCCATAGAGGGATAGTCTCATCTGAAGAAACACTAACCAGGGATGAGCAAATGAGTTTTTACTTTCCTTCCCAGAAAAACTCAAGCTTTTTTAAATTAAATATTTTTTCCATTGACCTTTTTTTTTTTATTTTTTATTAGGGAGAGAGAGAAAAAAAGAAACATTGATGTGAGAGTGGAAAATTGATCAGCTGCCTCTCCTGCATACCCTCTATCTGGGATCAAGCCCGAAATCTGGGCATGTGCCTTGACCAGAAATCGAACCAGCAACCTTTTGGTGTAGGGGATGACCACCAAACAGCTGAGCCACACTGGCTATGGCTGAAGTTGTTTTTATTTTATTGTTGTTTTTCATTTTTATCATCAGACTTTAAGAATTGCGAAAGTATACAAATAGCTTTGTGCTAAGATGAACATTTGAGAATTTGTTCCTTCAAGCATTGCTTTCCCAACCACACACATGCTCATTAACGTAAGACTAATTGGTCACGTTTCCATTTCAATATGGAAATTTTCTTGCTTCAGGTGTTGAAATTGCACATTTGAATTACCTAACATAATCCCAAAATTCTGTCCCCACTAATGGAAATAATGTAGGTATCTTAGTTTGCATTCATGTGAAGGACTGTTTAAAATGAACAACCCAGGTGGCTGCAGGAATTTTTCTTTTCTTTATTTATTGCAGTTTACTTCCCTACCCTGCCATAGCTTAAAATCATGATGTGGCTTATTTTAAGACTGGTAGAGACAAAGATGATTCTTAGCCACAATTGTTCAAGGGTCGATGAATCTGGGTTTTCCTCTGAAATGAAATGATTGTTCAGATGTATTATACATAGACCGTATCACCTCCCTATAATCTTTTTTTTTATTTTTTTAAGAATATCATAAGTGGAATTTTCCCTTTCCTAGAGCAAATGCTTTTCATATTGGTTACCATTTCTTGGAATATCAGCCTCAGTGACTAGGAGCTACTTGTCTTTCCTAGGAATACTCTGTTGTTCGTGGAGGGAAGAAACAGGCAGTATGTGTTTCTTCATGATGACAGTGAAGTTCTTTAGTAAATTTAATATATTATGATGCTTTAGGTTTATTATAAGTTAAATAGAATTATGGAGGCTGAGAACATAAACTTTGATATTATAAAATTCTTCCTATGGGAACTACTAAAAAGCCAACAAAGTTTTAGAACAACACATTTATACTCTGGAGATCATTTATATTTTGATTAATAAATGCAATGTCTGAACTGAAGAAGAATTACTTCTAAAACTATTTTAGCCGAAACCGGTTTGGCTCAGTGGATAGAGCGTCAGCCTGCGGACTGAAAGGTCCCAGGTTCGATTCCGGTCAAGGGCATGTACCTTGGTTGCGAGCACATCCCCAGTAGGGAGTGTGCAGGAGACAGCTCATCGATGTTTCTCTTTCATCGATGTTTCTAACTATCTTTCTCCCTTCCTCTCTGTAAAAAATCCATAAAAATATATTAAAAAAAACTGTTTTAATGATTAAAGCTGGGTGTAGTTCACAAGAGTTCCTTTAGTTTCTTTTTTTGGGTATGCTTGAAAATTTTCAGAGTAAAATATTTTATAATTAATTTTATTCATATTTTGTGTTTCCTTTTTTATTAGTTGGCTTACTTAGGATTTCTGATGCTTTATACATTTGTAGTTCTTGTACAAATGCAACAATTACCTTCAGTTCAAGAATGGATTGTTATTGCTTATATTTTTACCTATGCTATTGAGAAAGTCCGTGCGGTATGTATTTAGTTTTTCCTACCAGTAACTTACTGTATATATGGAGAATGTTTTGTTTTGGGAATGTATATGGGTATGTGTATGATAATTTAAGTGATGACTTTATAGGAGAGTGACTTTATAGTGGACCATGTTTATTTTTGCTGTTATAAAAATCATGGCAAAAGAATAGAGATCCTGCCCTGGCCAAGTAGCTCAGTTGGTTAGAACATTGTGTCCATACACCAAGGTTGTGGGTTCAATCTCCCATCAAGGCAAGAATTAACCAATGAATGCATAACTAAGTGGAAGAACAAATTCATGTTTCTCTCTCAAAATCAATAAATTTTAAAAAATCTATATGTATATATAAAAGGCTAAGTGGCCGGCCAGGATGTATGACACGCACTGACCACCAGGGGGCAGACGCTCAATGCCCAAGCTGCCGAGCTGTGGTGACTTAGCAGCAGTTCTCAGGTGATGCACCCCCAGAACCAGAGAGGAGGGAGCCCGATTCTGGGGGTGCTTCACCTAAGAACCACCCTCGCAATCTGCACCCCCTTGGGATATTGGAGAGCTGGTTTTGGCCCGATCCCTATAGGCCAAGCTGAGGGACCCCACCTGCCAGAGGGACCCTCGCTCACTCCACAGACACCCTTCGAGCTACGGTGCTGCCCTAGGTGCAGCCAGTTAGGGAGGGACCGTGGGAAGTTGGCTCCAGGGCATGTCTGGCCCATCTCGCCCAGTCCCACCAACTGGCCACCTTCTAATTAATTTCCTTTCAATGTGCATGAATCCATGCACCGGGGCACTAGTTACTTATAAAAGAATAGAGTCCTAACCGGTTTGGCTCAGTGGATAGAGCGTCAGCCTGCGGACTGAAGGGTCCCAGGTTCGATTCCAGACAAGGGCATGTACCTTGGTTGCGGGCACATCCCCAGTAGGGAGTGTGCAGGAGGCAGCTGATCGATGTTTCTCTCTCATCGATGTTTCTAACTCACTATCCATCTCCCTTCCTCTCTGTAAAAAAAAAAAAAAAATCAATTAAATATATATTTAAAAGAATAGAGATCAGTGTGTTGTTTATCACAAATTACAGACAATGATTTGTCTCAGGAACATAACCTAGATCTGTTTTTGCTTATATATTTTCTGAACATATATATTTACTCTCTCTGCCACTCTTCAAAAAGTATTAATTATACATATAGCCAGTCAGTTATATATAGGTATGTAAGTTAGATATAGGTTCTTATCTTGCATTGCCCTCTTAAGTGTACTCTATTGCCCATTGAATTGTCATACAGATTTTAGATCCTATGTCTATAAGAGTTTTAAATTTAAATTGTAAATTTTTAATAGCTTGCTATGGAGGAAAAATGCTTTTATATTTTCAATTCAAACTAGTAACTACATAAGTTGTTTTATAACACATTTACTTAATAATTTCTGAATTATTTTATGTCTCTGCTTACATTTAGAGAATACATGAAATTGCAAAAATAAATAAAAGGCATTGTACTACCCTACCACTTGGGTATCATAGGAATTTATCTTATTAAATAGCTTACTGTGCATTTTAAATTTCTCTTAAGTACTATGATTCAAATATTTATGAAATCTGTTGTTTTACCAACTTGTTTGAAGAAATTAGGTTGTTAAATGATAAAAGCAAGTTCCAAAGAATTCTTCTAAACATCCTATATAATAAAAGCCTAATATGATAAGTGTCCTGTGGGCCAGTTGGCCGTTCAACCAAACAAAGCGTAATATGCTAATGATATGCTAAGGCCACTCAGCCTTAGATGTGCACTATCCATGAGCGTGCAGACAGTCAAACAGTCGCTATGATGTGCACTGACCACCAGGGGGCAGACACTCCAACTGGTAGGTTAGCTTGCTGCTGGGGTCCGGCCAATTGGGACTGAGCGAGACAGGCCGGACACACCCTGGAGCCCTCCCACAGTCCCTCCCTAGCTGTCCAACCTCCTGCGTCCCTCTCTGGCTCTGATCGTGCACTGACTGGTGGGGTCCCTCGGCCTGGCCTGTGCCCTCTCGCAATCTGGGACCCTACGGGGGATGTCGGAAGAGCCGGTTTCTGCACAATCCTGCAGGCTCGGCCAAGGGACCCCACTGGTACACAAATTCGTGCACCGGGCCTTTAGTATATTCATAAAACATTTCTATAAGGATTCGTTAGATAGTATAGGCATACCTTGGAGATATGATTCCAGCCCAATCTAATAAAGCAAGTCTGACACTAAAACGTTTCATAATCTTTTTGCTGGTAAAGGGTCTTGCCTTCAATTTGTGAAACAGGCAACACCTCTAAAGCCAGTAAAGCAAAGTACAATGAAATGAGCTATGCCTGTAATAAAAGTAGTTGTCTCTAATGGAGAAAGAACTTAACTGGCTAAGGCAGAAAAGTGGAAGGGAGACTTTTCAGTATTTACTTTGATACATTACGATTTTGAAGATATAAATGTGTTACCATTTCACACAAATTTTTTTTTTTAATTTTCATATTCAGGAAAGAAATAAGTACAGCTACTTAAACCATAGAGTTGTTTACTTTCTGCAAATAAAGCGCCTTTGGAACATCTACCAGGAGATCCTAGTGTTATTTCATTGAAGAAAAAAACAACTTTTCAAAAGCATCTCACATTCCAATTTAGAGAACTGTGGTCTAGTCCAAAATATCAGCATCTTATTTAATCGAGCAAGTCATTTGTAGTGGTTGTTTTATGTGGGTTTTTTCCTATATACAAAATGAGGAGAAGTAGTATCTGTCTCTGATATCTTACTGAATTGTTTTGGTGATCAAATGCCAAGAAAATATAAAATACTTTGAAATACCAAAAGATATGTAAAAATCTACCATGTAATGTTATAAATGAGTGTTGTTATATGTTTTAATAGGAAGAAACTGATTAAACTTTTTTTTTCACCTTTAGATCTTTATGTCTGAAGCTGGAAAAATAAGCCAGAAGATTAAAGTGTGGTTTAGTGATTACTTCAATATCAGTGATACAATTGCCATAATTTCTTTCTTCATTGGATTTGGACTAAGATATGGAGCCAACAGGAACTTTACGAATGCATATGATAATCATGTTTTTGTGGCTGGAAGGTTAATTTACTGTCTTAACATAATATTTTGGTATGTGCGTTTGCTAGATTTTCTAGCTGTAAATCAACAGGCAGGACCTTATGTAATGATGATTGGAAAAATGGTAAGTTGAGAGGTATCTGATCATATCAGTTTATCAATATTGTTTCTTAAAATCATAAAATCGTTAACATAGCTTTACTTGAATCAGAGAATGTTGTTTCATGTGTATTTGCTTTGTACTCCAAATCAACCATTCCTAAGGGTATTAACTTTTGAAGATAATATTTTTATGTATATTGTTGGGGTGGGGACACATTTTATTTACTTTGAAATGCTTTAATTTTTAAATGCTACTTGCTATGGAATATTTGAAATTAGAATGAAAGACAAGAATTTGTTATTTCCGATCTGAATTTCTTTTTATCCTTATTGTTGTTACCCTAAACCAGGGGTGGGGAACCTTTTTTCTGGATATTTATGACATCATTCAAGGTCCATAATAACTTATCAACTTAAAAATTAGCCTGCTTAAAAATATGGTGAGATGTTTAATTAACTCACCCCTAATTTCTCGGCAGGACCAGACCAAATGATTTTGCTGGCCTTGTGTGGTCCACGGGCCAGATGTTCTCCAATCCTGCCCTAAACCAATCTATCATCCTCTTGTCCCTCCAGCAGTGCAGTAATCTGTTTACTCACAGCCACTCTGGTTTATCTTCAGTCCACATTATAGCTGGAGTAATTGTTTCAAAATATAAATCTGAATATGTCACTTCCCTTTCTTAAAAAATATTTTAATGGTCTAGCATTGCTCTTAGAGATCAATATGCTTAGTGAAACTCATAAGCCCTACCCAGTTTGCTTTTCTTCCTATCTGTGCTCTATTCAGACAGGTCTTCCTATATGTTCTTTAACATAGCCCCTATCAGAGTACCATAGCCCATGTTCTTTCTTCCTGGAGTGATCACCCTCATCTACACTCATACCCTTAGCCTTTTTGACTAATTAACTTAGGTTTATACTTTAGTTCTCAGCTACAGACTTGATTTTTTTTTTTCCAGGGGAGCCTTTTTTATTTCTTCCAGCTGGATCATGTTTATTTGCTGTATAGTTTTATGGGACCCTTGTTTCTTTCCTTCAGAACATTAATGTCTAACTGTATTTTAAATCCTAATCTTATTGGATTATTTATACTTTCCTCTAGTCTATAAACTCTTTGGAGTAGGAGCTTTGATTTTGGTCACCTTTATATCTCTAGAACTTATCACAATGCCTGTCACATAGTAGGTTCTCCATAATAAGTAGTTGTTGGTTGGGTGGATAAAGCCATTACAAATAGAAAAAACAAAAAGCATAAAAATGCTTAACATTCATTTTAATAGGTTGATTCTTAAAATTTTTTCTTATATGAAATTAGAAAATTAAACTAATTATTACTAAGTAGTTTTTAATGTTTCTTATCTCACAGATACGTAAGAAATGCAAAAGGTATTAAGATAATACCTCTGAACTTTGTGAAACCATGTCTCTCTTTTTTGACTTTACCAGTACTATAGTTGTTTTTAGTAATTGTGTAATCTAGCTTGAGGAGCCTGTCCTACTTAAAGTATTTAGAAAATCATGAAATGTTAGTAAGCTATCAATGAGGCCTATTGATTAAAATAATGGGTAGGGAATATAGGGATTCATGGAAAGAGATTAATTTGTGAAGACATTTAACAAACCAAGGGATGTGATCTATTCTTTGAAAGCTTAAGAGAAGATATGAGTAAAAAAGAATATCCTGACTGGAGCTTCTTCTATGACTAGAGGCCCAGTGCATGAAATTCACGCACTGGTAGGGTCCCTAGTGCTGCCCAGGCCTCCCTCCCTTCCCCAGGCCGGTCCCGCCCCCTGGTAGAACTCCTGGATGAACTCTTGGTTGAGGGGACAATTTGCATACTATGATTTTATTATATAGGATAAGGAGTAGTTAGCAGTCAAATTGAATAGACAGGGTATAGCCTAAATTATATAGAACACTAAAAATGGGGACTTTCGAGGAGGAAAATATAGGGGAGATTGTTGAAGAGTCCTATCCTTTGCCCCACTTGACTTCTTTTCCATAAAAGGAAAAAGTTTACATTTCTTTGTCTTTTTCTTATCATTTTGGAGTAACTTTTCAATGTATGGATGTTGAAAGCAACTAGTCAGATTGTTCATTATGATGATTTTCAACAAGTGAGGCAGTCCAAAAAAGTCTCACAAGTGTTTCTCAGTCTCAGCTCCAAGCTACCACATAATCCCATTATTATTGTACTTTGCAAGATAATGCCAGCTAAGCAAATACTATTATAGTTTATGTCTTTAGTTCTTTCCTCCTCTCTTTATGAATCCAGGCTAGTTTTAAGAATTACGTCTAGATCATCTATTCCTTTCCTGATGTAGTATGTCCAATTCTTTGCTCTTTCCTATAGGGTTAACCATCTGGCAGTTTTTGTTTTTTTTTCTAATATAGATGTTATGTTTAATGTACAATTCTTTATTGTTTGTTTGTTTGTTTGTTTTTGTTATCCTTACCAGAGTATGTCTTTATTGATTTTTTAGAGAGAGGGGGAAGGAATGAGGGAGTGGGGGGGAAAGAAAGAAACATTGATTAATTGCCTCTTGTACACATTGCCCTGACCCGCGTTCAAGCCCACAACCATTTTTGTGTATAAGACAATGTTCCAAATAACGGAATCATCTGGCCAGGGCTAATGTGCAGTTCTTTATTCACTGAACTGAACAATCTAAAATGTATTGTGCCTACTATCATAAATATTTTCAGTTTTCAGTGGTTAAAAAATGCAAACTCTATTCCACTATTAACACTTGGATATATGTATACCTTTTCACCCTCCATGACATATATTTGAATACATGTGTTTATTTGTGTCAGACTTCACACAAATAAATGTATATAAGTTTTATCAAAATGGGCCTATAAAATGTATGCTATTTCTCAATTCTTTTAAAATATCTGCTCCCTTTTATCCTATATAATAAAATAAAAGCCTAATATGCAAATTGACCGAGTGGTGGAATGACCAATCGCTATGATGTGCACTAACCACCAGGGGCCAGAGGCTCAACACAGGAGCTGCTCCCAGCCCACAGTCCCCAGGCCAGCCAAGGCAGGTGCCAGCGGGGACCCCCCAATCGTCCCGCCGATCACTCCACAGATTGGGCCTGATCGCCAGCCAGGCCTAGGGACCCTACCCATACATGAATTTCGTGCACTGGATCTCTGATCCTATATAAGAAAAGGCTAAAACGCAAATGGACCAAATGGCAGAATGACTGGTTGCTATGATGTGCCCCCACCACCAGGGGGCAGATGGTCAACACAGGAGCTGCCCCCTGGTGGTCAGTGCACTCCCACAGGAGGAGCACCGCTTGGCCAGAAGCTGGGCTCATGGCTGGTGAGCACAGCGGCGGTGGCAGGAGCCTTTCCCATCTCTGCGGCAGCACTAAGGATGTCTGACTGATGGCTGGGGCCTGCAGAGCGGTCCAAATCATCAGTTGGACATCCCCAAGGGCTCCCGGACTGCAAGAGGGCACAGCCAGGCTGAGGGACACACCACAACCCACCCTGAGTACATGAATTTCATCCACTGGGCCTCTAGTTAAATATAAAAATCTATTTCTAGAGTTTCTGAAACCCTTTTTCTTATTTTTTTTTTCTAAATTAATCTTCCAAGTAACTAGACTAGCTCACAGGATTATCAGCATTATTTTACATAATGAAAACAAGATTTTTAAGTTTTCTAAATATAAAGTTATATTTGCTTTTTCATACTACATTTTCCTCGAGGATAATGTCCTATTCTCCCCAGTTAAGAATTACTGGTTTATGCCCAGCCGGTGTTGCTCGGTGGTTGAGCGTCAACCCAGGAACCAGGAGGTAGCTGGTTCAATTCCTGATCAGGGCACATGCCTGGGTTACAGACACGATCCCCAGTGGCAGGGGGGCACGTAGGAGGCAGCTGATCGGTGCTCTCATCAATGTTTCTCTCCCTCTTCCTTCCCCTCTCTAAAAATCAATAAAAACATTTTTTAAAAAGAATTGCTGGTTTATGCTCTGGCTGGTATTGGTCAGTGGCTAGAGTATTGGCCCACATACCCAAGGGTTTCAGGTTCAATTCCCAGTCAAGGGCGTGTACCTGGGTTGTAGGTTGGATCCTAGCCCTTGTTGGGCAAGTGAAGAAGGCAACCTTTCTCGTTCTTTCTCCCCCTTCTCCTTCTTCTTCCCCTTCCTCCCTTTCCCTCCTTCCCTCCCTCTCTTCCACTCTCTCTAGGAATCAATGAAAAAAAATCCTCAGGTGAGGATTAACAACAACAAAAAATCAGAATTACTGGTTTACTGTTTATCACATCAGAGAAGTATTTATTACTCATTCATTTGCTGTTCATAAAGTATTTCCAGGAAACGTTGGGGAATTAAGGCTTTAGGGAAAGAATTGGTTTTAGCCTAATATTTAATATGTAAGGGGCTCCAGCTCTCATTGCCAGATTATTTAGTGACTTAATGCTATTGGGTTAGTTCAATGGTAATGTACAGTAAATGGGAGGTGTAGGAAGCACAGAAGTGGACAGCTATAATAAAAGATGGCGTTGGGAAAAGTAGAGGAAGCTAAAAGTTAAGTGGAGCTATCTGAATTTCTTTCCAAATCTTGCCTCTAATGTACTCCAAATGCTCCTGCCAATTTTTCATCTCAGCTATAGGGAGCCTGAATATATGCTTCATTTTGTTCTTTATCCATGATCTTTAGATCCACCTTCCATCAGGATTATGTCTTTCTTCTATTCACCAGTACAGAAAGATATGGTAACCTGTAGTGTGAACACTGTAGAGCTAGTAGCAAATTCTGTCACGAAGGCTTTCACAAAGACTGATATTTGAAAATAGTTTAGAAAACAGGTAGGAATTTTTCCTGATCAGGGAATTTGTTATCAGAGAAAATAGATTTGAAAAACTTGAAGATATAAGAGATTAAAATGGGAAAAAAATTCTTTCCTATAGTAGACATTTTTAATAGAGCTCATACTAATGAAAATTATATGATAAACAGTATATGTCTCCCGTTCACTCCCAACTAGAAATTCTCAACTTAGAATAGGATATTCAGATATTTTAGTTAATTAAATTTAGATCAAATATATTGAAGATTGTCAGATAGGCTTTATGTACAAAGTTATGGTGGGGACTCTTCCCCCCTCCCCATATGGGAGTCTGTGCTTGTTTCTCAATAAATTTCCATCTTTTGCTAAAATTCACATTGTGATTTAATGAAAATTATTTTTCAGTGACTTATTAGGTGATATAGTTCAATTCGTCTCTTTTTTAATTTGTTGATATTGCAAACTACCTACCTTGCAAGCGGAATTGTTAGCAAATATTGGACTCATTTATTTTTTCAATATCCATATTAATAATATAGTTTGTAGTTTTGTTTTAGTTCCTACAAGGTTTTTATAGCTCAGGACCAGGCATCATGCTAGAGTTCAGTATGAATGAGAATGCTTGCTTTTTTTGGTTGTTGCTCTTTTTCTTTTTCTTTTGGTGAAATGGGCAAAGGACAGTTAGCAGAAGGAATAGAAAAGAGAGTCTGCACCTTCAGTATAGAAACAGAGCAGTTTTCGGAAAGAGCACTTATGGAAATTGATTCCCTGAATCTGTTCATGTGTCTAGACAAGTGGTCGGCAAACTCATTAGTCAACAGAGCCAAATATCAACAGTACAACAATTGAAATTTCTTTTGAGAGCCAAAAACTGACTTCTGCGCATGGGCCACGAAGTTTCAATCGCACTGTACGTGTGTGCCTGCACGTGGTATTTTGTGGAAGAACCACACTCAAGGGGCCAAAGAGCCGCAGTTTGCCGACCACTGGTCTAGACCTTTACTCCAGATAGACTCCGATTAGAAACAGAAATCCGATACAATTCATTATATAAAACTAGTAGCCTTGTGCACAAATCCGTGCGCCAGTAGCTCTCTGTGGGGCCTGGCCTGGCCACTCTGTGCCTGCTGCCCAGAGGCTCTCCGCGGCCCAGAGGCCCATTCGTGCCCCGGCCTGGCCAGAGGCCTCTGCAGCCAGGGTGGAACACTTGCCTCGTCGCTGCGGCAGTGAGGCAAGCATTCAACCAAGTCGCTCACACTGCCCGCTGTCAGCTGCTGTCCCTCCGGGACTGGGGGACTCTGGCAGGATTGAGAAGACTGGGCCACGCCATCTTGTGGCTATGGGTACCGCCATCTTTATAACGGGGTGATGGTTAATTTGCATATTACCCTTTTATTAGATAGGATATGTCCATGACTTGCCTAGCTTCACAGATCAATTCTTACATAATCTCCTTGGTTAAGGTTTATATAGTAATGAGAGTTTTTTCAATGCTAATATTAGGAATAAAAAGAAACTCAGATATTTTAGTTATCAGAACACTAGAAACTTTTAAGATGAATATTGTCATTGTGTTTAAATTTCATGTATTTTAACAGTGTTCATTTTTCAACAGGTGGCAAATATGTTCTACATTGTAGTGATTATGGCTCTTGTATTACTTAGTTTTGGTGTTCCCAGAAAAGCAATACTTTATCCTAAGGAAGAACCATCTTGGACTCTTGCTAAAGATATAGTTTTTCATCCATATTGGATGATTTTTGGGGAAGTTTACGCATATGAAATTGATGGTAAGGATTTATGTTTACAAATTCATCTTTTGTTTATTTTATGTTTAAAGTAGGAAACTGCATGATAAACAGTATATGTCTGCACTGGTAGTGTACCTAGTGGCTGCTGGCTGCTGACTGCCAGCCGGAGTCTCCCCTCCTTGGCTGCCAGCCAGGACCTTCCTTCAGTGCCGCCCCCTGGTGGTCAGTGCACGTCATAGTGAGCGATCAAACTCCCGGTAGGTAGAACTCCTGAGGGGACACTTTGCGCATTAGGCTTTTATGTTTGTAGATTACATATTTTCAAACTGTTACCAGTCTAACTCTTTGCACAATACATTAGTTAATCCCAGAAGAAACAACAACAAAAAAATTAATTGAAAAAAAGTATTTTAGAGGTATTTGTTTAGTTATAAGTTGTGAAAGTATGGCCTAAACTGGCATATACATAATAAGGACATTTACTAGTTCACATAACAAATGTCAGAGGTGAAGTGGTCTTAAGGGGTTGTTAATTCATAGCTAAGGACATCTGTTCTCTTTCCTCCCATGGCTCTGTAATCATAGTGTCTGATTCATACAAGTTTCTCTTTGATTATGAGACTATGTAACAAGCAACAGGAAGAGATACTGTTTTCCATTGTACTCTTTAGGGGGAAAATCCCTTTTCCAGAACCGCCTATTGTACCTGTACTTTTATCTCACTAGCTCAAATGTCCTTCAATTTCAATTGCTCTGAAACAGGGCAATGGTGATGGGGTTATATTGATTAGTTTAGACAATCATGGTGGATTTAGGTGATAAATGGTGGGCGTTTTTTGGATTGTTTTAGTTAATTGGGCTAAATAATTTGCTAACATTGGTGAGACAGCCAACTTTCAGAGATGTTCTTTATATATATATATATATATATATATATATATATACACACACACACACACACATATATATATATATGTATATGTATATATATATATATATACATATATATATATATATTATTTCAGAGAGGAAGGGAGAGGGAGAGAGAGATAGAAACATCAATGATGAGAGAGAATCATTGATTGGCTGCCCCCTGCATGCCCCCCACTGGGGATCAAGCCTGCAACCCAGGCATGTGCCCTTGACCGGAATCGAACCTGGGACCCTTCAGTCTACAGGCTGATGCTCTACTCACTGAGCCAAACCAGCCAGGGACAGAGATGTTCTTCTACTGACTTCCACATCTGGGTTGTGGAATCTTTATCTTGTTAGCTCCCTCTTGATCTCTCTGACTCTCTCCCCCCATACCTGTGTTGCTCCCTACCCACCTATTTATAGGTCATTAGGTCAGGGGATGGCCAGATCATGGTCATCAGTTGTTATCAGATGTTGAAACAATGAGGTTTTGCCAGCTTGGTCAAATTTTGTGATTAATCGCTTCTTGTTCGGTTTCTTTCCAGGTTTTCACTGACTACACTCTTTCTGATGTTGCTCTAGTTTAGTTGTTATAAAGCATTGGATATAGTTTTTTAGGCTCCAGCATTCTCTTTCTTGGATATGCTTCATCAAATTAATCTGAGTAAAATGGAAATAGATTTGTAAACTTTTTTAAGAGTGATAGAAAATTTGTCACTAATTAATGGTTATTTACTTCTAATCCTTGCCTTCTTAAATTGTTTTTACTTTACTCAAATAACTTCGTGCCTAGTATTAAAGCTCTTCACGCCGAAACCGGTTTGGCTCGGTGGATAGAGCGTCGGTCTGCGGACTGAAAGGTCCCAGGTTCGATTCCGGTCAAGGGCATGTACATTGGCTGTGGGCACATCCCTGGTAGGGGGTGTGCAGGAGGCGGCTGGTCGATGATTCTCTCTCATCGATGTTTCTAGCTCTCTATCTCTCTCCCTTCTTCTCTGTAAAAAATCAATAAAATATATTTAAAAAAATTTAAAAAAAAGCTCTTCACATTTTTTTATTCAGCTATATTCTGACTTCAGAAACATTTCTGGTGGGGATAATGAAAGCTAAGAATTCAAACCTAATCATTATATATTTGAGAGGCATTTGAACCACTCTTTAAACCCTCTTTTGTTACATAATAATATAAACTCAATAATCTTTATGTTTGTAAATTGACTGAGTTTACTGTACTCTTTTATGGTTTCATTACTTTTCTTATAGAAATGTTATAGTGTGGCTGAATCTGGGAATTTTATTCTCCTTAATGCTCCTCAGGCTAACCTCTACCTTGAAGGCTAGATATAATGTAAAAATATATTTCTTTGTCTGGAATAGAGTGGTAGAACAGATATCCATATCCCTCACAAAATTCTTCTTGTTGGAGTATTTCTAAAACGGTGTTCCTGTGGCTGCCTGCCCAGAACTTTTGCTAGAATCTGTAAAACAGATTTATATATAATCAGAACTTCCTTTACCCAAACAAACAAATACTCATTAGAAGCAATTACTGGTGAATTACTAAATATATATATTTTTTCTTTCTAAAGTGTGTGAAAATGATTCTCCTAATTCTACACTCTGTGGTCCTGGGACGTGGTTGACTCCATTTCTTCAAGCAGTCTACCTCTTTGTACAGTATATCATTATGGTCAATCTTCTTATTGCATTTTTCAAGTAAGAATTTTATTCAGTTGCTTATTGTAATGAGATCATTTAGCATACATTTCTACTCAATTTGAAGGAAATAAAATTTTAATTCTACCAATTTTATTGAGGCCTAAACTAAAATTACCTTTGAAATTTGCAAATAAGAACACATTCATTTTCATATTAAATGAGTTCTGAATTTGAGACTTTATTAAATATGTTTCAACATGCGGTTCTTTTATAAATGTAAACCTTTATTTGGGATTTTTAATAAGTTGTCAAATACCCATTCAGTATACAAACAGAAAAGCAAATAAAAAATTAATCAGTAATTCCATTCTCAATATTTTGGGGTACATCTTTTTATCATTTTTTTATGAATACATAGGAACTATTTTTTCTTTTCAAAAATCATATTCTTATAGCCCTACCCAGTTTTGCTCAGCAACCAATCAGTGTGTCTCTCTCACATTGATGTTTCTCTCTTTATGTCTCTTCCCCTCCCTTCCATTCTCACTAAAAAATCAATGGGAAAAATATCCTCGGGTGAGGATTAGCAACAACAAAATAATAATGTTCATAAATATGTATGTATATGTATATATATGTGTGTGTGTGTGTATATATATATATAAATTTATATAAATTTATATATATATATATATACACACACACACACATATATATATATATATTATATTTATACATACATATATATATATTTATATACACACACACACACATATATTAATTGATATTCGAAAGAGGAAGGGAAAGTCAGAAACATCAATGTGAGGAACATCCATTGATTGCTTCCCATATGCACCCCAATAAGGGATTGAACCCACAACCTGGGTATGTGCTCTGACCGGGAATTGAACTGGTGACTATTTGGTGCATGGGGCAATATAAAAATAAATGAGAGGTCCCTGGCTGGTGTGGCTCAGTTGGTTAGTATTGCCCCATACTGAGCCACACCAGCCAGGGACCTCTTATTTATTTTTAATAGCTATCTGGTATTCCATGATGTAGTCATAATTGTTCAAGATAGTAGTTATATTGTTCAATTCAATTGTTTATAACTTTTTGTTCCCAAAATGACTTTGTGGTTAAATTTCTTATCAGTCCTTAATTATTTCCTTAGAATATTTTTCTAAAAGTAGAAGTGTTCAATATATGTATTTTTAGGGCTTTTTTCACTTAAGTCAGAATAGGCCCATGTCCTCAAATCTGCCAAGACTAGGTATTATCTTTATAATGGTTATTAATTTGATAGTACATAAAAGGATCTTATTTTTATTTGCACTTACTTTGTTGCTACTAAGATAGAATATTTACTTATGTTTTTGTCAGTTATATATAATCTTAACGATTTTTTGCCCAATTTGGGGAGAGTTTGTAATTAAGATTCTCAACAATATGAAACCTTGTGCCTTATACTTCTTGCATGTATTTTTTCCGATTTCTCATTTGACTTTTTTGTCTTATTTATGGTAAGATATTCTTTTGAATCCTTGTTTAGAACAGAATTACAATTAAGTCTTTAGCATTTAAAATGTGATTAGCTGTTTGTTCTATTTTCATTCTTTTTTATCTAAGCAATGTGTATTTACAAGTGAAGGCAATTTCCAATATTGTATGGAAGTACCAACGTTATCATTTCATTATGGCTTATCATGAGAAACCAGTTCTGCCTCCACCACTTATCATTCTCAGCCATATAGCTTCTCTGTTTTGCTGCATATGTAAAAGAAGAAAAAAAGATAAGACTTCAGATGGACCAAGTAAGTAAAATATATTAAAACAATGTTTTTGTTTATTTGCTTTTTATTCCAGTGTTTACATTTTATCAGTTATCAGTATTATACTAAAAGCTAAGTATTAGTTTTTTTTTCTTTAATCCTCACTAGAGGATATATTTATATATTTTTTAGAGCGATTGAGATAGAGAGAAAGAAAAACATCGATGGGTTGCCTCCTATAAGCACCTTGACAGGGGATCAAACCTGCAACATAGGTTATGTGCCCTGACTGGGGATCAAACCCACAATCTTTTGGTATGCAGGACGATGCTCTAACCAACTGAGCCACCCACCCAGGGCCTAAAGGCTAAGTATTAATTTTATTCAGAAGACTTAATTGGTTAATGTTACTGTAAAAACTTTTGTTGAATTTTCCAAAACAGAATTTTAAGCAAAATATGACATCTGTAAAATGAATTTAGTATTAAACTTCTTTTTGAAAATGGCATCTGTTTGGTTTTCTTTAAATGATAATCTTACCTAATAATAGACAAACGTAAATTAACTGTACCTCCGCTACGCCACCAGCCAATTAGGAGTGATATGCAAATTAGCCAAACAAAGATGGTGGTTAATTTGCATACACAGGCGCGGAGTGATGAGGCCATGGTGACAACACTAGCGTTCCGCCCCAGCCCTGGTCTCTCAGGGCCTCTGGGCAGTGTGGGAAGGCGGGGCTGGAGCAGAAAGGGGCTGGGCCGGAGTGGAAAGGTGGTGCTGGCAGCCAGGGAAAGAAAAGCCCATTCTAGCACAAATCTTTGTGTATCGGGCTTCTAGTGTATATAATAATACTTTGTTCTACAAACCATTTTTGCTACTTTGGAAACAATACTTTTAGTACATTTTGTACACTGCACCAGACTAATTACCATATCAAACTGCTTAAAATTTTACAATCTCTTTCTGTTCTACCAATTCAGTTCTTAAATTCCTCTACCTGGATATGTGAGGGAGAGTTCTGAGAAAGATAGTTGGGGAAGAGTGTTTTATGGGAAAAGATCATTAGGACAGAAGTACTTGAAACTGTTCTGCTGAGATCACACTATGAATAAAGAAAGAAACAGAAATACTTGTTAGTGCTTTAGACATACACCTGTAAAAAAAAAAATGCAGATTATGCTTATAGGCTTATGAACCCTGAGTAATTCATGACTCATGAGTTAAAGTTGGATATCTTGATAGCCTTCATTGATTTATTTTTTTTCTTTTCCCTCCATAGAACTTTTTTTAACAGAAGAAGATCAAAAGAAACTTCATGATTTTGAAGAGCAGTGTGTTGAGATGTATTTTAATGAAAAAGATGACAAATTCAATTCTGGGAGTGAAGAGAGAATTCGTGTAACTTTTGAAAGGTTCAGAAGCTCTTTAATTATAATTGATTATATATCAGAATAGATCCTTATAGTTATGTCTCTTATGTTTGTCAAACAAATAAGTTTAGTAATAATTTTACATTGTATTTTGGGAGACAGTTCAGTTCTAATATTTCATGTATGTCAGTAAGTCAGTCCTATGTTATTTTTTATCCTTGTTAATGAGGGCAGAGAAGAATTAATTGTTTTTGTTTTTACTAGTGGGACAAAATTAAAACTATTATTATATTAAGTGATTTGTTTCTATCAGCTGTGCTATATCAGGAAAGCATGTGGTGTTGGTGTAGATATAATAAGGGTAATGGACGTTTTGTATTTAATTATGATGGGATTGGCATGGGAGCTTTCTGAAATATAAAGTGTAATTTCTATAAATAATCATACCTTATTTTATAACTTACCTTGTTTGAGTGCATGTGAAAATTTTTTACCATTATAATTTATTGAAGTTACAAAATTTCTAAAACATTAATTTTCAACATTTGTAAAATGCCTGTTTTTCTCCTATAGAGTGGAGCAAATGTGCATTCAGATGAAAGAAGTTGGAGATCGAGTCAACTATATAAAAAGATCATTACAGTCATTAGATTCTCAAATTGGCCATTTGCAAGATCTTTCGGCCCTGACTGTGGATACATTAAAAACACTCACTGCTCAGAAAGCTTCGGAAGCTAGTAAAGTTCACAATGAAATTACACGAGAATTGAGCATTTCCAAACATTTGGCTCAAAACCTTATTGATGATGGTCCTGTAAGACCTTCTGTATGGAAAAAGCAGGGTGTTGTAAATACCCTTAGTTCCTCTCTTCCTCAAAGTAGTCTTGAAAGTAATAACCCTTTTCTTTGTAATATTTTTATGAAAGATGAAAAAGATCCCCAATGTAACATATTGGGTCAGGATTTACCTCTAATTCCCCAGAGAACAGAATTCCATTTTCCAGAGGCTGGTTCCTCTTGTGGTGCCTTATTCCAAAGTGCTGTTTCTCCTCCAGAACTGCGACAAAGACTACAGGGGGTAGAAACCTTAAAAATATTTAGTAAAAGTAAGTTAGGCAGGTCACCTAATAGTATACCACATCTATCATCCCCACCAACCAAACTTTTTGTTAGTACACCATCCCAGCCAAGTTGCAAAAGCCACTTGGAAACTGTAACCAAAGATCAAGGAATTGTTTGTTCTAAAGCTGCAGAAGGCGATAATATAGAATTTGGAGCATTTGTGGGTAAGTTTGGCAAAGTGATATTTGTATATCAATATTATTTACTTTGTAATTATAATTATTACCTTAGAAATAAAAATTAGCAATAGCTAATTGAAACTATGTACCCATGTGACAAGTGGAGTATATGTAGATCTAATAATAGAGTGTGGTTCCAAAATTTTTGCAGGGAAACAGAAATGGGAGAAATATTTATACCTATGGTGCAGTTTCCTATGATAACAATTGTTTGGAAAACTTTTTTGAACCTTGTCTTTTGAATTTGAGGATCTTGTATTGAATTTGATCATCCTGTATTGAAAGAACCTACATTTTGGGGAATAATAGGAACGTACAGGGAAGACTGGAAATAACGGGAAAACAGAATTGAATTATAAGTAGGGTGACCATATAATTTTTTATCTAAACCAGTACACTTATAAGAGTGAAAGGGTATACTGCTAATAATTACATCAGGACAGTAGTGAACGCCAGAACTCTACTTATAGTCAACCCATTTATAGTACCCAGAGAAGAGAGCATTTAAAAAAAGAATAATTTGTCCGTTTATTTAAATTTTTAATTTTGAAACAAATTTATACTAATAGTAGCAAGTTTGCAGAAATATTGTAAGGTGTTCTTTTTATTAATGGAATTCATTGGAGTGACATTTAACGTTATATAGCTACTAGGAGCCTGGTGCATGAAATTCATGCATGGGTAGGGTCCCTAGGCCTGGCCAGCGATCAGGGCCAATTGAGGCTTTCTTTCCCCTGGCTGCTGGCTGCCAGCCAGGGCCTTCGTTCCATGCCACCCCCTGGTGGTCAGCGTATGTCAAAGTGAGCGGTTGAACTCCCGAGGGGACAATTTGCCTATTAGTCTTTTATTTTATAGGATAAGGTGTACAGTTCTATAATACATCATCTGTATATTGTACCAGTATGTTCACCATCCCAAGTAGAGTCTCCTTCCATCACCATTTATCTGCCCTTTATTCTATTTCCCCCACCAGGAATGATTCATTCTTTTATTTTTTAATATATTTTTATTGATTTCAGAGAGGAAGGGAAAAGGAGAGATAGAAACATCAATGATTAGAGAGGATCATCAATTGGCGGCCTCCTGCACGCCTCCTACTGGGGATTGAGTCCTGGACCGGGGCATGTTCCCTGACCAGAAATCAAACCATGATCTTCTGATTCATAGGTCAATGTTCAACCACTGAGCAACACTGGCTGGGCCCTTTTTTTTTTAAATCCTCACTGAAGGATATTTTGATATTGTTTTTAATTGGTTTTAGCGGGGAGGAAGAGAGGCATTGATCAACATGTTAATGATCTTCGTGAAAACTGTTTCAATGGAGGAATTAGTGGAGGGAGAAACCAGATTAGTATAGTGAATCAAAGTATGAATAGGAGGAGGGAATGTAAAGAGAGTGACTGGGGTGGGGCAACAACAAAAAGGTTGGCAGTGAACGTAAGAGAAAGAAATAACTACTGTTGTGGTTTATATGTTTACTAGACTCTCGGTGCACAAAATTCGTGCACTCAGGAGGGTCCCTTAGCCCGGCCTGCGCCCTCTCGCAGTCCGGGAGCCCTTGTGGGATGTCCGACTGCTGACGGGTCTAAGCCGGCAGTCAGACATCCTTAAGGCTGCTGCAGAGGTGGGAGAGGCTCCCACCATTGCCACTGCGCTTGCCACCGTGTGTGAGCCCGGCTTCTGGCTGAGCGGTGTTCCCCCTGTGGGAGCACACTGACCAATGAGGGCAGCTCCTGTGTTGAGCGTCTGCCCCCCTGGTGCTCAGTGTGCATCATAGCACTGGTTTGGTCGATTTGCATATTAGCCTTTTATTATATAGGACTAGTGGCTCGGTGCATGAAATTCGTGCATGGGAGGGTGTGTCCCTCAGCCCAGCCTGCACCCTCTCCAATCTGGGATGCCTCAGAGGATGTTCGATAGTCGAACATCCCTCTCGCAATCTGGGACCACTGGCTCCTAACCGCTCACCTGCCTGCCTGCCTGAGTGCCCCTAAACACTCTGCCTGTGGGCCTGATCGCCACCAACTGCGCCCACTTTGCAGCCTGATCACCGCTAAATGCTCCCTGTGCTGGCCTGATTGCCTCCAACTGCTCTCCTCCCCCCCCCCCCCCCCGCCAGCTGCTCACCCCAACTGCCCCCACTGCCAGCCTGCTCACCCCCAAATGCCCCCACCGCCAGCCTGCTTGTCTCCAACTGGCCCCCCCCCGCCAGCCTGCTTGCCCCCAACTGCCCCCCCCTGCTGGCCTGCTTGCCCCCAACTGCCCCCCCCGCTGGCCTGCTTGCCCCCAACTGGCCCCATCCCTCTGCCTGCCTGCTCGCCCCCAACTGCCCCCCCCCTTGCTGCCCTTATCCCTTTCTGCCCTTATGGCCCCCAACTGCCCCCCTTTGCCAGCCTTATCGCCCCCAACTGCCCCTGCTTGTCAGCCTTATCGACCCCAACTGCCCCTGCTTGTCAGCCTTATCGACCCCAACTGTCCCTCCTGCTTGCCCCCAACTGGCCCCCCTGCCAGCCTGCTTGCTCCCAACTGCCCCTCCCTCTGGCCTGCTCACCCCCAACTGCCCTCCTCCACCAGCCTGATCAGCCCCAACTGCCCTCCCCTGCCAGCCTGATTGCCCCCACCTGCCCCCCCCCCTTGCCGGCCTTCTTGCCCCCAACTGTCCCCGATTGCTGGCCTTATCATCCCCAACTGCTTGCCCCCAACTCCCCGCCTCCCCCACCCCGCTGGCATGATCACCCCTAACTGACCTTCCCTCCTTGCCTGATTCCTAATTGCCTCTGCCTCAGCCCTGCCACCATGGCTTTGTCTGGAAGGACGTCCGGAGGTCTCCCAGTCTAATTAGCATAGTACTCTTTTATTAGTATAGACTAGAGGCCTGGTGCACGAAATCCGTGCACGGGGGAGGGTGTCCTTCAGCCCAGCCTGCACCTCTCCAACCTGGGACCCCTCGAGGGATGTCTGACTGCCCATTTAGGCCCGATTCTTGTGGATCAGTCGGACATCCCTCTTATAATCCAGGACTGCTGGCTCCCAACTGCTCACCTGCCTGCCGCCCCTAACCGCTTCTGCCTGCCATCCTGATCACACCCTAATCACTCTGCTGCCAGCCTGGTTGATGCTTAACTGCTCCCCTGATGGCCCGATTGCCCCTAACTGCCCTCCCCTACAGGCCTGGGTCCCTCCCAACTGCCCTCCCCTGCTGGCCTGATCACCCACAGCTGCCCCCCCCCCCATGCCGGCCATCTTGTGGCAGCCATCTTGTGTCCACATGGGGCAGCCATCTTGTGTGTTGGAGTGATGGTCAATATGCATGTTACTCTTTTATTATATAGAATGGTTTTAATGATGATGGAGACTTAAAGCATATTTAAGTGTTGACAGTCTAACATGTGGAGGAGAAAGGTGAGGAGGGCGTGCATTATAGAGCTGGTTAGGTCCATAATGTTAGAGAGGAAGGGAGAGGGAGAGAGAGAAAGAAACATCAATGATAGAATCATTGATTGGCTGCCTCCTGCACACCCCCTACTGGGGATCGAACCTGCAACCCAGGCATGTGCCCTTGGTCAGAATCAAACCTGGGACCCTTCAGTCCGCAGACCGACACACTATCCACTGAGCCAAACCAGCTAGGGCAAGGCCAACTCTTAAGTTATCTACTGCTAGGGTACATGGAGTTCTCAATGGATGTTCAGAAACACATAAAATTTGAATAAAATTTATCCCAATTCATTTTTTAAAACACATTTTAGTCTTTTTAATACTATATTGCTTCTAGGATGGAGATTTATATACCTATGTATACAATATGTATATGTAATATATACTATATATATGCATGTGATATGTATTTATAACATGTATATGTAATATCTAAACTAATAAAAGAGAAAAATGCTAATTGTAATGCTTCTCTACGCTCACAGCCAATCAGAGCAAGTATGCAAATTAACCCAACAAAGATGGTGGTTAATTTGCATACACAGGCGCTGAGCAGCCTGGATCCCAGAAACATCCTCCGGACCCAAGCCGCTCCTAGCCTGTAGGCCCGTGTTTAGGCCCTGAGCGGCAGGGGTCCCAGAAAGCCCCCTGGCCACTTGGAGCCTGTGAGTTCAGGCGCCTAGTGGCTGGGGGCGGGGCGGGAACGTCCCCACATCACCATAGTGACGCGGGGATGTTCCCGCCCCACCTGCAGCCACTTGCGAATGCGGCAGTTTGGGTCCACATCCCCAGCCTGGGGTTCAGGCTGGCAGCGGCGGGCAGACCCAGGCCCCAGCCTGGGGTCTCAGGCTGGTAGTGGCGCGTGGACCCACACGGCGATTGGGACCCTGCCCCAGCCTGGGGTCTCAGGCTGGCAGTGGCGCGCAGACCCACGCAGCGATCCCCTCCCGGCCCAGCCTGGGTTCTCAGCCACTGAGTCACACCAGCCAGGCAGTTATCGAGGAATCTTAACCTTTTGCACTCAGATGTCGAGATTAAAATTAATCTTTGAATGTTTCAATAATTTGAAATATAAAAAAATCCAAATAAATAAGTTCGTATGAAAAGAAACTCCAGTTTTTTATTCTACTGCCGTGCTTTGTAAAATCTGGGGTATTTTAAAAATTAAATCCTGAGTAGAATAAAGGAATCAAGAAAAAAGCAAGCGAGTGCAAATGGTTAAATGTTTCTTTTTTTTAATATATATTTTATTGATGTTTTACCGAGAGGAAGGGAAAGGGATAGAGAGTGAAAAACATCTATGAGAGAGAAATATCGATCAGCTGCCTTCTGCACAGTCCCCACTGGGTATGTGCCCCCAACCAAGGTACATGGCCTTGACTGGAATCGAACCTTGGACCCTTGTGTCTGCAGGCCGTTGCTCTATCCACTGAGCCAAACCAGTTAGGGCTGTCCAATATGTTAAAGAAAAAACCCTATCTAATAAAGAGGGAATATGCAGGGGAGGGCATTTGAGGGTGACTGGGCTGTCAGGGGAGGGCAGTTGGGGATGATCAGGCCGGCAGGGGAGCAGTTAGGCGTCGATCAGGCTGGCAGGGGAGTGGTTAGGGGGTGATCATGCTGGCAGGCAGAAATGGTTATGGGCAATAGGGCAGGCAGGCGAGCAGTTGGGAGCCAGCAGTCCAGGATTGTGAGAGGGTGCAGGTTGGGCTGAGGGACACACATCCCTGTGCACGAATTTCATACACCGGGCCTCTAGTATTACATAATCCTTTTACATTCTATTAATAGAAAAAATGATCAAAAATAAAGTGTTTTTTCCCCTTTTATCTTTCAAGCAGTTCACTTCCTGTCACATGTTAAATTTTTTTGTAGACCTTTGGCTTTTGCTATTGTCTCTAGCTTCTTGACAGATAGTATTTATCAAAAGAGCTACAGCAAATTGCAAAGCCACCAAAACTACTTAAAAACAACACAAATCACTTGTTAATATAGACTTCTTAAGTCAATAACATCATTTGGATAGATAAGAAAAAAACATTATTGTTGTAATCTTTTCTCTCTTTAAGGACACAGAGAGAGCATGGATTTACAGAGACTTAAAGAAACCTCAAATAAGGAAGAAATATTCGTAAGTAAATCCTTTTAACAGCATAGCTCAATTTTATTTTGCTGTTTTGGGGTTTTGTTCAAAATAGAATTAGACATTTTTTAGTAAAAATATAGATTTAGCAGAAACCATCATCAACATGATGATTCCAAATATTTGAAGCTAAACATAATTTGAAAAAAGAAACAATTAAATATGCAAAAATGTACAAACAGCTTGCATTTTAAAACTAACGTGAAATAAATCACATATTTAGAATTTTTAAAAAATTACTCTCCTATATGTTTCCATTGACTAAATATTTATCAAGTTCAGTTCTTTCTCACAAAAGTTTATGAGAACATAAATCTGGCTCTCAAGGAACCTGTAGTCTAGCAATAAACTAGATATGCCAGTAACTACAATATAATGTGCAAGTGCATATTCAGTAAGTGTTTCTTAAGTAAATTTTAAAATATAGAGAAAACTGGCAACAAAAGTTTTGTTTCCTGGCAGAAAATTAGTTTTTGTTTTTAACTGTTGCTTTCATAAATTAACCATAACTATTTAGAGCCTTAGAGGTTATAATGTAGTTACAGGAAGGAAATTAAGAAGACTAGAGGTCCAGCTGGTGTAGCTCAGTGGTTGAGGGTCGAGCCATGAATCCCATTGAGATTCAGTACCTGGTCAGGGAATATGCTCGGGTTGGGGGCTCAATCCCAGTAGGGGGTGTATAGGAGGCAACCAATCAATACTATTTCTCTATTTCTATATCTCTATCCCTCTCTAAAGTCAATTAAAAAAACACATTTTAACCATTTGTACACCATAAGCGTCTATAGACGCAAGCGGCGGACCTTTTTTAATTATGGCAGTTAACTGGTTAAAAAAAGAGACTAGAGAAATATTAAGCTTCTCCTTTCTTTAAAGAACTGAAGTGAAAATAATCAGGTGACAAATATAATGAAAAACAAAGCTATAGCCAGTTTCTAGGAGTGATTATTCCTCAGATGTCCATAGTTAATTGTGTAATTACTGTCAGAGCATGTCATTTATTGTCCTGCATATAAAAGAAAGATTCAAATGCATTTTAATGATACAAATACTAACATTTGTATATTTAATAACATATTCTGGTTGAAGTATTTTACTAAAATAAATAACTTAGCTTAATGTCTGTTATCTAGATTTTGTTAACTTGAGATTTAATTGGTGGTGATATGCAAATTGAGATGGAATAATTACATGGGGTGCTTTTTGGTTTCATATTGGCCTTTAAGTTTGTATTTCTTATCTCAAATAGGACCAGCAGAATGATATAAGAAATACAATTCTGGAGTCTTCAAAATTGTCTAAATGTCAGGCAAATTCTCTTTAGTATATGTGGGAGTCAAAGTCAATTAAAAATATACCTATGCCTTTAGATGGAAGAAGTAGGTATAAGTTCAATGGACTTACCATAAAACTATAATTTACATGTTGTTTTCTAACCATTTTATCTCTGTGGCATACTTCTAAAGATCTGAATTTTTTTCATTATATATAATGACCAAAAGAGGAGAAAACTACATAAATGGGTTGAGTGCATTTAGGTAGCCTTAGCTGACATATGATGATGAAAATGAAAAGAAGGGAAGAAGAAAGGAATGAGAAAAAGTAATAAGTAAAAAGAAGAACAGATAAATCTCTACCAAAGTTGGTTGTTTTTTTTTAAAATATATTTTATTGATTTTTTACAGAGAGGAAGAGAGAGGGATAGAGAGTTAGAAACATCGATGAGCGAGAAACATCAATCAGCTGCCTCCTGCACACCCCCCACTGGGGATGTGCCCGCACATGCCCTCGACCGGAATCGAACCTGGGACCCTTGAGTCCACAGGCCGACGCTCTATCCACTGAGCCAAACTGGTTTCGGCCAAAGTTGGTTTTAATAATTCTTTAAATGTAGACATGATATGTATACATTCCATATAAGGTTTTTCTTGAACATGTTTTAACTGTAGTGGATTTTTTAAGTAAATGAAGTGTTTATGGGCCTTTATAAATTTTAGTAAAGCTGTTTATAATTGGAATTATTTAAGCTTAAAATTTCTTATATGTTTTTCTATATACATATATCCTTTTATTAAAAATCCATACTCACTATATTATTTTGCTCAGTTATTCAGTTTATTTGTGCTAGTGTAAGAGAGTTCATTATCTCTTATTTTGCTTCTTCCGAAGAGTATATTTAGCTGTACAAGTGTGACATACCTTATAATTTGGGTGGTATATTCACTTTTTATTAGTGAAGGCAATTTTTTAAATGTTTTAATTTTGTAGTTGGATACCTGGAATACTAGAATTTAGGAGGTATTTGATACCTTTTAGCATTATTGATAAAACTTAAATAGATTTATCAGTCAGTGCCTGAAATTGCCTTTGACCCCAGACCTATGCACTTAAATGAGTATAACCCAAGACTATAAATCTTATAGTTACATATACTTATTTAGTGGCGGTAAATATTTCAAGATGAAGACATCAGAGAAGACTTCATAAAGGAGGCAGAATTTTGAAAAGCCATGGAAAGATATGTAGGCAGTTCTTTAGATAAAACCGTGTTTCAGGTAGAAGCAGCATGAACAGTAGTGAGGCAGAGACAGAAGATATGTAGAACATGGTAAAGCAAATGTTAGTTTTGTTAGTGAATAGGTTCGTCTGAGGAAATTCTAGGAGATAGGGCGGTGCAGTGGTCCAGTCTGCGGGTCGTTTAGAAGTATATTTCTTGCTCAGTGGGATGGCTCTTCATCCAGTCATTCAGGAATGCAGGCTAACACTAGCCTTTTCATTTTATGGCTCTGCTATCCACTAAGGTCATATAATAGAGCACAGAAAAGCACAGGAGATGTTTTTATGAGCCAGGCGTAGAAGTAGCATACATCATTTGCTCTGAAATTCAAAGGGAGAGAACTTAGTCATGTGATTACACCTAACTGCAAAGGAGGCTTGGAAATGTATTTAGCTGCTTGAATAAAGTAGAGGAGATTGAATTTTGCTAGACCATTTGCAGTCTGTGCCACAGGACCAGATATATAACTGCTTAAATATCAAGTGAAATATTTTGAAAAATTGGTTAGAATCAAGGGAAGAAGCCATTAAAGATTTTTGGTTATCCTTATAGGAACCACTTATCCAGCAGCAGTGTACAGGATGGATGGGAACAACCATAGACACAGGAGACTTACTAGGAAATTTAATCCATAATTCAGGAGAGGTGGTAATATCTTGACATTGACACATGGAAATGGAAAGGAGTTTCTAAGTTCAAATAATAGTGACTATTGTAGAACCATGTATAGAAAAGCAAATTGAAAAGAGTATGAATTAGTATGGGAGTAATTACGTTGTTTAAAATAATTAAATGTGAGAGAACAGCAAGCCAATCAGGAGTTTCTGAATGGTAGGAAAAAATACAAGACTTACAGCTTACGAGAGAAATGAAGGTCAATGATATATATTAATATAGGATGCCATCAAAAGGGAGAAGCTAAAGGTGAGGAGTAAACTGAGATACAAATGTTCCCTTTTCTTAGGAATTAGGAGAAAAAGGTACAATGTAGTAATCTTCACAAAGATGACAGTTATTATGATGTTGAAGCAGCCATCACAGAATCAATGCAGGAAGATTTCAAGAAAGGAGAATGTGTAGTAATTGTTGGTACTTTAGGGAAATATAGAAGAATAAGATCTTAGACCACTGAATTAGGTGGCCTACAATAATGCAATTTCAGTGTATTGGAGGCTTCAAAATAAAAATTGTGAAGATTGTATGGGAATAGAGGAATTAATATCACTATTCAACAGTAACAGTGGTTCAAGAGCTTGAATGAGTAGCACAATTATTAAAGGCTTTTCTTCTTAATTTGCTTAGAAAATAGATTTATGAATGTTTTAATATGAAGGGAAAAAATTAAAGTTTTATAATAATTGCATCTCTTTATTAATCTTTGAGTTTCTTATAATGAGGGAGAACTGATTGGAGTTATTTCAAAAACAAGAAGACTCGGATAGGGTGAAATTGAGCACTTAAAATGATAATCTTAGGCAGAAAAGTATAACTTCTTTTGAGACAGGAGGACTGATAGAGGGTTGTCCAATATTTTGAGTTGGAAAGAAATATTGCTAAATCTCTAACTTATCCCTTAAGAGATGTGTGTTTTAGTATATATAAATTATACATGATTTTTTTAACTAAAAGGAATAAAATAATCTTGGGAGTTTGTTGATTATTTGAACCAGCCAGTGTGGCTCAAAGTTTAAGTGTTAACCTGTGAACCAGGAGGTCCCGTTCAATTCCTTGTCAGGGCACATGCCTGGGTTACAGGCTCGATCCCCAGTGGGGGCCTTGCAAGAGACAACTGATCAGTGATTCTCTCTCAATATTGATGTTTCAATCTCTCCCTTCTCTGAAATCAATTTTTAAAAAATATTTTAAAAATAGTTGATTTGAGTCAAAATGATGATACATGCCAGGGAGCAAGATTTCAAATGCTCCTGGTTGATACTTTTAAGGCACTTGTTTTTCCAGTAAGGCTGATGAGTGGAGTACATGAGATAGAGAGGGTTTAGTGTAGCCACTGTGTGACGTTGGTAAGGAGTCAACAGAAAACCAGGAATATGATTTGTCAGCTACAGAGTTGAAAATAGCATGAATTTTTACTAGTCATATCAGCACTTGGATTTTAGCCTGGAAAACTCTGAAGGCTATCAGGGGTCCTCAAACTTTTTAAACAGGGGGCCAGTTCACTGTCCCTCAGACCATTGGAGGGCCGGACTATAGTTTAAAAAAAAACTATGAACAAATTCCTATGCACACTGCACATATCTTATTTTGAAGTAAAAAAAACAAAATGGCAAAAACACCCGCATGTGGCCCGCGGGCCGTAGTTTGAGCACGCCTGGTCTAGATAATGAGGAAAGTAAATCTTTGGAGTGATTCTGACTAGAGAATTAGCTTGACACCACAGTAAAAGGTTAGAACTGCTAACTAGCTGGAATTCTTAAGAGTTGTCAGATCACATCAGTACCTCAAATTCAACATCATCTCCCTGCTCAGCAGACACATTTCTCCCCCTGTATTTTCCAGCTCTGTTAATAGCATCAGCATTTCTAGTTTACCGGGGCAGAACTGCACTCCTGTTTCTCCCTTACTACCACAGCTAAGTCAACTGGTTTCGCTTCCAAAATATTTTTTTAGTACCTTTGCTTCTTTCAGTTACTCAAAGGTTTTCCTTCTCTAATTTTTATTCCACTGAAATTTTAAAATATCTTTAACAAGGTATTACAACAGGATCATCACCCATAGGTGCCATCATTTCTTTTTTTATCCTCATCCAAGGATAGAATTACTGATTTGGGAGGGACAGACAGACATCAGTCTGCTGCCTCCTATATGAGCCCCGACTGGGGATCAAACCCACAACCTAGGTAAGTGTCCTGACCAGGAATTAAACCCGCAACCTTTTCTTGAACCAGATGACACTTTAATCAGTGGAGCCACCCAGCCAGAGCTAGGTGGCATCATTTTGCTGTTGTGAAACACTTGTTATACACAGGAAATCCTTTAGGATAAATGGACATTTCTTTTTTTTTTTTTTTTTTTAAGGGAACCTTCTTTTTTAAATATATATATTTTTATTAATTTTTTACAGAGAGGAAGGAGAGGGATAGAGAGTTAGAAACATTGATGAGAGAGAAACATCGATCAACTGCCTCCTGCACACTCCTTACTGGGGATGTGCCCGCAACCAAGGTACATGCCCTTGACCGGAATCGAACCCGGGACCCTTGAGTCCACAGGCCGATGCTCTATCCACTGAGCCAAACTGGTTAGGGCCATTTCTTTCTTTTTTTAAATGTTATTGATTTCAGAGAGGGAGAGAGAGAAACATCGATGATGAGAGAGAATCAATGATCGGCTGCCTCCTGCACGCCCCCTACTGGGGATCGAGCCTGCAACCCGAGCATGTGCCCTTGACCGGAATCGAACCTGGGACATTCCAGTTCACAGTCCAACGCTCTATCCACTGAGCCAAACCAGCCAGGGCTAAATGGACATTTCTTTTTTTCTTTATTGACTAAGGTATTACATATGTGTCCTTACCCCCCATTGCCCCCCACCCCCCTCACTCATGTCCTCACCCCTCTGGTGTCCGTGTCCATTGGTTAGGCTTATATGCATGCATACAAGTCCTTTGGTTGATCTCTTCCCCTCCCTACTTTCCCTCTGAGGTTTGAGCATCTGATCGATGCTTCTCTGTCTCTGGATCTATTCTGGTTCATCAGTGTTTTTTGTTTGTTTAATTTCTTTATTGATTAACCCTTTGCACTCGCTTGCTTTTTTCTCGATTCCTTTATTCTACTCGGGATTTAATTTTTTAAAATACCCCAGATTTTACAAAGCGCGGCAGTAGAATAAAAAACTGGAGTTTCTTTTCATACGAACTTATTTATTTGGATTTTTTTATATTTCAAATTATTGATACATTCAAAGAGTAATTTTAATCTCGACATCCGAGTGCAAAAGGTTAAGGTATTACATATGTGTCCTTATCCCCCCATTACCCTCCCACCCCCACCCCCCACTTATGCCCTCAGCCCCCCTGTTGTCTGTGTCCATTGGTTAGGCTTGTATGCATGCATACAAGTCCTTTGGTTGATCTCTCCCCCTTACCCCCACCCTCCCCTACCTTCCCTCTGAGGTTAGATGGTCTGATCAGTGTTTCTCTGTCTCTGGATCTGTTCTGGTTCATCATTTTATGTTGTTCATTATAATCCACAAATGAGTGAGATCATGTGATATTTATCTTTCTCTGACTGACTTATTTTGTTTATCATCATGCTCTCCAGCTTCACCCATGCTATTGCAAATGGTAGGAGTTCTTTCCTTTTTACAGCAGGATAGTATTCCAATGTGTAGATGTACCACAGTTTTTTAATCCACTCATCTACTGATGGACACTTAGGCTGTTTCCAAATCTTAGCTATTAAGTGGACATTTCTTAATGGGAAAGGGTAAGCGTCAGGGTTTCTCCACACATTTCACCTTTTAACAGTGAACTTATTTATTTATTTATTTATTTTTTTAACAGTGAACTTATTACTAAATGGACTTAATGCAGAAGTATGTTGAAAATTTTTAAATGAGCAGATAACTTGTTGGTAAAAACAAAAAGGAATTACAAGTTTCCATGAGTTGGCAGAAAAGTGGTAGCTATGTTTTGAATTAAATAATTTTGAGTAATTTGATTAGAGGAAAAGAACGCAAACTATAATATTAGAAAATTAAGCTCTAGCTCATGGTGGTAAGAAACTGAGTTCTTGAACATTTGTGGGTTATATACCCCTCTGAAAACTAAAGATCCTCTTCACAGAAAAATGAACATATACAAAAATTTTTCTATTAAGGTATAGATTTTTACAAATACCTTGAAACACACTCATCAATCCCACATTAGAGTTTGTAACTAATGTGTCATTGCAGCGTAGCGTATATATCAAAAAAAGTACTTTTAAAGTTTCACCATAGTGTGACCTGTTTATAGATGAAAGGAGGAAACAATGTGAAGATATCAGATCTTCTCCATATTACTTTAATGCAACTCATTACTTTATCTGGAAAAATAAATCGGTAAAAGAAGAAAGAATTGGCTGTTGAATACTAAAATATGCAGGTAGAACAGTTGAAACATGAATATTTAGCAAAACATTTTTGTGACTCCAAATTAATGCTTCTGCAAATAAGAATTTAATAAGGAGGGTTGGGTTAGAAACTGATGAGAGAGGGAATGAATACAAATTGGACAATTGGGTAGAAATGTGCAGAAGTCTGTTTATCTTCTCATATCACTTCATAAGCTCAGATGAATTCCAAATTTAAATGTAAAAATTCAAATTATAAAAAACTTAATTTTATAAAAAATCATATAAAACTTAAGAAAATAGAAATACTAAGTTAGTAAAACCAGGGCAGTTTCCTAAGCATATAAAGAATAGAAAATATTAAGGGAAGGATGTAAAGAGATTTAAATACTTAAACATGTAAAGCATAGATAAGTCAAAGTAATTTAGAAAAAAAAAATAGAAATTTAACAAGTAATTGTGAGACAGATCTTTGTTATATAAATAGCTCATAGAAACTAATAAGAATGCTACCAAAACACCCCAAAAGAAATTGCCTTTACCTACTCTTTACCCCCCAAATCACTTATTATCACTGTAAGTGTTAGTATAAAATAGGAGCAACCATAGCAGGTGGGATATTTTGATGCAGTTTTTTTTTTTATATTAACATTGAAGAAAATAATTGTAATTTGTAATATACCCTTCGGTGTCCAGGTAGAATAATAAAGCACATTAAACTAAATAGATCTACTTAGGACAATGATTTGAAATTAATTTTAATTGTTTTTAAATTGTGTGTATGTACAATATACAGGATGATATTCCTTCTGAAAACACTTTGAAACACCCGAGTTCTCATGCTGGATTTACTGAGTGTCACCAAACTTCTATTCCTCTTCATTCAGAACAAGGTGAGTGTTTTGACTCTGAATTATGTTACCAAGCATACACATTTAAGCTTTAAATGTATTTTATGAACTTTTAAAAAATATATTTTATTGATTTTTTACAGAAAAAGGAGAGGGAGAGAGAGTTAGAAACATTGATAAAAGAGAAACATCAATCAGCTGCCTCCTGCACACTCCCTACTGGGGATGTGCCTTCAACCAAGGTACATGCCCTTAACCGGAATCGAACCTGGGACCCTTCAGTCCGCAGGCCGACGCTCTGTCTACTGAGCCAAACTGGTTAGGGCTAAATGTATTTTATGTATATCACATATATGAGTAATGAGTGTTTCATGAGTCAAAAAGTGAAGATTCTGGCACATCAGTGTTGCTGTAACCTTGAATAAAACACATAATCCTAACATTCTAATACTTTTTAAAATGTTTTTATTGATTTTAGAGAGAGGGAAGGAGAGGGAGAGAAATAGAGAAATATTGATGAGAGAGAAACTTTTATCTGTACAGTAATTTAGTCAACCTGTTTTTCTAATTTAACTTTTAAAAATAGCTAATACGTCCCTGGCCAGTGTGGCTCAGTTAGTTGGGTTTCATTGCCTTCAGGGCACATGCCTGGGTTGCTGGCTTGTTTCCCAGTAGGAGGTGTGCAGGAGATGGTCAATCGATGTTTCCCTCTCCACTGACATTTTCTCTCTCTTCCTCTCCTTCCCTTTCTGTCTAAAAAATAAATATTTTTAAAGAATAAATTAAAAATGAATAACAATAAAGCAAAAACAGCTAATACATTTACTTGGTTCAAAATAAAATACAAGCACTTTGAAAATAAATCTCTCTCATTCCGACACTACAAATAACCAGTGTTGTTTTTTATCTTCTAGAATTTCATGCTTATTCAATCATGCATGACAATATAGTCTTTTCTACCTCTCTCATCTTTTCTACAAAGGTAGCATGCCATACAGTGTTGCTTTGCACTTTGATTTTTCTCTTAAAAATTAAATGGCCTAGTGTTGTTTGCATGTCATCTTTTTTATGAGTCAGTTATATATGCACATAAATTTATTACTCAGCTTCTCAGTTATGTACATAAAACCTTTATTAGGTTCCTTAAGAAAAATAGCACTACCTTGTCCCTCTCACCATCATTTCCCCTTTCATTCTCTTTTGGTAAACAGCACTATCAAGTTGGGTTTATTCCAGAAATACAAGTTGGTTTAACATTCAAAAATATAATTGATGCATGATAATAACAAATTAAAGGAGGAAAATCATGTGATTATCTCAATAGCTACAGAAAAGGCATTTGATGAAAATCAACATTCATTCATGATTAAAACTCCTAGAAAAGTGAAAAATACGAGTTTCCTTAATCTGAATAAAGTATATCTCCAAAACGTTATTACAGAAAATTACACTTCATAATGAAATAGTAAAAGTCCTAAGTGGGGAACAAGACAAGAATTCTGGCTGATACTCTTTCTGTTTAACATTGGAGCCAGAACAATCAGTGAAGGAGAAGAAATGGTAGATGGATTAGGAGGGAAGAAATAAAACTCATTATTTTCAGATAATATGGATGTTATTTCTAAAGTTAACGTGCTTATAACTTTTATACCCTCATATTTCAGTTTTCTTATTAACCTTTCACTAAAAAAGGCAATGCTTGAACTCCCCCCACCCCCACATACACACACCTCTCTGTTCCCCATACACACACCCTTCCCCTTTTCCAACAGTATAGTTATATCATAATTTTGGTTAGATGAACATGAGATTCTCTACTACTTGGCTAAATTTCTTCAAGGTATTCTGTCAATTTCATCATCTTGAAAAAGTTTTGCCCGTAGTCTTCTAATATATTTCAGTCTGGTCTTTTTGCCCTTGGAATACAAATTTTGTTAGAAGATTTCCATTCACCATTTATTCAGCGGTTTTCATGTATTGTATCATTATTGGTAAATTCTCTCCAAGTTAATTTATAACTTAACATCCTGACTTAAAAAAAAAATAGGCTTATTTCTAGTTTGTTTAGAATCAACAAAATAGGTATGACAAATGTGGCATCTTAAATCAGGAGGAAAGATGAAGTGTTCTGTTTTTGCCATTACAATGAAATGATACATCAACAAGATTACTAATTATAACATTGTTTGTTATAGGCAAGATAATGAAATCAGACCAGATGTTCATCTGTAGGTGTTTGGTTAAATAAATTATTATGTATCCATAGTATGAAGTTCAATATAGCATTAAAATGAAATCTGTGTAGTGATATACACAGATTTCCATGGTTAAGCTTTAAAATCCAACAACCAGCCGAAACCGGTTTGGCTCAGTGGATAGAGCCTCGGCCTGTGGACTCAAGGGTCCTGGGTTCGATTCCGGTCAAGGGCATGTACCTTGGTTGCGGGCACATCCCCAGTGGGGGGGTGTGCAGGAGGCAGCTGATCGATGTTTCTAACTCTCTATCCCTCTCCCTTCCTCTCTGTAAAAAAATCAATAAAAAAAAAAATCCAACAACCAAAATTCCTTAAGATATCCTATCTAATAGAGGGAATATGCTAATTGAACCTCACACAATTGCAAATATGGTGGTGCCCACAGCCAATAAGGAGGGAATATGCTGATTGACTCACACCCTCAAAGATGGCAGCGCCCACAGCCACAAGATGGCGGCACCCAGTCCCCTCAGCCCCCCAGCCGCCCAGGGCCAGCCCGAGGTGCAGGCAAGCCTCAGATGGCAGCTGCCCAGCCGCCCAGGGCCGCCTGAGGCTCAGGTAACCAGGGCTGGCTGAGGCTTGTGCTGCCTACAGTGGCAGCAGCAGGGGTGTGATGGGTGTGTCGCCTTCCCCTAATCACTTGGTTGCCTCCCACCCCACCCCTGAGGGATCCAGACTGTGAGAGGGGGAAGGCCAGGCTGAGGGACCCCCCCTCCAGTGCATGAATATAATGTATACTAGAGGCCCGGTGCATGAAATTCATGCACAGAGGGGGGTTGTCCCTCAGCCCAGCCTGTACCCTCTCCAATCTTGGACTCCTCAAGGGAATCCCAGGGATCAGACCTAAATGGGCAGTCGGACATCCCTCTCACAATCCAGGACTGCTGGCTCCCAACTGCTTGCCTGCCTGACTTCCTGATTGCCCCTAACCGCTTCTGCATGCCAGCCTGATCACCCCCTAACCACTCTGCTGCCAGCCTGTTTGCCCCCAACTTCCCTCCTCTGCCGGCCTGGTTACCCCTAACTGCCCTCTCCTGCAGGGTTGATCACCTCCAACTGCCCTCCCTTGAAGGCCTGGTCCTTCTCAACTGCCCTCCCTTGCAGGCCTGGTCCTTCTCAACTGCCCTCCCTTGCAGGCCGGGTGCCTCCCAACTGCCCTCTCCTGCTGGCCATCTTGTGGTGGCCATCTTGTGTCCACATGGGGGCAGGATATTTGACCACATGGGGGCAGCTATATTGTGTGTTGCAGTGATGATCAATCTGCATAGTACTCTTTTATTAGATAGGATAGAGGCCTGGTACAGGGGTGGGGGCCAGCTGGTTTGCCCTGAAGGGTGTCCCTGATCAGGGTGGGGTTCCCTTGGGGCATGAGGTGGCCTGAGTGAGGGGCCTGTGGTGGTTTGCAGGCCGGCCACGGCCCCTGGCAACCCAATCGGAGGCCCTGGTATCTGGAATTTATTTTCCTTCTACAATTGAAACTTTGTAGCCTGGAGTAGAGCCAAGCCTGGGACTCCCTCCGAGGCCCTCAGCCATTTGTGTTGGGGTTATAATTGAAACTTTGTTGCCTTAAGCTGGTGGGCCCGGCCAGGGTGTGTGGAAAGCTTTGCTTCCCCTGTTGCCAGCGGCAACCCTGGCCTGCTCTCTCAAGCTCCATTCTGCCGCCATTTGTTTGAATTTGTTTACCTTCTATAATTGAAACTTTGTAGCTTGAGTGGAGGCTTAGGCCTGCAATGGCTGGCAGAAAGCTTGGTTTCCTCTGTTACCTAGGAAACCTTGCTCTCTGTGGCTATAGCCATCTTGGTTTGGGTTAATTTGCATACTCGCTCTGATTGGATGGTGGGTGTGGCTTGTGGGTGTGTCGGAGGTATGGTCAATTTGCATATTTGTCTATTATTAGATAGGATTATGATAGCATTTATGTAAAAAATGAAGGGATGTGGGGGATGCATATACATAGACACAAACACCCAAAATATCCCTGAAAGTATACACAAGAAATGTGGGAACAGGAAGAAGAGCAAGACTTTTTTTTCTTCATACTCTTGTTTCCTATTGCCTTTTCACAAAAATAAATTGAGTAATTTTGATGTCCTGCCAAGAAACCCATGGGCCTCATGTAATTCTGATGTTTAGCAGAGCTTAGGAAAGGATAAATTATCTTATGAATGTTATACTATGCCTAGAAACACTTTGTGTTTGGTTAGTTGGTTTTTGTAAAAATATTTAGTTGTATAACTTTTGTTTTCCAATTTTCTTTAAGTGAAAAGTAGCAGTAGAAGGCCATCTACAGAAGAAACTCACGAAGTAGACTCCAAAGCAGCCTTACTACCGGTTTGTACATTTCAATTAAACAATGCCTCTTTTTAAATGCACCTTTGTTGGAGAAGAGCTAAAAGATGGTGATATTTTAGATTATATCTGGCTTTCAAAAGAATTTTTACCTGAGAAAACTGACATCTCTATGGTAGTTTTAGAAAAGAGTTTCTTCCTGTAGTGAATAGCCAGGAAATCTTTAAAAAAAAAATTATTCAAGAAAAGAAAGGTAGGAACCTCTGTTTGAATTGAAACATTATATGAAGTAATTCCCAGCCAATTGAGGTAATATTTGCTTTTATAAACCCTTTTTAAAAGCAGACTCTGATAGAAAGCAGAAAAATTGTTTCTTTATAGTTAAGTACAGAAATCAATGCTCTCAATTATGGTCCTGGATTGTCAAGAACATTATTAACTTTCAGCTATACGGAGGTAGATTATATTATTAAAATTCACGTTATTTGAAAAAGTCACTTGAATGGGGAAAGGGGGTTCGTAAACAGAGTTTCACAGCCACAATTACTTTTTCTGGAAGGATCCATCTTGAACTTAAGCTGCACAGTATTGCCCCAAATACAATTCCATTGAAAATGACCTCACAGGGCCGAAACCGGTTTGGCTCAGTGGATAGAGCATCGGCCTGCGGACTCAAGGGTCCTGGGTTCGATTCTGGTCAAGGGCATGTACCTTGGTTGCGGGCACATCCCCAGTAGGGAGTGGGCAAGAGGCAGCTGATCGATGTTTCTCTCTCATCGATGTTTCTAACTCTATCCCTCTCTCTTCCTCTCTGTAAAAAATCAATAAAATATATTTTAAAAAAAAAAAAGAAGAAAATGACCTCACAGTGTCTAATTACAAAGCTCATGGGAGTCTGCCCTGGCCGGTAACTCAGTTGATTAGAGCATTGTCCTGATATGTCAAGGTTGCAGGTTAGACCTCTGGTCAGAGCACATACAAGAAGCAACCAATGAATGCAATAAATAAGTGGAACAACGAAGCTCTTGGAAGTCAACTTATATAGATAGTATTAGACTCCAACAACTGAAGATAGCAGAATTATTGGTTACAGATTGTAAAGTATGCTTAAAGTAATTAAAGCCATAAAAGAAAGTATTACAAATAATGAAAAAAAGAAAAAATACTACTCAAAAAAGACTGGCAAATTTGAAAAAAATCTAGAAATAACTCATTGGAGGTGAAAATAATAGATTAGGCACAGCAGAACAGAGAATTGCTCAATTGGACCAGAAAGTAATGTAAAATTATACTTATATGGAAAATACACTAAACAAAGAAATATGGAAAATAGCTCTAAATTGGCCTTGAAAGGATAGACAGAATTTGAATAGATTATAAATGGCTTAGAATTTTGCAAAATGCTGAAATATATATGTATATTTGAATTCAGGATGTGTAGCCCAAACTGGGGAAGTAAAAATAAATCCACAGCTATAAATATCATTATAAAACTACCGAATGAAAACCTACACACAGATAAAGACTTCAATGAAAAGTGCCTAAATGTTACTAGTGATTTCTTTGTTCACAATTTGCAGTATTTTAATTTCTCTTTTTTTTTAAACTTTAAAAAAAATTTTTTTAATTGATTTCAGAGAGTGTGAGAGAGGGAGATAGAAACATCAATGTTGAGAATCATTGATCGGCACGTCCCCAGGGGAAATCTAGCCCTGCAACCTGGACATGTGCTCTGATTGGGAATTGAACATCACCTCCTGGTTCATAGGTTGACGCTCAACCATTGAGCCACACCAGTCAGGCTAATTTTTCTCTTAACACTTTGATGTGTTTTTCTTTTGGCAAGAGGCACATCTTATCTTTGAAGTCATAGAAACAGATGCATATTTAAAGAAAATAAAATAGCTACCAAAAGCTAGGCTATATGTTATAGGATATAACACTCATGAAATTCTTTATTCCACCTTGTAGAATTGCATTATTTTTTATTATTTTTAGCCCTTCATTCTTAAAACATATTATAGGAAACAAAACAGTGCTAAATGTTTCTGATTAATCTAGAGATATTTTTCTTTAACTTTTTGTTTGTGTTTGTTTTTGACTAAAGGATTGGTTACAAGATAGACCATCAGACAGAGAAATGTAAGTAAGCCTTTTCTTATCATTAGCCTGTCAAGTATTGTAGTCTTTTTTTTCTTTCTTTTTTTTTTTCTTCTTTGCATCATCTCTGTAACACTCCTTTATCAAGGGGTAATGATTATTTTAGCATCTCCTGTCTTAACATAGAAGAGGTTGGGGAAACTCGTTCATTATGAGTTAATTATTAATTTAAATTTATAATTTTGTCTAGTTATACTATAATTATAGTCAGATTGTAATTACAACTACTAAAATCATCTTTATAATGATACAATTATGATTTTATTATTTAGTTTTGTTTTCAACTTTATCTTAAATAAATTTGTTCAAAGTCCTAGTTTGACACTTTAGTTCTGCATTTGCATAATTACTTTGCCCATCATTCTAAGCAACAAACCTTGCACTGGTTTTGGAAAGCACTTTGGTAATTAGAGCAGTAATACATAGCCTCCCTATAGGAGGACCCACTAGAAAGCTGGAAACAAAAGGCAATCTGATGGTAATCATCCCCAGAAAGTAAAAATTTTTAGTATAGATTAAAGATAAGAATAAAAGAGAATTTCTGTATTTGCAGCTTGGGAATTAGTATGCTAGGATTCCAAAGAACATTTTAAAAAAGCCTTTTACATCCATTTGATACTAGAAGTATGGTAGAGTTACACTCTGATATGGACTACTTGAGAAGGGAAGCCAGTTTGTTGGAGATTATTCCACAGTGTTTTCCCCATTTCCTTCTGTGCATCAGAAATAGATTTGAATATATTCAGAAGGAAATAAATCAAATGCCCCATGGATAAGCATTTGTTGAAATTCTTTGGGTACCCAGGCCCTGAAAAGCATTTGAAAAACCTGTCTATATCAGACCTCCTCAGAGAATACTATCTTTTATAGCTAAAACCATAGGAAGTAAAATACAGAATAGGTACTAAAAGTTGATTTACTTTTAATTCTCACCTGAGGATATGCTTATTGATTGGAATAAGGGGGAGAGAGAGAGAAACATCGATGTGAGAGAGAACATTGGTTGCCTTCCATTTGTGCCCTGACTGGAAATTGAATCCACAAACGTTCAATAAATGGGACGACTCTCCACCCAACTGAGCCACACTGTCTAGGACAAAATTGATTTAATTTAGCTAACAAGAGAACATTGTCTTAAAGATGTTGATCCTTAGAAGTGCCCAGAAAGGTGGAGCTGTTCAGCATTCTTTGGATGCTGAGAAAAGTGTGGCTTAGCAACAGACAATGAACGATGCTAGGGTCAAAATACTTCTTATAAAAATTTTTATGTTATTACAAATTAACAGGAAACATCAGGACCAGATAGAATGTAACAACTAGAAAGAGACTGCAGCCGAAACCGGTTTGGCTCAGTGGATAGAGCGTCGGCCTGCGGACTGAAGGGTCCCGGGTTCGATTCCAGTCTTGGTTGCGGGCACATCCCCAGTAGGAGGTGTGCAGGAGGCAGCCGATCGATGTTTCTCTCTCATCGATGTTTCTAACTCTCTCTTCCTCTCCCTTCCTCTCTGTAAAAAAAATCAATAAACCATTGTGTGTTTTTTTAAAAAAAAGAGAGACTGCAAAGGTCCTCTACTCCAGAGGTCCTTTCTGGTCTAGTTCTATACAGAGCTGTATAATGGGAGAGCTAATCCTCTAATCCATTTTTCCTTTTCCATTTCACTCTCCTTTACACCTATTTCTCTAATTTGCATGAAATCATGGAATTAATAGAACCTCCACACTTAGTACCTCTATACATTGATATGAATAATACATTCAGTATTGAAAAAATTTTGTTCAACATTGCAAAATGACATCTATTTACTTTTCTCTCACTTCTTTGCCCATCAATTCTATTGAACTATTTTTAAAATCCTACAGTCATTTTAAGGCATTCTTATATTGAGTCTCCACAAATAGAGATGTCATGGAATATTGTATCATTAGTATTAAACTATCAGTTTGACACCAGACTTAATATTTATATAGGCATAAATTGGAGGTGCAGGTTGTTGATAAAGTATATGCATATGGATATCTACGTATTCATGTATGCTTTTAGCATTGACTTAAGGGAAAGGGCAAATATTTAAACAAAAGTGAATCTGGCCCAGCCAGTGTTGCTCAGTGGTTGAGCATTAACCCAAGAACCACAAAGTCATAGGTTCGATTCCTAGTTGGAGCACATGCCCAGGTTTCAGGCTTGATCTTCAGTAGGGAGCATGCAGGAGGCAGCCCGATATATGATGTTTCTCTCTCATCGATGTTTTTTATCTCTCTATCCCTCTCCCTTCCTCTCTCTAAAATCAATAAAAACATATTAAGATTTTAAAAAGTGAATCTGAACCTCAGAATTCCTTAGTAACGTATTAAATCATAATTTCATGAAGTAAAAAATTATGAGTAGCTAAAACTAAAGTTGTGACATAACTTACAATATATTTTTTGGTATTTCTTTAGACCATCTGAAGAAGGAACATTAAATGGTGAGTCCATGTTGTAGATTTATTATGAAAAAAGTGAGGATCATATATGATTTATTATAGCAAGTACTACATTATCCTAAAATTTTAGAGTGTGTTTTAAAAAGACAATGCAATACAAAGTTCTTCCCTCAACTAGCTTTTCTTCAATATAGATGTTTCACAAACACATGAAGTCACCGTGTGAATGATGACCTTTTTACTACCACCCTCCCTCTTCATCCCTGCAGCTCAGCCTGTTCCTTTCCTTATATTCCATGTTAGTGAATGATGCTGTTTCAGTTAGGTAGTTAAAACCTGAGTGGGAGTTATTCTTGACCCCCTTGACCTTGTGCTCACAAAGTCCTGTTGTAGTTACCTCCTAAATATGTCTAGAATTTATCTTCCACTATACATCCTCCTTTCAGTTTAGAACTTCATCATTTTTACCAGTAAGCCTTTTATTGAAGTGTACTAGAGGCCCAGTGCATGAAATTCGTGCACAGGGGTTGGGGGTGTCCCTCAGCCCAGCCTGCACCCTCTCCAATCCCACTGGGATCGGGCCTAAACAGGCAGTCGGACATCCCACAATCCAGGACTGCTGGCTCCCAACCACTTGCCTGCCTGCCTGCCTGATTGCCCCTAACAGCTTCTGCCTGCCAGCCTGATCACCCAATAACCACTCCCCTGCCAGCCTGATCGATGCCTAAATGCTCCCCTGCTGGCCCGATTGCCTCTAACTGCCCTTCTCTGACCTGGTCACCCTTAACTGCCCTCCCCTGCTGGCTTGCTTGCCCTTAACTGTCCCCCCTTGCAGGCCTGGTCATCCCAAATTGCCCTCCCCTGCTGGCCTGGTCACCCCTAACTGCCCTCCCTTGCCAGCCTGGTTGCTCCTAACTGCCCTCCCCTGCTGGCCTGGTCACCCCCAACTGCCCTTCCTGGCAGGCCTGGTCACCCCCAACTGCCCTCCCCTGCTGGTCCGGTCACCCCCAACAGCCCTCCCCTGCAGGCCATCTTGTATCCACATGGGCGCAGCCATCTTGTGTGTTGGAGTGACGGTCAATTTGCATATTACTCTTTTATTAGATAAGACTAGCATTCCTGTTGCAGGAAGTTTCCTGCAATAGGGCTTCCTATTGCACTCTGTCCTGCCCGCCTGCGCTCCTCCCTTCTCTGCCTGTCCCACCTGTGCTCCTCCCTTCTCCCCCGGCCCTGCCTGTGCTCCTCCCTTCTCCCCCGCCCCGCCTTCTCTGCCAGCCCCACCTGCTCTCCTCCCTTCTCCCCTGGCCCTGCCTGCACTCCTCCCTTCTCCTCCGACCGCTTGCGCTCCTACCTTCTCTGCCAGCCCCACCTGCTCTCCTCCCTTCTCCCCCGGCCCCGCCTGCGCTCCTCCCTTCTCCCCCGCCCCGCCTTCTCTGCCAGCCCCACCTGCTCTCCTCCCTTCTCCCCTGGCCCTGCCTGCACTCCTCCCTTCTCCCCTGGCCCTGCCTGCTCTCCTCCCTTCTCCCCCAGCCCCGCCTGCGTTCCTCCCTTCTCCCTCGGCCCCGCCTGTGCTCCTCCCTTCTCCCCCGACCCCGCCTGTGCTCCTCCCTTCTCCCCCACCCCGCCTTCTCCACCAGCCCACCTGCTTTCCTCCCTTCTCTGCCAGCCTCACCTGTGCCCCTTCTCCTCCGCCCCGCTTGCTTGCTTCTCTGGAGCTTTGCTCCCTTCTGCAGCTCTTGGCTTCTTTCTATGCTGTCTTGATATGCAAATTAACCGCCATCTTGGTTGAGGTGATTTGCATATTCATCCTGATTGGCTGGTTGGCGTGGCTTGGGTGTAGTGAAGGTGTGGTCAATTTGCATATTAGTCTATTATTAGGTAGGGTAATATGTATACAGAAGAGTGCAGATAAGCCTCCATATCAGTGATTTCTCACTAAGTAAGCATACCCATGTAATCAGCCCCCAGATCCCGAAACAGAATATTGCCGATATTTCAGCTCCTTGTGTCCTCTTGTTAGGACCCCTCTCCCCAAATAACACAATAGGTTGGTTTGTATGAGTCTGAGAGAGAGTGTGTGTGTGTGTGTGTAGTATATAAATTGAATCATTCAGTATGTACTCTTGTGTCTAGCTTCCTCCTAGTACATGTTTTATGAAATTCATCAGTATTGCTGTGTGTAGTGGTATTTGTGCATTCTCACTACTATACACAATTTCCTTGTGTGAAAATACTGAATTTACTTATCTATACTATTATTTGATGGGCATTTCAGTAGCTTCCAGTGTGTGGCTATTATGAATAGTGTTGTTAGGAGCATTCTTGTTTATGTTGTTTGGGAAATATGCCTAGGAATGGAGTTGCTAGGTAGTAGGGTATGCGTATGTTCACATTTAGTGCCAAATAGGTTTCCCAAGTGGTTGTGCCAGTTTGTCCTCCCTTCAGTTCTACCTTCTAGTCTGTCACCAAAATGATTCTTCTGAAAGATCTGATCTTGTCACTCCTCTGCTTTACATTTTCCTCACTGTCATTGCACAAGGCCCAGTGTCCTTTCTTAGTACAGTATATTTGGCTCTTAACAATTTGGTATTCCTTGCTTTTATAGCTTTACCTCCTATAGCTATGCCTATCTTCTTGCTCATTAATTTACAATCTTGGTTACATATCTGAATACTTGTGGAGAATCATTTGTATGATGATGTATACCTACAGAATTAGAATAATTTGGAGTGAGCTCTGGGTAGGTGTATGTTGGAAAAAACCCTACAGACGATTTTTATATCAGCCTTCAAACTCTCTTAAACTAGGAGGCGTTTGGTACCCCCTGCTCTATAGTCCTATTTTGTGTGTATGTACTTATGTATATACTAGAGGCCCAGTTCACGAATTCGTGCATGGGCGGGTTCCAGAGTATTGGGGGCCCATCGGGGCCTGGATCAGGCCGCAGTGCACGTCATAGCCACCAGTTGTTCTGGTCGTTCTGCCATTCTGGTCGCTGGGCTTTTACATATATAGATACTATATACTTATCACTTAGCATTAAAACTTTTGACTAACCTCCATCTGCAAGACAATAGGTTATTTTTTCATTTATATTTTAGAAGCTTAACACATAGCATATTCCACTTATTTTCCATCTTTCTCACTACAGTTAAAAAGTAAAGCCCTCAATTGAATTTAGAGATGGAGGGGCTTTTTTTCATGTTTCACATTACAGAAATTCATCTTTTCATGGTCATTACACTAAAGTAGTTACATGGCCACAGGCCCCAGCCCCCAAAGGTCCAAAACTGAGAAATATTTCTCTTTTTGAGCATGGGGTATAGAAGCATGCATTTAGGACAGGAGAGTGTGAAGCATGTGCTTTTTCTCTCCAGGTGTCTGAGGTCACATTTACCACTAATCTGACATAGTGAAATGGGGTAAGATGGCACATGATGGACATGTTTCGTTGTTTTTTATGCTTTTGTGAAGAGAGAGATTACATGAAGGAAACTTGGGATGATTGTATGAGAATATCTGAGCAAAAATTTATGCTGCATTAGTACCTTTAAAAGGGTCTCATTTGTTTGATGTTTTAGGTCTTGCTTCTCCATTTAAGGCAGTTATGGATACACATTACTATTACTCAGGTCAGTAACATTAAAAACAAAATTTAATAATATTTTTAGCTTTCAGGTATTTCATTTTTTCTCTCTCATTTTTATGCAGCTGTGGAAAGAAATAACTTGATGAGATTATCCCAGAGCATTCCATTTACACCTGTGCCTCCAAGAGGTAAATCCAAAAAGTTAAATAAAGGGGAAAAATCAATCCTCCATTAATATATGATTTTTAGTTATAACATGGAACATGGGTGTTAATAGACGAATCACACTAAGAAGTGTTGATTTCATATAAATGTAATTAGCCTGACTACTACAAGAGTCAGGTATGTATCAAAAGTATTGAATTTCTGTTTTTTGTATTTCCAGAAGCAGTGGTGTACTCTAATTCAGATAATTCATTGTCTAGTAATGAAAGCATAGATAAATTGACATCACAGGGTTTGTGGAACAGACACTTCTAACCTCTTGTTGTATACTAATCTGGTCGCTTTCTAAAAGTTTGTTGCCCTTTATAAAACTACAACTTAGCTCATTTCTTTTATTCCTTACTTTATCTTAACCAGATACCTTTCAGTTTTTATTCTCCGTTGTCATTTTTAAAGTGTCATAATTTGACCTCAAAATGTATTCATGTTGCAGGTGAGCCCGTCACAGTGTATCGCTTGGAAGAGAGTTCGCCCAGCATATTGAATAACAGCATGTCTTCTTGGTCACAGTTAGGCCTCTGTGCCAAAATAGAGTTTTTAAGTAAAGAAGAGATGGGAGGAGGTTTACGGAGAGCTGTCAAAGTACAGTGTACCTGGTCAGAACATGATATCCTCAAATCAGGGCATCTTTATATTATCAAATCTTTTCTTCCTGAGGTGATTAACACATGGTCAAGTATTTACAAAGAAGATACAGTTCTACATCTCTGTCTTAGAGTAAGTGCTGATGAATGCATAATGGTGGAACATTATGTTTTCACTTCTAAAGTATAATAAACCAAATAAAATCTTAGTGGTAATATTGAACAAGGGTTTGTTTTTTCTATTCTGTAGGAAATTCAGCAACAGAGAGCAGCACAAAAGCTCACATTTGCCTTCAACCAAATGAAACCCAAATCCATACCATATTCTCCGAGGTAAGTCTTTAAATTTTTCTGGGATATATAAATGTTATGTGGATAGCATTCTCTTTTGACCTTATTATTGATGTTGAATATGTAATTATTTGCTTTATTTTAAAGATCAATTAGAACTTTTTAAATAAAACTACTAGTAATATCTGTAACTATTTTTCATAAGGTTCCTTGAAGTTTTCCTGCTGTATTGCCATTCAGCAGGACAGTGGTTTGCTGTGGAAGAATGTATGACTGGAGAATTTAGAAAATACAATAATAATAACGGTGATGAGATTATTCCAACTAATACACTGGAAGAGATCATGTTAGCCTTTAGCCACTGGACTTATGAATATACAAGAGGGGAGTTGCTGGTACTTGATTTACAAGGTAAATCGATTGAAATATCGCTGAAGTGATATTGTGCAGTAGGTTCTCAGCTATTCATGTGTTATGAATAATGTACAGAAATCTGCTAATTTATAGGTAGATAAAATCTTAGGTCAGTAGAATCTGTTTTAAAAACAAGTCAATAACAGCCATAGCATATAGCCATCAGAGCCCTGAATCGTGGTATATGCCTATCTTAATTGTTATTTAGGTAATAGAGATATTTTGATAAGCAAAAATACCCTATTCTGCTCTTATATGTGTAGCCTTACTCTTTTAAAAGTATGAAGACTTTCTTTAAAACACAAGTATATCTATTGTTCCTGGTGTTACGTTTTATCTCTCACTGTGAACTAAACTACCTAAATATTTAGTGGCTTAAAACAAAATATTTGGTGGCTTAAGACAATCATTTTATTTGCTTGTAATTCTTTGGTTGGGGAATTTGGATGGGGCGTAGTGGGGATTGCTTATCTCTGTTGTTCCCCCAGAGGGTTTGAATGACTGGATACTAGCTTGCCTAGCTTGACTGGAGTCAAATGCCTGAGGTCTCTGTTTAGTGACAGCTGAATTTGTCAGTACTCCACCAAGTGACTAGCTTATTTTGCTTTCTCATAGCATCACAGTTTCAGGTAGCTAGACTTCTTTCATGGTAGCTGGTTTCTTCCAGAGAGAAAGCAGAAACTCTTAGAGCCAGGCCAGACCTGGCCCAGATTCCTCCTACCACATTTTACTGCTCAGGACAAGTAATGAGGACAGCCCAGATTTAAACCAGCACTTGATCAGTGGAGCAGCATGTTAAAAAACAAACAAAAAATGTGGCTTGGAGAGGGCAGGTTTGCTCAATGTAATGTCAGTGCAACTTCATGGTAGGGCCAGAGGAAAGTAAAACAGCAAGTTTCCAGCTCTACCTAGATGATAGTTTTACATTATAGCTTTTTAAAGTATATTGATTTCAGAGAGGAAGGGAAAGGGAAAGAGAGATAGAAACATCAGTGATGAGAGAGAATCATTGATTAGCTGCCTCCTGCATGCCCCCTACTGGGATCCCACCCACAACCCAGGCATGTGCCCTGACTGGGAATCGAACTGTAATCTCCTGGTTGACCGTTGCTCAACCACTGAGCCACCCCAGCTGGGTCACTGTCTTATTCTTTATGTTATCTGAAACTTTTTTAGGAAGTTATATTCATACAGAGTGGGCCAAAGTAGGTTTACTGTTTTTTTAAATGGCCTATAGATTATGCCTCTATGACCTTAGTTTTTCTTTGCTAAATGAAGTGCAACAGTGGCAGATCGTGTAGACCTTTTGTATAAGCAGATATTTGTTTGCAACCTTGGCCATGTTGCATCAGAAGCTGGTGCCATCAGGAGCATACCTACCAACTCTTGATGCTTAACTGAGTCACAATTGCAGGAGCTGTGTTCTGGGTGCAATGTTGAAGTCAAGCTATGAGACAAGCTATGAAATATCAAGAGAGAAAAACTACACTCTTTTGAGTAATTTAACGTTATTTAAATGCTGCTATAAAATCTCATGATTATTTTTATTATGCAAATGTCAATATTTCATCAATCATAATATAAATTAACTTTTTTACATATACGTATAAAGGCGTGGGTGAAAATTTGACTGACCCATCTGTGATAAAAGCGGAAGAAAAGAGGTAATAAATTTTAATAAGTTTATTAAGACAATTTCATAATTTCAAGTTCTACATTTCTACTTGTATAAACTAACCTTGTTTTATTTAAACTACCAATGCCATAGATCCTGTGATATGGTTTTTGGCCCAGCAAATCTAGGAGAAGATGCAATAAAAAACTTTAGAGCCAAACATCACTGTAATTCTTGCTGTAGAAAGCTTAAACTTCCAGGTAAACATTTTCTTGATCAATATAATGTATAAATTGTTAGTAAAACTTGTTACTGCAATACTTTATAAGGCCAGAGCCACAAATATATGATGTTGGCTATAAATTAATCTATGCTTTCTTTCTTTATAAAAACACAAAGTTTATTCATTTAATATATATTTATTATGTGTGTGCTAGAGCCAGAAATTGTGCTAGATGTTGATAATACTACAATAGGGAACTAGACAAGCATGGTCCCTGTCCTCATTGGAGTTTAGTCAGATCTTGAAAACTGACAAGAGTTACAGGACTGTCATAAATGCCAAGCAGAAAAAAGAGAACAGGTAAGCACATCACCTAATACAAACCTAGAGGTCAGGGAATGCTACCAAGGGAACTGACAGTTTTGTCTAAAACTGAAGGAGGAATCCATCCATGTTTCTATCTCTCCATTCATCTCCCTTCCCCTCTCTCTTAAAAAAAAAAAATAATAAAAAATTCTAACAACTTTATAAACAAACATGGAATACTCTTTTCCCAACTCCTGTCAAAGAGTTGGGAAAAGAGTATTCCATGAAGACTTTTAAGTTAGCCTGTCAAAGAGTTGGGAAAAGAGTATTCCATGAAGCAGGAATAGGAACTACAGATACAGTTGGGATAGTAACTTTATCTTTGTATTTGAAGAATTACAAGCTATTATTGAATTATAAGTTACTAGAGGCCCAGTGCATGATTGAATCATGCATGTGTAGGGTCCCCTACATGCTTTTGCTTTCGATCGCGGGGGAGCTGGGTGCCTGTCTGCTGGTGCACCAGGCCTTTCAGAAGCCTCCACCGCGCCGGAGGCTTCCGAAAAGCTTGGTGCCAGAGCGGACAGGCATCCAGCTCCCACGCTTTCAATCGCAGGGGAGCTGGGTGCCTGTCCGCTGGTGCACCAGGCCTTTCGGAAGCCTCCGGCTCGGCGGAGGCTTCCAAAAGACCTGGTGCCGGAGCAGACAGGCACCCAGCTCCCCCGCTTTTGATGGTCCGCGGCAGGACGTGAGCTCGCTGCCCCAGAGGCCCCTTCTGTTCCGCAGCACAGCCATGGCGCAGACGCTGAGCTTGCGCTGCCTCTGGCGACACGAGCTCAGCACGTCCCGCTGGCCCAATCGGCTACCCCAGCCACCCCGAGTCCTGCCCCCTGCGCCTCCCACTGGCCAATCGTGGGTGTAGTGGAGTGATGGTAATTTACATAGTACCATTTTATTAGGATAGTATAAACCAGTGGTTCTAACATTTTGGTGTGCATCACAATATCTTGTGGAACTTTTTAAAAATTACAGATTCCTGGGATTCACCCTTACGCTACATTTTTAAAAGTCCCTCTCATTATAAGCAATAATGTAGTCACTGAAAGCTTGGACTTGGGAGCCAGACTGCATAGTTCAAGAAAATACCTATATTATAATATCTTTTTTGTTGATTTCAGAGAGGAAGGGAGATAGAGACAGAAACATTAATGATGAAAGGAATCATTGATCGACTGCCTCCTGCACACCCCCTACTGGATATCGAGCACACAACCTGGGCATGTGCCCTTGACCGGAATCAAACCTGGGACTTTTTAGTCCACAGGCTGATGCTCTGTCCACTGAGCCAAACCAGCTAGGGCAGAAAATACCTATATTATAGAGGCTTTTCTTTTTTTCATATACCTTATATCCTGCAATCCTATAACCTTGCTAAACTCACTTAGTTCTAAATTTTTAGGAAGTTTTTGTTTGTTTATAAAGTTGTTAGAATTTTCTGTGTAGACAGTAAATAGGTTTTTTTGGGGTAGGGGGTTAAATGTTTTGATTTTTTATTTATTTTTTTTTTTAAGAGAGAGGGGAAGGGAGATGAATGGAGAGATAGAAACATGGATGGATTGACTGCCTCTGGCACGCCCCCTACCAGGGATTGAGCCCCCAACTAGGGCATGTGCCCTGGCCCGGAATCGAACCAATGAATTCTGGGTCATGGGTTGATGCTCAACCACCACGCCATACCAGCTGGGTAGTAGATACAGTTTTATTACAGCCTTTCCAACCATTTTACTTTTCTTAAATAGGAATAATGTGAGTAGCCACCTTGCTTTTCTTCATAATCTTAATGGGAAAGCATTCAGTCTTTTACCATTAAGATGATGTTAACTGTAAGGATTTTGTGGATGCGCTTTCTTGGGTTGAGGATATATTCTACTACTACTTGTTTCTTGAAAATGCTTATCCTGAATCGATATTGAATTTTGTTAGATATTTTTTCTGCATCTATTTATGTGACCATTTGGTTTTCCTTCTTTAATTGGTAAATAATACATGGATTAATTTTTGAAATGTTGAACCAGTCTTGCATTCCCAGGAGACACTCCACTTTATCATGATAAATTATCTTTTTTATGTATTTCTGGATTCAGTTTGCTAATATTTTCTTGAGAATTTTTGTCTCTGTTCATGAAGAATATTGATCTATGGCTTTTTTTTTTCTTGTCTGTCTTGTTTTGATATCTAGGTAATAATAACCTTAAAAATAAGTAGGAAGTGTTCACACCTCTTCTGTTTTGGGGGTACAGATTATATGGAATTGATATCATCCTTACTTTAAATGTTTGGTAGAATTGTCTAGTGAAATCATCTAAGTCTGAAGTTTTCTTTGTCAGATGGTCTTTAAGATTTTTTAAAAATAAATGTATGACTGTTGAGGCTATCAGTTTTGTTTTTTTTAATATATTGATTTTTTTTTCAGAGAGGAAGGAAGAGGGATAGAGAGTTAGAAACATCAATGAGAGAGAAACATCGATCAGCTGCATCTTGCACACCCCCTACTGGGGATGTACCTGCAACCAAGGTACATGCCCTTGACCGGAATCGAACCTGGGACCCTTGAGTCCGAAGGCCGACGCTCTATCCACTGAGCCAATCCGGTCAGGGCTATCAGTTTCTTTTTGAGTGAATTTTAGTAGTTTGTGTCTTTCAAGGAATTGGTTAATTTAATTTAAGTTGTCAGATTTATGGCCAAAGTTGTTTATATTACCTTATTTTTTTAACTAGAGACCTGAGGCCTGGGAGGGATCGCAGGAGCGCTCTAGGCAGTGTTTGGCCCGTCTTGCTCAGTCTCAATGGGCCAGACCCCAGCAGTAAGCTAACCTACTGGTCTGAGTGTCTGCCCCCTGGTGGTCAGTGCATGTCATAGCAAGCAGTTGAGTGGCCTTAGCATGTCATTAGCATATTATACTTTGATTAGTTGAACAGACAACTGGACACTTAGCATATTAGGCTTTTATTATATAGGATGTCTGTGGTGAGTTACTTCTTTCATTATGGTAATGCTTTTGGTTTCTTGGTCAGTCTGTTTAAGGTGTGTCAATTTTATTGATATTTCAAAGCACCAGCTTTTGTTTTTATTGTTTTACTCTTATTTTCTGTTTCCTATTTCATTGATTTATTCTCTTTATTATTTCCATCTTTCTGTTTTCTCTGTGTTTACTTTGTTTTTCTCTAGTTTTTTAATGTTTATTATTGATTTAGATTGGAATTGGCTTGGATTATTGGTTTGAGACCTTTTTCTTTTTATATATATATATTTTTTTATTGATTTCAGAGAAGAAGGGAGAGGGAGAAGGAGATGGAAACATCAATAATGAGAGAGAATCATTGATCAGCTGTCTCCTTCACACCCCCAGCTGGGGATTGAGCCTGCAATCCAGGCATGTGCCCTGACTGGGAATCGATGCTCAACCACTGAGCCACCAGGCGAGACCTTCCTTTCTAACAAAACAATTAGTGCTACAAATTTCCCTCTAAGCATTGTGTTAGCTGCATCCCATAAATTTTGGTAGGTTTTATTTTCTTTAAAATGTTTTTTATTTCTCCTGAGACTTCCTCTTTGAAGTATGGATACTTAAAAGTGGTGTGTTGTTGTTTTTTTAGTTCTCAAATATTTGTAAATTTTCTGGTTATCTTTCTGTTGTTGATTTCTTGTTTAATTTCATTATGATAAGAGAACATACTTTACCTGATTTCAGTTTAAAAAAACAACCTTTACCATATATAGCCTCTCTGATGAACATTGCATATCCACTTGAAGAAAATATTCTATTGTTGGGTGGTGTATCTATAAACGTTAATTAAAGAGCCCTGGTCGGGTAGCTTAGTTGTTTAGAGCATCATCCCCATATGCCAGAGATATCTGGTCAGGACACATACAAAAATCAACCAATAAATGTATAAATAAGCGGAGCGACAAATCTCTCTCTCTTTTTTTTCTCTCTTTCTCTCACATATATCAGTAAATTTAAAATTTTTTAATGTTTATTGAGGAAAGTTTTTTTGATAGTGTTCAGGTTTTTTATATTCTTGTTGATTTTCTGTCTAGTTCTGATTACTTAGAGACTTCATTTCTAATTATAAATGTGGATTAATTTGTTTTGCCATTCACTTCTAGTTTGTCCTTCATATGTTTTGAAGCTTTGTTCTTAGGTGCATACACATTTACAGTTCTTATTCTTCTTAGTGAATTGATTATTTTTGTCATTATGTAATGTCGTGGTAATTTTTTTTTGTTTTTAAGTACTGTGTCTGATATTAACATAATATTCTAGCTATCTTTTTTTGTTGTTGTTGTTAATCCTTACCCGAGGATATTTTCCCTATTCATTTTTTAGAGAGAGTTGAAGGGAAGGAGAGAAGTAGAGAGAGAAGAAGTGTGAGAGAGATACATCTATTGGTTGCCTCCCACACACACCCCAACTGGAGCCTGGAATTGAACCTGCAACCGAGGCATGTGCCCCTGACTGGGAATCGAATGCTCAACCTTTCAGTGCATCGGCCCACGCTCTAACCACTGGAGCATACTGGCCAGGTCTCTAGCTGTCTTGGTTAATGGTTTCATCAGATGTCTTTCCCAATTTTTTACCTATATATATTGATTACATTTAAAGTGAGTTTCTTGTAAATAGCATATAGTTGGGTCCTGTGTTTAATGTTTTTTGATCTCTGATAATTTCCATCTTTTCACTGATGTTTTAGAACCTTTATATTTAATGTAATTGTTGATGTGGTTAGTTTTAGACCTGCTGTTGTGTGTGTGTGTGTGTGTGTGTGTGTGTGTGTGTGTGTGTGTGTGTGTTTTCTGATTGATACCTGGTTTGTGTTTTTGGGTGGTGAGGTCTGCCTCTCTGTTTTAATATTCTATATTTTTATCTTTACATTTAGTATTTTGCTGATCGCTTTTATTTTCTTTATCTAGGAATGTGTATATTTTTGCCTTCATTTCTGTAGGATATTTTCACTGGATCTAGAATTTTAGGTTGACACTGCTTTCTATTTAAGCACTTAAAAAATATTCTGGCCCTGACCGGTTTGGCTCAGTGGATAGAGCGACAGCCTGCGGAGTCAGGGGTCCCAGGTTCAATTCCGGTCAAGGGCATGTACCTTGGTTGCAGGCACATCCCCAGTAGGGGGTATGCGGGGGGTGCGGGGCAGCTGATAGATGTTTCTCTCTCATTGATGTTTCTAACTCTCTCTCCCTTTCCCTTCCTCTCTGTGGAGAATCAATAAAATATATTTTTAAAAATATATATTCTGCTGCCTTCTGGCCTCTATTACTCCTGATGAAAACTTTACAGTCATTTGAATTGTTCTTTCCTTATAGCTTCTTTCAAGGTTATTTCTTTGTCTGTTTTTCAGCATTTTGATTCTGATTCATCTAGTTGTAGCTTTCTATGAGCTTATTCTGCTTTAGGTTTATTTAGCTTCTTGAATTTGCATATTTATGATCCTTATTGAATTGGGGGAGTTTTTAGCTGTTAGTTCTGCAAATATTTGTTCTTCATCAGTCTTTTCATTTTTTTTCAAAGTTCTAATATCCCATAATAAGAATATTAGAACTTTTGATATTGTCCCCTAGGAACTTGAGACACTGATTTGCCTCTGGTTACATGATTAGTCAACAGCATTATCAGGGCTTGAATTATAATTGTGTTTTTCTCCATTGTTCTTTGTATACAGTACAGCTACAAATACATTTGCATTCCCTAAGTTCATCCTGGCATAGGTTTGATTGCAAAATTTATCAAAAATTACTCATGCAGTAGCAAATATATACTTGGGATAATTGAATATAAGCTGTTACTCAAATTAAAAATGAACAGTTCATATTCTAAAGGACAGTTCTATTTTATATGGAGATAAAAGTATAAGGGTATATACATGACTGTGGTTAGTTTCAATTATAAATGTGATATTACTGCATTCAGTTTTCCAGTTCTGCAACTATTATATTATCCTATATAATAAAAGGGTAATAAGCAAATCGATCAAACAGCAGGTTCTGGATCAAACGACCGGTCGCTATGACATGCACTGACCACCAGGGGGCAGGCACTCAACACAGAAGCTGTTCCCTAGTGGTCAGTGCACTCCCACAGCGGGAGCACCACTCAGCCACGAGCTGGGCTGACAACTGGCAAGCACAATGGCCTACCTCTGTGGCAGTGCTAAGGATGTCCAACTGTGGCATCTTAGTCACAGGGAGCAGGCCTAAGCCATCAGTCAGACATCCCTCAAGGGCTCACAGACTGTGGGCTGGGGGACCCCCACCCCACCCCCATAAGTGCACAAATGTCGTGCACCGGGCCTCTAGTATGTCTATAACTTTCTAAGTGATTTCATTCTATCCCATAGCTATAAATGCCGTCTACATACTAATAGACCAAATTTAACTGAAGCCTTAACTTCTCTCTTGAGCTCCTAATTCTATATTGTTTACTTCATTTCTACTTGCATACCCTAAAGCATCTTTATAAGTAACATGTTCAGTCTAGAAATTTCAACTTTTATTTTCCACCCTTGCTCACAAAACTCTGCTTCTCCATTTAATTAATGGTTACCCTAGTTGCTCAGAACCTAAAAGCTAGCCAATTCCTTTTTTCTCTCACCTTTCATAGCCAATCTGACAAAGTCTGTCTACTGTAATTCTGAAATCTCCATGAAACTATCAATTTCTCTTCATCTTCAGTTGCCACCATTTGTTTCCTGGATTCTTGCCAATTGCCCCTAACAGGACTTCATGGGACAGAATAGTCATTTAAAATAAATCTGATTCTGTTTCTCCCTTAACACTGCTTAATAGCTTCCAGTGCATCTTCATTGTAATCTGTACTTTCTACCATAGCTTGCATCCCATAAGTCTGGGGTCAGGAAACTTTTCTGTAAAAGGCAAGGTAGCAAATATTTTAGGCTTTGTGAGCCATATGGCCCAGGTCACAGCTACCTAGTTCTACCATTGTAGTGCAGAAATAGCCATGGACACTCTAAAGAAATTATCCTGGCTTCATTATTTGGTAAATAAAACTATTTACCAGAAATAGCCAGCCACATTTGGTCCACAGACTATCTATATATATATATAAAAGCCTAAGTGACCATCGCAACCCAACAGACGACTGAAAAGGCTGTGTGGGCGACTAGGCCGGCAGGGGGGTTAGTGAGGGGCGACCAAATGACCGATCAGCGGGCTCTGTGGGGTGACCAGGCTGGTGGGGGGGCAGTGAGGAGTGACCAGGCCGGCGGGGAAGGGGCGACCAGGCTGGCAGGTGGGGGCAGTTAGGGCTAACTGCCCCGTGGGGCGGGCAGTTAGGGGTGACCAGGCTGGTGGTGGGGGGGGGGGGTAGGGCAGTTAAGGGTGATTGGGCCTGCGGGCAGAGGCAATTAGGGGTGATCAGGCCAGCGGGGGGAGGTAGTTAGGGGCGATCAGGCCGGCAGGGGGGTCAGTGATGGGTGATTAGGCCAGCAGGCAGAGGTGGTTAGGGGTGATCGGGCTGGCAGGCAGGTCAGTTGTTAGGAGCCAGGGTCCGGGGATTGTGAGAGGGATGTCCGACTGCCGGTTTAGGCCCAATCCCTGGGATTGGGCCTAAACCGGCAGTCGGACATCCCCCAAGGGGTCCCGGATTGGAGAGGGTGCAGGATGGTCTGAGGGGACCGTGCCCCCCCCCCCCCGTGCATGAATTTCGTGCACTGGGCCTCTAGTCTATAATAATAAAAGTGTAATATGCTAATTAGACTAGACAGCCGAATGACCTTCTGGACGAAGCTGGGGCTGTGAGGGCTGAGCCCCTTGCACAAATTTCATGCATCGGGCCTCTAGTAGTTTTATAACCCTTGTCCATTAACTGCTGCTTGACCTCATTTTGCACTAGTTTTCCCCTCATTCACTACATGCAAACCATGCTGTTTTCTTGCCATTCTTTGAACACACCAAGTTCCTTTCCTTCTTACCGTCTGCAGCTAGCCTCCCTCTGCCTACAACACTCCTCCTGAAGCTTTGATAGTCATTTCTCAGTATTCAGGCCTTTACTTAGATGTTGCCTCCTATGGCTTTTCTGACTCGCCCTAAAGGAATCACCTTATACCATCTCTAATGTGGCCTTCATCACACTGTTTTCTTTAAGCACTTGTTACTACTTATAATTCTGTCATTTTTCTTTTTGTTTTTCTTTATCCACTAGAAAATAAACTCCATGAGAACAGGGACCTGGTCTGCCTTGTTCATTTCTATGTTTCCACACTCAGACAAGTTACTCATGGTCAGAGCATAATAATTATTTGATGAATGAATGATTTCATTTTTATGTTTATATATTTTGTGGCTTTTGAATTTATAACAATCTGGTAGAAAATAAATCTGGCATATTTAGATGAAAATTGATATAGAAATGTTCTTAATTTTCCATTTCTAAGAAATACTGACCTTTTTTCTCCTTTTTTGTTGTTGGGGTGGTGAATATAGACCTGAAGAGGAATGACTATACACCTGATAAAGTTATATTTCCTCAGGATGAGCCTTCAGATTTGACTCTTCAGCCTGGAAATTCCACCAAAGAATCAGAATCAACTCATTCTGTTCGTCTGATGTTATAACTGAATCATTGGTTTTGCCTACAACTCACAACAATGTTACTGTGTCACTTTTCATTCAGGAGGAAATTGTTTGGTAATACAGAAAAGTGTGTCCAAATTGAATACTGTACTAGTTCTGGAACAGTTAAAAGGTCAAATCTTTTTTGTTTTTGTTTTTCGTTTTTTCACCAATTAAACTAGTCAGTCAGAAACTCCCTATAGGATACAGCTAGCTAGCAGCTGTTAAAATTTAAAGGTAAAAGAAAATTAGTATTTGTAACTTCTTAAAAGCAGAGGACTTTATTTGACTTTGTTCTGATGAGGGTGATCTCTCTCATGTAGTGCAATACCATTAACCAAAGTTAGGTGTCAGTGCAGATGTTACTTGCTGCTGCTTGACTGCCATTCAGCTACCGAAATGAAGCAATCACCCAGCCTTTGGGTTAAATGGCACTCAGACATCTTCCTCAGTGTGTTTTAGGGTGTTAGTGATGGTTCACTAGTTTGCAGCTAGATGCTTTTTGGCCATAGGAAAGGTGATGACTTGTTATAATTCTAGATCCACAGTTAAAAAAAAATAAAAATAAACCCAAGCATTTTCTAAGAGAGACTTTATGAATCAGGGTTAGGTTCCATAATTAAAGATAGAGCCAATTTTTTGTCAAATAGAGCCGAAATTGTGCAGAAGTATAAGTGGGTTTTTTAAGCATTGTTTTATGAAGTTATTATAAGTAGAAGAAAGCCACGTAGACTTCTTTAACCTAAATATATCAAAGGAGAAACTTAACTCATTGTTCAAGAGAAGTTACCTTGTGAGAAAAGTTAAAGTACTTTTTTACTATTTATAGTTCTAGTGGCAACCTGGAAGTTACATATTTCTCCAAAGATTATGTTGACCAGTATATCAAATCAGAATGTAAACATGAACTCTTGCATATATTTAAAATTGTGTAAAAGTAACCAAACATGAATTTTTTTGTGGTACTTATTTAAGAAATTGAGTTAGATTATCATGTCGGGAGATTGCAATGCAACTTTATGCTAATAAAATGTAATTTAACTGCCCCAGATATTGTTGAATCCTCAACAACAAGAAAAGCTTTTCATCTGACTAAAGTTTTATGCTTTGATATTTTTTTTCATTTTGTTTTGTTTTCCTAGGTACTAATTTTAATTTTTATTGGGAGAGAGCAGTGTAAATCTTACTTGTATTCAGTAGTGTATCTCATAGATACAGACAAGGCAAGAAGAGAAATAAACTGTTAAAATAAGTGTTTAATATTGATGGGGGGAGAAAAATGTATTAAAAGATATTATACTATATACATTTTGTATATCATTAAATCTTTAAAAGAAATTAAATTTATTCTTGTTTACAGATGTTTAGTGAGTTTAATCATTCTGAAAAAGTATCTATTTTCAGTATTTGTTTTCAGAGTATCAGTTTTTTTAAATGAACCATTTGCACACCTATGCTTTTTGATCCCCTGTCCTATACAATGTTTAAAGTGATCTTGGTTTCCTGCTGTGTTGTTTTTCATCTGTTCATGTTTTGTCAGAAAACGGGGATATAGGTTATCTGCTGATTAACTTTATGTTGATTATTTTTATAAGATACCTCCTTTTCCACCTTACGGTTGAACTGTGTTGCTTCCATGGGTACCATCTGATGTCTTACCACACTAGATTTTATACTTTGCAGAAGAAAGGACCCTTAGCATCAAACAGCTTGCAGAGCACATGGTTTGTGATAAAGCATACCATTAAAAGAGTTACTTTTAACCCTTTGCACTCGCTTGCTTTTTTCTCGATTCCTTTATTCTAACGCTAACCGTGTCGAGTCACTCGACATCCGAGTGCAAAAGGTTAAAATGTTTTTTCATAATACCAAACTTTCTTGAGGAAGGTAGATCACAATGATATAGTCTGTGTGTTTAAGTCGACAGTCAAGTCAAGAGTACCCAATAAGTAGCTTTTCATCACTTGTAAGAGAGAGGAAGTCTTTATTTTCAGAAAAGGATTCATCTGTGGACAGGGATTTTTTTTTTTTAAATATATTTTATTGATTTTTTACAGAGAGGAAGAGAGAGGGATAGAGAGTTAGAAACGTCGATGAGAGAGAAACATCGATCAGCTGCCTCTTGCACACCCCCTACTGGGGATGTGCCCGCAACCAAGGTACATGCCCTTGACTAGAATCGAACCTGGGACCCTTGAGTCCGCAGGCCGATGCTCTATCCACTGAGCCAAACCGGTTTCGGCTGGACAGGGATTTTTGTGATCTTCAAATAGCAAAATGCATTACATGTTTGTGGTGATTCTGGTATAACAAACCTGTACTGCTAATCATATAAAAGTGTAGCACATACAGTTATGTACAATACACAATATTTGATAATAAACAACTATCAGTTGTATGCTTTTATCATACTCTACCTTTATCATTATTTTAGAGTATACTTTTTCTGCTTAAAAAAAGTTTGCTATAAAACTGTGCCCTGCTACACTGACTGGCAGCAGCCCCATGTATCTTGTGTTCACCGCATCACTTTATTGCATCATGTTCTCTTGTGCTTGATTTAATCTCATGCTGTTTTGTGCAGTGACTTGCAGTACAGGCTTGTAGCCTAGGAGCAGTAAGGGTATGTACCTTGGTTACAGACACATCCATCTCCAGTAAGAGGTGTGCAGGAGGCAGCTGATCGATGTTTCTCTCTCATTGATGTTTCTAACTATCCCTCCCCCTTCCTCTCTGTAAAAAATCAATAAAATACATTAAAAAACAAACAAACTACAACTAAAAGATAAAACAGACATCATCCACAGAAAAGCTGGCTGAGTGGAAATTCTTCAACTGGAAGGAAAGAGAAAAGCACATTGAGACTCAGAGGAGCTGCAAAAGGCTTGAGGTAGGGACACGCAAGCACGGAGAGGACTGACTGCTGAGTGTGTGGCTGGCATTCTCAAGCAGGAGGGAGACGGGAGCCCCCAACTGCGCTGAACTCTAGTTCTGGGCGAGACTGGGAACCCAGAGTCATTCGGGGGGAAACTGGGCTGTCAGGAAAAGAGAAAAGCACACAAGACTCAGGGGACCTGCGGAAGGGAGAGGTCCAGAGGCATGTGCGGAGAGGACTGACTGCTGAGTGCGCGGCTGGCTTTCTCAAGTGGAAGGGAGACGGAAGCTCCTGACTGTGGTGAACTCCAGTTCCGGGCTAGACTCTGGGAACCCAGACCATTCGGGGAGAAACTGGACTGTCTGGCAGCGGGAGAAACTCGAGGGTGGCTTTCTCTCAGAGGTGCTTGCAGCGATTACCGAAGGACACTGAGACCCAGGGACCTCATAGGGCAGGGCTGACAGGAAGCCAAGGCTGTCTGCTCTGTCCTGAGACTCCGCCCCATCCAAGCTGAGCAGAGAGGCTTTTGCAATTAAGAGTGTCTCCAACACGGAAGTTCTCCCAGTGTAGTCACAGCTGATCCTCATAGCCAGTTGGCCTGGAGGTCAATTCCTCCTAGTGATACCAACAACAATCAAGGCTTAACTACAACAAGCTGTGCACACAGTCCACAAAGGGGTGCACTAAGTGTCCACCTCGGGTAACTGGGGAGGCCGACCCACTGGGCCATATAGGACACCTAGCACACAAAGCTACCCTACCAACTCAGGGAAGCAGCGAAAATGTGGAGACAAACATCACAAATGAAAGAAATGGAGGAAAGCAAACAACTGGATATAGATTTCAAAAGCACGGTTATAAGGTTTTTCAAGAATTTCCTAGAAAAGGCCGATAAAATTAGCGAGACCCTCGAGGATATGAAAAAGCACCAACTAGAAATTAAGCATACACTGATTGAAATAAAAAATATTATACAGAGACCTAACAGCAGACTAGAGGATTGCAAGAATCAAGTCAAAGATTTGAAATACAAAGAAGCAAAAAACACTCAACTAGAAAAGAAAAAAGAATCAAAAAATTTGAAGATAGTGTAAGGAGCCTATGGGACAACTTCAAGCGTACCAACATCCGAATTATGGGGGTGCCAGAAGAAGAGAGAGAGCAAAATACTGAAAACCTATTTGAAGAAATAATGACAGAAAACTTCCTCTGCCTGGTGAAAGAGACAAGTCCAGAAGCACACACAACCCCAAACAAAAGGAACCCAAAGAGGACCACACCAAGACACTTCATAATTAAAATGCCAAGAGCAAAAGACAAAGAGAATATTAACCCTTTGCACTCGCTTGCTTTTTTCTCGATTCCTTTATTCTACTTGGGATTTAATTTTTTAAATACCCCAGATTTTACAAAGCGCAGCAGTAGAATAAAAAACGAGTTTCTTTTCATACAAACTTATTTATTTGGATTTTCTTATATTTCAAATTATTGATACATTCAAAGAGTGAGTATAAAAAGAGCTGCTACTGATGCTAACCATGTCAAGTCACACTCGACATCCGAGTGCAAAAGATTAAAAACATCAAGAGAAAAACAGTTAAATACCTACAAGGGAGCACCCATAGGATTGTCAGCTGATTTCTCAACAGCAACTATGCAGGCCAGAAGGGAGTGGCAAGAAATATTCAAAGTGATGAATAGCAAGAACCTACAACCAAGATTACCCAGTAAAGCTATCATTCAGAATTGAAGGTCAGATAAAGAGCTTCACAGATAAGAACAAGCTAAAGGAGTTCATCACCACCAAACCAGTAATGCTGAAAGGTATTCTTTAAGAAGAGGAAGAAGAAGAAAAAGGTAAAGATAAAATTATGTACAACAAATACATATCTATCAACAAGTGAATAAAAATCTGATGAACAGAATAAACTGGTGAATATAATAGAATCGGGCATAGAAAGGGAGTGGACTGACAATTTTGGGGTGTAAGGGGTGTTGGGGTGTGGGAAGAGACTGAACAAAAATCGTACATCTATGGATGAGGACAGTGAATGGGGAGGTAAGGGCAAAGGGTGGGGTGAGAACCAGGTGGAGGGGAGCTATGGGGGGAAAAAAGGAACAATTGTAATCTGAACAATAAAGATTTATTAAATTAAAATTTTTTTGCAGTTTGCGTGAGTCAGGACCTAGATAAGATTCATACATTGCAGTTGCTTGATTTGTCTTTAAAATCTCTTCTATTATACAGGTTTCTCCTCCCATCTTTTCCCCCAATTTATTTTTTGAAGAACCAACTTAATTTTACCATTGCACCAAAAAAATTAAGATACCTAGGTAAAAGACCTTAACGCAGGAAACTACATGACACTGAAAAAAGAGATAGAGGAAGACGTAATCAGATGGAAAAACAGCATGTTCATGGATTGGTAGAATCAACATCATTAAAATGTCCATACTACCCAAAGCAATCTAGATTCAATGCACTCCCCATTAAAATACCAACAACATATTTCACAGCTCCAAAAATTCATCTGAATTAAAAAAGACCCCAAATAGCCACAGCAATCCTGAGAAAGAAGAATAAAGTAGGAGGAATCTCAATACCAGACCTCAAGCTGTATTACAAAGTTACTGTCCTCAAAACAGCCTTTTATTGGCACAAGAACAGACATATAGATCAATGGAATAGAATAGAGAATCCAGATATCGACCCAAACCACTATGCTCAATATTTGACAAAGGAGGCATGAACATACAAGGGAGTCAAGACAGTCTCTTCAATAAATGGTGTTGGGAAAGTTGGACAGATACATGCAAAAAAAACGAAACTAGATCACCAACTTATGCCATACACAAAAATAAACTCAAAATGGATACAGGACTTAACCATAAGACGGGAAATCATAAAAATACTAGAGGAATCCACAGGTGGCAAAATGTCAAGACATATGCCAAAAGAACTTCTTCACTGATACTGCTCCTAGGGCAATGGAAGCTAAAGAGAAAATAAACAAATGGGACTACACCAAAATAAAAAGCTTTTGTACTGCAAAAGAAACCATCAACGAAACAACAAGAAAGCCCACTGTATGGGAGAACATATTTGCAAATGTTATCACTGATAAAGGTTTAATCTCCAACATCTACAGGCAGCTTATACAACTTAATAAAAGGAAAATAAATGATCTAATAAAAAAAAAATGGGCAATGGACCTAAATAGAATCTTTTTGAAAGAAGACAGAAGGAAGGCCAAGAGACACATGAAAACATGCTCAAAGTCACTATCCGAGAGATGCAAATCAAAACAACAATGCGGTACCATCTCACACCTGTCAGAATGGCTATCATCAAATCAACAAACGACAAGTGCTGGCGAGGATAGTGTAAGGAGCCTCTGGGACAATCTCATAGTTCTTTCTAGAGCTGTGAAATATGTTGTTGGTATTTTAATGGGGAGTGCATTAAAGAAAAAGAAACCCTCGTGTACTGCTGGTGGGAATGCAGACTGGTGCAACCACTGTAGAGAACAGTATGGAGTTGCCTAAAAAAAACTGAAAATGGAACTCCCATTTGACCCAGTAATCCCACTCTAGGACTATATCCTAAGAAACTAGAAACACCAATCAGAAAGGATATATGCAACCCTATGTTCATAGCAGCACAATTTACAATAGCTAAGATTTGGAAACAGCCTAGGTGCCCGTCAGCAGATGACTGGATCAGAAAACTATGGTACATCTACACAATGGAATACTATGCAGCCATAAAAAAGAAGGAATTTTTACCATTTGCAGCAACCTGGATGGAATTGGAGAACATTATGCTAAAGTGAAATAAGCCAGTCAATGAAAGAAAAATACCACATGATCTCACTCATTTTTATAATAACATTATAAACTGATGAACAAAAAGATAGATACAGAGGCAATAAAGCATCAAACAGACTGTCAAATTACAGCGGGAAGGTTAGGGATAGGTGGGGGAGATAAGAGATCAACCATAGGTTTTATATGCATGCATATAAGAATAACCAATGGATGCAAAACACTGGGGGGTGAGGACATGTGTGGGAGTGGGGGGGGGGGCAATGGTAAGATATGTACACATATAATACCTTAATAAAAAAAAAAACTTATTTGTTAAAAACTTTCCCACACTCAGAATTTTGCTGATTATTTCCCTGAGGTGTCTTTTTACATGTTTGTTTCCTGTCTATGCCATAAGCTAGTTAATAAGTGTACAGACTTAATCAGATTCAAGATTATATTTTGATAAGAATGCTTCACTGGTGGTGGTATATACTTCCACTAAAAAAAGATTTGCTTGTCTTTTTGATAGTTGCTACCTAGATTTATTAATTAGTCACTAGCTGATGCTCACACTCTCTCTTTCTCACACACTCTCCGTCCCCCTCTCCCACTCTCTCTAAAAATCAATGGGAATCTGGGTAAGGCTGGGTCCCAGGTCCGGGTGAGGCCACGTGCCCCTGGGTCCGGGTGTAGCTGGATCCTGGGTCCTGGTGAGGCCGTGTGCCCCTGGATCCAGGTGAGGCTGGGTCCCAGGTTCAGGTGAGGCCGCGTCCCTGGGTCCGAGTGAAGCTAGATTCTGGGTCCAGGTGAGGCCGTGTGCCCCTGGATCCGGGTGAGGCCGCTCCCCTTGGTCCAGGAGAGGCCACATGCCCCTGGGTCCGGGTGAGGCCATGCGCCCCTGGGTCCGGGTGTAGCTGGATCCCAGGTCCAGGTGAGGCCGTGCGCCCCTGGATCCGGGTGAGGCTGGATCCCGGGTCTGGGTGAGGCCGTGTCCTTGGGTCCGAGTGAAGCTGGATTCTGGGTCCAGGTGAGGCCGTGGGCCCCTGGATCCGGGTGAGGCTGGGTCCCGGGTCCAGGTGAGGCCGCGTCCCTGGGTCCGAGAGAGGCCACGCGCCCCTGGGTCCAGGTGAGGCCATGCGCCCCTGGGTCTGGGTAAAACTGGATCCCGGGTCCAGGTGAAGCCGCGTCCTGGGTCCGGGTGAGGCTGCATCCTGGGTCCGGGTGAGGCCGCGCGCCCCTGAGTCCCGGTGAAGCTAGATCCCGAGTCCAGGTGAGGCCGTGCGCCCCTGGATCTGGGTGAGGCTGGGTCCGGGTGAGGCCACCCCCCTGGGTCAGGGAGAGGCCACGCACCCCTGGGTCTGGGTGAGGCCATGCACCCCTGGGTCCGTATGAGGCTGGGTCCCGGGTCCAGGTGAGGCCGCGCCCCTGAGTCCGGGCGAGACCAAACCAGAGGGAGTCGGGCCTGCATTACCACCATTTGCCCACCATCCAGAGCTGAAAAGTCAGTGCCGACATGTACACAAAAGGAACTGGTGGACATTGAAATTGGGTCTCAAAAGAACTGTTGGTCCAGAAAGAAACTCACTACAGACTGATTCATTTGCCTGTCAGCATAACTATTATTGCTCGTCTCACATTCAGTTCTTATAAGAATATCTCTAGTGACACATGATCTCGCTCATCTAGGGGAAATGATGAACAACATAGACTGATGAACAAGAACAGAACCAGAAACAAGAGACAGTTACCAGAGGACAGCAATTTTACTCCTGGTTATATATCCTAGATCAGGCATCCTCAAACTACGGCCCGCGGGCCACATGCGGGTGTTTTTGCCGTTTTGTTTTTTTACTTCAAAGTAAGATATGTGCAGTGTGCATAGGAATTTGTTCATAGTTTTTTTTAAACTATAGTCCGGCCCTCCAACAGTCTGAGGGACAGTGAACTGGCCCCCTGTTTAAAAAGTTTGAGGACCCCTGCCCTAGAGCATCAACCACCAACCTTCAGGACCTCACGGACCACCAGTGGTCCGTGGACCACCGGTTGGCAACCGCTGTCCTGGTGTTGAAAGTACAGGGGTAATGCCCTGACCAATGTGTCTTGGTTAGAGTATCGTTGCATGCACCAAAAAGTTGTGGATACAATTTCCAGTCAGGGCACATACCCAGATTGTGGGTTTGGTCCCTGATCAGGGCACATACGAGAGGTAACCAATGGGTTCAATGTTCCTCACATCGATGTTTATTGCTCTCATCCTCTATCTAAAAAAAAAAAAAAAAAATCAATGAAAATACTGGGGTGAGCAAAAGTAGTTCCATAGTTGTAATATAAATAATGCAATAGTAAACAATGATGAACTCTATTTTGTATACTCACAACTGTCAATCTGCTTTTTGCCCAGCCCTGAATGTCTACGCCAAATCTTGTACATGAATGCTTATAGCAGCATTATTGATAATAGCCAACAAGAAGAAACAAGTGTCCAGCAGATTAATGGGTAAATGAAATATGGTGTATCCACACAGTAGAATGTTATCTGGCAATAAAAAGCAAGTGCTGATGCTATCTATATTCTACATCTTATGTGCCTTTCAATTCTGTCATTATTGCAAATACACTGCAATGCAAAATGGAGCTGAGCAGAGTTGGACTCTCTTGCTCTGCCCTTTATTTCATGAGTGACCAGCTAATTGAGCAAGTCGCTCTGACAATACTTCCTATTGTTGTGACGGTGCAGTGCCTTAAGTATTAAGCACATAAAGGTATTCAAATCACAGGTCTCCATGCTACCTTCTCTCCTTGGAAGTTCCAATAAGCTAGTTAGTAGGTGTACAGGCTTAGAGCTATGAACCAGGAGGTCATAGAGAACATTCTCAATGATTTTTCTCTTTGCAAAGGAATTTATGATTGTGTAACTTCTTTCACTTTAGTATAGTTAAAATATGAGCACAAGCTTAAGAGATAGGTAGTTGAGTACAATGTGTGTCAAATTGTATAAGTCTGCTCCATATTTATCTCAACATTTGAAGGCACTTTTAAGAGTGAAATTCAGGTGGGGGGAGGAGTGTAAGAAGTAGTCATAAGCATAAATGTGAAACTAAAATATCAAGAGGATTCAAGTAAAGTCACCATACAAGGGCTCAATCATACAAGTGCATGTGTAAGAAAGTCAAAATAATGGAAAATATGTAGGAAGAATTGAAAGGACAATAAATCCAAGTAATTGATAGGGTGTAAGCTATATAAAGACTTTTTTATTTTAAAATATATGTTTGTTTATTTCAGAGAGGGAGAGAGAAACATCAATGATGAACCCAGCCAACGTTGAGCTATGATCTAGGAGGTCACAGTTAAATTCCCCGTCAGGGCACATGCTGGGTTACAGGCTCCACCCCACTAGGGGGGCGTGCAGGAGGCAGCTGATCAATAATTCTCTCATCATTGATGTTTCTATCATTCTCCCTTCCTCTCTGAAATCAACAAAAAAGAGAGAAAGAGAGAAACATCATTGATGTTTCTATCATTCTCCCTTCCTCTCTGAAATCAATAAAAAAACGAGAGAAAGAGAGAGAGATCAATGATGAGAGAATCATTGATCGGCTGCCTCCTGCACTCCCCACACTGGGAATTGAGCCCACAACCCAGGCATGTGCCCTGACTGGGAATTGAACCATGACCTCCTGGATCATAAGTCAATGCTCAATCACTGAGCCACACCGGCGGGGCTTTTTTTTCCTTTATTTTATTTTGTTATTTTGCATCACCATTTATCCCCTCATACCCTCTTACATCTCCACCTCCCCCACATGCAATCACCACACTGTTATCCGTGTCCCTGAATTCTCTTTTTTTATATATATATATTTTATTGATTTCTCACAGAGAGGAAGAGAGAGGGACAGAGAGCTAGAAACATCTATGAGAGAGAAACATCGATCAGCTGCCTCCTGCACACCCCCCACTGGGGACGTGCCCGCAACCAAGGTACATGCCCTTGACCGGAATCGAACCCGGGACCCTTGAGTCCGCAGGCCAACGCTCTATCCACTGAGTCAAACCGGCCTCGGCTGAATTCTCTTTTTTGCTCAATCTGTTACGGGAAACCCCCGATTGGGCTCGGGCAGTCTGTGGTTGTGTCCAATAACGAAGGCAGGGTTGAGTCAGATAAGGCGTTTATTGAGGAGGCCAGCCAACCAAGAAGACAGGGCGCTTACAATCATCCAATCCTGTCTTCCCAGTGAGGTGCGGGGACAGGATCATAAAGGGAAGGGCGAGGGTGAGGCAGCCCTGGAGGTCCGCAGACGTCAGCTTAGTCATCAGGTGATGAGATGATATTTTGACTCCTGGTGGGTCGGTCTGACCCTGCTCATCAGTTCTGCTTGCAGGATTCACAGCTGACTCGCCTCCTTAATCCCTTCACACAGGCCTTGAAAAGAAGACTTAAGAAAACTTAACCCTCTGTTCACATATAGAAGAAACTTAGCCCCCTGGTCCCATAAGTATATGTGATCTAAGATTTAAAATAGGATTATTTTTCACATTAATTCAGGTGCTCTATCAGATTATAGCCCCCCTCCCCACATCAAATCCCTCCACCCCTCTCCCTTTTTCACCCCCTCCACCCCCAACCAGGGCTGTCTGCCAGTTCTATAGTGTGTTTTTACAGTTTGTTCTTTCTCTGACTGGCGTATTTCCCTTAGCATAATGCTCAAATACTGTGAAGTTATTTGTGACGATACCTTGAGGAGACCCAGGCGAGACTGCACTTGAAATTTGTAAGCATGAACTTGAGAGCCTTGGTCCACCGCTCCTCCGTGTTCAGGCGGGTCCTGATGGAGTAGAACTCACCGGCTTCCGGGCCTCCCACCAGGCCGCCCCCAGCGTGGATGGTGTAGGGCATGCAGAGGGCCGGCTCTCCCTTCTCCGCTGCCTCCTTGAACTGCTGCAGGCAGTCCAGGAAGGCCACCATCGCCTCGTCAAACTTGCTGTCCAGCAGAGGGCTCTGCCCGCAGGTGCAGAACAAGGGCAGCGCCGCGGGGGCGTCTGTTAAGGACCTCAGACAGGAGCGCTCTCCGCAGGGGCTGAGCCGGTACCTCTGAAACTGCAGACCCGCTGTGCGAGCCAGGGCCTGGAGCAGCAAGGCCGCGTGCCCCCAGGCTGCGTTGATCTCGCCCCAGCTCACGGGGACCCTGGGGGTGCAGCCCAACCTGCAGCCATTGATGGTGGCCAGGGGGCCGTCACAGCAGATCTCAAACGCGGCCTGGAAGGCGTTGGTTTTCTTCAGCCAGGTGAGCTGGGTCTGGGCGTACAGCAGCCGGGCCTCCACGCTGCGCAGCTCGTCCTGCAGTTCCAGTTGTTGCCACTGCAGCTCACTGAGGTCCCTGTGGGACTGCCTTTCCTGCTGCTCCCGCGTCTCCGTCTCTGCCCGGGCTGCCTCCAGAGCCACACGGGCCCTGTCTCGGTTCTTCTCCAGCTCCTCCAGCTCCTGGACCAGCCTCGCTTCCTCCAGCTCCACGGCCTGCAGCTCCTCCTCCAGTGCCTCCCTTGCGTCCTCACTTACTCCATCCCTGGTCTCCAAACAGCGTTGGTAGTTCTGAATGTCAGACTCCGAGATGCTGAGCTGGGCGTCCAGCTGCTCCAGGAGACTGTCGGTACAGTCCTCACACAGGGGGTGGTCCAGCTCTTCACCGGTGAGGATGTCAAAAACACCCCTCGTGGCTCTCTGGATGCTGCTGAGAGTCCCCACAGGGCCCAGCTCCCCGAGCAGGGTGAAGTTGCTGGAACCCGACCTCGAAATCTCATCCTCACTAAGGATGGTCCAGCCAGAGGCACTCTCCTGCAGCTCTTCAAGGTCTGTCTGCATCCTGGAGGCAGAGCCTTCCTCCGGAGCTGCTCCTGGCTCCCCCTGAGCTGAGGGGAATTTCGAAGCTGCAAGTTCTTGGCTGAGGTCAAGGCCCAAGGCCTCCACGGAACTAGTCAGCTTCAGGGGCCCGCGGCAGAAATGGCACAGGAAGCGGATGGAGGACATGGTGGAGGTCTTGACTTTCCCCGTTGACTCTAAGTTTCCTCTGGCTCCCCTGTTACTCCTCCATTTATACTTTGTAAGGTCCTATAGGGGAGTGAGTTTTAAAATGCATATCTCATCACTCACGCTCCGCCTCAAACCTTACCCTCCCTTAGCAGTCTTAGACAAGGAGTCTTTCTCAGTGGAAAATCCAATCATCGCACATTCTTTAAAATGTTTAAGGCATAGCTTTTTAAAAAGATATCTTTATTGATTTCCGAGAGGAAGAGAGAGGGAGTGAGAGAAACATCAATGATGAGAGAGAATCATTGATCCACTGCCTCCTGCACGGCCTTGACCAGAATCGAACCCGGGACCCTTCAGTCCCCAGAGCCAATGCTCTATCTCACTGCGTCAAACCAGCTAGGGCTAAGGCATATCTTAAGAGTAATCTTTCTACACTTGATCTTAGCCAAAAGGCCGAGAAGAGATGAGAATAATCTTCCTAAAACTAAAATCTGATCATGGTGCCTCCCTCCTTAAAACATTTAATGCCCTAATCTTACCTTAAGATAAGGTCTTAGCATCTTTTTTTTTTAATTTAATCTTTATTGTTCAGATTATTACAGTTGTTCCTCTTTTTTCCCCCCATAGTTCCCCTCCACCTGGTTCCCACCCCATCCTCTTCCCTTACCTCCCCTCCACTGTCCTCATCCATAGGTGTACGATTTTTGTCCAGTCTCTTCCCGTACCCCCCACACCCCTTTACCCCTGAGAGTTGTCAGTCCACTCCCTTTCTATGCCCCTGATTCTTTCATATTCACCAGTTTATTCTGTACATCATATTTTTAATTCACTTGGTTTTTAGATTCACTTGTTGATAGATATGTATTTGTTGTTCATAACTTTTATCTTTACCTTTTTCTTCTTCTTCCTCTTCTTAGAGAATACCTTTCAGCATTTCATATAATTCTGGTTTGGTGGTGATGAACTCATTTAGCTTTTTCTTATCTGTGAAGCTCTTTAGCTGCCCTTCAATTCTGAATGTCAGCTTGGCTGGGTAGAGTAGTCTTTGTTGTAGGTTCTTGCTGTTCATCACTTTGACTATTTCTTGCCACTCCCGTCTGGCCTGCATAGTTTCTGTTGAGAAATCAGCTGACAATCGTATGGGTGCTCCCTTGTAGGTAACTAACTGTTTTTCTCTTGCTGCTTGTAATATTCTCTCTTTGTCTTTTGCTCTTGGCATTTTAATTATGATGTTTCTTGGTGTAGTCCTCTATGGATTCCTTTTGTTTGGGGTTCTGTGCGCTTCCTGGACTTGTAAGTCTATTTCTTTCATCAGGTGGGGGAAGTTTTCAGTCATTATTTCTTCAAATAGGTTTTCAGTATCTTGCTCTCTCTCTTCTTCTGGCACCCCCATAATTTGGATGTTGGTACGCTTGACGTTGTCCCAGAGATAACTAGTTTACACTATCTTCAAATTTTTGGATTATTTTTTCTTTTTGCTTTTCCAGTTGAGTGATTTTTGCTTCTTTGTATTTAAAATCTTTGACTTGATTCTTGCATTCCTCTAGTCTGCTGTTGGGTGTCTGTGTAATATTTTTTATTTCAATCAGTGTATGTTTAATTTCTAGTTGGTCCTTTTCCATATCCTTGAGGGTCTCTCGCATATTCTCGAGGGTCTCACTAAATTTATTGGCCTTTTCTAGGAAATTCTTGAAATATCTTATAACCTTAGTTTTGAACTCTATGTCCAGTCGTTTGTTTTCCTCCATTTCTTTGGTTTGTGATCTGTTTCTTTGGCTCCCCATTTTCGCTGCTTCCCTGAGTTGGTAGGGTAGCTTTGTGTGCTGGGTTTCCTATATGGCCCAGTGGCTCGGCCTCCCCAGTTACCTGAGGTGGACACTCTTGGTGCACCCCTTTTTGGACTGTGTGTACAGCCTTTTTGTAGTTAAGTCTTTTTTTTTTTTTTTTTTTTGTAGTTAAGTCTTGATTGTTGTTGGTATCAGTGGGAGGAGTTGACCTCCAGGCCAATTGGCTGTGAGGATCAGCTGTGTCTACGCTGGGAGACAGCCTTATTCGACTAGACTTGCAAAATTGTAAAAGCCTCTGTGCTCAGCTTGGATGGGGCGGAGTTTCAGGGTGCAGCTTCAGGGTGGAGCCTACAGCTTTGGCTTCCCGTCAGCCCCACCCTATGAGGTTCCTGGGTCTCAGTGTCCCTCAGTACTCGCTGCAAGCACCTCTGAGAGAAAGGCACCCTCGAGTTTCGCGCTGCCAAACAGACTAGTCTCTCCCCCAATGAATCTGGATTCCCAGATTCTCGCCCGGAACTGGGGTTCAGTGCAGTTGGAACTGGGGTTTAGCACAGTCCTGAGCTTTTGTCTCCTTCCCGCTAGAGCAATCCTGTGGCACACTCAACAGTCCGTCCTCTGCACGCATTCACTTGCGTGCCCTGGAGCTCTGCCTTTCGCCACTCCCCTGAGTTTCCGCCTTACAGCTCAGATTCCCCTAGTATGAGCCTGGGTCCCCAGGGTCTTGCCCAGTACTGGGGTTTAGTGCAGTTGGAGCTGGGGTTCAGCGTAGTCTGGAGCTTTTATCTCCTTCCTGCTAGAGAACGCCGGCCAGGCACTCAGCTGTCCTGTCCTCTCCAGCTCTGTCCTCTCTGCACGCGTGTGCCCGTGTCTCCGTACCTCAGTCTTTTATAGCTCCTCTGATTTTCCTTGTGGTTTTCTCTTTCCTTCTAGTTGTAGGATTTCCAGTCAGCCAGCTTTCCTGTGGTTCTGGATGACGTCAGTTTTGTCTTTTAGTTGTATTTTTGAAATTGTGTGTGAGGCTGCAGTTTAGGTGTTTACCTATGCCGCCATCTTGGTTTTCCAGGTCTTAGCATCTTAACCTGATACCAAGGCCTCTGCCCATGTTTACAGTTTCTCTTCTCCTTTCTTTTTCTTTCTTTCTTTTTTTTTTAGCTTTTAGATTCCCTGGATTTCTTACACTTCATAGAATGGGAAACTGAGGCATGGAGGTGGATTATGTGTGGCAAGGATCATGATATATAGCAGGTGGCCAATGGGTCCCTGAGCTGGGGATTGTGCCTCAGGTGGGAGGGAGGGCTGAGCAGGGCAGGTGTGGCCTGGGTTAGGGAGCCAGGTGGGGTGGGGGCGGGGCCAGAGGGGTCAGGGTGGGCACGGAGAATGTGAGTTTTTCAGTCTGGAAGAAGGCAATGCCCTTCTCATGGTAGACAGCCTTGTTGATGAGAGTGGGGTACACAGTGGATGTCCCCTCATAGAACACATCCTCACCGCTGAACATCTGGGAGATGGATGTACCAGGTGCAGCGGCTGCAAGTCTCGGTCTCTGGTTGAAGAGCTGGGTGAAGTCCAGAGCTTCAGCCACCAAGGCTCTCAACCTGGTGAAAAGGTGGCCCGCAGCACTCCCTTCGGCGGGGCGCAGCTCCGGGACTTAAAGAGACCCCAGCGAGACTCCACTTAAAATCTGTAAGCATGAGCTTGAGTGCCTTTGTCCTCTGCTCCTCTGTGTTCAGGCAGGTTCTGATGGAGTAGAACTCACCGGCTCCCAGGTCTCCATCAGGCCGTCCCCCATGTGGACTGTGTAGGGCATGCAGAGAGCCAGCTCGCCCTTCTCCGCTGCCTCCTTGAACTGCTGCACAATCCAGGAAGGCCAGCATCCCCATCAAACTTGTTACCCATGAGAGTGCTCTGCCCCCAGGTGCCAAGACTTGTGTCTTAATCACTATTCAACACCTGGCACAGTGACTGATACAAAGCAGATGCACAGTATTTTCTGATTAATGAATGAGAATATCTATAGACGTTCCAAAATGAAGAAAGAGAAAGAAAGAAAGAAAGAAAGAAAGAAAGAAAGAAAGAAAGAAAGAAAGAAAGATCCTACTTTATGGCACCTTTTGGTGACTGCAAATAAAAAAGAAGAAAACAGTTTACAAAGGAAAAAATCAGATTGACTTAAGAATTCCCACCTATCAAAGCAAAGAGGAGTTTAAGGAGATATCACTTAAGAAAAGAGGAGTTTAAGGAGATATCACTTCACCTGTCAGAATGGCTATCATAAATAGACCAACAACTAGAATTGGCGAAATTGTGGAGAAAAGGGAACCCTTATACACTGTTGGGAATGTAAATTAGTGCAGCCACTGTAGAAAAGGGTATACAGATTCCTCAGAACATTAAAAATAGAACATATGACCTAGCAATTCCACTTCTGGGTATTTATCTGAAGAATTCCAAAATACTCCTTTGAAAAGACATATGCACTCCTATATTCATTGCAGAATTATTTACAACTAGAGGCTTGGTGCATGAAATTCGTGCATAGGGGGTGAGGAGTCCCCTCAGCCCAGCCTGCACCCTCTCCAATCTGGTATCCCTTGGGGGATGTCTGACTGCCGGTTTAGGCCCAATCTCACAATCTTGGACCACTGGCTCCTAATCCCTCACCTGCCTGCCTGCCTGGATTGCCCCTAACTGCCCGCCCCCACCCCACCCCCCGCCGCCGCCTGATCTCCCTTCACTCCCTCTGTGTGCTGGCCTGGTTGCCCCCAACTGCCCCCACTGCCGGCCTGGTCGCCCCCAACTGCCAACCTGGTCACCCCACGCAGCCTGCTTCAGTCATTTGGTCGTCCCTCACTAACCCCCCTGCCAGCCTTGTCGCCCCACGCAGCCTGCTTATTCAGTCATTTGGTCATCTCTCACTAACTCCCCTGCCAGCCTAGTCGTAGGCAGCCTTGTGAGGATGTGATGATCAATTTGCATATTACCTCTTTATTATATAGGATAACCTAAGTATCCTTCAATAGGCGAATGAAATATTACTCAGCCATAAAAAAGTGAAATCTTGCCATTTGTGACAAAATAGACCAGATGGTATTATGTTAAGTGAAATAACCATACAGAGAAACACAAATACCATATGGTTTTACTTACATGTGGAATCTAAAAAACAAACTCTGATACAGAGAAGAACTTGGTGGTTGCCAGATGAGAGAGGGGTTGGAGTGTGTGTGAAAAAGGCTAAGGGATTAAAATGTACAAATTGACAGTTATAAAAAAAATCATGGGGATGTGAAGTATAACATAGGAAATATAGTCAATAAGTATGGTGCCAGATGGCTATTATACTTATTGGAGGATTACTTTTTAAGATAAATGTCTAACCACTATGCTGTACACCTAATATAATTCTATATAATAAAAGGCTAATATGCAAATCAACCAAATGGCAGAACAACCAGCCGAATGTCCAGTCGCTATGATGTGCACTGACCACCAGGGGGCAGATTCTCAATGCAGGAGCTGTCCCCAGCCCACAGGCCCCAACTGGTGGGGGGGGGCGGGGCCAATGAGCGGGCAGCACCAGGCCGAGGCAGGTGTGAACAGAGGCCCTCATCATCCCACCAGTTGCCCCACAGATTGGTCCTGATCATCAACCAGACCTAGGGACCCTGCCCATGCACGAATTTTGTGCACTGGGCCTCTAGTCTATATATATAAAAGGCTAAGTGTCTGACCAGTCGCTATGATGTGCACTGACCACCAGGGAGCAGACACTCAACACAAGAGCTGCCATGACACACACTGGCCATTTTTTAAAAAAATATATTTTATTGATTTCTCACAGAGAGGAAGGAAGAGGGACAGAGAGTTAGAAACATCAATGAGAGAGAAACATCGATCAGTTGCCTCCCCCACCCCCCCCCCCCCCACTGGGGATGTGCCCGCAACCAAGGTACATGCCCTCGACCGGAATCGAACCTGGGACCCTTCAGTCCATAGGCTGACGCTCTATCCACTGAGCCAAACCGGTTTTGGCCACACTGGCCATTTAAAAATAAACAGCACCATCGACCTGGAGCCAACAAACCAACACTCGGCTTCCCCTAAGGGACACAGGCTCTGCCACAACCCCAGAGCAACATCCCACCAAATCGCAGCCAATGCTGCGAAGACCCCATGGTGCAAAATGCGGCCCACAGCCCAGCCCAGCCTAGAAATGGTGGCTGTGGGCGTCAGGTAATGACATCACGTAGCAACTCCCAGCTTCCTCTCCCTAGCGACTAGCCTCCTTGGAGTTTCTTCAGCCCAGAAATATGACTTACTTTATAGCCAGGTGCAAACATTTTACAAATTACAACATTAACCAAATGTTTGTGAAGCATTTTCCCATGCCTCATCTCATTTGATCCTCATAGAAGTCCTGGAGTAGGTACATAGGAGACTCAGTAGAACCCTATTTTCATTAGCAAGTCACAAATAGCGATATTAAAATATTTCTTCTAATTATTTTCCTTTCAATGTGCACAAATCCGTGCACCAGGCCACTAGTAACAGAATAAAGAGGAAAAAAATCTCATGATTATCTCAAAAGTCAGAAAAACCTGACCACACTCAATATCCATTCATGATTACAACTCTAAAAAAAAAAAAAAAAAAAAAAAACTATGTCTTTAGCAAACACCATACTTAGTGGTGAATTATTCAAAGCTTTTTTCTCTTATTCCAGAAATGAGTTAGGGATACGTACCACCCCCATTTCTATTTCCTGGAGGTGCCAGCTAGTTCAAAAGGGAAGAAATAAAAGTCACAGGGATTGGGAAGGAAAAAAAAACAAGATTGATATTTCTATAGACGAGTTAAATGTGTGTTTGTAGAGAAATTTAAAAACGATAAAAATTAGACTTAAGGTTCGAAAAGTTTCTAGATACCTTTTTTTTTTTTTTTAACTTATCAGTATCAAACATAAAATGCACTTTCAACAAGAGTCCACTGATCAGGAGAACTTCACTGGCAAAGGGAGGGAGCAGGATGCCAGGACTCAAGTCCCATAGAACCACCTCCGAGGTGACTTCAAGAAACAGCTCTGTAAATAGACCACAAATACCAAATATAGTTGCCAGGATCCCTTATCCATGTGCCAAAGAAAGAATTCTTAATGTCTTTGTGTAGCCCGGTCATACCTGTATGTTTTTAAAACCATTTGGACATCATTGGGGTGCATACTATAGGCAAACTCTCCAGCATCTTGCCTTTCGGACTTACTAGTGATATAGATGGAGATAAATCCATATTAACAAGTATAGCAACTTCATTCATTTGTTAAACTTTTTAGTTTGAGATAATTTCAACCTTGCAGAATAGCACAAAGAACTCCAGGATACCTTCACTCAGGCTCACCAATTGCTGACATTTGTCTGTATTTGCCTCATACTTGCTAATCACTCCCCCAACCCCTCACACGTGTCTGTGTCAGTGGGTGTCCTGAACCATTTGAGAGCAGGTTGCATATATCATGACCTTACATCCGTCAGGGTGTATTTCTAAAGAATAAAGACATTCTCTTTCGTAAACAGTACATTTTTATATAAGATTCAATATTGGTACAAACTATCCATATATAACCCACATGCAGATTTTATCAGTTGTACCAAAAATGTCCTCTTAGAGCAATTTTACTTTCCTGATCCAGGATCCCATCCAGGATTGGGTATAATATTTGTCTTGTTTTATTTAATCTGGTGTAGTTATCAGCCTTATTTATCTTTCCTGACATTGATTTGTTTGAAGAGGTGTTTTTACTACCTCCTTCATTTTACTCGATGAAGAGTTGGTAAAAGACAAATTGGGTTTGCCCTGAAGGCTGTTTCTTTACCTACTCCCTACATCAGCAATTTTCAACCAGTGTGCTGCGGCAGGAATTTGTAAAACATGCAATACCTGACTATTTAGTCAGGGGCACTGACCACTTTCCTCCGACTGTCACGCTTAAAAATGACAACAGCCAACACAACAACAGCCATCTGGTGTGAATGAATCAAAATTATACCTATTTTGTCAGATGGGCAAAAAATATATATTTTTGGTGTGCTGCAGAATTTTAGTAATTTAGTTTATGTGTGCCATGAGATGAAAAAGGTGGAAAATCACTGCCCTACAGATTCTGAGTTGGCACAAAGGAAGAACAGGGTGGCACCAGTTAGGGGGCTCTGGAGGCTCCCCATCCTAGCAAGACCACTTCCTGGCCAGGTTGCTTTCATGCTCCAAGGCTGCATATATTCTCTGACCCCTTGAGGGAGCATTGGATGGGGGAGGAGAGGAAGGTGGGATCCCTCTTTACTGAAGAACTTCCTTTTTAAAAAATATATTTTTTTATTGATTTCAGAAAGAGGAAGAGAGAGAGAGAGATAGAAATATCAATGATGAGAGAGAATCATCGATTGCACGCCCCCTACTGGGGATCCAGCCCGCAACCCGGCATGTGCCCTTATGAGGCATCCAACTGTGACCTCCTGGTTCAGGGGTGGACGCTCAACCTCAGCCACACCAGCCGGCTGAAGAGCTTTCTTAAGCACAGTTCTCCATGAAGAACATGAGGCTCAGGAGATCATTGTGTGCTCTGCTACTTCTAAGCTCATAAATTATGTTATAATAAACCCTTTATATGTGCCCTTTTGGGCACTAGTGGGATTATGTGTCTGTGCGGTGTGCACACGCATGTGCGTGCACCCCCTTTGCACTGTAATTAATGATCCAGTCTACCTCAGTGCTATGCATTTTTGGAAGCGGCAAAATCCAACTGCCTCCCTCCCCAGGGTAAGAAACGGTCCTCCCGGTCCTGAGTGCGTCGCCATGGTGTCCACTGACTCCGGCGGGTAAATCTTCGTGTGTGTGTGTGTGTGTGTGTGTGTGTGTGTGCAAGAGCGTGCACTTGCTTAATAAACCTACACAAGAGAACCTGAGTGATGGAGGAGTAGATGTTATATATTTAGTTCATTCTTTGAAACTGAATCTGCTGCAAAGTTTTTAAGCAACCAAGTAACAGTAGCTCATGGCAACATGTTAGAATATTGAAGATGAACGGGAAGGATTATGATGCATAGAAAATCCAAGTTGGAATGTAGCTGAAGTGCAGATAAAAACCAGTTTGCAGCTACTGAAAGGAGGGGGAGGGACATACAGTTTATTACAAACAAAAAGAGCCGCGATAACAGGCTGGGAGAAATGAAGTTAAAAGGACTAGAAGTCGCTCCCAAATAGCAGTGAAAAGTCCAGCGTGGGTTCACGAACATGACTTCGCAGCGGCCTTCCCCCGCGGATGACTTCGGCATCTACTACGTCCTGTGAGCCTCTGTCCTCCGCGGCTTTCTCAGCCCAGCGTGGGGCGGGTGGGAGCCCACGCTAAAGCAGTCGGGGAAGGTGCCGCCTTCGGAAGGGTTCCCCCAGACCTTACCCACTGCAGGTCCCCGGAAGGAAGGGAAGAGGCTATTTAATATGCAGGCAGTAGATATTCCCGAAGGGTGACACCGGTAAATAGAAGTGAAACGACCCTCCATGTAACAGCGAGCCCTTTCAGACCCGCAGGGTGGTGCGGGGGGGTGGGGGGGGTCATCTCATGGAGACCCCATTTCATACCGTAGATGGAAAGACATCTCATAAAGGACAAAGATGCCGGGCTGCCTGGCGCAATAGCCAACTTACAAAAGGAAACTGTGGAGGGAGGAGGACTCCCCAGGAGCCCAGAGAGTTCCCGCCCCCGTGCAGGTCTGGCTGACTCACCTGAACGCTTTAGTTCTAGAGCTCACTGTTAGGGACGTCCTAGATCAATCAGTCACTCCTTTAAAAAGATCTTAGGTTACCTCCTATTCGCTATGCAATCGGTGCCACATGCCTGCATCATTTAATCTAATCCTCACTACGAACCTCTAAGGCGGCTAGCAGTGCTCCTGTCTCATAGATGAGAAATGGCATGAGTCCCAGATCTTGTGACTGGTAAGCGGCAGGTCAGGGTGTAAACCAAGCTATTTTTCTCACAAAGTCTATACTTGTACTCTCTTTCCCTCTATGTATGTGTGTGTTTTTCTTTTTCTTTTTTTAAAATATATTTTATTGACTTTTTACAGAGAGGAAGGGAGAGGGACAGAGAGCCAGAAACATTGATGAGAGAGAAACATCGACCAGCCGCCTCCCGCACACCCCCCACCAGGGATGTGCCCGCAACCAATGCACATGCTCCCGACTGGAACCGAACCTGGGACCCCTCAGTCCACAGACCGACGCTCTATCCACTGAGCCAAACCGGTTTCGGCTGTATGTGTGTGTTTTTCTATGTCTATATATACATCTATACGAATAAAAGCCTAGGTGGTCCTCGCGCCCTCGTGGGACGCCCTCATGTCATCACAAGATGGCCGCCACAAGATGGCCAGCAGGGGAGGGCAGTTGGGGGCGATCAGGCCAGCAGGGGAGCAGTTAGGCATCAATCAGGCCAACAGGGGAGCGGTTAGGGGGCAATCAGGCTGGCAGGCAGAAGCGGTTAGGAGCAAACAGGCAGGCAGGCAGGTGAGCAGTTAGGAGCCATCAGTCCTGGATTGTGAGAGGGATGTTTGACTGCTGGTTTAGGTCATTCTCTGAGGGGTCCCAGATTGGAGAGGGTGCAGGCTGGGCTAAGAGACACCCCACTCCATGCACGAATTTCATGCACTGGTCCTCTAGTATATAATATGCACGTAGTGTATATATGTGCTTTTAGTATATGTACATAATATGCTCTCAATATGTATATATGTATTTGTGTACACACACCCAACTATTAATATCCTATATAATAAAAGGCGAATATGCAAATTGTCCCCTCCACTGGAAGTTCCACCAGGAGTTCGACCAGGGGGTGGAGTCAGCTGGCCAACTGCCCACAGCCCCTCCCCCTGGCCAGCCTGGCCCCATGGGCCCCAATCGGGGTGAGCCAGCCGGACCCCACTCATGCACGAATTCATGCACCAGCCCTCAAGTATAATATATAACTCAAAATAACTCTTGACAGATGGTAGGTAGGTAGGTAGGTAGGTAGATAAACATTCCTTCTCTCTACATACCACTGCACACCCCTTAATATATTGCCATAGGCAAATGACTAAACCACTGAAACATAGTACCTCATCTATAACACAGGATTTAAAAATAACTGTACATACTCCACAGAACTGTTGCTAGAATTAAGTGGGAAAATACATGTTAAGTACTTAATATAGCGCCAGGCTTAATTCATGATGGCTATTGCTATTATTAACTACTACCTATTATTATTACTACTAATAATAGTTACATTTCTTGCCCAACAAGAAGGGAAGTGCTTTGGTATTTAGCGGGAAAGTCTGCGTTTTTAGCAATGCCAGGACTCTGAAAGGTCACTATGTCTGGCCCCTTTGGTTTTAGGAAGAAACTTTTATCTCTGCTTATTTGGCTGCAGGCACCATTCAGAGAGTTCTGGACTAAGTAATGCAATTTTAGACTCCAAGCTCGAATACTGCTGTCCTGGTGGGGGGTGTGCTTGATGGAAGCCTTATTAAGAACTCTTCTGGCCCTGGCCGGGTGGCTCGGTTGATTGGACCACCGTCCTGTACAACAAAAGGTTGCATCCCGCGGTCGGGGCATACAGGAGGCAACCGATGGATGTTTCTCTCATCAATGTTTTTTCTCTCTGCCGTCCTCTCTCTCTCAAATCAATAAACATATCCCCGTGGGAGGATAAAAATAAAAAATAAAAGAACTCTCTGTGTCATGAAGTTGAAAGAGACGTACTGTCATTTGTACATATTTTTAAATTATTTTTAAAAATCTTTATTGTTGAAAGTATTACATAGGTCCCCCTTATTCCCCATCGACCCCCTCCAGCCGCCCCCACCCCCCGCCCCAGGCCCTCACCACCCCCATGTCTGCGTTCCTGGGTCATGCACAGACGCATACAAGGTCTGTGGGTGAGTATTCCCTTCCCTCACAACGCTGCTTTCTTTCCTCGCGGGCCCAGCGCCGAGTGTGCAGATCACTGCCGCGCCTCCCCGGTGCACAAGGCCGGCGGGAACCAGCCGCACTGCCAGGGCGTGACCGGCCTGCGGAACCTGGGCAACACGTGCTACATGAACGCCATCCTGCAGTGTCTCTGCAGCATCTCGCCGCTGGTGGAGTACTTCCTCTCCGGAAAGTACATCACGGCCCTTCAAAAGTAAGGCCACGCGTGTCCCCTGCGGCCCGGCCCCCGCCCCCGCTCCCCCAAGGCGAGGCTGGGCAGGGAGCCTCTGGGACCCCTGCTCAGGCCGGCAGAGGCTTCAGCGCCCAGACACCAGTCTGGGGTGAGGGAAGTGGGAGGGTCGACCGGGAAGGGAATGAAGCTTCGTTTTGGGTCCGAGGTGCCCTCTTTCTTGAGAGCAGCCAGAAACGCCCCTCCCTTCTCCCCAGGGATTGCAGCAAAGTCGCCACCGCTTTTGCCTACGTGATGACAGACATGTGGCTGGGGGACTCAGACTGTGTCTCACCAGAAATATTTCGGTCAGCTCTTGGCAACCTCTACCCAGCGTTTATGAAAAAGACACAGCAAGACGCTCAGGAATTCTTGATTTACGTCCTGAATGAGCTTCATGAGTCCCTGAAAAAGGTAAGTAGAATGAATGGCCTTGACATAGGAGAGACCTTCTGCTCCATCCGCAACTTTCACTTTTCATTCCTTCGTCCCTTCAGTCAGTATCTTGCTCTGTGCCAAGCTCAGGTGCTGGGGGGCTCCAGGTTAGCGTCTGGATGCGTCTGTGCTTCCCTAGCTGAGCCGGTCATCAGAGTCACCGGGAAGAGGTCAGGACCCAGCTTCCAGGCCTCGCTCCAGTGCTGAGGGCGCCGGGCGTCTGCCTGGTGCTCTGGGAACGCTCACTTGGTATTTCCAGGGATCAAACGGTGTGAGAACCACTAACTCCGTTCCCTTTGCCAATTACCTCCGCATGGACTACTTCTTAAAAGTGAAAATTCACATTTTTTAATAAAAAATATGATTCCTCCTGAGTTACAACATACAGAACTTTACAACTTAAAATTAAGTGTTCTTGGTAACAACAAACCCAAGAAAGTATTCAGTTCGGCCTTAGATTACAGACAGATCTGTGTACGGTAACGTTTCATCTTCATGCCAAACACGCCCAACCCGAATCCCTCGTTCACTTAGCACCATGGTCGGCAAACTGCGGCTCACGAACCACATGCGGCTCTTTGGCCCCTTGAGTGTGGCTCTTCCACAAAATACCACGGCCTGGACGAGTCTATTTTGAAGAAGTGGCGTTAGAAGAAGTTTAAGTTTAAAAAAGTTGGCTCTCAGAAGAAATTTCAATCGTTGTACTGTTGATATTTGGCTCTGTTGACTAATGAGTTTGCCGACCACTGAGTTAGGACATTTAATGAACCATGAAATTGCCACCTACTACGGGTTTTGCTTTTATTTACACGACTCACTGCCTTCAGCCTTGACTGGGGACCCACAGTCCCCGAAGATGTGTCCTTGAGGTTAGGCGGTGTCCTTGTGGTGTCCGCTTACCTCATCGCTGGCTCCAGGAAATACTCAGCGTAAAGGATCACAGCATAGCCATGGGTCCTCCTCATCTGCAGCCCTCGGTTCCACTGTTCCTTTTCACTCCTTATAAAATATTCACGGCTGCCCTTTTTCTAGCCAGAGGGAGGGTGGTGGTCAGTAAAAGCACCTGGGTTCTCACTGGCAGCCAGTCGGAAATAAACAACACTTTGGTTCCCAAGACCAAACTTGGAATTAGAGGCACTAATTGCATCCCTGTTGGGGGGAGGAGGGAGGGGCAGGCCTGGGCAGCAGGTGTGATCCCAGAAGGAAGCCCAAGTGGAGCGGTGGGCAGCTCCGGGGCAGAGCTGACCGGAGCTAACGCGCCTCCCAAGTGTGTCGGGTCCCTGACGAGGGGTGTGCTCCCGGCCGGCCGTGCTGCCCCTGAGAGGGGGCTAGGGTCGAGCCAGGCGCCCGGCCAGTTAGTCGGGCTGCCTCGGAGATTTAAGATCTGCTCTTTTAGAAAGTGTTCTCGGAATAGACATTTGTCCAAAGAGGACAGACAGATGGCCAATAGACACGTGAAAAGATGCTCAGAGTCACTAGTTATCACAGAAATGCAAATTAAAACCACAGTGAGATGTCATCTCACACCTGGCGGAATGGCTGTCATCAATAAGCCAACAAACTGACAAGTGTGGGTGAGGATGCAGAGAAAAGGGAACCCTCGTGCGCAGTTGGTAGGAACGTGGATCGGTGCAGCTGCTGTGGGGAACAGTATGGCGTGACCTCAAAAAATTAAGATTGGAACTGCTTATGACCCAGAAATTCCACTTCTAGATTTATATCTGAAGAAACCCAAAACACTAATTTGAAAGAATATATACACCTTTATGTTCATTGTAGTGTTATTTTCAATAGTCACTAATCTATAGTAATAAAAGCATAGTATGCTAATTAGACCGGACATCCTTCCGGATGACCTTCCTGATGAAGCCAGGGCTGCAAGGGAAGCCTGGGTCCCAGGTGCCTGCTGGCGGCCAGAGAGAAGCCGATGCCAGCAGCCGGGGGACGGAAGCCCTGCTCTTGCACAAATTTCGTGCATCGGGCCTCGAGTATTGTAATAACTGTGTGTGGTGCCAGGTGGGTACGGGAAGTATCAGGTGGGTCACTCTGTAAAGTATATGATGGATCGTTAAACTGTACCCCTGAAACTAATACAACATAACAGTGACTGTAAACTGTAATTGAAAAAAAGTTTTAATTAAGAAATAAAAATAATTTAAAAAATAGAAAGTGTTTTCTAACAAAAGGAGAAGTGGCTAGGGAACATAACCTGAAGGGACTGGCGGGGAGATCAAATTCCTTGATTTCACCTCTAGATCAGCTGCCATGACTGAAAGCTAGTTTGAAACTTACCTAGAAACTCTTCCCGGGAAAAACTGCCTCCCGGGCCGGGCCCTCTGTCACTTTATCATGAGGCTGTGAGCTTCTGGAGCCACGGCCATATGTGTTACCAGGTTAGGGTATCATTCCTCAGCTTCACTAAGGAGGGGATTGGCTGGATTATAGGAAGTCACACAAACTACATGCTCTTAAGTTCTCACTCTATGTATTGTCTGAATCTACAACATGGTTTCTGGCAGCAATGTATCGTTCTGATGGAAAAATTCAAGTCATTCTATTAAAATCTGTTTGATAACCAGTCCTTGGTTTTCATTCCTTGATTAGTACCACCGAAGAAGGTCCTGCGAGACAGGGTCTATTCCGCGATGCTGCAGGAAGGCGATTGCCAGCGAGACCTCCATCGTCACCCGGCTGTTTGAAGGGCAGCTCAACTACAGCATCATGTGCCTGAAGTGTGAGAACTGCACCTACAGGAACGAAGTCTTCACCGTCCTCCCCCTCCCCATCCCATCCGAGTACAAGTGCTCTCTCCAGGTAGGGCTCTCACTCCTGCTTGCTTTCTTCTCTGGTTCTATTCAGTCCTGGATTCTCTCAGCCTGTTTCCTGTATTTTCTACTATGAAAGGGGCTGCTTTATAAAATTAAAAAAAAATTGGAAGCCAGGATGATAACATTTTATAGAAAAGCGACAGACAAAAGTGCAAAAAATGTATGGCCTTTCCTTATCTCAAAGGTCTGTAGGTCCATTTTGGGAAGTAGATATAAAAGATTCTGACTCAGTCTTGAGCTCTTATATTTTATTTATTTATTTATATTTAAAATATATTTTTATTGATTTTAGAGAGGAAGGGAGAGGGAGAGAGATAGAAACATCAACGATGAGAGAGAATCATTGATCGGCTGCCTCCTGCAAGCCCCCCACTGGGGATCAAGCCTGCAACCCCGGCATGTGCCCTTGACCGGAATCGAACCTGGAGCCCTTCAGTCCGAAGGCTGATGCTCTATCCACTGAACCAAACCAGTTAGGGCGAGCTGTTATATTTTTAGACAAAAGCTGTGAAGTGTGTTGGGAAAATAGAATGGAACCTAGTGCCTAGTTTACTTCTTGAATTTTCTTCACCATAATACCAAAAGCTGATGTAGCAGAGGGTGTGGTGGTAGAAGACAGGGAACAGTCTGGAGGCGGGAGCAATGCGTCTCCTCGCAGGATGATACACATTTACCCGAACTGGAGAATGGAATCCCACTACTTATTCAGAACGGGACTTGTTCGCAGATCCCGTGGCTAAAGACGGCTGGAAACGAATCCCAAAGCCTCCAAATGAGGTGCTGGTGTGTCTACTGAAAGCAGGATCTGCCCTCCTCGTCCTTAGGTTAATGGTTTGCAGAGCTGAGGGTGCCTGGCCGCACTGAGGACATCTCCCGGGCAGGGATCTCACTCTCTCTGTTCTGCTGGCTGTATTAGGGGTCACCTCCAAACCCCGAGACATGGTCATGGTCCAATGACCAGGTCAAAACACTGAGATGTGGTCATTGTCCGATCACCAGGTCACTTTTGTGATGAGACGAATAATGTAAAACAGCTGCCTGACTGGTTAGTGGGAACTTCACCGTCAATATTATTCTGAAGTAAACATGCTGCCTCAGAGATTAGATCCGAATGGGCACCTGGACCCATTTCAGTGACGGAAGAGAGCAGGAAGCACCTTCTTTGCAGGGAGAGGTGACCCCCCCCCCCCCCCCGCCCCAGGTGCAGCTTGTGACCTGGCATGGCCTGGACCTGCTGGCACGGAGGAAGGCAGCACGGAGCTCTTCCGAGGCTGCAGTATGAGCAGAGTCTGGGTTGCCGTTGATCCAGCTTTTTTACCTCAACAGGACTGTCTCCAGTGCTTTTTCCAACAAGACACGCTGACCTGGAACAACCAGATTCACTGCTCCTTTTGTGGAACTAAGCAAGAAGCAGCTGTGAGGGCCAGCATTTCCAAAGCACCGAAAATAATGATCTTTCACTTGAAAAGGTATGGATTTTGACATTTTGTGAGCATATTTTTTTACATATATTTTTATTAATTTCAGAGAGGATGGGAGAGGGAGAGATAGAAACATCAATGATGAGGGAGAATCATTGATTGGCTGCCTCCTGCACGCCCACTACTGGGGATCGAGCCCCCAACCCTGGCAATGTGCCTGGGACACTTCAGTCCGCAGGCGATGCTCTATCCATTGAGCCACACCAGCTAGGACGAGCATATTTTTTGAACAGCTTTATCAAGATAGAATACAGCCGAAACCGGTTTGGCTCAGTGGATAGAGCGTCGGCCTGTGGACTCAAGGGTCTCAGGTTCGATTCCGGTCAAGGGCATGTACCTTGGTTGCAGCCACATCCCCAGTAGGGGGTGTGCAGGAGGCAGCTGATCGATGTTTCTCTCTCATGGATGTTTCTAACTCTCTATCCCTCTCTCTTCCTCTCTCTGTAAAAAATTAATAAAATATATTTTAAAAAAAAGATAGAATACAATACCATGCAATACACCCACTTAAAGCTACAATTCAATGGTATCCAATATGTTACACTGATTTTTTAAATTTTGTGGTAAAACATATATAACATAAAATTTGCCATTTTACACTATTTTAAGTGTATACTTCATTGGCATTAATTACATCTATGTTGTCCAACAATCACCACTATTTCCAAAACATTTTCATCACTCCAAACAGAAACTCTGTACTCATTACGCGGTAACTCCCCATTCCTCCTCCCCCTGACCCCAGGTAACCTCTCATCTACTTTCTGGGTCTATAATTCTGCCTATTTTAGGTGCTTCATGTAAGTGGAATCGTACAACATTCATCCTTTCTGCTGGCCTATTTCACTTAGCATCATGTTTTCAAGGTTCATCCATGTGTGCCAGAAGTTCATTCCTTTTTATGGCTGAATAATATTCCACTGTATGTATGCCAGATTTTGTTTATCTGTTCATCTGTTGATGGACATTTGGCATTCACTTTGAGTGCTTTTAAAAAAATAAATTCCCATTACAAATTCTGATTCCACAGGTCTGAGGCAGAGTCTAAGCATCCCTATTTTAATTTTTAGATCCCCCCACCAAATTTTATTTTAAAACTTTCGAATCTACAAAGAAGTTGAAACTATATCATGAGTACCCATATACCCTAAAGTGTTCATTAGTTGGTGACACTTTGCCACATTTCCTTTCTCTTTTCTGTCTCTCTCTCCTCTTTCCCTTCCCCCCGCCCCCTTCCATTTTATTAGCAGAACCGTCTGAAGTAAGATGTAACACATGGCATTTCATGCTTCCGTACTCCACCACGTATCACCTGAGAATAAGGACATTCTCCTGCATAATCACCATTATCACGCCTAAGAGATGTGACAATAATTGTATATCACCTAAGATACAGTCCATACCTAACTTCCCCCATCCCCAAAATGTCTTTTATAACTTTTTTCAAATCTAGGATCCAGTCAAGGGTCCTACATTGCATTTGGCTGTCTTTTTCCATCTAGAACGATCTTTCCCCCTTTGTATATATCTAAACTTTTTTTTTTTTTCTTATATTGAGCCTTTGAAGAGCCCATTGTTTAGACTGTGTCTTGTTCTGGATTTAGTTAATTGTTTCCTCATGCTTAGATTCAAGCTAAATTTTTTAAAAATATATTTGTATTGATTTCAGAGAGGAAGGGAGAGGGACGGAGAGATAGAAACATCAATGATGAGAGAGCATCATTGATCAGCTGCCTCCCACAGCCCCACTGGGGATTGAGCCCGAAACTTGGGCATGTGCCCTGACTGGGAATCGAACCGTGACTTCCTGGTTCCTAGGTGGACACTCAACCACTGAGCCACACCAGCGGGGCCAGGCTAAAATTTTATTTTATTGTATTTTTTTTTTTTTTTTTTAGCAAGAATCTGGCATAGATGATGTTGTGTGCTTATCACTTTGCATCAGGAGGCACATCATGAAAGTTTCTCTCACTATTAGTACTGTTAGGTTCGATCCCCTAGGTAAGGTGGTGACTGCAAGATCTCCCATTTAAAGCTGTAGTTTCCGCCGAAACCAGTTTGGCTCAGTGGATAGAGCGTCGGCCTGCGGACTGAAAGGTCCCGGGTTCGATTCCGGTCAAGGGCATGTACCTTGGTTGCGGGCACATCCCCAGTAGGGGTTGTGCAAGAGGCAGCTGATCGATGTTCCTCTATCATCGATGTTTCTAACTCTCTATCCCTCTCTCTTCCTCTCTGTAAAAAATCAATAAAATATATTAAAAAGCTGTAGTTTCCCCTCTGTAATTGGTATCACCCCGGACCTATGGACACTTAAACCTAATGTGCTTCGTATCCATTACTATCATCGTTCTTCTTGATGTTCAAATTGTTTAAAATGGGCCAGTGAGAGCCGCTTCAAGCTTTTGTTACCTCATTATTAGCTCATTTAGTTTTAATAAAATATAATTACAGGCACAAAATTCATCCTTGTTAGATGCACAGTTCCATGAATTTTTAAAAATGCACACAGTCATGTAACCATCAGCCAACATATAGACTATCTCTATCACCCCAAAAAGTTTTCTCATACCTACTTTATTTATTTATTTAATTTATTTTTTTCTCATGCTCCTTTATAATCAATCCCTTCTCTACTCTCAGCCCCTGGAAATTTCTGATCTGATTTGTATCCTTATAGTTTTGCTTTTTCCAGAATGCCCTATGTTATACTATGTGCAGCCTTTTGAGTTTGGCTTCTTTTACTTAGCACAATGTTTCTGAGATTAATTCATGGTGTGGTGTGGTGTAGTGTAGTGTAGTATTTTTATTGCTGTGTAGTAGTCACTTTTATGAATGTACCACGTTCACCAGTTGATGAACATTTGGGTTGTGTCTAGTTTGAGGCAGATGTGGATACAGCTGCTAGTAAACATTAGGATGTGGATTTTCATGTGGATAGAAGTTTTCATTTCTTTTCAGATGATACCTAGGCATAGCATTGCTGGGTCATATGGTCCCTTCGTTTTTGCAAACAAGGTTTCTTGCTTTCAGGCCTAAGCCTACCTCAGGCTCATCCAGGAATTGCCCTGCCCCAGACCTAAATCAGCCATTTTCCCAAAATGAACCTAACTTACTTTTTAAGGAGCTCCAGGGTCGTTCTGCGATGGACTCAGCTTTGGGAACTGCTGATCCATATGGCAAATAGAGAGTGTGGCAAGCGTTTCACAAAATGGTATCTTATTAAAAGATGTTAAAACCTCAGAGCTGGAAAGCAGGACACTGCCGAGACCACGTGTGCTGATATCCAGAAGAGGGAAACTGAGGCAGCCTGGCTAGCGTGAAGGCACCAGCCGCTCCGCAGTGAAGTCTCCAGGCGCTGCCAGTGGTTCCTTCGCCCGCTGCCCCCGGATTGACTCCACACTGGCTCAGGTCCTGACTCGAGCTCTTGGCCCTCTCCAGTCTCAGTGTCGACAAGGCCTGTGGATGCAGAGCTCCTAAGCCAGGGGTCCTCAAACTTTTTAAACAGGGGGCCAGTTCACTGTCCCTCAGACCGTTGGAGGGCCGGACTATAGTTTAAAAAAAAACTATGAACAAATTCCTATGCACACTGCACATATCTTATTTTGAAGTAAAAAAACGAAACGGCAAAAACACCCGCATGTGGCCCGCGGGCCGTAGTTTGAGGACGCCTGTCCTAAATATATGTAGATAAGAAAAACCTGTGTGTACACATCTGCACCAAATAATCTTTTTACGAAATTACTTTGAACTGTACTTAGAATTGGTCAAGCTACGGGGACTTCATTCATGAGTGCTTCACAAACTCACTTTTCATTGCACACATTTATTATCGCTCCAGGTTTGACATTCTGGGTACAATGAAAAGGAAACTGAGAACCGATATTCATTACCCGCTCACTAACTTGGACCTTACTCCTTACATTTGTCCAGTTTTCCGGAAACATCCTAAATATAACCTCTGTGCAGTGGTGGTGAGTAAAATACAACTATTTAAAATAATACAAATTTAAAGAAAACTGTAGGATTATCTGCTTAAATGCCTACTCCTTCTATCTTTCCCTGACTTCTATATGTTGCTTTTTAAAACAAAATGTAGAGCCTGGAAACTCCCTGCTTTGACCCTGAGCAGTAGAGCAGTGAAAGAATAAAATGCCCTGGTCGCTGCCTCCTCACTTCCCCCGACTCAGTGGTTATTTCAGATCTAGAGATGTTTGCAGATTGTGCTCTGGGGGCAGTAGAAGAATAACGGTGAGCCCCCTATGGCCAAAGCCCCCAAACACTAGGTACATAATAGTCGCAGACTCATTGCCTGTATACATCCAGCCCTGTGTATACAAGCCTCAGAGGCCCCCTTGGGCTCTGTGCCAACTCTCATCATTGCGGATTCCCAGAAGGAAAGAAAGCCTAGGGTATATTCAGACCAAATCATCTACTATGTAGGTAGTAGTTAATAACAGCAATAGCCATCATGTATTGAGCCTGGCATTATGTTAAGTACTTAACACGTATTTTCCCATTTAATTATTTCAACAATTCTATGGAGTATGTACAATTATTTTTAAAGCCTGTGTTATAGATGGGGTACCATGTGGTTTAGTCATTAGCCATGGCAATATATTAAGGGATGTGCAGTGGTAAGTAGAGAGAAGGAATGTTTATCTACCTACCTACCATCTGTCTGTCAGGAATTATTTGGATTTATATATCATATATTAAGAGTGGGTGTGTGGGCCATGGCTGAGTAGATCAGCTGGTTAGAGCATTGTCCTGATACACCAAGGTTGCAGGTTTGATCCCCAGTAAGGGTACATACAGGAGTCAACCAATGAATGCATAAATAAGTGGAACAACAAATCGATGTTTCTCTTTCTCTCTCAAATCAATAAAAAAAAAGTAGGTGCGTATATACACATACATATATATGGCATATATATATATATATATATATATATATACACACACACACACATACACACATTGAGATCATAATATATGCACATATTGTATACATATATTAAGAGCACATATACACGTGCATATAATATATGTATATCTATCTATATATATAAAAGCCTAAGCGACCTTTACGAGGGAATGACCGGAATGACCAGTCGCTGTGACACACACTAAACAGGCAGGCAGGCAGGTGAGCAGTTAGGAGTGAGCAGGCAGGTGAGCGGTTAGGAGGGTGTGGTCCCGGATTGCGAGAGGGATGTCTGACTGTTGGGTGTCCGACTGCAAGGATTAGGCCTAAACTGGCAGTCAGACATCCCCCGAGGGGTCCCAGATTGTGAGAGGGTGCAGGCCGGGCTGAGGGACCCCCCCCAATGCACGAATTTCGTGCACCAGGCCTCCAGTATACATATAAAAACATACACATATACATAGAGGAAAAGGAAAAAAGAACACATAGACTGTAAAATATAGATCTTGGTTTAAATCCCAACGCTGCCACTTACTAGTACAGGATCTGGGACTCTTGTGCCAGTCTCTCATCTGTAAAACAGGAGCATTGTTACTCGCTTATAGACTTGCTGTGACGAATAGATTCAATGATGAAGGCACATGACACAAGTTACCCTCTCCAAAGTTCATGAAGACATTCAACTATATTATCACATGAAAAGCTTGGTTTTACCTTAACACAGTTTTTAAAATTATTCTTAAAAGTGTCCATTGTTTACATTTTCAATTTTTTTGGCAAATGTCAGTTTTTTTCTTTCCAATTATTACATCTCTTGTTTCTTTTTCTTGTCCTACTTCTCTGGCTAGGACACCCAGTATGTGTAAAATATTGTGTTACTCCCTTCTAGACTGCAGTTTCTGCTGAAAAATCTTTTGATAGTCTTAGGCGGAAGGTGGGGGGTTGGGGAGGCCTTGTAGTGACAAGTTGTTTTCCTCTTGCTGCTTTTAAGATCCTCTCATTGCCTTTAATTTTTGACTTTTAAAATATAATGTGTCTCGGCGTGGGTCTCTGGGTTCATCTTATTTGGAACTTTCTGGGCTTCCTGTATCTTTTTAAATATAACTTTTATATTTTAATGTCTATTTCCTTTCTCAAGTTAGGGAAGTTTTTAGCCATTATTTCTTCAAATAAGTTTTCTGCCCCTTTCTCTCTTTCCCTTTTGGGACCCCTATAATACAAATGTTAACCCTCTTGATGTTGTCCCATAAGTCCCTTAAACTATTGTCGTCATTTTAAAATTATTTTTTTCTTTTTGCTACTCTGATGGGGAGAGTTCCATTGTCATCCTTGAGTTCACTGACCCTTTCTTCCGTTTCTAGTCTGCTGAAGCCTTCTAGTGTATTTTTCAGTTCAGTTTTGAACTTTTGCTCCGTGACTTCTCTTTGGTACTATCTTACTTTTCCCCTCGTTGTTGAAGTAGTTCTTACTGTGTTCATCTGTTCTTTTCCCGAGTTTGGTGACCATTACTTTGAACTTTTTATCAGGTAAATCACTTATCTCCATTTCATTAAGGTTTTTCCCCGAGTTTTTATCTTGTTCTTTCATTTGAAGCCTATTCCTTTGTTTCTTCATTTTACTTGACTCTCTGTGATGGTTTCTATACGTTAGATAAAACAGCCACCTCTTAGCCCTGGCCGGGTAGCTCAGTTGTCTAGAGTGTTGACCAAAAAACCCAAGCTCCCCTTGGCCGCTAGAGCCAGGCCATCAAGGGGGATCCCCTGGGTGGGCAACAGCCCAAAAAACCAGGGCACCAGATACATGTAACAGCTCTCCTGGGGCGCTACTGGCACTCCAGAGCATGGCCAGGGGAGAGTGGAAAGACAGTGCCTCCCTCTGAGGTCCCCAGAAAGGATTACATCAGCCCACAGATGTGTCTTCGGTGAGGAGCCTGTCCCTCGGGCAGCTATGATAATAAGCTAATGGCGCGCTTCCCACAGAAAGAGCTCCTGGATCTGTGGCTTCTTGCTGTGCCGTGGTGGTGGCGGCAGTTTAAGGACGTTTTCTCTGTTGGTTCAAGTCCTGTGGGACCCACAGGTGTAAGCCCCCAGGGCCCCCAGAGCCAGGCAAGGTAGAGGGGTTCCCTGGCAGCAGCTGCAAAAAATTTAAGCTCCTTTCTGGGAGATACCGGCAGCTGGAGAAAGGCCCAGGGAGAGCGCAACGAAGGTTTCCACCCGCACATGTTCCCTGAAAGCACCTCCACAGGCCCCTCATTATGTGCCAAACAAGAGCCTGCCCTCAGGCTTAATTAAGCTCCTGGAATCAAACTGGCCTCCCTCCTGGAAAGACTAATTTACAACAAAGGAGTCAAGCAAAAGGAAGAGGAACCTACTGGATAGAAAAAGATAGTTGCAAATCACACATCTGATAGGGGTTAATATACAACGGAGAAAGGAAAGTCTCTTCAATAAATGGTGCTGGGGAAAAATGGACAGCCACATGCAAAAGAATGAAATAGACCTCTATGTTACACTATACACAAAATTAACTCAAAATGGATTAAAGACTTGAACATAAGATCTGAAACCATAAAATACATAGAAGAAAACATAGGCAGTAAGCTGCTAGACATCAGTCTTACTAGTAGTGATGTGCAGGAGACAGGTGATCAATGATTCTATCTCATCATTGATGTTTCTATCTCTCTCTCCCTTCTTCTCTGATACATACATACATATATATATATATATATATATATATATATATATATATTTAAAAATTGACTAGCAATCTCTTCTTTAAAAAATAAGGTAAGCTCTAGCCGGTTTGGCTTAATGGATAGAGTGTTGGCCTATGGACTGAAGGGTCCCAGGTTCAATTCTGGTCAAGGGCACATGCCTGGGTTGCGGGCTCGATCCCCAGTAGGGAGCATGCAGGAAGCAGCCAATCAATGATTTTCTTTCATCATTGATGTTTCTATCTCTCTCTCCCTCTCCCTTTCTCTCTGAAATCAATAAAAATATATAAAATAAATAAATAAAAAATAAGTAAATAAATGAAAAGCTTCTGCACAGCGAGGAAAAAGGCAATCCACTGGATGGGAAAAGATAGTTGCAAATCATACATCTAATAGGGGTTAATATACAAAATATACTAGTATACAGAAGTCATATAACTCAACAAAAAGCCAACCTGATTTTAAAATGGGCAAAGGAGCCCTGGCTGGGTGCTCAGTGGTTAGAGCATTGGCCCATGGACTGACAGTCTCAGGTTTGATTCCATTCAAGGGTACATACCTGACCAATCCCTGGTCCTGGTCAGGGCCCACGCAGGAGGCAACCTATTGATTTGTGTCTCTCATATCGATGTTTCTCTCTCTGTCTCTCTCTCTCTCTCTCTCTGTCTCTGTCTCTGTCTCTCTCTCTGTCTCTCTGTCTCTCTCTCTCTCTCTCTCTCTCTCTCTCTCTCTCTCTGTCTCTCCCCCTCTCTTCCACTCTCTCTGAAAATCAATGGGGGGAAAATCCTTGGGTGATGATTAACAATAACAACAAAAATGGGCAGGGGATCTGAATAGATATTTTCCCAAAGGAGTGTTCCCAACTGGCACACGCAAAGATCTTCAACATCAGGGAAATGCAAGTTAAAACCACATTGAGATACCACCTCACATCTATTAAAATGGCTATCATCAGCCCTAGCTGGTTGGCTCAGTGGATAGAGCATTGGACTGTGGACTGGAAGGTCCCAGGTTTGATTCCGATCAAGGGCACATGCTCGGGTTGTGGGCTCAATCCCAGTGGGGGGCGTGCAGGAGCCAGCAGATCAATGATTCTCTCTCATCATTGATGTTTCTATCTCTCTCTCCTCCCTCTCCCTTCCTCTCTGAAACCAATAAAAATATATTTTTTAAAAAAATGGCTATCATCAGAAAGACAAGAACTAACAAGCAATGAATAGGATGCAGAGAAAAGGGAGCCCTTTGTGCACTATTGGTGGGAATGTAAATTGCAGCCACTATGAAGCAGTGTGCATATTCCCTTAAAATAAAGAATAAAACTACCATATGATGGAGTTATTCCACTTCTGGAATACGAAACACTAATTCAAAAAGACATCCCCATCCCTGTGTCCATTGAAGCATTATTTGCAATAGCCAAGGTATGAAAACAACCCAAGAGTCCACTGATGGATGAATGGATAAAAAAAGATGTGAACAACAACAACAAGAAAGATGTGAACACACACACACACCCTACATAATGGAATACTACTCAGCCGTAAAAAAGATAAAATCTTGCTATCTGTGACAAAATGGATGGATCTTGAGTGTATAATGCCAAGTAAAATAAGTAGGACACAAATAAGAAGAAAACAAATACCATATGATCTCGGTTATGTGTAGAAAATAAAACAAAAACAAAACCTGAGTCAAGCCAAAATAGAATCATGGGGGAAGACAACAGATTGGTGGTTACTAGAGGGGAAAAGTTGGTGGAGGGGAGGTAGCAATGAGCAAAGGGGGTCAAGTGGATGGTGACAGATGGAAACGAGACTTTTGGTAGCAGGATGTGGTGGATACACGTGTCAAATGATGATGTTGAAAAATAAATAAATAAATAAATAAAGCCCTAGCCAGTTTGGCTCAGTGGATAGAGCATCGGCCTGCGGACCAAAGGGTCCCGGGTTCCCTTCTGGTCAAGAGCAGGCATCTTGGTTTGTAGGCTCCTCCCCCGCCCGGGCCCTGGTCGGGGCTCATGCAGGAGGCAACCTATCGATGTGTTTCTCTCACATCAATGTTTCTCTCTGTCTTTCCCTCTCTCTTCCACTCTCCCTAAAAATCAATGAAAAAATAACCTCAGGTGAGGATTAACAAAAAATTTAAAAAATAAAATAGATAATGTTGCACACCTGAAACTTATATGATGTTATAAACCAATGTTGCCTCAATGAAAACAACAACTCCCATCTTCTGGTCTGGGAGGTGCCAGCGCTCTGGGGCATGGCAGAAGGAGGGCCTGGAATGAAGCACAGGGGAGCAGGGAGCTGCCCCCCCCCCCCCCCCAACACAACACACACACACACACACACACACACACACACACACACACACACACACACACACGCGCACACGCTAGCCTGAGGCCCAGGGAAAGCATGAAGGTGGTACTGCCTGCGGGCGCTTCAGACACGACTGTGCTGAAGTAGACGCTTGCCCCTCAGGCCAGTGCTTTAAAAGTAGCAAGTGAACCTCATTCACATAAGGTCAGCTGCCTGCAGGCTGAGCAGCAGGGCAGGTGAGTCGGGGCAGGTGAGTCCGAGTGCTCTCAACCTTCTGCAGTCGCTTCTCAGAGCCTTGCAGCCTTGTGGATCTCAGGAACATGAACTCAGCCCTGTTGGTTTTTCCGTGTCTCCTGGGAGGAGGTGAGTTCAGGATTCTCTAAGTCACCATATCGAGTATCCTTTTTTTCTTGATTTTAAATGGAATGGTTAAGAGTGATGCTTGCCGTAGCTTCTAGTAGCTACACTTTATCAGGTTATACGTTCTTCCTTCTATTTTGGTTTTGCTAACCGTTTTCGTGCATTTTGTGACGGTATTAACTTCTATTAAATCCTTTTCCCACAATAATATAGATTCTACGGCTCTCTTGAATCCTTTTTAATCTGTTAACACGGTCAATTACATTGATAGATTTTAAAAAATTTGTATTACTCTTGCATTGCTGGGATGAATACAATTTGGTCATTGTTATCTTCAATATATTTTGCTGGATTTGGTTGGCTGTATTTTAATATTTTTGCATCTGTCTTCTTGGGTGAGAGTGATCTTTGTTTTCTTCCTTGAATTGTCTTTGGTTTGGGGTTATACTGACCTCAAGAGTTAAAGGAGCTTTCCCCGCCTCTTCTACACAAACCTGTGTAGTTCGCTGATGAAAAGTTTCTTGAAGGATTAACAGAACTCACCTGTAAACCCACCTGGGCCTGCTGTTCCCTCTGAGGGAAGATTTGAACTGCAGGCTGACCTCGTTTCACTGCCCTTCGCTTTATTGTGCTTCACAGGTGTGTGTTTTTACAAATTGAAGGCAAGACCCTCCTCCACCAGCAGAAAAAGATTATGGCTTGCTTTATTGCGAGACTTGCTTTATTGCGAGACTTGCTTTATTGCGAGACTTGCTTTTATTGCGAGACTTGCTTTTATTGCGAGACTTGCTTTTATTGAGAGACTTGCTTTATTGCGAGACTTGCTTTGCTGGGAGACTTGCTTTATTGTGGTGGTCTGAAACCAAACCCACGAGATCTCTGAGGTATGCCTGTACCGATGCAATTACTTTAATATTTGTAAGTCTATTTAGGCTTTTTATTTTCTTCTTCCATCAGTTTTGTAAGTTATAATTTTCTGGATATTTCTCTGTTTATCAAAGTTTTCAGTTTGCTGGCAAAACTTTTTCAGGTATTAAAAATGTTTTTATTTTCTGCTGGATCTTAAATCTTTTTCCCACAATAATATAGATTTTTTTTATTGTAGGTAAAACACTTTATGTCATTTCTAATTTTATTTACTTAACCATTCATTGCCTTGTCTCTTTTTTAAAATCAATTATTAATGTTCCTATTACGTAGTTAAGTCTTTTCAAAGGACTAAGTTGGCTTTTTGATCTTCCTTATTACCTTGTTGTTTTCTGCTTAATTAGCCCTTATTATCTCTTTCCCTCTACTTTCTTTAGGTTTATTTCCTTATATTTTAAATTGGATGCTTAGTTCATTAACATTCAGCCTGTGTTTTAGATATAAGCATTAAAAATGATAAATGTGTGCTCTAGGGACCACTTCACTGCCTACCACCGCCTTTGAAATTATAAAACATTTCAGGCATACATAAAACAGAGCGAACAGTATCCATCAACCAGCTTTATAGATGAGCTGTCGACTCAGCTATAATACTCACCCTAGGCCCTCCCCGCACCATATTATTTTAAAGACAATCACTGTATCCCATGTTTTGATATAGTATTTGCTATAAAAATTACCTAGGAGTATTTCTTCTTAATTTCTAAAAGTATAGGAATGTGGAGGGGGGATAACTTTTTGTATTGACTGCTAGTTTTATTGTATTGTGTTCTAAGATTATGATCCATTTGAATTCTTTTACATTTGGTGAGACTTGTGTATTTATTAGAAGCCAGATTGAAGGTAAGCTTCTGTTGTTCAAAATCATCTCTATACTATTTTTTCTCCATCTGTTTGACTAATTTATAGTTGAAAGAAATGTGTTGAAATATTTTTCCTGATTTTAAAGGGAATAATCAAGAATGATGTTTGCTGTAAATTTTTAGTAGCTACACTTTATCAGGTTATGGATACTTCTAGTTTGCTAACAATTTTTGTGCATGTTTGTAAAGGTGTTTAATTTTATTAAAAATTTTTTTTCGAGATGCTATGACTCTCCTGAATCTTTTTAAATATGTTAGTGTGGTCAATTACATTTATAGATTTTCTAATTTTACTATTGCCTTACTGGGATGAATACAATTTGGTCATTATTTATTATCTTTATATATAAAATATATATTACAGCATAGAAAAAGTGTATGCCATTATGATGGTAGACTCGTCAAAATTTCCCTAAAGTTGTCAGTATTTTACAACAAATTTTTAAACAAACCTATATATTTAAACTGCATAGCAATTTAGAATTATAAACTTTTTGGTGTATTAAACCTTTTTTATTATGAAGTGACTATCATTTATAATGCATTTTGTGTTTAAGTTCATTTTAATTGATGTTTATATAGCTACTCTAGCTTTCTTTTAGTAGTATCTACCTACGGCATCCTTTCTATCCCTTTAAATTCAACCTTTTTGAGTTCTGAATGATAGTGTAGAACTGGATTTAAGAAATTCTGTTTGTCAATCTCTGTCTAGTAAGTTTAGTACATTTCCATATATTTCAACTTGTATAAATTTGGATTTGTTTCTGTTGTTATCTTGTGTGCTTTAATCTTATTTCTCATTTCCTCCTTTTTTTCTTGCCTCCTACTAAATCAATAGTTTTCTTAAGTTTATTTTCCTTTTACAGCTTTCAAGGTTACACATTTTATTTAGATTCTTTTGCAATTAAACCACTTTCATACTTGACCTAAAGCCTTAAGTTAAGATCACATACTCTCCTCTCACACAAATGGATGGATCTTAGAGCACTGTAATTCTGATGATCTAACTACTACTATTGTCTTTTTTCTCCAAGTAATTTATTCTTTTTAATTAATTAATTTTATTGGGTTGACACTGCTTAATAAGATTTTATAATGGTTTCAAGTGTACAATTCTATGATACATAATTTGTATATTGCATTGTGTGCCCACCACCCAAAGTCAAATCATCTTCCTTCACCATATATCTGACCCCCTTTACCTTTTACCACCCACCCCACTTCCCTCTGGTAACCACCATACTGTTGTCTATATCTATGAGTTTTTGTCTGTTTTTCTTATTTGTTGCTTTCAGTTTTATATTCCACATATGAGTGAAATGATATGGTTCTTAACTTTTTCTGTCTAACTCATTTCTCGAAACATGATATTCTCAAGGTTCATGTTGTTGCAAATGGCAGTATTTCATCTTTTCTTATGGCTGAGTAGTATCCCATTGTATATACACAGGTGGGCAAAAGTAGGTTTACAGTTCGGAGTACACAAAACAGAACTTATTCTTGTATTATTAATTATTGTATTACTTATTTGTGTTATCGGTCTTATTGTTGTTATTATTTTGTATTCTTACTTATGATTTACCCTTTAGGTAATGATAGCTGGTAATTTAATCTATTTTCCCCACCCCTGTATATGCCACATATTCTTTGTCCAATCATCTGTCAAAGGACCCTTCAGTTGTTCCCATTTCTTGGCCATTGTGAATAATGCTGCAGTGAACATAGGAGTGCATATATCTTTGAGAATAAATGTTTTCAAAATTTCCCAGTAGATACCCAAAGGAGGGATTGCTGGGTCATGTGCTAACTCTATTATTAATTTTTTGAGTAGCCTCCATACTGTTTTCCACAGTGGCTGTACCAGTTTACATTCCCACCAGCAGTAAATGAGGGTTCCTTTTTCTCTCCAACCTCTCCAACACTTATTACTTTCTTGTGGATAATAGTAATTCTAACAGGCGTGAGGTGGTATCTCATTGTAGCTTTGATTTGCATTGATTTGCATTTCCTTAATAGTGAAGTGGAGCATCTTTTCATGTATCTGTTGGCCATTTGTATGTCTTGTTGGGAGAAGTGTCTGTTCAGATCTGTCTTCTGCCTATTTTTTATCTGGATTGTTTGTTTGTCTGGTGTTGGATTGTTTGAGTTCTTTATGTATTTTGGAAATTAACTCCTTGTTGGAGCTGTTGTTTGCAAATATCTTCTACCATTCAGTTGGTTGCCTTTTTGTTTTGTTGTCAGTTTCTTTTGCTGTGCAGAAGCTTTTTAGTTTTATATAGTCCCATTGCAATCGAATTCATAAAATGTTCTCTACAACCATGTTCCATAAGTTTAGTAACTATACTTTCTCCTATGTAATTTATGGTTTCAGATCTCATATTTAGGTCTTTGATCCATTTTGAGTTATTTTTTTTTTTTTGTATATGGAGACAAACAGTCTAGTTTCACTCTTTTGCATGTGGCTTTCCAATTTTTCCAGCACCATTTATTGAAGAGGCTTTCTATTCTCCATTGTGTGTTTTTTAGCTCCTTGTCAAAAATTAGTTGCTCATATATATGTGGGTTTATTTCTGGGCTCTCAGTTCTGTTCCATTGGTTTGTGTGCCTATTTTTCTGCCAATGCCATGCTGTTTTGATTATTGTAGCTCTGTAGTAAAATTTGAAGTCAGGGAGAGAGATATCTCCGGCTTTGTTCTTTTTTTGTCAGGATTTCTTTGGCTCTTTGGGGTCTTTTGTGATTACATACAAATCTGATGATTTTTTTTTATTTTTTTATTTTTTTATTTTTAATGAATCTTTATTGTTCAGATTACAATTGTTTCTCCTTTTCCCCCCCATATCTCTCCACCACCCAGTTCCCACCCCCCCTCTCCCCTTACCTTCCCCCCCCCCACTGTCCTTATCCATAGGTGTATGATTTTTGTCCAGTCTCTTCCCGTACTCCCCACACAGACACCCCTTTCCCCCTGAGAATTATCAATCCACTCCCATTCTATGCCTCTGATTCTATTATGTTCACCAGTTTATTCTGTTCCTCAGATTTTTAATTCACTTGTTGATAGATATGTATTTGTTGTTCATAATTTTTTATCTTTCTTCTTCTTTTTCCTCTTTTTAAAGAATACCTTTCAGCATTTCATATAATACTGGTTTGGTGGTGATGAACTCCTTTAGCTTTTTCTTATCTGTGAAGCTCTTTATCTGCCCTTCAATTCTGAATGATAGCTTTGCTGGGTAGAGTAGTCTTGGTTGTAGGTTCCTGCTATTCATCACTTTGAATATTTCTTGCCACTCCCGTCTGGCCTGCATAGTTTCTGTTGAGAAATTAGCTGATAATCGTATGGGAGCTCCCTTGTAGGTAACTAACTGTTTTTCTCTTGCTGCTTGTAAGAGTCTCTCTTTGTCTTTTGCCCTTGGCATTTTAATTATGATGTGTCTTGGTGTGGTCCTCTTTGGATTCCTTTTGTTTGGGGTTCTGTGTGCTTCCTGGACTTGTAAGTCTATTTCTTTCATCAGGTGGGGGAAGTTTTCGTTCATTATTTCTTCAAATAGGTTTTCAGTATCTTGCTCTCTCTCTTCTTCTGGTACCCCCATAATTCTGATGTTGGTATGCTTGAAGTTGTCCCAGAGGCTTCTTACACTATCTTCAACTTTCTGAATTCTCTTCTCTTCATGCTTCTCTGGAGGAGTGTCCTTGGCCTCTTTGTATTCCAAATCTTTGAGCTGATGCTTGCGATCCTCTAGTCTGCTGTTGGGTCTCTGTATAATATTTTTTATCTCAGTCAGTGTATGTTTAATTTCTAGTTGGTCCTTTTTCATATCCTCGAGGGTCTCATTGAATTTATCGGCCTTTTCCATGAAATTCTTGAAAAACCTTATAACCGTGGTTTTGAACTCTATGTCCAGTTGCTTGTTCTCCTCCATTTCTTTGGTTTGTGATCTGTTTCCTTACCTCCTCATTTTCGCTGCTTCCCTGAATTGTTAGGGTAGCTTTGTGTACTAGATGTCCTATTGGTTCAATGGGTCAGCCTCCCAGTTACTTGAGGTGGACACTCTTGGTGTACCCTTGTGTACTGTGTGTCCCCCAGCAGGAGCTACAGCAAGAACTAGTTTTCTCCTCCTCTGCTTGGGTGGTTTTGGAGCAGTCTGACTGGAGCTGCAGTTTATTTGGTTAAGCTGCCACAGAACAGGCCATTTATATGCAAAAGCCGATGTGTGGAGCCTGGGCGGGTTTGTAGAATGTGCGGGGCGGGGTCTCAGGGCTGGGCGGGGTCTCAGGGCGTCACTAGGCTAGGGCGTGGCCAACGGTGGTGGCTGCCGTCAGCCGTCTCTGCCTTTCCACGTTTCCAAGTCCCTGCACCCCGCGTTCCAGCGCAGTAAACAATGATTGCTGGGCGCACCTCTGCAAAAAAGTCACTCTCACTTTCCGACCCGATGGCTGAGAGTCCAGCTTCTCCCCATAGGTGTCTGGGTCCCCCGAGTGTCCCCAGAAACTGGATTTCAGAGTGATCAGGAGCTTGTCTCCCTGTGGGTTGAAGAAAAACCGCGCACCCAGTCGCCCGCTGCCAGCCCAATTCGCGCGCCTCCGTACCTCAGCTTTTCAGCATTTGTGCTCCTTTCTCCCCTTAGTTGTAAATCTACCACTCAGCCAGCTTTCCCGTGGTTCAGGGTGGTAGACGTTTTGTCTTTTAGTTGTATTTTTGAAATTGTTGTGCGAGGCAGCAGATTAGTTGTTTAACCATGCCGCCATCTTGGTTCCTCTAATTTTTTTGTTCTGTATTAAAAAAAATGTCATTGGGATTTTGATGAAGATTGCATTAAATCTACATATTGCTTTGAGTAGTATGACATTTTAACTGTGTTGATTCTTTCAATCTATGAAATATCTTCCCATTTCATTGTGTTTTTTTTAAATCTTTAATAATGCTTTGTGGTTTTTAATGTATAGGTCGTTCACATCCTTTAAGTTTATTCCTAAGTATTTTATTCTTTTTGTTGCAATTGTAAAAGGAATTTTTTCCCATTCCTTTTATTGCAATTTCATTGTTAGTACATAGGAATACAATGTATTTTTGTACTGTACTTGTCTATTGTTTCTAATAGTTTTTTGGTGGAGTCTTGAGAGTTTTCTATATATAAAGAATAATGTCATCTGCAAAGAGCGACTATTTTACTTCCTCATTCCCAATTTTCTTTCTTTCTCTTGCCTGATGGCTGTGGGTAGGACTTCCAATACTACCTACCTAATAATAGACAAATATGCAAATTGACCGTACCTTCACTATGCCCATGATTGGCCAGGAGGCGCGGGGGGGCGAGACTCAGGGTGCCCGGGGTAGCTGATTGGGCCAGCGGGACGCTGAGCTGCGTCACCAGCAGCGGCACGAGCTCAGCGTCTGCACCATGGCTGTGCTGTGGCACAGAAGGGGCCTCTGGGGCAGCGAGCTGACGTCCCGCCGTGCAGACCATCAAAAGCAGGGGAGCTGAGTGCCTGAGCAGACAGGCACTCAGCTCCCCCGCAATCGAAAGCAAAAGTGTGGGAGCTGGGTGCCTGTCCGCTCAGGCACCAGGCCTTTCAGAAACCTCCGCCGCGCTGGAGGCTTCTGATCTGAAAGGCCTGGTGCACCAGCGATAGAAAAGAAAGCGTGGGAGCTGGGTGCCTTTCCCCTCAAGCACCAGGCTTTTCAGAAGCCTCCGGCTCCTGGTGCACCAGCAGACAGGCACCCAGCTCCCTGTGATCGAAAGCGAAAGTGTGTAGGGGACCCTACACGTGCATGATTCAATCATGCACTGGGCCTCTAGTCTTACCTAATAATAGAGGAACATGTAAATTGACTGTACCTCTGCTATGCCCACAGCCAATCAGAGTGAGTATGCAAATTAACCCAACAAAGATGGAGGTTAATTTGCATACATACCTGGGTCCTGGGAACCTCCTCGGCACCCAGGTCACTCCCAGCAAGCCATCGGAGGCAGGGGGGGGGGGTGGGCCCCTTCCCACGCCTAAAGCCTCAGGCGGAGGCTTTAGGCATGGGAAGGGGCCAAGCCTTCGATCAGAGGGGTGGGGGAGCCCACGCCCCCTTCCCAAGCCTAAGCCTCGGGCGGAGGCTTTAGGCTTGGGAAGGGGCGGAGCCTGCCATCGGAGGGGCGGGGTGGCCCCCTGCCCAAGCCTAAACCCTTGGGGGACAGGGGAGCCCCCTGCCCAAGCCTAAAAAATCAATGGAAACATATCCTCAGGTGAGGATAAAAAGAAAAATAAAGAAAGAAATGTTATATACTATGAAAGACACGTCTTGAAAATGCCTAAAGAAAGTGTCATTTTTTCATGGTGAAGGGACTGGAGTCTGTGTTGATGAAAATACCTTGGTGGCTGCAGTGACTGGCAGTGGCTGCAGCAGCGGGGTGATGGGGCTGGCTGGCGCCTTCCCCTGATCAGCCCGGTTGCCTCCCGCAAAGGGAGGCCAGACTGTGGCTTAGGTCCACTCCCAACCAGAAGCAGGCCTAAGCCATCAGTAGGACATCCCCTGAGGGCTCCCAGTATGTGAAAGGGGGCAGGATGGGCTGACAGACCCCTCCCCAGTGCACAAATTTCGTGCACTGGGCCCCAGTGTTGAATAAAAGTGGTGAGAGTGGATATCTTTGTCTTGTTCCTGATCTAAAAGGAAACATTTTCAGTTTTTCATCATTTGAGTATGATATTAGCTGAGGGTTTGTCATATATGGCCTTTATTATGTTGAGGTTCTTTCCTTCTATACCCACTTTATTGAGTGTTTTAATCATAAATAGATGTATCTTATCAAATGCTTTTTTTGCATCTATTGATATGATCATATGACTTTATCCTTTATTTTGTTAATGTTACTTATTACATTGACCAATTTGCATATATTGAACCATCCTTGGGCCACTCCCTGAATCAACCCCATTTCATTGTAATGTATTACTTTTTAAAATATATTTTTATATTTAGCTTGCTAATATTTTGTTTAGGATTTTTGCATTTGTATTCATCAGAGATATTGGTCTATAGTTTTCTTTTTTGTGTTATACTTGCCAGGTTTTTTTGTATCAAGGTTATGTTGGTCTCATAAAATGTGTTAGGAAGTATTACCGCCTCTTCTTTTAGGAAGAATTTAAGAAAGATAGATATCAAATCATTTTTAATGTTTGGTAGAATTCACTAGTGAAAGTATCTGATCTTGGACTTTAACGTTTTAAGAGGTTTCTGATGGTTGTTTCAATTTCCTCACTGTTTATCGGCCTATTTAGATTTTCCAGTTCTTCATGATTCAGTGTATGAAGGTTGTATATTTCTAGGAAGTTATCCATTTCTTCTAGGTTATTGAATTTGGTGGAATGTAGTTTTTCATAGTATTCTTGTATAACCCTTTGTATTTCTGTGATGTCTGTGGTTACTTCCCCTCTTTCATTTCAGAATTTTTAAATTTCATTTCAGTTTGAATCTTTTCTCTTTTTTTCTTAGAGAGCTTACCTAGAGGTTTGTCTTTTTTTTTTTTTTTAATTCTTTTCAAAAAAGCAGCGCTCTGTTGCATTAATTTTCATTTAATTCTGCTCTAATTTTTATTATTTCCTTTCTTCTGCTGGCTTTGGGTTGCTTTTGTTCTTCTTTTTCTAGTTCTTTAAGATGTGATGTTATGTTCTTATTACTGCTTTAGTTACTTATCCCTCTTATTACTGCTTTAGTCACATCCCAAAAGTTTCGGTATGTCGTATTGTCATTCTCATTTGTCTCTGTATAACTTTTGATCTCACCTTTTTTTCTTCCTTGATCCAGTCAATTTTTCGTAGCATGTTGTTTAATTTCTACATATTTGTGGGTATTTTTGCTTACTCTTTGCAGTTGATTTCTAATTTCAAAGCATTGTGGTTGAAGAATATGCTCAGTATGATTTCAGTCTTCTTAACTTTGCTGAGGCTAGTTTTGTGTCCCAACATATGATCTATTTAGTGTTCCATGTGCACTAGATAAGAATGTACATTCTGATGTTCTGGGATAAAAGGCTCTGTAAATGTCAATTATGTCCATTCGGTCTAATGTGTCATTTAAGTCTGCTATTTCTTTAATGATTTTCTGTTTGAGTGATCTATCTATAGCTGTCTAAATTGATCCCCTATAGCTCTCTAAATTGGTCCCCTACTATGATTGTGTTTTTGACAGTTTTTCCCTTTAGTTCTGTTAGTAGTTGCTTTATATATTTCAGAGCTCCCTGACTGGGTGCATATATATTGAGAGATGTTATGTTTTCTTGGTGAAGTGTCCCCTGATTCATTATAAAATGTCCATCTTTATGCCTTTGTTATTTTGAAATCTATTTTGTCAGAATGGCTACACCTGTTTTTCTGTAGATGCCATTTGCTTGGACAGTCATTTTCCACCCTTTCTCTTTGAGTCTATATTTGTCTCTGAAGCTTAGATGTATCCCCAGAAGGCAGCATATGGTTGGGTTTTGTTTTTGTTTTGTTTTTCTTTTTCTTTTTTTAAGTATAATAAATCTTTATTGTTCAGATTATTACAATTGTTCCTCTTTTTCCCCCCATAGCACCCCTCCACCAGGTTGCTACCCCACCCTCTGCCCTTAGCCCCCCCCGCACTGTCCTCATCCATAGGTGTACGCTTTTTGTTCAATCTCTTCCCACACCCCCCACTCCCCTTTTCCCCTGAGAATTGTCAGTCCACTCCCTTTCTATGCCCCTGATTCTATTATATTCACCAGTTAATACTGTTCATTAGATTTTTTATTCCCTTGGTTTTTAGATTCACTTGTTGTTAGATACATATTTATTGTTCATAATTTTTATCTTTACCTTTTTCTTCTTCTTCCTCTTCTTAAAGAATACCTTTCAACATTTCATATAATACTGGTTTGGTGGTGATGAACTCTTTTAGCTTTTTCTTATCTGTGAAGCTCTTTATTTGCCCTTCAATTCTGAATGATAGCTTTGCTGGGTAGAGTAATCTTGGTTGTAGTTTCTTGCTATTCATCACTTTGAATATTTCTTGCCATTCCTGTCTGGCCTGCATAGTTTCTGTTGAGAAATCAGCTGACAATCATATGGGTGCTCCCTTGTAGGTAACTAACTGTTTTTCTCTTGCTGCTTGTAATATTCTCTCTTAGTCTTTTGCTCTTGGCATTTTAATTATGAAATGTCTTGGTGTGGTCCTCTTTGGATTCCTCTTGTTTGGGGTTCTGTGTGCTTCCTGGACTTGTAAGTCTCTTTCTTTCACCAGGTGGGGGAAGTTTTCTGTCACTATTTCTTCAAATAGGTTTTCAGTATCTTGCTCTCTCTCTTCGTCTGGGACCCCCATAATTCTGATGTTGGTATGCTTGAAGTTGTCCCAGAGGCTTCTTACACTATCTTCAACTTTTTGGATTCTTTTTTCTTTTTTCTTTTCCAGAGGAGTGTTTTTTGCTTCTTTGTATTCCAAAGCTTTGACTTGATTCTTGCGATCCTCTCGTCTGCTTTTAGGTCTCTGTATAATATTTTTTATTTCAGTCAGTGTATGCTTAATTTCTAGTTGATCCTTTTTCATATCCTCGAGGGTCTCGTTACATTTATCGGCCTTTTCCAGGAAATTCTTAAAAAACCTTATAATGGTGGTTTTGAACTCTATATCCAGTCTTTTGCTTTCCTCCATTTCCTTCATTTGTGGCCTGCCTCTTTGTCTCCGCATTTTAGCTGCTTCCCTGAGTTGATGGAGTGGCTTTGTGTGCTAGGTGTCCTAGCAGGGCCCAGTGGCTCGGCCTCCCCAATTACCTGACACTCTTGGTACGCCCCTTTGTGGGCTGTGTGTGCAGTCTTGTTGTAGTTAATCCTTGATTGTTGTTGGTATCACTGGGGGGAGTTGACCTCCAGGCCAATTGGCTGTGACGATCAGCAGTGTCTCCACTGGGAGAGCTTCTGTGCTCAGCTTGGATGGGGCTGAGTCTCAGGGTGGAGCAGGCAGCCTTGGTTTCCCGTCAGCCCCGCCCTAAGAGGCCCCTGGGTCTCAGTGTCCCACGGCAATGGCTGCACGCATCTCTGAGAGAAGGCTGCTCTCAAGTTTCGCCCGCTGCCAGACAGTCCAGTTTCTCCCCGAATGAGTTTGATACCCAAAGTCTCACCCGGAGCTGGATTTCAGTGCAGTTGGGAGGTTTTGTTTCCCTCCCGAAGGAGAAAGCTAGCCGCGCATTTGCTGCCCGCCCTCTCCACGCGCCGCGAGTAAGCCAGCCACGTATTCAGCCACCCGCCCTTTCCTCGCACACAGGTCTCCTCACCTCCACAGCTCCTCTGAGTCTCAGTGTCCTTTTCTCTTTCCTTCTAGTTGTAGAATTTCCACTCGCCAGCTTTCCGGTGGTTCTGGACGATGTCCGCTCTCTCTTTCAGTTGCAGTTTTGAAATTGTTGTGCGAGGCAGCAGTATAGGTGTTTACCTTATGCTGCCATCTTGGTTTCTCTCTCTGGTTTTTGTTTTTTATCCAGTCTGCTACTCTGTGCCTTTTTATGGGTGAATTCAGGCCATTTACATTTAGGGTAATTATTGATGCGTGAGGATTTCCTATAATCCTTTTATCTTTTGTTTTCTGGCAGCCCTGTGCCTCCATTGGTTCTTTTCCTGTGTATTTCTGACTGTTGTTTTTGTTTGGTGGTATTCTATACTTTTCCCCTCTGTTTTCCTTTTCTTTAAGTTATGTGTGTCAGTTTTGTTTTCTGCGTGCGTGTGTGTGTGTGTGTGTGGTTTCCATTTAGGTTTATGTAAAAGAAAGTTTGTGCTTTTTCTTCTGAATGTATCTAATCTTCATTCCCCTTTGCAAATTCAGAACTTTACCCCTTTTTCTTTTATGTTTTCTTTTCAGAAATTATCCCAATTTCTCGGCGAGTTCATTTCCAAATTGCAGTTGCCATTGCCTTTTTCCTCTTTAAAAAAAAAAAAAGTTTATTGATTTTTTTTTTTGAGAGAGAGGAACGGCCGCTGAGGGGGGCTGCTGCGGACACCTGGCTACCCTGCCGTTGAGAGGCGCAGCTGGGTGTCCGCGGCAGGCCCCCTCAGCGGCCACGAATCTAGCTGTTGAGAGGCACCGGGGGCGGGAGTCCCACCCCCTGCGCCTCTCAACAGCAGGGTAGCCCCGCTCAGTGGCAGCGGATCTGTGCCTCTCAATGGCCAGATAGGCCACCCTGAGTCCCACCCCCCAGCCTCCCGCCGCCCAATCATGGGCATAGCGGAGTGATGGTAATTTACATGTTACTCTATTATTAGATAGGATATTCCCTATACTGTACTTTATACCCCCAGATAGAGAGACTACACTATAACTACTAATTTGTACTTCTAAATCTCCCCATCCCTCCTTTCTGGCAACTGTAAAATGTTCTCTGTATCTATGAGTCTGCTTCTGTTCAGCTTGTCCATTTATTTTGATTTTTAGATTCAATTGTTAATATGTATTTATTGTCATTTTATAGTTCTTACTAGAGGCCCAGTGCATGATTAAATCATGCACATGTAGGGTCCCCTAGGCCTAACCTGCCATCCAGGCCATATCCACTGCCCCGCAAAGCCTAGCACGCTCTGCGGACACTGCTAGCAGCCTGCTCCCAGCTTTTGATGGCAGGGGGTCCACTGGTGCTGGAGCGGACACACAGCTCCCCACTTTCGATCGCTGGGGAGCTGGGTGCCTGTCCTCTGGTGCACCAGGAAGCTCCTGCATGGCGGAGGCTTCTGAAAGGCCTGGTGCCGGAGCGGACAGGCACCCAGCTCCCCCGCTTTTGATGGTCCGCGGTAGGACGTGGGCTCGCTGCCCCAGAGGCCCCTTCTGTGCCACAGCACAGCCATGGCGCAGATGCTGAGCTCGCGCTGCTGCTGGCGACACGAGCTCAGTGTCTCGCCGGCCCAATCGGCCACCCTGGCCACCCCGAGTCCTGCCCCTTGGCGCCTCCTGGCCAATCGTGGGCATAGCGAAGGTACAGTCAATTTGCATATTTGTCTATTATTAGGTAGGATTTTTTATCTTTTGTTTTCTTTCTTCTTCTTCTTAAAAAAAGACCCTTTAGCCCTAGCTGGCTTGGCTCAGTGGATAGAGCGTTGGCCTGCGGACTGAAAGGTCCCAGGTTTGATTCCTGGTCAAGGGCATATGCCTGGGTTGCGGGCTTGATCCCCAGTGTGGGGCGTGCAGGAGGCAGCCAATCAATGATCCTCTCTCATCATTGATGTTTCTCTCTCTCTCCCTCTCCCTTCCTCTTTGAAATCAATTTAAAAAAATTTTTTTAAAGGGCCTTTATTTTATGTAATACTGGTTTGGTGGTGATGAACTCCTTTAGCTTTTCCTTGTCTGGGGAGCTCTTTATCTGACCTACAATTCTAAATGATAGCTTTGCTGGGTACAGTAATCTTAGTTGTAAGTCCACAGCACTGGAAATGGCTTGGATGAACCTGCTAGCAGGGAGGGGTGGGATCTCAGGGAATCTCCAGGGCAGGGCTAAAGGTGTGAGCCAGGTTGATGGAAATTCAGATATGGCACAGCCTGTTGGCTCTGTGGCAGGGAGCGCTCAGCACATGAACACTGGCCTCTGCCAACACTTCTGTCAGGAAAAAGCTCCCCCTCCAGCTCTCACCCTGATTCCAGACAAGTTAGTTCCTGCCTGAATGTCCAGGTTCCTTTCAAGCTGCTGCCTCAGTGCTGGAGCTCAGAGGAAGTGAGTCTTTTTTTTTAAATAAATCTTTATTGTGCAGATTATTACAGGTGTTCCTCTATCCCCGCCCCCCCCCGTAGCTCCCCTCCACCTGATTCCCCACCCCACCCCATGCCGTTACCGCCCGCCACTGTCTTTATCCATAGGTTCAAGATTTTTGTCCAATCTCTTCCCGCATCCCTCACACCTGCTTCCCCCTGAGAATTGTCAGTCCACTCCCTTTCTATGTCCCTGATTCTATTATATTCACCAGTCCATTCGGTTCTTCAGATTTTTTATTCACTTGATTTTTAGATTCACTTGTTGGTAGGTATTTGATGTCATTTTGTTGTTCATAATTTTTATCTTTACCTTTTTCTTCTTCTTCCTCTTCTTAAAGAATACCCTTCAGCATTTCATGTAATCCTGGTTTGGTGGTGATGAACTTCTTTAGCTTTTTCTTGTCTGTGAAGCTCTATCTGACCTTCAATTCTGAATGATAGCTTGGCTGGGTAGAGTAATCTTGGTTGTAGGTTCTTGCTATTCATCACTTTGAATATTTCTTGCCACTCCCGTCTAGCCTGCATAGTTTCTGTTGAGAACTCAGCTGACAGTCGTATGGGTGCTCCCTTGTAGGTAACTGTTTTTCTCTTGCTGCTTTCAAGATTCTCTCTTTCTCTTTTGCTCTTGGCATTTTAATTATGATGTGTCTTGGTGTGGTCCTCTTTGGATTCCTCTTGTTTGGGGTTCTGTGCACTTCCTGAACTTGTAAGTCTATTTCTTTTACCAGGTGGGGAAAGTTTTCTGTCATTATTTCTTCTAATAGGTTTTCAATATCTTGCTCTCTCTCTTCTTCTGGCACCCCAAAAATTCGGATGTTGGTACGCTTAAAGATGTCCCAGAGGCTCCTTACACTATCTTCATATTTTTGGATTCTTTTTTCTTTTTGTTTTTCTGGTTGGGTGTTTTTTGTTTCCTCATATTTCAGATCTTTGGTTTGATTCTTGGGGTACTTTGATCTACAGTTGAGTTTCTGTATATTCTTTATTTCAGACAGTGTATACTTAATTTCTGACTGGTCCTTTTCCATTTTTTTGGCATTCTCATTAAGGTCCTTGAATGTCTCACTAAGCTCCTCGGAGGTCTCATCAAGTTTCTCAGTGGTTTTTAGAAGATTCTTGAGTAACCTTATAAATGTGGTTTTGAACTCTGTCGTCCAGTAGTTTGCTTTCCTCCATTTCTTTCACTTGTGACATGTTTCTTTGTCTCCGCATTTTGGCTGCTTCCCTGTGTTGATGGAGTGGCTTTGTGTGGTAGGTGACCTATAGGGGCCAGTAGCTCAGCCTCCCCAATCACCTGAGGTGGACGCTCTTGGTACAACCCTTTGTGGGCTGAGTGCAAAGTCTTGGTGTAGTTAAGCCTTGATTGCTGTTGGTACACTGGGAGGAATTGATCTCCAGGCCAATTGGCTGTGAGGACCCGCTGTGTCTATAATGGAAGAACTGCTGTGCTGTGGAGACACGCTTATGATGCAGGACTTGTTTCAGTGGGCTTTGGTGCTCACTGAGTCTGCCTCTTGAATGTGTCACTTATGGATGTGAGGAGTTGAAATCTGGTGTCTCACACTGACCACTAGGTACACTGGCTTCTGGATCTCCAATGGGGTGCAGGTCAGCTACTGTCTGAGGCCACCCTGCAGGAGCTACAGTGAGAACTACAGTTTTCTCCTCTTTGCTTGGGGTTTGGAGGTTTTAGAGCTGTCTGACCCGGGTTGCAAGTTTGCTAGGTTAAGCTGCGATAGGACAGGCCATTCATATGCAAAAGCCGCTGCTTGGAGCTTGGGTGGGTTTGTAGGTTGTGTGGGGCAGGGTCTCAGGGTGTCACTAGGCTAGGGTGTGGCAAACAGCGATGGCTGCCAGTCAGCCGTCTCTGCGTCTCCAACCGTGTCCCCGTGTCTCGCGCCCCAGCGCAGTAAACAATTATTCCTGCATGTAGCTCTGCAAGCAAGTCACCCTCACTTTCCGACCCAATGGCAGATGGTCCACCTTCTCCCCGTAGGAGTTTGGGTCCCCTGCATCTCCCCAGAAACTGGATTTCAGTGTAATCGGGAGCTTGTCTCCCTTCGGGTTGAAAAAAGCAATGCCTGCCACCAGCCCGGTTCGTGTACGCCTCCATACCTCAGCTTTTCAGCGCTTGTGCACTGAATGCTCTTTTCTCTTTCCTTCTAGTTGTAGAACTTCCACTCAGCCAGCTTTCTTGTGGTTCTGGGTGATAGACATTTTGTCTTTTAGTTGTAGTTTTGAAATTGTTGTGCGAGGCAGCAGTTTAGGTGTTTACCTATGCCGCCATCTTGGATCCTCCCATCGGGAGTGAGTCTTAAGTAAGTCCATGCACGGGCCCTCTAAGAGGAACTGCCTGAGACTCCTGCAGCCTCTGTGTCACTCACCCACTAACCTCACTATTTTTTAAGCCAGAAGTGGGGGGCAAGAGAGGGACACTTCTCTTCCCGGCAGTGGAACCCTGGGCTGTGGGGCCTGGACCCCTCACTCCTTAGGGAAACCTCCACATCCAAGATATCCCTCCTGATTTTAAACTGCCATATATGGATGTGGGACCAGCCAATTCTGTGATTCTGCCGTATCTCCACCCCTCCTACCAGTCTCGATGTGCTTCTTCTTTAATTCCTGTAATAGGACTTCCATTTAGATAGATTTCAGGTGGTTCTGAATGATTGTTGTTCTGTATTTTAGTTGTAAATTTTGACATCACTGTGAGAGGTGGTGAGTATGGCATTTACCTACACCACCATCTTAACCACAAGCCTTTCCTGTATTTTCTCATTTATGGTTATGGCCTCTCTCTCTCTCTCTTTTTTTTTTTTTGCATAAAGAAAACATTTTAACATTTCTTGTAAAGCTAATTTAGTTGTGGTGAACTCCTTCAGTTTTTGCTTGTCTGGGAAACTCTGATCTCTCCTTCAATTCTGAATAACTTTGCTGAGCATAGGTTGCACATTCCTCTTTCAGCGCTTTAAATATTTCTGCCACTCCTTTCTGGCTTGTAAAGTTGCTACTGAGAAGTCAGCTGATAGCCTTATGGTGTTGCCCTTGTATGTGACTTATTTCCATTTTGTTGCCTTCAAGATGTGTCTTTATCCTTAACCTTTTGCACTCGGATGTCGAGTGTGACTCGAGACGGTTAGCATCGGTAGCAGGAATCGAGAAAAAAGCGAGTGCAAAGGGTTAATCTTTGCTATTTTAATTACAGTATATCTTGCTGTGGGCCTTTTTGGGTTCATCTTGTTTGGAACTCTCTAAACCCTGGACTTGGATGTGTTTCCCTCCCCAGTTTAGGAAAGTTTTTAGCCATTATTTCTTCAAATATTCTTTCTGCCCCTTTCTTCTCTTTCTGAAGTCCCTATAATGTAAATGTTATAGTGTTTGATATCCCAGAGGTCCCTTGTGCTTTTTTCAATTTTTAAAATTATTTTTTCATTTTGCTGTCCTAATTTGATTTTCACATTTTTTCTTCCAGATCACTAACCTATCCTTTATTAACTAACCTGCTGTTGATTCCTTCTAATATATTTTTAAAAATGTTATTTATTCATGAGAGAGAAACATCAATTGGTTGTTCCACTTACTTATGCAGTCATTGGTTCTTATAATTGCCCTGACCGGGAATCGAATGCACAACCTTGGCGTATTGAAACGATACTCTTACAAACTGAGCTACCGAGCCAGGACCCTTCTAATGTAGTTTTCATTTTGATTATTGTGTTCATCTCAGATTGGTTCTTTATTACAGTTTCTTTGTTAAAGTTCTTTCTGAGTACCTCTATTCTACTCTCAAGTTTTTTGAGCATCCTTATGACTTCTTTGAATTCTTTCTCAGGTACATTATTTAACTCCATTTCACCAAGTTTTTTTTCTTGTTTCTTCATTTGGGGTATATTCTGTCTACTAATTTTGTTTGACTTCCTGTGTTTCTTCCTGAGTTAGATGAAGTAGCTGTGTTTGTAGCCTTGCAACAGTGGCTTCTGTGTTGACTGTGTGCTGGATGACTTTGGCAGGCCAGTTGTGATCAGGGTGGGCATGTGCGGTGCCTGGTACGCCTCCTAACCAGAAGGAACAGTTCCAGGCATGGCAGTCTGGTGTTCACATGCGGGTGGTAGCTCCTTATTGTTCTGGGTGTCCACAGCCAGAATGGAGTCTAGGCAGGGCACACTTATGTATGCACCTTTCCTTGTCGTCCTGATCTGGGTGGGGCTGTCTGCTGTTCAGAGCCTGCCCTGTTGCCTAAGCCATGTGTGATGAGGGCTTCCCTGAGTGAGACGTGGCAGCACCCTACTACTTCCACTTTCTCTGAACAGAGCAGGTCTGTATACACATACTGCACTTTGCTACTTTTGCACTTTCTCTGGGCATGTAAATCCTGCATGTGCTCACAGCAGCACCCCACTAGCTCCACATTGTCTCTGGATGGGGCATCCCTATGTGGTCATGCAGCAGTGCCACCCTATCTCTGCAGTTTCTCTGGAGGGGACGGCTCTGCACGCAGGTCCGGCAGCACTTTGCGAGTTCTGCACTCCTTCTGGTGGAGGAGTCCTGTGCGTGCACTATGGCACCTTGCTTTTGCTGCTGGAGTGGCTGGGGAGGCATTACAGAAGCATTGCAGGTCAACCAGAGCACCTGGCTAGAAGTCCCATCCTCTATCCAAGCATTGGGGAAGCGTAAACAATGGCACTCACTGGTTTCTCTGATGCTGTAGAGCTCTTGCAGTTCCCCTACCTTCTCTTTGTGTTCTCTTTTTTAAAATCGACCTTCAGTGACAGTGGAAAGGAGTGGGGAGGGGACAGACAGACACACATCAATTTGTTGTCTCCCGCATGCCCCCTGCAACTCCAGTGCACAGGCTGGCGCTCTAACCACTGAGCCACGTGGGCTGGGGCTCAGTGTTCTTTCTTTCTGCCCGGCACCCCAAAAATACTTTACATTAGATTCACAGGATTCTGTGGTAATAAATTCCTAGGAATGACTTTTTTCTCTGCCCCCATGCCCTAAGCTAAGACAAGCTTTAAAGGATGGGATTTTTATTGAGGGTGAATCACTTTAAGAGTGCTTGCTAGGTGTGTGGACCTCAATCCAATTCCTCACCGTGCTAGGACCTAAGAGTTTACCTCCTGTCCTTGTGTGACCTTTAAAACTGAAGTACTTTGGTTACAGAGACCAGGAATTATCTTGACTCTGAGGCAGTCAGAGCATTAACCACACATCATGCTACTCTTATTTCCTCTAGTTCTGGCCCCTGGGGTTTACTCTTATTAAACAATCTTTAAAGTCAGCCATATAGTTCAAAGGATGTTTATCATGTTTTATTCAGCATTCCTTACAATTTTATAACCAAGGCTTTCAGGCTATCTAATTATCTCCTATATTTGCTGGAAATGGAAGTCTAGGACTGTCTTCTGTCATTTTTCTTTTGCACATTAAGTCATCAAAACTGAACATAATGCTCTAGTTCTGTTCTAATCATTTCAGAACATTACTTCAATATTTGGGCACTACTTACTTACCACCAGATGTTGTTTTTCTCAAATTACATCACACTATTTTGGGCACCATTTTATAAATAAGCATGTCAGTTTAAGGTCACATGGCAAAGACCAAGACTAGATCTTTTAATTGTCAGCTTTGGAGTATTTCTCTAATATGTCAAGGGAGAGAAGATAAAGGTCTATGGGAACATTTAATAAGTACGTCCTATGTGCTACCTCTATAATATGAGATACCTGACAATAGCTGTATAAGACAAGACAGGTTTTATTACCCCATTTTAATAGATGGGGGAAGTAAAGCTCAGAAAGGTTAAGTAACTCCTTTAAGGTCCTTTCTTATTGTTAGAGCTAAATTTGGTCAGAATTGACTATAAAAAAACATTTTCTTCCTTCAACACCAGGAATCAGCAACTGTAAAAGACCAGTAAATATTTTAGGCTTTGCAGGCCATATGGTCTCTCCTGCAACTATTTTACTGTTTTAGTGTAAAAGCAACCAGTGCAAAACATAAAAGAATGAGCATGGCTCTGTTCCCATAAAACTTACTGAAGGACACTGAAATCTGAATTTCATATAATATTCATGTCACAAATTATGCTTTTTATTTTTTAACCATATCTCTCTCTCTCTCTATATATATATATATATAAAGAGGTAATATGCAAATTAGCTGGGACACCTTAAGGTGTCACGACCAGCTCAGGAGGAGCTGTGCGCGCAGATGGGTGGGAGAGGACTGCATGCGGCCCCCAGCCCCAGCAGCCGCGGGAGGCTGGAGCTGGTGGCAGGCCAGAACAGAGACACAACACACAGGGGTGCCTGCTCCGAGCCTCCGCGGTGCAGCTGGGAGCAGGCCCTCAGCGGACACACACCAGGGGTGGGGGCGTGCTCCGAGTGCCGGGTGGCCTCTGCACGTGAGCTGCAGAGGAAACACCTTTTCTGACCACTCATTGGCTAAGCTCCCTGTACACTGCTACTTGCAGTGTTCTTGGTAACTTGGGTAATAAGAATCCAAGAAGGTGATCTAGGGTTTTTCCACCTCACTCCTGGAGGAAAAACGAAGGTCCACTGCTGGAGGGGCTAAGAAATGTCGTAATCTGCCCGAGCTGGTTTGGCTCAGTGGATAGAGCCTTGGCCTGTGGACCACAGGGTCTGGGTTCGATTCTGATCAAGGGCATGTACCTAGGTTGCAGGCTCCTCCGTGGCCGGGGCCCAGGTCAGGGCTCATGCAGGAGGCAACCAATCGAAGTGTCCCTCTCACATTGGTGTTTCTCTCTCTTTCCCTCCCTCAAAAAATCAATGGAAACATATCCTCAAGTGAGGATAAAAAAAAAGAAAGAAATGTCATATAGGATAAAGGAAGTTGTCATTTTTTCATGGTGAAGGGACTGAAGTCCGTGTTGATGAAAACACCTTGGCGGCTGCGGCGGCTGGCAGTGGCAGCAGCAGTGGGGTGATGGGGGTGGCACCTTCCGCTGCTCAGCCCAGTCACCTCCCACAGAGGGAGGCCAGACTGCGGCTTAAGCCCGCTCCCTACAGGCTTAAGTAGGACATCCCCTCATCTACAGGCTTAAGATGGTCCTTCAGCCATCAGTAGGACATCCCCTCAGGGCTCCCGGACTGTAAGAGGGGGCAGGCTGGGCTGAGGGACCCCCCACATCCCAGTGCACCAATTTCGTGCATCAGGCCTCTAGTACAAATATAAGATGCATTCTTCACAGGCCATACAAAAACAGGCAGCAGGCTGGATTTGGCCCATGGCAAATGGTTTGTCAACCCTAGTTCCATGCTATACCACCTTCTGAGATATGAGGTTCTCTAATGTCTTTATTTCAAATATTCCTTTACTGGGTTAGCAGAGACAAGGGAAAACGAGAATGGAACAGGTCCTTTTTGGGCCCGCAGTGACTGAGGGGATTGTTGCTGCACACACTGTACAGTGGCAATATGCAGTGTGGAAATGTCTTGGTCCAATGTTAAATGTCTTTTCATGTATATTCAAAATTAAACTATAAGCTCATTTAGGAAAGATGACTACCTTCTTACTTATTTTTAAATTTCCTTTAATAGTCTATGGTACAGTTAAGTGCCCAGTAAGTATTAACTGATATTAGTCAAGTATTATCCTATTTCATTCACAGATTCTGTTAAGTAGTCAATGGGTACCATATATAGTTGTTCAATTAAATGAAAAACATTATAAACCCTGGCTGGATAGCTGAGTTGGTTAGAGTGTGGTCCCAATATGCCTAGGTTGCAGGTTCAATCCCTGGTCAGAGCACATACAAGAATCAATCAACGAATGCCAAAATAAGTGGAACAACACATTGATGTCTCTCTCCCTCTCTCTCTCAAAACAAATAAAAACTTATTTAAAAAAAAAAAATAGAAAAACAATATGGAAGTCAGAATATATGTTTGGTTCAACTGAACACAATTATCATTTTCCTTTAATTTAGTATAAGGGACAATTATGAAAAAGATTTCTTGGCCCTACCTTTTTTGTCCCAATAGTTGGAGTATTTGCATGTAAATACTAAGTCTGACATTCCTTCCTCTCCTAGAACCACTTTGGTGATCTGGATGGTGGCCATTACACTGCTTTCTGCAAGAACTCAGTGACCCAAGCATGGTTTAGCTTTGACGACACACGAGTCAGTGAGATTCCAGATACTTCAGTTCAAACTGCTACAGCATATCTCCTGTTCTACAGCTGCCAGCCCTTTTCTATACCTATAGAAAAATGCTAGGAAAATGGTGTTTCCTGAAAGTTGCAAAACAAGCAATCAGAAACTGGTACTTAAGTTTTGCCTTATTAAATTCTTGCAACTTACTTGCATCACTGACATTTTTCTTTCTGGTGTATTATTATACAACCTTATATAAGATACTAGAGGCCTGGTGCACAAAAATTCATGCCTGGGGCAGCCCGGCCTGCCCCCTCTCACAGTTCGGGAGCCCTCAGGGATGTCCTACTGATGGCTTAGGCCTGCTCCCCGTGGGAGGCGACTGGGCTGATCAGGAGTAGGCGCTGCCCCCATCACCCTGTCGCTGCTGCTGCTGCCGGCCACCACAGCTGCCTGCCCTTGGCCCTCGCAGCCTTCTCGGCTTTGTCCAGAAGGACGTTCGGCTGTCCAGTCTAATTAGCATATTATGCTTTTATTATTATAGATGTTACAGCCAAGAAAATGGGTCCTGGCATATTGAAAATAATGCAATGCTAATAGATTGGGGGCCTTCTAACCACTGCAGATTATGCAGTGAGTTCAGGCTTCAAAATTCAATGTTTATTAGGGTGGATTTTTATCATAAAACATCTGATAATTTGATGTATATTTCCAAAAAATTATTTTCCAAAAATACTTACTAGAACAAAACTTTTGTTCTAGTGGCGCTGTGTGCTTAAGAATGTGATTGGAAAATATTTTATTGATCAGATAATTTAGCAAAAAACTATGTCTCTTAGACTAATGAGTCCCAGAGGTAAATGATAAATTCTAAGCTCCTCTATTCCTTTTAATACATTACTCTGTAAAGACGTGGGGTTCATAATGCAGTTCACTTTGCAGTAATACATGACTCCTATTCCTTTTTATCTCAATTCTAAGAATTCTACTACTCTTGATAGAATGAGTCTCAGTATAATATCTTATTATGACTCCCAAATCTGAGAACCCTAAGTGCTAGATGCAGTTCTGGGTCAAGTTGAAAAAAGAGTGGAATTGAATCCTGATGCTAACAAGGTAAGTGAACTAAATTTTAAGTCAGTGTAGTGGGACAAAGAGTGTGTGTGTATAAAATCTATAGTTCTACTGTCCTATATTTGATAATATAAAATTAAAGACAGAACACTTACAAGGTTTTAAATTATTTTTCTCATTAAGATTTTAATATAGGTGTAAATGAAAATTCTCATTTTAAAAAATTAGAGAAAAGTTTCCATTTATTTCTTTAGAATAAAGATTTAGTGCACAAATACAGCCCAAAGCCAAAAGAAAAATAGCTTTGCCCTGTCATTTCCCTAAGAAAGCACTGCAGTTACTCAGAATAGGCCAAAAGAAAAAAAGCAATCCCTGGAGTTCTAGATTTCATGGAAGGACCACATATGATACTATGTACATCGATTTGATGTGCAAGTGTGCAATAAATATATACACATACATTCCTATCTGCTTCATATTCTAGAATATTCATAGATCAAGCTGAGGTTTAGAAATGTGAAAAGGCCATAACAGTGAAAACGAAAACAACAGATACACAGTTTTTAGACCAGTAGAATAATAATGCATAGCTACTTAACTTTGGAACAAACTAAAAAAGTTATTATGATGTCAATGATATCTCTAAGGAATGCTTACTGCAATACTTGTTAAATGTTATTGGTCGGTTTTTTAATAATAGCACTGACCTGGAATATATGGTATTAGTAACACAGCTCTCATGGTCTTACAATTCCTCTAAATGGCCAGGTAGAGCTGTCCAGGATCTTTATAAGCATTTCCAGAGTTGTGTTGCTCAGCCTTCTAACAGATAACTAGCTTACAACGTACTCTTAAGTGGCTATATCGGTTGCTCGTGGTCCCAAGGAAGTATAAAAGAGGATATAAGCTGCTGAAGATTTCACAGAAGAAACGGAGATATCAGAAACTTCATGATCATCAAATTTAAACCACCGCTGTCTTGCTGCATTTTTGCAATAGGCAGTGTAGTGGCCTCCATCCAGCCCACCGTAGTGATTCTGTGCCAAATTAAAGAGAAAATAAATTCAAATGGAGTTATTTAAAATATGTCAATAATTTCAAAGCTTTATGTTGTTACTTTTCTATGAGATAAGAAACCATTGGAAACATTATTTTTAGTTTGCTCTGAAAGAAAAGTATTTAGTTCAATGATATACTTACTGAAACAGAAAACAAGTTATATTTCTTCAAATTGTTCTTTGGACCAATAACATACTGTGACAAGTCAAGATTTTCTAACGGAAAGTCCACAGATGTCTGTAATTTTTGCTTCCACCTGCCATCATAGGAAAAACTGCAAAGCCAAACATTACAGCAATTATATGACAGGAAAGACATAAGAATGAACCCTAATTCATTTTAACAATCTAGATATTTAACCAGGACCACAAAATCCATTTCAATCACACACTCAGCATTTTAGCAGTGGAGGGACCTACTGAAGACATTTGGTTTCACTGCTATTTCACAAGTGAGGAAACCTAGGCACACAGGTATTAAATGGCTTGCCCAAGGTCAAACAGCTAGACTGGCAGAGGCAGGGCCACACCTTGGTCCCTTGATCTGTAGGCTAGCTGGGACGGTTAGATGCATCCTCTGTAGAGGTAACAGTTCTGAAAAACCCCACTTGTAATGCTAATCTCTACCAAAGGACTGAGGAAAGACTGCAGAGAGCTACTCTCAATTGAAGCTTGCACTTTTGGAGAAACTAGAGCTGGAAACTGCAAGCATGTAGACTAGTGACTGAAATAATGCCATTGCATTATCCTGGCATAGTTTGCTCCTTTAAATACCAAAATACGGGTATTTTGGTTGGTATAATATGATTACTTCAGAATCATTTAAAAAAAAACTGAATTCTGAACAATTTATATTCTTAGATATTCTCCAAGAGTAATACAAAGCATTAAAAATTTTAACAGAACAAGTGTGTGATTATTTTTGTAGTGTTTATCTCCAGTCCTCAAGAATTAGAAAAGAATAATTGATCTAACCAATTTTGTTAGGAAATATACACAAGATGAATTTGAACATGTCAATGTTAAAATTAATATAAGAATCTCCAATAATACAAAATGTAAAACAAAAATTATAGCCCAGTCGGGTGTGGGCTCGATCCCCAGTAGGGGGTGTGCAAGAGGCAGCTGATCAATGATTCTCTCTTGTCATGATGTTTCTCTCTCTCTCTCTCTTCTCCCTTCCTCTCTGAAATCAATCAATAAAAATATATATATTTTAAGAAGTAGGCAATGGATCCTTTGCAATGGATCCTTTCTCTGAAATGAAGAAAAACATTAAAAAAATAGTTCTCAATAAAAAGATGAAATTTCCTTTTAAAAAAGTTTTTCAAAAAAATGACTCAAAGTTATCACTCCACAGATGGAATACATAAAGACAAAAGAATTGGAGAAGACTGGAGGCATATTTTACAGCTCTTCCCCATTATTCCTTCTACTACTACAGGCCAGATCTTTTTCACTGTCTGGAAAAATCTGGACAAAACTATGTCTGCACTCAACAATGTCACCCTTAAAATAACACTTTAAAAATATCATTTATTTCATTTTCAGTACAAGATTAAATCTCTTTTATGTTTAGTTTATTGTTTGAATAAATTTTATCTGCTAAAATGTTATACTAAATAACATATTAATACATTTTCATTTATGTTTTGTAATGATTTAAAATTTTTATATTTGAAATGCAATAATTTAGTTTCACTCATGTTTTAAAGACAGAATTACATAAAAGAGTGAGTGGTGGTATCATTTTGCTCTGTTACTGCAAATACTAAGGTGAACTAGAATCTCATCGTTTCTGCCTTATTCCCCTGGAGATACCCTAACCAGAGACATCTTCCTTGATGATGCATCTTTAGCAGGCAATACCACAAAGTGACTTACAATAAAGGATTTAGAATTCCTTCATCTAAACTGTACTAAACAGGTAGAAAATATTGTGCCCTTTACCGTTTCAGATGTACTAAAAGCACAGGTGGTAACTTCCAGATTTCTATCTTTTTTAGAGAATCCCTTCGAGCTCTGCAATGACTGCAGTAAAACCTGTTATTATCTGTGAGTTTTTCTTCTTTGGAAAATAACCTAAGGCAATCCTAGAGGGCAAAAAGAAGTAGTAGATACTCATTAATTCATTTCTTTAACACAATGTCATTGAGCATCTATTCAGTAATTTACTCTGCCTAGATGAAGGGTACAATAGTAAACTAGAACAAAACAGTTTCTACCCTCATAAAGTTGATGATCTGGTGAGGAGTGCAGACCAGAGAGCCTTCACTGACACCACAGTGTGGCGAGTGCTGCCTGTGGTGAGCAGAAGAGGTACTGCATCTCCTGAGAGCATAATTCTACTGGGGGCTCAGGGAAGTCTTATTGGAAGAAATGACATCCTCCAAGAAGCTAACACTAGAGGTCAACAAGCGACCTACATCACATTGCTGTTGTATGGAAAACAGGATGTTCATTTGATATCCCCATGTAAAGCAAATTCTTATAAAAAGAAGACCTAAACTAAAATCAACATAATTTTCCAATTAACTTTAAAAACTTCAAAATACAAACTTAAAAAAAACAACACACATTATTTATCAGCTCTGAAAGAATATTTAATAAGAAAACAGATCTGAAAAAATTATTTCTTGGGGAAATTTTTTTCTAACCCACATAAGCCTAATTAAAACAATTTATGTGTTAGTTTTACCAATGTTTATAGGGGTAAAAAACAGACATAAATGGCTGAATAAAGTATATCTTTATATGCATACAAACAGCATTTTTATTCAGTAAATCCTTTTCTCTCAATCATAAACTTACCTGTAATGTACATTTACTAGTGGATGCTAGGGGTAGAGACAAGTACATGAAGGCCTCAAATGTCCTAGACTTTCTGTGACAGGTGAGGCACTGCACTGTGGATTTGAACTGACCCTGGAAAAGTGCTACAATAATGGATTCATTGAGCTGCTTGTGTTTCTGCCAAGCATGTTCTGCTGCTTTAAAGTCATCAAGATGATCATTATTTTCTTCTTTATGTCGCTTCCGATTATCAGCCTGGAAATAAGATTATTTAAACTCTATATTAATATCTTAAAGTCAGCATCGAAATATAAAATGGACAGAAATGTATTAAAGACAAACACTTTGCGGATTTTGAAATACTTCTGATTCTTTTCATAAAGGAGTTCTAATCTCATTAAGCACTACAAAAAATTTTTTTGCCAAAAAACCCACTTTATCAAAAGAGTGTGACTTGTTGAAATTGCTTAATGAATTTTTATTTAAGAAGCTGAAAAGTCTGGTTTTAGAAACAGAAAACATGCTACATGTAGCTGGGAGTTTGGGCTACAACTAGACAGATGTTATTTTGTAGTCTCAGGGATGTGCGTGTGCACGCACGCGCGCGCACACACACACACACACACTCTAGAGGCCCAGTGCACAAAATTCTTGCACTGGTAGGGTCCCTAGCAGCTGCCGGCCAGGTACTCCCTCCTCCCTTCCCCCAGCCAGCCTGCCCCCTGGTCAAACTCCCGGAAGAACTCTGGTCGAGGGGATAATTTGCCTACTACGCTTTTATTATATAGGATATTCATATCCTCTCACACATATACACAAGGTACATATACAAACACACTATGTTTATGTATGTAAAAGTGTGTGTATAGGGATGTACAGAGGACAGCTTGGTGCTAAAAGGAAACCAAAGTGTTTAAACAGATTGGTCATTTATATAGAGATATGCCACAATAATCACCTTTGACATGAATCATTTGTGGTTACATGGAATAATTCTTATTTTAGAAAAAAGTATAACTCTATATATAAAAGCCTAAGCAACTGGCCAACGGCCAACCGTCCAGTAGCTATCATGCGCACTGACCACCAGGGGGCAGATGCTCAATGCAGGAGCCGAAACCACATGGAACATGGAACAGACTGATGAATCTCAGGGGGAAGACGAGGGGGAGGGTGGGAAGAGATTAATCAAAAATCTTATATGCATACTAGAGGCCTGGTGCATAGATTTGTGCACCAGTGGGGTCCCTCGGCCTGGCCTGCACCCTTTTGCAATCCGGGATCCCTCGAGAAATGTCGGAGAGCAGGTTTCGGCCTGATCCCTGCAGGATATCTCTAACAACTATTTTAACATTTATAAATTTCTTACAATACAACCTGCTAACATCTTAGTGAGTAAATACAAACTGTATTTCTCACAATACAACCTGCTAACATTTTAGTGAGTAAATACAAATTGTATATACTTTTTCAAATACTAGACCTATCAGATATATGCGTTTTATAGTTCCACGCATTAATACAAAGTCACTAGACATGATAAACTAGCATTGAACAATCACCAACTATAATTTTAAATTGCTATAAAAATTACATGTTGAACAAACCTAAAGAACAATCAAAATTCTTACTTTATTTAAATCTTCATGGAGACCGTCCATTAGGAACAGAAGCAGTTCTTGTGAATCTTGCTGGCTGTATCCTGCAAACTGGTCATTGATCTTCCCGATGGTGATTTTAAAGTCTTTCGGACTGATATACCTGTACTGTCCTGTCCATAGTGCTTTCATGATTATGCCAAATTCTTCCGCCACTTCACCTTTATGACCCAACAAATTTGACCTTGGCAAATAAAATTACAAAAAAGCAATAAAGGAAGTTGTAAACAGTCAAGGTGCAGTGGGATCTTGATGTCAACATTAAACTATTAACGTACTATGACCTTACACTAAAATACTTATTCACAGGTGTACCGTATTTTCCGGTGTATAAGACGACTGGGCATATAAGACGACCCCCAACTTCTCCAGTTAAAATATAGAGTTTGGGATATACCCGTCCTATAAGATGACACCCGGCGTATAAGACGACCCCCGACTTTTGAGAAGATTTTCCTGGGTTAAAAAGTCATCTTATACGCCGGAAAATACGGTATTACCAAATAACCATATGAATCTGACTTTGATTACACGCCTGACTGGCTTCTTTACGGCTGCCAGCCCTGCACTGTCTCTTCTTCCTCATCGACAGGCTCCAGTTTATGGCTGTGAGCGTCTAGCCCAGTGATGGCGAACCTATGACACGCGTGTCAGCACTGACACGCATAGCCATTTCTGATGACACGCGGCCGCTGATGCAGCCGCATGCCGAGGATGAAACATTTGCTGCTCCTGAGGATGAAACATTTGTGAAATAATGTTTTTTCCTCAAAGTTACACACCACCCGAGTTATGCTCAGTTTTTTGGCGAAGTTTGACACACCAAGCTCAAAAGGTTGCCCATCACTGGTCTAGCCTCTTGCACTGCTCCTTTCCTGTCTGTCCTTTACCTATTAGAAGAGGCTTTTCTCTATATTTTTCTAAAGAAAAAAGTTATTTTCCCCTTTCCTACTCTGACTTCACTGGAAGGAGTTGGGTGGTTACATCACTCTTTAAAAAAAAATTTTTTTTTTTAATTGATTTCAGGGAGAGAAAGGGAGAGGGAGAATTAACCATTTGTACGCCTTAAACGTCTATAGACGCAAGCAGCAGACCTTTTTAAATTAAATTAAAAATATCGTGGCAGTTAATCATTGACCGGCTGCCTCCTGCACCCATGCTACTGGGGATCGAGCCTGCAACCTGGGCATGTGCCCTGACCAGGAATCAAACCATAACCTCCTGATTCATAGGTCAACGCTTAACCACTGAGCGACACCAACTGGGCTATATCACTCTTTTAACATTATATTGCAAAAAGTATTTCTTTACCTGTTAATATCATCCTGATAACAGTTTCGGTTGAAATAATCAGCCAAATGTGTAGCATTACATAGGCACTGCAGTATTGAGTTCATATAACAAGTATTTCCTAAATTACGAAGTCCGGTGAGAGCTGGTCCAGAGCCTCCAAACACAGGATTGAGGTTCCGAATCTGAGAAGCAGAAAGCCTTGTGATCTCAGTTTTAGGATAGCATGCTGGCCTGAGAAAGAAAAAGCATACAAGATGTCTTAGAATACATGGCATGTGAAAATAAAGTTTAAATGACAAATGGCAGCAAACTCCAGGATGTGTACTATAGAAAACAGTAATCTTGTAAAGTGTTAATAACTTAGCTCATAAGGTACTAGGTCTTACTGAACATTTACCATCTAGGTGACACATATTCTGTGACCCTCCCATGAAATAAATACTTTTAACCTCTTTTGTGGGTCCATGGGTCTTACAGACATCCTGAGATAGATCTCTGCTTCTCATGAATAGGTAGAGTCTTCTAGTAAAGAAGCCTCTTTCAAACTCCGTTAAATGATTCTGGGAAGTTTAGTATTACCAAATGTTGAATTAAACAGAATACAAAAAAAAGGAATACAACACACACACCTGGGTGGGCAAAAGTAGTTTATATAAAAAGTAATACATTAATAAATAATAATATAAGAATAAACTCTGTTTCATGTACTCACAGTTATAAACCTGTACATTACTATGGAGTATATCAAAGGAGGAAGAGGTTATTTGGGTACTATTCCCTAAAGTCGAGAGCTGTGCTGACAAATATGGTAGCCATTAGCTACAGATGGATGGCTATTTAAATTAAAAATATTAATAAAAAAATTTCAGCTCCTCAGTTACACTAGTCACAATCCAAAGTAGCCACTACCACATTGGATAGTACAGATCCAAAACATCTCCATCATCAAACATAGAGAATATTTCTATCAACATGTCTACTGGACAGCATTAGACTAGTGAATGCCTCTAAGACTTTGTCATATATATATATTTTATATTTTTATTGATTTCAGAGAGGAAGGGAGAGGGAGAGAGAATCATTGATCAGCTGCCTCCTGCACACCCCCTACTGGGGATCGAGCCCCACAACCCGGGCATGTGCCCTTGACCAGAATCAAACCCAGGATCCTTCAGTCCTCAGGCCGATGCGCTATCCACTGAGCAAAACCAGCTAGGGCCACCCTGAAGGAATATTGAGAACCCAGTGAACTATATTTCAATTGCTTTTCTTTACATGTGCTCAGGTGTTTGCACTCATTTACTCTTTCTCTGTTCAATATATATAAAAATACATAAAGTGCATATGTAATAGTCTTTAAAACTGTGAAATTAACAAGTTTTATTAAGAATGATGATGCGCCCTGACTGGTTTGTCTCAGTGGATAGAGCATCGGCCTGCGGACTGAGGGGTCCCTGGTTCGATTCCGGTCAGGGGCATGTACCTTGGCTGCGGGCACATCCCTGGTGGGGGGTGTGCGGGAGGCAGCTGATTGATGTTTCTCTCTCATCGATATTTCTGGCTCTCTATCCCTCTCCCTTCCTCTCTGTAAAAAACCAATAAAATATATTTAAAAAAAAAAAAAAGGATGATGATGCAAGAAGGAATTAAATCTCACGGGTTTTAATAGTGAGCCCTAAAATCTGTAACTAGATTTAGAGATTTAATAAGGTAAACTCAACAAGCTTATAAATTATGCTCCTTAAAGAGATTTAAGAACTATGAAAACTTTTAGGTAGTCTATAGCATAGTGTCTTAAAATGTAATAATGTATATATACCTTTATATCTACTTTAATGCTTGTGACAGTCTTCTCTGACATATTTAAATTAGCACTTGGGAGAACAACCAAGGACATTTTAATCCAGTAATTTCTTTTTCCCTCTATGGTAAATAACAATTGCTGGTGAGAAGCCATACACAGAAATTTCTGACTCCCTGACATAAATAAGTTATGTTTACAGCAGTTCACAAATGTAGCAGATTATTCTAGTTTCAGGAGTTAGGATAAACTTACTTGTTTTCCCGATTGACTGTTGGAGTGACTGTTGGCTTCCTCTTCTCTTCCTCTTGGATGGCCTGGGTTATATCTGGGGAAGAGTAGGAGCGCTTCAGCTTGGACGGTTCCCTGTCCCGCTCAGCAGGGATCTGTGGCTTGGCTTTATGAGTTGGAGGGGTGGAAGGAAGTGCAGATGAAGGAGCCATTTCCGGTGGATACATATGAACTGAGTTGGTGGGTGAATGATAATAACGAAAAGTTCCAGTGATTGGGTCAAGAAACTTAGTTGGAAAAGGAAAAAAAAAAAAAAAGAAACAGGTCAAAAAACAATGACCATTACGTGAACAACAACAAAAAAAATCACTCAAAAGTATTCCACTGTTAAATTTGCTTTTGGATTAAAGTATTCTGGATAGAATGGTGATAATCACTTCTGTAATTAAACTTCCAAAAAACTTTAGGTTTTAAATTACAAATGCCAGTAATGCTCATATATTATACCCAGCATCTCAGATTGGATACACAAAAATCTAACTCTGCTATAATTAGGAAAATGAGCTAAATCTTCTATAATGAAACAGAACTGAGTGCATTGAAAAATGTAGAATAAACAAAAAAAAAACCTCCCCCTCCCCCCCAAAGAATACAATGACCATATTATTTATTTATTTCTGTGCTAATTTTGAGTTTTACCTTGACCCAGCCTAAAGGCAGTCCTGGTACGATCCTCCCCATTTCTTCACTTCGTGCTCTTGTCAAAGGCTCCCGGGCCTAGTTTATTTATAAAAGAAAAAAAAAATCTGATTTACAAACTTAAGCTACTTGTACCAGAGAACCAAAAGCCTTGTGTTGGTTGCCCTTTATATACTATCTACACTAATAATAGAGGAATATGCAAATTGTCCGGGATGCCGTCACAGTAACAGTAATGACCAAACAGCAGGCTGCATGAGGCAACCAGGCCGACGGGGGGAAGGGGAGACAGTTGGGGGCAACAAGGCCACCAGGGGGGGCAGTTGGGGGCGACCAGGCCAGCAGAGGGGGGCAGTTAGGGGCGCCCAGGTCAGCAGAGGGGGGCAGTTGGGGGCAACCAGGCTGGCAAGGGGGGCAGTTAGGGGCAACTAAGCTGGCAGGGGGGGAAGTTAGGGGCGATCAGGCTGGCAAGCAGAGGCAGTTAGGGGTGATCAGGCTGGCAGAGGGGGCAATTAGGGGCTATCAGGCAGGCAGGCAGGTGAGCAGTCCCGGAGCCAGCAGTCCCGGATTGTGAGAGATGTCCGACTGCCGGTTTAGGCCCAATTCAGTCGGACATCCCCCGAGGGGTCCCGGATAGGAGGGTGCAGGCTGGGCTGAGGGGACCCCTTGCCCTGTGCATGAATTTCGTGCACCAGGCCTCTAGTACTATCTAATACAAGAGTAATATGCAAATTAACCATCACTCTGCTACACCCACCAGCCAATCAGGAGCGAGTATGCAAATGAACCCAACCAAGATGGCTGTGGCCATGGAGCAAGCAGGAGGCTTGGGTTTCCCCTGGCAATGGAGGAAGCCAAGCTTTCCACACACCCTGGATGGCCCAGGCCTCCACTCAAGGCTACAAAGTTTCAATTATAGAAGATAAATAAATCCCAACAAAAATGGCAGCAGCCACGGAGCTGAAGAGAGCCGGAGACTTGAGTTGCCTCGGGCGATGGAGGAAGCCAAGCTTTCCGCACACCCTGGACGGCCCAGGCCTCCACTCAAGGCTACAAAGTTTCAATTATAGAAGATAAATAAATTCCAACAAAAATGGCTGCAGCCACAGAGCAAGCAGGAGGCTTGGCTCTGCTCAAGGCTACAAAGTTTCAATTATAGAAGATAAATAAATCCAGATACCAGGGCCTCTGCTTGGGTCACTGGGGGGCGTGGCCAGCCTGCAAACCACCATAGGCCCCTCGCCCAGGCTGCCCTATGCCCCAAGGGAACCCCCACCCTGATCTGGGACACCCTTCAGGGCAAACCAGCCAGCCCCCACCCGTGCACCAGGCCTCTATCCTAATAAAAGAGTAATATGCAGATTGACCATCATTCCAACACAAAAGATCAAGATAGCTGCCCCCATGTGGTCAAAGATGGCTGCCCCCATGTGGACACAAGATGGCCACCACAAGATGGCCAGCAGGGGAGGGCAGTTGGGAGGGAAGAGGCCTGCAAGGGAGGGCAGTTTTGGGCGATCAGGCCAGCAGAGGAGGGCAGTTGGGAGGGACTAGGCCTGCAAGGGAGAGCAGTTGGGGGCGATCAAGTCTGTAGGGGAGGGCAGTTAGGGGTGACCAGGCCGGCAGAGGAGGGAAGTTGGGGGCGACCGGGCCTGCAGGGAAGGGCAGTTGGGGGGGACCCAGGCCTGCAGGGGAGAGCAGTTAGGGGTGACCAGGCCTGTAGGGGAAGGCAGTTAGGGGCAAACAGGCTGGCAGGGGCGTGGTTAAGGGGTGATCAGGCTGGAAGGCAGAAGCAGTTAGGGGCAATCAGGAAGGCAGGCAGGCGAGCAGTTGGGAGCCAGCAGTCCTGGATTGTGAGAGGGATGTCCGACTGCCCGTTTAGGCCCAATCCTCTCGGGCCTAAACGGGCAGTCGGACATCCCTCAAGGGGTCCCAGATTTGAGAGGGTGCAGGCTGGGCTGAGGGACACACACCCATGTGCACGAATTTTGTGCACCGGGCCTCTAGTTCTTAAATAAAGCTCTTAAAAACAAAGGCAAAGATGTCTCATAAAAGACCTATTTCAAAAGTTGTGATGAAATATACATAAAATTTACCATCTTAACCTTTTTCTTTCCATCTTAACCATTTTTAAGTGGTAAAAGTATATTCATTGTTGCACAACCCACCTTCAGAACTCTCTTCATCTTGCAAAACTGAAACTCTGTACCCATTTAAACAACTGCCTACTCACCCCATCCCCAGACCCCTGGCAATCACCACTCTATTTCCTATCTCCATGAATCTGACTGCTTTAGGTACCCTATACAAATGGAATCACAGTTTGTCCTTTAGTGACTGGTATATTTCAGTTAGCATAACATCCTCAAGATTTATCCATGGTGTAGCATGTGTCAGAATTTCCTTCCTTTTTAAGGCTGAGTGATATTCCATTGTTTGTACACACCATATTTGTTTATACATTCATCTGTTGATGGTTACTTGGGTTGCTTCCATCTTTTAACTACTGTGAATAATACTGCTATGAAAATGGATGTATAAATATCTATTTGAGGTCCCGCTTTCAATTATTTTGGATATATATCCAGAAGCAGAATTCCTGGATCATATAGTAAGGCCTAAGTATTTTTTAATTTCGTAAAATAAATAGAATATACTATTGTACTTTAAATAGGAAGACAAACAGCATATAATCATGTAAAAACAAACACAAATCAGCTACCAGAGGTAGCAAAGATTCCCTCAGAGAGATTTTAAGATGGAGAATGAATGCTAGGGTAACAATTAACATATGGTATGTTATAATCCATGTTTTTCTCCATCCAAGGAACGACTACTTACTTTATTTCTTTCAGTGTCTTCCGTATTCTCTCTAAAAGTTCCAGTCTTTAGAATTCCACTTTCTGGCTGTCCTTTAATCTTAACAGGCTGTAAAATTATTAAAATTTCAGAAGTGAAAAAACAGTTGAATTTCCCCCCAATATACACCTACCTAACATAAGCTAATATAAGCAAATTTACCAAACTGAAAATATAAAAGGAGAAAAAATTGAGGCCTCTGATAAGTTTATGCAATTTTATTGTCAAAGGAAAGGTGGAAGAGCCCATGTGAGATTTCCTAATGCTAAAGATAAAGAACTAAAAATTTCTGATGAGTCAGTAGGGAAAAAAAAAACTGACACAACTCACAGTGGCTTGTCAAGCACTGATTCATAATACATGGTGAAGTACAAGACATTAGTCATTAGAATAATTCACCAAGGCCTCTTTTGAACAATAAATACATATGCTTTTATTTAAACCTCATATGATTTTGGTTACCTTGAAGGTGGCATGTTCAAAAAAAATGTATTAAAGGGAATGAAGAGATTGTAAAATTTTATACAGAGTGATATTCAAAAGTGTAAAATCCCATTTTACCTCCTCTTGGAACCTAGCATAATTTCTTTTACAAATTCACTTTAGCCTGGCTGGTGTGGCTCAGATGCATTGTCCTAAAATCAAGATGCATCAAAAGGTAACCAGTTTGATTTCTGGTCAGGGCACATGCCACAGTTATAGGCTCAATCCCCAGTAGGGGCTTTGTAGGAGACAGCTGATAGATGTTTCTCTCTCATCAATGTTTCTCTCTCTCCCTCTCTTTCTAAAAAATCAATAAAAACATTTTTAAAAATTCACTTTAATTTTATAGTTCATTTAAAAATAACCACAGTAAAGTAAAAAGTTAAAAATGTGTAATAATTTTTTAGAGCTAATTATTCATTTCTTAAAATAAATTTTTATTGATTTCAGAGAAGAAGGGAGAGGGAGAGAGAGATTGAAACATCAATGATGAGAGAGAATCACTGACTGGCTGCCTCCTGCACACCTCCTACTGGGGATTGAGCCTGCAACCCAGGCATGTGCCCTTGACTGGAATCCAACCTGGGACCCTTCAGCACGCAGGCCGACACTGAGCCAAAATGGCATATGTAATAATTTTAATAAAATTTATTCTAGAATAAATTACATACTTTGCTCACTTTTAAAAGAAGCATACAATGAAAAAAAAATAGCAGCATACAAGGAAGGCAATCTTAACTTTTTTTTTAATCCTATATAATAAAAGGCTAATAGCAAATTGTCCCCTTGGGAGTTTGACCGACTGGGAGTTTGACTGCTTGTTATGACATGCGCTGACCACCAGGGGGCGGTGAAGAACAAAGGAAGGCCCCAGCTGGCAGCCGGGGGAAGGAAGGCCCCGATTGGCCCTGATCACGGCCGGGCCTAGGGACCCTACCTGTGCACGAATTTCATGCAGCGGGTCTCTAGTGTGTTATAAGAAACATCAAACACTCTATGTGGTAATCTCAGGGATATTTAGATCTGTAGGAATATTTGGCACCTATACTAAATGACCTCAGAAATATAAATGCTTTACATTCTTTATGTTCTTATGACTGCCTACCACTAAGTATAGCAAGATGGAAAGGAAGTCACTTTGGAATCTCACTGCATATGTGATCTTAAGCAAATTAACCTCTAAACTTCAATTTCATTTGTAAATAGAATACCTCATGGAGTTATCATTAGGAGGAATAAGATAATGTAGGGAAAAACATTGGTCTATAGTAGCTACTCAATGAATAATATTTAAATGATAAGAGCTCATAAGTTCTGATTCTCCTATGAATCAAGTATTAGTACATGGGCTTCATTTCTCTAACGTTGGATGTTTAGAAAGGTTACTGTATGGCAGCTATATATATATATATATTTTTAAATATACTTTATTGATTTTTTACAGAGAGGAAGAGAGAGGGATAGAGAGTTAGAAACATTGATGAGAGAGAAACATCGATCAGCTGCCTCTTGCACACCCCCTGCTGGGGATGTGCCCACAACCAAGATACATGCCCTTGCCCGGAATCGAACCTGGGACCCTTGAGTCCGCAGGCCGACGCTCTATCCACTGAGCCAAACCGGTTTCGGCTGGCAGCTATATTTTTGATAGCTAAGGTTACCAGATCAGAGTTGCCTGGAGAAGTGAGGCATTAATAATTGTTAACTTTGATATATGCCTGAACTGCTGCGTGAGAAGTACAGAAATGAACAATCTTTAAATATGGTATTTCACCTTCCATCAAAAGTCATTTTAACACTACCAAAATTTTATTTCCATTTAAATGTAGGTAAAAAAGGCTGTAACTATTCCTGCTATTATAGAAACTTATTTAGTGTTCAAAAGGGAAAGGCATTATTAATTGCATAACAGAGAAAAAAATTGACAAAAAATGTCCTCAATAGTTAAAGAAACCAATTTTGGGAGATAGCCCTGGGGCAGAGAAAGGCAACATGAATGGGGTTATTGCCAGTATTCTTGATTACATGAAGCAACAAAAAAAATGGCAGACCCGACAAAGAAAAGTTTAAAAAAATCATTGTACACAAAAATAAATGTGAGGCCATTTAGATATCACTGATTTAGGACATATTCTAGTTTAGATACAAAATCTATTATATAAATACTAGAGGCCCAGTGCACGAAATTCGTGCACGGGGTGGGGGGGGGTCCCTCAGCCTGGCCTGCACCCTCTTCAATCCAGGACCCCTCAAGGGATATCCGACTGCCGGTTTAGGCCCAATCCAGCTGGGACCACTGGCTCCTAACCACTCGCCTGCTTGCCTGCCTGATTGCCCTAACCACCTCTGCCTGCCTGCCTGATTGCCCCTAACCACCTCTGCCTCGGCCCTGAGACTCAGGATTCCCTCCCTCTGCCTGGCTGCAGGCAACCGGGACCCGGGCCAGCCACAGCCGCAGGGGACCGTGCACAGGCGGCTTTGCCCAGGGCGCAGCTGCAGGTGTCCGGCTTTTCTCCCTCTCCCAGGCCACAGCCGCAGGGGACTGTGCACAGGCGGCTTTGCCCAGGGCGCAGCTACAGGTGTCCGGCTTTTCTCCCTCTCCCAGGCCACAGCCGCAGGCGCTGGCGCCCGAGACCGCAGGGTGGGTGGCTTTTCTCCCCTTCCCAGGCCGCAGGCGCAGGTGCCTGGGACCTCGGGGCAGGCAGCTTCTCCCAGGCCCGGCTTTGTCAGGAAGGACGTCTGGATGGTCGTCCGGAAGACGTCGTCTAATTAGCATATTACCCTTTTATTAGTATAGATATAGATTGAGCACCTAATTCCTCCATACAGAAAGGAAGAGTGTATTTCATTCTAGTCTTTGATGATCACACATCAAAATAAGAAGAATGTTGCTATTCATTTCAATTATTAAAAATATGTTGTATTTCACAGACTCAAAGAGCAATTCCATTCTCAACCAATCAAAGGAGAGTAGGTGAGCAAATGTAGATGGATCAGTACAAATCCCCCTCTACCAAACTACTCAGAATGCCTGCCCTGTTTATGGAATGCTCCTGGTGTCATCTTTTTATGTACATTTTATTTCACTTAGCTGACAATTTATACTATTTGTGTCCGCTTACCTTGCCTGAACTTGCATCTCCTGCCACAGAGGAATGGGGCACATCTCCCACTGACTTTTTCTGTACCTCGGGGGTGGGACACATTTCCCCCCTGTCTTCCACAGATTTCTTGGCATCGGTAGTTTCATGTTCACTTTTACTTTGTCTTTTTACTCCTGTTATTTCTCTGCCCCTCTTTGCTGAGGTTTCTTTATCTTCTTTCTTGACCTGTTCACTCTCTCTCTTTTCCAGTTCTTCTTTTGCCTTTTGTTGCTTCTCTGTGATTTCATTTTCTTCAGCTTCTTGTTTCTTTCTGGCTTTTTGTTCCTGTTCTTCTCTCCTCAGTTTCTCTTTCTGTTCCTCTTGCTGTCTTCTCCGAAGTTCTTTCTCTTGTTTGTTTTTCTCCATTAAAAGAGCCGTTTCTGCATGAATACGAGCTTTTTCTTCATCTGTTAACATGGCAGTTGGAGGGGGAAGTACTGGCTTTGTGGAACGATCAGGAACAACTTTTCCATTCTGAGGAAACTGTTGCTCATGATCTGTACTTTCAGATTTTATTCTATGATCTTCAGGCAATCTGACTGCTGGTTTTTTAGTACGATCAATCTATAGCAACAAAAACAGAACAAAACATACTTTTGTCAAAATCCAGGAACTCATGTCTTGAAATCAAGTTGTGATAAAAAAAAACACAACCCATCACTTTATGGAGACATCTGCCACAATATCTATTTGTAAACTACCCTCATGAAGCACTTGGCACTCTCGATTCCACACATTCAGTATATCCTGGTGTGTTCTGTATATGGAAGAGTTCATTCTAAAACATAAAACCTAGACCTGGGCATACCTAGACTTAAGCTCCATTACTACATATTCAGTTGCCTACTCAATAACTTCATGTGAGTATCTCACATATAACACAAACCTAATATGCCCAAAATTGAATTCCATGATTTCCCCCAACAAACATGGTTATCTTGTGGATAGAAACACTATCAAAACAGCAGCTCAAACTAGAAAACTGAATCTCATATGTTCTCCCCTGCCCTTCTGCGGTCTGATGATTTTCCTCTATCTCTCTCTCCTTCTCCATTAGCAACAGCCAAGTCCATGCCAAGACTCTCTTACATAGCTTCCAACTAGTTGCCTCATTCCTTCTCTTGCCTCCCTTCTATTTCTCTACATTGTGGCCAGAGTAATAATTTTAAAACACAAATCTATGTTCTTCACCTGCGTAAAACTCTATTTTAAACAGCAACTCACTGTACCCAGATTACATCTAAAATCCTTACCATGGTGGTCTCACCTCTGCCTCTCTCTCCAATCTTATTTCATACCATCCTATACACCAGACATACTTTCCTTTTCACACACATCCCATTCTTATTGAATATGTTGGGGTGACACTGGTTAATAAAATTATAGATTTCAGGTGTACAATTCTACAATACATCATCTATATATTGTAGTGTATATTCATCTGTATATTCACCACCCCAAGTGAAGTCTCCTTCCATCACCATTTATCCCCCTCTACCCCCTTTACCACCCCCCAACCCTTTCCTCTCTGGTAATCACCATACTATTGTGTCTATGAGGTGTTTTTTTTCTTTGCTTATTCCCTCTACCATTTTCACCCAGCCCACCCACCCCCCTCCTCTTACAGCTATCAGTCTGTTCTCTGTATCTATGAGTGTTTCTATTTTATTTGTTAGTTTATTCTGTTCATTAGATTCTACATAGAAGTGAGTTCCTATGGTACTTGTCTTTCTCTGACTGGCTTATTTCACTTTGTATAATGCTCTCCAGGTCCATCCATACATTCCTCTTTTATTTTTATTTTATTATTTATTCATTTTTAAAAAATTGAATTTATTGGGGTGACATTGGTTCACCAAACTATACCAGTTTTAAGTGTACAACTCAATAAAACACCATCTGCACACTGCATCATGTGCCCATCTCCCCAAGCAGTCTCTTTCCGTCCCCATTTCCCCAACCTCCACCTACCCCCTAATCCCCTTCCTCTCTATCACCACTCTGTTGTCTGTGTCTTTGTGTTATATCTATATATATAAAAGCCTAAGCAACTGAATGACCGGTCGCTATGACATGCACTGACCACCAGGGGGCAAATGCTGGTGGTCAGTGTGCTCCCACAGCAGGGGTGCCGCTCAGCTGACGAATGGGTGCCAGACGCCAGGCTCACAGCTAGCGAGCACATCTGTGGTGGCACGAGCCTCTCCCACCTCCACGGCAGCGCTACCGAGTGGCGGCGGGCAAGGAGGGGCCAGAATGAGTGGGAGTGGCGTGGCGTCTGGCCTGGGCTCGGGCTCCTCCCTGGCTGACTGCTGCTTCGTGCACTACTACATCCCTTGAGGAATGTCTGACTGCCAGTTTTGGCCCGATCCGTGTAGACCAGGTTGGCCTCTGAAGGGGTTCCGAATCACGAGAGGGCGCAGGCCAGGCTGAGGGACCCCACCAGTGCATGAATCCGTGTACCAGGCCTCTAAAGTGTGTGTGTGTGTTTGCTTAATCCCTCACCTTCTTTCATCCAGTCCTCCAACCCTACTCCCCTCTGACAACTGTCAGTCTGTTCTGTGTCTATGCCTGTTTCTATTTTGCTCATCAGTTTATTTTGTTCATTAGATTCCAAGATGAGTGAGAACATGTGATACTTGTCTTTCTCTGACTGGTTTATTTCATTTAGCATAATACTCTCCAGGTCCCTCCAATGCTATCTCAAAGGGTAAGAGATCCTTCTTTTATACAGCTGCATAGTATTCTGTTGTGTAAATGTAGCCGTTGTGTAAATGTAGCACAGCTTTTTTATCCACTCATGTACTGATAGGCACTTGGGCTATTTCCAGATCTTGGCATTGCGATGAACATAGGGGTACATATATTTTTTTGAATTAGTGTTTCAGGTTTTTTAGGATATATCCCATAAGTGGGATCGCTGGGTCAAGAGGCAGTTCCATTTTTACTTTTTTGAGGAAACTCAATACTGTTTTCACTAGTCTGCATTCCCATCAACAGTGCACGAGCGTTCCCTTTTCTTCAAGTTCTCGTAGCACTTGTTTGTTGATTTATTGATGATAGCCATTCTGACAGATGTGAGATGGTATCTTGTGGTTTTCATTTGCATCTCTCTGATGATCAGTGACGATAAGCATTTTTTCATGTGTCTATTGGCCATGTGTATATACTCTTTGGAGAAGTGTCTATTCAGGTCCTTTGCCCATTTTTTAATTGGGTTGTTTGTCTTCCTGGTGTTGAGTTGTAGAAGTTCTTTATATATTTTAGAAATTAACCCCTTATCAAATGTATCACTGATGAATGTACTCCCATGCCGTTAAGTTGCCTTCCATTTTGTTGATGGCTTCTTTTGCTGTGCAAAAGCTTTTTAGTTTGATGCAGTCCCATTTGTTTATTTTTTTTCTTTGTTTCCCTTGCCTGAGGAGATGCACTGGCAAAAAAAATTTTGCTACAAGAGATGTCTGAGATTTTACTGCCAATGTTTTCTTCTAGGATTTTTATGGCTTTGCGTTTTAAGTCTTTTATCCATTTTGAGTTGATTCTTGTTAATGGTGTATGTACCTGTCCAATTTTCCTACCACCATTTATTGAAGTCTTTACTCCTTTGTATGCTCTTTCCTCCTTTGTCAATATTAATTGACCATAAGGCGTGGGTTTTTTCTAGGCTGTCTACTCTGTTCTACTGATCTATATGCTTGTTCCTCAAAGATGCTATGCTCCTTCCCAACGCAAGCTTTCATATTAGCTATTCATCTAGATAATTCCCACCACAGCATTACATCTTGGTGTACATATCTTTCCTTTAGAAAAGACCAAGTACCCTGATATATATACCCTCCTAATACCCTATTCTTTTCCCTAATAGTACTTACTAGAATTCTGATTAAATAACTATAATTATTTGTTTAAAACCTTCTTCCCTCCTAGAATATAAGTTTCAGGAGGGCAGAGACTGTGCTGAATGTGTCATAAATACATATATTGTTGTGAGAATGAATAAAATATTCCTAAGAGATAAGATCCTAAATACAAGTTGACTAGTAAACCACCTAAATTCCTGATTTAATGAGGTAAATGTTTATTATTTCAATTTAACTGCATATTAACTAACCCTACAAAATCTTTAGAAGTGATGCTGGCATAATTTTTGTGAGGACAGCTTACTAAAACAAAAATGAGAACTTACAAGAATATCTTCTAGTAACAACCTGCATAGTGGTCCTATAAAATGGATTGTATGTTTTTCCACTAAAAAATGATACCATAGGAAGAAGTTAGTGAAAAAAAAAAAAAAAATCATTCCTTTGTTCCTCACTTCTCTTTTTGCCCTATCACTTAAAAAAAAAAAATCTGCCCTAGCCGGTTTGGCTCAGTGGATAGAGTGTCAGCTTGCGGACTGAAAGGTCCCCAGTTTGAATCTGGTCAAGGGCACCAGCCCACAACTATGGGCTCGATCCCCAGTAGAGGTCGTGCAGGAGGCAGCCAGTCAAAGATTCTCTCTCATCATTGGTTTCTATCTCTCTCCCTTCCTCTCTGAAATCAATAAAAAAAATTATTTTTTTAAAAAATCTATTCTCCCCTCTTGCTTTCTACATTTGAGAATGAAGTGGGAAGAACCACTATGAAGATGAGGTTAACTATAAAAGGTTGAATAGAAACCAGAATAAATGTTTTCATACACATTTTGGTACATCAATCCATTTTTCCTTAATCATAAAAGCATATCTATGATCATGTTACTTTCAAGTTTAAAATTCTTTAAATGGTTTCCTTGTGCCTACAGGATAAAATTCCAATCTCATCCAAGTCTCTCTTGATGACTCTTGCCCATCTTTCCATTCTTACCTACTTTTGGTCACCTTACTCAACAGTCAGCTGCGTCCAAGCATGTCAAAACTACTCACGAGCCGCAAAGCATGCTCTGAGCCTTTAGTCATACAATTTTCTACTGTCTTTTCCATCCTCGAATCTGACTAAACTCTTAAAGCCCAGATAAAAACTCTGTAAAGACATCCCTGATACCCTCAGTCAGAATTTCTTTCCAGTGACTACTAGAAAAGTTATGATATTCTGCCTTATGCTATGGCTGATTTTGTATAAGACTCTCCTAAACATCAGACAGAATTCATGGCTTAATCATATGTATAAACCTTCATGTTATTTCATATAGAAAAATCTTCAAAATAAGTTTGATAAATTGCACATATCTCAAAGTCACAAAGGAATAAGGGTTCAATAACATTGATTAAACTGAAAAAAGTGCAATAACATAAGCTTTAAAAATTCTAAAATTTTTTATATTATTATTGTTAATACATGCCTGTTATTTATGTGCCAAATTCTAAGGAAACAAAGCATTGTTTCAAAACCAAATACTGACATTACATATTTATCATCTGTAAGACAAGCTATTTGGGAAAATACTGTGGGTTAAATAATAATACACAAAAAAAAAAACCAAAAACAAAAAATCAGAAAACTTGAAAGAGTTGTTCAAGTTCACTGTGGTAATAATAAAATCTTTTATTGGTATTGCCTGCAGTAAATAGACCGCCAGCTGGGTTTAAAAATCCTTCCAGTTATCTATTTTAATACTGCTGTATTAAACAGAACTGAATTATAATGAAAATATTTTATAGCAATAAAGGAACCAAAGCATAGAGATTCTTTTCATTGATATTTTTCTTTTTAAAATATTAAAGGTTATATATAAACCTTCACTTCTATCCTATATATTTAAATAAAAGAGACAGCCCTGGCCAGTGTGGCTTAGTTGGTTGAGCATTGTTCCATGCATCAAGAAGTCACTGGTTCGATTCCCCAGTCAGGGCACATATCTGGGTTGCAGGCTCGATCCCCAGTAAGGGGTATGTAGGAGGCAGCCAATCAGATGTTACCCTCTCACATTGATGTTTCTCTCTCTTTCTCCCTTCCTCTCTCTCTAAAATCAATAATAAAAACGTATTTTAAAAAAGAAGAAGAAATGAATTGGGAAGAAACAGTATGAAGATGAGGTTAACTATCAAAGAAAATTCATACCTGTGGAAAATTCTTTACAATAGGCACTGGCTGAATTATGGGTGAAACATCAGACTTAGAAGTAACAATTGGCTCAATTGAAGTTGATAAAGTCAATTGTCTCATTCTCTCATCTTGATCATTTATGAATTCTATATTTTCACCCAGAGGAAGAGATGGCATCTGTGCAGTAGGTTTAGAAGGAACTGGTTCTTCCAGTGAGGGATAAGTAAAATCCACTAAAATCCCCAAAAGAATAATAAGAAATTAAAAGAACAGCAAACCCCATAAACAGTACTGACATAACTCATGCATGCTGTATGTGATAGTTAGATATAAACTAAATGAGGTAATAATAGTATTAAAAAATTAAGAATTAGGGGACTCTTTTCCCCTCCCCACGTGGGAATCTGTGCTGTGAGATTCTTTCCCCTTCCCCATGTGGGAGTCTGTACTTGTTCTTCAATAAATTTCCACCTTTGCTAAAAATAAATATATAATAAAATTTAAAAATTAGCCCTGGCTTGATTGGGTGTTGTCTGTGCACCAGGAGGCTGCCAGTTTGATTCCCCATCAAGGGCACATGCCCAGGTCGTGGGCTTGATCCCTGGGAGGGGTCGTGCATGAGGCAGCCTATCGATGTTACCCTCTCCCATCCATGTTTCTCTCTCTCTCTCTCTCTCTCCCTTCCTCTCTTTCTCCAAAAATCAATAAACTATTCTTAAAAAAATAAAAAAGAATTAAACATTAACTTCCAGTCTATGAACATCTTGTATTTTTTATGCCTGAAAACAAGTTACTAGCTAATAGGACAAATGCACATACAATCAATAACATTACCTTAAGAACATAAATAATTTAAAGTTTATTTTACTGAAGCAATTGTAATAAAAAATTTTCACATACATACATGAGATAGACACCTCTTCATTCTTGCCTCGTGGGGGTGGAGTGACTTTAGCATTTGTTGTGTACTGGGGATAACAAAGAAGCCAGTTTTCATAGCCTCCTTCTAAAACCAAAGGCTCATTGCGCAGGACAGTTTTAGTTTCCCACTATAAAATAAGGAAATAGTGTTTTTAATATGGCAGCTAAGAACACAACAAACCTGAATTTAAAAATTGCTCTCTTGAAGATTTATCTTCTAACCGATAAAAAAAAAAAAAATGAGCAGGCCCTAGCTGCTTTGGCTCAGTGAATAGAGCGTCAGCCTGCAGACTGAAGGGTCCCAGGTTCAATTCTGGTCAAGGGCACATGCCTAAGCTGCAGGCTTGATCCCCAGTAGGGGACGTGCAGGAGGCAGCCAATCAATGATTCTCTCTCATCATTGATGTTTCTATTTCTCTTTCCCTCTGAAATCAATAAAGATATATTAAAAAAAAAAAAAGAGGGCAGAATTAAAAATTCAACATTAAATGAAACAAATGGGTAGATCAGATTTTTAAAGCCAGAGAAGTAATCAATGACCTTAGAAGAAAAATAAAGTAAGTCTATATGCAATAAACCCATCCATAACCTCACTATCCAGAGATACCACTTTAATATTGCAGTTTATTCTTACTTTTCTACAAAGATACACAAATTTTTAACATCATTTTTACAAAACAACGAAACTTTTATGATGATGCTTTTATCTTATGTCTTTTATTAATAAAGAGCTGTATGTCATTTGTAATGACCAGCTAATATTCCATTTTATACACACATGTAAACACACATACATATACACCAAAACTGAATTCATCATTTGAACACTTATTGTTATTTTCCCCAGTTAATTATAAACATTGAAGATCCTTCCTTATAAATGTATTCACCCAATCAACTCCATTAGGGAATATCCCCAGAAGTGTAGGTGCCGAGCCAATGCACATGAACATCTTTATATTGCTAATCTTTGAAAGGATCCTCAAAAAGTACTTATTTTTGTAGAATAATATCCCAGGAGTAGAACTATTGGTTTAAAGTTTGTTAGATGCTGCCAAATTGCCCTTCAAAAGGACAATACCAATTTTTATACTTACTAACAGTGTATGAGAATGCCCAATATAAATCTTTACAATTTTTCCAAACTGGTGGGCATAAATGCTATTTTAATTAGCATTTATTAGTGAAATTGAACATCTTTTAGTATGTTTATTAGTCATTTATATTATACTAGAGGCCCAGCGCATGAAATCGTGCAGGGAGGGTCCCTAGGGCCTAGCCTCCTGTGATCAGGGCCATCTTCTGCCTGTTCACCAGTCCCCAGGCGGAACGCCGGGCTGTCAGGCCGTTGGGATCACCAGCTCATCCCCAGCTGCTCAGGGGCTCAGGCCTGCAGGAAAGCTGGCAACTTCACCTCCATGCATGTGCTGGCCACTGATGGAATGCGCTGCCCGCTCGGGCCGCTCACGCCGCCACCGCTGCCACTGCCACTGCTGCTGGGGCTTGAGGCGCTGACGGAAGCTAGGGGCGCGCCCGCAACATATCCGCCCCAGCGTGAGCGGCCCCCTGCTTTCCCGCAGGCCTGAGCCCCTGAGCAGCCGGGGATGAGCTGGTGATCCCAACGGCCTAACAGCCAGCCCAGTCCTCCTGCCACCCACCCGATTCCCACGTTCACCATCACTGATCCATCGGAGCCTGCAGGCCAGGGGCAGGGACCTAGAGGTCAGCCATTCAGCCAGCTCGCCAGTCCCCAGTCCCGCCCAGCCCCGCTCGCGGGCTAGGGGGCAGGGACAGAGAGGTACTCAATGTGCCTCATGGTGACCGGTCGTTTGGTCATCAGACACTGGCTTTTTATGTATAGAGAAAGTAGATGACACTGGCTTTTTATATATATAGAAGATTATTTAATCTCATCTTTTGCCCATTTTTCTACAGAGTTTGCTATTCTCTTAGTAAACAGCAAATGTACTCTGAATATTTAATAGGTCTTTGTCATACGTTACAAAATTTGTCCTGATTGATTTTTACCTCGTTTATGAAGTTTTTGACACAGATATATTGACTTTCCTTAATGTGTTTTGCTTTAGGATCAAGATCATGAAAACACTTTTTCCCCCCCCAGATAATAAAAATCCTTTTTCCTAGTAGTTCATTGTTTCAATCAACATATTTATATCTTTGACTCATTTGGAGTCTAGTGTAGTCTAAGAAATTAAGGTAATTTCTTTTCTTTTACTTACTGGCTAGCCTGCTGCTGTCCCTAAACCATTCATTTAAATCCATCTTTTCCTCACTAATTTGTTACCTTTATCATACACTAAATTCTCAAATATCTTAGAATGAACTTTATGAAATTGCTTCTTTTGTAGGTCAATACTAGTTAAATATTGGCACTTTCATATATCAACCTATCCTTGGGTATATTTCTAGATTCCCTATTTTACTTTATATACATATGTGTGTGTGTATATATATATATATACACACACACACACACACACACACACACACACACATATATAAATATATTATTGATTTCAGAGAGGAAGGAAGAGGGAGAGATAGAAACATCAATGATGAGAGATAATCATTGATCAGTTGCCTCCTGCTTGCCCCCTGCTGGGGATCGAGCCCGCAACCCGGGCGTGTGCCCCTGACTGGAATGGAACCTGGGACCCTTCAGTCCACAGGCTGACACTCTATCCACTGAGCCAAACCAGCTAGGGTTAGATTCCCTATTTTAAAGCATGAACTGTTTCAAGGCTTTTAAGATTGCCCTCCTGGAAGAAGACAATGTTCCATCAACTGACCCTCCTTCCAGCAGGTAAGTTTTATTCTTACCACATTCTCACCAGCATTCAGTGCCATCATCATTATTTAATAATTTAACAAATTAAACTGATTATTTTTATCTTGGTTCATCTGATCAGTGAAAATGGTATTCATTGGTTCAATTTGAATTTCTCTGATTTGGCCACTTGTATGTTATTATCACTTACATCTCCTTTTCTGTTTATGTCTGAGTCAACTACTTATTTTATCATTTCATCTTAATTTTCTTATTTATTTGTAAAATCTCTGGATTTTAGGCAGATATCTTTCTGTTTGTCTCTGTCTTCTTACAGTGTTTTTCCACATCTAAGTTTTTATTTTATGAAGTCAAATCAATCTCTTTTTTCTTAGTGATACCTTCCTTTGTCCTTGTTTCATAATCTAATTCTTAAAACAAAAAATAACTTTTTTTCAGGTAAGTTCTATTACTGAAAATTCTAATATTCTACTTTAGACTGTTATTTGGTATTTCTAAATGTTATTTGGTATTTCAAAATTAGTCTTTATATCTAAATACCAAAAAAATCTACAACCAAAGCATTAATGGATCTTCTTGTCCTTAAGATAAACTAGTCAACATAGCTTTCTAACAACCAGAGAAGGCTTGCAATTATAGTAAACTAATAAGGAAACTTGCTAACCTTGAAAAGTGCATCTTTCAGACTCCGTAGAGTTGTTCCAAGTTGTAAATCTTTTGTAGAACTAAACCAGTCAAGAAGTACCACATAATCCACATTCCCCCTCTTCTTCCATTTGTCTTTAGAGTCATCTGGGAGTTTTGCTTCAATCCAACTAGCAGTGATTCTGAAATGTATTAACATTTATATTGGGGCAAAAGTAGATGAGAGGTCCTAATATACTAACATAAGACACTGAGTTTTGTTCTCCAGTCTGTATCACACCATAGGAAACTTTAAGACAGATTACTTTCTAAGGTCAGACTGTGTGTTAAAGATACTAAATACCCTAAAATGTTTAATAACATCGCAACTGCATAATATTGGAATATATTTTAGTATTAGAGACTAAAATTTTGACCCTTTACCAAAAAATGGGGGACCAAACTGAAAACAGGAACCCTTATGAGCATCTCTCAGCCAAGTATAAACAACTGGAAGATCATCCAGGTAACATTATTTATATTTCAGTTCTGATACCTATAATTAATAGTTAACCAAATACCCAAATATTTATTTAGCAAACACATACAGCATTTATTACGTGCCAGGTACTATTCCAAACGCTTTATTCTGAATCTCACAACAATACTCTAAAGTAGGCATTGTTATCTTCATTTTATAGATGGGGAAACTGAGGCACAAAACATTAATAACCTGCCCAAGGTTACAGCTGTGAAGTGAAGCCAGAATTCAAACTCAGGCAATGTGGTTCATGTCCAAGCTCTTCGCTGCCTTGTTGTGTTGCCTCTTACATCATGAACTGTGAATATTATCAACTCTATGATAAAGCATGCTGTTCATTTCCGCTTTTGCTTACGGAACAGCTGAAGTTCTTCCTTAAGTCCTTACAATGGGCCCGCACATGGCCCCTCCCCCAAATCCTACTCTCTCAATGTCCTCATCATTAACTATGTACTTGCCCCTTTACTCCACTCCAGGCACTGGCTTCCTTTTATCTTCTAGTATGCTTCCCTCAGATAATGCATCAGTCATTCCCCTCATCCCCTCAAGATTTGCTCACTAGTTCATCTTCTCAGTGAAGCCATACTGGATTAACATTTTAATATTCACTCCAACATACAAGCTTGACACACCCATCTCCATAGCACTTATCAACAGCAGACATATTTAAATTTTATTGACAGCCTCATCTACCTCATCTCCCTGTTAATCCTATATAATAAAAGCATAATAGGCTAATTAGACTGGACGTCCTTCTGGATGACCTTCCAGACGAAGCCAGGGCTGTGAGGGCCGAGGCAGAGGCGGCCGCTGCGGTGGCGGGGACCAAGCCCCTTGCACAAATTTCATGCATCGGGCCTCTAGTAAAATATAAGCTCCATGAAGCGAAGATTTGTTTGTTCAACTGATTTAGTCCCAGCACTGAGAACCATAGGAACCCAGCCCATAGCAAGTGCTCAGTAAACATCTGCTGAATAACTGAGTCAGTAAGACAGATTTGCTCCTCCAGGTAAGAAACTCCATATTATTTCTAACAAAGTACCTGGGCATTTATTTAAGTGACGATACTGGCAAGCAAGACAGGACTGGTGAAACTTTATTCATAAGTAAAACTAAATGGTGTTAAGATCATTTTTGAAAAATCCTGTATATAATAATGTTGGTTACTTTACCTATTAGAATATATATATAAAAAAAATAAGAAATACAAAATGCCTCATAATTCGCATCTGATATATTGAAATCAGAAGAATGCTTAGTCAACAAAGAATGAGAAAAATTGAAATGTGATATTCTTAAGGACTATTTTTAACTGCAGGGATATACTTGCCTAAATACTTTTTATCTAAAAACTCAAGATTACTATTCTGTGGAAAACAATAGTATCAACCAGTATCATCTTCACACACTGCTACAACTTTGCTTTACCTTGTCTACTATTTAATACTTTAATTATTCGTTAATTTAATTGAAAGTGATCCTTTACTTAAATAAACTTAACAGAAAAATGTATATTCCTATGTACATGGAAAAATAGAATCATATCCAATAAAGGATAATCCTAAAAATAAATAATCCTAAAATTAAAATAGATCACTAAACTATGCTATATTCACCCAATAGATCACCATTTAGCAATAATAAATAAATAAATTACTATAACACATAATAATATATATGACTCTCATAAACATTAGGTTGAGTATAAAAAGCCAGACATAAAAGGCTATTGATTATAGGATTCCATTTATAAACTATAAAAACAGATAAAAAGGAATCTATTCTAAATTGGTGGTTCCCTGGGCGGGTGGGGGTATGGGTAGTAACTGACAGGTGGCTTATGAGGACCTTTTGGAGCGATGATAATGTTTCTTGGTCCAGATACTAACTCAATGGTTGCATTCCATTTTTGACAATTCACTGGGTTAAATACTTACATAAGCATTCTTATCGTATGAATACTAACATTAAAAAACAGACAATGAAAAAATAGAGTTATCACTGTCAGGTAGCTGTAGACACTGCTGCCTACAGAAAGCTCTGAGGCCTGCTCTCTAGTAAGAAAGAGAGATTAGCAAATATTAAAAGGTAATGCTAGCACCAAATTGAGACTTCTTTTAACTAATTCAGGACTGAAACAGAAATTAAAAGGGAATACTTTTCTTGGTATGCAATTCATTGTTCTTTAATCTTCAACCTAAACTCACCTTGAGTTTCTCAGTAATCCAAATCCTACATTTTGGGAAACAATTAAACTCAATAAAAACCATAAACTTTTTGTTAGTACAGATTAAACTACCCAAAGAGTAATTGTAACTTTCTTTTTCTTTTCAAATCCTGGGAATATATTCACACCTACTTAATTAGACTAAGCACTTGAATTTCATATTTAAATAGTGTAGTTACTAATCTGTTTGGTGGTTCACAGTAGAGGAATGATAGAGGGAATGGCAGAGGCCACCTTGTTTTGTAAAAAAGTAAGTCATCCAGCTACACTAGTTAATTTAAAATTCAGATAAATAAATAGCTAGATAGATTGATACACAGTAGACAGATAACATATTTACAATGCATGCTATTCTTCAGGTCAAACATTTAGCAAACATCTGCAGTACACCAAATATCATGCAAATTTTATTAATTACCTAATTTAACAATATCTTCTTAATGTTGTTAGTCATAGAATGGACCTACTCCAATCCCATAAACTAAGACCCAGAGAGGTTACATAATTTATATAATACTCAAAACAGTGAAAATAACCTTGGATCTGAAGTTTTAATTCTGTCACTGATGAGATAGTTTCTAATATACAACATATCCATACATGGTAACTTTAATTTTATAGGTTAAAAGCTTTTTTATCAAAAAAGAAAGAAAATACATTTTTAAGTTAAGTCCTTACAAATGCCAGGCACTGTGCTAAGCGTGTGTGTATAAAATTTCTCAAACTTCTCAAAACCTCTGAGATAAATACTATTATTATCCCCTTTTATAGATGGAAACATGGGCTTAAGAGGTTAAGTCACTAGCTAGAAATAAGGTAGCTAAGAAAAGACATTTATAATCTCACCATAATCTGCCTTTAAAGTCTTTACTCTCTCTCAATGGCTTAGTTATACACTGTCTTCTTCAAAAAAGTATTTGTGTGCTTTTACCACAGATAATAGCATGGGAAATTTCCAATTAAAAACAATTCAATTAGTTCACAATTTTAGTCTATTTGATGCATATGTTTCAAAAGCTCATACATAAAAAACAGTACAAGCAAACACCTGGGGAGAGACAGTACATAAGGGCGGCTTCATTTCTCTTCTAAGACTCCAAATGCCACAGACAGGAGAGAGCACCCAGACTAGGTAAGGTGTGCCATTACGAGCAAAGAATGAAAAGGTCAATGGGAAAAGAAAACACTATTATATCACATTTAGATTGGATGCTAATAATTAACATTTACTACTCTCCACAGTTTACCATTCTATCTAAACACACAATGACCCACCCTGGATTGATGGCTTCTTCAGGAACACTTAGAGAATCTGAAACATGGGAATCCTGATAATCCTGCATTCTTCGAGCATCCATTATAATCAAGCTGATGTTTTCATCCATCATCATTGTGTATAGTTCCTTTGCTGTGATTGATCCTAGGAATCAAGAGAGGTAATATTAGTGACAAGTAACACCCAGTTCTGTGTGTTATCTTTCACTACACACAGGGCAAGCACAGCTTTTTCTAGAAGAGTAAAGTGTACTGGGTGTTACATACTTGCTTTTCCATCACACTATTTATTACCTTTTAAACTAATATTAAATATAACATGCATTTTTGACATTTACCAAGAAACTAACTCAATGCTCTGTTTATAAAGACTTAATAAAATTTGCTGTTGAGTTTACAATTATTTCTGGTGTTGGCTATGTTACTGGTTTAAAATAAAGAAAATTAATAAGTGTATCTCACAGAAATATTATATATTTTTAAATTAAGCCATTTAAAATATGTCAATCAGAAGAAACTTCTAGCCCTAGCTGGTTTGGCTCAGTGGCTAGAGCATCAGCCTGCAGACTGAAAGGTTCGATTCCAGTCAAGGGCACATGGCTCGATCCCCAGTAGGGGGTGTGCAATTCTCTCTTTTCATTGGTATTTCTCTCTCTCTCCCTCTCCCTCTCTGAAATCAATAAAAATAAAAATATTAAAAAAAAAAAAAAAAGAAGAAACTTCTATGGCTCAAAAATTCTTGAAAGGGTCTAAGTTCTTTAATGGGGCTTTATGAGAGCTATTTTAGATTTTCAAGTATTCCCTGAGCAACAAGCCAAAAGCCTGTTATTTGTGTTCCATGAGAGGGGTTGGCAAACCATGGCCACCTGTTTTTACTGGAACACAGCTATACTCATTTGTTTACATATTGTCTATGGCTGCTTTCACACTACAATAGCAAAGACCACATGGCCGCCCCAAGCCTAAAGTATTTACTATCCAACCCTTTAATATTTAGCCAAAATAAATATTCCCTATGTTGCTCTTTTCCTCTTCCAGCTTCTACCACCTGAAGTAAACGATCAAAAAGCACTACAAGGGAGCTTAATATGGGAAGAACTATTTCTTTGGTAGTGAGCTGTGAGAAGAATGTAGTCACATTATCTCCTAAGCTAAAATATCTAGCTACTGCCCTGGCCGGTGTGGCTCAGTTGGTTGGAGTGTTGTTCCGTACACCCAAAGGTGGTGGTTTCGATTCCTGGTCACGGCACATACCCAGGTTGCCAGTTTGATCCCTGGGAGGGGTGCATATGGAGGCAACCAATCTATGTTTCTCACATGGATGTTTCTCTTTCTCTCTTCCTCTCTCTAAAACCAAAAAAAAAAAGCATATCCTCAGGTGAGGGAAAAAAACCCAGCTGCTAATAACCATCCTACTTCCCTTTCTAACCATCAAGATTATTTTGACAACAAAAGAAGCTAAACAGGTTGAGACCAAACCACTGAGAAGGATAATATCAAAGCAGGATGAGATATAAAGGAACATACAGATAAAAACAAATCTCAGAATGAATTGGTAACAACTTCTAGGAAGGTACTTTACTAGGTTTAATTTTTATTGTTGTATGGCAATATTTTAAGTAAATAATTTATTTTAGTGTTACACAATTAATATTTAACCTTTTGCACTCGGATGTCGAGTGTGACTCGACACGGTTAGCATCGGTAGCAGCTCTTTTTATCCTCTTTGAATGTATCAATAATTTGAAATATAAAAAAATCCAAATAAGTAAGTTTGTATGAAAAGAAACTCAGTTTTTTATTCTACTGCCACGCTTTGTAAAATCTGGGGTATTTAAAAAATTAAATCCCGAGTAGAATAAAGGAATCGAGAAAAAAAGCGAGCGAGTGCAAAGGGTTAAGTTAAACCTTTTCTGAGACAAAAATTTAGGGCAACTACCTAAGTCTTATTATTTAGGTCATATATTTGTCACTAGAGCAGCGGTCGCCAACCTTTCAGACCATGAACCACCAGTGGTCCACGGACCACCGGCTGGCGACTGCTGCACTACAGCATCCACACCACCTGTGGATAATACCAAAATTACTCGTTTAGATTTTTTAAGGGAGTAAAGAAGATTTTTAAATAATTAAGTCTTCAACTGAGAGTTTTAAGTAGTACTAGCTAACACTTATATAAAGTTTATTATGCGTTCTACAAGTTTCACATATATTAACTCATTCAATCCTCAATAATAACCCTATGAAATAGGTACTGTTATTACCCCACTTTAGGAAAGGGAAATTAAGCCCGAGCCGGTTTGGCTAAGTGTATTGAGCGTTGTGCCATGGACTGAAGGGTCTTGGATTCGATTCTGGTCAAGGGCATGTATCTCGCTTGGGTTGTAGGCTTGATCCCCAGCCTTGGTTGGGCGTGTGCAGGAGGCACCCAATCAATGTGTCTCTCTCACATTGATGTTTCTCTTTCTCTGCCCCTCTCTTGCACTCTCTCTAAAAATCAATGGGAAAATATCCTTAGGAGAGGATTAACAAAAAAAAATAAAATAAATAAAAACAATTATTTATTTAAAATGAAAATAAAAATAAAAAAGGGAAATTAAGTTAAAGAGGTTAAACAACATGCTCAAGATCACATGGAAATTCAGAGGAGCCAATGTTCAAACCCAGGCAGTCTCACTTCTGAGAATCCATGTTCTTAACCACTATGTTAAACTACCTTGAAAAGAAAACAATGACAACTACAAACTGTGGTTTTGATGTTTTCAATTGCACCCTATATAATAAAAGCCTAATGTCTGGTCATCCATTCAACCAATCAAAACGTAATAGGCTAATGATATGCTAAGGCTGCTCAACCACTCGCTATGACATGCACTGACCACCAGGGGGCAGATGCTCCAACCAGTAGGTTAGCTTGCTGCTGGAGTCTGGCCAATTGGGACTGAGCGAGATGGGCCAGACATGCCTTGGAACCCTCATGCGGTCTCTGCTGGCTGGCCAATCTCCTGTGTCCCTCCCCAACCCCGATAGTGCACTGGTGGGGTCCTTCAGCCTGGCCTGCGCCCTCTCACAATCTGGGACACCTCAGGAGATGTTGGAGAGCAGGTTTTGGCCCGATCCTGCAGGCCAGGCCGAGGGACCCCATTGCTGCATGAATTCATGCACCGGGCCTCTAGTAGTATCATAAATATAACCCACAATATATAAATTCAGAATAGAATACATTTGCAGTATATTTGTACAGACTAGCTTATATACAGACTAGAGGCCCGGTGCACAAAATTTGTGCACGGAGGGGGGGTGTCCCTCAGCCCAACCCGTGCCCTTTCGCAGTCCAGAAGCCCTCGGGGAATGTCCAACTGCCGCGGAGCAGCTCCCGCCTTCACTGCTGTGCTCGCCAGCCATGAGCCTGGCTTCTGGCTGAGCAGCACTCCCCCTGTGGGAGAGCACTGACCACCAGGGGGCAGCTCCTGCATTGAGCATCTGCCCCCTGGTGGTCAGTGTGCATTATAGCAACTGGTTGTTCTGCCATTCAGTCCATTTGCATATTAGCCTTTTATTATATAGGATGAGACAATATTAGAATCTGTGTAAAATCTGAAGCTAACACACTTACCTTTCTCTGTGGTCTCATTTTTTCCACCATTTATCTATTTAACAGGAAAAAAAAGTTTCAAATTTAATAATAGAAACAAAAATGTTCATAGAAACAAAAATTTTAATATCAACTTGAATATCTCATTGAAACTGAATGCCTAGGAAATGAAGGGCTCAGGGTACTGGCATTTTATAAAAATGCAAATGAACATTAACGGCATTACCAGGTTACTATGGCAGCAGTTAACAGCTAAAATAATTAGCAGCATATCTGAATCATATGACATTTCTTCAAAATTTTCTTCAGTTGTTGGCTAAATATATTTTAAAAGCACAGATTGTTACAGAAATTTATTATTTAATTTAATGAGAATATTTCTTACAATGAAATAAAAATTGGGCTATTACCTGGCATTCAAAATGAAGAAAGGGAAAACCTAGAAATACTCTATCCAGCAAGGTTATCATTCAGAATTGGATAGTTTTGAGACAAGCAAAAACTAAAGGAGCTCAATATCATTAAACCAGCAATACAAGAAATGTTAAAGAGACTTCTTTAAGCGGAAAAGAAATAGCCAATAGTAAAAATTTTTAAATATTGGAAAGAGCCCTAGCCGGTTTGGCTCAGTGGATAGAGTGTCAGCCTGCCAACTGAAAGGTCCCAGGTTTGATTCGGTCAAGGGCACATGCCCAGGATGCAGGCTCTACCCCCAGTAGGGGGTGTGCAGGAGGCATCAGATCAATGATTCTCTCATCATTGATGTTTCTCTCTCTTCCTCTCTTTTCCTTTATGAAATCAATAAAAATATATTAACAAATAAAATACTGGGGGGAAAAAACCACTAATACAGGCAAACATTTAGTAAAAGTAGGCATCAACCATGGATAAAACTAGTATGAAAGTTAAAAGACAAAGTAAGATCATGTGTAACTACAGTAATTAATGGATACACTCACACACAAACTCACACAAAAGGTGTAAAATATGTCAAAAACATAAACATTGGGGACTAGTAAAAATGTAGTATATGATTCCACACATATGAGGTACCTAGAGTAGTCAAATGCATAGACAGAAAACAGAGTGGTGGGTGCCAGGAGCTGGGGGGAGGGAAGTTTGGGGAGTTATTGTATAAAGCAGCAGTTGCCAACTGGTGGTCCGTGGACCACTGGTGGTCTGTGAGGTCCAAAAGGTTGGCGACCGCTGGTTTAAAGGATACAGAGTTTCTGTTTAGCAAGATAAAAGGAGTTCTGGAGATGAACAGTGGATGGCTGCACAACAATGTGAATGTGCTCAATACCACTGACCTGGATAAGGTATTAAATATTATGTTATGTGTATTTTACAACAATAAATTCTTTTTTTAAATATAGGGACTCTATCTCCCAGTCTCTGGGAGGGTAGGAGCCTAACTTCCATAACTGACAATTAGCAAAAACAGAAGCCACTCACATTGATCAACCTTCTACACTCTAATACTATACTCTAATACTTTTCCATGAGCTAATCAGCATTTAAAAATCCGCCTCGCCCTAGATGGTTTGGGTCAGTTGATAGAGCCTCGGCCTACGGACTGAAGGGTCTCAGGTTTAATTCCGGTCAAGGGTACATGCCTGGATTGAAGGCTCGAACCCCAGTAGGGGCATGCAGGAGGCAGCCAATCAATGATTCTCTCTCATCATTAATGTTTCTATCTCTCTCCCTCTCCCTTCCTCTCTGAAATAAATACGTAAAAATCTTTTATTTTTAAATATGAAAATCTGATCAATATAATTTAAACTGAATAAATAAAATGAATAAATAAAAATCTGCCTACATTTTGTTTAAGCATCATTGAGTTCAATCTCCCATATTACAACAGTCTTGAATAGTCATTAACATTTTTTAAAAATGGAGCTTTTAAAATGCAATTTTAAGCGATCATCAACTTAAAACAGACTGCAATAAACACAGCTTGTTATATATGAATCTCATAGTAACCACAAACCAAAAACCTGTAAGAAAACCAACTGAAGCTAGAATATTTGATTCAGTTTCTAATAAAAACACATCAAATTTTACCCTGGTTGCCCAAATGAACGTTGTAGTGATATCTCAACTCTTCTTAAGCAGATCATCTGAGAAGAGTCTTTTTATCTCACACAATAAATTTAAAATACCTTTTGGGTTTTGTCTTTGGAATCCAATACATTTTCCAAAGTATTTTTAGCTGATGTGTTACCATCCTCTCTTCTTGCTTCCTGTCTTTTCTGTTTCTGCAGTTGCTCTTCCTCCTGTCTGTCCTTTTCTTCAAGTTTTTTCCGAACTTCGGCTTCTTCATATCTAGTTGAAAAAAGAAGTCAAGATGTCTTGCAATGATCATGAAAAGTAAAGGAGTTCCAGTTACATGATACTAGTACCATGCTTTGGGTACATATTTTCTCCCTCCAACTGATATTCAATGCTGCCATTGGTCATTATAAGCCACAACTTGCAAATTTGCCCTTTGTAGATTTACATAAATTGCTCAAAAATCTTGAAAAGAAACTCTATACTCTCAAGTTAAAGTTGTTTAATGCTCTTGTTGCTCTTTCCCTCCCATTAATTTCAACCTTTTAATGACTCAAATCTGCTACAATTTCCTTTTGAAAGGAATTATAATCCTAAAATCCTAAAATTAACTATAAACCTCACTCACTTATAAAGTGATTAAAAATACTAAAAAATACGGACAACAAATAAGTGAAAGGACCCCCCCCCCAAAAAAAAAGAGGAGATAAACATGATTATTATAATAGTACTAGAGGCCCGGTGCACGAATTCGTGCATAGGAGGGGTCCCTCGGCCTGGACAGTGATCGGGTCACAGGAGGTTGGCCAGGGGGAGGGGCTGCGTGAGGTTGGCTGTGGGAGCGTACTGACCACCAGGAGGCAGCTCCTGTATTGCTCCCTGGTGGTCAGTGCGTGTCATAGTGACTGGTCGACTGGTTGGTCAGTTGTTCGGGAACTTACGTCTTTTATACATATAGATGATTATTGAAAAACTAGGCAAACCGAAGGGAAAAAACAACAACAGTTAATAATGGCTAATACAAAGATTAGGAGAAATGCTATTCTACTTAATTGATTAACTGGCTAAAGAAGAAAGAGAATAGTGATTCTTAATGACATCAACGACCTTAATGATATTCCAGACCCAAGATTAGTAATTTCTAGAAAGGATGAAGGGAATATAGCAGTTTAAAAAGATAATTTTAAGTCAAGGCTATGATGTATATAACTATAATAGTTAACTGATCCAAGTACAAAAACCATTAAAGAAAAAATATTGAACTAAATAGTTCCTTTTTTATTTTGTTACTTAAGGAATGACTAAAAATTGAAACACACTATTTTTAATTTCTATTTATAAGTCTGGTAAACTAGTCATGGAAAATACTAGAATTAGATTAAAAAAACAACAACACATATATACCTTCTGAAACCAGGCAGATCAAACTACAGTAAATACTTTATTCTCATCAGACCAGTGTCTAGTAGCACATCACAAGATGGAGCAGAGGAATGATATTTTTCTGAAGAATCCTGTTAGAAACTTGAGAATAAAATGAGACCTAAGCTCTAAACTACTATACTAACACTTACCTTAATAAACTATCGTTCTAAGCATTTAAAAAACTTCAGTAAAAAATATTAATGGTAACACATAAATATAATGTAAGTGATACAGAAAAAAAATTTAATTTTTGTGGTCTGTTAACACAGGATTTATTTTTAGGAATTATATTTGAAAATAATAATGTCTATACCTGAGTTTAAGGCTTTCAGAAAGTCTTTCAGCTTCTTCAATAGCTTTTTTGATGTTTGCAGGTCCAAGCATTGAATGAACATAGTCCTAAAATTATAGAAAAACCATCCTATACCGTTAGCATTAGGTACTATACACAGCTGTAATGCTAAAGACATTAAATCACAGTCCTTAAACAGGAAAGTTTAGATGAAAACACTATGACTGAAGTATTTTTTTAAACTTTTAACCTACATGAATGCACAACTTATTCTTAAAATGTTGCAAAAGCATCTTATCATAGCATCAGTATGATAAAAAAAATTCGAGTAGGTAACAGTTTTTACTTATTTGTAAGGCAACTTTTAAGAAATACTCTTTTTTGTTTATAAATAAATAGCAAAAAAACAAACAAAAAAACAAAAACCACAAAGCTTTCAAGGGCATAATGTATCTTGCCATTATAAGGAGGTTTCCTAGTTTCATTTTTCTCTAGTCTCAGATGCAGTAAAACAAATTGTGTGTCAATCTACAGCACGGGATTTGTCCTTTTGTTTTCAATTGAGATGTTTTGCTTCCATTTTTCTTTCTTTTTTTAAAATATATTTTATTGATTTTTACAGAGAGGAAGGGAGAGGGATAGATAGTTATAAACATCGATGAGAGAGAAACATCGATCAGTTGCCTCCTGCATGCCCCCTATTGGGGATGTGCCCGCAACCAAGGTACATGCCCTTGACCGGAATCGAACCTGGGACCCCCCCAGTCTGCAGGCCAACGCTCTATCCACTGAGCCAAACCAGCCAGGGTGCTTCCATCTTTCTTTACTATAGCTACCTGCCTTGCAATACTTTAGACATAAAACAAGTGTTATATTTAAGGAAACATTGAATAACTAAAAGTCAAATGACTGAAAATATGCCATCAATAATATAATCTACCTTAAAAAAAACACAATCAAAGGTTAGAGGTCGGCTTGCGCACCGAGGGGTCTTAGGTTCAAAAACCTAGTCAAGGGCATGTACCTGGGTGCCCGGTTTGCTCCCCGCCCCGAGATGGGGTGCATGTGGGAGGCAACCAATCAATGTATCCCTCTCCTATCCATATTTCTCTCTCACTCTCTCTCTCATACTACCCCCTCCCCTCCCTTCTTATACTCTCTCTGAAAAGCAATGGAAAAAATATCCTCAGGTGAGGATTAACAACCCCCCACAAAAATACAAAATAGCCATGGCCTGTGTGCCTCAGTTGGAGCATCGAACCATTCGCCAAAAGGTGGCAGGTTTGACTACTGGTCAGGGCACATAACCAGGTTGTGGGTTCAATCCCAGGTCAGAGGAAACCTATCAGTGTTTCTTTCTCACATCAATGTTTCTCTTTCTCTCTCTCTCCTCCTTCCTCCCTCTAAAACACATACACACACACACACACACACACACACACACACACACACACACATTTTGGCACATAATTTACTAATAGGCATAATGAAGTTGTTTTTAAAAAATCACTTCACTAAGATGTCACTCATTAGGTCCTGCAATCAGAGATATTTTCAAATCAAATTAGTATGACATGACAGCAGTGCAGTTAGAGTAGGCTAATTATTGGATCTAATTTGCCACAACTTGTCAGTATGACTACAAATAGAACCTACTAGTACAATTCATCACAAAGGATATAGTAATCGTATTTAAAAAAAAAAAAAAAGGAAAGGCCAGAAGGTCAAAAATATCCATCTCTGGCTCATGGAGAGACCCTCACCAAGAGCTTTGGGTGGAATAAGTCTGTTGGTAATAGCTATCATATGTCTATCTATCTAGCCTAAAAGTAGCTCAGGTTTTGGTTGAGTTTATTCTTCTAGATTAAAGACTAAATAAAGAGGGCATTCATTATGTAATTTCAATAAAAGTATAGTTTGTTCAATACTCTATCACTTGAACATTACAGTGGAAACTGTAATTACTTTAGTTATCACAATGTCCTACAACTGATACAATATTCACCCCCTTCTCCCCTGAGGATGTGTAATTGATTTTAGAGAGAGAGAGAAACAACTATGTAAGAGAGAAACACAGATCAGCTGCCTCCCGTACTCGCTCCACCCAGAGATGAACCCACAACCTAGGTATGTGCCCTGACTGGTAATCGAACCCACAACCTTTTGGTCTATGTGACAACACTACAACCAACTGAGCAACCCAGGGCTGATACAAAGCTTTTAAAAATTATATATATATGTATATTTTTATATATATATATATATATATATATATTTTAATGATTTCAGAGAGGAAGGGAGAGGAGATAGAAATAAAAACATCAATGATGAGAGAGAATCATTGATCAGCTGCCTCCTGCATGCCCCCTACTGGGGATCAAGCACACAACCTGGGCATGTGCCCTTGACCAGAATCAAACTCAGGACCTTTCAGTCCAAAGGCTGACACTCTATCCACCGAGCCAAACCAGGTAGGGCACAATACTTTTCTAACAGAAAATAAAATCTAATCATTACTATAAGATTTCTCCAGTAAAAACAAAATACAAAGTAAAACCAAAAAATACTATGACTTGTTTTATTAATTTTTTAAATAGAAACTCATTAAGAAGCCAGTCTTAAGCTCAACTTAACTCTGTTTAAATGCGGAAAAAATTGTTTGTGCTTGGCTATGCCTATTACAAACTCTCAAAAGACACTCCCTTAGTATCGGTGAGGTTCCTTTTCAATAATTCTCTCTCTGTGTACTGTTAATGGATCACAGTTAAAATAAGCATAAATATTTTTAAATTTTCAACAGTACTGACAATTGACAGAATTTTAATAACAACATCCAATTCTTATACAACTAAAAACATTTGCTTTTTAGGTTTACCAAGTAGAACTTTCCTATTCTTGAACATACAGATTCAAGCAACTCTCATGATTTCACAAATAAAAAAGTTTACCAGTAATATTCAGGATTATCAAGAATGCCATGGAGATTTTAAAATATAATTCTAAAAAATAATAATAATTCTAATATTATCTAGACTGTTATACTAATATTTTCAATATATTTGCCTTATTCCCTTTTCAGATAACCCTGAAAAAATTATTCATATACTGATATTTTCAATGAGGAAGCAATCTACATATATAAAAGGCTAAGTGTCTGTCCGACTGGTAGCAATGATGCGCACTGACCACCAGGAAGCAAACGCTCAATGCAGGAGCTGCTATGACACGCCCTGGCCACTTAAAAATAAACGGCACCACGGACCTGGCACGGACAAACCAATACTCGGCTTTCCCCAAGTGGGACACAGGCCCCGCCACCACCTCGGAGATACACCCCACCAAACCGCAGCCAATGCTGCCAAGACCCCATGGTGCAAAATGCAGCCCACTGCCCAGCACCACCCAGAAACAGTGGCTCTGGGCACCGGGTAAGGACGTCATGTAGCAACGCCTGGCTTCCTCTCCCTAGTGACTAGCATCCTTGGAGTTTCTTCAGCCCAGGAACCCGATTTGCTTTATAGCCAGGTGGAAACATTTTATAGTTTAACCAAATGTTTGTGAAGCATTTTCCTGTGCCTCATCTCATTTGATTCTCTCAAAAGTCCTGGAGTAGGTAGATAGGAGACTCGGCAGAATCCTATTTTCTTTTCATTAGCAAGACTCAAATAGTGATATTAAAATATTTCTTCTAATTAATTTCCTTTCAATGTGCACAAATCCACGCACCAGGACACTAGTAAATGCAATGTGTCCTCTACTAGTGAGTTTGCTAAATTATAAAGTTTTTATCTAAAATCCTAACTATTCCCTAGTATAAAATAAGAGTGAAAGACAAAGTTTCTGAAGACTGATGACATTACATTCTGTCCCTACTGTCTTTAAAAGGTAAAAACCAAAATTTAGTTAGTGCCCTGGCCAGTGTGGCTTGGTTGGTTAGAGTGTGGTCCCATGCATGGGAAGGTTGTGGGTTCAATTACTGGTAAGGGCACATACTTAGGTATGGGTTGGATCCCAACTCAGGTCTCACCCTTCCTCCCTCGCTAAAATCAAATGTTTAAAAAATTTACTTAGTAAATTTAACATTTCACATACTTGAAGTATACTGGAGAAGTTGGGCTAAATAAAATAAAACACAAACAGTTCTAAGACAGAAGCAGATGTGATACCTTGGACAGAGCAAACAAAAAATAATACTTATACTGAAAACCAAAAACTGAACAACTGCAACATATGAAGTAACAGAGAGCTTTCTAACCTGAACAACTCCTGCCACTTTCAACTATACACTCCCTTTGGAAAAGGAATAAATAGTCTGTGAAAATGGAAAAAACCTCTTACCGATTATAATTTACTCCCAACTTTCTCAGGTTTAAAAAAAAAAAAAAAAAGGTAGCTACAAAAACACTCCCAATCTTGTCAAAGAATAAAAGTAGTTACTAATTTAGAAAAATAAAGCAAAAAATTAAAAGTATATTTAAAAATTGGCCCTACAGTAATAGACAAAATAGCAAACACCAAAACTATCAGTTACCCAAATCTGCAAATTTTTCAAAAATAATTACTTTAGCAGACACTTTTACACTTCTTTTTAAGCAATTCCATTTTAAGAGATACTGTGATAATCATCGAAGAGCATGCAAACACTTGCTTAAATTTGGGCAGGCCTCTGTCTCCAGCTGCAGATAAGTATGCCCAAGAATGTTCCAAGGACAGGACCAATCCAGCCATTTGTGGAGGATGAACCTTAAATGCAAGGGGCCACCATTCCAAAGCTAGAGCTAAAACCCCATAACTATTATTAGTATAACCTTTCTGGTAAGAAGAAATACGAGCAATGATTTAACACCATGAAATAAAACAATGAGGCTATCCCTTAACCCAGCAGTCGCCAACCTTTCGGACCTCACGGACCACCAGTGCTCCTCGGACCACCAGTTGGCGACTGCTGCCTTAACCAACAACCAAAAGAAATCATATGAATTACACTATTGTAATTCATATAAGGCTATTAAAAGAGTAAGAATTTTTTTTAACTTCTATAATTTTAATGAGGCAAAGGAAATTCCACCACCAGTAAAGAAAATAAAAATCTCAATATTAATTCAAGAATAGCTTCTCTGCCCTGGCCAGTGTTGCTAAATGGTTAGTGTCAACCTGCACACCAAAGGGTCTCAGGGCTCCATTCCCGTCAAGGGCCAATACCTTGGTTTTGAGTTCACTCCCTGCCCCCAGTTGGGACACACGCTGAAGGCAACCAGTAGATGTATCGCTCATATCCATGTTTCTTTCTCTCTCTCTCTCTCCTCCCTCCCTTCCTTTCTACTCTCTCTGAAAAAGCAATGGGAAAAAATATCCTCAGGTGAGGATTAACAAAAAAAAATTTTTTTTTTAAGGAATGGCCTCTCCACCACATAAGGTCTATAGGCAGTATTTTGCTACTATTGTCTGGTAGCAAGATTGTTCCTAAGTAAAGGCGGAACCACCAACAGAAAACTCTTCCCATTTCTTTAACCTAGTCTTCATGATCTTCTTTAGCCTGTTGCTGGTGCAGCTGAAATGCAACCATTTTCCTTAGCAACACTTATCTAGTAATCAGTTCTTTTTTCATTTACACTTCCCCTCTTTCCCCTCCCTCCCTCACTGCCCATGGCTTCAGCAAAGTGGAAGAAAGGCACCTGCTCAAAGGATTAAAAGCAAAATAATAATATACAAAAATGGAAGCAATCAGCATTAATTTTTCAAACTGAGATCTTCAATATGGCAACAATGTGATATATTAAAAACTGTCACATTAAAACAAATGACTAAACCTTGAATCTTGAGAAAGTACAATCTCAAGTCACATTTTTCTTATTTAATGCATGAGTAAACGGAATATTCTATTTGACCTGGCAATGATGTATCATAACAGAAAACTGACTGTTTCTGCATCTTGCTATAAATTTGTACTAGTCCAAGACAAATGAAGAGTGCATATAGAGCCCCAGCTAGTGTGGCTCAGTGGCTGAGCATCAATCCATGAACCAAGAGGTCAGGGCACATGTCCAAGTTGCAGGCTTGATAACCAGTAGGGGGTGTGCAGGAGGCATCAGATCGATGATGTTTCTCTCTCATTGATGTTTCTATCTATCCCTCTCCCTCTCTAAAAATCAATAAACATATTAAAAAAAAAAAAGGATGTGTATATAGTGTGTGTATCCACATGTTTGCAAATAAAATTAAATCTTCAGTTTGTTTTTCTATCTTCATGAGAGTTTGAACTTGATGCTACATAATGTTATCTACTTTCCAATATAGTTAAAAGTTTTAGAGAAGATAAGTCCATTGTCTAACTTAGCAAATAAAAATGTAGAAACAAAAGGTACCTGCTGTTGCTTGAAATCAGGCCTGTTTTTGATAAGATTATAAACAGTCACGAATTTCATGTATAGTACGTAGGCCCTTTCCTCATCACGATCTAACCTGCTTTCTTCTGCTGTCTTGAAGATCTTCTGGGCACTCTGTACATAACTTAAAATTAGAGAAAAAAATAAAACATTTGACATCTGGGGGGGAAATCATGGGTAAAGCCCACAGAGAACCTCGATAAAATACATTTCATAATTTATTTCAGAACTGACACAAAGTTAGATGCCAGTTTGGATGCAATCTGAAAATTTCCCTTATGCTACAAGTAAATACTTCTGTTTCATAAGAATTGTTTATATACCACAAACTCTTCAAAATGCTTTCTGAGTCCAGTTTTAAAAGATTTGCTACAACAGATAATCCTGAGACAAGTGGTCCTCAGGCAGCCACATAATAGCCATACTCTATAATTAAAGAACATACCATTTGTATTGAATTAGGGGAGTTAAAATCTTTATTATTTTGACTAGTGGCCTGGTGCACGAAATTCATGCATGGGGGGGTCCTCTCAGCCCGGCCTGCACCCTCTCCAATCTGGGACATCCCTCTTGCAATCCGGGAATGCTGGCTCCTAACCACTCACCTGACTGCCTGCCTGATTGCCCCTAACCACTCTGCCTGCCGGCCTGCTCACCCCCCAACTGCCCCCTGCTGGCCTGCTCGCCCCAAACTGTCCCCCCCCCCACTGGCCTGATCACCCACAACTGCCCTCCCCTTTTGGCCCCTAACCACCTCTGGGTAAGGGGCTGAGGGGCCCTTTTCAGGCTGGTCACACCCCCTTCAGGATGGGGATCCCCGCTGGGGTGCCTGGTCAGCCTGGGTGAGGGGCTGATGGCTGTTTGCAGGCTGGCCACGCCCTCCAGAGGGGACCCTCACCCCGATGGTGGCATGGCCAGCCTGGGTGAGAGGCTGAGGGCTGTTTGCAGGCCCCTCCCTCAGCGGCTGGCCCAGGTGACCCAAGCCTCCTGCTCGCTCCGGCTGCTCCGTGGCCACCGCCCACAGGCCCCTCCTTTGGCAGCTGGTCCAGGCGGGCGGGAAGCTTGGCTTCCTCTGTCGCCAGGGGTGACCCAAGCCTCCTGCTTGCTCCGGCCTGCTCCATGGCCACCGCCCACAGGCCCCTCCTTTGGCGGCCAGCCCAGGCAGGCAGGAAGATTGGCTTCCTCCATTGCCAGGGGCAACCCAAGCCTCCTGCCCACTCCAGCTAGCTCCATGGCTGTCGCCATCTTTGTCCTGCTAATTTGCATTTTCCTTCCTGATTGGCTGTGGGTGTCACAGAGTGATGATCAATTACCATATTTCTCTTATTAGTATAATATTAAAACAAGTATTTTCCATTCTACTCACTCCTTTCTAACCATTATGTAAAATTTCCCCCACCTGAAAATTCAAGAAATTAGGGAAAGAAAAGAGGACATGAGGCTAATCTTTTTGTTTGGTTAAGATTTTCTACAAAATGGCTGAACTACACTCTGATTCATTGGTCCTGCAAGAAAAAGAGACTTAAAGTCCAAAAATACGTCATCTTAAAATTCTACTTCAGTAAAATAATTTGAGGATTCTGTGGCATTAATTCTAAAGACATTTTCCTTGTTTGATGGTTTTTAGAAAGCAAATTAATAAAATAGGCATTTCTGCAAGAGAAATTCATTCACTTAGGACTAAAGTTTTGGCAACCAAGTTATATACAATATGCTTTACCAATACTTATTTATACAAAGCAGTGAATCTTGTTTTCTGTATTTTTCAAACTGTATTCCAAAACTGAGACATGGACTAATGAGGAAGTTGGTCAGACCAAGGAACTAGACCACCACATTAGGAAAAGGGACAAAGTGGTATTTAAGACCAAAGATGGTCCTGTACAAGGACCATTTCAGTCAGTGTGTATGCTGCGCCTCACATGGCATCATAGACCTAAGACAGAGGTAAATCAAACCAAAGATAGTAAGGAGATTCACTATAAACGTTCAGGAATGAGTACATTTGGGATCATAAAAATCAGTTTTTAGAGTCATCCCTCCTCCACCCCCCCATTTATCTCTAGCCATGGAACAGGTATTTTCCTCTAATCTCTAAAATCTTCTTACTCAAGTCTAGTGTATGGCTGGCTAGATGCACCTTTTTTTTTTTATTTAATTTTTTTCTTTTTTTTTTTTTTTGAGAGAGAGAGAGAGGAATGGAGAGAGAGAGAGACAGACATTGATGTGTTGTTCCACTTAGGCATTCATTGGTTGATCCTTTTATGTGCCCTGACCGGGAATGGAACCTACAATCTTGGTATATCGGGACAAGGCTCTACCCAACTGGTCTACCTGGCCAGAGCCTACCTTTCTTTCTGAAACTCCTTTTTCCAACTCTATATTATATAAAATAGATCATTAGATTAAAAGTTCTTGTCAAGCTGAATACTGGATAAAAAATACATCTCTCTCCTCTTTTTAACCCTTTGCACTCGCTCGCTTTTTTCTCGATTCCTTTATTCTACTCGGGATTTAATTTTTTAAATACCCCAGATTTTACAAAGCGTGGCAGTAGAAAAAAAAAACTGGAGTTTCTTTTCATACAAACTTATTCATTTGGATTTTTTAATATTTCAAATTATTGATACATTCAAAGGGTATAAAAAGAGCTGCTACCAATGCTAACCGTGTCGAGTCACACTCGACATCCGAGTGCAAAAGGTTAATCAAAGAAAGACTATGCTAAGACGATCTCTTATATGTGAAATACACAAGGATAAAATCTTTAATTAAGCAGTATTTTTATATTATGTTATGAAAAGGTATTGATTGTGGCTGAATGAGTTATGTAGAACCCTTACAGTCTTTACCTCAAATTTATGATTTACTATTGTCTAGAAAACAGATAATATGTATATTAGAAGACTATATATGTACTCTGCCAAGATAAAGTTAAGAACTTCTCTAAGGAGGTCTTACTTTATTTCTGAGATGATGCCATTGTTTAAATAAACTTTAAATTTACTCACGTAACACATGTAAGAAAATGGAATTGAACTAAAACTTAATATATGACTCAGTCAAACTAACAATGGATACATACTTCTTAGTGCTTATTTTCTCTGGTTTAACTTCTGTCTTCTTATTGAGGTCTTTTAGTGAAGAACTGAGGTAGAGTTCTTTAGGATCTGAAGCCACAGAAGGCATGATGAATAATCCTTACTTTTCCACTTTCACAATGGATGGTGTACTTCAGTAAAAGTAGTTCTTTTCTGAAACAAAATGAACACAAATGATTCCACTAGTATTCCTCATTAACAACAAAACAAATGAGCAGTTTAAAAAATAAAACAGCTAACCTGTATTCTTTGCTAACAGTTAATTTTAAATTATCTTGAATATATCTATTTTGGGAGTTCACGATATACAGGGTATTAATAAACAATTTATTTTCAGATTTTCATTAAATTATTATTGTTTGTATCATTTTATCTTAAGTATTAGGAATCTTTCCTGTCAAAGGAACTAACAGAATAATAAGAGCTTTTATATTTTTCTTCTATTAAATCTGCATGAATGTATAGATCATAAATAGGAAGCTAAATTTAGAAATATAGGGTATCCCCAAAAATGTATATATATATTTTTAATATTTTTTTATTGTTTAAAGTATTACATATAGTGGTACATATATCTCCTTTTTTTCCCCATTGACCTTCCCCAGCCTCCTCTACCCCCTGTCGCATGCCCTCATCCCACCCCTCCAGTGTCTTGTGTCCATTGGTTGTGCTTATATGCATGCATACAAGTCCTTTGGTTGATCTCTTTTCTCCCCTCCCCAACACTCCCCTGCTTTCCCACTGTAATTTGACAGTCTGTTCGGTGCTTTACTGCCTCTGTATCTATCTTTTTGTTTATCAGGTTATAATGTTCTTTATTTTCCATAAATGAGTGAGATCATGTGGTATTTTTCTTTCATTGCCTGGCTTATTTCATTTAACATAATGCTCTCCAGGTCCATCCATGCTGCTGCAAATGGTAAGAATTCCTTCTTTTTTATAGCAGCGTAGTATTCCATGTATATACATTTTTAACAGCTGATAGCTTAATTTTTAAAATGAAATGTATTTTAATAAACACTGTCTTTATAGTTATTCAAAGTGTGAATACATTTTTTGGGACACCCTATATTTCTCTTTCTCATTGATATCTATAATAATAATAGCATAATATGCTAATTAGACTGGACATCCTTCCAGATGACTTTCTGGACGAAGCTGGGGCTGCAAGGGAAGCCCGGATCCCGGGTGCCAGAGGGAAGCCAGTGCTGGCAGCTGGGGGAAGGAAGGCCTACTCTTGCACGAATTTCATACATCGGGCCTCTAGTCTATTTATAAAAGGAAACAAGTGAGGGAGGCAGGGGATAGGCAGGCAAGGCCATTTTATATGGAGCTAAGGACATATAAGCATGTTTCTGGCAGGATATACCCAAGTACTTTGGTTTACTCTGTAAAGGTCATTGATATTTCATGACATTCTTCATTTTCTCATCTGCTTTGGTAAATTATGACTAGGAAGATGGAGGAGGTTGTAAATAAAATAAAATAAAAACAATAGGCTAGGTATATACCAATTAAGTTGTGTGTGTGTATATACATGTGCAGGGATGCATGTAGATGGGGCAGATCAGGGGAGCACACCAAATGGGGAGTCTTGGCAAGATCGTGTCACCAAATGAAAACTTCAGTAACCCAATTAAATGTATGCAAGATCTTTAGCTGTGAAGAACTAATTACAATTTGAATAAATAACAACTTTAACACATTTACTTATTTATGTTTAAAATATATTTTTTTATTGATTTCAGAGAGGAAGGGAGAGGGAGATAGATAGAAACATCAATGATGAGAATCACTGATCAGCTGCCGCCTGCACGCCCCCTACTGGAGATTGAGCCTGCAACCCAGGGATGTACCCTTGGCCAGAATTGAACCCGGGACCCGTCAGTCCGCAGGCCAACAGTCTATCCACTGAGCCAAACTAGCTAGGGCAACATTAATACATTTAAAGATTATGACTTATTTTTTTTCTACCACTTTATTCCACTGTTTTAATGCTCTTCATTCTATCAGTTCACTATTATTAGATGAATGGACATCAATGAACATCTAATTCTAAAAAGCTGAGTAAAGTACAACTGTAGGGGAAAACAGCTTCGGTTCACTTATGTGAAACTCCAAAGGCAGCCCAATCTACTTGATTCTAGTCACATTTACATTAAATAGTAATACTTTCTGATTTCTTGATACTCATCCCTTCTAACCCTGTGCCATTAATCCACTGATTTAGCAAACCTAGCTATATATCTTTCTCTAAAGTCATATTTTTATGATTCTCTATTTTTCCCATTTATATTTGCTCTATCCTATCTAATAAAAGAGTACTATGCAGATTGATCATCATTGCAACACACAATATAGCTGCCCCCATGTGGTCAAAGATCCTGCCCCCATGTGGACACAGGATGGCCACCACAAGATGGCCAGCAGTAGAGGGCAGTTGGGAGGCACCCGGCCTGCAAGGGAGGGCAGTTGAGAGGGACCAAGCCTGCAAGGGAGGGCAGTTGGAGGTGATCAACCCTGCAGGAGAGGGCAGTTAGGGGTGACCAGGCCGGCAGAGGAGGGAAGTTGGGGGCAAACAGGCTGGCAGCAGAGTGGTTAGGGGGTGATCAGACTGGCAGGCAGAAGCGGTTAGGGGCAATCAGGAAGGCAGGCAGGCAAGCAGTTGGGAGCCAGCAGTCCTGGATTGTGAGAGGCAGGCAGAAGCAGTTAGGGGCAATCAGGAAGGCAGTCAGGCAAGCAGTTGGGAGCCAGCAGTCCTGGATTGTGAGAGGAATGTCCGACTGCCTGTTTAGGCCCGATCCCAGGGATCGGGCCTAAACGGGCAGTCGGACATCCCTTGAGGGGTCCCATATTGGAGAGGGTACAGGCTGGGCTGAGGGACAACCCCCCTCCGTGCACGAATTTCGTGCACCGGGCCTCTAGTGTATCTATAAACACGTTTAACCAAACACTTTAATTAGTAGCATCAGATCTATGAACTTAAAAACAATGAGCTCAGCCTAGCCTATGTGGCTCAGGGGTTGAGTGCTGACCTATGAGACAGAAGGTCATAGTTCTATTCCTGGTCCTGGCACATGCCTGGGTTTTAGGCTCAATACCCAGCAGGGGGCATGCAGGAGGCAGTGGATGGATGATTGATGTTTCTCTCTCTCTCTCTCTCTCTCTCTCTCTCTCTCTCCCTCTTCCTTTCTCTGAAATCAATAAAAACATATTAAAAAACAACAACAAAAAACCAGTAAGCTCACATATAAACATTTTCTACACTTTCCCCTCCATTCTGTGTCCTATGTCTAAATCTATAATGACGGGAGAAAGCCTCTGAACCACACCATCACTGCCAAAGAGACTTATTAATGTTAAATATGTCCTAGTTAGGTATCTAATTCATCAATAATTCATCACCAAAACAGCTAAGAGCATTTATTAAGGAAAGGAAGTAGTATGATAGGGATCCATTGGATTTCCTACTTTTATTATTTATTTATTTAATATATTTTTATTAATTTCAGAGAGGAAGGGAGAGGGAGAGAGCAATAAAAACATCAATAATGAGAGAGAAACATTGATCGGCTGCCTCCTGCATGCCCTACACTGGGAAGTGAGCCTGCAACCCGGGCATGTGCCCTGACCAGGAATCAAACTGTGACCTCCTGGTTCACAAGTCGATGCTCAACCACTGAGCCATGCTGGCCAGGCTCCTCATACTTTTAGACAAAGCAGAATCATTTGAGTATCTTACCTTGCAAAAAAAACGCTATGCTATGTGTTAAAGATACAAAGGGTTTATAATACACTAGTGGCCCGATGCACAAAATGCATGCATGGGTAGGGTCCCTAGGCCTTGCTGGCAATCAGGGCCAATCTGTGGGGCGATGGGGAGAGAGGGGGGGGCGGGGAGGGAGGAGGGCAGCGCTGCCCCGCTCCCACCCCCACCGCCGGTCACCTTCCTCTGCAGGGCAACCAATGGGGCGATCACGGGGCCCCTGCTGGCACCTGCCTTGGCTAACCTGGGGCCTGAAGACTGGGGGCAGCTCCTGAGTTGAGCATCTGCTGCCTGGTGGTCAGTACGCAGCATCACAGTGACCGGTCATTCCACCAGTTGTTTCGCCATTCAGTTAATTTGCATATTAGGCTTTTATTATATAGGATTATATAGGATGGTCCCTGACCTCCCATGATGAACAGTTTAGCCAGAGAACATACCCTACCTTCCCACACCCACCATCTCCTCACCTCCTGCCTATCCTCCCAATGCTGAATAAACAAAGAATACATGCCAAGCTGGTGGGGCTCACTGGTTGAGTGTTGACCTATGCACCAGGAGGTCGTGGGTTTGATTCCCGGTCAGGGCACATGTCTGGGTTGTAGACTCGATCCCCACAAGGGGGCGTGCAGGAGGCAGCCTATTGATGATGTCTCTCTCTCCCTCTCCTTTACTCTCTAAAAACGAATAAAAACATATTTTGAAAAATGAATAGACACATACTTTAAAATAAAAAGGAATACATAATACATGACACCATTTGTATAAAGCATAAAAACAAACTACCTTGAACAGTATATTGCTCATATAAATGAGGTAAGCCTATAAAGAAAAACAGGAAATGATAATCAAATTCTACTTCTGAGGAGAAAGAAGATATAATCAGAGGCATACACAAGCAATGTCAGCAGTATCAGGAAGGTTTTATTTCTCAAGTTGGGTGGTACACTGACAGGTGATCACAGGTGATCATTTTATTATCATGCTTTATAGCATATAAAAGAATTATATAATGTAGTTAACATATTTTATTAAAAAATTTAAAAATAATTATGAGCATAACAATGCAAGTATGAATAAAAATATGCAATTGTATATAAGCATCGATGTTCCTCTCTAAAAATCAATAAAAATATTTTTTTAAAGTTATAGGTGAAACAAGCAAACACAAAATATGCGTTTATTAAATACTGATTTTAAAAAAAAATGTGGGATATTGGAAGAGCCTGATATCCATATATATAAAAAGCCAGGGGCAGTGACAACCAAAACGACCAAACGACTGGTCGCCATGAGGTGGCACTGACTGGCGAGTGGGCTGAACTGTTGACCTCTCGGTCCCTCCCCCCAGCTCCCTCAGGCAGCAGCAGTGGCTTGCTCCCACCTCCCTCGGGCAGCGGCGCCTCCCCCCTGCCTCCCGTGGGTGGTGGTGGCTCACTCCCGCCTCTCGCTCCTGCCTCCCACCCGCCTCCAGTAAACCGCCACCGCTGCCCACTGTAGCCAGTGAACCAGCCCGATCAGTAGGTGGGGCTGGCCAACCTCGCGGCCCCTTCCCCCACTGGCCTGCCCCTGATTGGATTCTCCCATCCTGATCAAGAGTGGGGCCTTCCTGGCAGCCCCGAGTCCCTGGGGTTGAGAATTCTGATGGCCCTGCCCAGAGAGTAGAGGTGCCTGACGGGCAGGGACAAGGACCACAGGCCTCCAGGGAGCACCGCAGAGTTGGCAAGGAGAGGAGAGAGCCTGCGGAGGGGCAAGGAGCGAAGCCAGCAGACATCAGCCCAGAATCCAGCCCTTCCTCCCAGAGGCAGCGGGCCCTCAACCCAGAACCCCAGCCCGAATCGGAAGAGCCTGAGGAAGGCTTCAGGAAGCTCTAAGCAGAGCTGCGCATTGAGAACAAGAGACTTCGTGAGGCCCTGACCGAGACCATGCTGCTGGGTGGCACAACTCAAGGTGGAGCTGGAGCGCGCACACAGAGGCAGGAGCACTTTGCAGAGAGGCGGGACCCCTGGAGCTGGAGAGATTTGAACGCAGAGCCCTGGAGCACATGGCCGCTGAGCTGGAAGAGGAGCTGAAGGGCCTGTCCAATCTCTGGGCTGACAACCAGTGCCTCAAGGACGAGAACGCGGCCCTGATCCGCGTCATCAGCAAACTGTCCAAGTGACCCCGGAGGACTTGCCCCTGCACCCGCATTTATACAGCTGCTTCTGCCACACGCACCCCTTCCCCTGTGTGAACACGAGTGACAGGGCTGCCGGGGAGTCTCTGAGAAGCCATAACCTCCCCTCAGGACCTCCAGGCTGGGAGGGGAGGACAGAGCCCCCAGGAGCCAAGGGGGCCATCTGAGGCCAGGATGGAGACGGGAGGCTGAGCCAGGTAGGGGGACCAGGGCTGCAGGCAGGACCAGGAAGGAACTGAGGACAAGGAAGGAACCAAGGACCAGGAAGTGCCAGGACCAGAGTGGCCACCCGGAGGTCCCCTCTCACGTGTGCTACCACCAGTCACCCCTCCCGCCCCTGAGCAGGGATCCAAAAATGTGCCAAGCATCCCGCCGGCCTGGGCCGGGTGGGCCTGTATATAGGGTCTGTGTGCAATAGGGAGGGATGTCTCCTATTTTTTGCTACCCCCTCCCCGACACTGGGGGAGAAGGTATTTTGAGCACAGCGGGGTGGTGGGCAGGGCTGCGAGCAGCACAGGGCTATCGCACACGCAATTTTGCACACTGGGCTCCTAGTATATCTATAACTTTGTGAAGTACAGCTTCTGTACAGGGGTGTGAGTGGAAGCAAGAGCACAAACATTGAGGAATAAAGAAATGGAAGTAGACTGTAGATAACTTTTTAAAAATTGGCAATAAAAGAGAGAATGATGGGATTGGATGGAATGGTATTCCAGAAAATGATTTCTGAAACACAAGAAGTAGCAGCTGAGGAATAACACTTTTGACTAAGAGAAAGTAAGGTCAAGAAACTAGCTTTTCATCTTGGCCGGTTTGGCTCAGTGGATAGAGAGTCAGCCCGAGGACTGAAGGGTCCCATGCTCGATTCTGGTCAAAGGCATGTACCTTGGTTGCAGGCTTCATCCCTGGCCCTGGTCGGGGCACAAGCAAGAGGCAACCAATTAATGTGTCTCTCTCACACTGATGTTTCTCTCTTTCTGTCTCTCCCTTTCCCTTCCACTCTCTCTAAAAATCAATGGAAAAAATATCCTTGGATGAGGATTAAAAAAGAACTAACTTTTCGGGAAGGTACTTAAGGAAACCTGAGGCCTTAGTGATACGACAACAGACATCACTGTGGCAGAGGGCAGGGGATATTGGAGCTTGGACTATTAATGAGGTCCAGAAGACAGTAAGAAGAGACCAGTAACAAGAGTTATCCCTGACTTTTCTGTTCCCAACTAGCTCAGCTTACTCAACCACAGAAGGCAACATTTGCTCCCCTGACACAGGCCAGCTCTTGAAATGTAATTCCTAAAAACAACAATCATTTTTTATTGGTGACATTACAAAGTGTACTAAGATAAAAACTAAAGCCAGAGTTAAGCAGAGTAACCAAGTATCAGTCTGATAGTATCTTTTTTCCAATTCTATTCTCTATCTGGGTCATAAGTACTACTGGTCTAACCACACAATGTACCAGTATGTTCAAAAAGTCAGGTAGAGCCCTGGCCAATGTGGCTCAGTTGGTTGAAGCATCATCCCTATACTGAAAGGTTGTGGGTTTGATCGCCAGTCGGGGCACGTAAGGGAAGTAGCCGATTGATGTCTCTCTCTCCCTTCCCCACTTTCTAAAATCAATAAGCATATCCCCAGGTGAGGATTTAAAAAAAAAAGTCGGTGGAGTCTATTTTGCTGAATCATGACAATTAGGTCTCCTGGCTAGGAAAAGAAAGCTACTGATTTGAACCTTCCAAAATGAACATCTAAAATGTGTTCTCAGTTGAATCTGTTTCTCATGATTACCTTTAAAGTTTGGATCTTTAAAAGACAAAGAATATTAAAACTATATATGCTACCTAGGCAACTTAAAATCATAAATCATTAGCTATTTCAAACTTAAATAAAAGGAATACATATTACATGGCTCCATTTGTATAAAGTTTAAAAACAAACTACATTGAACAGTATATTGCTGTATTCTATCATTCACAGATATTCTGCTGTATGGAAGACACTGTTTCTAGGAACTCAAAAATCAGATGTGATCTGCTTCCTCACAAAGTTTAAAAAACCAATGTGACAGAAAATTGTAAGCAATGGTAATACAACATAGTATCATGTCAAACTAAAAAGAGATACAAATAATGTACAATGGGAAAATTAAGAAGGAAGATTAAGTATGACTAAGTAAGTGGGATGCTGGGAGGCACCATGGGAAGAGATAGCATTTATGTGTCTTGGTGGGAGAAGGTTTTTGACAGAGATTAAGAACAGTATGAGGAAAAGTAAAAAAAAAAAATAAAGAACATCTTTAGGAACTAGTCACTACAGAGAATGAACAAGGATCTACTAGACACTAAACTTGAAAAAAATAGTCTAGGAACAGAAAATGGAAGTCCTTGAATGTCACAAAAAGCATTTATTATTTTATTTTCTAAAAGTAACAGAGCCATAGCAGGATTCTAACAATGAGTTATATGATCCAAACTGACAACAGTACAAAGACTTTAAAAGACTGGAGAAAAGGAACACTCTTGTTACCTATCAGAATGATCCTAAGGAAAGATGATGAAGGTCAGAACTAGAGCAACAGAGATGGAATAAAGGAGGCAGATACAACAGACACTGCAAAGGTAGAATGACAGAAACTGCAAAGGTAGAATGACAGGACTTGGCAAATGACTAAGACACATGGAGGCAAAGTATAGGAATAAGATTATGATGACATCTAAGTTTTTAGTGAAGGTTTCTATGAGAAAGACTGTACTTTTTTAAAGTTACCTTTTCTGTCCTTATTTGATTCTTGAGAATAGCTGAAATAACTAGTCATCAAAGGACTAATTTTGTTTCCACTTTCATTCACAAAATTATCCTATATAATAAAAGGCCAATATGCAAATCGACCCAATGGTGGAATGACCAGTTGCTATGATGCACACTGACCACCAGACACTCAATGCAGGAGCTGCCCCCTGGTGGTCAGTGTGCTCCCACAGGGGGAGCGCTGCTCAGCCAGAAGCCCTGAGTTGGGCTCATAGCTGGCGAGTGCAGTGGTGGTGGCGGGAGCCTCTCCCACCACTGTGGCAGCGCTAAGGAGCAGCAAGCCAAGCGGTAAGGAGCCAGCAGGTGGGTGGTAAGGAGTGAGGGGTCCCAGACTGCAAGAGGGCTAAGGGATCCCCCCAAGTGCATGAATTTCATGCATCGTGCCTCTAGGTCAGGCTGAGGGACCCCCCCAAGTGCATGAATTTCATGCATCGCGCCTCTAGTCTCTATATATAAAAGCCAAGCAACCGGAATGCCAGAACGACTGGTTGCTATGATGCCCACTGCGGCCGGCCAACTGCCCACGGCCCCTTCCCCCAGCCAGCCCCACCCCAACCACCCCCCACCACCCCGCCCCACCCCGATCAGGGGCAGGGCTGGCCGACCAACTTCCCTCCTCCCCACCGGATTTGCCCCCATGGGGGGAAGGCCATTGGAACCCCACCTGTGCATGAATTTGTGCACCAGGCCTCTAGTCTATATATATATAAAAGCCTAAGCCACCATTCGACCAGTAGCTATGATGTGCACTGACCACCAGGGGGCAGACGCTCAACACACAAGCATGGAAACATGGAACACACTGATGAATCTCAGAGAGAAGGGGGAGGGGAAGAGATTAACCAAATATCTTATATACATACTAGAGACCCAGTGCATAGATTCATGCACTGGTGGGATCCCTGAGCTTGGCTTTTGCGGACTGGGCCAAAACCAGCAGTCTGCCATCCCCCGAGGGGTTCTGGATTGCGAGAGGACCTCTAGTATAAGCTATATTGTCAAATAAGATGCCTGGTGTTGCCCCGGCTGGGTGGGTCAGTTAGTTGGAACATTGTCCCATCTACCAAAAAGATTGCAGGTTCTATTCCCAGTTATGGCACATACCTAGGTTGTGGGTTTGATCCCTTGATCATGATACCTATGAGAGGCAGCCGATCAATGTTTCTCTCTAAAATAAATAAAAACATATCCTCCAGTGAGGATTTTTTTTTTTTAAAGATGCTTATATAGAGCACTGAGTTGAAATGTAAAATGTATTTCTTGGCCCTGGCCAGGCAGTTCAGTTGGTTAGAGCATCATCCCGGTGCACCAAGGTTGTGGGTTCAATCCCAGGTGAGGACAAGCCGGTGTGGCTCAGTGGTTGAGCATCAACTTATGAAACAGGAGGTCAAAGTTCAATTCTCAGTCAGGGCACATGCCCAGGTTGTGGGCTTGATCCCCAGTGTGGGGCATGCAGGAGGCAGCCAATCAATGACTCTATCTCATCATTGATCATTCTCTCTCTCTCTCTCTTTCTCTCTCTCTCTCCCCCCTCTCTCTTCCTCTCTAAAATTAACCTTTTGCACTCGGATGTCGAGTGTGACTCGACACGGTTAGCATCGGTAGCAGCTCGTATGTATTTGAAATATAAAAAAATCCAAATAAATAAGTTTGTATGAAAAGAAACTCCAGTTTTTTATTCTACTGCCATGCTTTGTAAAATCTGGGGTATTTAAAAAATTAAATCCCGAGTAGAATAAAGGAATTGAGAAAAAAGCAAGCGAGTGCAAAGGGTTAATAAAAAAATTTTTTAAAAACCAATCAATAAATACATACACAAATGTATTTTTTCTCTCTCAAGTCAATTTTTTCTCTCTCAAAACAAATTGGTATTTTTCTCTCTCAAATCAATAATAATTTTTTTAAAAAAAAATGTATTTCTTAATACAATAGGTCACACTGAAAAAGTATAAAAGTTCTGCAAAGCATTGCTACCCTAAGTGTGGTCCATAGGCTAGTACAGGTTGGGAAACTTTTTGTTAAGTCTGTGATAAAATACAAAGCTTATAACAGAATGTAACAATTAAACACACTGAGCTTTTCATAGTAGTTACTTCCTCTATGAAGAAAGCAGTGCACTGATTATATTCTAGCTCAAGCTGCAAGCCTGTAACAGAGACTGGCTAGTTTGAGGAACATTGCTCTAGGGCCAGGGTCGGCAAACTGCGGCTCGCGAGCCACATGCGGCTCTTTGGCCCCTTGAGTGTGGCTCTTCCACAAATTACCACGGCCTGGAAGAGTCTATTTTGAAGAAGTGGCGTTAGAAGAAGTTTAAGTTTAAAAAATGTGGCTCTCAAAAGAAATTTCAATCGTTGTACTGTTGATATTTAGCTCTGTTGACTAATGAGTTTGCCGACCACTGCTCTAGGGCATAAAGACAGTACCACCATCGGGCTTCTGATCACAAATATCTTACTTAGTCTAGTCACCAAAACCAAACCAATACTCATTAAATAATAAGCCAACAATTAATTGTTACACTATATACTAAAATGTGACTCCAGTCCCTGGAGAGTCAAAAGAAAGGGGAAATTCTATGTAGCTTGGGGGGTGAGGAGGCTTCTTCCAATCTACAAATTCTTTGACATTCTTTCCATCAAAAGATAGGGATCGATCATCCAATGGGAGGAGGGCTCTGACTGCTCTGACCAATAGAGAATGTTGGAAGTAATGCTATACCAATTTCTGGGTTCAGGCTTTAAGAGACAGCTTTCACTTCCTGTCTCTTCAAACACTTGCTCTTGGAACTCAGCCTCCATAATTGTGAGAAATCTGAGCCACATGAAGAGTCTACATGCAGGCACTTCAGGTGGCATCTCCAGCTAACTCCCAGCCAACATCAACTGCCACTCATGCAAATGAACCATCTTTGATGGCCAGCCCAGTGGAGCTTTCAGATGACTACAGCTGCACGAAACCCCATGCAAGAACCAACCAGCTGAGTCCAGTCTACAGAAACAAGGGAAAATAAATCGTAGTCTTAAGCCATTTTGTGTTGAAACAATTTGTTATACAGCAATAGGTAACTGGAACAATAACCAAGATTTTAAAAAATAAGTCTTTCTTATTTCTAATATTAGCAACTCATATTTAATGGACCCGCCCCTGTGCCCACCACAGCCTCGAGGCCCACAGTTCCTTTCAAGGTGCATGAATTCGTGCACTGCGTCCCGTGGGTGTGTGTGTGTGTGTGTGTGTGTGTGTGTACACGTGTGTACAGTGTCCCAAAAAAATGTATGTACTTTAACAGCTGATAGCTCAATTTTGAAAAATGAAATGCATTTTAATAAACAATGCCTTTATAATTATTCAAAGTGTGTGTATACATTTTTTGGGACAACCTATATATATAATGCTGGAAATTTTATGGAAAAAAATTAGATGTGCTGGATTTATTTTCCAACTGCCATACTTTACAAATGTCCATTAATGTCTTTTTTGTTCTTTTCCATTATGTTCACATTAATAAATAAATGACCATAATGATAAATAAAGTTCAAGTAAATATATAAAAAATCAGGCTAGAAAGACAGGTTTAAAATATTTTCTGTCAGTTTTTTTCATGCATTGTTTCTCAAAGAATACAATACATACCTAAGTGCAATTAATGCCTATTTATGTCATTAATGACAGGTTGTTGCTGATAAGATCCTTACTATTTAATTTTAAAGATGCATCTAATGTGTCAAAAGAAACGCACATTTAAGGCAATCATAGCAATATGATAAAGAAAGCACAACCTACATCACCTTTCACATAAACTGGTCCAAGTGCTATAGAGTCATAGAAACTATCTGAATCCATCATGAAAGACATTCAACGACTCAAAAAAAATCTGTTGAAATGCAAAATCTGCTTACACAGCAAGGCCAGAGAGGAAACCTAGAACAGGAAAATGTCCTTAACAAATATCACTTAACAATTTCAAGTGCTGCAACAGAAAATACACAAACTAAGGATGCTTGCAGATTCAGAAAGAGTAACCTCCATTAGTGCGGAATCCCTTTCATCTTAAATTCTCTGAGCTCTTAACAAATATTAAATTCCTTTGGCTCTGCAACACCTGTCTTCAGGTAAACATTTTGTTAGTGATTAAGTGACCTGCCTCAAGGTCACAGAATGAACTGGCGGCACAAAAATAAACCCAGAAGTGTGGTCTGCAGTTTTATGCATAAATGACCATCACTGCGATTCAGGGTTCTGATAATTTCCAAGGTGGAGTGGAGGTGAAATTCACTTGTCCCACAACTCTAGGAGAGGCCACATTTTAAGACAGAAAAGCTTCTGTTTGAGGTAAGTCACAGCTTTAATTCTGATGAGCTTAGAGGTTCTTTAAATTCATACTCGGACTTCGCTAAAAGCAAGTTTGGGGCAGGGGAGGGATTGCGGAACACTCTGAGGGGTCACAGTAAGCACTGGGATTGTAGCTCGTTAGCAAAAAAATGAGAAAACGGAAGCAAGAGGTAGTTTATCCATTTCGGGTCCGAGTGCACAAGAAGGGGGAGGAATGGTCAAGGCCACCTTGTAGGGCCGGAAAACCCGAATCCACACGGAACTCGCTGGGCAACCAAAGGTGGGCGGCGGGGGAAACCCGAGGCTGGGCCCTTCCTCCCAAAGCCGATTCCAAGTTCGGGGAGTCCCACCCCCTCCGCGGTCAGGGCTCGTCTCCCGGGTGACCAGCAGCCGGAGGAAGAAAAGGGGGTTCACTGCGGTCGGCTTGCGGGGAACAGATGCCAGGACCCAGACCCGCACTCACCTTTGGCGCCAGGCGCGCTTTCACTAACGCCGGACTCCTCGCCCAAGGCCCATGTCCCACCAACCTCAGGAGCAAACCGCGTTCGCCGCCCCGACGAAGCCTGCCCAGCTCATCCCCCTTTTCCCAGTTTGCACTGCGTTGCAACGCGTCTCGCCTCGGACGCCACGGAGGGCGGGGCCGCGCGCGCGCACTGCTGACGCCTGGCTCCTCCCCAGGCCTGGCCACGCCCGTGCGGGTGCGCGCGGGGGCGGAGGGCGGGGCCGGGCTTACGCAGAACCGGGGCGAGCGCTCAGCCTCGGAGCCGGGCTTTATGCCCGCCGTAGCTCGGGCACCCTGGTGTTGCTAGCATCCTGGGCCTCCTCGCGGGAGAAGCGGGGCTGCTTTTGCGCCTCTTGGCTACGTGTCTTCCTCCTCCGCTCGGAGAGTGAGAGCTGACTGGAAAAAGAACTTGAATCCTCCCAAGTTTGGGCGAAAAGTTTAACATTTTCTGAAGCCAAGCCTACGGTCAAAGGAGAACGGGCACGATCCTCAAACATACTACGTACACACATACTTGGTTCCAGTTAAAGGCTCAGCTATACGAAAACAAAACGAGAGGTCTGAACTTTTCTCACTAGGTGACCTTTGTACTCTGGTAAAGGAAGGTGATTGGATGCTCCAATTATAGTGTGTAAACATACAGGTGCCTGAATGGAGCTGCTGCCCAGGTGCACTAAGTCACCAAGGACAGTCAAGGTGTCTGTCTCAAGGGAGGTGAGGTCTAGTAAGCGCCTTAAGTGAAAGTGTGTGCCAGGTAGGTGTTCAATAAATTTGTAATGGATACATGGATAAATGAAAGCACCTGGTCCAACATTTCAAGAAATGTTAATTTCTTTTCCATCACAATGAAATACCTGCAAAAAATATATAGTAGCTCTTTTTTATATCTAAGCTTACACTGTTTCCCAAAAGAGATAAGACTAATATGAAATACTAGAGGCCCAGTGCAGGAATTCGTGCATGGCCAGAGGGGGCGGGGGAGGGACACAGGGGGTTGGCTGTGGGAGTGCACTGACCAGGAGGGGGAAGCTCCTGCATTGAGCGTCTGCCCCCTGGTGGTCAGTGTGCGTCATAGCAACCAGTTGTAATGGTCGCTTAGGCTTTTATATATATAGACTAGAGGCCCAGTGCATGAAATTTGTGCACGGGTGTGTGTATGTGTGTGTGTGTGTGTGTGTGTGTGTCGCTCAGTCCAGCCTGCACCCTCTCCAATGTGGGATCCCTCTCACAATCCAGGACTGCTGGCTCCCAACTGCTCACCTGCCTGCCTGATTGCCCCTAACCGCTTCTGCCTGCCAGCCTGATCACCCCCTAACCACTCCCCTGCCAGCCTGATCAATGCCTAACTGCTCCCCTGCAGGCCTGGTTCCCCCCAACTGCCCTCCCCTGAAGGCCTGGTTCCTCCCAACTGCCCTCCCTGCAGGCCTGGGTCCCCCCCAACTGCCCTCCCCTGCAGGCCTGGTCCCCTCCAACTGCCCTCCCCTGCAGACCTGGTCCCCCCCCAACTGCCCTGCCCTGCAGACCTGGTCCCTCCAACTGCCCTTCCCTGCAGGGCTGGTTCCCCCCAACTGCCCTCGCCTGAAGGGCTGGTTCCTCCCAACTGCCCTCCCCTGCAGGCCTGGTCCCCTCTAATAGCCCTCCCCTGCAGGCCTGGTCCCCCCCAACTGCCCTCCCCTGCAGACCTGGTCTCCCCCACCCCCCAACTGCCCTCCCCTGCAGACCTGGTCTCCCCCACCCCTCCAACTGCCCTGCCCTGCAGGCCTGGTCCCTCCAACTGCCCTTCCCTGCAGGGCTGGTTCCCCCCAACTGCCCTCGCCTGAAGGGCTGGTCCCCCCCAACTGCCCTCCCCTGCAGGCCTGGGTCCCCCCCAACTGTCCTCCCCTGCAGGCCTGGTCCCCTCTAACTGCCCTCCCCTGCAGGCCTGGTCCCTCCAACTGCCCTTCCCTGCAGGGCTGGTTCCCCCCAACTGCCCTCCCCTGAAGGGCTGGTCCCCCCCAACTGTCCTCCCCTGCAGGTCTGGTTCCCCCACAACTGCCCTCCCCTGCAGGGCTGGTCCCCCCCAACTGTCCTCCCCTGCAGGCCTGGTCACCCCCAACTGCCCTTCCCTGAAGCCCTGATCACCCCCAACTGTCCTACCTTTCAGGCCCGGTCTCTCCCAACTGCCCTTCCCTGCTGGCCATTTTGTGACGGCCCTCTTGTGTCCACATGGGGGCGGCCATCTTGTGTCCACATGGGGGCAGCCATCTTGTGTGTTGGGGTGATGGTCAATTTGCATATTACCTCTTTATTGTATAGGATGCTGTATTGCCTGGAATTACAAACTAGGAAGCCTTAGCAAATTTTTCATAACTAAGGGGAAAAATATATCTTTTGAGGGTACATCTTTTATTTTTCTTTTAATTTAAGTTCTTTATTGTTTAATGTATTACATACGTCTCCCTTTTCCCCCACTGACCTCTCCCTGGCTGCCCCCAAACCCCAGCACATGCCCTTCCCCACTCCCCCTCTGTGTCCTTTGGTTATGCTCATATGCATGCATACAAGTCCTTTGGTTGATCTTTTACCCCTTCACCCCCCACCTTCCCTCATAGGTCAGACAGTCTATTTGATGCTTCTGTGACTCTGGTTCTGTTTTTGTTCATCAGTTTATGTTGTTCATTATATTCCACAAATGAGTGAGATCATGTGATATTTATCTTTCTCTGATTGGCTTATTTCACTTAGCATAATGCTCTCCTGTTCCATCCATGCTGTTGCAAATGGTAAGAGTTCCTTCTTTTTTTTAGTGGCATAGTATTCCATTGTGTAGATGTACCATTGTTTTTTAATCCACTCATCTGCTGATAGGCACTTAGGCTGTTTCCAAATCTTAGCTATTGTAAATTGTGCTGCTATGAACCATAGAGGTGCATATATCCTTTCTGATTGGTGTTTCTGAGTTCTTGGGATATATTCCTAGAAATGGAATTACTGGGTCAAATGGAAGTTCCATTTTTAATTTTTTGTGGAAAGACCATACTGTTTTCCACAGTGGCTGCACCAGTCTGCATCCTCCCACGAGGAGGCCCAGCAGTGCAAGAGGGTTCCTTTTTCTCTGCATCCTCCCCAGCACTTGTTGTTTGTTGATGATAGCCATTCTGACAGGTGTGAGATGGTACCTCATTGTTGTTTTGATTTGCATCTTTCAGATGATTAAGGACTTTGAGCATGTTTTCATATGTCTCTTGGCCTCTGTCAGTCCTCTTTCGAAAGGTGTCTATTTAGGTCCTTTGTCTGTTTTTTTTTTTTTTATTGGATTGTGCATCTTCCTTTTGTTAAGTTGTATGAGTTCCCTATAAATTTTGGAGATTAAACGCCTATTGGAGATAACATTGGCAAATATGTTCTCTCATGCAGTGGGCTTTCTTATTGTTTTGTTGATGGTTTCTTTTGCTGTGCGGAAGCTTTTTATTTCGATGTAGTCCCATTTGTTTATTTTTTCCTTAGTTTCCATTACCCTAGGAGCTGTATTGGTAAAGATATTGCTTCGACAAATGTCTGCTATTTTGCTGCCGATGGCTTCTTCTAAGATTTTTATGGTGTCCTGTCTTATGTTTAAGTTCTTTATCCATTTTGAGTTTATTTTTGTGTATGGTTTAAGTTGGTGGTCTAGTTTCTTTTTTCTTTTTTTTTTTTTTTTGGCATGTATCCGTCCAATTTTCCCAATACCATTTATTGAAGAGACTGTTTTGATTCCATTGTATGCTCTTGCCTCCTTTGTCAAATATTGAGCATAATGGCTTGGGTCAATTTCTGGGTTCTCTGTTCTGTTCCATTGGTCTATATGTCTGTTCTTGTGTCAGTACCAGGCAGTTTTGAGAACAATGGCTTTGTAATATAGCTTGATATCTGGTATTGTGATCCCACCTACTTTGTTCTTTTTCAAAATTGCTATAGCTGTTCGGAGTCTTTTTTTATTCCAGATGAATTTTTGGAGAGTTTGTTCTAGATCTTTGAAGTATGCCATTGGTATTTTAATGGGGAGTGCATTGAATCTATAGATTGCTTTGGGTAGTATGGACATTTTAATGAAGTTGATTCTACCAATCCATGAACACGGTATATTCTTCCATTTGTTTATGTCTTCCTCTATCTCTTTTTTCAGCATCCTGTAATTTTCTGAGTACAGGACATTTACCTCCTTGATTAAATTTATTCCTAGGTACCTTAATTTTTGTATTGCAATGGTAAATGGGATTTTTTTTTTTTTTTTTTTTTTTTTTTAGTTTCTCTTTCTGTGAGTTCATTATTGGTGTATAAAAAAGCCATAGACTTCTGGGTGTTAGAGGGCACATCTTAGAGAAGGAAGTTGGTGGGGGATTTTTGTTGTTATTTGTTTGTTTGTCTTTTGTTTTTCCTGCTGAGCACCTTGATGAATTTGAATATGCAGGGAAACCCTCAGAACTGAGTTTGGGAGTAGCAACCAAAAACAAAAAAAATAGGGAGAATTTGGAGTTCTATGAAGACAATCTCAGAGACAGGGTGCAAGGACTGGAAGGTGATAAAGAAAGGAGCCATAACAATGAATTAACCAATGAAAAGGATCTCCTATGGTGGGGTGGCAGAAAGGTTTTAGCAAATAGTACTATTTAACATTTAACTAAAGTTATTTTTGTTGCTTTGATGTAATTGCCACAATCCCTCTTCCCAATAAGTGAAATTATTCCATTTCCCTAAAGCATCGGTCAGGTTTGCTAAAACACAAATCATCAAATCATTTGCTTGAGGGTTTTTCTTCTTCTTTTCTTTCTTTTCCTTTTATGAAGAATTTCCAAATGTTGGTCAACAGGTGTAGAAGAGAGACCAGGCACAAAAATGACAAGATGAGCCGAAACCGGTTTGGCTCAGTGGATAGAGAGCGTCGGCCTGCAGACTGAGAGGTCCCAGGTTCGATTCCGGTCAAGGGCATGTGCCTTGGTTGTGGGCACATCCCCAGTAAGGGGTGCGCAGAAGGCAGCTGATCGATGTCTCTCTCTCATCGATGTTTCTAACTCTCTATCCCTCTCCCTTCCTCTCTGTAAAAAATCAATAAAACATTTAAAAAGAAAAATGACAAGATGATACCCAAAGTGAACTAATGTGGTGAAAACAGAAAAAAGAAAGAAAGAAAGAAAGAAACACACCACACCATTCCTAGGAAATTTAAAGAAATATGGGGACCAGTTTTGAATTTTTCAAATTGAGTGGAATAAGAGTTTTTAAGGAGCATGGTGGATGAAACTACACTTATAAACCCTAGCTCTTTTTCTTTTTAGTTTTTTTAATTATTTATTGATTTTTGTTTTTAAGGGGGCGGGGGAGCGAGAGAGAGAGATTGTTGTTCCACTTATTTATGCATTCATTGTTTGATTCTTGTATGTGCCCAGACAGGGGATCAAACCCACAAGCTTGGTGCATTAGGACAACATTCTAACCAACTGAACTATCTGGCCAGGACAACCCTAGCTCATTTTCAAATGTGTATTGTAATAAACCAGGCAGTAGTATCTATGGTACCTATAATCAAATGGTCACTAGCTGTGTAGCCCTGTACTTATCACAGCTTTAATTCCTGTGCCATCCAATATAAGCAGTAGTCCAAAACTTACCAAACCTGGTTCATCCTTCATCCATTCCACAAATATTTACTGAATGCTCTGTGTCAGGCATTGTTTTAGACTTGGAATAGAAAGTTCCTCCTTAACATAGAATTAGCTTACATTCTAGTGGAGGAGACAAATCATAAGCAAATACATATATATCATGCAGGTGTTTTTTAGTGCTGAGAAGAAAAATAAAACAGGACAAAGAGCCAGCAAAGACAGTGGTAATTTTTATGGGAGAGTCAGGGAAGAGCTTTTTCATCCCTTTATGGTTTTACAGGCTTATGTCTTCTCTCCTTTCTGCCTTTGTTTTTCAATCTAAACTGAAGAGTTTTAATCTGGTTATTATGTTCTTCAGGGGTTCTCCATTCCAGTTGTTACTTTGTCTTCAGGCTTTTCCTTCTATTAGATTATACTTACAGTTAATACTCAAATAATACTCAAATACAATGTAACAAGTGGTGATGCACATACTTTTATCTTTTTAAAAATATGTTTTTATTAATTTTAGAAAGAGAGGGAGAAGCACTAATGCAAGCGTGTAGCATTGATTAGCTGCCTCCTGCACACCCCCTACTGGGGATTGAGCCCGCAACACGGGCATGTGCCCTGACCAGGAATTGAATTGGCAACCGTTTTATGCATGGAATGAAACTCAACCAACTAAGCCACATTGGCCAGGGTGCATATACTCTTATCTTAACAAGAGAAAGTTTTGTTTGTTGACCCTATCACAAAATTTTCACTTACTTAACTGAGGGTTACTGATGAGTAACACTTTCATCAAAGGGTTACTTAAGCCTTTTAAGAATTGTCTCTGCAATTTTGTCATACTAACATTAACTGGCAAAAAAGATAATCCATTCAATAGCCATAGACTGTTGAGCTATGAGAGTATTAAATTGAGATCATGGACTCAACAGATATGCTTAAACTGTTTCTACATATTTACACACACTCAAAGGAAACTATTAAATTTTAGCTATAGTGATATTTTAAGGAAGCATCTAATTTAAAAAAAGAGACTTCAAGTTGAAATTCCAAAACATCCTCCTGCAATTTATTCCTATTTATACAACTCCTAACTATCTAAAATAATATAATGTCATCTATAGAAGTAGGAGTGCAATTTTTGATGGGGTGTTTATTCTTCCAAGTCATAGGTAAATGTATTAAATAATATATTGGTAAAGATATATATGCCAGGTGTTAGTTAAATCCTTTGTATCATAAATGTGGTTTCTTTCATATACAAGATAATATGAAAGTTGTTTTTCAGACTTAGATATTATCAAGCAATATACGGCTTCTATAAACACAATAGCACACGGTACAGGTTCCAAACTAAACTTTATAGACTTAGGGCTAGTCAAATCACGGAACCCCCCACTGTTTGTCCATCCATGGAGACTGGTGCCTGGGCCTGGATACACCTTGGGAAATGTTCCAGAAAAGGAATCCTGACTCCCTGCTCCCTTACACATTAACAGAGTAGAGAGGGTGTGGGGATCACCCTGCAGATTTGAAAAAGTGAGCTTTTCTATTTGGGTTTCAATCATATTGCTTTAAAAACAAGCTTTTTGACACTAGCTGTCTGGGAAGTTTTCCTTACCCATGCTGGTTTCTGCCTGAAACCGCCTCCCTGTGGAGCCAGCTTGTTGCTAGGCTGCAGGAAGAGAATAAGAACACTGGGTTACCTAGCAGATAGACAAGCTTGTCCTTCTTCAACTACGCAAAAGAACCAACTTCAAGTTTACATTTAGTAGGTAAGGAGAGGGAGCCACCAATTTGCATTTTAATATGTCCATGGTGACTCTGATGCTGGTGGTCATGGACGAGACCTGAAGAAATGTTACTTCACAGTCATGAGAAAACATTCTCTTCACTCTGAGTTTATTTTTAAAATAGCTGTCTGTGCCCTAACTGGTTTGACTCAGTGGATAGAGCGTCGGCCTGCGGACTCAAGGGTCCCAGGTTTCGATTCCAGTCAAGGGCATGTACCTTGGTTGTGGGCACATCCCCAGTAGGGCGTGTGCAGGAGACAGCTGATGGATGTTTCTCTCTCATCGATGTTTCTAACTCTCTCTGCCTCTCCCTTCCTCTTTGTAAAAAAATCAATAAAATATATTTTAAAAAATAAAAATAAAATAGCTGTGAGAAATCTTGAGGAAGATTTTTGAAAGTTTAACTAGATTCTTCATGCAATTATTGGGGAGTTTATAATCTTATCTCTGAGGTATTTTAAAATTCGAAGTCCATCAGCATGTCATTCTATAATCTGCCTAGTGCAAAGGTATAATGTCCAAGCCATTGTTAACGGTCCTTTCTGTGGTAGACATGTGTGAGAGTGGGGTGCTGTTCCAATTCATGTTGCTTTGATGGCCAGCTAATCTATTGTAGTTTTATTACAGAGGTGCGAGTATATTACACATACAGATAGGTAGGCAGAGTATGAATGTGCCTCCTCTCAGTGGATTATATAAGTCTGTGAAGTGGGTAAGTACCTCAGTGATTACTAGTACACAGTACCTCTATAGAGAAGAGAGCATATTTCAGAATGTAATAGAATGAGTGTCTCTCTTTGTATAGTATATTCATGGATAAAAATTGAAAGGATGAACCTATTTATATGCCTGTGTCTAGTAGCGTGATCATTTGGGATAAAAAATGCATAAGTACATTCCCCCCCCACCACACTGCTTCATGATTGGACTATTTAAATAGGTCAAGAGATCTATATTTTCCTTCTATTTAGGATAAATGTGTGTAATATCATTAGTAGATTATATAGATGATTTTTATTATTCCAATTTGTTTCAATATAGATAAACACAAGACTTTCATATTATCTTGTATATGAAAGAAACCACATTTATGATACAAAGGATTTAACTAACACCTGGCATATATTAGGTGCTCAGTAAATATGGTACCTGACTGCAAAGGTGGCTGGCATCCAGGAGGGAAAGTTGAGGAGGGTTTAACACCCTTTAATATACTCCATCAGCACCCCCCATCCTTTAATGGGGTCAGTTAACAGTTTTATCAATTTTTTTTTTTTGTAAAGTGCTATGTAAAAGCAACTTCAAGCCTGCCCTTCCAACCCAATTGGGCTCCAGCACCCTTCCTATACACAGACTGTGGATCTGCCAATGGCTCTCTGATTCAACACACACACAAACTTTTTCCATCCCACCTCTCCATTTTACCATCCTCTCTCACCCCTCTTCCATTCACAGGCAAGTTTATTAAAAGAATGTCTAATAAACATTCTTCTCACCTCTTTTAGGGGTAACTCTTGTGGCTGAGGTCACCAGGGACCTCCTAAATACATGATCTAGTGGAGACATTTCAGTCCTTGTCTCTCTTAGCCTCTGACATCTGCTGTGACTCTCCTCTTTTGCTTTCTGCGAGTTCACATTCTCTTGCTACCTCTTCCACTTCATGGACAGTTCCTTCTCAGTCTCCTGCAAAGACATCACTTCCTTCACCCACCCCATCCCTAAGATGCCCACCCCTCCACCCATCCCAGCTACTGTTCACTGCTGCTTAATCCTAGATGACTAATGGGGATTAATTAGGAGTGCAGTGGAGTTTGGGGAGAAAGAGCTTTCTAGATTAAAGAAACATCATACTGGAAGTCCCTGAAGTAGGAAGGAGTTGTAGAGTATTTAGGGGGAACTGATAGGAGCTGAGGGTGGCTGGAGAGGTGGTTGGGAGCCAGATTATTTGGGACCGCGACCATACATAAGATTTAGGGTTTTGTTTTTACCCTAAAAGCCATGAAAAGCCTCTCCAGGATTTTAAGCAAAGGGATGACAGGATTCGATTTGCATTTATACTAGTAAAGATAACTCTTCCTGCTGTGGGAGAGAATAGTTTAAAGGTGGGTATGAGAAAATGTGGACAGGTAAAGGGGGACAGGAAAAGGCTGCTGCTGGACTCTGACTTGAGCCATTGGGTGGATGCTGGAGTCATTCATTACCATGGGGACACTAGAAGAGAATCAGGTTGGGGGAGGAAAGAAGGACTCAGTATTGAACTGAGGATTTCAAGTGGCCAGGAGACCTCCAAATGGAGTTAGATATTTAAAGAAATTAGAAATATGGGTCTAGGGCTCAGAAATGAAATGTGACTTGGTCTCTCTTAAATTCAAAGATTCAAGGTGAAAAAGGAAATTCTCATTCAAATTAAAGTAGACAACTTACATTAGTGGTAGAACAGTCATCAGCAAATAAGTACAAGCAAGTAAGAGAGACTATTGACTGAAACACAAGGGACAATTAGCTTAGAAAGACTATTTCAAGCAAGAGCTTCAGAGAGTGACAGTTTAATCACAGATAACTGTTAAACAAACAGCTTGTCAATTTAAGGAATATTTTTATTTACTTAAAGAAAGGAAAAAGGGGGCAAACGAAGAGTTTCTGTGTCTAGTTTTGAAACACTTTTCTGCTGCAGGTCAGAACTATCAACCAAGAACTACTAATCTTTTAAAAATTGAAAACTCCCATAGGCTTAGATTTTAAGTGAGTACTTAGGGTACACAGTGCTTTCTGGAGTAGGAAAGGTCTCTATTAATCTGGCATAAACACTCCACGTTAAATTAGCAGAGGCTTGTATTTGCTACATAGCTTTAAAGTCAGCCTTCTAGAGACTCTTTGAGCATTGAACCAAGTCTTTTAGAGATTCTGAGCATGAAGCTCCAGTTATGATGAAAGATATGGATTCACATTTTAATAAAGAATAAGCTATATAAAATATTGAGCCCAGGAAGTTGTCACAAAAGATACTTTCTCAAATACCCAAAAAAGTTGGGTAGTACAATGAAGACCCATGTACCCATCCCCCAGCTTCAACTACTATTAATTGTCTGATAGAAAAAAGATATATATTAAAAATAATTATTTTTTATTTTACTGTGCAATATTATTTTACAATCCCCTAATTTATTTAAGAGTACATTGGATATTTACATTTCTGATTTAACAATATTATAAAAAGAACTGAGTATAAAAATACATACTCTACATTTGTAGCATAAATATTACTGCACATCCAGGATAAACACCTTAAAATAAATTTTCAGAAGAGACATTTCTAGAACAAATGGCATGGGAGATCCCGAGTTTTTTTATACCAGTTACCGAACTGCCTTTTAGTGAGGTTGAACTAGCTAATACTCCCACAAGTTGTGTATGAGATTAGTTGCTCCAAACCCCTGCCAACACATTTTCTGTTCTTTTCATTTTAGCCATTTTGATAGCCAAAATGATGTCTTGTTGTGTTTTTTAATATATATATATTTTTTAAAAATATTTTTTTTATTGATTTCAGAGAGGGAGAGGTAGAAACATCAATGATGAGAATCATTGATCAGCTACCTCATGTATGCCCCCCACTGGGGATCGAGCCTGCAACCCGGGCACGTGCCCTTGACCAGAATCGAATCAGGGACCCTTCAGTCCGCAGGCCAATGCTCTCCCCACTGAGCCAAACTGGCTAGGGCTTGTTGTGGTTTTAATGTACATTTTCTTGATGACTAAAGAAGCTGAACATCCTGTAAAATGTTTATTGGATAATGTCCTTTGGATAGTCTCTTTCTTTTTTTTAAAATTTTAAAAAATCTTTATTGTTCAGATTATTACAGTTGTTCCTCTTTTTTCTCCCCATAGCTCCCCTCTACCCGGTTCCCACCCCACCCCATGCCCTTACACCCCCCCACACACTGTCCTCATCCATAGGTGTATGATTTTTGTCCAGTCTCTTCCTGAATCCCCCACACACCTTTCCCCTTGAGGATTGTCAGTCCACTCCCTTTCTATACCCCTGATTCTATTATATTCACCAGATTATTCTGTTCATCAAATTTTTTATTCACTTGATGTTTAGATTCCCTTGCTGATAGATATGTATTTGTTGTTCATAATTTTTATAATTTTTATCTTTACCTTTTTCTCTTTCTCCTTCTCCTTCTTCTTAAAGAATACCTTTCAGCATTTCATATAATACTGGTTTGGCGGTGATGAACTCCTTTAGCTTTTTCTTATCTGTGAAGCTCTTTATCTGACCTTCAATTCTGAATGATAGCTTTGCTGGGTAATCTTGGTTGTAGGTTCTTGCTATTCATCACTTTGAATATTTCTTGCCACTCCTATCTGGCCTGCATAGTTTCTGTTGAAAAATCAGCTGACAGTCATATGGGTATTCCCTTGTAGGTAACTGTTTTTCTCTTGCTGCTTTTAATATTCTCTCTTTGTCTTTTGCACTTGGCATTTTAATTATGATGTGTCTTAGTGTGGTCCTCTTTGGATTCCTCTTGTTTGGGGTTCTGTGCGCTTCCTGGACTTGCAAGTCTATTTCTTTCACCAGGTGGGGAAAGTTTTCTGTCATTATTTCTTCAAATAGGTTTTCAATATCTTGCTCTCTCTCTTCTTCTGGCACCCCCATAATTTGGATGTTGGTACGCTTGAAGTTGTCCCAGAGGCTCCTTACACTATCTTCATATTTTTGGATTCTTTTTTCTTTTTGCTTTTCCAGTTGGGTGTTTTTTTGCTTCTTTGTATTTCAAATTTTTGACTTGATTCTTGCGATCCTCTAGTCTGCTGTTGGATCTCTGTATATTATTTTTAATTTCAGTCAGTGTATGCTTAATTTCTAGTTGGTCCTTTCTCATATCCTTGAGGGACTCACTAAATTTATCAGCCTTTTCTAGAAAATTCTTGAAAAACCTTATAACTGTGGTTTTGAACTCTATATCCAGTAGTTTGCTTTCCTCCATTTCTGTCATTTGTGACCTGTTTCTTTGTCTCCGCATTTTGGCTGCTTCCCTGAGTTGATAGAGTGGTTTTGTGTGCTAGGTGTCCACTGAAGCAAGTCTTGCCCCATAACTGTGTCTCCAGCACAGAAGTTCTCCCATCATAGACACAGCTGATCCTCACAGACAATTGGCCTGGAGGTCAATTCCTCCCAGTGATACCAACAAAAATCAAGGCTTAACTACAACAAGACTATGCACACAGCCCACAAAGGGGTGCACCAAGAGTGTCCACCTCAGGTAACTGGGGAGGCTGAGCCACTGGGCCCTATAGGACACCCTATAGGTGCTCACTGAGTCTGCCCCCTGAGTGTGTCTCTTATGGATCTGAGAAGTTGTAATCTGGATGGTCCTACTCTGACCCCTGGGTACACTGGCTCTTGGATCTCCAAGGAGGTGCTAATTTAGCCTCTGTCTGAGGCCACCCAGCAGGAGCTATGGAGAGATCTGCAGATTCCTCTTCTTTGTTTCGGTTTTGGAGGTGCCCAGATGAGGCTCAGCTGTGAAGCAATGCAAGCTGCTGTGGGGCCTTGGGCCTTCTTTTGGATGTTCTGAGTCTTTCTGACTCAGCTGCAGTTTATTAAGTAAGTTTAGGTCTCAAAGGACCAGGCCATTCATATGCAAAAGCCTCTGTGCACAGCTTGGATGGGGCGGAGTCTCAGGGTGGAGCAAACAGCAATGGCTTCCTGTCAGCCCTGCCCTAAGAGGCCCCCAGGTCTCAGTGTCCCGCAGTAATCGCTGCAAGCACCTCTGAGAGAAAGCCTCCCTCGAGTTCCGCCCAAAGCCAGACAGTCCAGTTTCTCCCCGTATGAGTCTGGGTCTCCAGAGTCTCACCCAGAACTGGAGTTCAGAGCAGTCGGGAGCTTGTGTCTCCTGTGGATTGAAAAAGCCAGCCTCGTACTCAGATGCCAGCCCTCTCCGAGCGCGCGCGTGTGCGCCTCCATACCTCTGGACTTTACTTCTGCAGCTCCTCTGAGTCTCAGTGTGCTTTTCTCTTCCCTTCTAGTTGTAGAATTTCCACTTAGCTAGCCTTCCTGTGGTTCTGGATGATGTCCGTTTTGTCTTTTAGTTGTAGTTTTGAAGTGGTTGTGTGCGGCAGCAAGTTCAGGTGTTTACCTATGCCGCCATCTTGGTTTCTTCCTGGATAGTCTCTTTCTTGAAATGCCTGATGATTGGGCTTTTTATTTTTTAACTGATTTGCAGAAATTTTAAATATATTCTGGGTATGCATCTTTTTTATTTACATATTGACGATATCTTCTTTCACCCTGTGTCTTGTCTTTTCACTGTTTATTGGTGTCGTTTGGTGAACAAAAATTTATAATTGTTTAATAGTCCTAATTGATCACATTTCTCCCCATTCATGGTTAGTGTTTTTTGTGTCCTAGTTAAGAAAATTTTGCCTATTCTGAGGTCAGAAAGGTTTTCTCCTATAGACTTTATTATTTAAAAAAATTTTCCCCATCTGCTTATTTTTCTGAACTAAAGGGGTTCGTTTGCCTGCACACATCAAAGCCCAATTGAATGTGAACAGGAGTTTGCAGCCAAGAAAGTAAAGCTTTATTTTTTAAGGAAATGGAGCCAAACCTGGAGTCACAGGTGAGACCATGCTCAAAGACCTGGCTTCTCTACTAGAGGCTATATTGTATCACTCGTGACTTTTAAAATGTCTGAGTTGGGAAAGTTTTGAAAATCAACGTCTATCCAAATTGAAGAGCTACTTTAAAAAGCCAGTCACAGAGACCTGTGATATCAAATCGAAGTAGTTGAACAAGCAGCTCTCTGCAAGCAGAACCCTAGGGAAAGCAATTACACAACTTCCACTTTACTTTAGCCAAGTGTCTCTTTTACCAAGTAGGCCATATTGCAAGCCAGTGAGATATTATTTAATTGCAAAGGGACTGAAATAAAAAGCTGAAATCATCTGAAGTAGAATCTGAGATTCTTTCTCTCTTACGTCTGGAAATTTTCAATTGTATCAGGGAGTATTTTATATCTTTCCCTCCACTAATACTGTGATATCATGACCTTGCTACATCTTTTTTTTTTTTTTTTCTCCTGCAAAAAGCTTTATTGTTTCATTTGGTCCAATGCATGGGAGAGGGCTCCAGGGTGGTTAAAAGAATGGCTAGTAGTTTCGGGAAGAGGCTCAGGTAAAAGCCAGAGACACTAGGGGGGTGCAGGGGGGCCTCTGAAAGGCCTCTGGGCTCCAAAGGCTCCTAGTTGTGCTTAAGGGTGAGCCTTTCGAAGAGATACTCACCCAGCCCAGCCTGGGAGCCGGCCAGACTGTGGATGTTAGTCAGGTGGTCGCCCATCTTCTTGATGAGTTTCACCTCCTCATCCAGGAAGTGGTTCTCCAGGAAATCACAGAGATGAGGGTCTGCGATGGTAGAACACAGGGCCTGCAGCTCCCAAAGGGCCTGGTTCAGGTTCCTCTCCAAGGCCAGGGCGGCTTCCATGGCGTCCTGAGTTTTGCTCCACTCATCTTGGGAAAGTTTCAGCATGTCCTGGAAGAGAATGCGACCGCCACGCTGGTTTTCAACTTTAAGAGATGCTCAGCGCCCTCACGCTTCTTCTCCACCAACTTGCGGAAGAAGTGGCCCACACCCTCAAGAGCCACATCATCACGGTGGAAATAGTAGCCCAGAGAGAGGTAGGTGTAGGAGGCCCGCAGATGCAGGTTGGCCAGGTGGTTGACCACAGCCTCCACCTGGGTGGAATAATTCTGACAAATTTGGGAGCTGGTGGTTGTTCAGCAATAGGAGTTAAGGTAGAAAAAGAAACCGGTTGGCTGGTCCTGGAGGTGTTTCTTAAGGTGGTGACTGGATAAGACGCAGGAGAGTGGTCAGAGGCTGGAAGAGGGGGCGTCCTTGGGTCTGTTCTGTCCAAACACTGTTGAAGCAAAAGGCAGATCTGGGACCGCTGAGGGCACTGCCTCTTGCTTCATCATTTATCTCTTCTTTCACCTTCAGTGTTTGGTATGTTCTTCATTTTCTCTTTCAACTTACAAACAAGCTCAGTCTCCCCAGTTCATCATACGATAAAAACTCTCAACCTCTTTCCTCATACACTTTTCCTTCATCACCAAAGTTCACACAAAAAGTAGTCACATTTGCTGTCTCTACTTTCTCATTTCCCATTTCTCCTTAACCACTTGTCCAATCGTATTGTTTATACCAGTCTGTGGAAATTACTCTCTTGATGAATCTCAAAATTAGTGTATCCAAATTGAATTTTTTCTCTTCCCCAAGCCTTATCTTTTATGTCTCTTTCTGTTATGGGTCACTCTCAAACACTAAGGTTGCCAATAACTATACAGCTATGTCTACAAAACTTCTTCCACTTGTCCTCTGCCTTCCATCCCTCCTGCCATTTTCTACATGATCTCATTACCTCTTACCGAGCTATTTTAATGGTCTTCTAATTGCCCTCCTTGCTCCTTGTGTGCCCTTGTCCAACCTATCCTGTACAAAACTAGGTTAATATTCTTAATTCAAAGTTCTAACCTTATCATGTCCTAGTTTGATGACAGTTTTCCCCATTGTCTTTAATACGATCACAAAATGGATCAAATTCACTTATTTTTACTATAGTAAAAACTATTTTACTTCATGCTTTCTTTTAAGTTCTCTACCTTTGTTGATGCAGTTCTAGATTCCCCCCATTTCTGAATGTCTAAATTCTTCCCATTTTTCAAGATAAAAGGTCAACTCCTTAATGAATATCCTTTCCTACCTTCTCTATCTGGTAAACTCTTCTTCCTTCAAGAACCAGTTCAAACATTATTTTTCTTTATACTGTCTGTAAACTGAGTTAATTACTATTTTTTTTTTTGCAGTTTAAAAGGTCTCACACATTTATTACTGAACCAACTTATTACTGCAGGAAAAAACCCAACAGAGCAAAATCATGAGTCCAATAATTTTCCAATTAAAATGCCCAACTGTCCAGACAATAGTGATCTTTTCAGTCATTTAAAGGTGCAGGCAACCTGGATACAGCAAAAATATATGCGCCATCTCTCATGTGTGATTCCTCATAGACCCAGTTTGGTTCTCCAATGTCTCCTCTTCAAGTTGTACCTGATTTTATTACCAGTTTTCATCCTAATTCATTGGGGGAACGGGCCAATTCTGCTTTTGTTTCTTGGCCAGGAATCTCTTGATCCTGAAAATCTTTTGGGAAGACATGGCGAAGGAAAATCAAATGCACACACCTCGATGGAGGAGAAAGAGCTAATTACTATTTTTTTTAAATGCTTTTTCTTCATTGATTTGAGAGAGAGAGAGAAAGCTAGAGGGAGAGAGAGAGAAAAACTGATGTGAGAGAGAAATATCCATCAGTTGCCTCCAGTATGCAACCCCTACCAGGAATTTTACCTGTAACCCAGGCATGTGCCCTGACTGGGAATCGAACTGGTGACCCTTTGGTGCATGGGATGATGCTCAATCAACTGAACCACACCGGGCAGGGCTGAGTTAATTACTCTTTTTTTTTTTTTTTTAAGAGGAATTATTTCAGAGAGGAAGGGAGAGGGAGAGAGAAACATCAATGATGAAAGAGAATCATTGATCTGCTGCCTCCTGCACACCCTACACTGGGGATCGAGCCCACAACCCGGGCATGTGCCCTGACCGGGAATAGAACCGTGACCTCCAGGTTCATAGGTCATCACTCAACCATTGAGCCACACTAGCCGGGCAGAGTTAATTACTCTTGATCTCTGCTTCCAAAGCACTGTGATTATTTTTTTCAGTGACTTTTTAGTTACTATGATCCTCAAGAGCAAGTACAATTTTAATCTTTGCATCCCAGTGTCTAGCCTAATACCTTACACAGACACACCTGTGATTTCTATTGACTGAATGAGTAAACCCATTTTTGATCTCCAGCTGGAAGTAGGTTTTATTAAATTGCTATAGCATTTTCTCTATATACCTCTTATGTCATATCACTTTCTACCATGTGTAATTGTTATTTATGTAAATATCTTATATTCTCTGACAGATGCTTATCACCTAAGGGCCAGACACTCTGCCTTGTCCTATCTGAGGACCTCATGGAGTCTAGTAAGAGGGACTTTTACATACCAACATCATTGTCACAACTGACTAGGCCCTTAATCAGAACGTACCACGACACACCTCAAGAACACAATGTTCCAAAGCTAAAATGCTAGAGACAGGCCAAGGCAAGCAACTAAGAGACCTTGTTTGTCCCTGTCTTCATGAAGTGGTAGTACAGGTTTCCATAAATAAGTATTGTTGCTTGGCAAAGCTGTTCATTTATTTATTCATTAATTTGTAAACCACTTTGTGGAAAATAAGGGGGATGTGTTTAGAGTAGTTACTATATGCCAGGGATTTTCACATGCCTTATCTCTAAATCACCATAACATTATGAGATGAGCATTATTATTCTAAATTGACAAAGAAGGAGAACAAGGCTCAGAATGCTTTAGTGACTTATTTAATACCATGGAGCTGGTGAGTGACGGAACCAGGATTTGAAAGCAGGTGTGTGAGACTCTTAAGCACAAGCTCTTTTCCACCTCATCATGCAATATAAATACACTCAGAAGGTTTTTTGAGAAATGACTAGAGAAGCTCTTGAACCCGGGGGAAGTATAACTGCCAGGATCAGGAGTCAGGCTTGCATCAAACTTTATATTGAGGAAGTCCTTGAGGAACACAAATAAACTTGCCAGGTTTTATCTTGAGCACCAGGAAACACTTACTTCTCAGTAGGCTTAGGGGTTAGGGAATGTTTCCAGAAAGGATAGAGGAAAGAAGATAGTTATGGTTGTGGGAAAAGGAAATGGAGGCTACAGGATTGATGGGCAGGAATCAGAAACATTAAAACAGATTAGAAATCAAGTGAAACTCATTCTAGTGGGAAACACATGGAAGGGGACACATTTGGAACTGAAGTCAGGGGTGCGCACGGCCCTAGACCTGTTAGGTTTAGTTCAACTAACATGTAAAGTGTGCTGGGCACTGTAACAGGTGCTAAGAATACAAAGAAACAAATGGTTCCTGTCTTTCAGAGATGGACAGCCTGGCGTGGGGCACACTTGATGAAAATAGGAGAGTCTTTTCTAGAAGGCTACTGAAAACCAAGAGTGATAGAAGGGAATCTATGGGCTATTAACACCAGGCAGGCCAAAGGTTCTCTGTTTACCTAACACTGCATTTGATGATCAGTAGTCTTATCTACCTACAACCTATATATGAGCAGCAAGATGCATGTCACCCAATGCCTAGGCCCTACCTCAAGAGGAATAATTAAGAGAGGAAATTTAAATATGGCTTCACATAGGAAGGTGAATGAATTAGAGGCTTTACTGCCTTTATTTCAATGCTTAAAACAAGGATTAAAACTTCTTTCTTCACTTCCAGTGTTCCAATCAACCGTTTGGAGACCTATCAGTGTGCCTGGCATTTAGTGAACATTTAATAAATTGTTGAATAAATGAAGAAAGCAGTTATGGGCCAAACACTGTGTAAAGTGCTATAGGATATACAGAGGAATAGCCTTAAGAACTAATCAGCAAACAAGGTGAGACATCAGTGATTTAGTCAAAAGTGAGATCAGCCCTTAACCGGTTTGGCTCAGTAGATAGAGCGTCGGCCTTCAGACTGAAAGGTCCCAGGTTCGATTCCGGTCAAGGGCATGTACCTTGGTTGCGGGCACATCCCCAGTAGGAGGTGTGCAGGAAGCAGCTGATGTTTCTCTCTCATTGATGTTTCTAACTCTCTATCCCTCTCTCTTCCTCTCTGTAAAAAATCAATAAAATGTATTTTAAAAAAAAGTGAGATCAACATGAACTAGAGTAGGAGCACTTCAAGAGACTGAAGAAGGGCATCATCAAGACCTATATTCCAGTTCTATAGCAGACTAGCTCGTGCAGAACATTTTGCCCTTATATTCATTCATCTTCTCACTTGTAAAATGAGGAAACTGTTTTAGGTGGTATCTGAAGGCCTTCCCAACTCTTAATTTTTACATTTATATTCATAGATGGGGAAAGCCTTTAAATATATACATATATGTGTGTTATATTTTACTTATGTTGTATACTATATTTTAATACATATTAAAATAGACATGAGATATATTTAATTCTTATTGTTTAAATAACAAAGCAATATCAAAAAGTGTGCACTGACAAGTCCTGTTCCCATTACTGTCCCTGTGGGCTTAACTTTATGGGTACCCACTTCTTTTAGAATCCGTCAAGGGTTTCCTTATACAAATATAAGTGAATACTAGTACATATATTTCTTCTCCCCTTATTAAAAGATAGCACACTATATGTACTTTCTGCACCTTCCTAATAATGATGTAAGTTTATATTAAGCTGATGGTTTCCTCTCAGTAATCATAGATCCCTTTTATCCCCTATATGGTGAGCTATATAGGTGGGTATTTTGTGCTATAAATAATGTTTGTGTCCTCCCAAAATTTGCATGTTGAAACCTTATTCCCAATGTGCTGGTATTTGGAGGTGTTTAGGACATAAAAGGTAGACTAGTGCCCCTACTGAGGGTTTACAATCTGACTAATACATAGCAGATGCTAGTCTCCTCTTATCACTCTTCTTTTGCCAGGACTTTCTGGCCATTTTTGCTTGTTTATTCTCCCCATATGAGTATTAGAATTAGCTTGGCTAGCTCCTCTCTATTATTACCTTTGCTCTCCAAAAAACCTTGTTAGTATTTTTGACATATGTTAAGTAAATAATATTTTTATGATGTTGAATTCCTTAGCCAAGAATAAGGTATGGTTTTTCATTTGTTCCTAATTTTGTGACTTTCAAGACTTTTAAAATTTGAAGGTAGAATTTGAATTTGTTCATGTTTGATAGATTTGGAGAGACAGAAGATTGGAGTGAATACATTTCTTGGAAGGAGAATAATCTATGATGCAGATATAACCAGTGATACTCTTTGGCAATAAAGAAACTAACTTGATAAGAATAGAAAAAAAAGAAGCTATAGTGTCTTTTATGTCAGGAACCATGCTAGGTGTTTTCAAATACTATCATCCTTGACTGCAGGTCAGCCCAAACCCAGGGCTAGATAGGGTCAGGTCAAGAAGGAGCCTAGATGTCTACCTAGATGCCTTGTAGGGAATGCTCAGAAGACTCTCAAGATGAAAGCAATACTTGAGGAAGATCACAGTGGTGGTCAAGCAGGATCATCTGGGGGCAGGAAGGAAAGATTAAATTCAAAAAACGGCAGCAAGACTCAGTAATCTGAAAGGAAAGTGATAAAGGCTCATTAGGGTGGAGTCCTTGTTTGTGGAGATAAAGGTATAAACATAATTTCTTTCCAGGGAGGACAAGCACTTTGGACTAAAGAATGAAGAAAATTTGGTTTTGCAGACGGTGCTGTTGCTACTACCCAGCCAAGGTCAATCCATTCTTGGACACATTACCCTCCGTAGCAAGCCTTTGGTCATGTCTGCTTCTAGCTGTTAGCAGACAAAGTTCCAAAGACAGCCAGAAAATGTTCATGTTCTGAACACTGGGGAAAAAAGAGACTTGGTTATAAACATTCCTGCTTTCAGTTCTTCTGGGGGTTTATGTGCCAGGATGGTGACTTCACACAGGGCAATAGCACTGGCAGCAAGTCCCTCTGTGGGGAGAAATTGGATGAATTTTATCCTGAAGGTGGGAGAGTACGTGAACATTGTGGAAGCCATGGAGCACGTAGGCCCAGGAATGGCAGGCCCACAAAGCTCTCTGTTGCTGACTGTGGACAACTCCAATAAATTTGACTTGTGTTTTATCTTCACCTCCAGACCAGCCCTTCTGCTGCTCAGGAGAGCACCCCACCACACTCATCTGCTCACTATATCCTATAATCTCTGTGCTCTCACTTCAGTTCTCCAAGTCTAGCTGGATTGCAAAGTTTACGATTACGAAACAAAAACTAAACAAATGAACAAAGTTTTGAGCCTGGACTATTGGAGAAGGGTGGTATGGTGCCTTGAGGGGGAAAAGCAAAACAAGTTTCATTTGAAGAGTTTAAGGGGGAGAGGGATACCTGTACACACCTGTGTGCAGATGGCAGAAAAATTAGTTTTTAGTACATGTGAGAAACTAAAAATCTAAATTTAAACCAAGATTTTGGATTTAAAACATTTTACTAAATAATATAGTACCCCCTATTGCTTGCCTGCTGCTAGGGACAGGTGGGTTAGCCAGGGGGAAAACTCAGCTCTCAGCTTCCCATCCTACTGAAAGCCTTTTCCAGAGGTTGGGCAGGGGCATTTTCAAGTTTATGCCCTAAATAATCTGTAGGTGTTCTCTTATTCAAACTCGAAATTTAATTTCTCACTTCCTAGTTTTCCAATCTCTTTGGGCTCAAGTGTCAAGTCTTTTCTAAAATCAAACATGGCATAGCTTCTCCAATGATTCAGTGTTTCTGCATGGTCAAAGAACATCTCTGGATAAAACTGGAGTTTGTGCTCTTATTAAACTCTGTCCTGTTAACTTTCTCTGGGCTGGAGATGCAGAAATCCAGGAGCAAAGAAAGTGCACCACAGAACTTCAAGTCAATCTCACATGACCCACGCTGTGGGGATAGTTAGCAAGGGATTGTTTTAACCATAGTTGAGTCTACCTTTGCCTGAGTGAGGTGCTTTTTATTTTATTTTATTTTATTTGGGGGGGATGGGTGAGAGAGGGAGGAAAAAAGGAGTATAAGTACTTAGATCTGACATAAGGCCTCAATGGGTGAACCCTTTCTTGGATTCAAGTCTTGCTTTAACCATAAGAGTTTATAAAATCTGGTCTCTTCCCTCCACACACTTCTGGGTAGGGCTTTTGTTAAACTCTGCCACACTATACATAAGTATTCTTTCTTAAAGTTCCATTGTTACAAGTGTCTTTGGAGTAGGGGGTTGTCCCAAGCTCCCTTAAAGTGCAAACTGGACATGTCCTTGGGAAGAGAAAGGAGAAAGCAATGACTGACAGGGCCAACTGGTGTTAGTTGGGGGATGTTTCTATATTGCACTTATTCCATTTCCCAAGGTACTTAGGCATGGCTTCAATTGAGGGATGTAAGTCAACAGGGTAAAGTGGGGATGCAGAAGGAACAGAAAAGAGGTAATTGTGTTAAAAGCGAGCTTTTCCCCCTCATAGCTTTATTGAGATACTAGAGGCCTGGTGCACAAAATTTGGGGTGGTCCCTCAGCCTGGCCTGCACCCTCTCACAGTCTGGAAGCCCTCAGGAGATGTCTGACATCCTTAGCGCTGTCACGGAGTCGGGGGTGGGTGGCGAGGGGTAGTGGGGGGAGGCTCCCGCCACCGCAGCTGTGCTCACCAGCCGTGAGCCTGGCTTCTGGCTGAGCGGCGCTCCCCCTGTGGGAGTGCACTGACCACCAAGGGGCAGCTCCTGCATTGAGTGTCTTCCCCCTGGTGGCCAGTGTGCATCATAGCAACTGGTTGTTCCATCATTCGGTCGATTTGCATATTAGCCTTCTATTATATAAGATAGGATAATTGACATATATCATTGTATAAGTTTAAGGTATATGTGGGGAAGCATGGAACTTAGTTGGAAAGTCTGTAAGGAGGATTCTCTGAAAGGTCAGAGGCCTCTTAGGGGGACCTTGCCAAAGGCAGCAAACCCTGCCTTGACTTTTCCAAACAAGTCTGGGCTCCCGGGTGTTTTACTAGAATCTTTATATTTAGACTTCAAAATGTCCTTGTTTGAAAGACACTACAGATGCAGGTGTTTTCTCAAGGATGCTTACCCTGCTGATTGTATCTAGAGGTTAATTTTAGTTCAAACTGTTGTTACAATAAAAGCCTAAGGAGGCAGGTGAACAGGGCTTTTTTGGCTCCTTAAGCCAACTAGCCCCTAAGCCTCTCTTTCACAGAAATGTGTGTCAGAGTAATCATTCATCTGTCGTTCAGGGTCTGCCGGTCAGCCCCGGCAGGTGTACAACATGATGATTTAATATACATACATTTTGCAAAATGATTACCATAATAAGGTTAGTCAACACATCCATCACTCATATAGTTACCTTTTTTGTGTGGTGAAAACTTTTAAAATCTACTCTCTTAGCAACTTTCAACTATATAATACAGTATTGTTAACTATAGTTACCATGCTGTACATTAGATCACCAGAACTTACTCATCCTTTGTAACTGGAAGTTTGTACCCTTTCTCACCTTTATTCATTCCCCTCATCACCACCACACCCCATCACCCCACCTCTGGCAACTAATCTACTCTGTTTCTATGAGTTTGGTTTTTTAGATTCCATATATAAGTAAGATCATGCAGTATTTGTCTTTCTCTGTCTGACTTATTTCACTTAGCGTAATGCCCTCAAGGTTGAGCTCTTCCTTTATGTTCTGAAAGTGAGGTGAGAGTATCAGTTCAATATTCCTTTTTTTTAAAAAATATTTTTATATGCTTTTATTGATTTTAGAGAAAGGGAGAGATAGAAACATCAATGATGAGAATCATTGAACGGCTGCCTCTGCACACCCCCTACTGGGGATGGAGCCTGACAACAGGGCATGTGCACTGACCAGGAATTGAACCATGACCTCCTGGGTTATAAATTGGTGCTCAACCACTGAGCCACACTGGCCAGGCTCAGTTCAGTATCTTGAACAGTAACCCACACAAATATATATAATAACAATCACAGTTGTAGAAGTTGGGAAGTTCAAGGTACTGGCTCATTCAGTTCCTGGTAGCTCTCTTACTGGCTTGCAGAGGGCCTCTTCACTGTCCTTACATGGCTTTTCCTCTGTGGCTGAGCGAAGACCTTTCTCTCTTCCTCTTCTTATAAGATCTCTTCTAGCCTAAGCCGGTTTGGCTCAGTGGATAGAGCATCGGCCTGCGGACTCAAGGGTCCCAGGTTCGATTCCGGTCAAGGGCATGTACCTTGGTTGTGTGCACATCCCCAGTAGGGGGTGTGCAAGAGGCAGCTGATCGATGTTTCTAACTCTCTATCCCTCTCTCTTCCTCTCTGTAAAAAATCAATAAAATATATTTTTTTAAAAAAGGATCTCTTCTAATCCCATCATAAGGCCCCCACCCTCATGACCTAATTTAACCCTCATTATTTTCTAAAGGTCCCATCCTACATACCATCACATTAGGGGCTTTAGGGGGGCATGAACATTCAGTCCATAATAAACCTACAAATTTATAAAATGACTAAAAGTCTGAAAAGCCAGTAAACTAGCATGTCACAACTAATTCTTTCTCTCTTCCTAAGTTACTTTGGCTCCAAGTACCTGAGATCATCATTCCTGGAAATCTTTCTTCATACCATATAATCCCAGTGCAGCTAGAACTCATGACCCAATACACCTACTTCCTGTTTCCCTGTGCTCAACACTGAAGCAAAATAACATAAAAATAATTGTCAGCTCCTATCATATTAGGGGAGTTTTTTATGAAATAAACTAATTTCCTCTCTCATACCAGGTTGAGTCTCTGCAATTCACACAAAGGCTGAAGGATCTTTTTAGATCCTGCTAAGCTTGCAAATTTACCAAAAAATAAAAAAAGTAGGCGGAGTTGTTTGTAGTCATTTTGGTCCTTTTCCAGGTTTTCTGGTTGCTTCTACTGCATAAGCAACCATGTTTTACTAGTTGTGGGTGTGTAGCTGCAGGAGCTGCAGCAAAGCATTTCTGTATTCTGAACTAATCCTATAAACAGAACCCTATTTCTCCCAATTTAACCAAATGATTTTGTTACTGGTCCTGAAAATATTAGGCAGGACCTGAAATAATCTGCCCTTCAAAAACTGGCAGTAAAAAAAATCCAAAAATTGGGGTAACACTCTAGTCCAAGATGTCTTAAGTGCAAAGCACACAAGAGTGTATATGGTATCCTCCGTTAAATAAAAACAGGGAAAAATAAGAATATTTATTATTACTTACGTGTATAGGCAAGAAAAAAACTGAAAGAAGACACAAGAAGATAAGAGTAGAGGTTAGTTACCTTGGGAGTGGGAACTGTATGAATGGAAGACAGCTGATGATGTTGAAAAAGCATTTTGTGCCTTGGTTGGAGCATCATCCCGTAGAGTCTACGGCGTAGACCAAAAGGTTGTGGGTTTGATTCTGGGTCAGGGCACATAACTAGGTTTCGGGTTTAATCCCAGGTGGGGCACATATGGGAGGTAACTGATTGATGTTTCTCTCTTTCTCCCTTTAAAAATAAAGCAATAAAACCATATTCTTGGGTGAGAATTAAAAAAAAAAGTTTTTTGCACCAGTGAATAGATTATTCAAATAATTTTTAAAAATCTGGCTGGGAGCCATAACCAACCAACAATTATTAAATGCTGACTACCTTAAAATAGACTAAGAAAATAAGATGGCCCAAATGCAACCTTAATTGTGGTGTGTAAAATATAAGCTTGAGTAAAGTGGCTGTGCCTAACCAATTCCTGGAAATCAAAGTTCTTAGTCTGGGGAATTCTGAAATAAATCTTCCTCATTCATTACTGTGATTACTCTAAATTTTTTTAAAAAATATATATTTTTATTGATTTCAAAGATGAAGGGAGAGGGAGAGAGGAAAGAAACAGTGATGACAGAGAATCATTGATAGGTTGCCTCCTGCACGCCCCCTACTGGGGATGGAGTCTGCAACCCGGGCATATGCCCTTGACCGGAATCGAACCTGGGACCCTTTAGTCCGCAGGCCGACACTCTATCCACTGAGCCAAACCGGCTAGGGCTCTAAATTTTTTAAAAAAAATATATTTTATTGATTTTTTACAGAGAGGAAGGGAGAGGGATAGAGCCAGAAACATCGATGAGAGAGAAACATCAATCAGCTGCCTCCTGCACACCCCCTACTGGGGATGTGCCCGAAACCAAGGTACATGCCCTTGTCCGGAATCGAACCTGGGACCTTTCAGTCCGCAGGCTGATGCTCTATCCACTGAGCCAAACCGGTTTCAGCTGATTACTCTAAATTTTGAGTCTGCTTTCTAAAAGGTATGTGTTCATTTCATTCAAGTTTATATATATATTTAATACTCATCCAAGGATGTGTTTTTATTGATTCCAGAGAGAGAGGGAAAAGGAGAGACAGAGAGTAGGGAACATTGATGTGAGAGAGAAACATTGATCAGTTGCCTATCGTATGTGCCTGGAGTGGAGATCAAACACGCAACTCTTTCCTACACGGGAGCACACTCCATCTGAGCCACCTGGCCAGGGCTTTCATTCAAGTTTCAATGACTGTGGCTGGCAAAGCCCTCTTGATGTTTTCACTAAGAATTTTAGGTGACTGAAACTGCACTGTAAACAGTAAACATATTACATAACATCCTAGGACCCATACCACTGGTGATACTCAAGACGGTTCCAGGCAGTATATGAACAAAGCAGCGAACACCAAATCAATGAGTTATTCCTTTCCCTCTTACAAGCCTTCAGATTCAAAGGACTTGGCTGGCAAGAGTATCTAGCTAAGCTTTAACAAATGACTGTTCTCATTATACTAATTTTTACAGTTGCCATTTTCAATGTCTTCTTACTGTCAGAGGTCTAAAACACAAACGTTTGTCTGGACTACCCACACTCATAGCACAACAAACAGGAGTGCAGGCACTGCTACACTTTCCAGGAATCCCTGGGTGACACATCACAAATGGTTTTTCTTCTTCAGGGCTTGCCTTTCTTTGACTCGAATTCTCCATGGGCTTCTGCAAGAGATACTTGTTTCTCAGGGAATGGTGTAGTGTACTGGGCAAATTGAGTCAAGCTGATCTTCAGTGCTGGCTCTTTTTTCTTGCTGAGTCTACAAAGTCAATTAACCAAGTGAGGCTAAATTAGCTACCTTGAAATCTGAGGGAAATACATAAGATGACAAATGTAGAGCAGCTGACACAAAGTTTAATAGATGCTCAATGAATGCTGATTTCCTTCCTTCCTTTACTTCTCAGTGCCTCTGTCCTCAGTACTTTTATTTTTCTACTAGAGGCCCAGTGCACAAAATTCGTGCACAGGTGCGGTCCCTAGGCCTGCCCAGCAATCCAAGTGTGAGTGTCTGGCGTGGAAGGGCAGGTCCCAGCTAACCTCTGGGCGTGGGCAGCACCTGGGCCCTGGGCCCCATGTGCCCGTCTCCGCTTGAGTCATGGCGCCTGAGTCCCCATGCAGAGATGTGGTAAGCACGGCCAGATGCCATGGGTTGGGGCACAGCGTGGGCCTCTGGGCTGCCCAGCAGTGCCGCACGGAAGCTGAGCAGGCAACACGCTCTCTCCCAGCCTGCCTTGGCAGATTGACTCTTGTGCGAACCCATGGTGAGCCTGACCGGCCCCCTGCGTCCTGCTCACCCGGAAGCCCATTGGGGCTGGCAGCACCTCCACTGCCGCCCACTGCCAGTGCCTTGTCGCCCACGCCTGCCATGTTCCGTGCTGCCCCCTGTTGGTCAGAGTATGTCATAGTGAGTGGTTGAACTCCTGATCGAACTCCTGGTTGATGGGACAATATGAATATTAGGCTTTTCTTATATAGGATATCTTCCATTGATTTCAGAGAGGAAGGGAGAGGGAGACAGAAACATCAATGATGAGAGAATTCATGGATCAGCTGCCTCCTGCACACCCCACACTGGGGATCAAGACCACAACCTGGGTATGTGCCCTGACAGGGAGTCAAACCTTAACCTCCTGAGTCATAGGTTGACGTTCAACCACTTAGCCCGCCAGGCTCTTGTTCTTGTTTTAAAGGAGAATTAACACTCCAGAGGTCGACTAGCTCAAAACAGCCAAGTTATGCAGTGGCAGAGTCAGAGGGAGGGAGGGGGACCGGTTCTAAACATGCACTCATGAGGCCTCTGTGTTAATGGGTTCATCCAGGGGGGCGAGTGGACAGACACTGTCTCTGGCTCTTCAAGTGGCACTTCCTTGAGGCCCTCAGATTCCCCGCATGACCCCCCACCCTCCCTACCCGCTACCGGAGCTGAGGGGGGTGGAGGATGGGAAGGGCCATCTGTAGTTCAACTGGGAGGGGACGTGTGAGGGGAAGGGAGGGACAGAGCTGGGAGCACCACAGACCCCGGGTGGGAGTTAGAGGCAGCAATCTGGATGCTGATTGCCCTGTCCCAGCATCTCAGGAGCTTTTCTTTCTCTGGAAGCACTGCAAGCATTGCCTTAGGCCGCGGGACTTGGGGCTGGTCTCAGCAGTTTTGTTCTGTCTGTAGGATCCTCTCTGTCCTGGAAACTGGAGTTGGGGATTGGAGTCAGACCACCTGGGCAAGTCCTTTGCATTGGACCCTGAGCCCTTTTGTGTCACGCGAGACACGGTTCCGGGCACAGCTGATCTGTGTCCACAAGGGGGCTTCATTTTCCTAGTTTTCTTTTAAATATATTTCTTTATTGATTTCAGAGAGGAAGGGAGAAGGATAGAGAGATAGAAACATCAATGATGAGAATCACTATCAGCTGCCTCTTGCATGCCCCCCACTGGGGATCGAGCCTACAACCTGGGCATGTGCCCTTGGCCAGAATCGAACCTGGGACCCTTCAGTCCGCAGGCCGACTCTCTATCCACTGAGCCAAACCGGCTAGGGCTATTTTCCTAGTTTTCAACATTTGCTTTCCATAATACTGTACATTCTGTTTTGTTTTTTGTACCAAAAAAAACCACCATTTGCCTGTTTCCAATAAGTATTTGTCATCACTGAAGAAAGCTTGGGGAGGGGGGGTTGGAGGGATTAGGGCAGCCAGACAGGAATGACCCGCCTCCTGGACGTCAGGGTGGGAGACTGGTCATGAACATTCCACATCCCTCGTGTGAAGCTCAAACTAAGGTCTGGGTTTTACAGTCAGACCCTCAAAATGGACAGCCCCCTGCCAGCAGCTGCCAGGGACCCTGCCTTCCAGGGGCTGAGCGGAGCATGGGGCCTCCTCCCCCCATCATTCCTTACACTCTGGCTTCCCTCCAGTACACCCCAAAGCCACCACCTCGGCTGCCAGTTTCCACTGTCTCTGCATTGCTCTCAGGGAGGGAGCTGTCACCTCCTGCTTCCTCTTCCCTGTCTGCTCCTGACACAGAAGCCAGCAGGTCCTCACCTACAGCCCAGGTGCCCCCCCCTCCCCCACACTCAGGGGACGCCAGATTCTCATGGGCCCTCAATCCTTGTAGGATGTGCCCCCTGAACCAGCCTTGACCCCCTTCCACTCAGCCTCTTGCTTGTCCTGCTGTCCCTCTGCCTGATGCCCTTCTCCAGGTGTCCGCCTGGCTCTCCTCCATCCGTCCACTTTCCCTCAGTGAGCCTCCCTTTGCCCCATCCTCACGAAGCCCTATGTGGCTTCATTCCCATGTTTTCATGGTGCCTGTGCCCTCTAATAGCTGCACCTCACGTCTATCGGAGGCTGTTTCCTCCCCGCACCCTAGTCCTCTCCTGGCGGAACACATGCTCAGTAGGACAGGGCGGCTGGCTCCCTGCTGCTCTGCGAGCACCCAGGCATGCCTAGGACATGGTGGGTGCTCAGTCAGTGATACAGGTTGAGTAAGATGCTCAGGCAGTGGCGTTAGGTGTGAAGGCCATTGGAAGGCAGACTCGGAGACGTCTTGGCACAGTGCTCAGGGCGGGCCGTGAGAGCCATTTGTTCCTTTTCTTGCAAGGAGGAGGGAGGAAAAGAATGAAAAAAGAGCAGTGTGTGTTTTCCCCCAACTACTTAAAAGCTGATGATCTCATTCAATTCTGAAAGCTATGAATAGAAACCCTTAGATCAACCCTGAGGTGGGTTCTGAGATTATCTGAGATTCCTTGGAGAGTACCCGGCCTTTGCCTGCCACAAGGACAGTGATTAGTAACTGCCAGTTTTTAGTGCAGTGATTCCTGCATTGGTGGGGGGCGGCCTGCGGGGATCAGCCTGCTGAGTGAGCATCGCTCATCCCGGTCAGTCCAGTTGCTGTGGACCTGCCCGCTGAGCAGCTGCTACTGCTGTGGGAGGGCCACGCACTGACAACCAGGGGGCAGCTCCTGCGCTGAGTGTCTGGTTGATAGGTCGTACTGGTTGTTATGCCCTTCGGCCTGGGCTTTTATTATATAGGATACTAGAGGCCCGCTGGTTTAGGCCCCATCCCTAGGATCGGGCCTAAATCAGCAGTCGGACATCCCTCTCACAATCCTGGACCCCTGGCTCCTAATCGCTCACCTGCCTGCCTGATTGCCCCTAACTGCTCCCCCTGCCAGCCTGGTCGCCCCTAACTGCCTCTGCCTGCCGGCCTGATTGGCCCCAACTGCGCCCACCCCGCCAGTCTGGTTGCCCCCTACAGCCCCCCCCCCCCCCCCCCCGCTGGCCTGATTGCCCCTCACTAACACCCCTGCCAGCCGGGTCGCCCCACGCAGCCTGCTGCTTGGTCGTTTGGTCGTCCCTCACTAAACCCCCCTGTCGGCCTGGTCACCCCACATAGCCTGTTCGGTCGTCCTTTAGGTTGTGATGGTCGCTTAGGCTTTTATATAATCTCCCACTGATCACATTTACTCCCTGGCTTTTTCACCCTTATTGTGGATAACTTCTAATTATCTGTCATCATTTCTGACCTTTTTTCCGAATACCAAACTGTTAGTTCTGTATCTTTTTAACAATTCCACCTTGATGTTCTGTCATGATCTTAAACACATGTATAAAATAAAATGTTATCTTTCTCCAAATCTCCTTTTCCTTCTCTTGGTTTTCTCATTTTGTTCATGCTATCACTATTATCTCTTTCAGATGCAAATCTCAACCATCCTTAACTCCTTACCCCTCACACTAAATCAGACATCAAATTTAATATGCCCTTTTCTTAAAAAAAAAAAATTAATTATATATATATATATATATATATATATATATATATATATGTAATTATTGATTTCAGAGAGGAAGGACGAGGAAGAGATAGGAACATCGTTGAGAGAGAATCATTGACTGGCTGCTTCCTGCACATCCCCTGCTGGGGATTGAGCCTGCAACCCGGGCATGTACCCTGAGACAAGGAATCGACACTCAAACACAGAACCACACAGGATAGGCTAATATGCCCTTTTAATAGCTTACAAAGGATTATAAATGAAAAAAAAAAAAGTTAGTTTTATTAAATACCTTTACTACAGATAGGAAAAATGAAATTCAGCCAGGTTTTGAGATATGTCCAGGTCATATAACTACAGAGTAGTTACAGCCTAGACTTAATGGTCAGTTAAGCCTTGAATTTGAGGCTCCTCACTCCAACTGCCATGCTCTTTCACCTTCACATAATGCCTCAAGTTCTGTAGTAGTTTTGCATTTTCTCTTTTACCATTGCCATCCCCAGAATCAGGCCTACCTTATCTTTCACATTTGTAATAAATATATAGAAAGACTGGCTCAGTTAGCAGGGTAAACATTGGTAGTATGTACCCAGCATTCCCCAGGAAAACCTTTTCAAATTTAACTCCAGAAAAAATTTTAAACCATTATATACTAGAGGCCCGGTGCACGAAATTCATGCATGGGTAGGGTCCCTAGGCCGGACCGGCAATCAGGGCCTTCCAGCTGCCAGCCCAGGTCTCCCTTCCCTGGCTGTCCCCTAATGGTCAGTGCATATCATAGTGAGTGATCAAACTCCCAAGGAGACAATTTGTGTATTAGGCTTATATAAATATATATACTAAAAAGCACACCCATCCCAAACCTATAGCTCAATGAATCACAAAGTGAATACCCTTGTAACCCCTTATGTCCAGAAAGAACATTGGCACACTTCAAAAACCCCCTTGCACCTTTCTAAGCACTACTCTGCCCCGCCCCACCCCCAAGCTAATAATTTCTTCTTTAATTTTTATAACCTACATATTCCTAAATGAGTTTGGTTTGGCCTGTTTTTTGAACTTTGAATTTTCCAAAGTGGCTATACCAATATGCATCCCCACCAGCGATGTAGTTTCAATTATTCCAACTCTTGGCATTTTCTGTTTTCCATTTTAGCCATTTTTGTGAGCATGCAGTAGTATCTCACTGTAGTTTTAATTTACCGTATTTTCCGGCGTATAAGACGACCCCCAACTTTTCCAGTTAAAATATAGAGTTTGGGATATACCCGCCCTATAAGATGACACCCGGCGTATAAGACGACCCCCGACTTTTGAGATTTTCCTGAGTTAACCCTTTGCACTCGCTTGCTTTTTTCTCGATTCCTTTATTCTACTCGGGATTTAATTTTTTAAATACCCCAGATTTTACAAAGCGCGGCAGTAGAATAAAAAACTGGAGTTTCTTTTCATACAAACTTATTTATTTGGATTTTTTTATATTTCAAATTATTGATACATTCAAAGAGTAATTTTAATCTCAACATCTGAGTGCAAAAGGTTAAAAAGTTGTCTTATACGCCGGAAAATACAGTACATTTTCCGAATGATTAAAAAAGTTGAGCATCTTTACATGTTTATTGGCCACTTAGATTTCATTTTATGAGGTCTCTTAAAATCTCTTACCCATTTAACATTGAGTTGTCTTTTTAAAAAATTGATTTGTGGGTCTATAAATTCTAGGTAGGAGCAGATATATTTCTATTGTAGAAATGAACTCATTTGCCTGATGCTGTTAGAATACTGCTACCTCCCCTTACTCCGGTCCCAAATTTACCAATGAATCATCTGGGAGAGATGTACAGACATACCTTGGAGATTCCGTGGGTTTGGTTCCAGACCACTGCAATGAAGCAAGAATTGCAATAAAGCCAGTTGTAATCTTTTTGCTAGCAGAGGGTCTTGCCTTCAATTTGTAAAACATGCACTGTCCATGAAGTGCAATAAAACAAGGTATGTTTGTAGTCAACTTCATGCATTCTCTTTAAAACAATGTAGAATTGTTGTGCCAGGAAATTTTCTAGGTATCCTACATAATAAAGAGCTACTATGCAAATGGTCATCACACCCTCACACCATAATGGTTCAGACATTCAACACTGGGGAGAGAGGAATGGGGATCAGCCAGGCACAAATGAGCTCACGAGAGAGAAATGGGGACCAGCCAGACTGCAATCCAGAGCACCAGCAGCTGTTACTACGGCCCAGGAAAGGGGCCTGGGACTCTGCCCGCCCCAGAGTCCCAGGTGCCTGCGGCTGCGGCCAGGGTAAAGCCGCCTGCCCACGGTCCCCCATGGCTGCGGCCGGCAGAGGGAGGGACGCCCGGGTCCTAGGCGAGGCAGAGGTGGTTAGGGGTGATCAGGCAGGCAGGAAGTGGTGGTTAGGGGCGATCAGGCAGGCAGGCAGAGGTGGTTAGGGGCGACCAGGCAGGTAGGCAGAAGGGTTAGAGGTGATCAGGCAGGAAGGCAAGCGGTTAGGAGCCAGCTGTCCCGGATTGTGAGAGGCAGGTGGACATCCCCTGAGGGGTCCCAGATTGGAGAGGGTGCAGGCTGGGATGAGGGACCCCGGCCCCGTGCACGAATTTCATGCACCGGGCCTCTAGTTGGGAATATAATGGCAAAAAAAGTGAATAGGTACAATAATTTTGAAATGAGACCTTTACTGGAATCCTATCTTTAATGTTTACCACTTTGGTAACTTTAGGGAAGTCAACTACTTATTTTAGCCTTAGTTTCCTCGTTGGAAAAATGGGGCTATTAATACCTATTTTATAGAGTTGTTGTGAGGACCAAATGAGACAACATATGTAACAGGCTTTGCACAGTGGCTAGCACATAGGAAGCATTTAATAAATGGTAACTATTATCAATTTGGTTATTTCCATGTAGCCTTCCATTTCCATATGGAAGGAGAAATGAAACAGCTGTTTATTCCTAGCTGTTATAGATCTCACTATAATGGAAAAATGGCATTTGGATTTAGATAAGTATTCTGGGAACTTGGTCCTTTAAAAAATATATATTTTTATTGATTTTTTTTAGAGAAGAACAGAGAACCATTGGTCAGATGCCTCATGCAAGCCCCCTACCAGGATTGAACCCACAACCCAGGCTTGTGCCCTGACCAGGAATCGAACGGGCAACCTTTGGTGCACGGGACGAAAGCCCAACCAAGCAACCACCGGTCCAGTCCTGACTTCCTTCATCTTTTTATATATACACTAGAGGCCTGATACACGAAATTCATGCAAGGGGCTTGGCCCTCAGAGCCGCAGTGGTTTGCCTCAGCCCTCATAGCCCCGACTTCATCCAGGTCACCTGGCTGTCTGGTTTAATTAGCATATTACACTTTTATTACTACTACATATATATATTTTTATTGATTTCAGAGAGAGGAAGGGAGAGATAGAAACATCAATGATGAGAGAGAATCACTGATCAGCTGCTTCCTGCACGCCTCCTACTGGGGACTGAGCCCACAACCAGGCATGTGTCCTTTACCGAAATTGAACCCAGGATCCTTCACCCCGCAGGCTATCCTGAGCTCTATCCACTGAGCCAAACCAGCTAGGGCGACTTCCTTCATCTTGAGTGCCTCTAGAGCAGTGCCTCAAAAATCATGTTGTGAAAGATCATAAAAGATAAAAACAAATTACTAGAAAAGGGTAATAAAAAAGAAAATAAAGTTATACACAATATAAGAGCTATATTTTTATTAGATCCACAGATAAAAAATTTGTGTTAAGTTGCTATAAAAGTTTCTAAATTCTTTTAAAAAAATATATTTTATTGATTTCTTACAGAGAGGAAGGGAGAGGGATAGAGAGAAACATCGATGAGAGAGAAACATCGACCAGCTGCCTCCTGCACACCCCCTACCGGGGATGTGCCCGCAACCAAGGTACATGCCCTAGACAGGAATTGAACCTGGGACCTTTCAGTCCGCAGGCCAACGCTCTATCCACTGAGCCAAACCGGTTTCAGCAGTTTCTAAATTCTTACTCTCAATTTCTGTAAATGCCTAATCATGGCCCAATAATAAAGGGTTTGCAAACTGGCATTGTCCTATGGACCACTTTTGGTGGTGCTGCTATAGAGCACTGACAAAAATCAGACTTATGAATCGAAAGGGCTAAGGGTCAGAGCCTGAAATGCAGGACTCAACTGAAGGGTTGCTCTTGGTTCTGAGTCACCAGCTGGAAACCCAGTGGCCTTTTCCTAGCCTCAAGGACAACATTGTCACTTTGTAGTTCAAAAACTATCCACTATTCCTTTTTTTTGTAGGGTAAAATCCCAACCCTTTAACATGGCATACAAGGCCTTCCCAGGTGGGTTCCAAACATTCCATTAAGATTCCATGGTACAATACAGTAGCAACTAGCCACATGTAGCTATTGGGCACTTGAAATGTGGCTAATTTAGGATCTGAAATTGTAATTTTAACTTTAATTTAAAATTATATTAAAAAAACTGATATGTAATTCAAGTACTGCAAAACTTTTAATTATGTTTGAAATGTCTTGGATATGTAAATGTGCTTTTTAACGGTAAATCTTATAAAATCAAGTATTGAGATATGCTGTCAGGTAAAATACACACCAGATTTCAAACACTTAGCAATGATAAAAAGAATGTAAAACGTTTAAAAACATGTAATACTTAATACTGATCACATATGAAATGATACTCTTGGATACACTGGGTTAAATAAAAAACTATTTAAATTGCAACTGTTTCTTTTTACTTTTTTAATGTGGCTACTACAAAATTATACATGTGGCTTGTGTAATATTGATATTGGACAGTTCTTGTCTAGACAACCATGCCCCAACCCTTGGAATCATTTTAAAAGTCTATAATAAAAAAAGTGTAATATGCAAATCGACCGAACAGCAGGAAGACCCAGACGACCATGCTATGATATGCACTGGCGCCAGGCCAGCCAAGGCAGGTGTGATGCAATTGGTTGGGGGGCCCTGCCATCACCCCCCAGGCCACCCTCTGCGGGGCGATCGATGGGGAAGCTCTGTGACTGATCACCCCAAAGAGGGAGGCCCAGGCCACCCAGCTGGTGGTGCTACAGTGGGTGGGCGGGACCTCCCTCTGCGAGGTGACTGATCTGGGGAACCCGCGATCCATGCCCCGCAAGGGAGGCCCAGGCTAGCCAAGAGATCACACCCCACACCTGTCGCCCGCAGAGGGAGGTGACCCGTGGCGGGGGAGTGGGGGCAGCACCGCACAGATGGCAAGCAGTGGCAGCGGTGGGGGCGAGGCCAGCTACCGGCAGCTAGGAGAAGGAAAGCCCTGATAGGCCCTGATCGCTGGCCAGGCCTAGGGACCCTATCCAAGGGGTCCCGGATTGTGAAAGGTGCAGGCTGGGCTGAAGGACAACCCCCCCCCCCCCCACACACACCCCTGTGCACAAATTTCATGCACCTGGCCTCTAGTCCTATATAATAAAAGCCTAATATACAAATCGACCTAACAGTGGAACGACCAGTTGCTGTGACGTGCACTGACCACCGGGGGGCAGAAGCTGCCCCCAGCCTGCAGGCCAGCCAAGGCAGGTGTGAGCTGGCCCCCCTCCCCGCCACAGGTCGCCCCACAGAGGCAACCGGTGGCAGTGGCAGGGCTGGCGAGTGGGCAGCACCAGGCTGGCCAAAGCGGGTGCCAGTGGGGGCCTCCTGATTGCCCCACAGATTGGCCCTGATTGCTGGCCAGGCCTAGGGACTCTACCTGTGCACAAATTTTGTGCCTTGGGCCTCTAGTATATATATCTTTTTTAATCATTTCAGAGAGGGAGATAGAAATATCAATGAGAGAATCATTGATCGGCTACTTCCTGCATATCCCCTACTGGGGATCAAGGCCGTAACCCATGTGCCCTGACCAGGAATTGAACCATGACCTCCTCCTATTCATAGGTTGAGGCTCAACCATGAGCCACATTAGCCAGGCTGGAATCACTATTCTTCCCCTTCCCTCACTCATGTTTGATTTCTCAGCAACAAACTATATCTCCAACCCATCTATACTTTATCTTTACTGCTATTCTCCTTGTTACTCTCTATTCCTTAAAACCCATCAATGGCTTCTAGAGCAGGGTCACCAAACTTTCAGACCTCACGGACCACCGGTTGGCAACTGCTGTTCTAGAGCACTTAAACTTACCAAGGATGCAGATTTCATCTTCTACCATTCCTTTCTTTGCCCGCTAGACTTCAGCCACACTAGCTTCCTTGCTAAACACAATAAACTCTCACTTCTGGATTTTGCCCTGCTATTCCCTTTGGTCTCAAATATTGCCCTTAACTTATTATCATTCAAGTCTTAGCAGAGAATATCTTCTGAGAGGTCACCTTTGACCAACAACCAAAATTTTGCCCACTCTCTGCCCCAGAACAAGGCTTTTCAATGTTCTTCATGGAACATATTATGGGATATTATTTTTCCTCCTCTTTTGGAAAACTTACAGTCTGTTCCCTCCACCAGAAGCAGGAGCCTTTGTTGGTCTTGCTGCTGCTTAATCTATTCTAGTGTGCAGAACAGTGCCAGTCACAGCTCTTGAAACAACGTAAATGAATAAACATCTAATTACCTACTAGACATATCTGCTTATTTGGTTCACAATCACTTCAATTTCCAAAAGGTCGTAACAAAACCTTCTTCCTTCCCTAATATGTATTTTTCTTTAAATATGTTTTATTAATTTTTTTTTTACAGAGAGGGAGAGAGTTAGAAACATTGATCAGCTGCCTCCTGCACACCCCCTACTGGGGATATGCCCACAACAAAGGTACATGTCCTTGACCGGAATCGAACCTGGGACCCTTCAGTCTGCAGGCCGATGCTCTACCCACTGAGCCAAACCGGTTAGGGCCTAACATGTATTTCTTTCCCCTGGTTTCCAATCTGTCATCCTCCCAGTTGCTCTCCCAAAAACCTTTGGGAGTCATCTTTGACATCTCCCTCTCAGTTATTCCCTTACCCAGTAGACCAATTCACCAAGCTCTCAATCACTGGTAGTCTTCTTCAGGCCTATTTGCCTCTATCTCAATAATCTCTCATCGATTACTGTTTCCATGCCTCTGATTTTTGCACAATCTGTCTAAAATGCAAATCCTTATGATGCTTCTATCTAAAATCTTTCAACTGCTTCTTCTTAGCTCTCAAAAGCTAATTCCTGCACATGGCATTTCTGGCCTTCCCGACTAGACTTCTCAGGCACTCCTGATACAGCACTATCTTCTTCACCCAATATTCTTCAGAGTTTGCATCTTAACCTTTGCACTTATTGCTTCCTCTGCCTGGAAGGACCTTCCCCAATTTCCTTATTAAAGCTAATTGCTTCTCCAGTCCCATTCCATTCCTGCCTCCCAAGGTAAGAGATTCCTCTTGTCTGAGATTTCACAGTAGTCAACAGTTTACCCTCATTCTACTGATGATGCCTAATTACTTGTCTGCATTCTACAGCGTAAGATCAATGAAGGCAAGGATGCTAGAGAAATCATCAGCTGAATGAATTCAAAGAACTCAGTTAAAGAAGAGCATCAGACCAAAAATTTGACCACTTTTTATCAACCGAAGCAATGAAAATATTAGACCAAAAGGAAACACAGAATATGGCCCCTGGGTCATTCACTCTGCTTCTATTTTAGGCACAATGCTTTAAGAAGTCACACAAAAACTATACAAAGCTTGACTACGTCAATGTTACAAAAGGGTTAAGCGGAGAAAAAGATTACTTATCCGAGGCCACAAAAATCAGTGGGCAAAATGGATTTTATTAAACCTGTCAGCTCTCTTGATTTGTCTCAGATAGCCTCAATGCCTAGATATAGGATGCCAAAAGTTGCACAGTTAGCAGGCTGGGGAAGCCGGGTAGGTAAGTCCTTCCCAGGCTCCTCTTGTTAAAAACACATCAGTGTGGGCCTGGCCCTGCAGCTCAGTTGGTTACAGCGTTGTCCTGAGATGCTGTGGGTTTGATCCCCAGCCAGCACACATACAAGGAGCAACCAAAGAATGCATAAATAAGTGGAACAACAAACAGATGTTCCTCTCTGTAGAATAAATCAATAATAACCCCCCCCCCCCAAACAAAGCAGTGTGTTGGGTTTCTTAGCAAATCGGCCCATGTAAATTAAACTCATAAGGCTTTACTTTGCACATCACCATAGCCAAATAAACTTCTGCTCCTCTAAATACAACACAACACACATCCTGACATTCTGGCCACAAAAAAGCACATCTCTACCTCCGGTGACAGTAATCAATCCAAGGGAGTTCAGAGAGCAGTTACTAGGATCTACGAAGTATGAGACAGCATCAGGATTAAAAAAAAAAAAAAAAAAAAAGTAATCTATACGTCATAAACCTGACCGTCCTCGTTCCTCCCCTTGTACCTCCACAGCGACTCCTGTCCCAGCCTGCCTAGCTGAACCTAAGGCCGCTTCTAAGTTAAACCCCGGCCGCCCTTCCATCGCCGCCGGCACTCCGCGAGGCGCCTCAGCTTAACCTCGGAGCCCGGACGCCCCGTCCCGCAGCGTTCATGCCGGAGAGACACGGAGGTTAGCACACGCACTGCAGTTGCCCAACTCCCAGTCCGCGGAGGAGGCGGGAAAGCCCGGCGGCGGCGGCGGCGGCGGCCCGCTCCCGCGCACATGGCCGCACTCCCACCCGTGCGCGCAGGCGCCGGGCGAGCCGGGACTCGCGGGCGCCGAGAGCGGATCATTCCGCCGATTTCTTTGTGTGGCCCAACTCTAGAAATGGCCCATTTCCTGCCCCTCCGTTAAAAACGAAAATCACACCCTCTCGCCCCCTTCTTCCCTCCGGAATGGAGTCGGGCGGCGGGTGGGAGGGGGACCTGCTGACGCGGCCCGGGCGGAAGGGCTCGGAGCCGCCGGGGGCCGGTCCGGGAGGGATGCTGGGAGGCGGACTCACTCGCACACGATGTGTCCCTCCGCGCGCACACGGGGGACTTTTCGGTGGGGATTTTGGGCGCCGACCAGACGCGGCATTTTCGGAAAATAGCGCCCTGTGCAGCTGAAGCGCTGTGTGTGTAGCGGGGCCGCGTCAGCTCGGCCGGGTACGGAGCGCTTCGGGTCCCGCACCCCTCCCGCCGCTCCCCCGCCGCCGCTCCCAAAGCTTTTCCAGGTCAGTGCGGGTCTGTGTAGGGCCCTGTTACCACCGGATGTGGAAGTTGATCTCTTCGCTGGTAAAAAATAATTCCACTTCCCCCGGAACCCAGATCATCCCCGCGATTTCCTGTTTATTGCATTAAGGCGCCGGGTTTCCGGGGCTCCTGGCCCCGCTTATTCCGCGGGGGTCGGCGGGGTCGGCCTGGGCGCCCGCTCCGCCCGCGCCGCCGCCGCGCATTGTCCGCTGGGCACCCCGCTTCGGGGAGGGGCGGGCAGACATGGTGGTGGCCGCCGCCCCCTCCTCGGCCCCGGCGCCGCGGCCTCCCCGCCGCTCCTCGCCAGTCCGGTCCGGAGCGGCGGCTCCGGCGGGGATGGTGTCGGGCCGGGGCGGCGGGGGAAGCCCTGCGGGCGGCGGGCGGGGTAGAGGGGCAGGCGCGGCCCGGCCTCGGCGCCCACCGCCCGGGAGCCGCGGATCTCTTTGTCTGGGCGGCCTGGCTGCCCTGCCGGGCTCGCTGGAGCGGGAAAAGGGCGGCCGGGCCCGGGCGCGCTGCACCGCGGAGCCCTCGGGGCCGGCAGCCGCCGGGGCCGCGGCAGAGCGGACGGTCCGAACAGGGTTAACCCGGGAGCCCTCCCCGTCCCGCTTGGGGCTGCCACGGCGACTGCCTCGGCGTCGGGGACCGGAGCCCTGTGGGGACGAAGCCTGCCACTCTGGATGCTGGGACCTGCTTTTGGGACTGGGCCGCCGGGATCCGCGGGTGCATGGCTTCGGGGAAAGTTGAGAGTTTGGCCAGGTCCCCTCCGCCTGGGCACTGTTCGTGTGTCCTGAAGCGTGCTTCGCTGAAGCTCTCTTACCGGGTGCCTAGCCTCATGGGTGCAACGTGAAAACTGAAACCAAAGGAATGATGCAGGCCCGCTTTGTGTGTGTGTTTTCCCACTTGACGCTTGTTTGCAGTACACATAACTTGCTTTAAACCTGATTGGACTGTGGCGAGCAGACATCTGTCCCGAGGAGGGGCAGAGACCTCAGTGCTTCTGAAGGGGGCTTGGTGATGTGGAAGTATTTTAAGTGCTCTCTGGACAATGGTTTGCTGTCTGGATTCAGGCAAGTTACTTTTCTCAAGTACACTTTTTACCTGGAAAATGGTTTGATGTAGTTAGTAAAGGATCCTTGCAAGTTTGCCATCAGAATTAAAGATGCACTGTGCCGTCACTTATTATGTAGAAGTTAGCGGTCACACGTCCTTTTTTTTTTTTTTTTGCAGATAGTTTATTTCACATATAGATCCACCCGGTTTGGTTTAAATTTCTTAGTAACATGTAACCATCAGCCTTGACACTTCCACTTTCAGGCTCAGACTTTGAATTTAAGGAAACTAAAGACTGCTTTATCTGCGTTTTTTAATTTTCCTCCTTTTAAGTATGTAAAATAACAAAAATAAACTCATTGCATGTTAACGTAAGTGACATATTGGTCAAAGAGTGACATTTCGACAAGAGTTTAAATGTCTGGTTGAATGGAAGACAGATTCTTAAATCTACTTCTGCATTCAATCTGTTGTGGTATCACACCATAAAACCTCTGGAACAATCCACTGTATACTTTTTTTTTTTTTTTTAAACTAAGAAATGGTGAGTTTGTGCTCACCATACAAGTCAAGTCAGGGTATTATACCAGAATTTTTTTTTTTTTTTTAACCAGACATTTTAAAAGTATGGATAAGATGGCGTATTTCTACACTTTTTTTCTTAGGCTCTAACTTTTTTTCAGTTTGGGAATTAGATGCATAAACAAGCATTACGAATAAAGATTGCATAATCCTTTGTGATTCTGTACACAAATGAGATGTGAGTTCCATATTGGATGTGCTTGTGAAAACTTGTATGTAAATGTAATTTTTGAAGCTAGGACACTTCTCAAAGCACTTTAGGAACTCTAGATTTAAAGGGAATCCTGTAGTGAAACCTTTGGTAAACAATACTTTTGTAATGCATATATTTACCCTCCAAGTAAACTCAGAGTTCTGTAACTTAGAGTTCTCTATCTCTGATTCAATCTGGGTTTTCTATGTTGAGGGGCAATTACACTGTAAACGTGAAAATTTAAGGCCACACGTTGATTTAATGGTTTTGAAATGAAGCTAAATTCATTTCCAGTTGTTTCTGTGAACTCGAGTCAGATTCTGTCTGTAGTTCTACACTGTTCCATCAACAGGAAGCATCTGGTCATTCTTCTTGTAATTGTTAGAAAATGCCAGGTATATTTTTGATGTTTGCTATTCAAATGAAAATAAATATCAGATTGGATCTTGGTTTGCCCCTGACCCCCTTATCTCTGAGATGTATTTATAATGGGCCACATCTTTCCTAGAATGGACTTTTTTTTTTTTGCTCCTGAGTACCTCATGAGTTAGAAATAGTAACAGGTAGAACAAACAAGTCATGAGGAATGCAGATTATTACATGAATTTTTGAATCATGACTTCATTTTGAGCATGCATTTTTGGCTGTGTGGTGTCTGTCCTTTTGCAAGTAGCCTGAACATGGATGAACTCACTGATAGATTCCATCGCTTCTTTCTCTGCAAACAAGCCAAACAAATCTTAAGAGTTCAGGGCAACTTAGTTTTCTAATGAATATCATTTCTTTGGTTCCACAGCTTTCCAACTAGTAATCATGTTTCTATAACACTAATGTCTCTACAGTTATAATTAGTATTATACTTAAATTTTCTGAAGATGCTTGTTTCATCATGCTCTCTAGAAGGCAAATCTCTTAAATCTTAGTATTAGTAGTACTAGGGCTTGTGTTTCCTCACACTGTTGACAACAGTGTTATGCACAGAGAAGATACTTTGGTGTAATCAGCTGTCAGTTCAGTCTTTGGTAGGCGAGTACACCTTTATTTGGACTAAGTATGTCCATGATGTAAGTGTAGAGGCTTAGCATGAAGTGATTTTTCTACGGAATGTAATAAATCCATATGCAAGGCTATTGATACATTTAGAAATAGAAATCTAAATCTCTTAGCCCTAGTTCTCTGAAAATTTTTTTTATTTTATTTTAATTGGTTGCAGAGGAAGGGAGAGGGAGAAAGATAGAAACATCAACGATGAGAGAATCATTGAGGCTGCCTCCTGCACGGCTCCTGCCAGGGATCGAGCTTGAAACCCAGGCATGTGCCCTGACTAGGAATTGAATCAGAACCTTTTGGTGCCTGGGTCAATGTTCAACCATTGGGCCACACGGGCTGGGCTAATTTTATTTTTTGAAGTATATGACATCCTGAAGTTGGTAGAACATCATAGATAAAGAGCATTATTAGTCCTACTTTGTACTGGTTGTATTAAAATGAGACATTATGTCAGCATAAGTGGGACCTTGTATCAGTTTTCAGACTTTATATCATAATCACCTGGCAGGCTAATTAAAAAAAAACAACCCCAAAAACCTGCCCTAGCCAGTTTGTCTCAGTGGATAGAGTGACGGCCTGAGGACTGAAGGGTCTGGGATTCGATTCTGGTCAAGGGCACATGCCTGGGTTGCGGGCTCGATCCCAGTGGGGAGTGTGCAGGAGACAGCCGATCAATGATTCTCTCCCATCATTGATGTTTCTATCTCTCCCTCTCCCTTTCTGAAATCAATAAAAATATATTAAAACAAACAGATGAAAGAAAAAAAACCCTGCAGAGGCCCAAGCTTAAGTAGCATAGGATGTGGGCCAGTAGGTGGTAGACAAGTTTTTTTCAAGTTCCCTAGGTGGTAGACACAACCAGAGGACCTTGATCATGGGGGAAATGAAAAGGAGGAAAGGCTCAACAAGCTTATCTGAGAAATGATAGTTGTCTATAAATATTTGGAGGCTTGTCACACAGACCAGGTTTGATCTGACCAGAAAGAACTAGGATCAATCCGTAGAAGTTAGAAGGAGGCAGATTTTAATATTCTTCCAAGATATATTCTTTTGGGTGGTTGGTTGTCTGCTGTCACTGACTGTTCAAGTTAGGGACTTTAGAGTAGAGGAATGGTGCTGAGTGAGCATTTGGGCTCAGTGTCCTTAAGTTTTCTACAAATTATGAGATTTTATGGAATGTATTTAAGTTTGCAGCTACAAAAGTGGAAGAGCAAAAGCTAATCGAGTGAACCAAGCTGGCTAGTTTAACTGGATCATAGTTTTTATTTTCTTGGATTAAAAAGAACTGAGTGTTAAGTGAGAGAGCTATTTGATGAGGTCTTTAAACCCAGCTTTAATTTGGCAGACTCAAAAGCCTTCTGATATGGAAATTCCCATTTAAAGGAATTTATCTTGATCTAATAAAGATACCATTAAATTGGTAGCTTATGAACATACCAATTGCAGCATTGTTGATAATAAAAGCTGTGTATTAACCTTTACCCCCCTTAATCATATAAAGTAGATAATGTCCCATTTTTCAGAAGAGAAAATTGAGCGGTAGAGAAATGGGGTAGCTTGCTTAAGGTAGCAGAGTTAATGGTAGAGCCAGAGCTTGAATCCAAGCCATTTGACTCAAGAGCCAGTGACTCTTGATCATTATGCTGTAAAGTTGTAAACAACCTAAACATTTCACAGTGATTGCTGGGGTATATCCCCACTGTGAGGCACTGCCTCATTGTTAAAATGATGTTAGAAAAATGTAAGACAGGAAAAGATGTCTTGGTATACGGGAGTGAAAAACCATTTAAAAATTCCATTTTGGATGAGAAACACGTATTGACATCTGGAGGATATGTGCCACATTGTTCAGTGGTTATTTCTGAGTGTAGGTTTATAGGTGATTATTTTCTTTTTTCTTATCCAAGTTTTCTAATTTCTATGAATATGTATTGTGTATTACTTGTAATGAAAAAGATATTAAGATGTTACATGTCAATTAAAATTAAAGATATTAACATAAGCTGAGGAGTTTGGATTTTATACTATGCAGTTGATGCAAGTTAGGAATTCACATAATTGAGAATTTGTAAGTGCATGAAGTGTTTTGTATTTTTTGTTTTGTTTTATCCCTTAACATTCTAGAAGTAATATATTAATTGAATAGAGAAACATATCACTGACTCCTACCACTCTACCATAATAATCAGTTCTCTGTTTTATGTTTTTTTCCCCACTTATGTATAATGTTTCAAACGTTGTATGCATTCTAGCCAAGTCACTCTCTAACTATGTGACTTTAGGTAACTTGTTCACTCTGTGCCTCAGTTCCTCTTTGGTAAATTAGGGATAATTATAATACTTCCTTCATGGTAGTTGGGAGGATTAAATGAGTTACTGCATATAAAATTACTGCAGAACAGTGTCTGACATATAGTTGATAACTCAGTAAATATTAGCAATTATTATTATAGGGTCATAGCCCACTAAAATCCTTGGGGTCTAATAGGCTTTGAAATTAAGAATTGTTTCTGGATATAGGGGATGTAATGTTATATAACTTTTCAACAGAGCTTCTTAAACACGTTGCTATTTCTGCAGGAAAATGTATGAACATTTACACTAAATGGGGTAAATAAAGACTATAAATCGCTTCATGTCAGTTCAGGTTTGGTTTTTACTGCTAAATAAGTTATTTTGGGTTTCAGAACTGTTTTTGGACTTTGGAATTGCAGTTAGGAACCTGTAGAATATTTACTCAATTTTGAGTCCTATTTTAATATTAAAATATACACATTTTTATGTTATTTAACTTTGTAATCCATAATAAAAGTTAAAAAATTAAAAAGAAAATACTCACTTCCATTTCCTTTGATTAAAAAATATGCTAAACCCACCGATACTATGATTCTGTTGCATAGTGTAGAATCTTTTCTGGAAGAGGCTTGAGAGTTTCTCTAATCCAGTGGTCGAGAGTCTAGGTCAGTGGTCAGCAAACTGGTTAGTCAACAGAGTGGCAAACCGCGGCTCGTGAGCCGCAGTTTTCCGACCACTGCTCTAACCCAGTTAGCTTTTTTCTGCCTCATTACACTGGAGGGATAAGACATTTTTACTATGCTGCTTTACTACACCAGCGATTCTTTAAAGGAGCTGAGTGGAGGCCATCATGGCACCTCACTTTAATATACCCTCCTATTGTGTAAATGTGGAAACTGAGGTGGATATTTATCCTAAGCCGTAATATTATAGAATTGGACGTTGGAATTAGGATACTTCATCTCATGATAAAGTTTTTGGATGTGCAGTCCTTCTACTCCTGTACTCCTTTGTGTCTACAGCACTTACCATATATCCAAACAGGTAAAACTAATTTTAATTTTTTATTAAAGTATAGTTGACATACAATATTATGAGTTTCAGGTGTACAACATAGTTATGCAACATTTATATACCTTATGTGTTCACGATAAATCTATCCATCTGTCCCCGTACAAAGTTATAGTGACACTATTGATTATATCCCATATGCTGTATATTACATTCCTGTCACATTTATAACTAAGTTTGTACCTCTTACTTCCCGTCACTTTTTTCACCCATCCCCCAAATCCTCTCTCCTATGCCAATAATCAGTTTATTCTTTATAGCTATGAGTCTTTTGTGTGTGTTTTTTTTAAGATTCCATATAAATGAGGTCATAGGGTATTTGTCCTCTGTCTGACTTATTTCACTTAGCATAATATCCTCTAGGTCCATCCATGTGGTCACAAATGGCCAGATTTCATTCATTTTTATGGCTGAGTAATATTCCATTGTGTAATACAACATCTTTATCCATTTATTGAGCATCAGATGCTTAGGTTGCTTCCATATCTTGGCTATTCTGAATGATGCTGTTTTAGTTCATTTGAGACTGGTAGCTTATAAACAACAGAATTTTATTTCTCACAATTCTAGAGGCTGTTAGGTCCAAGATCAAGACAATAGCATTGCTGGTTGGGTTTTGGTGAAAACTCTCTTTCAGGTTGCAGACTTCTCTGTTATATAATCACATAGTAGAAGTAGCAAGGGAGCTATCTCAGGTCTCTTTCATTGGAACATTAATCTCATTCATGATCTATCTGCCTTCATGACCTAATCACTTCCCATCTTATAATACCATCACTTTGGGCATTAAGAGTTCAACATACAAATTTGGGGAGTTGGGGGGCGACACATAAATATTCAGCCCATAGGAAACAGTAGGTGTGTAAGTGAATGATCTAAAAAATTTTCCTCTCATCCTTAGTGGCTTGTGTGAACTTTTTGACTTTTGCCCACTTATTACTCCAGCTATGTTCCTTTATTCCGTTCATAGCAACCTATGGCGGGGTCTCTCTTTTCTGAGTCCAGCACAGAAAGAGAATGATCAGATTCTTCGAGTAGAGGGGCTGGGGATTGAGAAATAAAAGAAAGAGACAAGAGACAGAGATAGAAGGAAAAAGCTGGGACCGGGTGGACCGCTACCCTCTTCTGATGGAGAGAGAGTGACCCAGAGCCGATGCAGCGTGTTTATTTTATACCCCCAAATACCAGGAGGTTTCATCAAAACTTAAAGGAGCTTGGATGGGCCCGGATTGTAGTCATTCCCTCATTCCCGGTGCTAGACTGGATTTACATATCAAAACCCACTTCCTGACACCTGGGCAAAGATAAGAGTCGGTGCTGAGAACGCATCTGCCTTTTTGGTAAATGTCGCCTTGGGTTCAGCTGACAATTATTAAGGAAGAATGCCCATGTGCCTTCCCAGGCGCTCTCCACAGCAACCCTCAATTTCTCTCCCTTAGCTTGTTCCTGTATGCATTAGATATAGCCTGAACTTGACAAGACTCACCTCTCATATTTTACTAGGCTCCTGTTGTCAATCTTTCTACTATCTATTTTCTCTGTTTTTCCTCACAGGTTGTAGTGTATTTGTGGAGGAAGGTGGATAATAATGAAGATATTTTTGGCCACTCTAAATTTATGCTTAACAATTCGAGTGGGTTCTTGCTATTTCTTGGAAAATGCTTTATAAATCTCAGATTTTCTGTTGTCTCATATCTTCTTTCTCTTCCTCAGAATATACCATTGACTTCTATTTAATTGAAAAAGAAAATAGAGTACAATTTTGCACATTTTTTATTGTCACCATGAAAAAAAACTTTCATCTTATTTTGTAAACTGAATGGAAGTAGAATCTTTTGTTTTTGTAGGAATCTTGGTGCCACATCTTTCCTCTCTGATCACTCTGATCATTATTTGCAGTGGTTGTTTCTCCCTGCCTTCAAGTATGTACAGACTTCTATATTTGGGGAAGAGAAAAATCAACTTGGATTAACTATTGCTACTATTCTTTCCAGCTATCCTTGTTTCTCTTTCAAAAATATTTTTAAGGTCTTAGTTAAAATTGCTGTCCTCAGCTCTTTTGCTTTAAGGAACATCCTTCTTGCCATTGGTATTGTTTTCATCCTGATTTTGTTCAGCCAGTCATGTGCCACTTACTACTAATGGAGGGGATACATTTGTTAGGTGATTTTATCATTGTGCAAACATCATAGAATGCACTTAGATCGTCTAGCTTACTACACACCTACGCTATATAGTATAGACTATTGCTCCTAGGCAACAAGCCTGTACACAAGTCTCTGTACAAAACAACATGAATCAAGCACAAGAAAAAATGATGCAATCAAGAGATGTGGAAAACATGAGATGTATGAGACTGCTGCTGAATAACAGCATACTGTTTTACAGCAAACTTTTTTTTTTTTTTTTTTACTAGTATATAAGTAGAAAGAGTTTACTCTAACATAATGATAAAAGGTATACTATAGCTCTGGCTTAGTTGGTTGGAGCGTCATCCCATACACCAAAAGGTGGGTTTGATCCCGGTTGGGGTGCATGCAGGAGGCAGCCCATTGATCTCCCTCCCTCCCTCCCTCCTTCTAAGATTAAAAAAGTATAGTAAAATACATAAGCCAGTAACATAGTTGGTTATTATTATATCAAGTATTATACACTGTACATAATTGTATGTGCTACACTTAATATATGACTGGCAACACAGTAGGTTTGTTTACATTGGTGTCACCACAGACATGTGAGTAACGTGTTGCACATGACCTTAGGACTGCTATGCCAACACTAGGTGATAGGAATTTTTCAGCTCCATTATAATCTTATGGGACTACTATGGTGTATGTGGTCTGTCATTGACTGAAATGTCATTAGGCAGTGCATGAATGAATATATTAATTTCCATGTAGGAACATTCTGAACATTCTTTCCTTGCCCTTCATGTTAGTGTGCTATCCTGGTTTTCCTTCTCTGACTACTACCTTCAGTTTTTGTTGTTTCATGATCCTCTTACCACTGTAGTTATTCCCCTCAGTAGTTGGTCCCATCCTTCCCTCTCTTTGTCTTCTCTCAGATGGATGTTTTATATACTAACTGGAGGCCTGGTGCACGAATTTGTGCATGGGTGGGGTCCGGCTGGCCCACCCCGATGGGGGCCCATCGGGGTGGGGCCGGCTAGGGGGAGGGGCTATTGGGGTGTTGGGAGCCGATTGTGGGTGGGGCTGGCCGGGGGGAGGGGCCGTAGGAGGTCTCCAGGGCGTGTCCTGCCCATCTCACTCAGTCCCAATCTGCTGGACCCTAGCAGTAAGCTAACCTACCCATTGGAGCGTCTGCCCCCTGGAGGTCAGTGCACGTCATAGCGACTGGTCGACTGGTCGTGCATGTCATAGTGAGCAGTTGGGCGTCCTTAGCATATCATTAGCATATTACACTTTGATTGGTTGAACAGATGAACGACCGACCGGACACTTAGCATATTAGGCTTTTATTATATAGGATGCTTCCTAAATGTGTACTCTCCAGGTTTGTGTCTCCCAGTGGCTTACTGAATATGTCCATTGGGAGGCTCAAGGAATTTCCATCACTTTTAACCCTTTGCACTCGCTTGCTTTTTTCTCGATTCCTTTATTCTACTCGGGATTTAATATTTTAAATACCCCAGATTTTACAAAGCGTGGCAGTAGAATAAAAAACTGGAGTTTCTTTTCATACAAACTTATTTATTTGGATTTTTTTATGTTTCAAATTATTGATACATTCAATACAATTTGACATACGAGCTGCTACCGATGCTAACCGTGTCAAGTCACACTTGACATCCGAGTGCAAAAGGTTAATTGTTGTTGATGAGAGAAAGAGGGAGGGAGGGAGGGAGGGAGGGAGAGGGAGGGAGGAGAGAGAGAGAGAGAGAGAGAGAGAGAGAGAGAGAGAGAGAGAGAAAGGGAGTGTGCAGGGAAACATTGATTTGGTGTTTCACCCATTCATGAATTCATTGGTTGATCCCTGTATGTGCCCTGACCAGGGATCAAACTGAAACCTTGGCGTATCTGTATGACACGAAAACCAACAGAGCTACCTGGCCAGAGCTCCATCACTTTTAGATTTATTATTATCAAACTTCCAACCTGTTATATTTTTCTTTGTTAATTTTATCATCATGCTTAAATCTTAAAGTTTTCTGTGATACATGTTTTTCCATTATTTCTTATATCCAGCAATCAGTACAGTTCTTTACTCTTTACTGGATCTTAGTTTGTCCTGGGATTCTGCACTGCCTATTATTTGCCCTTTCCAACTTTAGTCTCCTTCCTCCAAATCCATCCTGCATATGACTGCCAGGTAATTTTTCTAAAACTTTTTTGAACCTATTGCTACCAAATCTAAGCAGTCTGAGGAGAGAACATGTGGTATAGACCTTTGCACTCTCCATTGTGCCAAGCAAAGTGAGTTGAACTTGTGTTGAATAAATGTTTGAATGGATCACCTTTGCTCAAAATGTTGAATGACTCCCAATTGTCTTCAGGACAAAGTCCAAACTCTACTTTCTGGTTTTCAAACCTTTTTATTATCTTCTTCAATCTCATTTTTTTTTTACTCCTAATATTATTATCAAGCTAGTATCTCCTCTGTAATATATCATGTTCAGGCTCAGCTTCATGTGTTCTTCCTTTTCCTTTTCCTTGTCTGTCAAAGCCTATTCAGAAATGTTTGCCCTTTGCCAGGCACTATTGTAATCTCTGGTGTTATAGTAATGAACAAAACAGGAGACAAAGTCTCTGTTTTCTTAGAGCTGACATTGGGGGTGGGAGGAGGAGGAGCACTGTAAACAAATGTCAGGTGGTAATGAGTGCAATGAAGGGAATAACACTGGATAAAGAGATAGAATGGTGTGGGAGATGGTTGTTATATAAGGTGGTCAGGGAAAGCTTCTGTCCTTGCGTGTCTGGAACGATGCAGTTATCTAAGTGAAGAGCTCTCTAGGCAGAGTAGACAACATGTCCAACCAAGACCCTATGTGGGAACGTGTTTAGCTTGTTAGAATAATTACAAAGACTTGTGTGGCTACAGCAGAAAATTAAGAGGGAGTGATAGATAAGGTTAGAGAGGTAATGTACATTTCAAATGGTTAAGTCTTTCATTGAAGAAAAGTCTTCCTTGACTACATCATTTTGTTTGGTAACTTAAAGCGCTCTGAATTCATATAGCTTTCAAATATCATCTCTCAATAAGTCCAATATAGCCAGTTTTTCCTCTAGTGATGAAACATAGCACTGTTTTCTCAATTGTGCCCTAGAAGTTGGCCTGCATTTCTGCATTTATCGGCTATGTTGTTAAAAAAAAATATGTGTGTGTGTGTGTGTGTGTGTGTGTGTGTGTGTGTGTGTATATATATATATATATATATATATATATATATATCCTACCTAATAATAGACAAATATGCAAATTGACCATACCTCCGACACCCATAAGCCACGCCCACAAGCCACGCCCACCATCCAATCAGCGAGTATGCAAATTAACCCGACCAAGATGGCTACAGCCACAGAGAACAAGGTTTCCTAGGTAACAGAGGAAGCCAAGCTTTCCGCCTGCCCTTGCCAGGCCTAAGCCTCCACTCAAGCTACAAAGTTTCAATTATAGAAGGTAAACAAATTCAAACAGAAATGGCGACAGAATGGAGCTTGAGAGAGCAGGCCAGGGTTGCTCCCGGCAACAGGGGAAGCAAAGCTTTCTGCACACCCTGGCCAGGCCCACCCGCTTAAGGCTACAAAGTTTCAATTATAACCCCAAAAGAAATGGCTGCCGGCTGGGAGCCCCAGGCTTGGCTCCGCTCCAGGCTACAAAGTTTCAATTGTAGAAGGAAAATAAATTCCAGATACCAGGGCCTCTGCTTGGGTTGCCAGGGGGCGTGGCCGGCCTGCAAACCACCACAGGCTCCTCGCTCAGGCCGCCCCACACCCCAAGGGAACCCCACCCTGATTAGGGACACCCTTCAGGGCAAACCAGCTGGCCCCCACCCCTGTACCAGGCCTCTATCCTATCTAATAAAAGAGTAATATGCAGATTGATCATCATTGCAACACACAATATAGCTGCCCCCATGTGGTCAAAGATCCTGCCCCAATGTGGACACAAGATGGCCACCACAAGATGGCCAGCAGCGGAGGGCAGTTGGGAGGTACCCGGCCTGCAAGGGAGGGCAGTTGGAGGTGATCAACCCTGCAGGAGAGGGCAGTTAGGAGTGACCAGGCTGGCAGAGGAGGGAAGTTGGGGGCAAACAGGCTGGCAGCGGAGTGGTTAGGGGGTGATCAGGCTGGCAGGCAGAAGCAATTAGGGGCAATCAGGCAAGCAGTTGGGAGCCAGCAGTCCTGGATTGTGAGAGGGATGTCCGACTGCCCGTTTAGGCCCGATACCACGGGCAGTCGGACATCCCTTGAGGGGTCCCAGATTGGAGAGGGTACAGGCTGGGCTGAGGGACAACCCCCCTCTGTGCATGAATTTCGTGCACCGGGCCTCTAGTGTGTGTGTGTGTGTGTGTGTGTGTGTGTGTGTGTGTGTGTGTGTGTATATATATATATATATATATATATATATACACATACATATATATATATATATATATTTAAACATTAAACTTTCATTACAATGTGAAGTTCACTCTATAACAAACATTTGAGAATTGAGACCTACTTAAGAAATGGGAGATTGACAATTTAGGTTAATTCTGGGACTTATGTTTATGAAATAGAAATGTTGGTGGCCAACTATTTAATTATTTTTTACTTAAAGTTAATCCTGTATTCTATAGATGATTGGAATACATGATTATAAATATGTTGTAGAAAGCTATTTTGATAAATTTGACCACAGTTTAAGACTTTGGCAACACTTAAAAAAAATTTAAACAGACTGGGAGGAATACTTGCAAGATGTAAAACTGAAATATACATAATGCACTCCTACAAAGAAAGTGACATAGAAAAATAATTAAAGAATATGAACAGGCAGTTTCAGAAAAGGAAACATAAATGGCCAACAAACATTTGATAAGATATGCAATCTCATTAGTAATTTGAGTTACATGTGCTGCATTTTACCCATCATATAGGCAAAACTTTAAAAAGCTTGGTAATACTAAGATTGGCTATGTTGTAAGGTAGTAATAAATACTATACACTATTGTTTGGAGTATAAATTATATAGCCACTAGGGGGTGTAAATTAGTGTGAGTAGTTTGGTAGTATCTATTAATTTAAAATGCTATTCCTACCCTAATTTGTTTGGCTCAGTGGATAGGGCATTGGTCTGCAGACTGAAGGGCCCCATGTTCGATTCCAGTCAAGGGCACTTACCTTAGTTGCAGGCTCGATCCCCGGCCCTGATTGGGCACATATGGGAGGCAACCAATTGACGTATCTTTCTCACCTCGATGTTTTAAAAAACTGGAAAAATAAGTAAAACTGGCTATAAGTAGGCAAATGAGCAAGTAAATTGCTATATTCATTCTATGGAATAACGTAACAATTTAAAAAGTGAATAATTAGCCGAAACCAGTTTGGCTCAGTGGATAGAGCGTTGGCCTGCGGACGCAAGGATCCCGGGTTCGATTCCGGTCAAGGGCATGTACCTTGGTTGCGGGCACATCCCCAGTGGGAGGTGTGCAAGAGGCAGCTGATCGATGTTTCTAACTCTCTATCCCTCTCTCTTCCTCTCTGTAAAAAATCGATAAAATATATTTTTTAAAAAAAATAAAAAAAAGAATAATTACATAAACTATTTCATGGTAAGTTGTAGAGTAGTATATACAGTATGATAGTATTTATATAAATAAGGAAAATATCAGACCAGTATCCTACATAATAAAAGAGTAATATGCAAATTAACCACCACTCCGCTACACCGACAAACCACTCCCACCAGCCACGCCCACCAGCCAATCAGTGAATATGCAAATTAACCCCAACCAAGATGGCTGCTGCCGCAGAGAGCTGGAGAGAGGCTTGGGTTTCCCCTGGCAATGGAGGAAGCCAAGCTTTCCACACACCCTGGTTGACCCAGGCCTCCACTCAAGGATACAAAGTTTCAATTATAGAAGATAAATCCCAAGAAAAATGGCAGCAGCCACTGAGCTGGAGAGAACTGGCTAGGGTTTCCGCCGGCGACGGAGGAAGCCAAGCTTTCCACCTGCCCTGGCCAGCCTAGGCCTCCACTCCAGGCTACAAAGTTTCAATTATAGAAGGTGAATAAACTCCAACAGAAATGGCTGCCGCCACTGAGCGAGCAGAAGGCTTGGCTTCGCTCCAGGCTACAAAGTTTCAATTGTAGAAGATAAATATATCCCAGATACCAAGGCCTCCGCTTGGATCGCCGGGGGGCATGGCCGGCCTGCAAACCACCACAGGCCCCTTGCCCAGGCCGCCCCACACCCCAAGGGAACCCCCACCCTGATCCGGGACACCCTTCAGGGCAAACCAGCTGGCCCCCACCCATGCACCAGGCCTCTATCCTATCTAATAAAAGAGTGATATGCAGATTGACTATCACTCCAACACAAAAGATCAAGATAGCTGCCCCCATGTGGTCAAAGATCTTGCCCCCATGTGGACACAAGATGGCCAGCAGGGGAGGGCAGTTGGGAGGGACCAGGCCTGCAAGGGAGGGTAGTTGGGGGCAATCAAGCCTGCAGGGGAGGGCAGTTAGGGGTGACCAGGCCGGCAGAGGAGGGAAGTTGGGGGCAAACAGGCTGGCAGGGGAGCAGTTAGACATCAATCAGGCTGGCAGGGCAGTGGTTAGAGGGTGATCAGGCTGGCAGGCAGAAGTGGTTAGGGGCAATCAGGAAGGCAGGCAGGTGAGCAGTTGGGAGCCAGCCGTCCTGGATTGTGAGAGGGATGTCCCAGATTGGAGAGAGTGCAGGCTGGGCTGAGGGACATCCCTCTACCCCCTCGTGCATGAATTTCGTGCACCAGACCTCTAGTTATATTATATGCATGCAAATGCAAAGAATAAGGTCTGGTAAGATAAATACTAAATTTGCCTGACCGGTGTGGCTCAGTGCTTGAGTGTCAATCCATGAACCATTGATATTTCTATCACTCTTTTCCTCTCCCTTCCTCTCTCTGAAATAAATAAATACATATTAAAATTAGAATATTATAGTGTATATTAAAAATTGAAAATGATCAGTTTGGCAATAGGGTGGATAATAGTTGGGGAAGGATGGAAAACCAGTTTTGGGGTACTTCATTAATACAGGCATCAGAACGCATTGGCAAAGAGAATGGTGAGAAAAGGACTAATTTAAAAACGACAGGGCAATTTGGCAATATCTATCAAAATTACAACTGTATTTATCTTTGTCCCAGTAATTCTATTTCAGGGAATTTATCTTACAGTAATATGAAATGAAATGATACATCTACAAAGTTATTCATTATAGCATTGTTTATAATAGCAATAGTGTCCACCTATCCTATAAAGTAAAAGAGTAATAGGCAAATCAACCGAACGGCAGAAGACTGGTCGCTATGACGTGCACTAACCACCAGGGGGCAGATGCTCAATGCAGGAGCTACCCCCTGGTGGTCAGTGCGCTCCCCCTGGGGAGCGCCGCTCAGCCACAAGCGGGGCTGATGGCTGGCGAGCGCAGTGGCAGTGGTGGGAGCCTCTCCTGCCTCTGTGGCAGTGCTAAGGATGTCCGACTGCGGCTTAGGCCTGGCGAGTCGGACATCCCCCAAGGGCTCCTGGACTGCTAAAGGGCGCAGGCCGGGCTGAGGGGACCCCTTCCCCCCAGTGCACGAATGTTGTGCACCTGGCCTCTAGTAATAAAATAAGGCTTATGTACACAGTGACATACTAAGCAGGTGTACAAAAAAATGAGGAAGCTCTTTATGAAATAATAGGAAAAAAGATCTTCAGGATGTTTTAAATAAAAGCAAGTACAGACAAGTATATAGTAGTGCTGTCTTGTGGTAATTATAGAAATACTGGAAGGATATCCATGACATTAGTGAAGGTGGTTACTTATTGTGGCTGGGAGGAGGATGGGAATAGTTTAAGTGCTTTCATTGAGACTTTTCGATGTATGCATTTCTGTGTTTGGATTTTTGAGTTACACTAAAGCATTTCCTATTGAAAAAAAAATTAAGAGAAAAAAGATGTGAAGTAGACCCTAAAGGACTTGATGACCAACTAACTAACTGTATGTAGAGATGTGAGGGAGAAGGAGGAGTTGAGGATAGCTATTAGGTTTCTGATTTGTGAGGTAGAGAGTTTGGTAGCATTCTCAAGGAGTATAGGAGGAAAATTAGGTTTTGGCATGTGTGTGGGAAGTTCTGTATGTGCTAATTGAAAAATTCTTACTCCTTTTCAGTTTAGAGTGTGTGTGTGTGTATAATTTATGTGCTTTAGGTATGGAACTTGACCTTATATTACACATGAATATTAAATCGTCATAAAATATTTTTTAAAGATCTTTTTTATTGATTTTTAGAGAGAAAGGAAAGGAGAGGGAGGGAGAGAGAGAGAGAAACATTGACCATCATTTGCTGCCTCCTGCATGCCCTCTACTTGGGATCAAGCCCGAAACCCCAGGCATGTGCTCTGCCCAGGAATTGAGCCAGCAACCTTTCAGTGCACAGGATGATGCCCAACCAACTGAGCCACAATGGCCAGGGCAATAAATATATCTTATCCTTTGATTACAGACATTGATATTCTAGGTTTTATAGAGAACAGCTTTGAAATGATGTCATAATTTTTCTGTCAAATAGTGACATTGGTATGCATGGATTGAATATAGTTAGAGAACTAGAGACTGTATATCTGATAAATACATAGCTAATGTGGAAAATAGGAACTTGATTTATCAGCATGGTTCCAATTTAATTACAGTTTCTGGTACTTGAAATTTGAAGAAATAAAAATAGCTTTGAATGAAGAAGTAATCTTTAGGGTAGATGAAATTATATTGTAATTTTTAAAGCAGTATTGAAACTGGTTTAGGGAAGTTTATAGTAGAGGACAAAAGTATATACATACTTTTAATCCTCACCTGAGGATATGTTAGAGAGAGAGGAAGGGAGAGAGAATCATAGATCAGTTGCCTCCCACACGCACCCTGACCAGGGATCGAACCCGTAACCTAGTTATGTGCCCTTGATTGGGAATCGAACTCGAAACCCTATGGTGTACAGGATGATGCTTCAACCAACTGAGTCACCCAGCCAGAGCCCAAAGTATATTTTATAGTACATTTGGGAGTAACTGTATATAAGGGAGGTTTATCCTAATGGAGGAAAGGAGTCACCACATTGTGGGTGCTGCCTAAAAGAAGCTCTTGCAATATAATTTGGGGTTTAAAATTTATTTGAATGAGTTATTTCAAAATCTGATTTCTGAGGTCTTAATTTCTTTCATATAACTTTTACCTGATTATATTTGGCTAGACTCAAAAAAGTAAAAGGAGAACACAAGTAAAGCACATACATGTCAGGACATGCAAATGAATTTAGTAGTTCTTTTCTGAGTTTATGTTAATAAGGATTTGGGTGTTGACTAGCAATTAAAAAAGAGCGGTTAAGTAATTCTCACTTGAGATTTAACATTTTAACCATTTTATATCTGAAGAGCAGATGTTTTACTGAAAATAGTTTTATTAATGCTAATAATTTATTTATTAAAATTACAAATAATGTTATATATAGAATCCTATAACAATTAGAGATGATGTTGTTAGATGAAGATGAAACTGTTATGTCACCTTCAACCTGTGCTTACTTCTTTTCCCACTGCCTTTCTTAGTACGGCCTTCCTCCAGAGCTTTGGGAAACACAACTTGAGAAATACTGAATTGGGTTGGGCTACAGTTGGGCTTGGATGCCCTTACCATATATATATATATGTAGTGTGTGTGTGTGTGTGTGTGTGTGTGTGTATTATTATATATCCTATATAATGAAAGGGTAATATGCAAATAGACAGAACGGCAGAACAACCAAACAACCAATCAAAGCATACTATGTGAATGATATGCTAAGGCTGCTCAACCACTCGCTATGACATGCACTGACCACCAGGGGGCAGACAGTCAACTGGTTGAACAGTCGCTATGACGTGCACTGACCACCAGGGGGCAGATGCTCTGACCAGTAGGTTAGCTTGCTGCTGGGATCCGGCAGATCGGGACTGAGTGAGATGGGCTGGACATGCCCTGGAGCCCTTCCACAGTCCCTCGCCGGCCTGATCATGCACTGGTGGGGTCCCTCAGCCTGGCCTACGCCATCTTGCAATCCGGGACCCCTTGGGGGATGTCGGAGAGTTGGTTTCAGCCTGATCCTGCAGGCCACTGCCCTTGGGGGAGGCTGGTGAGCACTGCTGCGGCAGTGCAAGCCTCTCCCGATTGGGACTGATTGGGTGCGAGCCCACGGCAGGCACAGTGGGGCCAGGATGAGCAGGAGCGGCAGGTAGGAGCTGCAGGTGGCATTGGACTGCGGGTTTCGGCCCGATCCTGCAGGCCACCCAGAGGGACCCCATCTGTGCACGAATTTGTGCACTGGGCCTCTAGTATATATATAATTTATTTTAAAAATATTTTTATTGATCTTTTCTTTTTAGAGAGAGGAAGGGAGAGGTAGAGAGAAAGAGAAACATCAGTGTGAGAGTGGATCAATGATCAGCTTGCCTCCTGCATGCCCCCCTACTGGGAATTGAGCCTGCAACCTGGGCATGTGCCTGACCGGGAATTGAACTGTGACCTCCTGGTTCATAGGTTGACGCTTAACCACTGAGTCATGCCGGCTGAGCAGGAACTGAATTTTTAATTTAAGTTTAAATAGCCACATGTACCATATTAATGCAATTCTAAAGAATATACATTGGTTAAAATGAAATTGATCCCACAGTGGAGGAATAAAATGCATAGAAGGGCTGAAAAATAAAGAAAGTGATATATATTTGGAAAATGAAAATTGATTGTATAAACCTGTAAAAATATCTAATGGATTAAAGGCAATAAAGAAGGGGATAAGTGGGGTTTTAGTTTCTAAGGTCCAAGGTAAAGTTTAAAAAAACTCTTTGTATAGAAAACTTTAAATATGTAAAAAGAGAGTATATTGAACCCCCATGTATCTATTACCCATCTTTAAAAATGATCAATCATGCATGACTAATCTAGTTTCATATATATTTCCTAATTATTTTTAGAAATTTCAAGTATCACATTATTTAATCATAAACATATTGTTTTTATCTCTAAGAATATATAAACTTAAACTATAATAGTACCACTATCATATCCAGAAAAACTCAACATAATTCCTTAATATCATTACATATTAAAGCAGTGTTCACATTTTCCCAGTTATCTCCAAAATGATTTTTTTTAAGACAAGATTTTTAGGCCAGTTTTAGGTTCACAGCAAAATTGAGGGAAAAGTATAGGATTTCCCATACACCATCTGTCCCCATGCATGCATAATCTCCCCGTTAACAGTATACCCCACCAGAGTGGTATATTTGACTTTTGAGTTGTGAAAATATTTTACATATTTAAAAATTACAATTCAAGCTTAGTTTGGCTCAGTGGATAGAGTGTCGGCCTGCGGACCAAAGAATCCTGGGTTCAATTCTGGTCAAGGGCATGTACCTCGGTTGCAGGCTCCACTCTGGCCTGGGCCCTGTTCAGGGCTCGTGCAGGAGGCAACCAATCAATGTGTTTCTCTCACATTGATGTTTCTCTCTGTCTTCCCCTCTCCCTAAAAATCAATGGAAAAATATCCTCGGGTGAGGATTAACAACAACAACAAAAATAAATAAAATTACAATTCAAAATAAAAATAATCCCTGAAATTAAAAACAAGCTTAAACAAATGAACTTAGAGTGTATATCAAAAAGGTTATCCTATATAATAAAACCCTAATATGCAAATTGACCAAATGGTGAAACAGCTGGTTGCTATGATGCACACTGACCATCAGGGGGCAGATGCTCAATGCAGGAGCTGCCCCCCGAGTGGTCAGTGCGCTACCACAGAGGGAGCGCTGCTCAGCCAGAAGCCGGCTCACGCTAAGGAGCAGCGAGGCCAGCTTCTGGCTGGCGAGCGCAGCGGCGATGGTGTTGATTGGGCCTAAGCTGGCAGGCGGACATCCCCCAAGGGGTCCCAAACCATGCGAGGGTGCAGGCCGGGCTGAGGGACCCCCCTCCCCCAGTGCACGAATGTCGTGCACCGGGCCTCTAGTTTAAATATATGGAGAAAAACACTATCTCAAGTGACTTTTGAGCTCAACACTAAATGGCATATGTGCTAAGGACAAAAACCTTAAACTTCATTTCATTGCTAGTTGTAATCTTAATATTTTTATTTTGATATCAGTTGATATATATTGTAAGTAAAACCAATAAGTTTTTATGCTTATAGATTAGCAGCCCATAAGATACATGTATAAAATCAAAGAAGCTAAGCAAAAATCTGATAATGTTGAATTTGAATTATGTCATTATGAATTTATGATTTAAAATATATCTCTTAATTCTATTCAAATATACATATATTCCTTTCATAGCTCTGTTCACTGAAAGGACCTAGAAACAAGTATGTCATTTTGGTAGATATGAGTACATCTATTTCCCCAATGTTGGTCTTTAAATACTTCTACTTAGATCCAGGGCTTCTCAAAGCAATGACTGACTTCTGGACTGGGGCAGGCCACATATTTTGTGAACCTGGAACACCTTGTGCCAGAAGCAGGAAGGCTTTTAAAGACACAAAAGCCAATCTGAAGAGGCTCTAATTGGCTAAAATTGGCACAGTTTGAACATCAAAAAGTATGAGATTAATTTATTGAAACAACATCCTATATAATAAAAGCCTAATATGCTAAATGTCCAGTTGTCTGTTCAACCAATCAAAGCGTAATATGCTAACGATATGCCAAGGCTGCTCAACCACTCGTATGACGTGTACTGACCACCAGGGGACAGACAGTTGACCAGTCGACCAGTCGCTATGTCGTACACTGACCACTGGGGGGCAGACGCTCCGACCGGCAGGTTAGCTTGCTGCTGGGGTCCGGCCGATTGGGACTGAGCAAGACGGGCTGGACATGCCCTGGAGCCCTCCCGCGGTCCCTCCCTGGCTGGCCAATCTCCTGCATCCCTCCTAGGCCCTGATCGTGCACTGGTGGGGTCCCTCGGCCTGGCCTGTGCCTTCTCGCAGTCCGGGACCCCTCGGGGGATGTCAAAGAGCCAGTTTCGGCTTGATCCCGCAGGCCAGGCCGAGGGACCCCACTGGTGCACGAATTTGCGCACCAGGCCTCTAGTCTATATATATATAAAAGCCAAGCGACCGGAATGACAGGACAGGAATGACCAGTTACTATGACCCGCACTGTGGCCGGCCAACCAGCCTGATCAGGGACGGGGCTAGCCGGCCAACCTCCTGCAGCCCCGCCCCCCAGCTGTACCCCACCTGTGCACAAATTCGTGCACCGGGCCTCTAGTATAACAATAAAAAGGAATGGAGATGACTGTTATAGATCTATTCTTTACTCTAAAACTTGATGATTATGCATTTAAGCCCTGGCTGGTAGCTCAGTTGATTAGAGCGTCATCCAGATATGCCAAGGTTGTGGGTTCAGAACCCTAGTCAAGGCACATACAAGAATCAACCAATGGCCCTAGTTGGTTTGGCTCAGTGGATAGAGTGTCGGCCTGCGGATTGAAGAGTCCCGGGTTCGATTTTGGTCAAGGGCATATGCCCGGGTTGCAGGCTTGATTCCCAGTAGGGGGGATGCAGGAGACAGCCAAACAATGATTCTCTCTCATTATGATATTTCTATCTCTCTCCCTCTCCCTTCCTCTCTGGATGTCCTTCCGGACAAAGCCACCGTGGCGGGGGCTGAGGCAGAGGTGGTTAGGGGTGATCAGGCCATCAGGGGAGAGCAGTTAGGGGCGATCAGGCTAGCAGGAGAGAGCAGTTAGGGGGCAATCAGGCTGGCAGGGGAGAGTAGTTAGTCTCTTCCTTTGGATAAATACATGTGATTTTAAAAAAGACTAGTAGTTGAATGGGGTAAAGGGACAGTGGGTTGCAAAGATGAGAATTTAGTAGAATTTATGGGTACCTTTATTCCAAATGAATTTGTGAAGTCTTAGGACAAAGGCCATACATATCCTCCTATAGTTTTTAGAGAGAATGTCTATCCAGTGTCATAATGGGTAATTCATCAGATGCAATTTTTCTAAAAGAATGTCCTAAAAAAAATAAATAAAATAAGAGAATGCCCTATATCTTATTTTAAAATGTTGCAACTTTTTGTCCTAGCCGATTTGGCTCAGTGGTTGGAGCGTCGGCCTGCAGACTGAAGGGTTAGGTTTTCAATTCCGGTCAAAGGCACGTATCTTGGTTGCACTCTCGATTCCCAGCCTAGGATGCATGCAGGAGGCAACTGGTCGATGTGTTTCTCTCACATCGATGTTTCTCTCTCTCTGTCTCTCTCCCCTTCCCTTTCACTCTCTCGGAAAATCAATGGAAAAAATATCCTCAGGTGAGGATTAACAGCAACAACAACAAAAAGTTGCAACATTTTGCAATTTTTAAAGTTTTTTAGTAGGCACATTAAAAAAGCCTGGAAGAAACAGATGAAATTAATATTGATAATATATTTTATTTAACTCCATATATCAAAAATACTACCATTTGAACATGTAATCAATACAAAAGCTACTAATAAGCTATTTTATATTATTTTTGCTACCAAGTCTTCAAAATCTGGTGTATTATACTTATACACACCTCAGTTTGGACTAGCCACATTTCAATAGTCAGTAGCCTCTTTTGGCTAGTGGCTATTGTATTGGACAACTCAGTTCTAGAACATACTAATTTGAAACCTTTGAACTCAGTTTGGTATCTTTATTTTCTAGAAATATATACTGCAGTATTTACAGATAAAATATGTCTGATATTTACTTCAAAATAATACTTGTACATGGGAAATGGGTTGGCCATGAATTGATAATTTTGAAGCTAGGTGGTGGCTAAGTGGCAATTCATTATACTATTGTTTCTATTGGGAATTTGTTCAAAAATTTTCATAATAAAAAGTAAAAAAGCCGAAACTGGTTTGGCTCAGTGGATAGAGCGTCGGCCTGCGGACTGAAGGGTCCCAGGTTCGATTCCAGTCAAGGGCATGTACCTTGGTTGCGGGCACATCCCCAGTAGGGGGTGTGCAGGAGGCAGCTGGTTGATGTTTCTAACTCTCTATCCCTCTCCCTTCCTCTCTGTAAAAAATCAATAAAATATATTAAAAAAAAAAAGTAAAAAATAAAAACCACAATATTCCATTATCATCTACTTTAATTTATTGTTTACACAAGGGCATTTTAATTTTTGCCCATTTTACAACATTTGTTATAATTATGCTTCAGATAGTTTCCTTATGATAGATTATATGAGTGATATTACTAGGTCAAAGAGCATGAACATCTTAAAGGATGTTGGTTCATACATAGTGCTAAATCGCTTGATGAAGAACTTTAGAAGAATTTTATTGAAGTGATATTTTATTCTAAAAATTTTAATGAGACAATCGAGGTTTATTATTAAGTATATTAGAGGATTACATTTTCTAAGTGTTTTTACTCATATTCATTTTTAAGAGTGCTAGTAGCAATTTACATGGATCTAGTTAGTATTTTACAGTTTTACAGAGTGTTTTCATGTCCAGTAGATGCTATAAACTCACAAAAGCTCTATGACTTATGAATTACAGAAATTCAAAGCAAAATAGACTTTAAGTTTTAAAAATTTAATTTTGTATAATTCTTCTTACCACTAGATGGCCTTCTTAGCATGTACTTTTGAGCAAATGTAGATTTCATTTTTAGACTTTGGTTTTTGTTTTAGAGGGAGAGAAACATTGATTGGTTGTTCCACTTATTTATATATTCATTGGTTGATTCTTGCATGTGCCCTGACTGGGGATTGAACTGGCAACCTCCTGGTGCAAGGATGACATCCAACCAACTGAGCCACTTAGCCAGGGCTTGTGTATTTTTTAGAAATTGATTTTTAATCTTGTTAGATCTCTGGCTGCCTTTTTATAATAAATGTTTTATATTGCCCCTTTTGCTAACTGGAAATGAAAATCATAGTTAATATTACCTATCTGCATAACTAAAAACTCATTATAATACTCTAATTTTAATATACAGGAGAAATAGAAGGAAAGCAACTTATAATAAAATGTGTATTTCAGTATGTAAATATTCAAGTGCACCACACCAGCTGGCACAAGAGGTATCAAATGGTTGCCACCTACACATAGAATTATTGTGAATGTGACAGCTGTGAAAGCATAATTGATAAAAGTATCATTTATAGTGGTGATTCACAACCCAAGTGGCATTGAGATTGGTGACATGATTTTCCAAATTGGTGAACAATTCCTAGTAAAGTTCTGAACAAACAGATTTATAGTATAGTTGCATTTTGGAAAATTTGGGATACATTAATAATTGTGGAAAATACATTTTTTTACATATTGAATTCTAGCCTTATATATATTCAGTAGAATGTTTGAAATTCATCCAGGACCTGTGGCAATTCTTTTCCATAGTGGATTGTTCCCTGTATTGCTGCACCTCTAGTATCCCTGGCACTTGCCCATTAAATACTAGTAGAGCTTTTACCCCATTCCTCCGTCCATCAATCCCCAGAATGCCTTCGTATATAGAGTGTCCTCTAGGGGTTATTGTTGCTACCATTGAGAACCACTGATTTAAAAGTATTTAGCTATATTAATCTACTACACAGTTGTATTGCTCATGGAACCGCAGTAACTTAAGTATCTTAGGTCATTAAGTATGATGTTTTGAATAGTTAAGATAATTGCAGAATTCTGAGAGAAGTTGATTTGTTCAAATGCATCATTGTTTTGCAATTCTTGAAAGCAGATCAATAAGTTTGCTATTTGAAGTTCTCAATATCCTGCATTTTTTTTCCATTCTTCCTGTTTAGTAAGTCAGTAGTATATAATTTTCCTCAATGTCAGCATTTCCTTATTTAACAGCCACACAACATAATTTGTCCCTTAAAAATCCACTTTTTAATTTACTATCGCACCAAAAAAATTAAGGAATAAACTTAACTAAGGAGGTAAAAGACCTGTACATGGAAAACTACAGGACACTGAAAACAGAGATAGAGGAAGACATAAACAGATGGAAGAACATACCGTGTTCATGGATTGGTAGAATCAACATCACTAACATGTCCATACTACCCAAAGCAATCTATAGATTCAGTGCACTCCCCATTAAAATACCAATGGCATATTTCACAGACCTAGAACAAACTCTCTAAAAATTCATCTGGAATAAATAAAGACCCCGAATAGCTGCAGCAACCCTTAGAGAGAAGAACAAAGTAGGAGGGATCTCAATACCAGATATCAAGCTGTATTCCAAAGCCACTGTTCTCGAAACTGCCTGGTACTGGCACAAGAACAGACATAGACCAATGGAATAGAATAGGGAACCCAGAAATTGACCCAAACCACTATGCTCAATTAATATTTGACAAAGGAGGCAAGAACATACAATGGAGTCAAGACAGTCTCTTCAATAAATGGTGTTGGGAAAATTGGACAGATACATGCAAAAAAAATGAAACTAGACCACCAACTTACACCATACACAAAAATAAACTCAAAATGGATAAAGGACTTAAACATGACGGGAAACCATAAAAATACTAGAGGAATCCACAGGCAGCAAAATCTCAGACATATGCAGAAGCAATTTCTTCACTGATACCGCTCCGAGGGCAATGAAAACTAAAGAGAAAATAAACAAATGGGACTACATCAAAATAAAAAGCTTTTGCACAGCAAAAGAAACCATCAACAAAGCAACAAGAAAGCCCACTACATGGGAGAACATATTTGCCAATGTTATCACTGATAAGTGTTCAATCTCCAACATTTACAGGGAACTCATACAACTTAACAAAAGAAAGATAACCCAATCAAAAAATGGGCAACAGACCTAAATAGATACTTTTTGAAAGAAGACATAAGGAAGGCCAAGAGACATATGAAAACATGCTCAAAGTCACTAATCATCTGAGAGATGCAAATCAAAATGACAATGCAGCCCTAACCGGTTTGGCCCAGTGGATAGAGTGTCTGCCTGTGGACTGAAGGGTTCCAGGTTTGATTCCGGTCAAGGGCATGTACCTTGGTTGCGGGCACATCCCCAGTGGGGAGTGTGCAGGAGGCAGCTGAATCGATGTTTCTCTCTCACCGATGTTTCTAATTCTCTATCCTTCTCCCTCTCCCTTCCTCTCTGTAAAAAATCAGTAAAATATATTTAAAAAAATGACAATGCGGTACCATCTCACACCTGTCAGAATGGCAATCATCAACAAATCAACAAATGACAAACAAATGACAAGTGCTGGTGAGGATGCGGAGAAAAAGGAACCCTCGTACACTGCTGGTGGGAATGCAGACTGGTGCAGCCACTGTGGAGAACAGTATGGAGTTTCCTCAAAAAACTAAAAATGGAACTCCCATTTGACACAGTGATCCCACTTCTAGGAATATATCCCGAGAAACTAGAAACACCAATCAGAAAGGATATATGCACCCCTATGTTCATAGCAGCATAATTCACCATAGCTAAGATTTGGAAACAGCCTAAATGCCCATCAGCAGATAAGTGGATTAAAAAACTGTGGTACATCTACACAATGGAATACTACACTGTGGTAAAAAAGAAGGAATTCTTACTATTTGCAACAGCATGGATGGAACTGGAGAGCATTATGCTAAGTGAAGTAAGCCAGTCAGAGAAAGATAAATATCACATGATCTCACTCATTTATGGAATATAATGAACAACATAAACTGATGCACAAAAACAGATCCAGAGATAGAGAGGTATCCATCTGACCATCAAACCTCAGAGGGAAGGTAGGGGAGGGTGGGGTTAAGGGGGAGAGATCAACCAAAGGACTTGTATGCATGCATATAAGCCTAACCAATGGACACAGACACCACAGGGGTGAGGACATGAGTGAGGAGGGTGGGGGGGGGGGTAATTGGTGCATAAGGACACATATGTAATACCTTAATAAAGAAAAGAAATAAAATTAAAAAAATCCACTTTTTAAATTAGGAAGATAACATAGTAACATTGAAGAAGCTTTGTAAACTGGAGGCAAATTTCCCATAATCACAACTTCAAAAAATAATTTTCAGCATTTTGTTCTCTTTGTGCATATTTTGCCATTCAAAAACTTGTTCTGTATTTTATCTTTTCACTTAACATGACATAACTTTTTAATGTTATTTTATAACTTCAAAACTATTATTTTAAATTACTGCATATTATTCTACTAGATTTCACACTTTAACCATTTTCCAATCTTTAGATTGTTCACATTATAAAAATGATTATGTAGATACATATCATACATATTTACTTATATAATCCTTATTGATAGATCTGTTTCAATATATTTTTGTTTATTCTTCTGAGTAGATCTCAAAAGTTGGGTCATTTATTGGTTCAGTAGTATGGGACATTTTTGTAACTTTGGAGATTTTAAATTCATCTATGTTTTGTTTAGATGTCCCTGGTAGATTTGGGAAAGAAGCTTTTAGAAGCGGCACGAGCAGGTCAAGATGATGAAGTTCGTATTTTGATGGCAAATGGAGCTCCTTTTACTACAGACTGGGTAAAGAATGATTCTAATGTGGTATTTTTTCTTCTCATTTTAGAGGTTTTTTTTTCAGATAAAAATTTAGTATTGTGTTTATAAGTGGTAAAAATTTTATTTTGCAAATTTGTTTGCAACTTTAGAATTATAGCTGTCTTTTGAAGGGAATGGTTTGTATCACAAGAGGGTTTTTTTTTTTTAGACCAGTGGTCGGCAAACTCATTAGTCAACAGAGCCAAATATCAACAGTATAACTATTGAAATTTCTTTTGAGAGCCAAATTTTTAAAACTTAAACTTCTTCTAATGCCACTTCTTCAAAAGACTCGCCCAGGCCGTGGTATTTTGTGGAAGAGCCACACTCAAGGGGCCAAAGAGCTGCATGTGGCTTGCGAGCCGCAGTTTGCCGACCACGGTTTTAGACTATGGAGTTTAATAAGATAGGATGAATATAAAATGTAACTAGTTGTGATTTAATTTAAAGGTCTTATAAATAGCACAGGTACAATTTCTGATTCAGAAAATAACAGGTAAAGATTGGGGTTAATGTTATAATGGCTTCTAAAAAGGAAAAAAAAAGTTTGCATTTTAATTGATAATTTGTAAAACTATTGCAAACATGACCAAAGAGGAAGACTAGAATGGGAAGTTCTTAGTAACTGAAGGCAACTGTGAGGAAGACAAAAACCATAATTCTATTTAATTCTGGGGTTAAATCAAAAGGGTTGCTTTTGGGAATTCCGAGGGCTAGGAATCTAGATTAACCTTTCCACTGGTAACAACTAAAAATTCCAGATTTTTAATTTTGTTGGTTTTGGCTGACTTGTCCTGTGTTCTTTTTTATTATTTATTAAAAACAAAACAAAACAAAACAAAACAAATTTTAACATGGAAAATTTCAAACATTATCAACCCCTTCATAGCCTTTACTCAACTTCAAAAATTATCAAATCATGATGAATTTTGTTTTCTCTATAACCCCATCTACTTTTTTTTATGTATTATTTTAAAGCAAATTCTAGGAATCATCTCACCCATACATATTTTAACATGTCTTTAAAGATAAAGATATTTTGATTAAATATTTCAAAAAATCTTAAGTGCACTCATGAGTTAGAGAGAAAATAGAGATTATCAACCTGAAAAACCAAGTGAAAGGCAGAACCCAGATAAATTTTACCCAAGAACATTTGCTGAACTAAGTAAATTTGCCTATTGGTTTTCCCACCTCATTGGCATGGATTACTGAAGGCAAAGACCTGAGACTGCTCACAGAGAGAAGTCTCCTAGGAAAGTCTCTCCCCATAACTCTGGAACCCCAAAGAGATGCACCTTCAGTACAAGGATAAATCAGAAGTACTCCCTTCCTCCTCCTACCTGCTTCTGCCCCTGGCCCTGTTATTAGGGTACTGCAAAGTAAAGGAACTGACTTGAACCAATACATCAAATGGAGAGAGGAAAAGATTTGGAGTCACAAGCCATTACTTGCACACATTTGTGTCCTGTACATTCTATAAAACCATAAATTGAAAAATGAATGTAAAGTGATCTTTGGACTAGATCCTAGGTTCCTGGGAGAAACAAATGAATATCCTTTCTGGAGGAACCTACCTTCATTCTAGGCTTTATATCCACAAATGAAATTCCAGGAAAAATGAACAGTCAAAAATAACAGATAAAAAACAAAACAAAACAAAAAATAACAGACAAGGAAAAGATATTTTGAACAATAGCCTACTGAAACAACTGACAACAGAAGACTTATAAGAACTTTAGATAATATTTTAATATAAGCAGATTGAGAATAGCTGAAAGAAAATTACTAAACTGAAATATATGAAAAAAATCATCTAGAATGCAATGCAGAAATTGATACAAAATGTAAAAGCTGTCAGGAGTCATGAAGGCTAGTGTGAGAAAGACTAAGATATATGTAGTCATAAACCCACTAGGAGAGTGAGAATAGGGATGAAGTAATATTAAGACACGATGTCAGATTTTTCCAGGACTGATGAAAGATGGCAGCTCACAGATTGAAGTGGCTCATCAAATCTCCAGCAGGATCAATAAAAAAAATCTCTAAGAATAGACACATCATAGTGATACCACAGTATATCAAGACAAAAAGATCTTAAGAAGGATTAGTGTCCATAAAACATGGAATTCCCAGGGCAGTAGTAAAAAGACAAGACAAAGAAGTATGGGCAGATGATTTAATATGCTACTTTACTAAAGATAAAGTTCAAATGACCAATAAACATGAAGAGATGCTCAGCTACATTACTAATTAGGTAAATGCAAAGTAAAATCATGAAATATCGATTGTATATCCACCAGATTAGCCAGAAAAAAAATGTCTAGCAGTACCAAGCAGTGATAAAGAGATGTGTGGAGCACAGTTTGGCAGTACCTAGTAAATTCGAACATGTGCATACTTGTGATGTTGAACTTCTGAAAACATTCCCAAGAGAAACTCTTGTTCATGTACTTGAGACATGTATAAGACTATTTTTAGCAGCAGCATAATTAATAGTAACAAAAACTGGAAACCCAAATGTTCATCAGTAGATTAGTTAAATTAATTAAATTAATTAGTTAAATTAATTAGTTAAATTATTCATTCAGTAGACTATTACAGAGCAGAGAAAATTAGTGAACTACACTTAAATTCACCAGCATGGGTGAATCTTATGAACATACTGGTAAGCAAAAGAAGGTAAGTCACAGAGCATTACATGCAGTATGATTCTATTTAAACAAAGTTCAAAATAGGCAAAACCAAGAGTATATTATTTAGAGATATATAAGTGACTTAAAAACAAAAACAAAATAAAGTGGATGTGAGGGCAATCTGGCTGCGACATCTGTCACCCCATTGATGGCCAGGGATTGATTCAGCTGATCTGCCTGGCAAGGCGGGTATCCCCCTCCTCCCTCACTGATCCATGTGCCTCCCTCCTGAAGCTGCATGCTAGGTCTAGGTCGAAGAGGACAAAGAGGACGACCTTCCCTCCAGAGGAGAGGACCGGTATTGGGTCAAAGGTATATGAGTAGTTGCGCTCCCCTGCTAGAACCTCCAAACAAGCTTTCACTCACATTTTAGTACTGCCGTGTATATTGTGAATGTGGTGTTAATGTAGTGCCTTGCCCAGACCACATGAAATTAATATAATGGGCTCTGTTCTGGTTCTGTCCTGACTGACCTTTGACAGCACACCTCAGCTCATATTTTTTCTTAAAAAATGACTATATGAACTCCTTTAAAAATATCACTTAGGTGCTTTAATTTATTTTTTAAGTCCTATAAAACAGTTTAATATAAAAACATACACTATTACATTTATTTGATATGAATTTCATAGATGAAAAGAAGTTTTGTGTGGTTGATATGAGGAAGTTTCCAATATTCTGAAAAATTTCTCAAACCCTAATTATCTCTAATTCCTGATGAAATTAATTTTGTTTAAGTTATTTTATCTGAAATATTGACTTTTCCTCTTCACTGAGGAAATTTTTGAAGGCCTCTATGAAGAAAATGTCATGAGCATAAATTCTTTTTTTGAATTATTATGTAAACAGATAGTATAATTTTGCTATTTGAACAAAATATAAAATAGAAGGTAGTAATAGAAATGTACTAAAAGACAATAAATGTGGATTTTTTTTCTTGTGGTATAGCTGGGAACTTCTCCACTTCACCTGGCAGCACAGTACGGGCATTATTCCACCACAGAAGTACTACTTCGAGCTGGTGTAAGTAGGGATGCCAGAACCAAAGTGGACCGAACACCCTTACATATGGCAGCTTCTGAGGGCCATGCCAGCATTGTAGAGGTTTTGCTTCAGGTATGTGTTCTCTCTTTTTGTACTTTAAAAAGTAAACCCCTAAAGGGCTTATTGTTTTATAAGAGGGAGAAGAAAAGTAGTTTATTGAATATCTATCCCTCTCCCCATGTTATCTCATTTTGTGTATGTAAGGAGATCAAATGTAAATTACCTTAAGGTTTTCCTTTGTGAGGGAATAAAACACTTATTCTAGGTATGTTCTTAGTTAAGTCAAACAATTGATTTCTTAAACCTTGATCTCTGCCATGGTGAGGGACTATAGTTTTGTCTTAACACAGTTAAAATGCTCATGGAAAAGAAATATTAGGCTTGGATAATTAACAAATAAACAAATAATGCAAATGGGGATTTTTCTTTAATCATTTAAATTCCAGAAAGAAAATTCTGAAACAGAATGATAGATTTAGGTATTCTTAATCCTTTTTATTCTGGCCTCTAGATCAGCAATTTTCAACTGACGTGCTACAAGAATTTTTAAAACATGCAATACCTATTTAGTCAGGAGCTCTGACTTCCTTTCTCTTAGATTTCAAATAAAAAAATGACCAATGTTATTGGTCTTGTCTCAAAATAAGGTTGCTCCTGATTGGTTAAATCTTGGTATCTGAAATCCTTATATGTAAGTACTAGAGGCCCGGGGCATGGATTTGTGCACCAGTGGGGTCCCTCAGCCTGGCCTGTGCCCTCTTGCAATCCGGGACCCCTTGGGGGATGTAATAGTGCGCAAAGCGGCAGGCGGCCAGGGAGGAGCCTGAGCCCAGGCTGGGTGCCAAGCTGCCCCCGCTCAATCCAGTCCCACTGCGCCTGCTGCTGCTGCTGCTGCTGCCGCAGCTGCGCTTGCCAGCCCTGAGCCTGGCAGCTGGCGCCCTTTGGTTGCTTAGGCTTTTATATATATAGAGATAGGCACCTAATTTTTTAAAAAGTCACTTTGGAGCAAAAAGGGTAGGTAATTACTATTATTTATTAAATTTTTTTGTAAGTCAAACAAAATTATACCTATTTTATGTCAGATCAGCAAAAAATATATTTTTTGGTGTGTTGTGTAACTTTAGTATTTTATTTATGCTGTGAAATGAAAAAGGTTGAAAATCTCTTCTCTAGATCAGCCTGTCCGAAAGAAATACAATGTAAGCTTCAAATGCAAATCGTATGTAATTATAGATTTTCTATTTTATAAAAGTAAAAAGCAATTTAAATATTATAATTTATTTAACTTAACATATACAAAATATTACTATTTCTACATGAAATCAATATAAACATTATTATATTGCTTATTTTACATCCTTATTTTGCTGTTTAGTCTTTGAATCCAGTGTATATTTACACATACAGAACTTCTCTATTCGGACTAGCTATATTTCAAGTGCATAGCCACATATGTCTCGTGGCTACCATAATGGACATTGTACCTCTAGTTGGCTCCCCTTAAATTCTTTATATTGCACTGGTTTTGAAAGCAAAGGATATTTTTGTGTAAATAAGAAACTAGAGTTAAAAATAGGGTTTGGGAGGAATGCTCATAGTTTTCCTTCACTTCTTATTCTGTTCTAGCCCTTCATGCTCACAGCTGGGTGACTGAAAAAATCAGTGCTGCTCTCCTAAGAAATTAGAAGGAAAGCAATTAGGAAAGTCATCATGATAGAAAACCGATTAAGTGACAGATGTGTGGTGATCCTGGAACATATAGATTATTCAACACACAAAAAATGGTTGATCATGTTAGTAGCAAATTCTTTTAAAGTGTAATGTCTAGAATTTTCATTTCAGCAATTTTTAATATTTCATATTTTAGAAATCTCTTATTTTTAATATTTTTGTAGCATGGTGCTGATGTCAATGCAAAGGACATGTTAAAGATGACAGCTCTACATTGGGCCACAGAACACAACCATCAAGATGTGGTGGAGCTTTTAATCAAATATGGTGCTGATGTACACACGCAGAGTAAATTCTGTAAAACTGCATTTGATATTTCAGTAGACAATGGGAATGAAGATTTAGCAGAGATATTACAGGTAACTTTTTCTTTTAATTTAAGAAAATAAACAAAAGATCTCTGTTTTATGGATGATTTGAACTATTCAGTTTGTAGCTTTTCATTTTGGACTTAGTTATTTTGGACAGGCCTTTTCCTCTTTTGCTTTTTGTTCATTACTCTTCATTTTCCTGATTGTAAGACTGTAGTCTTTGCATGCAACATAAGATTAGATAAGATGTTACTTTCTGTGTTAAATTCCTAAATTCTCCTACACATTTTATTCTGTTAATTCTTTTTGTTGCATACCATATGGTTTTGGCTACCATATGGTGTTTCAAAGTCTGTTATATTTCACTAAAAAAAAATTTTGTTTGCAGCCATAATAATGTCCCCTGAGTGAGTGATACAGTTTTTATCATTCTGAGTGGTTTCTTTTATTTCTCACCATCCTCAGAAAAATCTATGAGCATGGTTATTTTTGGCTTTTGGTCAAGTTTTTCTAATAACCAACATTTCTATTCTTCAGCTAGACAATATTGATGTAAATTACCTTCTTACTGCCTCTTCTTGCATGTCTTCTTGTTATCCTTCCCAGTAAAACTCTTTAAGACCATCTGACTATTAGACTTCAGCTAGTTACTTAAAGGATATGTTCAGAAAAATGAACTTTGCCAGGCCTCTTCCAACTCTTTTACTCCTAGGAGTGCAGTTTGGGGGTTAGGTTGAAGATGTAGAACAATTGGAAAGGACATGCTTTATATATATAGTGTTATAGATTGCTGAATATAGTGGAGGAAATAATTTGATTTAAATAATTTAATTTCTGAAGCCACAGGGCAGCATATCTTTCAGCTGTGTTCTATAAAAGCCTTTCAGATATCCATTTCTCCTGTCATTGGATTTTGCTGCTTTAGCTAATGGGAACTTAGAATATAAATTCATACTTTTGGTTTACCTCTATATTCTTAGTAGACCATAAAAAAGATACCCATTTATATTATATGATTCTTCTTAAATTACAGAATGTTCCTTTATACTTCTGTTTGTACTACGTTGAGAGCCTGTGCTATATGTTCTGGTTATAATTCTGAAAATATTGTGGTGATTTGTCCCCCAGATTGCTATGCAGAATCAAATCAACACAAACCCAGAGAGTCCCGACACTGTGACGATACATGCTGCAACACCACAGTTTATCATTGGACCTGGAGGGGTGGTGAACCTAACAGGTCTGGTATCTTCAGAAAATTCATCCAAGGCAACAGGTATTGAGATGCATATAGGATAGCTATTGGGATTTTAAGCCTTAGTAGGTATCCATCCTTTTAAGAAAGGACAGTTGGAGAACGAGGGTAAGAAAAACCTTGGTTTTCTTTGGTATAATTGAAAAAACACCCAAATTTTTATGAGAAAATAATTTAAAGAAAGGTGATATTGCAAAACATACTGCAGTATTATCTTTCAAAACTAATGCTATCCAAGCTTGTTTTTCACAAAACTAATATTATTCAGGCTTCATTTAAGAGTTGAATAAAGTAAAACAGAATATCAGATTAAAGCTCCTTAAAAATTCAAATCTATTTTCTCTTTTCTCACAGATGAAACAGGTGTGTCTGCTGTTCAGTTTGGAAACTCCTCTACATCAGTATTAGCTACATTAGCTGCCTTAGCTGAAGCATCTGCTCCCTTGTCCAACTCTTCAGAAACTCCAGGTTAGAAAAACAAGTCACATGTGTACATTAAAAGTTGGAGATTCAAATATTCACAAAGGCCAAGAATCCTAATATATAAAACCCAGGGTCCATAACATCCAAAACGACCGAAGGCTCGACTGGCCGGAAGTCAGTGCTGGGCTGCTGTGGTGACCCAGCACTGACTGCCAAGGGGGCTGCAGATCAGGCCTGAAGAGAGGTCTGGAGAGAGAAGCAGGGTCTGATCTGTAGCCTCCATGGAAGCTGTTGATCAGCCCTTGCCTCTCTCTTTCTCTTGGGGCCTGGCCAGCAGCCGCACTTCTCTCTTGGGCCTCCCCTGGGGCTGCTGATCAGCTCCGCCTCTCTGATCAGGCCCGTTGATAGGCCTGGAGACGCTGACTGGCATAGAAACTGACCAATCAGAACCAAATCAGGGTGAAGTGTGAGGAGCCAATGGCTGCCTAGGAGGTGGAGCTTTTGATGCTGACTGGCATAGAAACTGACCAATCAGAACCAAATCAGGGTGAAGTGCGAGGAGCCAATGGCTGCCTAGGAAGTGGAGCTTTTGATGCTGACTGGCATAGAAACTGACCAATCATAACCTAATCTGGGTGAAGTGCGAGGAGCTAAGGGCTGCCTAAGAGGCGGAGCTTTTGACACTGACTGGCATAGAAACCAACCAGTCAGAACCTAATCTGGGTGAACTGCGAAGACAGAACCTAAGGTGGGGCTGTGGAGGGGTTTTAAGGGCAACAGCTGTTTGGTGTAAGGTGTAAGAAAGCAGTTCAATTTTTTTAATGACCAGTTTGGCAGTATAGTGTATATGGCTGGCTATCCGTCCAGATATAGGGATTATGTATTTTTGTCTGCCAAGAGCATCTCCTCTTGATGAAAAAGGCTCCCCCCCCCCCCCCCATTTAAGCAATCCTATCCTATATAATCTATCTATACTACTAAAAGGGTAATATGCTAATTAGACCGGGTCAACCGGCCATCTTCCGGATGACTGACTTCCTTCCGGACAAAGCCATGGTGGTGGGAGTTGAGGCAGAGGCTGTTAGGGGCGATCAGGCCGGCAGGGGAGGGCAGTTGGGGGCGAGATCAGGCCAGAAGGGGAGGGCAGTTGGGGGTGAGATCAGGCCAGAAGGGGAGGGCTGTTGGGGGCGAGATCAGGCCGGCAGGGGAGGGCAGTTGGGGGCAACCAGGCTGACAGGAGAGGGCAGTTGGGGGCGAGATCAAGCCGGCAGGGGAGGGCAGTTGGGGGCGAGATCAGGCCGGCAAGGGAGGGCAGTTAGGGGCGATCAGGCAGTCAGGCAGAGAGGTTAGGGGCGATCAGACAGGCAGGCAGAAGGGTTAGGGGCAATCAGGCAGGCAGGCAGAGGCAGTTAGGGGCAATCAGGCAGGCAGGCAGAGGCAGTTAGGGGCGATCAGACAGGCAGGCAGGTGAGTGGTTAGGAGCCAGCGGTCCCAGATTGCGAGAGGGATGTCCGACTGCCAGTTTAGGCCCGATCCCAATCGATTGGAGAGTGTGCAGGCTGGGCTGAGGGGAACCTCCTTCCTCTCCCCCATGCATGAATTTCGTGCACCGGCCACTAGTCCTATATAATAAAAGCCTAATATGCAAATAGACAGAACGGCAGAATGACTGGTGGAATGACTGGTCGCTTTGATGCACACTGACCACCAGGGGGCAGACGCTCAATTCAGGAGCTGCCCCCAACCCTCAGGCCCCAGGCCAGCCAAGGTGCTAGAAGGTGCTAGTAGGGAGTAGGGAAACCACAAGATGTAGTGTAGTTACCCCTTGGCTAATAATAGCAATGTGCATTGCTATCCTGAGGTTTTGAAGATGTATAAGGAGACAGCAATTACTGGAACCCAGAGACAGAGGGCTTTTTCATCTTTGTTTCATATGATGTGGTAAGGGCCATAGGACAGTAGCAGGGGGCCCCCCTGATCACCCTGCCAGTCACCCCACAGATCAGCCCTGATTGCCGGCCAGGGCTAGGGATCCTACCCATGCACGAATTTTGTGTATCAGGCCGCTAGTGTCATATAAAAGGCTAAAGTGGGCAGGGTTGAGATAATGGACTTCTAAAGAGAGTGGGGCAGGGCAGGGAGGCCTCAGCTTCTCAGCTACAGCTATTTCTAGTCTTATGCTCAGTGTTGCCAGATACTAAAAATCAAGTGAATAAAAAATCTGATGAACAAAATAAACTGGTGAATATAATAGAATCAGGGGCATAGAAAGGGAGTGGACTGACAATTCTCGGGGGGAAAAGGGTGTGGGGGGTGCGGGAAGAGACTGGACAAAAATCATACACCTATGGATGAGGACAGTGGGGGGGGGGTAAGGGCAGAGGGTGGGGTGGGAACCAGGTGGAGGGGAGCTATGGGGGGGAAAAAGGAACAATTGTAATAATCTGAACAATAAAGATTTGTTAAAAAATAAAACATAATAAATAAATAAATAAATAAATAAATAAATAAATAAATAAAATAAAATCCAGATTTTCAGCTCCCCATGAAAGAGCAGGATCTGGCAACATTGAAGTGTTCTCATAGTGTACTTTCCTGTGCATAAAACTAAAGAGATTAACTTGTGACTGCTGATTTATCTTTGGCCAGCCCATTTTTTAAGATACCTGAGTATGTATTCTATGCTAAGTTCTTAGGGTTTCTTGGGAGCCCATTGTCTTCTTATGTAATTGGTTTCCTTATTTTTTCTTAAATTCCTTACCATAGCACATCTTAAAAAGAAAGCTTTTAGATGAAAGGCAAGAACTCTTATTATTTTAATGACAGTCATTGCAGATAGTGCAAAGATGAAAGTTCTGGAGTTGTGCCTTGATAGTGTGTGATCTCAGAAATTTCTTACAGATGATGATGCTTGGAAATAGTCACTACTTATAGTTAGCATTCAACCTGAGTGAACATTTCTTTTTCATATGGATATTTTCTTAAAAAATCAAAGCAATAATCTATGTGTTTGAAAACCTGAGTAGTTGTTCTATTGAATATATTACTATTTTATGTCCTACATTTCATTTTATAATTATCTTCCTGAAATTTTCTTAAGTGCTTGGTGATAAAGCCTAATTATAGTTTAAGACAAACAAAAAAAAAATGAGAGAACTCAAAAACACAAAGGCTCTTTGCATTTTGAGTATTATCTTCTGCAGTTTGTATTGTAACCCTTGATTATAAAATAAAGCACTAACAGAGTTGCAGCCTGGCCTGCTGCCATGTGTGTATCCTTGGAAAGTAGGGTCCCAGTACTCCCCTGCCTTTAAAAAAGAAAAGGAGTATATAGTACATATGTAGGGCCTCTGTCTTCAGTAAATCCTGTGGTCATTGATATCCATGATGTTATCCTGGGAATTGGTAGCAACTTAGCATGTTTTTGAACAACTGTGTATCTGAATAGTAGCACTTGAGGAGAGAATGCTTTTTTTTTTTAAAAATTATACTTTTGGTAAAAAGTTGCCTCAGATAACTAATTAAAAACCCCATATAATTTAGAAATAGTTCTTATGTCACTTCTTTTTTTCAGAAATAGTTATATTAAACATTTTTTATGTTGACAGTTTTCAAACCCATAGAAAAATTGGAGGATGAACTTTATACCTTTCACCTATATTCACACCTATTAACATCTTGCCACATCTGCATGTTCATCCCCACCACCAAAGTTTAAGAATTTGACCCAAATTATTTTATTTTGCCAAATTATCTGAAAGTAGGCTGCAGACCTCATGACACTTCATTCTTTATTACTTCAGCATGTATTTCTCAAGAATAAGGGCAGCCTTTTACTACTCACATTATATTTCCTAAAAGCATCAGTGTTAATTTAGTGACATTACTGACATATGGTCCATAGTTCAAGTTTCTTCAGTTAACCCCAAGATGTCCTTTAAACTCTGTTTTTCATTCAGGGTCCAATTAAAGTTCACACATTGTATTTGGTTATTGTTCCTCTTTAGTCTCCCCCAATCTAGGATTATTCTACTGTCTTTGTTGTTCTTTATGACATTGAAATCTTTGTAGTCTAAGCCAGTTGTCTGCAGGATCACCCACATTCTGGATTCATTTAGTTCTTAATAATTAGATTCAAGCCAAACATTTCCAGGAAGAACACAGTGATATTTTGTAATCTCACATTGCATCACATCAGGAGGCACATAATGTCAGGCTGTCCTGATAATGACCGCCTGGTGAGAGTGGTAACCACTAGATCTTTATAGTTCCCTCTTTCTAACGAATGCTAATCTTTGGTGTGATACCTTAGGAACATTTAAATATCTTGTTTCCTCAAAACATTTTACCAATGGTTTTAGCATCCTTTAGGATGTGCAATGATATATATATATATTTTTTGGTTACATTGATAATTTTTCTTATGTTATTAAGTAAGTGTTATATATTAACATATTGTTATAGTAGATCATAGTATATTACTATAACATAATATATTATGCTTAATATATTACGTATTAGTTAAATATAATATATTCATATGCTACCAGACCTGCATGCCACTTATTATCAAGGCAACCCCTGTTCACATAATCCAAAAAGGGAATACTGTTTAGTCTGGCTACTTGGAAAATACAAATTTTCATGTTTCATTGGATATTGAAATGTTTATCAACTCCTATATAAATGTAAATGGAGTATAACCACATATAAAATCATCTTTTGGCCAAAACCGGTTTGGCTCAGTGGATAGAGTGTCGGCCTGCGGACTAAAAGGTCTCAGGTTCGATTCCGGTCAAGGGCATGTAACTTGGTTGCGGGCACATCCCCTGTAGGGGGTGTGCAGGAGGCAGCTGATCGATGTTTCTAACTCTCTATCCCTCTCCCTTCCTCTCTGTAAAAAATCAATAAAATATATTTTTAAAAAAATCATCTTTTGGATTATGGAATTTTATTAAGCAGGTGTACCCTTTGTTATATCTGTGACTTTAGGAGACCTTACAAATTTTGTACCTCATATAACTAAATGAAGAGGAATTGTTTATTTAAACACACACATGCATGAATAGTTGGAACTCACTTATTGTAAATTGTGGGACTTGTAGTCATAATGTTTTCATAGATATGAATAGCACTTAATGTTTACATAGATATGTATAGACTAAAGTTTAAAACCATGTACAAACTTTTCTGTGTAAGGAAGAAGCAGGGAAGGCAAAGGTACTAAAGCAAAAAGAAACTTCTGTTTTTATTTTTATATATGTTCACTGATTTTCACATTTATATTTTTTTCCCCCCAGTAGTGGCTACGGAGGAAGTAGTTACTGCAGAATCAGTGGATGGTGCAATTCAGCAAGTAGTTAGTTCAGGGGGTCAGCAAGTCATCACAATAGTAACGGATGGAATCCAGCTTGGAAATTTGCACTCCATTCCAACCAGTGGAATAGGCCAGCCCATCATTGTGACCATGCCAGATGGACAGCAAGGTGAGTAGTAGGCATTTCCATAAAGTTGCTGTTTATTCTCAGTTTGCCTTAAGTTATGTTTTTGTAACCCTTTGCAACAGATTTAGTTGCCTCACTTTATTTGCTTAGGCTAATATTAAAGTTAGCTTGCTTTATCAGAGTATATACTAGGTGGAAAGAAGAATTGGCCCCAAAGTATTCTGCTTGAAAATGAGCTTAAATAAATAATTCAAAATCAGCATTGGATGATAATTTCTTAGTCCATTTAATGCAATTCAGATATCATGTGAGCTTTTAAAAATACCATGTAAGAAAACGCTACCTAAAAAAAAGTTGGACTTAAGATTGTAATAGCTATGTGGTAGCAACTTTTAGCAGCTTTGTTGACAGTTTTTTCATTTTTTCCCCTCTCGGAAACCACAGAGAGCAATAAGATGGATGAAGTAGAAGCCCCAACTATGTTTTCAGTGAATTTAAAAGGTTGAGAAAACCACAGAATTCCACATTTTAAGTGCTGCCAAAGACATCTAAGAACATTACAGTCAGGGCAAGAGAACTCTCATGAAAACCTACAATGGTGCATCAAGAAAAGAAAAGGGTTGAGTTCAGAAATCAGCAATAAGTACACACTCCCAGCAAGACAGGGCCCACACTGAATAGGAAGTGCAGTGCATCCAGCAGGACTAAGATAGATGGAATCGGACGGAATAGTGGAGGAAGCAGAAAGAGAAGGGGCAGCAAGTTCCTAGCTTAGAAAGCATCACCCTGCACCCAGCCTCCGAAAAAAAAGTATGTGCACACACATACTTTTAGAAAATGAGTAGGATGGCAGAGACCACGCCTCTTCATGGCCAGTGAAGGAATTACGGAAGGGAAAGGCTGGAGGTAGAAGTTCTTCTAAACTGCGTTTGGTTTAGCAGTAGAGGAGGTATGACACTTAGGAAGGAGTTTGTCACTGTAGCAGGACAGGAGGAGACCTTGACCTGTGAAGCCTGAGAGGCCTTTCTCCTGTTCTGCAGAAATCACCTGCTGATAGCTGGTCTAAGAGCTCATCAGGCCCAGGTGCTCTCGCAAAGCCTTAACGAACTAATCCAATTATACAGAAAAGAAGAAAGCTTTCAAAGTATCTGTATTAAGCAGATACAGCTTTGTTTCCCAAACCTAACATTTATACAGACAAGTCTCACTGATGAACAAATGGAAAGAAACTCATAGTTTCAAATCGGAAGACTCACTATCAAGAAGCTCTCAATTTTTTCCTGACTTGATTTGTAAGTGTAGAGTGATATATTTTTAAAAATTTTTATTATTTTATTTTTTAAAATAAGTCTTTATTGTTTAGATTATTGTTCCTCTTTTTTCTCCTCATAACTCCCCTCCACCCGGTTCCCACCCCACCCCACGCCCTTACCCCCCCCCCCCATTGTCCTCGTCCATAGGTGTTCGATTTTTGTCCAGTCTCTTCCCGCAACCCCCCCCACACACCCCCTTCCCCCCGAGAATTGTCAGTTTACTCCCTTTCTATGCCCCTGATTCTATTATATTCACCAGTTTATTCTGTTCATCATATTTTTTATTCACTCGATTTTTAGATTTGTTCATAATTTTTATCTTTATCTTTTTTTTCTTCTTCCTCTTCTTAAAGAATACCCTTCAGCATTTCATATAATACTGGTTTGGCAGTGATGAACTCCTTTAGCTTGTTCTTATCTGTGAAGCTCTTTATCTGACATTCAATTCTAAATGATAGCTTTGCTGGGTTGAGTAATCTTGGTTGTAAGTTCTTGCTATTCATCACTTGGAATATTTCTGGCCACTCCCGTCTGGCCTGCATAGTTTCTGTTGAGAAATCAGCTGACAGTCATGTGGGTACTCCCTTGTAGGTAGCTGTTTTTCTCTTGCTGCTTTTAATATTCTCTCTTTGTCTTTTGCACTTGGCATTTTAATTATGATGTGTCTTGGTGTGGTCCTCTTTGGAGTCCTCTTCTTTGGGGTTCTCTGTGCTTCCTGGACTTATAAGTCTATTTCTTTCACCAGGTAGGGGAAGTTTTCTGTCATTATTTCTTCAAATAGGTTTTCAGTATCTTGCTCTCTTCTTCTGGCACCCCCATAATTTGGATATTGGTACGCTTGAAGTTGTCCCAGAGGTTCCTTACACTATCTTCATATTTTTGGATTCTTTTTTCTTTTCTGGTTGGGTGTTTTTGCTTCTTCGTATTTCAAATCTTTGACTTGATTCTTAGGATTCTCTCGTCTGTTGTTGGATCTCTGTATATTATTCTTTATTTGAGTCAGTGTATGTTTAATTTCTAAATGGTCCTTTTTCATATCCTCGAGGTTCTCACTAAATTTCTCGGAGGTTTCTAGAAGATTCTTGAGTAACCTTATAACCGTGGTTTTGAACTCGGTATCCAGTAGTTTGCTTTCCTCCATTTCTCTCATTTGTGACATGTTTCTTTGTCTCCGCATTTTGGCTGCTTCCCTGAGTTGACAGAGTGGCTTTGTGTGCTAGGTGTCCTATAAGGCCCAGTGGCTCAGCCTCCCCAGTCACTTGAGGTGGACGCTTTTGGTGCACCCCTTTGTGGGCTGTGTGCACAATCTTGTTGTAGTTAAGCCTTGCTGTTGGTATCACTGGGTGGAATTGACCTCCAGACCAATTGGCTGTGAGGACCAGTTGTGTCTACAATGGGAGAACTGCTGTGCTGGAAACACCCTTATGGGGCAGGACTTGCTTCAGTGGGGCTTTGGTGCTCAAGAGTCTGCCCCCTGAATGTGTCTCTTATGGATCTGAAAAATTGTAATCTGGTGTGGTCTCACTTTCACCACTGGGTGCACTGGCTCTTGGATCTCCAAGGAGGTGCAAAGTCAACCACTACCTGAAGCCACCCAGATCTTCAGATTCCTCCTCTTAGTTTGGGGTTTGGAGGTGCCCAGATGAGGCACAGCTGTGAAGCAATGCAGGCTGCTGACGAGCCTTAGGCCTTCTTTTGGAAGCTCTGGGGTTCTTTGATCCAGCTGCAGTTTGTTAAGTTAGGTTGCAAAAGGCCAGTCCATTCATATGCAAATGCCTCTGCGCACAGCTTGGGTGGGGTTGTAAATTGGGTGGGGCGTAGTCTCAGGGAATTACAGGGTGGTGCAAACAGCAATGGTTGCCCATTGGCCCTGCCCCGGATAGGTCCCTGGGTCTCTGTGTCCTGCAGCCCCGTGCAGGAACAATGAACGCTGCGACCACCTCTGAGAGAAAGCCGCCCTCGCGTTCCTGTCCCGATGCCAGACAGTCCAGTTTCTCCCCGTATGAGTCTGGGTCCCCAGAGTCTCACCCAGAACTGGAGTTCAGAGCAGTCGGGAGTTTGTATCTCCCTCCCGATTGAAAGAGACCACAGCGTACTCAGTTGCCAGCCCGTTTCCGCGTGCACCTCCATACCTTCCCTCTTCTGCACCTCTGCACCTCCTGCCAGTCTAGATGCGCTTTTCTCTTTCCTTCTTGTTGTAGAACTTCCACTCAGCCAGCCTTCCCGTGGTTCTGAATGATATCCGTTTTTTCTTTTAGTTGTAATTTTGATGTGGTGTGCGAGACAGCAAGTTCAGGTGTTTACCTATGCCGCCATCTTGGTTCCTCCCCTGTAGTGTGATATTTTAAAAAGACTCTATTAATTTGCTGTTATAACAAAATGCTATAGACTGGGTGACTTGAACAATAGCTTTTTATCTTCTCACGGTGCTGGAAGTGTGAAATCCTAGGTAAAGGTGTTGGCAGTTTTAGTTTCTTCTGAGACCTCTGTGGCTTGCCGGTGGCTGCCTTCTTGCTGTGTCCCCACATGGTTGTCCCTCATATGTGTGTATTGTCTGTGTCCTGGTTATCTTTTCGTATAAGGTCACCAGTCATATTGGATTAGGACCCTCCCAAATGACCCTATTTTTGACCTTTTTCACCTCTTTAAAGTCCCTATCTCCAAATACAGTCACATTCTGCAGTGCTGGGGGTAAGGACTTAAACATTTGAACTTTGAGGGGACACAATTCAGCCCATAACAAAAAACCAAGAGGTCTCTTTCTGCAAGTAGCCAAACAGATTCTAAGTTTATAGTGATAGGGGAGGAGGGAAGAAGAAAAAGAAAGAAAACTATGGAAAAGAAGAACAATAAGAGGAACCTACTGAATCCTACCTAATAAAATGGTAATATGTAAATTACCATCACTCCGCTACGCCCACGATTGGGCCAAAGGGAGGCGCAGGGGGCGGGACTTGGGGTGGCCAGGATAGCCGATTGGGCCGGCAGGACGCTGAGCTCGTGTCGCCAGTGGCGGCGGGAGCTCGGCGTCTGCGCCATGGCTGTGCTGCGGCACAGAAGGGGCCTCTGGGGCAGCGAGCTCACGTCTGCTGCGGACCATCAAAAGCATGGGAGCTGGGTGCCTGTCTGCTCCGGCACCAGGCCTTTCGGAGGCTTCTGAAAGGCCTGGTGCACCAGTGGACAGGCACCCAGCTCCACTGTGATCAAAAGCGAAAGCGTGTAGGGGACCCTTCACGTGCATGATTCAATCATGCACTGAGCCTCTAGTATTAAAATAAACTTTTAAAGATTCCATAATTTTAAAATGTGTAACTGATGTATGAACAAATATACTATGCAGACAGTTCAATGAAACAAATACTGTACAAGGTTCTCAAATTCTTGAGTTAATTTGTAAGTGTAACAATATAAGTTAAAAGAAATAAAACTTTCTCATTTCTAATGTTTTAAATTACGTTACACTAAATATTAGTTTTACTTTTTTCATTTGTGTTTACATTTATAAATGACGGGTTTTAATGTTTTGACAAAAAACACACACACACAAAACATTAAAGGCTATGGAACAATTGTAATTTTCCCCATTGTTTTGCAGGGTTTCAGTATGCACATCCATTTCTATAGTCCTGAATAAAGCAAGGACAGTCTCTCTCTCTGTATAATTTACATTTATATAAAGAGATACTAAAAGTTGGGACAAAGTCCAACAACCTAGTAGAGAAACAAGCAAAGTGTATAAACAGACAACGTTCATAATGGCTTATCCACACATTATTATGCAACTAAATAAAAGAAAGCTCATGTGCAGACTAGGGGTCCGGTGCACGGATGCATGCACTGGTGGGGTCCCTCAGCCTGGCGTGCCCCCTCACGCAATCTGGGACCCCTCAGGGGATGTCAGATCGCCGGTTTCCCCCGAGGGATGTAGTAGTGCGTGAAACGGCAGGCAGCTGGCCATGGTGCTGCTCCCGCTCATCCTTGCCCTGCTGCACCTGTCGCTGCCGCAGCAGCGGGAGAGGCTCGCACCCCTGCAGCTGCACTTGCCAGCTGTGAGCCCGGCAGTCAGCTGATTGGTGCTCCCACTGTGGGAGCGCACTGACCACCAGGGGGCAGCTCCTGCATTGAGCGTCTGTCCCGTGGTGGTCAGTGCACATCATAGCTACCGGCCAGTTGTCCAGTCGTCCGGTTGACCGGTCACTTTGGCTTTTATATATACAGATGAAAGACACCTTATATATGTGCAGTGAAAAAAGCAACTGCAGATGATGTATCTGTTGTATGAAAATTTGAATGTATGTTTTATTTGATACCTTTTGTGTAACAAAAAGGAATGTATGTTCATGTTTGTTTTTACATAAATTAACAAGAATAGTACATGAGAAACCAATAAATGATTATCTATTTTAGGAGTGGAATGAGAGCTCTCAAAATATGCTTGTCAAATATTGTTTTGAGTTTGAGCCATGTGAATGAACATATTATATATAAAATAAATTTCTTTAATCCTTACCCAAGGATATTTTTCCCATTAATTTTTAGAGAGAGTGGAAGAGAGAGGGAAAGACAGAGAGAAATATTGATGAGAGAAATACATTGATTGGTTGCCTCCTGCACGCTTCCTGACCAAGGCCTGGCTGGGGAGGAGCCTGCAACTGAAGTATGTGCCCTTGACTAGAATCGAACCTGCAACCCTTTGGTTTGTAGGCCGACACTCTATCCACTGAGCCAAACTGGTTAACGCTTATATATAAAATTTTATAAAAATAAGTAGGTGCTTAAACAAGGAGAAATTTGCAGTAAAAAAGCAAGAAGATGAAGACAAATATGGACATCCTCAAAAGCAAATCAGTGTTTTGAAATTGTTTTAGAATATAATTTATTTTAGATGAGTTGCATCAACAATGTTGTCTAGTTTTATTTCAACTAAATCTATCTGAAAATTAAATAACATTTACATTTTTTCATTTTAGTATTAACAGTACCAGCAACGGACATTGCTGAAGAAACTGTTATAAGTGAAGAACCACCAGCTAAGAGACAATGTATCGAAATAATTGAAAACCGGGTGGAATCTGCAGAAATAGAAGTAAGGAGTCTTTTACCCGGTGTGTTTTGCTGCAGTCATCCGAAATAAATTCAATTTGCTTTTTTTTTTTTTGTCTTTTATATTTATTACTGATAGTATTATTTTGTTTAATTTTTGCTTTATACATATAGCAAGCCCTCAATAAATAAATATTGAATGAATGAATGAATGAGTGAAGAATTTGTTTGTAATGAAGTGTGTCATCCTGGTAACATTGGAATGTCTTTGGTTCTTGCACGCCATCCTTCATTTTCCGTTAAATTTACATACATCATTCTCATAAGTCACTAAAGAAAATATCACTGTATATTGACTAAAACTGTTTTTTCTTTCAAAAGCGAAGTGCGAATGCCTATTTAGGCTGGAAGGCTCCTCTTAAAGAAGGTTGATACTTGTCAACTGGGTTTATTATAAAGCTGTAGTTAACTGCTTATTTTACTTAATAAGTCCTTTAGGAAAATTAAATTTAGACTAGCTCTTGACAGGATTCAACTTTTTTTACCCTCTCCCAAACTAGATTATAAATGTAAACCATTGTGTAAGTATAACTCAACCTTAGTTACCTTGCAGGTTTTTTTCTCACGTGACTATAGATAAAATTATGTACCCCAACTTGGATATTAGCTTATATCAAATGACAATATATTTATTCAAAAAGTTATTTTGGAGTTTTTATGAGAATTAAAAAAATTACTCATTATACACAAATTCATAATTTCTGATATATGTGAATAGTATATGTTGGTGAATATTTAAGGTTCTTTGTAAGAGAAAAGAGAGGATTGAAAAAAACAGTCACTAGAAGGCAACATAATCCTGATTGAGGACAATTAGAAAATATCCTTTGCCCAAGTTCATTTAAATGTAAGACTGGCATATTGTTGGCCACAATCACAAAGAATTTTTGAGGTGAAAATATTACCTGGTTCATCTTGTAACCAGAATATTTGGTAAAATTATCTCTTTAGTTATTGAGGGTGAACTGTTTTATTTCTTCAAAATTTAAAGTGATATTCAGTACATTGAAGTTCTTACAAACTAGCAATTTATTCTATTGAATGGTATCATATACTTATTATTTAGTAATCTTTTAAATATCTTTTTCTGGTATGTCAGATCTTTTCTGGCACATAAGATAAAAAATATATACAGGTGTCTCCCTAAAATGTACATACTTTGAATTATTATAAAGGCAATATTTATTAAAATACATTTCATTTTCAAAATGTAATAGAAATCAGCTATTGAAGTGTATATACAGTTTTGGGGACACCCTGTGTATGTATGTATGTATGTATGTATGTATGTATGTATATATATGTATGCATATATATATATATATATATTTTAAAGGGTGATTTATTTTTTTATTTAAAGAATAGTTTGTTAATTTTTAGAGAGAGAGGAAGGGAGAGGGAGAGAGAGAAATTTTGATGTGAGAGTGCAACATTGATCGGATACCTCCTGCATACCCCCACCAGGGATTGAGCCCGCAACCCAGGCATGTGCTCTTGACCGGGAATGGAACCGGCAACCTCCTGGTGCACCAGATGATGCCCAACCAACTGAACCACACTGGCCAGGGCAAGGTGAAAAATATTTTGTCATGTACTTTGCTTTAACTATTTAATAAAAATTATTTTTAAAGTTCTTGAAATTAAAAAAAAAAATCTTCACCTGAGGATATGTTTATTGATTTTAGAGAGAGGAAGGGGGGAGGAGATAGAGACAAAGAGAGTGAGAGAGAGAGAAGCATTGATGTGTGAGAGAAACATTGATTAGTTGCCTCCCATATGGGCCCCAATCCCGACTGGGGACCAAACCTGCAACCTAGGTATGCCCTGGCTGGGAATCAAATCCTCAACCTTTAGGTGTACGGGACGACACTCCAACCAACTGAGGCACCTGGCCAGGGCATTACTTGAAATTTTATTAAACACAAACTTATTGAATTCAATCAGTTATATTTTTAAATAATCGAATGTGCATCCTGTAGCTTTATTTATCTAATGTGAGAATTGCTGTTTTCTCAAAGTTCCACCTGATTCCTCTCTTATAGTCTTTCAGAGACCAAGAGGAAATAATGGTAAATAACAGGAAAGTATGAATTGAGACATATAAATTAACTAGAACCATGGAGATACACCTTCAGGGGATAGAGTTTTAATTTGGTATAAAGAAGAGTGTTTGTTTTGTTTTTAGTAAGTAGAGCTTTCTGGTGGTGGAAATTGTGTTCTCCATCCACAGAAATGTTCAAGCCAAGGTTGCATGATGTGTTAGAACTATTATAGAGAGACCTTGAAGCATGCTGTAAGTTTAGATGGTAGAGGTGGGCTGGAGGATAGAATGAGGAGACCTCTAGTGTTTTCATCAGATCAGGTAATCTTTTCCTTATAACACATGAAGTAGTTTTTTGAAGTTATTTTCTTAGATAATCAATAGAATTGTCTTGGGGCAGATTTTATATATATATATATATATATATATATATATATATATATATATATATATATACACACACACACACACACACACACACACACACACACACTCTTAAGTGACAGTTTGGCCATTCTCACAAAAGTCTCTCTAAGGCAGTGGTCTCACCTGGGGCAGTTTTGATGCCGGGGACATTTGGCAATGTCTGGAGACATTTTGGGTTATCACAATTAGGGGCGTAACATTGACATTGGGGTAGAAACCAGGGGGATGCTGCTAAACATCCTACAATGATGCACAGGACAGAGACTGCTGTAAAGGAATTAAACTAACTCGTTATATAGAATCTCACATGTTTGGGTTTCTCTGTGTGTGTGTATCCACAACTACCAGAGTGACTGTCTATAAAGAAAGTGTTAATATATACAGGCTATCTCCCCTCCCCCCCCCAAATATATACATTTTAGCAGCTGATAGCTCAATTTTGAAAATGAAATATATTTTAATAAACACTGCCTTTATAATTATTCAAAATGTGTGTATACATTTTTTGGGGACACCCTATATTTACAATTTCCCAGTTAACATAAGAGAGATTTATCAATAATCTCCAGAAAAATTAGTTCAAATTGTAGAAAATTTATTGTAAATGTGGCTTTCAACATCTGCATTATAGCAATATAGGAAATAAAATGGATTTATTTTTTCAGAGGGAGGTATGAATAAAACCAACTTGCAATAATGTATATCATTTTATCACCCCTTGATATTACTGTACAGTATATTTTTGGAAGAAGTGTGCTGTTTTTGCATTTCTTCCATAAATAAACACTAGCCTAATCTGAATTGAAGTTCAAACTGTTCTTTGTACATGTGGGAGAGAGGAGATGTAATTAGTACATTAGGAGTAACAGATTTTTTCTTATTATATCTTTACCTCTTTTTTTGCTGTCGAGATTAAAGATGAATATGTTTATTAGCAAGTTTTGTTTATTTCTAATGAATAATTTATATCTTTTAACCAGTGATAAATTGGGATCCTAAGTGTTCTTTAAATTGGGATCCTTAGTGTTCTTTAAAAAATTAATTTCTATAAACTTTACAAAATGTTTCATTTGATACAGTTTTTAAAATTTGCTTTCCTTTTATTAATGATGAACCTTTTGATCTTCCAAAGTTTAAAATTTTTTATAGTCATATCCCTTTTATTTGTTAAAATATATCTTTATTGATTTCAGAGAGAAAGGGAGAGGGAGAGAAAGAACCGTCAGTGATGAGAGAGAATCATTGATTAGCTGCCTCCTGCACACCCCCCACTGGGGATCGAGCTCGAAACCCTGGGCATGTACCCTTGACCGGGAATCTAACTGTGCCCTCCTGGTTCATAGGTCGACGCTCAATCACTGAGCCACTGTGGCTGGGCAGTTATATTCCTTTTTATTAATTTTTTTTTTAGCGCTGGAGTAGTTTTTTTGTAAAGGGCCAGTTAGCTAATAATTTCGGCTTTCTAGGCTATATAGTCTGTGTTTTGCTACTTAGTTCTGCCATTGTGGCAGGTTAGCAACCACAGACAATTTGGAAATGAATAGGTATGGCTGTATTTCAGTAAAACTTTATTTATAAAACCAGGTTTATATTTGGTTTATGGCAGTTAGAAAATTGATGCTTACACACAAATAAATGGATAGCTCATACACCCTGTCCAGTTTCCATGTTAAAAAACAAAACTAAACAAAACATTTAATAATTTAAGAATATGGGTCTGGAATCAGATTTAGATTTGAATTATACTCTATAATTCTCTGTGTGATATTGGTCAAGTTAATTTAACCTTTCAAGGCTTGGCTTCCCCACCACTAAAAAGGGGAAAATAATAGCACCTCCATTATCAGATTGTGTAAGGTTTAAAGGAGAGTACATGTGAAGGACTAGTACAATGGTAGGCATATAGTAAGTGCTCAGTAAAAGATAATTGCTACTAGCTGAAGCAGAATTCAAGAATCTTCTTTTTTTTAAGTATATTTCATTGATTTTTTACAGAGAGGGAGGGAGAGGGATAGAGAGCTAGAAACATCGATGAGAGAGAAACATCGACCAGCTGCCTCCTGCACACCCCCTACCGGGGATGTGCCCGCAACCAATGTACATGCCCTTGACCCGAATCGAACCTGGGACCTTTCAGTCCGCAGGCTGACGCTCTATCCACTGAGCCAAACCGGTTTCGGCAGAATTCAAGAATCTTGTTTGAAAATGAAAAAGCAAACTTAAGTCTTTCCTCACTCTGTTGTTCCATTGCCTAATGCAATAGTAATATATGGCTTTTGTTTAGAATTGTGTAAGACAAATACTTTCTTTTTTTGCTACCAAATCTTAACAGATTTTATTTTTTTGGAATTTTTCAATGTTAGACAGTTAAAGGGAAAATACTTTAGTATTAATATTAGTACTAATTATTAGTACTAATATATTAGTATGTTTATTGAAAAATGTCAAAATTCTTTTTATTGTGGTTTTATTGCAAAACATCAAAGCCATTGGATTGGCATTTCTATTTAAATATAAATCTCAAATGTGAATCTGCTTCACTATTTATATGCAAAACAAAATTACTGTTTGCATTAAGAAAGTATCTTACATGTAAATACGTTCAGTAAATGAACAAATGAATTTGGAAACAGGATCTTTTGAGTAAAATAAGAAATAATATTTTCCACTTTTTAGAGATTTGTATTTGTTTTGAAAAGTGAGATGGCAAAAAGATTCTTTCCCCAAATACCTATATTTCTGAGAAGTAAAAAATGAAAGCACAAACAAACTTTAATAATGTTAACTATGCTTTTAATTTATATTAAGATACATTCTGCTAGTTGAAAAAAATATAAAATAAGGAAAATAGGACTAAACTGTATTCACTGTTAGACTATTTATCTCACTCAGTTTGCTTTTATCCTTTGAAATACTTGTGACTCCCTTGCTGTTTCTAAATGTTAATAAATAGCTACCATAAAAGATACCTTAGAGTATCGGTTTTAATTTTTCCTACCAAATCAGGGCAAATTACTTTTATCCATATTCAAAACTTTGGCTACCAAAGGATCTTATTTCTTAACACAAGTGAAATTTGATAACACGTACGAATAGCTGTAAGTGTTCCTGCTAGTTGGTGAGGGTCTAGCTCCTGGGGAAACAGCCCCATCTCCCCCTTTCCCATTGTTGTGCTCAGTCTTCCATGGTTCACTGCCAGGGCACTGGCGTTGATTGTTTACATGAGGCTCATTTTTTGGGTGTTCTTTCTGACTTGTTCCTACTCTGTTATCTTGCCTGTGGTAAGGAGTGGGTAAGAAAAGGGTAGCAAAGTAGGGCTTGGGAATTTCTTGAATTGCAGATGAAGGGCACATCTTTCTTCTACTTGTACATTTTGTGTAATTGGAAGATTTGAATACTACTTGCGTAGTCAACCACTTCCACATTTGATGAACCCATGGGAAAAATAAATGTTAGATGTCACTTTATTCCCAGTGTAGGGAAGGGAATGGGATTTACAGGAAGGCAGAAGTAGTAACTATGCTCCCCCTTGTGGACCATGTGAATAATGAAGAAGAGGGAATTTTTGGTTTCACACTGGATAAGGGTCAAGGCAGTGGATGAGACTCACACTGCCCTTTTCCCCAGCAAGATGCTGACCCCTTGCCTTCAGTTTCCTCTGGTCAAGTGTCTTGTCCAGTGTGAGTGTGGCCTTTCTTATGATTAATAGTCTTACCCTCAGCCCCCACCACACTAATAGATCCTGGGCCTCTGTAAGTTGTTTGAGCTTGGGTGTGTGCAGGGTGAGCTTTTGTTCTTGTGCTTACTAGAGGTATGGGACAAGAACCTGTGAAATGTTTTCCCGTGGGCAGCTGAATAGAGGCAGAGTGAGGAGGAGGACCAGATTTGTTTCAACTCTCAATTTATTGAGAAATTCAGTACATATATTTTATACCTGAATAATTCACTAGTCACAATAGAGAAATTAGTACTTTATTGATTTGTAAAATGATATAATTTAGGACACTAATTTAGACCAGCACTCGTCATTTTAGAGATGAGGAATCTTGCTCGCTATCGTTGAGAAAGATAGTTTTATAAGCAGTAATATCAGAATCTCACAAACCTGACTCCTTACCATGTTACCATGAGAAAGCCACATCATCTCCGAGTATCATTTTCCTCATCTGTAAAATGGGCATAATATCTGTCTTAGAGGCTTGTCCTTGGAAATCACCTTGTTTTGTCATATAATGAGTGCTCAATAAATACTGTTTTTAAGTATTATCTTTATTTTTTTTTTTAAAATATTATCTTTAGATAAAAATGCAGATAAAGATATGGAGAGCTATGATGGTATATTTCCTTCTTAAAGTTCTTCACTAGTTTTTGTAGTACATATGAGAGAACAGGTACCTATTTGGGTTCATTATATTAGTCTTATATCTAATTAGGGAATAATTTCCTTGAGATTAAAAAAAACAACAGCAACTGCAATCTGTATCTCACAGTGTGGAGCACAAAATCGGGGGCTTTAATTATTAGTGAATTGGTTGAAAAGGCAACTTGTCTAGGAAATATCAATAGGTAACTATTTTTAGCTACTATTTTTTTGTTAAAGGATGCATGCTTGTAGATGTTAATAATGTATTTATGCAAAAATTGAAAAAACAACAACTTTTTTTTTGCTTAATTAGGAGAGAGAAGCTCTTCAGAAACAGCTGGATGAAGCAAACCGAGAGGCCCAAAAATATCGACAGCAGCTTCTAAAGAAAGAACAGGAAGCAGAAGCCTACAGACAGAAATTAGAAGCAATGACTCGTCTTCAGACTAATAAAGAAGCTGTTTAGTTGAAATGAACATGTAGTTTGAGTTACTTTTGGTCAAGAAAGAATACAGTCTTGAACTGTACACAGTAAGGTGCAGTCACGGAAAGACAGGAGGCTAGAAGAGACTACAGATTGATAATTGGACTATAAAGCCATGTGGTCTGAATCCTTGTAACATAAAACTTTTGAAGTTGTCAAATGTATTTAAAACTGAATTCTGTAAATAGTTTTTGTTTTTTTTTACAGTTCTAAATGAGTTGATAAAGATTGTTGAAGAGATCCAAAAACACAATAAGCCACTGTTTTTGTGAATTCTTTTTGATTTTAGTACGAACGAACCTTAATTTCTCAGAAACAGAACAGTTTTAAGGGTGATCGTTGATTAGACCAAATGTGTCATAATTATGTGGTGGACTGATACTGGAATTGCTCCTGTAGGTTAAAGCTTCTGTATGAAGAGATTTCTCCCAGGAAATGTTTGTACAGCTTTAAGTTGTCTCAGATTCTCTGAAAACATTTTTTAGAAAACAAATTTTTATATTTGTTCAACTTCAGCTATACCCAAGTAGATTTACATGTATATGAAGCAAATATTTTTTAAACTTTGTGTTTGTACATATTCTGCATGTTTTATAATTTCAAAATGTATCACTTGTATAGGTATTTTCCCCACAAAGATGATGAAAGTTATTAGGGGAAAACCCTCCTTTTATTCTGTAGGTCATCTTAGCTAAGTAAACTAGCAGCTGGTTTTATTGGAATGATAGTGTTCTTGGAAGGAGCAGCTTACAAGATAACTTGAATTTGCAAACTACAAAATCTATGCTTTTTTGAAAATTTCATAGTGGGGACGTGAAACTGTATTCTGTGCCTTCCATCATGATTTCCACATGAAAGCACTTTAAGGCAGTATGTTTTAAGATAATGTTTTTGGAAAACTCAAAGCATATGGGTTTCTGAAATATTTCATGGACTCATTCCCCTCCCTTCCCCAGGAAATTATTCTTATGGAAAAAAATGCTTTTGTATGTAGAACAAGAACTTTTTGTACCACAGTGATGCTATAGAGATGTCTACCATAACTTTTACTTTTCCCTGTGAAAGCTGTATGTCTGTGCTGCGACCGCTCTCATCACAATATTGTCGAATTCCACAATGTATGAACATTACATTCTGACATACTGTTCATTCTTTTTTTGTAAAATGTAACTTCATACAGTTTTTCTTGCTTTATTTCTTGCATTAATGTTTTATTGCTTTATGAAAATGTTTAACCCTAAGGCCCTTCTAGATGATCTATACTGTAAAAAGAAGCAATTACCCTTAAGAAGCAATTACTCTGGCCTACTTTTCTATTTTACAATTAAATATCTTTTCCACATATATTCAGTGTAGACTTATATTTTGACCACATTTTGTTCACACGTTATAATTTTTGTTCTGTGTATTAAAGCCATATTCTGCCACATGAAAATATGTATTCTTCACACTGTCTTGAAAGTCTGTGAGGTAGCTCCTTGGGAATTTGTTAATTCTCTTACTGCAGTTATCATTTCAGTAGGTAATATAGTAAAATGATCTGTGACCTATCAGCTTGATAGTTGTTACTTGGAAACTGTTATAAAGGTTCTAGGACAAATTTAAAAACTAAGAAAGAGAAAAAACCATTTTTTTTTCAGTTTTCCACTAAATTTGACATAAATTTTATTTTTTAAAAACATCTTTATTGTTGAAAGTATTACATATGGCCTCTTTTTTCTCCCATTGACCCCTTATAGCCCACTCCTGCCTCCTGCCCAGGCCTCCACCACCCTATTGTCTGTGTCCATGGGTTATGCATATACGCATACAAGTTCTTTGGATCTCTTCCCACCCATCCACCCTCCCCCACCTTCCCTCTGACATTCGACAGCCTGTTCCATGCTTTTATGTCTCTGGATCTATTTTGTTTAACAGTTTATTTATTTATTTTTCCATTAGATTCCACATAGGAGTGAGATCATGTGATACTTGTCTTTCTCTGACTGGCTTATTTCGCTTAGCATAATACTCTCCAGGTCCCTCCAATGCTGTCTCAAAGGGTAAGAGATCCTTTTTTATTGCTGCATAGTATTCCATGGTGTAAATGTACCACAGCTTTTTTACCCACTCATCTACTGATGGGCACTTGAGCTGTTTCCCGATCCTAGCTATTGTAAATTGTGCTGCTATGAACATAGGGGTGCATACATTCTTTCTGATTGGTGCTTCAGGTTTCTTAGAATATATTCCTAGAAGTGGGATCACGGTCAAATGGCAGTTCCGTATTTATTTAATGTTTTGAGGGAACGCCATACGGTTTTTCATGATGACTGCACCAGTCTGCACTCCCACCAGCAGTGTACTAACATTCCCTTTTCTCCACATCCTCGCCAGCACTTGTCATTTGTTGATTTGTTGATGGTAGCCATTCTGACAGGTGTGAGATGGTACCTCATTGTCGTTTTGATTTTCATCTCTGATGATTAGTGACTTGGAGCATTTTTTCATGTCTCTTGGCCATTTGTATGTCCTTTTTGGAGAAGTGCCTTTTAATTGGATTGTTTGTCTTCCTTTTGTTAGGTTGTATGAGTTCCTTATATATTTTAGATATTAACCCTTTATCAGATGTATCATTGCCATACAATAGGCTCCCTTTTAATTTTGTTGATGGTTTCTTTTGCTGTGCAGAAGCTTTTCATTTTGATATAGTCCCATTTATTTTCTCCTTAGTTTCCTTTGCCCTACGAGGTGTATCTGTAAACATATTGCTATGAGAAATGTCTGTGATTTTGCTGCCTATGGTGTCTTCTAGGATTTTTATGGTTTCACGACTTACATTTAAGTTCTTTATCCATTTTGAGTTTATTTTTGTGTATGGTGTAAGTTTTTGGTCTAGTTTCATTTTTTTTTTTTATGTAACTGTCCAATTTTCCCACCACCATTTATTGAAGAGATTGTCTTGACTCCATTGTATTCTTTTGCCTCCTTTTCAAATATTGAGTGTAGTGGCTTGGGTCAATTTCTGAGGTCTCTGTTCTGTTCCATTGATCTTTATTTCTGTTCTTATACCAGTACAGGCTGTTTTGATTACATTGGCTTTGTAGTATAACTTGATATCTGGTATTGTGATCCCTCCAACGTTGTTCTTTCTTTTTTTTAAAAATTTCTTTATTGATTAAGGTATCACATATTTGTCCTCATCCCCCCATTCCCATCCCACACCCCTACCCACGGATGCCCCCACCCTCCTGTTGTCAACGTTGTTCTTTCTTAAGATTGCTGCCGCTATTTGGAATTTTTTTTGGTTCCATATAAATTTTTGGAGTATTTTTTTTCTAGATCTGTGAACTATGCCATTGGTAATTTAATAGGGATTGCATTGAATCTATAGATTGCTTTGGGTAGTATGGCTATTTTAATGATGTTAATGCTACCAATTCATGAACATAGTATTTTCTTCCACTTGTTTATATCTTCCTCTACCTCTTTTTTCAGTGTCCTGTAGTTTTCTGAGTACAGGTCTTTTACCTACTTAGTTGAGTTTATTCCTAGGTATCTTTTTTTATTTTTTTGGGGTAATGAAACATTGACAAGTTCTTTATGGTATTTATTTTCATTTTTTTGTTAATTCTCACCTGATGATATTTTCCCATAGGTTTTTTATTTCATTTTTAAAGGGCATTTTTAGAAAGCATCCTATATAATAAAAGCGTAATAATGCTAAGTGCCTGACAGATTGGTCGACCAGTCGCTATGACACACACTCACCACCAGGGGGCATACACTCTGACCGGTAGGTTAGCTTGCTGCTGGGGTCCGGCCAATCGGGACTGGGCGAGAGGGCTGGACACCGTGGAGCCCTCCCGCAGTCCCTCCTGGCCAGCCTGCCCCCATGGCCCGGATCCAGACTGGGTGAGACTGGAGGGACCCCATGTATTCTTATACAAAGAAGAAACACATAAACAGAGTACACAAATTACCAGCGAGGTAGACCCTAGCCCTTCTCTCCACTCTGGGAAAACAGATCAGCAGAGAAACAATGATTCCATCTTGTTAATTGTTTCCATCTACACAGACAGTGTTTTTAAGCAGCATTTCTACTCCTTTGCTAGTGCTTTTTTTTTTTTTCCTCTCCAATGTGGGAATCAGGCTTTTCAGTCCAGCTTTGACTTTGCTTGCAATTTCTTGATCAGAACTCTGGAAAAGGCTAGAAAGAATGATGGCACCTCGATTTACACTGGCCCAGGACTTCAGGTTCTTCATACCGACATGCTCTACAAGTGTTTTTGCAAAACAACCATCTCTTCCGTTTTCTTTTGTCTTTTTATCTTGCTCTATTAACCACTTCAAAACAAGATGTCCTGCAGGGTGAGGCTCCCCATCCTTGCGTCCAGGACACAGTTCTGCTGCTGCCACGCTGGCGATGGCATTCATGGCAGGTTGAGTGTCTCCAATGGCAGTTCCCAGAATGCAAGACACCAACACACAGGCAGACTTACCTAGCACCGTTTCTTGGGTGTGATCTTGCAGGTAGCTTAACAAAGCTGGGGAGATGGATTCTAAGAGCTCTCGGCGACGGATCTCTGTTACCTTTTTTACTGTGTGCGTTTCCATTTCCTTTCTGCAGAACTTCAATGATTTCTTGTACTGTATGTGCAGGATCTTGGGGGGCTTAGTAGGTACAACAGGGCCTTCCTTCCATATTTGTCATTTAATATGTTAGACAAGGAACTAATAATTTCAGATATAATTATCTGCTTCACAATCAAATGCCCCCAGTAAAACCAAATGGGCGTATTGGCCATTAGCCACCTTTTCAACGTAAGTCTTCATTGCTTTCACAGTCACTTTCCTGACCTTGGGTGTGCCGTGCATGGCCACGCTGGCAACATCATGTGTGTGCGCCAGGTATACCACCACTTCACAGATGGCTTCGACCATTTCTGATCTTAGCTTTGGGGGCGCATAGGTTAAAAAGTCCAAGAATACTTTATGCACCAATGAGTGCTTCATCACAGCTTCCTCCTGGGCCATTGGAGTTAGAATGTGTTTCATTTCATTCATGGTAAGTTCTAGTGTTTCTGGCTGTACCTCTAACACTTTGTCCAGAGTTGGGTGATCTGCTGACTTGTAAAGTTGAAATGTATTCCCATAGAGTGCTCTGTCAACATGTTTCTCTGCTCTAAAATGGCTTTGTCATTGTATGGTACACCACGACGGCTGAGGCTTCCGCGTGTCAGAGCATCTTCCTCACATGGCCTTCAAAACTTCAGATTATCTCCACATTCTGCGGTTTACCCCCATACATGGGAAATTTCTTAACAGTATTTCTGGATATATTTAGCTTTACTTAATTTAACCAAGTTATCTCGCATTTCTTCAAAAGCCTGTTTTCACTGTTCTTCATTGCCAAACTGAATGTAACACTGCATCACACGAGTTGAATCATGTGCAAATGTGCAATAGTTTTAATATTTCCTTGAATCAACTTCTGCAAATCACTCATTAACTTCACTCTTTTTTCTTTGTCACAGTTTTCTCACGATCTCCCAAATCTGCTTTGCCTGAACGACAATGTCATAGTTGGTACTATCCCTGAGTCATCCCATTTGGGTTTCTTGGCTGCTGATTCATCACTTTTACTGTCCAGCTGGAGTTCTCTCTTCTTGTTGAATTTATTTGCCTGCTGGAATTTGTTCTTTGGTATTTTATCCCCTTGTTGCTTATTCTTGAACTGCTTCACACCTTTTCCCCCTGGTTTTGTGGCACTTTTCTGGAAGTTCTTAGATGTGATTTTAGGTCCACCTTCCTTAACAATTTTTCTTTGGAGTGTCTTTGAAAAACCAGAATCATTGTTTTTATAAAATCTGCTTTGTTTTTTTCTTATGACATCTTTGTACCTTTTTCTGTGAATTTTTGTTTTGCTTTGACTTCCATTATGGCAACTCGCACATGTGTGGCTGCCACAGGGCTCGCTGCTGCTTCCTCTTTCCATAGATTTTTATAGAGAGAGTGGAAAGGAGGGGGAGAGACAGAGAGAAACATTGATGTAAGAGATTGGTTGCCTCCTGCACACGCCTACCAGGGCTGGGAATTAGTACATGTCTCTTCCTGGAATCAAACGCAGGACCCTTCAGTCGGCTGGCAGATGCTCTATCCACTGAGCCAAACCAGCCAGGGCTATTACTAGGTATCTTAAATTTTTTGTTGCTATGGTAATGGAATTGTTTGTTTAGTTTCTCTGTCTGAGACTTCATTATTAGTGTATAAAAATGCCTTGACATAAATTTTAAATCATCTAAAACTACATTTTACAAATGCCAGGTCATATTTTCAGTAGCATGAAGCTACTTTTGCTATGTCTGCTTTTCATTACTTTAGTGCATGCATGGACCTATGTCAGGTGGGGGCCCTGACATGCGGTGTTGAAGTGGAGAAGGGCCCGTGTGTTCATCCCAGAGCACAGCCATGGTACAGTCTTGCCTCCAGACTAAGCTTGGCCCTGAAGAGCCTTGAGACTGTTGGAAACAAGCTTCTGAAAGCTCATTTATTTCTAGTTTTCTGTTCTGCTAGAGACTAACCTGGTGCAAGAAAGCATTTTGATCTGTTATATCATGGCATAGATGGGAGAAAATAATTAGCACTTAAAAGGAGGAAGTCTATGGTAGTATCAGATGAATATTCAGATGTCTTTGGGGGACGTTCACTTCTTTCAGATCTGATTGTTATGTAGGACTCGTATCAATCCTCAATCATCTACACCTGATTCACTGTTCTATGAAATCATTGAGACAAGAATTTATAACTAAAGCAATGGGTTGCCTTTTTCTCTTTTTAGCTTCTGTTTTCAGTGGGCTGGAAAAGCTTCCCATTCTAATCATTCTCAATGGTGGTCCGAGCAGAGGATTCCAAGAATGTACAAAATAAAATAATATAAAAGTTTTCAGAAATCTGCACTTAATGTGTTTCCATGATGTAAGGATGGATTTGCCACTTTGATGGTTAGTTACTTCCTTTTATGTGTGAACAGACATCTTCCAGAGCAGCTTCAGGCCTAATGAAGTAATTCCTTGTAATTAATTATTTCTTTTCTATACATCTAGAATAATATTGGTTATGTACTGTCTTAGACACTGAACTCATTAGATGTCTTGTTGCCTTATTTCTTGGTTCAGATTTAACACTTCCCTATGGGACTCTAGGATTCCAAATTTGAAGTTGAGTCTGATGCTTTGGGAAATCTTCATCTGATGAGAGTGGTATCTGCAGGGATACCACTTAGTTGTGCTTCTCAACTAATTTTCATTTATTGTTATTTTAATTATATCTGAATTACTTCTCCAAAGGACTTGGGGATGTAATTTTTTTCATTGGCCTTTAGGGATTATTTTCGTATGTCAATCTCTTATGATATGAATGGCAAAGTATTCTACTTCACTCTGTCACTGGGTTGCTCTATTTGTTCATTGCAGTGGAGTGTTGGGAGTTGGGGAGCTTTCTTCTGTGGCATTCAAAAAGAGCAAAGTTAAAGAGATAAGGGAATGTATGTGAAATCCCATGTAATTTGGATGATGCTTGTTTATAACAAAAAGATCTGTATACCAATATATTTATCCAAAACATATTGCTAATGAAAATGTATGCCAATATGTGTTTCTTCAATATGATAATTTCTGAAATTACTTACCCAACATTAGAAGAAACACTTGCCCATAACAGGAATTGATAAGTTGATAGACACATTCATAGATGCTTTTTCTGATATGACTGATTTTTTTCTGCATTACTCTATACAAAGTTTCTTCCAGATAAAATCAATGAAGTTTCTTTATGCTTTAATACCTGGAAGACCTTGAGAATGGACTCAAAATATACCAAGAAGAAAAACCTTTTCAGATAAAAACACAATATTGTTGATGGAACTTTATGTCCATATGGATAGGTTCCCAAGGCATTAGCACTCAGGCTTATATAGCAAATAGGAAAAAAATCTCTTCTATTCACCTGGCTTCTGTTGAACAAATAACTCCTTCCATCATATCAGGTCTACTTAGGAATGAACTAACTAATGTATTTGTTGATTCATTAAGTACTATTTACTATACTTGGATTTCATTATAGATAACTGGCATATTGTAGTTTTGAATGATGTTTGCTATTTGCTTTCTCCATGTTATGAGAACATCTCAATGCACATGGGTTCAGTTTGACGTAAGCTCTCCGAATCCATTCTCAGATTACTCTGTGTAACCTATGATGGAAAACACAGTATCATCCTTGGAAATATACTTCTGGTTCCAAATCAAAATTTTGGTATCAATATTTTTGTGACTTGCTAATAGTATTTTCCAAATATATAGATATACAGATATTCTTATAGTTGTTTTTTATTTTTATCATTTGATGGCCTGAGCTCCTTTAAAAATATTTCACTTTCATGAAAATCAAATAGTGAATGTAATTTGGATGCAGTTTCTGGGGCTCTTCATTTTTAGATATATATGTAACCCCCCAAAAAACTATCATTTGCTTCCTGGAAAAGTTTTCACCTGATCTCTACTTGATGAGAGAGAATTTGTCCACTGTACTTCATTAATTGCTTATTTGGTTTTTCGTTTGAATAGCTTAGATCTCATGTACACAGTTGATATGTAATGTTTCCTCCATATACAAATACATAGTACTATATAATCCAGTGATTTTCACCCTTTTTCTTCTCATAGCACATATAAACTAATTATTAAAATTCTTCAGCACACCCCAAAAATTTATATTTTGCCAATCTGACACTAAAATAGGTATAATTTTGATTGATTTACAAAAATAATAATAACAGTAATTGCCTTTTTTTTTCTCTAAAGTGACTTTTTAAAAAATCAGGTGCCTGTACTTGTATATAAAGATTCCTAGTACCCAATCAGATGCAACCTTATTATGCGATGTGACCAATAAGATGCAACTATAGTCTTGGCCTGTGTTGTTCAGTGGTTAGAGTGCCAGCCCAATCACTGGAAGGTTGTGTTTGTTTTTTTAAATATATTTTTATTGATTTCAGAGAGGAAGGGAGAGGGAGAGAGAGAGATAGAAACATCAGTGATGAGAGAGAATCATTGATTGGCTGCCTCCTGCATATCCCCCCACTGGGGATCGAGCCTGCAACCCAGGCATTGAACCCAGGATCCTTCAGTCCGCAGGCCAATGCTCTGTCCGCTGAGCCAAACCTGCTAGGCAGGTTGCGGGTTTTAATCCCAGGCAAGGGAACGTAGATGGGTTGCGGGTTTGCTTCTAGTCCCTGGTTGGGGTGTGTGTGAGAGGCAACCAGTTGATGTGTCTCTCTCTCACATTGATGTTTCTCTCTCTCTCTCCCCCCGTCCCTTCCACTCTGAAAAGCAATGAAAAAAATATCCTCATGTGAAGATTGACAACAACAAAAAGATGCAACTTTATTATATGATCTATACATTTATGGTTCAAAACAGGGCATTCACACAGGATAGCTATTGTTGTGTTGGCTGTTATTTCTTAAACTTGATAAGTTTAAGAAATATGGGAAAATAAGTCAGTGCCCCTGACTAAATAGTCAGGTATTGCATGTTTTAAAAATTCTTGTGGGACACCACTTGAAAATAGATGATGTAGCCCTGGCTGGTTTGGCTCAGTGGATAGAGTGTCGGCCTGCGGACTGAAGGCTCCCGGGTTCGATTCCGGTCAAGGCACATGCCTGGGTCGCAGGCTCGATCCTCACTGGGGGGTCGTGCAGGAAGCAGCTGATCCATGGTTCTCTCTCATCAATGATGTTTATATCTCTCTTCCTCTTTGAAATCAATAAAAATATATTTAAAAAGGAAAAAGAAAATAGATGATTTAATCAATTTCAATCTTACTACTGATTGGTTACATGATTTATAATTTTGAATTTTGTGGATTATTTAAATGTCTTCTTGATTTTTTTGTAAGAATTTTTTGTATGACAGGTAACTGTCAGTAAAGCATTAATTTTAAAAATATATATTTTATTGATTTTTTACAGAGAGGAAGGGAGAGGGATAGAGAATTAGAAACATCGATGTGAGAGAAACATCGATCAGCTGCCTCCTGAACACTCCCTACTGGGGATGTGCCCGCAACCAAGGTACATGCCCTTGACTGGAATCGAACCTGGGACCCTTCAGTCCACAGACGGATGCTCTATCCACTGAGCCAAACCGGTCAGGGCAAGCATTAATTTTTTAACAAATGTTTTATTGACTTTAGAGAGAGAGGAAGGGAGAGAGAGAGAGAGAGAGAGAGAAACTTCAATGTAAGAAACATTGATTAGCTGCCTCCTGCATGTCCCCTACTTGGGATTGAGCCTGCAACCCGGGCATGTGCCCTGACCTGGAATCAAACCAGCAAACTCTTGGTGCATGGGATGATGCTCAACCAACTGAGCCACCCTGGCCGAGCAGGCATTCATTTTTGTATTACAATTTTTCATAATTATTCTAGACTTGTCATCCTTATTATAACGCTCAAGAATTATTTCAAAGTAAAATTGCACATTTACTTTGCTATAGAAAATATATATTAAGAAAGCTCAGACTTGAATGAGCCTATAGCTGCTTTAAAAAAAATTCTCAGTCTGCCAGGGAACTGACTCTGTGTCCAAACATTTTTGCCCAGTATCTCAGAGACTCTTGGCATCAAACACTGAAGCACATTATTAAGAATAATGTTTACTATCATTGTTAGGTAAAATTGTATACTCAGGATTTTTTCATGGTTGTTTTAATAAAAACTTCAAAACATATAGAAGGACATCCTACAGTGCCCCTTTGAGAAAACTTTGGAGCATCTGTCCTCCTAGATTATAAACTCATTATACCTTGAGTTGGTGTCTGTCTTAGTCTCCACTGTATCCCCAACTGGAAGTTAGAAGGGGGCCAAAAGATATTTGTTGAGTAAGTGAGCAATCAGGGGAAAATGAGGAAGAAAAAATATCTCGTATGATGATAAACCTACTTACTGATTTCCTCTTCTCAGTGTTATTGTATTTGCTTCAGGTGTAGAATTTTTATTTAAAAATATATATTTTTTTATTGATTTCAGAGAGGAAGGGAGAGGGAGAGAAATAGAAACATCAATGATGAGAATCATTGATGGGCTGCCTCCTGCAATCCTTCCACTGGGGACTGAGCCCACAACCCGGGCATGTGCCTTGACCGGGAATTGAACCATGACCTCCTAGGTCATAGCTTGACACTCAATCACTGAGCCACACCACCAGGCATAGAATTTTCATTTTTTATAGTTTTTAATTCTTTACCAAATTAAAAAATACTATATATATATATATGTATGTATATATAAATATATATATATATATCTGAATAGAGAAAACAAAGATAGGTTAGAAAAAAAATTCCAAACTGAAAGTCAGAGACAAGAAGATGGAAAGTAAAAAGAATATCATATAATTAATTTATATCTATAATGTATATATTATACAATATGTCATAATATATGATATATATGCACACATATAGAATACACAATTATATATATTATGTACTTGTGAGACAAGGTAAAAAAGTTTAACATAAGCATAATTGGAGCCCTAACCGGTTTGGCTCAGTGGATAGAGTGTCGGCCTGTGGACTGAAGGGTCCCAGGTTCAATTCTGGTCAAGGACATGTACCTTGGTTGCAGGCACATCCCCAGTAGGAGGTGTGTAGGAGGCAGCTGATTGATGTTTCTAACTCTCTATCCCTCTCCCTTCCTCTCTGTAAAAAAAAAAAAAAATCAATAAAATATATTAAAAAAATAAGCATAATTGGACTTGCAGAAGGATAGAAGAGAGATAATGGAGCAGAAGCAACACTTGACGAGAAAATAACGGATAATTTTCCATTTAAATTGCCTAACTTGGTGCTTGGTACTTTTTTTATGCGTCCATAAATGTCAGCTATTACCACTGTCAATATTACATTTCCCATAAAGCAAAGCTTTATTGAGGTATAATTCCATATTATAAAGTCCCCCATTTAAAGTGTACAATTCAGTACTTTTAAGATATTCACCGAGTTGTGTAACTATCACAATAATCAATTTTTAAACATTTCCAACAACCCTCTAGAAAGAAACTCCCCAAGCCCTGTTCCTCTGGCTGTCAACCTCTGACTCCTCCCATACCTCGACTCCAGAGCCCCGAGTCACCAGTAATCTACTTTCGGTCTCTGTTGATTTGCTTATTCCGGACATTTCCAATAAATGGAGTCATGTAAGACGTGGTGCTTTGTGACTGGCTCTTCTCACTTAACATAATGTTCTCAGGGTTCATCCATGTTGTGTGTCAGCACTTCCATCCTTCTCATTGTTGAATGGCTATGTCACACTGCATTTCTCCATTTATCTGTTGATGGACATTTGGGTTGGTTCCACTTCTTGGCTGTTATGAATAATGCCACTATGAACATTTAGGTTTCTGTATGTCCCTTTTACATACACGTGCACGCACACACACACACACACACACACACACACACACACACACACACACGTGCTAAGAGCGATTATGTCTGGTGATTGTTATTCTTTTTGCTTATCTGTGTTTTCTCATCTCTTTACAACAATACGTATTATGTAGCAATAAAAAAAAATCATTGTGCGAGATGATAGCATCTGCCTGCTCCTGAGCACAGCGCCAGCGTCCCTCTAAGTGCCCACTCCTCCCTCCCTGCCGATGGGGAAGCAGTGGCAGGAGTAATACTAATAATTTGTGCTACTTATTCTGCATGCCCTCGGCTTTGTTCTGGGCTGCGAGCTGGGAGCTTTGCCTGAGGCTGGCGCTTGTCTGAAGCCAGGGGCCGAAAGAACCGAGGGCTCTTCACCGCATTTCCCTGCAGGCTCGGGTTGCTAAGTGCCACGTTTCTTCCTCCATTTCTTGATTAAAGTCGTGGTCACTGTCCCTCAGAGCACTGGTGGAGGAAGGGGTGGATTGATTCAGCCCAGAGGAAGGGCTTTGGAGGGCGGAGCTAAGGTGGAAGGCGGGAGAACCCTTTAAATACAGGGCCCCATCCTGCTGCCCAGGAGCGCCCCTTGGACCTCGGAGTCTGTGAGAAGGAGTGAGACTGACTGAGAGAGACTGACAGATGATGGAGCCCGAGGAGTACAGAGAGAGAGGTGAGCCAGGGGCACCCCGGGCCCTCTTCCCCGCTGCCTGCCAGCCGCAAGAGCTGCTGTCGGTTGTGGGTCCTTAGATTTTTGGGGTGTCATTTGACTGGGAGTTAGACTTGGCTGCTGCAAATTCTTTTCTGCGAAAGGAATGTGGGACCAGAGCTTAAAACTTTTCTCCACCTCTTTCCTTCTTCCTCTCATATACCCACTCTCATATACGCCCACTCTGCCATGCCATGCTTTTCTACTCTCTCACAGAATAGAGGATTTGGATTCCTGCTCCACTAAATGGCAACCGGGGGATTGATTATTCGTATCCTGAAATAGGGAAAAAAATTCCCTAAGTATTCTGTAGTCACTGCAAGATCTTTTCTTTCTTAGTATTCATTTTTCTGTGTGTGGACTTTTCAGTAGTGTTCTTTCTTTCGGTCATACATTCTGTAAAAGTTTAGTGTGCACCTGCTACACACCAAGCCTTGTGTGTGGAGCAAAACCAAATGGTTATCCCATGTCCAGGCATGGCTCTCCTGAGTGGGGAAGCAGGTCGTTGCTTATAATTTCTTTCTAAGTTTTTATATCCTCCTCCCACTATCTGGTTATGTTTCCTGAAATTCCTTTGCTGTAAGTTATTGTCCTGTGTCAGCATCCAAGTTTTTTTTTTCCTCTCCTCCATCCAGACATAACTCACTAAGTAGCTGTTAGCCTGTAGACGTTAATCTGCACTAGCTTCTATCATTGCTTTCCGAAGGCACTTTCAGCTGAGAGCAGGTTCTTGTGTGTGAGTGGAACACAAATACATTTCGTGCTGTCCCTGGACAAGTGGAGGGCTAGGTCCAGGGCTCCCAGGCCTCTGGTGGGGGCCTGCTGCAGGCACGAGAAGCATCGGGCCGTGGGAGGGTTGAAGGAGAATAAAACAAGAGAGAAGGGCACGGGAGCGTTTGTCTCATTCCCAGTTTTGTCTGAGGCTGTCGTAAGAATTTTGCATGAGGTGGTGCAGAGGGAAGAGGCTCAGGTTCCCTTTCCTTTTCTCTATTTTATTTTACTTGATTTTTTTTGCATGAGGAAAAGGAGCTTAAGGAGTACCAAGGAGGAATTATATATATTGAGAAAGAGAGATGAATACGCAGACACAGATGGGGAGATGGAGAGAGAGAGAGTGAGTCTGAGAGAGACTCCAACAGAGGGACCGCAGACTGAAACTCCCTCCTGGAGAACTGAATGGGAAGAGAGAATAAATCATTTGCAGTGGCTTCAGAGTGTTTGACTTGGCTACCTTTCTTCCTATTCGTTTGTTCATTCATTTGGTTAAACAAATTTTTTTTTTTTTTTTTTTTTTGCGGGGGTGGGGGGCAGGTAAAGTGATTCAGGCAAGCTTTAAGGCTAGTGCAGGGTTCTTAGTTGGGACCTGTGATTGTGCTTTAGGAATTCCATGAATCTCAGAAATTATAGACCAAATTTTGCATGTATGTCAGCCTATAGTTTTAATCCTATTCTTAAAGAAGTTTCTGGCTCTAAAACACATGAGGAATTTTTGATCCATTGGGAATGGTGAACAGATAGATTTTCCCCCTTTCATCAGAACCCGGAATGGGAACTTGCCATCTGTGCTAACAAAGCGTGTGGTCTGTGTGCGTGTGTGAGTGCATGTGTGAGTGTGTGTGTGTAACAGTGTTGGGATAGAAAGAGCCACAGAGTTTCTGCTGAACCTGTAAGGCAATGCATTGACGGATGCTCTGTTTTTGGGAGAAAGGTGGGAGAGATGATCAAAGCTGATACAGACCAGGGAAGGGGAGGAAAAGGAAATGGTTTACGTTGACCCTGGAGTTTTATTGCTTTGGAGATTTTCCCTCTTGTTCATTTGTCCACTCACACATTCCCTCCGTCATTCATTCACTCCCTCGCTCGTTTTGTTCTTTTGAAGACAAGGCCTCTGCTGGGCACCCGACCCCCTCACCCCCCATGAACCCATCCCCCTTTCACCACGTTTCTTAGCCCAGACACGAGGGGCACCGCACACCTGGGCCAGGCCCAGGCAGGGGACACGAGGCCGGTTCCTCTGCCTCCCTTGCAGGAAAGCAGATGGTGGATTACATCTGCCAGTACCTGAGCACCGTGCGGGAGCGGCCGGTGACCCCGGATGTGCGGCCCGGCTACCTGCGAGCCCAGCTGCCCGAGAGCGCGCCCGAGGAACCCGACAGCTGGGACAGCATCTTTGGGGACATCGAGCGAATCATCATGCCTGGGGTGAGAAACGGTCACAGGAGAGACTCTGGACTTTGGGGCATAGGAGGGTGGGCGGGAGGCACGGGAAAGGCCTGGGATGAGCCTTCAGCCACTTGGCCGACATTCAAACCCAACTTCTGGGCATGTGGAGGGCCAGGACTTCGACTGAAATGTGGTTTCTGATGCCAGGGGGGCTGTAGCGTCGGGTGGGGAGCGAGAGAGAATAAGGACTGCGCCCAGGGCCTCGTCGGACAGAAGTGCGGCTGTCCAATGGGTGGGGGGACGTGAGATTGGGTCTGAGGAGGGAGGACACCTGTGGCGAGCACGATGGAGAGAGGGGCTGGGGTGGCCCCTGAAGCACAGCCGCAGGACCAGGGCTCCCACAGAATTCCGGGACATGCGACAGAGCAAGAAGGAGGCTGAGGACACAGCCCCCTGAGGGTTGGGCACCTGGGAGGCTGAGTGAGGCGTCAGCCCCTTCTCCCTCCTCCAGGAGGCACAGCCACCTCCTTCCTTATCAGGTGGAGGTCTGGTGATTGAGCTGCTTTTTGGGAGTAACAAGGGGCTTTCCCCACTTGCCCACACTCCTGGAGACAAAGGGCACGACCTGGGGGCAGCCAGGGGCCAGGGCGCAGGCAGAAGCTGGATGCTGCCCGGGGCCGGGGCTGGGGCTGGGGCTGGAGGCGAGTCTAGTGGCCATGGGCCCTGGCCACGTCCCTGCCGCCAGGAGTGAGGAGCTGAGGAGGGCATTCCTGCTGACAGTGCACGAGTCCTCCTCCCCTGGAAGGGCTGCCCTTTACTGGGCTCCAGGCCACATGCCAGGCACTGTACCAGCCGCACTACAGGCCAGCTTGTCTTATCCGTCGGGGACCCTACGATCCCTGCTTTACACGTGAGTAAACTGAGGCACAGAGTTCATTGTCTTCCCAAAGCCACAGAGTTCGTGCCTGGAAAACCCAGGATTTTAACCTGGGCCAGTCTAACTCCCAAGGCTCTGTCCTTTCTCCTACGCGGAGGTCTCCGCTGGTGAGTGACTGAGGGCCTCAGGCTGTGCCGTGCCCCCAGGCGCCCTCCCTCGGCTGTGCCCCCCCCCCCCCACCACACACACAGGGGCTGTCCCGCTCACTCCCCCGTGTGGGGCCTTGGTGCTCTGACCAGCACATGCCCAGCAGCTCTGCCCGAGGCCAACTCGAGAGCTGCTCCCGTCACCCCCGAAGAGCTGTGGCCTCAGGTGTGCCGACCTGTGCCTGGAGCCAGGGGCGAGAAGCTACTCGAACTCAGAAAGTGATGGCCAGTTTGTGCCACGCCAAATACTCGTCTCTCTGACCAGTCAGCCTATTTCAGAAGCGTCTTTTTACTAAGGAGGCTAGCTCCCCGATAAGATTATCTCATGGATTTGATTCTGTAAAATGTCATCTGCTGAGGGGCCAACGGTAAGTTGGTAGTGCTGGGAAAGCAACTGTCAGAAGAGGCGGAAATGAGCTGATTCATTCGATTGAGAAATTCCAGCAGTTGCGGGGAGTGCGGTCAAAGAGGGTCAAAGAGGCTCATTTCTGGACAGAGATGTCTGTCTGTTTTGATAACCGTCCCTCTGGCTTATCTCACTGTGTGTATCTCACCAGAACGCCCAATTGCCCCTGATAGGATCAGGAGGATGGAGCCCTCCTCTGCGTTTCCAAAATAATGTCGCTAAGCACGTCAGTAACGAGGCCCAATCGCTCATCTCATCTCACAGGCTGCACAGCCCCTCGGAGCCGGCCTGAAAGCTGTTGGCCCTTTGCTTTCTCATTTTGGCCAGCACCTCACTGACAACGGGGTTAATTTTTCTCTCCCGGCCACCTCTGCGATGCAAAGAGAAGGAAAAAAAAAAAAACACCCCACGATCATTTAGCTTTAATTCCCATCCTGGTTAGAAAAATCTCGTCTACTCTTGTTGAGGGGAGAGCAGCAGCGGGAGAGGGCAGGATCCTGCTTAGGCGGTGGGGCTCTGGAGTCGGACAGCGCTGGGTGTTTGCCTGGGCTCTGTTGCCTGCCCCTCCGAGGGATGTGTGATCCCGGGGACCCTGCCTCTCAGCCAGCCCCAATTCTCATGTGTAAGACAGGGATCATGGCAGAACCCACCTGAGACTTAAATAAGGTAAATCATGGAGAGTGGGAGATACTGCTGTTACCTACGATGCCTTCCGCCTGGTGCAACTCAGAGGAAGAGGTATGATCACCTAAGAGTCAAGTCAGGATAAGCGATGTGCCCATCACCAGGTGATCACCGTTCACATTGGTGCTTTACATTTGTTGACACATTTCCTCCAGGCCAGTTTATACAGCAACCCCAGGAGGCAGGATTTAGTTTTTGATGAGAAACTGAGGTGCAGGGGAAGATCCTGGTTTTATGGAGTCTGAATCCCCTACAAATTTTAAGATCCCCGTTAAGAAAATAAAATTAAGGATGGATCTCAAAAGAGAATCATACAAACATGGGACCTTGGAGCTTAAGTTCAGTAGCTTCACAGTAAATAGACAAGGTGACACAGCTGGTCAGGGGCAGAGGTGGGACTGGAACCTGTGCCTTTGAATTTAAACCTGAGGCTCCTTCTACCATACACGCTGTCCAGGACACTGTCCTTGCTCTGGAGGGATAACAGGAATTTGTGCCCCCTAAATAACTCGATGCTACACCAAGGTGTCATCTAATGAGCTCTCAGAAGAATGTAACAACTGGAAAGAGAGTGTTCCTTGGGCTGAGGGAAGGGATCAAAGGGACCGGGGAGTTGGGCAAGGATCTGTGGAGGAAATGAATAGGTTGTAGCTTTCTGTGAATTGACAGATTTTAGGGGGTCATAACTGTGTGTGCAATACCTTCCTGTGAGGGCACACAGCATTGCTCAAGGCCAAGAATGAAGAGATAAACAGGGTGTGTTGGCAGAGAAGTGAGATGAAGCCAGATTAGATCATCAGGGAGGCCAGCGGGCCCCTGAGGATGCTTCAGGGACCTATTCTACTTTCCTCCTTACATCCAGCTTAAGCTGAGTGTGGGCTCAGGGGTTAGCCTGGAGGCAGGGGTCCCATGCCTTTGGGCTTCCACTTCTCCTTCCCTCGTCTCTCCTCTCTCCATCCCCACTGGGAAGCTAAGGACAGATTTGAATCCATTCACCCCGACCCCCCGCAGGAGATTCTTGCCCAGAGAGCTCAGTGATCCCTAACACAAAGACTGCTTTTTACGAAACTGGATGAGACAAGCAACCGGCTGTCCCCAACAGTCTCCCCTTCTTTTTATTACTGGGCGGAGGTGGCGGGGGAGATAAGCATTGGAGACTAATGTGAACATTACCGAGAATCCCCAACTCTAATTACTATAGCAGTTTCCATTTCACATATTCCCTTCTGGTCTTCGCATATGTGCAAATGCTCCACTGAAGATCTAGCTGAGAGGATGAGAATTGTGGGTGGCAAGGACACCGTGAATATGTCTTATTTGTAAGGAGCTGTGTCACTTAGTTGGCTGTCTTAAAAATGTGGGAAGCAGCCCATCTCCAGACTGGACTGGGTGCTTCCCCTTCCCAGGGAGGGTCTCTGGAGGAGGATGGCCTCCTGCACATGCCTTCCGGGGTCACCTGTGTACATGCTCTGTCTCCAGGTGGTACATTGGCAGAGCCCCCATATGCACGCCTACTACCCAGCTCTCACCTCTTGGCCGTCACTGCTGGGCGACATGCTAGCTGATGCCATCAACTGCTTGGGATTCACCTGGGTGAGTAGCAGCGGCTGTAGCTATGACCAGTGGCCACGGGGACGCAGAAGGAAGTGACATCCACGGGCACACATATTTGGTCCTGGTCTCCGAATAGGGTTCCAAGTTAAATATTAACAATGGCTATATTCTTTGGACTTAAGCTTTACATAAATGATCTCAACTTGTCCTTCAATCCTATGGAATCGTGAGTATAGGCCCCATTTTGTGAATGAAGAAAGCGAGGCTTAAGTACCTTATCTCCCTACGAGCACAGAGAGAAGAGGAGCTTTGGACTGAGACCTGACACATCAGTTCTTCTAGTCCTACAACCTATCTTTTGTATATCTATCAAATGATGGTTCTTCAAGTACATATATATTTTTATATTTACATATATAAATATATAATATATATGTTATACACACACATGTTATATACGCCACCGTTTGTGACCCTAACTACGCACTTTGGTGCCTGTAGATACAACTTCATCTGTGCTCCTGTCTTTGAGGCCCTAAGACTTCCCTTAATAACCCCTTAAGCACCAATCAGCTTTAAATTATGCCAGAATACTCTTAGAATAGCTTTATATTTTAAGCCTGAATTGTTATAGGATGTGTGTGTTGGCGGGAGGGGGGGGGAGGGGGAAGGTTTGAGAGGGGAAGATAGGTGCTATCATTTCCAGGAAGGAGTGCTTGCTTTCTTAGTCCTAAAACTTCCTCCTGGCCTATAGAATGCATCTCAGCTGGGTATTTAAGGGACTTGGGGAGCCCAATGGAAGCAACCATTTCTACGGCTTGGAGTCCCAGGAGAATCCACATCATCGAGGGTAGCAAGAATCCAAAAGTCCCACTTTCTTTTTCCTTTTTGGTTTGATAGAGGGTGGGGTGGGCCTGGGGCACAGGGCCCGGCCTTGACCCCTTCTCCAGGGATACCATCACGGCCAGGGGAATACCAGGGCAGAGACAGATGTATTTCTGGGGCTGGTGGGCCCATCTTGGTGCCCTGGGGCTAGCCAGACGAGGCTGCTTTCCCTCTTTCAGGCTTCCAGCCCTGCGTGCACGGAGCTGGAGATGAACGTCATGGACTGGCTGGCGAAAATGCTGGGACTCCCAGAGCACTTCCTGCACCACCACCCTGGCAGCCACGGGGGAGGCGTCTTGCAGGTGCCTCCATTGTCCAAGCTCCCCCTAGCATGGGGAATAGGTAGTGAGAGATAAGCCAAACCCTTGCCGGGGCAATTCTCCTGTTCGTCAGGCGTCTCCACATGTCACTCACACCCCCACCATCGCCATTACCATCATCACTGTCATGGTTGACACCATCATCACCCACACCATCACTGGCATAGCTACCACCCCCTCCTTGGCCACCCCCACCCATTGCTGCCACTCCCTTCTCAACTTCCACTTAGTCCACACTGATGCTTCCACCACCTCCACTCTTTCTCTTTTCCTTGAAAAAGATGAAAAGGTCAACGCATCATCACATTTCCTGTCTTACTGGATTCAGGTTTCTTAGTTTACAATCTGACAACTCCCCTCCCTTGTCCCACTTTATACCATATGTTAATGGGAAAAGAGAAGCAAGTAGAGGTTCTTCCCATCCCTCCTAGGTCCAGGAGGCCCTTGGCAGTGAGAAATTAACAGCATACATCAGTTTGTCTAGTCCTACAACCTATCTTTTGTATATCTATCAAATGATGGTTCTTCAAATATATATATTTATATATACCGTATTTTCCGCCGTATAAGACGACTGGGTGTATAGAAGATTTTCCTGGGTTAAAAAGTCATCTTATATGCCAGAAAACACAGTATATAAATATATAAATATAAAATATATAAATATATAAATATATATATATATAAATATATAAATATAAATATATAAATATAAATATATAAATATATATATATATAATATATATATGTTATACATTATATATTATAACATATAATACATATATGTTATACTCAGCGTATATCCTATATAATAAAAGGCTAATATGCAAATTGTTCCCTTGACCAGCAGGCAGGCCGGCCAACCGCCCATGTCCCCTCCCCCGGCCAGGCTGGCCGGACCCCACCCATGCACGAATTCATGCACCGGGCCTCTAATACACACACACACATACACACACACACACACACACACACTGAGTGGCCAGATTATTATGCGTTCAGAGATCATAATAATCTGGCCACTCAGTGTATAAAGTCAAGAGTAATATAGCATAGTGGACCTTTCTGGGTGCTGGCCAGAGACCATGCCCATTGCCATAAACCCTTGACATTCATGAGGGCTTGGTTCTGAGAACTTTGAGAACCCCTAAATTCTTGAATTCTATTATAATGTGCAATTTTCCTAGTTTTATAATATATAAATAGGATGATAATATTTCCCTCACACCTCGAACTCACACAGTGGATTTGAGGATTAAAAGAATTCTTCTATTCAACAAAAATACCCACACTGCCCTGAGGTGGGGACTGGAAAGTTCGATGGGTCCACTTGTTAACGAAGTGACTCCCTGTCTCACTTCAACCTGGCACCAGGATTAAAGCATGAATCTCACTAGACAGACCCATTATTGTATGTCATGGACGTTCTGGGTGTTAGCAAGTAGCTAAAACTTCAGATGGTCTATCTGGGAGAACATGCTAAATGTCTGCTGTACATGATCTTGCTTTTCATCATTCATCTCAAGAAACCTGTAGGTAAACATCATCATTCCCAATTTTTGAGATAAGAGCACTGAAGGTCACAGAGGTTAAAAGCTTGCTGCAGGTCACACAGCTGGTAAGTGAAAGAAAAGCCCGTCTAAGTCCAAACCATGTTTTACCTGCATTCATCAGCCGGGTGAACTTGGTTGAGTCCAGTAACCTCTGAGCATCATTATCCTCATCTTTTAGACAAGAATCACAAGAATCTCAGAGAGGTTTTATGAGGAGCAAATGGGCTGACAGAAAGTGTTCGGTGAATTACAAATTGCTATACGGCACTAAGGTGGTGTTATTATTACTACTCTGCTGGCTTCTTTGTTGTGGAGTGATTTCCAGCCACTGACTATGTAGGGCAGTGATGGGCAACCTTTTGAGCTTGGTGTGTCAAACTTCGCCAAAAAACTGAGCATAACTCGGGTAGTGTGTCACTCTGAGGAAAAAACATTATTTCGCAAATGTTTCATCCTCAGGAGCAGCAAAGGTTTCATCCTCGGCATGCGGCCGCCTCAGTGGCCGCGTGTCATCAGAAATGGCTACGCGTGTCAGTGCTGACACGCGTGTCATAGGTTCGCCATCACTGATGTAGGGGAATGTGGCCCATACCACTCCCGGGACACTGCCTGAAAGCTGGGAGCTATCAGCAGTAGGTCTCCTGAAGATTTCCAGAGGCAAAGACATTGAAGACTGAGTGGATGAATGAGGAGAAACCGTAAGGATCCTGTGAGGCTGCTGAGGTGGCCCCCAGGATCCCCACCGTCATAACCAGAGCAAAGTCCTAGCCAACCCTCATTGGGATAGTCAGGACTCTCATCCCGGAGGCAGTTAAAGGGACGCGCTCCATTTTATAAATGGAAAAAGTCTTCCAGAGGGAAATAGTAGCTCAAGTCCTGAGCGCCATTGGCAGCAAAACGGAGGCCAAAGTCACCAGCCTCTCAGAGGCCAGGACCCTCTCTTCGGGATATCCCTGTGGAAACAAGCTCCATTTCCTTACCTAATAAATTGAGAGTGCTTTCTCCCTCCCCACCCCCCCCCGCTTTCTTTCTTTAATTAGGGTTAAATTAATGTTTCTCAATTTCCAAGCATAAATATATTTTGATCATTTTTTATTATTTATTTTGAATTTTACTGCATCATAATGAGAAAGTATAGCCTCTAAAATATCTTATTTTATTTTTTAATCCTCACCTGAGGATATTTTTCCATTAATTTTTTTTTTTTGGGGGGGGGAGTGGAAGGGATGGGGAGAGACACAGAGAGAGAAACATCGATGTGAGAGAGACACATCGATTTGAGCCTGCATCCGAGGTACGTGCCCTTGACCAAAATCGAACACAGGACCCTTTGGTCTGCGGGCCGACACTCTATCCACTGAGCCAAACCGGCTGGGACGAGAGCGCTTTCTTTTAAGCATGTTTTACAAGAGGAACAAACATGTCTATAACCAAACTTGTATCTATCAGGGGCTAACCTTTCTCTTTTGGTTTCTGTGGCCTCTCTAATAAAGATGCTGGTTTTAGGTGAAAATGTGCTTTCATTACTTCCCTGGAAAGTTAGAGAGAGGTGTCCCAGGATTGCTTAGGGTGCTGTGAATGGAGAATGCAGAATAGGTCTGTGAGCTTAGGCAGGAGCTGTGTGCTTTTTTGAGGAATAGCTATTAGACACACACACACACACACACACACACACACACACACACACACACACTCACACATACCCCTGTGAAGAGCCTGGGGAATTTGGAAGAGAACCCAGGGAGAGGCTGCCACTGGTAATCCTTCTTCCCTCACAGAGCACAGTCAGTGAGTCCACCTTGATCGCCTTACTGGCGGCAAGAAAGAACAAAATCCTGGAAATGAAAGCGTCTGAGCCCGGGGCAGACGAGTCCACCCTGAACGCGCGGCTCATTGCCTACGCCTCTGACCAGGTGAGTTGCCCACCACAGGCCATACCTTCAGGCCATTGCTTGGCTTCCGGAGTCTTGGCCCTGGAGTCATTTTCTTCTAGACACGGGTGTACTGGGGCTTAGGGGAGCTCAGGCCTGAGAGACTGTCTCCAGGAACCGCAGGGACAGATAAGTGTTCAATGTTATACATGACTCCCTTAGTCTGGCTTCAGCAGTTTCCGGGGAGTGCTCCTCCCAGGATGACTCCGCTAACGGTTTCCGTGGTCCTGCCAGGCTCACTCCTCAGTGGAAAAGGCTGGTTTGATTTCTCTTGTGAAGATGAAGTTTCTGCCCGTGGACAGCAACTTCTCACTCCGAGGGGAAGCTCTTCAGAAAGCCATCGAGGAGGACAAGGAGCAGGGCCTGGTGCCCGTTTTTGTAAGTCGGAATGTGTTCTGAGCTCAGTCTGATAGACTTGGAGGTGAGGAAGGAACATTGGCAGAATTCAGGTCAGTAACACGCTGCAAACAGAAGCAGAAAGGCCCTCCAATGCAATGTGTTATAGTTTATGAGTTGCTCTTTGTTTGTGTGTTAGAAAATAAATCTGGGGGGTTCATAACCAGCATTAAAAAAAGAAATGGAATAGGAAAATCTCAAAGTGCATTCCTGTAGCCAGAGGATGTATTGTTTGGTGAAACTTTTATTTTAAATGCACATGTATATAGGTACTAGGTTACCATATAAAATGCATTTCGTTTTTTAAAAAAGATGTCTTTATTGATTTTTAGAGAGGAAGGGGGGGGGATAGAGAGATAGAAACACCAAAGATGACAGAGAATCATCGATCGGCTGCCTCCTACATGCTCCCTACTGGGGATCGAGCCCGAAACCTGGGCATGTGCCCTGAATGGGAATCGAACCGTGACCTCTTGATTCATGGGCTGATGCTCAACCACTGAGCCACATCGACTGGGCTAAGATGCAGTTCTTACTGTAGGCCATGGTAAAATATAGTGTGAGATACCCATGGCTCTAGAGTCTAGTGGAATGGGTGGGGTAGATAATATCTGTGGTTAAATTTTCTTTCAAGCCAAATGTGTCCCAAGAGCCCACCTTCCCACATTAACTTCCTGTGTTTGCCTCCAGGTCTGTGCAACCCTGGGGACCACTGGGGTCTGTGCCTTTGACTGCCTGTCAGAGCTGGGCCCCATATGTAAGTCTGCCCTGTCCGTCTGGGAAGACAAGTAATGAATTCTAGAATGTTCCCTAGAGCAAGAACCTGAAAGGAACTCTGTGGAATTAACTTGCCCCTCCATGATCATTGCAGAGAGTGTAGGAAGAGCCACCACAGGTGACAAATGTGTCCTCCCAGACAGCCAGGCCACTGCTTCCCCAGAGGTGTGACCAGGGGTGAGAGCTGCTCTCCCTTGCGTCCTGTCCTAGGAGGCCACAGTGTGAGCCTCGGGCTTCTCACCCTCTCACTTTATGTCGAAATCGGCTTAAAGCAGGCTGCATCCCAAAGCACGGGGAGAATGAGGACAGTGAGATGTCTTCTGATCTAGGCTAAGAAAATGAAAAGTGTAGGGTAGGGGAAACCGTGGAGGGACATCAAGACTGAGAAAAATGCCCAAATGTAATTGTTTAAATCTCTGAGCAAGAAACCACCTAGGATGAGGGACATCCCTCTCTAATGCATGTACTAGACGCATTAACATTGCTCTCCGGGCCAGTGGCAACTTGGGGTCTGTGTCAGAAAGCTCTAGGATGAGGCCAACAGGGTGTTGCCCCCTGGCCAGGGAGGGAAAAAGGCCGGGTGGGGCTCCGTAGGCTCTCCCTGTAGGAGGTGGTGGGGCCTCATTCCAGCCCACTCCTCACACCGAGGCTCCCTCTCATCTCCACGGGCCTTGATGTCCCAGGAAGCCAGAGCAGGCCGGCCTTTCCCGGCTCTTTTCTTGTAGCCCACCAGCCAGCTGGGCCAGACAAGAGATGCCTTTTAGCTGGCTGGTGGCAACCCCCACTCCCACCCCGGCCCCACCTCCCAGCCAGGTGACCTTTGCCCCTTCAGGTGCCAGGGAAGGGCTGTGGCTCCACATCGATGCTGCCTATGCGGGCACTGCCTTCCTGTGCCCCGAGTTCCGGGGGTTCCTGAAGGGCATTGAGTATGCCGACTCCTTCACCTTTAATCCTTCCAAGTGGATGATGGTGCACTTTGACTGTACCGGGTTCTGGTGAGTGTGGCAGCCGAGCCCGCAGCCCCCCGGGAAAGCCTTGCTTCCCCTGGAGAGGCCTCTGCCACTTATGCCCTCTGGGAACCCACAGGGTCAAGAACAAGTACAAGCTGCAGCAGACCTTCAGCGTGAACCCCGTCTACCTCAGGCATGCCAACTCGGGCGCGGCCACCGACTTCATGGTGAGTGGCCAGGAGCGAGCAGGGGTGGGCGTGGGGGTTCTGAAATGGAAGTTGGCTGCACGTGACCCCCCAGGGCCTCCTGTATGTCAGCTCTGGTCAGAAAGTGGCACATGAGGAGTCCACCCCATAATACTGTTACTGTAGACCTGTTCCCAGCCTGAAACCCAGGATACTTTAAAAACCCTAAAAATGAGGCCAACTTTTTTTTTTTTAATTTCTTTATTGATTAAGGTGTCACATATTTGTCCTCATCCCCCCATTCCCATCCCACACCCCTCCCCACGGATGCCCCAACCCCCTGTTGAACTTAACCGTTGGATAGGCTCATATGCATGCACACAAGTCCTTTGGTTGATCTCTCCCCCCTCCCCCCACCCTCCCCTACCCTCCCTCTGAGGCCCGACAGTCCGATCCATGCCTCCTTGTTTCTGGTTCTGTTCTTGTTCATCAGTCTATGTTGTTCATCATTTCCCCTAGATGAGCGAGATCATGTGTCACTAGAGATATACTTATAAGAACTGAATGTGAGACGATCAATAATAGTTATGCTGACAGGCAGATGAATCAGTCTGTAGTGAGTTTCTTTCTGGACCAACAGTTCTTTAGAGACCCAATTTCAATGTCCACCAGTTCCTTATGTGTACATGTCAGCACTGACCCCTCAGCTCTGGATGGTGGACAAATGGTGGTAACGGAGGTCCGACTCCCTCTGGTTTGGTCTCGGCCGGACCCAGGGGCACGGCTTCACCCGGACTCAGGTGCACGTGGCCTCACCCAGACCCAGGGGGCGCGTGGCCTCTCCCAGACCCAGGGGCGCGTGGCCTCACCCAGATCCAGGGACACATGGCCTCACCCGGACCCGGGGGCGCGTGGCCTCTCCCAGACCCAGGGGCGCGTGGTGAGGCCAACTTTTGAGGCAGTCTGTACCTTTCCTAAATACTTGTGGCCCTTTTATTAAATTTTTATTTATGTTTTAATTTTTTTGTGGCCCTTAAATTTTATTTTTTTTTATTTATTTATTTATTTATTTATTTATTTATTATTATTCTGAGGATTGTCTCCTTACCAAGAACGGAAAAATTCTCTTCTTCCTCTGTCCTGGACAATCTTTTCTGCCTGCCACCCAGCAGCAGGGCAGGGCGCAGAATTTCCTTGAGTAGGGAAAGGGGTTCCTTGCTTAAATCACTTTTTTTGTTTTTGTCCACGTAGAGGCACTGTGGAGGGCTCCACCTTGGGGCGGGCCAGGGACATTCTGAGTTTCTGGGTGCTTCTAAACATTCCCGGTGTTTTCACTAGCTGCATCTCAGTCTTTCCAACCTGCACACATTCTCAGCCCCCATTTCCCACCTCTTGGGGAAACAGGTTCTTCAGATTTAACGCCGCAGTGAGAAGACAGTCCTTCCTGTAATTGTAGGGCAAACAAATAAGTTGCTTGTCATGTCCACGGGGAGGCGGCAGTGGCGTTGGGAAACTTAGTGGACCTTGACTTCCTTATATGTGCACATTCAATATTATTTTGTATTAGTTTCAGGCATACAGCATAGTGGTTAGACAATCATATACTTTACAAAGTGGTGCCCCCAATATTTCCAGTACCCACCTGGCACCATGCATAGCTATTACAATATTATTGACTATATTCCCTATGCTGTACCTTACAGCCCCATGACTATTCTGTAATTGCCAATTTGTACTTATTAATCCCTTTACCTCTTTCACCCCTCCCCTGTCTCCCTACCCCTATGGCCACCACCAGTCTGTTCTCTGCATCTATGCGTCTGGAAACTTACTGTTCCTATTTCCACATCTAGAAAGTGCTGCTTTGTACCTTTTCTTCTCTCACCTCTAATCCCATGGATTTAATTTTCAAGACTACAAAAGAAACTCCTGGAAAACTAAAGCTGCTATTTGCTGTGACCTGGGGGTCTTCCCTACTGCTCTGACCTGTGCCCCGAGCTCCTTTTCACCCAGGCAGCTGCAGCTTTAAATAGAAGCCCACAGCATCCTGGGAGAGAAGACTTAGTGGCTTCATTCCTGGGGACCTGGAGCCACCCAAACTCAGGGCACGGTTCTCTGACATTAGGGATGTGGGACGGGGAGCGGGGAAGGCATTGTCTTGCAGAGGAGACCTGCAAGATTGTGAAGTACACAGAGGAGGTCTGGGAATGCCTTGAGTTAAAGAAGAGCATGTCACCCGATGTAAGCCCCAAAGATACTATCAGCAGGAACCACTCAGCTGGGTCAGCATGGGTTGGTTTTAGAATAGTGACAAGAGGAATAACTGGGTATATAGACAGAGTGTGAAGAAATCAAAATTAAAATAATCTCTGCCTCTCCTTTAATTTGCTGGTGAAATAAAGTAGCTAATTTATAAGCATCTGGAAAGCAATATTTTTTTAGAGAAGGCCCCTAGCATCCATTCATTTTTCTCCCAGTGTCTGTCTAACAAGTGGTGGAAGTGATGTCTTCCTTGGGATTTTGCTCTGTGTCTGGGTTTTGATGCCCTCTGCTGGTAAATGAAAGTTTCCAAGCTGGTGCTCACCGCGAGTGTTTTGCCTGGAAATCAAAGGCTTAGTATTTGATGTGGGAGAAATACTGTCTCAACCAAGGGGTAAGGTCCCAACTGTGCCTGGGTCAGGAAGCTGGGGTGAAGGATGAAGGTGAGCATGTTTTGGAGGATTTGGCAATCCTGTGGATGAGTAGGTAAATATTCAGTGGGGTCAATATTTATTTTCAGTCAACAGAAATTGTGGTAGAAGCTTCCTGACATTTGAAGAAGAGGTCACTAGAAACCACATTACCCATCAGAATAACTGTAAATATTTTCCACATCCTTTGCTCTGTTTTCAGATCTGAGAAATTGATGAGATATTGCATTGAAAAATTTCACATCTATGGTGCCTGTAACCTTGAACTTTAAGCTCTGTTGAATTTAGTCACCAGGAAGAAAAGGTCAATTTTAGTCTAACAGCGGCTGACATGCAGATGCTCATTTGAAATCTGAAAGCTGGAGTGATGCCCCCTGAGGGCACAGGGAAAAGTTAGGACGAGAAAGTGAAATGAAATGATGACCATCTATGTGCAAGGCAGAAATACTACTGTGGTTTGTGGCTCACATTTTAATTGTGTAAATAGCCCAAACTGACCGTCAACTTCCCGTGAAGCTCTTTACACCCTTTTTGAACCACTTCCCTGGGGGTGCTGTTCCTTTTCTGCCTCACAAAAAACCGGTAGGTGGCACTGCCCAAGGTCACAGCCCGGTGGGGCAGACTCAGGAGACACCAGGTCTGAGGGGCTCCGGCCTCTGAGCTCTTGACCGCTGTACTTTACAGTTTGGGGCTGGGGTAGGGAGTAGAAATAGAACTTTATTTTCTGCTGTTCAAGGAACTGAGGTTCCCTTAGGAAAAAAAAAATGTATTGCCCTTCCTTACCTTGAGTTTCAGCCTGGGATGAAATGTTTAAAGCTGCACTTAAACATCAAGTGTCTTCTCCTTGGTTCAGGGTCATGGACTTGGTTTCCACTTGTCCTGCTCTTGGACAAGGACTTACTGGTCACCTTCATCAGTGACTTCGTCACATGACAGGGCAGCCTTTGGGTAACTTGCCTTGGCTGCTCCTTAGCAACTGCTTCAGAGATCTGGTGATACCGACCATCCCTGGAGGGCTGGGCAGGCAAGGATGCTAAGGCCCAGGAGTGCGTGAGGGGGCGGCGTCCTGTCTCTAACCTGGCTCCGTGTTCCTCTGTTTTAGCACTGGCAGATCCCCCTGAGCCGGCGGTTTCGCTCTATTAAGCTCTGGTTTGTGATTCGGTCCTTCGGGGTGAAGAATCTACAAGCGCACGTCAGACACGTATGTAATCGTTTGTGCGAGGACTGTGGCGGAGCTGGGTTTGCTATGTGTCCCAGTGGGGAGGAAGGCTGGGCTCAGGTGTCTGGGGCTGTTCTCGGGCTGCTGGGAGCTGACTATTCAGGGTGGCCGTCTCTTTGTTAGCTAGAGGAACTCTGAGCAGAGCAAGACACATAAAACAGCTAGAAAATATTTAGCAGGGTGCTTTCCCTGAGAGAGCCTTAGGACCCGAACATGAAGAGTTCTTGAAGACTGTTTTAAAGAGACCATGCTGTGGAGAGAGACAAGTGTTCTGGATGAGGCTTGGAGAAACTCGTTTCATCCTAGTCAAAGACATGATTAGCTGAATCCCTTGCCTTCTCTTGAAATAGAGTAGCAGGTGTGAGAACCAGGTGATAGCAATTACTTAGCAAATGTTTGATTGATATTATTGGATGCTTGGAGAAATTTTAAGAAATGAAAGAAGACAAGTCCTGTTCTTGTTTAGTTAATAACATAGGAAATAACATAGAAAAAAATTGAAATGACCAAATTTCAGTGAAAGATCAATATGGTACAAAGCTTAAATTTTTTTTATTACGGTAAAACATACCTAAAAATCTTTACAATTTTAACCATGTGTAAGTCTACAACGAAGTGGCATTAAATGAAATAATGTGTGCAACCATCACTACTATCAATTTCCAGAAACTTTTCATCTCCAGCAGAAACTCTGTATCCTCTAAAGAGGTACAAAGCCTCTCCACAGTGTACGTGGAGATGATGTGTAAAATACGTTCTTTATGGAATATCGGGGAGAAGGGGATGCAAGGGCATGTGAGGTGGAAAGGTTTGGGAGGCGAGGGAAAGATGGTGCCTTCATGTGCAGTGGAAACAAGCTGCAACCCTCACGAGGCACCGGCTGGGAACGCAGGGCCTGGGCTGGGTGTTGGCCCTCACTTGACCCGTTGGCGGGTCAAGAAGCTGTGAAGGCAGGATATGAGGCCAGATGGTCTCAATCACAAAATACTAGTACCGTATTTTCCGGCGTATAAGACGACTGGGCGTGTAGAAGATTTTCCTGGGTTAAAAAGTCGTCTTATACGCCGGAAAATACGGTACATGCCTTCTGGTTCTGAGGTGAGTTGAAAGAAGGCCCTGAGACAGGAGTCTGGAGGTAGATCTGAAATGACAAGAAACAGGGAGTCCTGGGAAGGTTTCCAGCTTGGAACAGGAGCAAAATCAGACAGAAGAAAATGTGGCGGAAGCCATCCGGATCACAATGGTTCGAAGGCCCTGGCTTAAACCCACGTAGCAGTGTGAAAGTTAATGCATGCTTGTCCCTTGCCTGGCTATTCATCTCAGCTCTCTCTCTATTTACAATTCTAGGGGACTGAAATGGCTAAGTATTTTGAATCTCTGGTCAGAAATGACCCCTTCTTTGAAATTCCTGCCAAGAGGCACCTTGGCCTGGTGGTTTTCCGTCTCAAGGTAATGTCCTCTTCCGAGGCTAGGAATGATGTTATTCGGTGATCGCGTCGCATGTTGGAAACTGTAAATGCTGGGCTTTTGGGGATGCTTACAGGGGATGTGGCACAGACTCCACTTCTCTTTATCCTTCAAACAGGGTCCTAATTGTCTCACGGAGAGTGTGCTGAAGGAAATAGCTAAAGCTGGCCGAATCTTCCTCATCCCGGCCACTGTGCAGGACAAGTTGATCATCCGCTTCACCGTGACCTCCCAGTTCACCACCAGGGATGATATCCTGAGAGACTGGAGTCTCATTCGCGACGCCGCCACTCTCATCCTGAGTCAGCACTGTACCTCCCAGCCGAGCCCTCAGGCCAGGGGCCTCATCCCCCAAACCAGGGGCCCCCGAGCCCTGAGCAGCGGAGTGGCCCTTCAGTCCCTCGGCGGGGCTGAGGGTGACCTAGCCGAGGCCCGAAGGATCGTCAAGCAGCCTCAGCGTGCGGGGGCCGGTCTCGTGGGGAGGGAAGACGGCCGCCCCCTAGAAGCCCTGCTGGACCCACCTGGGGACTGCTTTTCCGAAGAGGCCCCAGCCGTGGCCAAGCGCAAGCCGTCCTCCTTCCTGACCAATTACTTGTCCGTGCGGAGCAAGAAGAAGGCCGTGCGCTCGCTCAGTTGCAACAGCGTGCCCGTGAGTGCCCAGAAGCCACTGTCCTCAGAGGGGCCCGTGAAGAACGGGGGCTCCTCCGCGGCCAACATCTTCTCTAGGTTTCCTGAAGAGATGATGCTGCTGAAGAAAAGTGCCTTCAAAAAACTCATCAAGTTCTACAGCGTCCCCAGCTTCCCTGAATGCAGCTTGCAGTGTGGGCTGCAGCTGCCCTGCTGTCCCCTGCAGGCGATGGTCTAGACCAGGGGTTCCAGCGGAGTCAACCAGGTGTTTCAGGGAGGCTCCGAGCCCCTGGGAATTGTACGCTGAATTTGTGTGCTTATGTGAATGTGCATTTTTATTGGGGGGGAAGCTTATAATTTTTTTCAGATTCTCATAGAGGTTTTACGGCTCATAAAAGGGTACAAAGGGAGAGTTTAAGCCAGCATGGCCCAGAAGGTTCTAGCAGTTTGGGCAGAGGAAAAGGGCCCAGGGTGGTGTACGGACAGGCAGCTTCTGTGGTTTGGCTTGTGGTATGAAATGTAACGTAGAAATAAACTGTGCTTGTCTATGAAAAAAGAAAAAGCATATCCTGTGTGATTTAATTGACGACTGAAACGTTGATGAATTAACCCGCGCATATCCTGGAGCCTAAATGCATGTACTTTTGGATTCTGCTTTAAAAAAAATTTTTTTTTTAATTGATTTCAGAGAGGAAAGGAGAGGGAGAGAGAGATAGGAACACGAATGATGAGAGAGAATCATTGATCAGCTGCCTCCTGCCCTGGGGATCAAGCCCGCAACCTGAGCTGTGCCCTGACCATGCCCTCTTGGTTCATAGGTCAATGCTCAACCACTGAGCCAGCCCGGTGGATTCTGATTTTAGAGGATACTGAAGATTTGGGTTTGACTGTGAAAAAGAGAGTCTGGAGGAGCCCTCAGTATGAAGAAAGCAGGCACTGTGGCTTATAGTTTATAATAAGAGAGGAATATGCTAACTATCCGTTACATTGTGAGGTGTAATGACCAACCGCGTAACGACCGGATCACGGATCTGCAGGAGGGTGGGGCAGTGAACTACAAGCGATGGAGAGCTACAGGAGGGGCAGGGCAGCAAGCTATGAGGGGGCGGTGGGGGGAACTACAGGAGGGTGGCAGTGACCTACTGGCACACGGATTGGTGCACAGGGCTACTAGTAGTTTATAAATGAGGAAACTGAGGCTCCAGATCACTCGGCTTGTAAGTGGCCAAGCCCAGGTGTTCTTGTTTTCAGTAAAACCCATGCCGTTTTCTCTGTACTATACTGTTAAAGGTTGTACTTGACTGGAGGCTCTCAGTAGGCTGTCGGGTCCTTCCGTACATTTAAATTTTCTTCCTCTAGGGATTGTCTCAGTTTTCTGGACCCTGTAGTCAAATAAACGCTGTGTTCAATGGCAGCTTGCTCATAGTTAGTTCATAGGCCAAAAATATTAGTTTCTTTCCATCTCAGAGGGCACTTTTTCAGGGAGTGGCTCTGAAATTGGTTGTATTAGCAATGTCAAAGGTAAACAAAGCTGCAAGAACAGATTTTAATCAGTAATTTTATTCAGTAACTAGAGGCCCAGTGCACAAAATTTGTGCATGGGGGCGTGTGTGTCCCTTAGCCCAGCCTGTACCCTCTCCAATCTGGGACATCCCTCTCACAATCCAGGACTGCTGGCTCCCAACTGCTCACCTGCCTGCCTGCCTGATTGCCTCTAACCACTTCTGCCTGCCAGCCTGATCACCCCCTAACCACTCCCCTGCCAGCCTGATCAATGTCTAACTGCTCCCCTGCCAGCCCAATTGCCCCAACTGCCCTCTCCTGCAGGTCTGGTCACCCCTAACTGTCTTCCCCTGCAGGCCTGGTTGCTCCCAACTGCCCTACCCTATAGGCTTTTTGCCCCCAACTGCCCTCCCCTGGAGGCCTGGTTCCCCCCCCCCCCCAACTGCCTTCCCCTGCAGGCCTGGTTGCTCCCAACTGCCCTACCCTGTAGGCTTTTTTGCCCCCAACTGCCCTCCCCTGCTGGCCTGATCGCCCACAACTGACCTCCCCTGCCAGCCTGGTCACCCCTAACTGCCCTCCCCTGCTGGCCTGGTCACCCCTAACTGCCCTCCCCTGCCAGCCTGGTTGCCCCTAACTGTCCTCCCCTGCAGGCCTGATCACTCCCAACTGCCCTCCCCTGCAGGCCCGATTCCCTCTAACTGCCCTCCCCTGCAGGCCTGGTCACCCCTAACTGCCCTCGCCTGCCGACCTGGTTGCCCCTAACTGTTCTCCCTGCAGGCCTGGTCACTCCCAACTGCCCTTGCCTGCAGGCCTGGTCCTCCCAACTGTCCTCCCCTGCAGGGCTGGTCTCCCCCAACTGCCCTCCCCTGCCAGCCCGATCACCCCTAACTGCCCTCCCTTTCAGGCCTGGTCCCTCCCAACTGCCCTCCTCTGCTGACCTGATCGCCCACAACTGCCCTCCCCTGCTAGCCATCTTGTGGCAGCCATCTTTTACCACATGGGGCGGCCATCTTGTGTGTTGGAGTGACAGTCAATTTGCATATTACCTCTTTATTATGTAGGATAATTACTATTGCAATAGGGAAAGAGTCTAACAGGAACTGGACTCAACTTTGACTTGTCTAGAGGTCACTGGGTATTTTAAAGGGAGAAAGAGGGCATAGGGAGGGGGGGCACGTGGGGACTCAGTAGAGTCAGGGAAGTGAAAAACTGCAAAAAGCAAGAAGAGGGGTTTGGTCCATGTGAAAGCCACCTGGGTTTGCTCCCTGGTGCTTACTGAAGTTAGGCTCCTACCCTCCCACAGAGGCTGGGAAAGAGGGGCCCATCTTCAGGTGTTGGATAGAAAACACAGTCAATTCTTTTGGCATCCTTGAGTTTTTGCTGGCAGGTACTTTAAGGGGGCTCAGGTCATCCTACCCTAGGACGGTGGCCTTAACTGCCAGAAACTTAGTGTTTGTTCACCTCTTTATAGGACAGGGTTGAGGCCATGTCCACAAGGGGGCAACGAGGAGCCTGGCATGGAATTTGGTCAAGGAGAGAATCTTTGTCAAGAGCTTAACGTTTAAAAAAAAAAAAAAAAGAGTTTAACGTTTCATGATATCTGTTCCCTATCAGTGGTCCCTGAACTTTGCTGCATACTGGAATCACCTGAAATCTTTAAAAATGGATAAGATTCATCAAGTGCAGTGACCTGCCCTAAGAAAAAATACTGAAGCCTGGCTCCCACTCTATCAAAATCTTATCTGATTGGTATGGGGTGGACCTGGGCTTTGGATTTTTGACAGCTCCCCAAATAGTTCTAATGTGCCGCAGTGTTGGGGAGCCACTGCTCTAGAGTCCCTTGCTGCTCAAAGAGGGGTGTGTGGACCACAAGCATCCCAGGTGCTGCTCCTGCACCCAAAAGCTTGGGAAGCACTGCTCTACGCCTGCGGTTCTCTAGTTGAGCCTGCGTCGGAATCACCAGCAGGGTTTGCTCAAACAGATTGCTGGGCCCATTCCAGCGGTTCTGATTCAGCAGGTTTGGGGCACGGCCTGAGAGTTAGCATGTCTAACCAGTTTCCAGGTATCGCTGCTGGTCCAGGACCACACACTGAGCACCACTGGTCTACGAGGAAGTGTTTCTTCCTGTAAGTGTCAGGGGGGAGCTCGGTGGGGCCAGTGAGCTGGGCGACGTTTGGCATGCACTGAACCTCCCAGGAGCCAGTTTTGCTTTCATCAATTAAAGAGGTTTGCTTTTAACTTTGATACAGCAAATGATATGTATTTGTGTATCTAGAAAATAAATATGTGCTGTCAATGTGAATTTTCAAGAACAATTGCGGGCTAAAGGTGACAAGGTGCAGCTTTGTGCTGGGCCTTTCCTGGGGCTGCACTTTGAGTCCCTCCAGATCTAAGATGTGAGCCTCAGTTAATAAAATATAATCCTGCTCTAAAGAGCTGAATTACACTAAACACACACGATGTATAACTCTGGATGCTTTTTCTCTGTGTCAGTGGTTCTCAAAACATGGCAACAGCCAGGAGTTTGTTAGAAATGCAAATTCCAATTCTAATGGGCCGCAGCAGTCTGTGTTTTAATAAGACTTTCAGGTGATCTCAATGTTCCAGCTTGAGAATCACTGCTCCATGTGAACTAGAAAACTCAGATCATCTATTTATTCTCTCTGCTACACCCCCATTCCCGCTCCCGCTCCCACCCCCGTCCCCCAACGCTTGCATGGGGAACCGGATATTTATCAGGGTGGCTAGATGAAAAAGCAACAAATACTTATTGGCTACTGTGTGCCAGGTACTGGGTATATAACGATGAGCAAGATAAACAGAAACTGCCCTCATGGAGCTTACAGCTTCATAAAAGCATGACATCTGTGCAAAGGGAAATTGATGATCATGATGGAATAGACCACCAGCTACATATACATACTACAGCACGGCACTTGGTGCGCTCTGGGGCATAGCAGCCACGCTGACTAGGAGATCTGTGTTGGCCAGTCAGCCCCCTCCCTGTGAACAGTGCTGGAGTGATGGTGTGACACGTCCTCCCTGGTAGCTGCCTCTTTACAGACTTCATGCAGCCCCACCAACTGCAATGACAAAACAATTGCTGTTGAAAAGTTAAAACACAAGAACAGTATCTTCCTTTTAAAAAAAAATATATATTTTTATTTATTTCAGAGAGAGGAAAGGAGAGGGAGAGAGAGAGAGAAACATCAATGATGGGAGGGAGTCATTGATTGGCTGCCTCCTGCATATCCCCTACTGGGGATGGAGCCTGCAGCCCAGGCATGTGCCCTGATGGGGAATTGAACCGTGACCTCCTGGTTCATAGGTCGACGCTCAACCACTGAGCCACACTGGCAGGACCAGGACCTTCCTTTTAGGGGTCTTCCCAGTCAACTTTCTTGAATGTCTTACCTGACTTCCTAGATCAGTGATGGGCAACCTTTTGAGCTTGGTGTGTCAAACTTCGCCAAAAAACTGAGCATAACTCGGGTAGTGTGTCACTTTGAGGAAAAAACTAACTCCAAGACTCTAGTTGCAAATGTTTTATCCTCAGGAGCAGCAAATGTTTCATCCTTGGCATGCGGCCGCGTGTCATCAGAAATGGCTACACGTGTCAGTGCTGACACGCGTGTCATAGGTTCGCCATCACTGGCCTAGATAGAGGCTTGGAGAACTTCATCACACTAGCGCTGAACGCATCTCTCAGTCCATAGCAGGCACCCACTAAATGCTTGTAGAGTGGATGTATGATCACTTGTTGGCCTTTTGGCTAAGCTCGAGTGTAGAGTGGATGTATGAGCCAGCATCCCACTAACAAATCATCCCTTAGGGTGAGTCACTGCACTTTATTAATCTTATCCATTTTTATACTGGTTCTCATTAGCTTCCATTTCATGCTGATATTTCCTGGGTTTATCTCCAAATTATTTTGGTGCCCGTAGCCTCTGATAAATGCACTGATTACATGTTTTCAAACATATATTTGAAATTGAAGACCTGTTGAGTGATTTACATGGACATCAGCTTTTGTTTTTAAAAATATCCATTGATACTTTTTAAAAAATATATTTTATTGATTTCTTATAGAGAGGAAGGGAGAGGGATAGAGAGCTAGAAACCTCGATGAAAGAGAAACATCGACCAGCTGCCTCCTGCACACCCGCCACTGGGGATGTGCCCGCAACCAAGGTACATGCCCTTGACCGGAATTGAACCCGGGACCCTTCAGTCCACAGGCCGACGCTCTATCCACTGAGCCAAACCGGCCAGGGCCATTGATACTTTTAAATTATTATTTGTTCAGATATTTCTATGGGCACAATTTCTAACCCTTTTAGAAGAGATAAAATTAGTCTTCAGAATTGATTATCTGTAACAGGTAATGTTTTAATTTTGTGTACACACATGCAAACTGAGGTATGAGGATAGTGTGCTAGTGCCTCTACCCACCACAATATCTGGCCGGAATCATGAAGGTTTGGGGAAGTGGAAGGCTGAGGAAGCCGCTGAGACGTGAGTGTGAGCTGCTGGGTTCGTTGTCTCAAGATGTCGATGAATGAATTCATGGACAATTCATGGTGGGGAGGGGGTAAGCAAAGGGGAGCGAAGTTTATTACAGTGAAAGTAACAAAGTTCTTGACACGCGAGAAGGGTCCCAAAACGGGTTGCTGCGGAAGCTCACTAGCCCAGGGGTTTAAATGTCCCTGCTTTTGCCCTCTATGGGCTCGGTCAAAGAAACACCAGGCATCTCCTTTAGCCCTCATCTCCCCACTGTTAGTTCCCGCTCTTGGGTTGAGGGGGAAGTGGGTCCATTCTGCCTATCTTGTTCACATCCTGACCATCTGATTAATTTCCTCCTTATCTACCATCTTCCCTACCCACGAGGCCCTTACCCTACACTGCCTGATCCCATCTAACTCCTCACCGTCAGTCTGGGAAAGAGTTTCTAATTGGAAAGTCTGAAATGTCAAAGGCGGACGGGCCCCCGCTGGCTCTGGTTACTGGAACACTGTGTTCTGGCTAAAAGTGCAAGTGCTGACCTTTCCTCCAAAAAGGTGCCCCTTGTGACATGATGTCATTGCTTCAACCTCTGCTTACAACCAGATCCACTTCAACAGGATTCCAGGTAATACGTTGCACAACGTGAGAGTCTCAGAAACAAAGGTCATGTGGTCTCCCATCGCTTGGGTTCAAATTCTCCCTGGGAGATCAAAGGCAGGGTCCTTGGGTCCTTGAACAGGCTCTCTGGCAGGAGATTGGCTTTGCTATGAAACCAGCTTAGATCCGAGGGGCATGTGGAACTGGGGGTGCTAACTGGAGACTTGGGATTTACTGGAGTCACAGATATATTTCATTTGCGATGCGTATAAATTAAAATGTTTTGAGACTTCACATTTTAAAAATTGGGAGATTCACATGTATACCCAGCTTTCTAGTTTCTGAATCATCAGAAGATTCCAGCAGTGCCTGAGCTGTATTTCCACATGATAATACGCAGCCAACTGAAGCAGAGTAGTGGCTATCCTCAAGTTTGCCACACTTATTTGTGACCTGCTTCTCTCATCCACATTACCAATGTGAATCCTGAAGGCACTTGAGTTTGCAACCCTTGATGTGACTAAAAAATATCTACCTAGCACATTTTATGTGTCGAATACTGGTGCTATTGCTTAGTCTTTAAGAACTGTACAGGTGGCATTTTCACCTTTTGGGTAACGCTGTTTTAGGCAGTGGCCAGATGCTATTCAGGGGGAGAGTTAGCCTTATACCGGAGCGGGATTTCCATTGGGCTGTTCCTTGGTGACCCCCCCCCCTCAACCTCCCAACTCCTTGCCCTGTATTACGTATTGCCATTGTCATTATGAGTGAGGCACCTGTGAAAAGTTACCAATGGGACTATCAGGCTCAGGATGAAGGAAGGAGAGTTCCATTTCATAATGCTGGCGGTCATCTATTTTATTACATATTAAAAACAAACAAACACCCCTCCCCTCCCTCCCTCTAACAAGCTTAGTTTGCAAATAAAAACAGTAGGGGCACACTGAAAAATAATTATCTCTAAGTCTTTTCACTTGCAGAAGTGTAGGTGTAATTTAGAAAAGGCCCCCTTTATTGGTATGCATGAAAAATGCACCCCACAATCTTCAATCAAATTAAAGTTGGATCCGTTCAGTTTCTTTCTGGAAATATTCAGAGTTTCATAGTTTCAGCACGTATGGCATTGTAAATGTCCTCAGTCATGGGCACATACATTGCTGCTTTGTCATCCAAGAAATACAAGGCATCTTTGATGACTGCAGGGTTGAAGCCCTCCTCCACGAGGGTCACTTTGCGGTGTTTAAAAGTTCCAGTGATCTCAATGGTGTCCTGAAAAACATCAAACAGCCCACATTGTTGTGGTGTTTTGCAAACAGGTCAGGTGCAGGGAAAGGGGTGAGGCTGGCACCTCTGGCTCCTTTGAGAGCTGTGAATGCATTTTGTATGATATGGAGACATCCTGTTTTCTGAAGCTCCACTAGGGGGCCCTTTGTGAAGGTAATTTTCATTCCCTTAAAGCTTCCCCCGCCCCCCCACCTCACTCAAGGATATGTTTATTGATTTTAGAGAGAGGGGAAGAGAAGGAAGGAGGGAGGGAGCGAGGGAGAGAGAGAGAGAAAAGAGAGAGAAAACATCCATGTGAGAGAGAAATATCGGTTGCTTCCTGCACTCGCCCTGACCGGAATCAAACTCGCAACCTGGGGGTATGTGCCCTGACCGGGGATTGAACCCATCACCTTTTGGTGTAGAGCACCAGCCAGGGCTCATTCCCTTAAAGCTTTAAGATCACCTGTGGGGAGTGAAATATGGAGTGCAGAGTCTGTTGCTTGGTGAGCTTCAGGTATGATTGGAATATCCTGATTAAAGGTGTGATCATCTACACAGACAACTCTATTCTTTCAGCCTGTTTGTCTGTTCCACTGAAGATGTTTTTTCTTCCATTAATAGGGAATGACCTGAGGATATTTCAATTTTTATGATCTCATTGTAAAGCAAATGCCAGTGCTTTATGAACATCAGTTTTGTAGCCACAGCAATGTCTGGTAACCTGACACTTCTCAACTCTTCAGAATCTAAGAGCTCAAAGTCCAAAAGTGAGAGTGTTAAACTAATCTAGGGGTTAATGTTTGAGAAAGAAAAAAAATCCCTCTAGTGGTGAAAGGTAAACCTTTGGTAGTTCCAACTGGCTAATGATGCCCATTTGAACTTCACACCATAGAAAGGTCTATGACGTCAATGGATTTTTCCATTCTTCAAAACTGGAAACAACAAATAGGAGGGTCAGAGTATTTCTGTTTTAAGTGTCTGTCACATATCCCCAAACACAGACTTTGAGCGTTACTTGCTAATACTGTTGTTGAATGAACTGGCCTGGTTAATTTTAGGGAGAAAGGGGTTAGGATTTGTGTTTCTGCTAGTTCTATTTTTCTGATATTTCTGCTTCCTGGTTGAACTTCCTGGAAAAGGTAGTGAAAACTTGGCCAATGTGGTCGCCATGGTAGAAGGGGATTTGTTGCCTAAGAGACAGGGGTCTCCATGAGAGAGGAGAATTGAACTTGATAACAAGCAGTCTCACCTGTATCCTTAGAAACCGGGGCCTTGCATAACCAGGCAGGTAGTCGGCAATGTGCTTAAAGAGTTTCTTTCCATCAAATTCATGGCCTTCCTTCATCTTGATTGAGGCCATGCCAATTCGACCCTCGTGACCTGGAAATAACACACAAAAATATTAGATGCGCTGTAGCTATTTTATTTATAATGCTTTGCTGTTTCCAAGAACAGTGGACAGAGGCAGCATGATGGCATACGTTTCTTTTGGATAGTTGGAATTTTTATTTCCAATATAGGCAAAAATTATTCTAAAATGAAAATACTGCTACTACTACTAGCAGCTATACATTGATTGAATTTTTGTTATATGCCAGGTCCTATGGACCATCTCATTTAACCGGCACAACCAACTTATGAAGAGGTTCAAAAGTTATCTCCATTTTACGGATGAAGAAACTGAAGCTTAAAGACATTAAAAGACTTGCTCAAGTTCACACAGCGAATACCGAACTGGGGCAGTCTGGCTCTAGAGCCTGTGCTTGTCATCTTCACCCTTCTCAGCAGCCTACGTGAAACACTTGAGTAGGAAACAGGTCAAACTGGTGGCTAAAGGAACTTTTTTTTTAAAAAAAAATTATTTTTATTGATTTTAGAGAGGAAGGGAGAGGGACAGAGAGAGATAGAAACATCAATGATGAGAGAGAATCATTGATCAGCTGCCTCCTGCACGCCCCCCACCAGGGACCGAGCCCGCAACCCAGGCACGTGCCCTTGGCTGGAATCGAACCAGGGACCCCTCAGTCCACAGGCCAACGCTCTATTCACTGAGCCAAACCAGCCAGGGCTTTTTTTTTTTTTTTACTCCAGTGAAAAGTCCTTGCTCCACTCATGAATAACTGAGCTCAGGTTGTTCTTCAGACTGCAGTGTCAGGTCTGCTGTGCTTCTAGGCACCAACTCCACCTTTGAGACTTACGTATGTATTTAATCAAGGTTCCTAATAGCTTTGCCTTTCTGCACGTTAGAGAAGCTGCGGGACAGGAGGAGAAGGCCAGGTGCAAGGGTGAGTGAGCTGTTGGGTGCCCTCCCACTGATGCCCTTTAGTCCCCAGAGGTTGAGCTCTCCACAGAGAAAATGGACCCTAGCAGCTTTCTTCCCCGCCAGGCAGGGCAGTAATTTCCATTGTTTTCTTGTGAGGACAGTGGTAATTAGGTACTAATCTATCTGCTACCTGATCCAGTAGACCTAGTGGGAGCCCAGGTCCATTTCCCTGAACTACTTAGCTGTAATCAGAGAGGGAGAGGGAACCGCCCTTGTCACCTGGGCCCCAGCTTTCAAAATCTCTCCCATGGTGACTGTGTGTTTACCTACAGCTCTAAAGGAGGCAGAAAACAAGAGGAAACATGGAAAGAAAGAAAACGCACCCTCGTTTTATCTGCCTCTGACCTGAGGGAGGCAGGACATTTGGACCCTCTTTCTCTAGGGGTCCCTGGTAGCTCTCTGGAAGGCACCTATCTCAGGAATCTCAAATGTCTCCAATAAAACTTTTAGAATTAAGGCAGAAGCTGCTGCAACAGAAATCTTCAGCGTCGACGGGCTCCCTGCTTCTTGCTCTGGCACTCACGGGGAGGGGAAGGAGCCTGTAGGGTCTCAGGCCTCCACCCTGGCTCCTGCACGTTGGTTTGGGCCAGTTCAGATCCAGGGGGGAGGCTCCAGTCTGCAGCAGTTCTGGCCAGAGATTCTCTAGAACAGCTGCCCAGCGTGGTAGCCACCGGTCACATGTGGCTATTACAATGAATTATAATTGAAATGAAAAATCCAGTTCCTCAGTTGCACCAGCCACATTGCAGTTGCTGGACAGTCACATGGAGGCTACTGGACACCACACTGGACCGTGCAGATATTGAACACTTTCGTCACTGCAGAACATTCGACTGACAATTACAGTTGTAGAGAGCAGTTGGACAGTGCTGGTGTGACACCTAGAAAAACTTAACTCCCTTCTAAGCCTAAACCTAGAAGTTCCCTCTTTGGACCTCCTGGTCCAAAACTGAGACCCGAGAAGGCTCCGTGAGGATCCCAGAACCTGAAAGTTGGGAGAGACTCCAGAGTTCACCTCTCTAATCTCTAGAGTTCACCTCTAATTTTTCACTGCTGTCAGAATCCTCACAGGATCCCAGGTGGACATCCTCCTCTTTACCCCCTCCAGCTGGTGGGACAGTCCCTACCTCAGGAGACAGTCCTCTCTAGTGTTGGTTGCTCTGGTCAGAGCAGGGTTCTCAGGCTAACATCGGCTCCCTGCTCATTTCAGCCCGTTGTTTTCATTCTGCACATCGGAGCAGGATGAACACACTGGCTCCTTGTTTTATCTGATGTCTCTATCATTGGAAAACCATTAGCTTCCTTTTCTTTGTTCTGGATCAGTGGCTCCTACACATTACTGGTCATTACAGCCACTTGGGAATTTAAAAAAAAGAAAGAAAGAAAACAAGAAAATTCTGAGCCCCAAACTCGAGGTTCTGATCCATCAGACACGGGCTTTAAAAGGTTTCCCAGATGATTCTGATTGGCGAGGTTTTTGGAATCACTACGTGTCGGTGCTTTTCAAGACTTTAGTGTATTGTCTCTAAACTCTGTAAAACATATAACTCATCACTTTAACCATTTTAAAGTGTACAATTCAGTGGCATTTAGTACATTCACAATGTTGTTCAACTATCACCAGTATCTAGTTCTAGAACATTTTTATCACTCCAAAATTAGACTTCAGTGTTTTGAAGAATCACTTAGCCCTGGCTGGTGTGGCTCAGTTGGTTGAGCATTGTCCCATGCACCATAAAGGTTACCAGTTTGATTACAGGTCAGGAGACAATCGACCGATGCTTCTTTCTCACACTGATGTTTCTCTCTCTCTCTCTCTCTCTCTCTCTCTCTCTCTCTCTCTCTCTCTCTCTGTCTCTCTCTCCCCCCTCCCTCTCCTTTCCTCTCTCTAAAATAAATTAAAACAGTTTTTAAGATAAAAGAATCACTTACAGGGCTTATTAAAACACACAGCTCCCTGGCCCCACCCCAGAAAGTCATTCGGTGGGTCTGAGGTGGGCCTGAGCATTTTTAAAGAGCTCCCGGGTGAGGAGGATGGTGCTGCTGGCTCAGGGGTCCCACTGGGCCTTCCATTCTACTTCCTAGATTCTCTCACCTTCTCCTACACATTCTTCTGTGTTGTTACTGTTTTAAAATTCAGCATATAAAAGTGTGTGCAACATTCCAGGTGGGGTCTGCGAGAGCCCAGTGTGGTGTGATGGCTGACAACCATGCTTGTGCTAATTCAGCCTGAGGTCCAACATGAGAAGTATTCTACAACTCACGCTCTGTGACCCGGGTGTGGCTATACTTCCCATTGTGTTGCTGCCACAGGGTTGGAGGAGCAGGCAAGAGAAAGTCCTGAATATTCTTTAAGAAATAAAAGGGCAGTACAAGGTCACATGCAACCGTCACAGCTCAGGGAAAGGGGACTTTAGGGTTTCCATTTTGAATGTAGGTGGAATCCCAAATCCTGAGTTCTGGGGGAGTACTAACACCCATAGCATCTCATATTTGGACAGTGATATAGTGTCTTCCCTGACATCTATATATTTAAAAGCCTAAGTGACCTTTATGACTGGATGACCGGCCAGTAGCTATGATGTGCATTGACCACCAGGGGGCAGATACTCAATGCAGGAGCTGCTCCCTGGTGGTCAGTGCGCTCCCACAGCCAACCTCCCACGGCCGGCCAACCTCCCATGGTCCCTCCCCCCGAGCCAGCCCTGATAGACCCCTATCACTGGCCAGGCCAAGGGACCCCACCTGTGCACAAATTCATGCACCGGGCCTCTAGTCTATAATAAAAATGATTTCTCCTCATGACAACTCTCATGCACATATCTGACAAATATATTTTTACTATTTATGTCGTTGAAATGAATTAGTTCTCTAGACAATCTTCACGACAGGACTGGTATTATCCCTAATTTTAGTGATTTGCCTGAAGCCAAACAGCCAGCAGGTATTGGAGCCAGGATCCCAAATCAGACCTGGGCACTCCCCATGCTGCTGGCAGAAGCAGGTCTATGGAAGAAGGCTTGGTGACACTGCTCCGTGTCATGATTCTGAAACTCAGTTGGGTGGGCTGAGCTTTCTTTTAAAGCTTTTTCTCTGCTTTAAAAGAAGAGTCTGGACAAAACCAGCTGCTTCCCAATTTCTTCTCTTAGCAACCGCACTTGCTCTTACTTGTGTCTCACATCCCATCTCCCAGCTCTCCAGTGTGCCGCATCTTTTCTTGAGGAGTGCCAGATGCAGCATGGGACCTGGAGAGATGTGGCTTATCGGGGAGCCCAGCTGGGGAGCTGAGCCACAGAGGAAGGCCAGGTTCAGGTGTACTGACTGAGGTGATTTAGAAAGGAACATAAGCCACACATAGCCCCTTACTCAAGTGGCTGACAGAGTCGTTTGATTCTCCAGCCGACAGAAGGCAATGACATACCTTGCCCTGGGGTTAAAATGATATGGATTTAGGCATAGATTTATAATATCTCGTGCATACCTGGCACAGGCACTCCATAAACATTTGCTTCTTGGACAAAATCAACCAGTCCCAGTATGTCAGCAACTTCAGTGGTGGCCACATTTTCTCCTTTCCACCTGGAAGAAAAGGTGAGGTTAGCAGAGGTCACAGGTGGTCTCTGGCTCAGGATGCGATGACAGGGAGTAGCTGGTTCCCTCCAGACCTCTGTGGGGTGGCTGCACTCTATACCTCAGCTTGGTCCCCAAATTCCCCGACTTCATCATGAGAGAGGCATCCTGCTTGAGGAGCAAAAGACAAAGGCATACTCCTAAGTGGAATTTCAACCTAGCCACATGAAACATGACTTACAGAATGATATTGTTCTAATGTCAAAACACAGACTTGGCCTAAGAAAGGCACTGGAAATAAAAAGTAAACCATCAATGGCCCTCGCCGGTTTGCTCAGCGCCAGCCCTCAGACTGAAGGATGGCGGGTTTGATTCCAGTCAAAGGCATGTGCCTTGGTGGCAGGCTCGATCCCGGGCTCCGGTTGGGCTGTGTGCGGGAGGCAACCAATCCATATGTCTCTCTCACATTGATGTTTCTCTCTCTCTCTCCCCTTCTCTTCCACTCTCTAAAAATCAATGGGAAAAAACCATCCTCAGGTGAGGATTAACAAAAAACAAACCAAAACAAAAACCCACCAATGACTTTTTGCTGTATGCAGGTCTCTCCCTTTCCTCATTCTCTAACTTTGGTTGCTATTTCATTCAATTAGTGAACTTCTGTTTAATTAAAGTTCCTATTTGTATTTCAGGGTCTCAGGGCAATGAGAAAGTTCTTAATAAGATAAAATATCATACTTTATTTGCAAGGAGACTATAATGTTAGTGCTCAACCAAGTGCTATTTTTCACTTCATAAAGTTTTTTTTTTTTTTTACATTAAAACATTTTTTTCTTTATATCTCTTAGAAGTAAATTTTCTCCTGACCGGGAATCTTTACAGTGACATGACGGTGGCATAATAAAATGACAGGGATCCTGAGTTAGGGAATATTACAGAGGGAAGAAACAATGAGGATCATCGGGACCCTCCTTTCATGGATGAAGAAACTGGGCCGAGAAAGGTTACCTGCCTTGTTAACACAGATGTTCAGGGGCAGAGGTGAGCTTGGGAACTCTGTTCTCATTCAGATCCACACTCTTTCTACTTCAATATACAACTTCCATCCCTTCCTCATGAGTTCTTACAAAACGTAATTACGTTGCCAGGCACTGTGCTGGGAGCTGGGGCCTGCCCTCAGGGAGTTCATGAAGGAAGATGATTAAGCAAAAGTGTTATGAGGCTGGAGGACTGTGCTGTTGTTGGGAATTCATTTCCTGATCTATTATCATGACTTTCAAACTGTTGCACTGTTTTGGGGGTTCTGTGGGGAACCACCTAGTTGGGGATGGAGAGTAAGAGGGAGGGAAAGAGGTGGGGCTCCGAATCCCTCACCTCCTCTTTAACTAAATCAACTCCACCTTAATTTGCATTTGATTTTAGCTGAAGGAAAGCCCCATAATTGAAAACTGAAAATCCCTGGCTGTCCTATGAGTGACCAGTAATAATGAAGAAACTGGACGGTCTGAGCTATCGAGACACATACTAGTATATACACTAAGGTTTCCCACCTTACTTTCATCTGGTGTTGCTCAACCAAGTTAACTGTACATTGAAGAGTGACCCCTCAGATATTTTGCTCCTTTTTCTCTAGGAATACAGGAGGTTGAACTGACATGCTAAAGAGATAGAAGAAAATGGAGTACCATAACCAAAATGGAATGGGATTTATCAATTTAGGAGTATGCCAACTTGTGCATGTTTCTCCATAATTCAGAGAAACCCACCGGAATGTATCGCCAACTCTGTCGTGGAAGTAGATGAAATTGTCATGGTCAATCATTAAGAGATCTCCACTGTTGAAATAGACATCTCCTTTCTTAAAGACGTCTCTCAGTTTTTTCTTTTCTGTCTGAGTTTTCCCTCCCGCATAGCCACTAAATGGTGTAAGTTGTGTGATTCTGCAAACTAGGAGTCCAACTTCACCTAAGACAGAAGGAAGTACATTGTTATTTTATGAGCTTGCAGTGGGCACATTTTATTATTAACCTCTTAAATTTGATGCTATGCAACTCATTAGCAGCAGGCTGGCTACACATGTGCATGTATAGTCATATACATCATATACACACATATACATATACTATGTGCACATATTACTCTATATGGCCACACATTTGTAATTTTTAAATGCTAACCTTTTACTGAATAATGATTTATACACATAATTAAACAAATGAACAGTAGTTTAAGCATAAAGGTAAAGACTCCCTAAAACTATAGTTTTGCAACCATCCTATCTAATAAAGAGGTAATATGCAAATTGACCATCACTCCAACATACAAGATGGCCACCCCCATGTGGTCAAAGATGGCCACCACAAGATGGCCTGCAGGGGAGGACAGTTGGGGGGACCCAGGCCTGCAGGGGAGGGCAGTTGGGGGCAACCAGGCCTGCAGGGGAAGGCAGTTGGGGGGATCAGGCGTGTAGGAGGAGGGCAGTTGGGGGGGGGGGACCAGGCCTGCAGGGGAGGGAAGTTGGAGGGGATCAGGCCTGCAGGAGAGGGCAGTTGGGGGTGACCAGGCCTGCAGGGGAGGGCAGTTGGGGGGGGACCAGGCATGCAGGGGAGGGAAGTTGGGGGCAACCAGGTCTGCAGGAGAGGGCAGTTGGGGGCAACCAGGCCTGCAGGGGAAGGCAGTTAGGGGTGATCAGGCCAGCAGGGGAGCAGTTTGGCATAGATCAGGCAGGCAGGGGAGTAGTTAGGAGGTGATCAGGCTGGCAGGCAGGAGAGCGTTTGGGAGCCAGCAGTCCTGGATTGTGAAAGGGATGTCTGTCTGGGATTGGGCCTAAATGGGCAGTTGGACATCCCTCGAGGGTCCCAGATTGGAGAAGGTGCAGGCTTGGCTGAGGGACACTCCCCCCCTCCTCCGCCTCGTGCACGAATTTCGTGCACTGGGCCTCTAGTAATTATATATCCCTTCCCACAAAATGCTAATCTCACAATCAAGAAGTTGTTAAGCTAGGTTTCAAACTACAATTATGTTACATGTAGTGGTTAAATTAGTATCTTTTGGAGTTTCTGTAACTATTTCTGAGTGTACAAAAATATATCTCTTTTCCCCCTCCATTCTGATAAATTTATCAGGTGTTCATTTTATCAATGATATGTTAGTTCTTAACAGTCATTTAGTCAAGGTAAGAAAATGACAGCTTAGGCCCTGGCTGGGCACTCAGTTGGCTAGAGCCTCATCCCCATATGCCAAGGTTGCAGGTTCAATCCCAGGTCAGGGTACATATAAGGATCAACCAATGAATGCATAAATAAGTGAAACAACTAATACTTCTCTCTCTCAAAATTAAAAAAGAAAAGAAAAAGAAAATGAATGGTTAATTGAACAAAAATCCACTGTACCTTTGGGAACTTTGATGCAATATCCATTTTCATCTCGGACAGGTTCATCTTTCTCCACATCATATTTAATCAGCTCATAAGATACAACTTTCTAGCGAAATTAAAATAGATCACTTTGAGCATTCATTTTCACATTTTTTTTCTTTTGTAGTACTGCATGCATAAAGTATATAAAGAGGACCTATCTTAAGTGTATAGCTTGGTGAATTTTATATGTGTGTACACCCATGTACCTACCACCCAGATTAAGATATTAAATATTTTCATTACCTTAGGAAGTTTCTTCCTGCCCCTTCTGTCAAGTTAACCACCATTCTGACTGTTATCACCATCAAGTAGTCTAAACTCTCAATAAAGGAAGTAGATATTTGCCTTTGTGTCTGCTTCTTTCACTCAACACACTGCGTGAGACAGTCATCCATCCATGTTGGTGTTTGTTTCAGTGGTTTTCCTTGTATGAATATACAGCAATTTATTTATCTTTTCTCCTATTAACAGGCATTTGGATTGTTTCAGTTTTGGACTACTAAAAATAAAGCTGTTATGAACAGTCTCATACATATCACAAGTGCGTTTTAAAAATCTGTATAACCTTAATGTGCCCCTGTTGTATGTTTTACATTTCCAGAGACATGCTCTCCAATATATTTAAGGTTCAATAGTACAATTACTTCATGCCCATGGCTATAAAATAATTAAAACTCCATTATGTTTCATATATACTATAATTCAATGGCATACAAAATTTAATTTATATAATTTAGTAAGGGCAATAAGTACATTATTTTCTCTGTTAACAGATAAGTACAAATATAACAGTATTTAGATGTAATTATCACCCATAATTACTGTGTCCATTTCAAATTTAAATTCAAATCTATATGATAAATTAACCAATTATGTGTTTTGGTAGTAGCAGATAGCCATTAAAAACCAAGTGGCATTCATAGTCAACAAATGTAGATCTTTTTGATATGCAAGAATGTGAAAAAAACAATAGGGATGGTAACTCATGCTTCTTTCCACATCAATTACAGGGCCATCTCCCTCTCCTCCTTTTTAGTTTTAAAACATAGATTTGTTTAAACTAGAAAAACTGACAATAAAACACAGAGATCAATGGATGTGATACAAAGAACTAGTAGCATACAGCACCAACTCCTAAGGTCTTCACGTGTGGTTTGTTTCCTTGTAACAACTCATCATAACAACACAGACAGCTTGCACCGTGCCTCGGCCCACCTTTGAGCCCTCTCTTGTTCTGAACTGCATTTAGCCTGGGCCTTCAAGGTCTGGGCTAGTACAGCTTGGACTGAAACTAGCGAAGACAGACCTCTCCCAGTGTGGAATGGGAAATTGATTCTCAGTCTCTAGTGGTGCTGCCCAGCAGAATTTTCTATGATGATGGAAGTATTCTCTATCTGTACTGCTCAAAATGGTAATCACAAAGTATGGCTACTGAGCACCTGAGAGGTGGCTAGAGTGAATAAAGAACTAAATTAAAATTTTATTTATGCAATTTAAGTTTACATAGCCACACTTAGCTAGTGGCTACCGTACTGGATGGCCCAGGTGTGGAGGACAGCGGAGAGACCTGTGTAGTATAGGTTTGGCTGTCATTGTCAGGGAGGTTTCTTGGACTCAGGAATGTCTAGAGACCAGGCCAGAATAGAAGGAATGGAATGAAAATTATCATAACAGCTAACAATTATTCCAGGCTATTATGTGACAGGCATTCGGGCTATATCCTCTAATGGTCTTTTCATAAATTATTTAATTGAATCCTTTCAACAACCCTTTTCCTTTAACAACATTGAGTTTGGGCCTGGCACTGGGCTCTATATTTTCTCTCTTTAATCTCTGTTTTACAGATGATGAATTGAGGTCTAAGGAACATAAAAGTGATTTGCCCTGGGTCATTCAGCCAGTATATGGCTGTGCTGGAATCTGATCTCTAGAGCCAAATCTCTTATGCTCATGCATCACTGCCCTCTGTACTCTCCTGGTCAGTCCCTGGAGACACAGGTTGCTTGGGAGCTCTGGGTGGCTGTTTTGGCCAGGACAAGTTATCAGAGGCATAAAGAAAGCAGTCACTGCTCAAGCCAGTGGAAGCTCAGCATTTGAGGAATCTTCCTGAGATTTTGAAGAATAGGTGGTCACCTGGGAGACTGACTGCTTGAACACAAAAATGGCAAAGAGATTGTCTAGAGATCCCAGGCAATAAAAGAGACTTCTGGCTTAAAAATAGGAAATGTCAATCATATATCTGATAAGAGGTTAGTATACACATATGAGTTGGCTTAAACACAGGAAATGTCAATCATATAACTGATAAGAGGTTAGTATCCAAAAATACATAAAGAACTTATACAGCTCAGTGGCAAAACAAACAATCCAATTAATAAGTAGACAAATAATCTAATAGACATTTTCCAGAGAAGACATATAGATGACCCACAGGTGCCTGAAAAGATGTTCAGCATCACTAATTATAAGGGAAATGCAAATCAAAACCACAATGAGATAGCACTTCACTTCTATTTGAATGGCTACTATAAAAAAGACAAGAGCCTGGCTGGTGTAGCTCAGTGGTTGAGCGTTGACCTATGAACCAGGAGGTCATGATTCAATTCCCAGTCAGGGCACATTGAGGGCTCAATCACCAGTAGGGGGTGTGCAGGAGGCAGCCAATCAATGATTCTCATCATGTTTCTATCTCTCTCTCCCTTCCTCTCTGAAATCAATAAAAGAATATATAAAAAAAGAAATAACAAATGCTGAAGGGAATGTGGAGAAAAGGGAACCCTTGTGCACTGTTGATGGGAATGCAAATTGGTGCAGCCACAATGGAAAACAGTATGGAGTTTCCTCAAAAAATTAAAAGTGGAACTACCATATGATCTAGCAATTCCATTTCTGGGGTATTTATCCAAAGGAAATGAAAACACTAATTAGAAAGATGTATGCACCCCCATGTTCATTGCAGCATTACTTACAATAGCAAAAACATGGAAACAACTTAGATGTCCATTGATAGGTGAGAGGATAAAGAAAGTGTGGTGTATATACAGCGATGTATATATACAATGGAATATTATTCACCCATAAAAAGGAAATCTTGCCACTTGGAACAACATGGATGAACCTTGAGGACATTATGCTAAATGAAATAAGTCAGAGAAAGACAAATATCACATGATCTCATTATATGTTGAATCTGAAAAAAAAGAATGAATTCATAGATTTAGAGAACAGATTGGTGATTTCCAGGGGTGAGGAGTGAAGAATAGGTAAAAATGGGTGGCCCTGGCTGGTGTGGCTCAGTTGGTTGGAGTGTCATCCTATACACTGCAAGGTTGCGGGCTCAAATCTCAGTCAGGGCACATGTCCAGGGTGCAGGTTAGATCCGGTTGGGCGTGTACAGGAGGCAATTGATCGATGTCTCTCTCTCTCTCTTTCTAAAATCAATAAAAACACATCATTGGGTGAGGATATGTTTAACTTAAAAAAATGGGTGAACATGGTTAAAAGATAGATATTTCCAGTTATAAAATAAATAAGTCCTGGGTATGTAATGTACAGTATGGTGACTATCTATCCTATATAATAAAAGGCTAATATGCAAATTGTCCCCTTGACCGGGAGTTTGACCAGAAGTTCAACCAGGGGGCGGGGCTGGCCGGCCAACCACTCATGGCCCCTCCCCCCAGCCAGCCCAGCCTGATCAGCCCTAATCGGGTTGGGCCAGCCGAACCCCACCCGTGCATGAATTTGTGCACTGGGCCTCTCTCTTTCTATATAAAAGCCTAAGTGACCATCTGACCATCTGACTGTCCAACTGGTAGCTATGATGTGCAATGACCACCAGGGGGCAGATGCTCAACGCAGGAGCTGCCAAGCTGCGGTGACTTGACAGCTGCGGTTCTTGGGTGACGCACCTGGAACAAGAGAGGAGGGAGCCTGATTCCAGGGTGTCACCTGAGAACCACCCTCTCGCAATCCAGGACCCCTCGAGGGATGTCAGAGAGCCAGTTCCAGGCTGAGGAACCCCACCTGCCAGAGGGACCCTGATCAGTCCGCAGATGCCCTTTGAGCCACAGTGTTGCCCCAGGTGTGGCTAGCTGGGGAGGGACTATGGGAGGTTGGCTCCAGGGTGTGTCCGGCCCATCTTGCTCAGTCCCGACCCACCAGTCACCTTCTAATTAATTTCCTTTCAATGTGCACGAATCCGTGCACCAGGGCACTAGTAGTTAATAATAGGGTGTTGCATATTTGAAAGTTTCTGAGAGAGTAGATCCTAAAAGTTCTTATGACAGATCGGGCCGGTGTGCTCAGTGGTTAGAGTATGGCTTGCTCACCAAAGGGTCGTGGGTTTGAATCCCAGTCAAGGGCATGTACCTGGGTTTCAGGTTTGCTCCCCACCCCTAGTGGAGGTGGCTCTCTCACATAGATGTTTCTCTCTCTCTCTCCCTCCACTTCATCCTCCCCTTCCACTCTGAAAAAGCAATGAAAAAAATATCCTCAGGTGAGAATTAAAAAAAGTTCTTATCACAAGAAAAAAAATGGTAACTATGTGAGGTGATGGATGTTAACTAGACTTATTGTGGTGATCATTTTGCAATATATACAAATATTGAGTCATTATGTTGTACACCTGAAACTAATATAATGTTATATGTCAATTACATCTCAATTAATAAGAAATATATTTTTAATGCAGTTACTAGAACACAAACCTTTTAAGATAATGCTTCTTAACTCTGGCTGCAGAGCTTTCAAAAAACACTGATGCCTAGGCCCCACCTCAAGATGTCTGCATCCAAAGCTTAGGGGCTGAGGCCCTGCCCCTCTATATGTAAAAAGTTCCCCAGATGGTAGTAACTCACAGCACAATGAAATGGAAATCTCTGGAGAATGCACTCACATATGAATAATTGGCTTTATGTTTCCACATACTTATGTTGGTTATGAATTCACCTTAGTGCACACATTCTCTGTCACCCATGTACATAACTCCTCCTTTCCCCCAACCACATTTCACCATTTCACAGAGTATGGTAAACTTATGGAACTGGTAACGTTCAGGTGTTTTATCATATCTACACTAATAAAAGAGTAAGATGCAAATTGACCATACCTTCGCAACGCTCACCAGCCAATCAGGAGTGAGTATGCAAATTAACACAACAAAGATGGCAGATTAATTTGCATATGCAGGTGCCGAGCGGCAGGGGTCGGGGGCAGGATGCAGGCATTCTGCACCACCCCAGCCACTCTGGGCCTCTGGGCACTTGGGAAGGCGGAAAGGCAGAAAGGCGGCTCCAACCAGAGTGAAGGCGGTGCTGGCAGCCAGGGGAAGGAAGGCCCATTCTTGCACGAATCTTCGTGCATCAGGCCTCTATTACACATATAAGTGACATAGGAAAACTTTACCTGAATTGCAGATGGCAAAGGCATAATGGGTTGTTATTCACAGAAATTAAGATTTTTAAATTACAGCACCCGATCTTCCTGAGGTCCTTGTTACAGAGACTGAACAAAACCTCTCTTGGTGATATAAATGGACTGTAGTTCTGATGCTTTATGAAATTCTGATAACAACATCATTATGACATAGCTTTTAAGAAATCTCTGTATTCTGAAAACTGGCTATATATACTCTCATTTTTCAATGTACTTACTCTCTGTAGGTAGTTTACTCTCCCAACAGCACCAATTTTTCTCGTGTAATTCGCAAAGCCGATATTGCCTTCAGTGGAAGCATAGAACTCATAAATGTGAATGTCCCCAAATCTCTTGATGAATTCTCTCCACACATCTCCTCGCAAGCCATTTCCCAAGGCTACTCTCACTTTGTGATCACGGTCGTTTGGTTTCTGTTGGAGGAGGGGGAGGAGACCAAATTGAAACATCTCTGGAGACTGCACTCACATATGAATAATTGGCTTTATGTTTCCACATACTTATGTTGGTTATGAATTCACCTTAGTGCACACATTCTCTGTCACCCATGCACATAACTTCTCCTTTCCCCAACACGCACAGTCTGGGCCAACAAGTAGTCCTCTGATTTAATAACCAAAAGACTTGGATTTTCCCATTTTGATTTTTAAGAGGCAAGCTGAGACAATTTGACAGAACTCAGTGATGCCAACATTTAATCCATATCCAATCTGAAGCTAGAACAATGTATTGATGTTTGCTTGATGGGGCTGGTGAATCTCAGTGAATTGCCAGAAAGGAGGGGCTATGTGGCAAAGATCTGTCAGAGACTAGAACAATCTGAAGCAATGATTTTCACTCAACAAGGAAGAAGAAAACTAGGAACGCAGTCCAAGGAAAAAGGTCATGTTCCACAGAGCCATTAAAGAGCAATAATATTAGAGCCTGATGGGCCTGGAGAGAATAATCTTGATCATACCCTCATTTAACGGATAGACCAGCGGTCACAAGACCGAGACAATGAAACTGCCCCACAGGGACGAGGGGGAGAGGAGGAGAAAGCTGGCTCCCAGTTGCCTCAGTGGCCTGGGAGGAATATGCTTTGCTATAAATAAAAGTCACAAAAGGAAAAGCTGTTTTGAATGTAAGAAGTAAAGGAGAGCTTGTGCCAGCAAGAAAGGAGGGGTTAAGACTGGGGTGCATTCCACTTGACCATATCATTTATGAGGCTCCTGCAAATATGTCTAAACCTATGGTTTTTAAAAGTATATTTTATATTAAGAAGGCAATTGATGTCCTCAAGGAGATCACAGCCTTGTGGGAGAGGCAGGTAAATAATAAATATAGTTTTAACTTGTATATTTTGTTACTCTATGATTTCTACTCTAACGAAAAACCAAATAGAATAGAGTAAAAGTGCTAGGTAATGAGGACTCGCTTCAAACACCAAGTTTTAATTTCTTTGATCGAACAGCATTTTGCTTTGAAGAGCATATGCTCTCAGAGTATATATATCCTTCCCTGCTCTGTGGAATCACTGTGAAATGATTTAGGAATAAGGGTTCCTCTTGGAAAGGAACTGTTTGAAGAGAGAGGCAGTTCTCTGCTAAAGGCGAGGGTATGGATAAGGCACATATACACCAAACCAAAGCAAACCTTGATTTGGTTTCCATGCGGGAGGAGCCAAGGGACCTGGGGTGCAGCATATATGCATTTAATTTTTAAGAAGCTTATTGGTCAAAACTCAGGTGGGGAAGCTCTTTCAGGGATCCTACCCAGAGAGGTGGACAGATGCTGGCCACTGGTAAAAACTGGGCCGCCTGAGCAACCTTACTGAGGAGGAAATGTAGAGAGAACTGTGCCAGGTACTGCAGATGATATAGAAGTATATTTGGCCTCCAAAGCATTTACAACATAATGGTGAGTTACCTGAAAAGCCTTTGAACTTGCATGAACCCTAGGTCCGGAGGTCACTGAATCTATTCCTTTTTATAATGACTAAGTACCTGTTAAGTAGGGAGACCAAGGTTTGCCAAGGCATGTCTCGGCGTATGCTGTTGTCCTGATGTGCTTGTTACACTCCTTTCACTCTCAAGTGTCTCCCTTGGGATAAGGAATTCTGTGGCATCCTGTCTGTCCATAATCACTGTTCTCAGTAAGAACTGTCAGCTTTTCAGAGACCATCCTCAGCCCCCACCATTGCTGTGCCTCACGGCCACTCCAGGAATAGAAGATCACAGATGTTGGAAGAATACTTTCTTTTGCTTAAAAATAACCCCTTGACCTGGGGCTTACCTGCCCCCAGGCCCATGTGAGAAGCTCCAAAGTAGCAGTCTAGCATGTAAACTCAAGACCTTACTTATTCTGTATGCAGCCCACAATTACCATCTTAGTTCATTTCCTTGTCTACTGGGTGGTGAACATCTATCTCCTCCAATAGATTGTAAAAACCTTTGAGACCAAATAGCCTAGCTAATAAAAGAGTAATATGCAAATTAACCATCACTTCACGATAAAGATGGCAGCACCCACAGCCAATAAGGAGGGAATATGCAAATTGATGCAACAAAGATGGTGGTGCCGTCTGGAGCCATGGAGCTGGCTGGGGCGGGCGGGAGGCTTGGCTTCCTTGGTCATCCCAGCTGGCTCCATGGCCGCTGCCCAGAAAAGCCATAGTGGTAGGGCAGAGGCAGAGGCAGTTAGGGGTGCTCAGGCCAGGAGGGGAGGGCAGTTGGGGGTGATCAGGCTGGCAGGGGAGGCAGTTGGGGCCGAGTAGGCTGGTGGGGGGCAGTTGGGGGTGATCAGGCCAGCAAGGGGGGGCAGTTAGGGGTGAGGAGGCTGGCAGGCAGAGTGGTTAGGGGCGATCAGGCAGGCAGGTAGGTGAGCAGTTAGGAGCCAGCAGTCCTGGATTGTGAGAGAGATGTCCACAGGGTTCGGGCCTAAACTGGCAGCCAGACATCCCCCAAGGGGTCCCAGATTGGAGACGGTACAGGCTGGGCTGAGGGCCACCCCGCCCCCCGTGCACTGGGCCTTTAGTATTTCTATATTATCCTTTGCCCCAGCTGACCACCCCATTAGATTGTAAATGTCTTTGAGGTCAAATATATTTCTATATCATCCACAGTACCTGGACCTGTGCTTTACATATAATGTAATCCTGAAGGAAAAGAGGAAATAACTCCACCAGGAAACCCTCGACTTCCCTGTTCAACAGTTAGTAGCTGGGACACCAGCACAGGGCAGGGCGGTGGGTGCAGGAGGCTGCAGGTGCCCTGGGTGTGTGGGAGTGGGCCAGCCTCACAGGTGCAGCTGTCACCTGCGGTAGCAGGTAGCTGGGGCATAGTCACAATACCATGGGCTCAGTTTTCATCATAATCTGAGGGATTTTATTACGTCAACAGAAGGGATTAAGGCTCTAGGCTGGAAATGTTTGTGGACACAAACCTCGAGATCCTGGAACCTTCTGAGATGGCTGGTTCTCATCTAAGAGTGAGATGGCTGAGCATACTGGCTGCGACTCGAGTTTTCCTTTCCCAGAGGAGACATGGTGTTTTCACATCACCAAAGCCACTCCTCTAAAGAACTAGCTGTATGCGAAGTCAAGGGTCACCTGGCTCAGTTTTCTTTAAAAGGATCAAACATTCTACTCCACATTAGAGGTGAGCTGCAACGTGCAAACACACCTGGGTGCTTAAATCCTCACGGGATTTAATGATCGATGGAGGGTGAGAGGTCAGTGTAGCCAGAGAGGAATGTAGGGCACCAGGAAATTAGAGTAGCAGAAAACTTTCATTGAGGACTTTACTGTGTGTTAGGCATTTACCTAGGTTACTAAAGAACCCTATCAAAATGTGAGTGGTAACAAAGCATTTGCTTCAAATAACAATTGAGGAAATTAAACTGAGAGGATTAAAAGAATTTGCTGAAATCAAACTGGTTGCAACATAGTTTCTCCAAGATTCAAATTCCAATCTATGTGACTTCAGAGAGTGCTTTTTTCTTTAATTAAAAAAAGAAAAAAAGTGTGACAGACATAGTTTAAGAATTGAATAGAACTGAAAGGCTTTTAGATGAAGGAAGCTGTTAATTCACTTCTCTGTTCTCATCCTTTGTCCCAGCTTACCATCCTTTTAACTTATAGCTGTTTCTTTTCCTCTTATTTCTAAACTAGAGGCCTGGTGCACGAAATTCGTGGGGTTGGGGGGTCCCTTAGCCCGGCCTGCACCCTCTCCAAACTGGAACCCCTTGGGGGATGTCCGACTGCCAGTTTAGGCCTGATCCCGTAAATTGGCAGTCGGACATCCCTCTCATAATCCAGGACCACTGGCTCCTAACCACTCACCTGCCTGCCTGCCTGATCGCCCTTAACCACTCTGCCTGCCTGACTGCCCCTCACCGCCTCTGCCTGCCTGCCTGATCACCCCTTACTACCTGCCTGCCTGATCGTCCCTAACCACCTGCATGCCTGATCATCCCTAGCTGCTCTCCCCTGCTGGCATGATCATCCCTAACCACTCTCCCCTGCTGGCCTGATTGCCCCTAACTGCCTCTGCCTTGCCCCTGCCACCATGGCTTTGTCTGGAAGGATGTCCGGTCCATCTGGTCTAATCCTATCTAACAAAAGAGTAATATGCAAATTGACTGTCACTCCAAGACACAAGATGGCTGCCCCCATGTGGACACAAGATGGCCACCACAAGATGGCCTGCAGGGGAGAGCAGTTGTGGGCAGTTAGGGGTGACCAGGCCAGCAGAGGAGGGCAGTTAGGGGAGACCAGACCAGCAAGGGAGGGCTGTTGGGGGGGGGTCCCAGGCCTACAGGGGAGGGCAGTTGGGGGGAACCAGGCCTGCAGTAAAGGGCAGTTGGAGGGGGGGACCAGGCCTGCAGTGGAGGACAGTTGGGGGAGGGGGGACCCAGGCCTGCAGGGGGGGGGAGTTGTGGGCGATCAGGCCAGCAGGGAGGGCAGTTAGGGGTGACTGGGCCAGCAGAGGAGGGCAGTTGGGGGGGACCAGGCCTGCAGGGGAGGGCAGTTAGGGGTGACCAGGCCTGCAGGGGAGCAGTTAGGCATCAATCAGGCTGGCAGGGAAGTGGTTAGCAGGTGATCAGGCTGGCAGGCAGAAGGGGTTAGGGGCAATTAGGAAGGCAGGCAGGCAAGCAGTTGGGAGCCAGCAGTCCTGGATTGTGAGAGGGATGTCCGACTGCCCATTTAGGCCCGATCCTACTTGAATCGGGTCTAAATGGGCAGTCGGACATCCCTTGAGGGGTCCCAGATTGGAGAGGGTGCAGGCTGGGCTGAGGGACAGTCCCCCCCCACCCCCACCCCCGCACGAATTTCATGCACTGGGCCTCTAGTATATATATACATATATATTTTAAAAAGCTGTTTCAGTAGCTTTATGTGGTAGGGAGAGGCTGTTGTCAGGTGGGCTGCACTATCTGGTGATGGGGCAGTGAACAAAGTCTAATTTCTTTTCTGGGAAAGTTGAGTTCTCCCTAAGAATTACCCTCCTCTATTCTCTTGTCTATAAGCATAAACTGGCTACTGGAGTTCTAAAAGCGGTACCGGGGAAAGGGAGCTGGGGTTTTCCCTGGTCAGTAAGTAGATATTTACTCAATCTCTATTTTCAGTGCCTCACCCCTTCCCTGCTTGCTCTTGGGATCCTTGAGTTCAAAGCCTCTCTAGGTCTCCTCCAGCGAATAAACCTCCTGTCTCTCTCTAGGGCGGGAGCGGAGGCAGCAGGTCTAGCTGTTTCCCACACAGACTTTCACTTTAAAAAATCCTCTTGTTTCCAAGCCTGACACCTCATCCCATTTTCAGTTGTGTTTGGTGTCTTCAATTTCTTTCTTGTTGGCACCTGCCTCTCGTTTCACCTCCCTCAGTCCTGTGATGTCAGTGACCTTCCTCTCTCCGCTCTGTACTACGTAGTTCCCTGTTGCTATGTCTCTTAGTTTCTAAGACAATGTGCATCTTCTTCTTGTCCTCCTGGGTTCTGGGAGACTTCCAAGAGGTGAAAGGGCAGAAGGTATTCACCATCTTCGAAAAAATCCCTGAGTCCATGTTCTTACCAGTGAATCTGCTAGACTTCAGCCTGGCTCCCCAGGAGAGGAGAAAGCATCGACTGACAGGAATAAAAGGGCGAGGCTCAATGTCTCTGCTTTACAGAGAGTCCTCTCTCCCTGCAGGGGATCTCCCGACTGCGGCCACGGGACTGTCTAAAATACGCTCTTCCACATCACTCTTCCATGAAAGGCCCGTTAGGATGCTTTGCCACGTTCACAATTAGTTCTCAGTAAAGTAAAGCCCTTCTCATCTGGCCCAGTCAACCAGTCTCACCTTCTGCCACACTGCTCGCAGTTCCCAATATGCCAGGCCCTTCATCCCACCGCTCTGCAGCTCTGCACGTGTGTTCCAGCTAACCAGAAGCCCTTCCTTCTCTGGGTGGCTGGGAAACTCCTCTGCACTCTTCAAAACGCACCTGCTGTGGCACCTTCCCTGATTCCGCTCTTTCCCTCCTTCCTCTTGCCTGGCCCTGTCCTGGCCCCCACAGGTCAAATTGGTCACTCTTCCCTCGAACTGTTACATACCTCTCTATTCTGTTTTCTGCCAGAATGGAGGTGATACAGAGATAGACATTTGGGGCTGGGAAAGGACCACCGAGGTTACCTAGTTTTGGAAGGGTGGCAGATAACACTAGGATATAAGCCGAGTTTAGTCAGCTATTTCAGAGTTCTGGTCTACCTTATTCCCCCTTCCTAATATCATGCCTGCTCTGTGTGGCCCCTAGAACTCTTTTCTGGTTCCCTTTTCCTCCTCCTGCCCGGGTCACACTCTTAGTAGGCAGGACAAAGCCTCGTTTCGACCCCTTCCTATAGCTTCAGTCCCTAATTGGAGTAGAGAAACATTCAGCTTTAGAGGTATCTTGTTCCAATAAATAACGGGGACACTGAATGATGCTGTCTTCTTAGACAATGACACAAACTTAATGGGAACTGACAACTACACACGGCAGGAAATGAACCAAACTGGCCTTTCATTGTAAAGAGGTGCTCAGAATGCTAAGCCCCAAATATAACAATGGGAGACGGGTAAACAGATAAGACTCTTCAACAATAATACTGTAAAAAAAATCTCTTAAGTCAATAGTGTTGCTATCCAACACCCCCCTCAACATTAGATAAGAGTGATTGACTAATTTGAGTATCTTCTCTTATTTCTTCCTTTGTGTGATGTGGCAGAATTTTCTTTGATTCATTCAATGAGTATGTATAGAGCACCTACTATGAGCTATACATTCTTCAGCACTGAAAACAATGAGAATAATTGTTACCATTTGTTGGTTATAGTGTCAGGTACTTTGCTACATGCTTAACATACGTCATTTTGCCTTCACAGCCCCTTGTGATGAAGGTACTATTGTTTCCCCTGTTGGCTGATGGGGAACAGATTTAAAGGTTAACTATCCTGATCAAACAGCAGAGTCAGGAGTCAGACCTGCTGACACCAGAGTTCTTGCTCTTGAGCACTACATTAAGTCCCTTGCTCCAAATCTGGACTCCTCCCCTAAGGGTGGCTAGGAGCATACCTCCCTACTCCTCTGTTCTACCAAAGGAGCTACTAAATGTGGTTAAAAAGAGAGAGGAGAAGCATTACCCTAGAATACCCCAAATTCTCCTGAGGAGCCATGCCATGTCTGAGAAAGGATGTCATTGGGCCCATGTGCTCAGCTAAAGCAGAAGTTGTCACCCTGATATCCACTGCTAGGGGCTGGTGGTTAGCCCTTCCAGGGACAGCCTATTTAGGCAGCTCTAAGGATGAGAAAGATCCTGATTACATTGATCTACAGCCTTCCACCATTAGTTCTATTTTTGTTTGGGAAGTTCATTTAATATAGTCGTCCTTTAAACTCCCTTTAAATCCATCTGGGCTTCCCATCATGACCTGTTTTCTTCTTAAATTGTAGTAAAATACACATAACAAAATTCACTACCTTAACCATTTTTAAGTATACAGTTTGATGGTATTAAATATATCCATAATGTGCAACCATCACTAGCATCCATCTCCATAACTCTTTTCATCTTGTAAAACTAAACTCTGTACCCATTAAACAATAGCTTCCCATTACTTCCCTCACCCAACCCTTGGCAACCACCATTCTACTTTTCTGTCTCCATGATTTTGGCTACTCTAAGTACCTCATATAAGTAGAATCATACCATATTTGTCTTTTCGTGACTGGCTATTTCACTTAATATAATGTCCTCAAGGTTCACCCATATTGTAGTATATTTCAGAATTTCCTTCCTTTTTAAGGCTGAATAATATTCCATTGTATGTATGTACAATACCACATTTTGCTTATCCATTCATCTGTGAACTGACACTTGCATTGCTTCTATATTTTAGGTATTATGAATAATACTGCAGTGAACATGGTGTATAATACAACTACTTCTTAAAAGCAAGTTCATAAGCATAAGTTACCACTTTTTCCTTCTGAGCAAATTTATATGTCAAGAGATTTTCAGAATCTGTGTAGCTTCCTGTGCCTCAGCTTTTTGCTTATCCATCCATCCATCCATGGACACTTGGGTTGCTTCCATATTTTAGCTATTATGAATAATGCTGTTATGAACATGGTGTACAAATAGCTCTTTGAGACCTTGCTTTAAGTTCTTCTGGATATGTACTCAGAAGAGGAATTGCTGGATCATATGGTAATTTTATTTTTAGAGGAACTGCCATATTGTTTTCCACAGTAACTATACCATTTTACATCCCCACCAACAGTAGACAGGGTTCCAATTTCTCCACATCCTTGCCAACACTTGTTGTTTTCTGTTTTTTTGGTAGTAGCCATCAAATGGGTGTGCAGTGGTATATTATTAGAGTGTGTGTGAGCCTGAAAGAGCTACACACAAACATTTCTTTTCCTCAAGTCAAAAGGCAGGTCCCGATAGAACTAACAGAAATAACATGCTCTCCCTCAGGAGACTTCCATTTGACAAGGAGGTAACTTTAGGCAAAGAGGAAAAGCCGAACAGAAGGGCCCCATATGGGTTTCTGGGTTTTAAAAGAGAGTCATGCAACCTTGAAGACCCGATGGAAAACTAATGGAAAAAAAAAATTCAATAATGACATCAACAGAAATGGTTGTAGAAAAAGTCCTAACCCAGCTTACCGCTAATTATGACCCTCATGAATCCTTTGAATTTGCCCCCCCCCCAAAATCAGAATAATAAGTGCGAAGCCCTAACATTTTGGGGGAACATATTACCTCCTTTAACTTAATTATATATCTTTCCTTGGTAAGAACTTAGATGTTCATTCGGCAAAATTTGTTGCTGCCTAGGATGTGCAGATACAGATCTTGGTACTAGGGATCTGGCAGCCAACAAAGCCCCCGGTGCATGGAGATTTCATTTAACTGGGGGAGACAGACAACAGTCATGTAGACCTGGACTATGTCAGATGTGACAGTGCTGCGAAAAGCAGTAACCCATGAGATGAACAGTAAGAGGCAGGTGATAACTTCGTTGTTAGTAGGAGGGGCCTCGGATGAGGTGACATGTGATTCAAAACTGAATGAGAGAACTGGGGCTAGAGCTTCTTATACCTAAACTTCTTATACACAAACTTCTTATACACAGCAGCTGTTAAATAAGTTGAACATAACCAATGTTTATAAATAGCAATTTATCAACTTAGTGATTCTTCTAATTTGTTTTCCTATGATGAGTGAAACGATTAAAGGAAGTAGAATCTGGTGAATTTACTGCATTGCCTAGTCTAGTATTTCTCAACTGAGGATGATTTTGCCTGCCAGGGGACATCTGGAGTGTTTCCAGACATTTTGATTATCACGATCTGGGGGAAGAGTGGACGGGTACTACTGCCATGTCCTGGGTAAAAGCCAAAGATATTACTAAGTATCCTTCAGTGCATTCAATGAGTCCCTACAGCAAAGGGTGGAGGGACCTACAATGTCATCAGTGCCACTGTTGAGAAGCCCTGATGTGGTCACCAGGCAGGCTGGTGAGAGCTGAGGGCCTGGGCAGGAGGTGCCCTTCCAAATATTCCATCAAGATATCTGGACATGTGTAAACGGGATAGATCCAGGGCCCTTGGAGTTACCCTGGGGCATCTGTTCCAAACCATCAGACTTAGATAGTTTCAAAGCCACATGGGGATTTATTCATTAAAGGAACATAAACTAAGTTTCCTGAATGCCTTTGGTATAAGAGAAGGCCAGGAGACAAGATGTGGTCCCAGCCATCAAAACTTTTATTCCCCCGGGAGAACGGGAGATGTGAAGACAAACACCTGCAATGTGACAAGGACCACAATAGGGTAGATATCAAATGATGTACGGTAGAGAGTAATGACTCTTGTTGGAGTGACCCAAGTAGGTTTGACATATAAACAGTCATTTGAGCTGAGCTTTGAAAGTGAGTGGGCTTTAAGTAGGCAGAGAGTGGAAAAGAGGGTAAGATGTGAAAACAGGAACAAAGGTAGGGCATAATAATATTAAAATCAACTGTCATCTAGCAAATCTCTTCTATGCAATGGGGTGGTGCCAAGCACTTTGTTGTGACAAACAATTAAAGTCTAAAAATAAAAACTGATACATACAAACCAGTGAAAGCCTAGCATGACCCAAACTGACTTGAATTCCCATCTTATCCATTTCAAAAAGATAATAAAACATGGGGAGTTACCTGGGGTGAGTTGCATAAATACCGAAGCAGTTCACCGATATATTGAATGACAGTGACGTTATATTTTCTGCAATCATCCCAAAACTGGCTGGCTGAAAATCTGTTCCGCAAAACTAGGGTGGCACCTACAGAGAAGAAATAGAAAGGGTTAGTAAGGAAAGTGCCACAAGTATTACACTCATAAATGTGCTGAGTACCAAGTATATTCAACGCATAAAAACCCAAATGAGACCTGGTTTTGTCCTGGAGGAGCTTCCAATCTAGTCAGAAGAAGACATAAAAAAGTCAGTGTGCAATAAATAAAAGGTTCAAGCAAGGCCCGAAGGGAATGTGAGTGTGTGTGTGTGTGTGTGTGTGTGTGTGTGTGTGTGTGTGTGTACATTAATTCTGCTTGGGCAAGGGCTGAGAAAGGCAATTTTTGGAAGAGGTAGGATTTGAATTAGCTCTTGAGAAATGAATATGGATAAAGATGAGAGAATTCCAGGCAGAGGAAAAAGCATGAACATAAAGGCAGGATAATTCAGAAGGCGTTGGAGGATGGCCAACACTCAGTTGGTGTATAAGTGGGGTGGTAAAGGGTGGGTGGCTCATGAAAGATGAACCTGGAGAAGCAACAAGAGGTACAATCATGGAGAGCCTGGAAGTGCCAGGTGGAGGAACCAGACTTCATTTTGTGGGCACTGGAGAGCCAGGTTCTTGAGCAAGCAGAAGAATTCTTGTTGGGGGAGTAGACAAAATTGTTCCCCAAGATGTCCATATCCTAATCCCTAGAACCTGTGAATATGTTTGGTTACATGGCAAAAGGGTCTGTTTAAATGTACTTAAGTTAAGAATTTTGAGGTGGGAAGATTATCCTGGATTATCTGGGTGGGCCCGATATAATCACAAGGGTCCTTATAAGAGGAAGGCAGGAAGGTCAAGGGCCAAAGGAGATGGGACGATGGAAACGAAAGGCTGGAGTGATATGCTTTGAAGGTGAAAGAAGGGGCCATGAGCCAACGAAAGCAGGCAGCCTTTAGAAGCTAGAAAAGGCAAGGAAACAGATTCTGCCCTAGAGCTTTCAGAAGAAATGCAGCTCTGCTGATACCTTGATTTTAGGACTTCTGACATTCAAAACAGTAAAAGAACAAATCTGTGTTCTCTTAAACTACTAAGTTTGTGATTTGCTACAGTAGCAATAGGAGACTATCACAAAGGGTAAAATAATATATCTATTATATTCAACCTAATGAGAGGCATGAAATGTAGCAAAGTGAAGTAAACTCACAAATATTTATGTTATTAGTTTATTTTTACTCTTATATATACAAAAATCCAATGTTTTCAAAGATGAGACATTTTAAAAAATACTACTTATTCCTTCTTTTGCATGTATGTTTGCTGCTCCAGGAAATGTGTAAGTGATTGAATTGTCTCTTTGGGAGCCTCAGATCCACCCTGTTCTTGCAGGGCTCAGCAGTATGACCAGGGCCACTCATTTCTTGCTGATTTGGAGGCTGATATGGGGCTAAGTGTTTTATAGCAGCTCACTAAGTTGGTGAGGGAAAGCAGCAGAGTCTTGGGCAACTGTATATGTATAAGTGTATATATAGGGTGTCCCCCCCAATGTATACACACACTTTGAATAATTATAAAGGCAGTGTTTATTAAAATACATTTCATTTTCAGAATTGAGCTATGAACTGTTAAAGTGTGTATACATTTGGTGGAGGGGGGGGATACCCTGTATACACATATATAAATATCTAATCTAATAATAGACAAATATGCAAATTGACCGCACCTTCGCTACACCTAAGCCATGCCCACCAGCCAAGCCACGCCCACCAACCAATCAGGATGAGTATGCAAATTACCCCAACAAAGATGGCGACTAATTTGCATATCAAGACAGCCTCGAAAGAAGCCAAGAGCTGCAGAAGGGAGTAAAGCTTCAAAGAAGCAAGCAAGCCAGGGGGTGGGGGGAAGGAGAAGGGAGGAGCGAAGTCAGGGCCGGGGGCGAAGGGAAACGCGGGCGGGCTGGAGGAGAAGGTGGGGCGGGCGACAAGGGAGGAACGGAGGCGGGGTAGAGTGCAGCAGGAAATCCTATTGCAGGATTTTTCCTGCAACGGGAAAGCTAGTTTATAATAAAATAACATGGCAAGAAAAATTTAAGTTTTTTAGCTTAGAGCATTAGAGATGGTTTCCTGGAAGAGGTGGATACAAGACAGGGCCTTAATGTAAGAAAGATTAGCATCAATCCTACTGAAAGGAGAGAGGGTGGCAACTCTGTTTTGAATGGTGAAGTTTGAGAAGGAAAGAGAAGATGTGACAAGCCAGGTATTCTGACCAGAGCTAAGGAGTTGGAGGAGTAGGGAAGAATAAAGTAGAATGGGAACAACTGAAGGAAAAGTTTAAACGAGATGCTGATAGAGACCAACATGCAGATTTCCAAAAATGGAAACGATGGCAGAGAATTATGTATGGAATATAAGAATCAAGTGTTTGTCTTGGCTGCTGTGGCTCGGTTGGTCAGGTGTCATTCCATTCATGGAAAGGTTGCTGGTTCAATTCCTAGTCAAGGCACATGCTTGGGTTTCAGGCTCAGTCCCTTGTAAGAGGCGTGCAGGAGGCAGCTGAATGATCATTCTTGCATTGATATTTGATATTCCTCTCTCTCTCTCTCTCTGTCTCTCTATCTCTCTCTCTCTCTCTAAAAAAAAAAAGTAAAATAAAAAGAATCAAGTGTTGCCGAAACCGGTTTGGCTCAGTGGATAGAGCATCGGTCTGCGGACTCAAGGGTCCCGGGTTCGACTCCGGTCAAGGGCATGTACATTGGTTGCGGGCACATCCCTGGTAGGGGGTGTGCAAGAGGCAGCTGGTCGATGTTTCTCTCTCATCGATGTTTCTGGCTCTCTGTCCCTCTCCTTTCCTCTCTGTAAAAAGTCAATGAAATATATTAAAAAAAAAGAAAAAGAATCAAGTGTTTTGACCAGGGTAAAGGCATTAATGACATACTGAACTACTATAGCATTATACTGTTAGATAAGCAGGCATGAAAAAAAATAATTCAAATACCTGCTTGCCATGTGTGAGTCAAATAGCTTTGTTATTAACACCTTCCCACCACACAGGAGAGTAGCCAAATTCTGAATTACTTTTTCTTATGAGTAGGTGTGAATGTATACTGACCTCCATTGCCTTGTTGAGAGAAAAAGCTTACCAGCCACAATGCATCCATTTAAGCCAATCATAAGCGCAGCGCTGTGGTACAAGGGCAGAGTGGTATAGATGATATCATCTTTCTTAACCCTGCTTATACGACTGAGGCCGGTTCCATACCATAAGCGATGATGATTGATCACTGCAGCTTTTGGGAGACCTTCGTAAAGATACAAGAGTAGGTCTGAGTGAGCCAAGACCAGCCATTCACAGACACGTGGTCTGGGAGAGAGATCTGGCTTAAGATTCATCGTCGGGCGATTAGAGAATTGCAGATTGAAGGGCCATAATCAGTTAGACCAGGAGTCGGAAAATTTTTCCGTGACCAGGGGTCCTCAAACTTTTTAAACGGGGGGCCAGTTCACTGTCCCTCAGACCGTTGGAGGGCCGGACTATAGTTTAAAAAAAGCTATGAACAAATTCCTATGCACACTGCACATATCTTATTTTGAAGTAAAAAAACAAAACGGCAAAAACACCCGCACGTGGCCCGCGGGCCGTAGTTTGAGGACGCCTGGACTAGACAGTAAATGTTTTAGGCTTTGCACAGTCATACAGTCTCTGTTGAAACTACTCAACTCTGTTCCTATATTGTAGCCAATAGCAACCAAACAATAAAGCAGCGATTTTCAACCTTTTTCATCTCATGGCACACATAAACTAATTACTAAAATTCTGCAGCACAAAAAACAAACAAACATATTTTTTTTTGCCAACCTGACAAAAAAAATTAGGTATAATTTTGATTCATTCACACTGGATGGCTATTGTGTTGGCTGTTATCATTTTTTAATTTGACAATCTAAGGGAAAAGAGGTCAGTGCCCCTGTCTAAATAGTCAGGTATTGCATGTTTTAAAAACTCTTGCGGCACACCAGTTGAAAATTGCTGACATAAAGGAATGAATGTGGCTGTGTTCCAATACAACTATTTACAAAAACAGGTCTGTGTACGGGGGTAGGGGCTATATTTGGCCCACAGGCCAGAATTTGCTGACCCCTGTGTGACATGGTTATTACTGTAGTAACTTTAAGAGAAAGGAAGAGATGGCTATTCCATTTCTGCTCTATGTCTACCACCTTACAGAGTAATTTTCAAAATTTCATTTAATCCTCATAATTAATGAGGTAAGTAGAGTTATGTTCTCTAATCCGAAGATAAGAAGGCTGAGATTCAGAGAGTAAATAGCCTATCCACCCCATCACTTTCCTTCATAACTACTTTTATGATTTCTTATGTACTCTTCTAGAGTTTCTGTATGTACTTTACACATATATATGAAATTATGAACATTTGCTCATATGTTCTTGCCCTTTCTTCCATTTAAAAAATAAAAACACTCTTCAGCACTTTTCCTTACACTTAACAATCATCTTGGAGATCTGTCCACATTTGTACATAGAAATTTCCCTTATTTATTCATTCATGTATTCTCTCTCAGTTGCATCAAGTCCTTTGTATGTGTATACTATATTTTATCCACGCCATTTTGCTATTTTAAAAGATGCTGCAGTAAGTAACCCGGTCCACATGGCAGTTCACACTGTGAATGATACCATGTCTGTAGGATACATTTGCTGAAGTGAGATTGTGGGGTCAAAAGACATGCCTTTGTAATTTTGATAGGTACCACCAAGGTGCCAGTTGTAAGGTCGGTCCCTATTTTTCCTCCCGTCAGCAATATATGAATGTACATGCTTCCTCATAGCCTTGCCAAGGTGTGCTCTCAAATGGGAGAATTTTTGCAGGCCTGAAAGGTGAAAATGGATATCTCAGTGTAGTTTTAGTATACTAGACTAAGTACGTTTGCATATTCTTAACTACAATTTATGTAAGTTTTTTGTAAGACCTTATTGAAAGGATATGCTTATATTGTTTCCTAAGGAAGGTCAACTTAATTGAGGAGGGTGTGAAGGCCTTACTAAGGGGCTGAGCTAGAGTTTAAGACCTAAGTGGGTCTATTGGCTTTGTGAAGAGAAATGCAGTTCTCTGTACACTCAGACCCTTCAGTACTTGATGGTACCTTCGCCAGGTGTTGCCTAAAGAACAGCAAACTACCATCATTATAAACACAATTCAAAATTCATTTTCTCTGGCATTGTGTTAGTATTTAATGCCCCATTTTAAGAAATACTAATATTAAGAAATAGAAGAAAATATCAATAAGCCCATTGTATTCACCATGGAAAAAGAATCTTCTGAATAGTAAAATCTCTGAATTATATATAGACATGCATAGCCTTTGCTGCTTTGAAGTACTTTCAGAAACTTTCCTAATTTAAGATTTTTTGTATTAATGAAGAATTAAGAGTGCTTGGTAACTATTTTATAATTTTGTGCTAATGACTGCCTTTGGAGGAACACGGAAAACATTGTGTTCTCCAGTTGCTTAAGGGAGTTCTTTGAATTAATGTTTATAAGAGCAAAATTTTATTTAGAGACAAGAGGAAAAGTAAAATAAACATCAACCCAATTATCTTCCATATAAATATAAGTTCTGAATTATGGGATTAGATAAGGAGTGTGGATTCTCTTTTTCTTCCTAGAATGGGTTTTATTTTTGACAGCCCAAACCTGCACGGTGGAGGTGTTCCATACTTATCTATTTAGTATTAAGACTAGAACTCCCAGTCACTCACCAAGGGTTCATTAATTTCCCAAATCGAAGTTTACAATTTAATTTTTCCATTCTCTTAAGAATTGAGGACAAAAATATAATATGTTAAGGTAGAGTCTATATGTAGTAGAAGCATTTAGTTAACTATTCAGCCTACCATTTGGTTGGCAATGTAGTATATAACTTTTGGGAATAACAATAGTATACACCTTAAGAGTGGTCGGAGAACTGTATGAACAAATGCAATAAAGCTCCTAGGAGCACACCTAGTACATTCTACCCTTAATATTTATTGTCCATTCCATATAGCAGTGCTCCAATAACACTGTTAATTGGCAGTGTTTTTTCTTAGTGCCTCATAAAAATAAATGTGCAACATCCCAATGTGATGAAATACAGTATTTTAGGCCCTGAGTTGAGAGCCATCCTACACCCACAGCAGCAAACAGCTTCAACTCAGTATTGCATGGGAAGATAGTAGTCAAACCATTTATATAAATACTAGAGGCCTGGTGCAGGAATTCGTGCACCAGTGGGGTCCCTCGGCCTGGCCTGCGGGATTGGGCTGAAACCAACTCTCCGACATTCCCTGAGGGGCGCAGGCCAGGCCAAGGGACCCCACCGGTGCACAATGGGGGCAGGGAGGGACGTGGGAGGTTGGCCAGCTGGGGAGGGACCGTGGGAGGGCTCCAGGGCATGTCCGGCCTGTCTTGCTCAATCCCGATCAGCCAGACCCCAGCAGCAAGCTAACCTATCTGTTGGAGCATCTGTCCCCTGTTGGTCAGTGCATGTTATAGCAAGGGGTTGAGTGGCCTGAGCATATCATTAGCATATTATGCTTTTATTGGTTGAACGGCCGACTGGAGGACCGAACACTTAGCATATTAGGCTTTTATTATATAGGATGACTCCATTATTGCCCTATAGTTTTCTCTGGTGATCCATTTATAATTGGTTATACATTACATATGGACTCTGACTATAATCAAAATACAATAATCATTTAAAAAATTCCCCAAACCTACTCAGTGCCAAATTGATCCATCATCACAACTATTTTGGTAAACTTTATTCTTCTACATACCAACAAGGGGGAAATATGCGTAGCTTGGAGAAAGTCAAGCAGGATCATGTGCTATGAGATAATATCAGTTCTCACAGACAAAGAGCTAAATCCCCCAGAGAAAGATAAATATCACATGATCTCACTCATTTGCTGAATATAATGAACAACAAAAACTGATGAACAAAAATAGAACCAGAGTCATAGAAGCATTGAACAGACTGTCCAACCTATGAGGGAAGGTGGGGGGAGGGGGTAAGAGATCAACCAAAGGACTTGAATGCATGCATATGAGCATAACCAATGGACACAGATGGGGGCGGGGAGTAGTGAGGTCATGTGCTGGGGGGAGGTGGGGGCAGCCAGGGAGAGGTCAATGGGGGAAAAAGGAGACTTATGTAATACTTTAAACAATGAAGAATTTAAATAAAAAAAGAAGAGCTAATCCCCTGAAGTATTAGTTATTTGATAACTTTTGTCAAAGAGACCATTTGAAAACCTAACCCACCACTGAACTCCTTCTTCAGGGTAGGTCCATTTCTTTTAGAATCCTGTCTTTATTTTTACCTGTGGTTCCAGAAGTATAAATGTATAAGGCAGGCGTGGAGAACGTGACTTCAGACCTCCAGGACTCTGGGATAGGTTCGGTTGATACTTCATCCACTTTGTCGAGGAAAGAGTCAACCCCGTCCGTGTTGGAAGTTCTGCTCACATAATAGATGGACACATCATCTTTCTTCAGGCTTGGCAGCACCTCTTCAACAGCTGCTTGTAGTTCTTAATTTAATAAGAAAAAAATCCAAACGAATTAAGTTAGCCATTAAAGTTCTAGTAGTGCAACAGGTGGGAGGGTTCACTGGAAATGCAGGCAGTTAGGGCAGGGGTCCAGAGGAAAACGAAGGCAGGTGGAACACTGGCAGGGGCAGACACAGCGGTCTGAATAGCCTAACCACAGGAGCCAACCAAGCAGAAATAATAAGATGCTTCTGGACTCAAAGCGGGAGGCATGGGAAACCAAGGAAGGGTCTGCAGTAAACAAGGTGTATGAACGCATAGAAACAGAGAAAGTTCAGCATAGGAACAGAGGAAGAACACATAGAAACGGGGGAAGTTTAGGTCTGCTGCTGAGCAAGAACAATTGAGGGAATCAATCAGGTGTCGTCACAGACAGACATAGAGCAGGCTTGTAGCACATCTCTACCCCTGGACCACAAGGCTTTAAGGGGCAGCCCATTGTTGGGTCCCCCTCCCCTCGCGGGGAGTCTGGATCTGCTTATAATACATTTTCCACACTTTTGCTTAAATCTTCTGGTCCCTGTAACTCATTCTTTGGTGTCGCGAGACACTACCCCGGGAAAACACTCGGCTCACCGTTCAGGTTATCACAGGCTTCACGGAAATTTTATTTTCAGCACGTAATTTTTGTTAAAATGCGTAGACATGACAAGTAATGCTTAGAGTTAACATCACAAGGTTCTGATATTTGAGGGAAGGTTGGGTTTTAGTGGTTTTTCTTAAGCAGCAAATGGTTGGTTAAAATCTATACAAACAAATGAACATATGGGTAAACACCAATATACATAAGTGCATATATTGGCATACATCTCAAATAAATTTAGTTATTCCCAATATGTGCCCCACAGGCTCATAGGTGAAAAAGGAAAGAGAAGAGAAATGAAAATAAGGGAGCCATGCTAAGTAGTAACAAAGATGATGGAAGTTGACTTTTTTTTTTTTTTAAACAGATCAGTAACAGGAAGTTCCATTAGGAAGCTTCAGCTGATCTGAGAAATAAGCTCCAAAGTTCACAGGCACATCCTCTGGTTTGAGAAAAACAACGATTAGCATGTTTTCACCCTGGTCACAATACAAGAGTGGATTATGAAAATCATTTAAAGTGATCAGTATTGCCTTAGCTGGTTTGGCTCAGCCTTCGGACCAAAGGGTTCCGGGTTTGAGTCCGGTCAAGGGCACATACCTTGGTGGCAGGCTCCTCCCAGGCCCGGGCCCTGGTCGGGGCTGGTGCAGGAGGCAACCAATGTGTTTCTGTCTTTCCCTCTCTCTTCCACTCTCCCTAGAAATCGATGGAAAAAGATCCTTGAGTGAGGATTACAAAAAAAAAAAAAAAAAAAGGGACTAGTATTTTTAAAATTACTAGTAAAATAGAATGAAATAGAAATTTTCAGAGAACGTCATGCATAGTAAAAGATAGGCATTGTTTTTTAAAGGTTTGCTTCAGTTATGTGGGTGTTTGGGTACTGGATCACACATAAATGTATTTTTTACTGTGGTTCAAGGTAAAAAAATTTTAGATACCGATTTAATATGCAAACCACATTTAATGTTTGCTACTTGGATTTCTGTGCTCTTAAACCATAAGATGAGATGGCCTTTAAGCTTACTTATCTTGAACTGTGACAACTGAAGTGAACATTAATGGGAAGGTGACTCAATATCCCAGGGACTTGCCTTGGGGAGGCTCTGCCTAAGTCATCTTATATGCTTTGTTTTTCAGATGTTTGTGAACCAGCGACTTCTCAGTGCATGGGATGATGCTCAACCAACTGAGTCACACAGACCAGGGCGGATGCATTTACATTTTTTAAAAAACATTTTAATCAGACTCATGGACCTGATAAAAATAAATCAAATAGTACAAAAGGGTTTATAATGAAAATCAACAGGCTTTTACTTCATCCCTCCTCAAAACAAAACCTTTTTAAAGCTGTTTCTTCTGGCAATCAACTCTTCATCACCAAGTAATGTACTTTTCCTGCTACCTCTTGAACTATTAATTTTCATCCCTACCCCCATTTTACCCATGTCCACTCACAACAGTTCACTTTACGCTATGTTGTCTAGGATAATGGTATTTACATCTATTTTGAGACCATAATTCTGTCTTCTGAGCTTTGTCTATGGGTTGGCTCTAGAAGCTAAAAACCAAAATCTGAATCGACAAGATTATGAGTCTGTAAATATTATTCACACTATAGTCACATTTCCACTTACATGTGGAATCTAATGAACAAAATAAATTAACAAACAAAATAGAAACAGACTCATAGGTACAGAGAACAAACTGACAGCTATCTGAGCCGAAGGAGGTTGGGGGCTGGGTGAAAAAAGTGAAGGGATTAAGCAAAAAACAACACACCACAAACAACCTCACAGACTCAGATAACAGTACGGTGATTACCAGAGGGAAAGGGGGAGTGGGAAGGTAGAAGAGAGTAAAGCGGAGATAAATGGTGATTGAAGGAGATTTGACTTGGGGTGGTAAATACACAATACAATATACAGATAATGTATTACAGAATTTTACACCTGAAACCTATATATTTTTATTAAGTAATGTCACTCAAATTAAAAAAAGAAAAAAGATAAAAAGGCCCTAGCTGGTTTGGCTCAGTGGATAGAGTGTCAGCCTGTGGACTGAAAGGTCCCTGGGTTCAATTCTGGTCAAGGGCACATGCCCTGGTTGTGGGCTCAATCCCCAGTGGGGGGCATGCAGAAGGCAGCTAATCAATGATTCTCTCTCATCATTGATATTTCTCTCTCTCTCTCCCTTCCTCTCTGAAATCAATAAAATATATTTAAAAAAAAGAAAAAGAAAAAAAAGTATTCCTAGTTACGCTAGCAAAGTGCTAGTTTGTTTTTGAATAGAAATGTACTACCACCTCCTTTTAAGAAGGCTAAGAAGAAAATTTGAGAGAACATGTTTAAGCTAGCTGTCCATTCAGACCTTGGGCTACCTGGCTGGGACCCCAGCCCTAGAATACACTACTTATTTGATGTCTGTGTTTCTGTCCCCCACCATCCTGTGCACAGACTCCCTACATGGTTCCAGCCCACCCTGTGCTCATCAATAGTTTCCTCTCTGGCAATGAGACCCGAGAAAGAAAGAACACCTCTCTCCTACACCCACTGCCAGGTGTAAACTGGGACATAAACAAGTCTTTGGTAGGGTGAGTTTGGGCCTGGGGGAGATTGTGTCTAAATGGATTTTCTCAAATCAGGATACATGTGATTTGTTTTACATCATTTTTTATGTCCTCTTGCCCAAAGCTTCAGAGAAGAGAGTCTGTTACATTCAGCTAGAAAGGCACAACTCAATGCAACATTTACTGAGTGACTATTGCCTGGCGGTATGGCTCAGTGGTTGTATTATGTGCTAGATATATGAGAGAATTCTATGTCCTTGAGACAATCAAAGAGAATTAAAGCGATTCATCAAAGTTACTCCTTGGGCAACGCAGAGAGATAACAGGGTTGGAGATAAGATTATATCTATGCCCTGATCCTTGGCTAACATTGACACTGGAAAATTATCTCTTTCCATCAAAGTTAGGCCACTGCTATTGGCCATTCCTTGAATTCTCTGAGTCCCTATTTTCTCAACAGTGGAATCTCGTAGGTAAACTGCTTAAAAAATTATTTAATTTCAGCCAGCTCTTGTCCTTACATAGTAAAATTCTTTAATGAAGCATCTCACTGTGTTACTGAACTGATGAAAACTGCCTCTTGGGCTCCTCTTGCCTGAAATGCCCCCTCCCCAATTGCACTTGCTCAGCTCAGTTGTCACCCTCTGCTCTTTCCCCCCATAGCACTTTGGAGCTCCTGCAGCCTACTTATCACATTCTCCTGGAAGTCACAATCAGAGGTGTAGGTGGCTTAGTTTTTTTGCTGGACAGTAAGATCCTTGAACTAATTCATTTTCTTAACTTTTCATCCCACTCTGGCAACTAGCTTGTACTTTGTGGGGACTCTCTAAATGCTTCTGATTTGAAGTTAAATTGTTGTGCCATCTGCTTTTCTTAATCTAACCTCTAAAGTTTGTATGACAAGACTTCTCCTTGGTCCTGACACTAGTTTTATAATGAAGTTCTCCCGTTTTAGAATTTACAATGATGCAACACCTTTGAAAAAAATTGGAAGCATTTTCTTTTATCACATTGCTTAAAGGTCCAATTTTGTTTTTCACAACCTTAGAATCCAGGTCAAAGGTAACCTGGAACATTTTATAACCTCTCTGGACCCGGGTCTTGCAACAGGAAGCATCTTTAACTGTTACTAAAGCCTTGTACAGGAGTAGAGGCCACACTGTGGGAGCCTTGCATGGTTATATTGGGTCAGACTGTGGAGACCTTGCCAGTAAACTGATGGGAGACCTGGGTTACCCCTCTAGTAGGAGAGCTAGCTTAGGATAGCATAAGTGGAAACAAAGCAAATTGAGCATTATTGTTTGGGTCATTTCACATGGAGAGTATAATAAAATTTACTGAACTCTCTTTTGGATGGTTTCACAAAATATCCTATGTCGTATGAAATTAATGATATAACTATATAATTATAACTAATTAATTCCTGTGTTTCTCATATTCCATGTTTGGGAAGTTGCTTGAAAAACTGCCAGACCAACAAGTTGGCTTCTATCAACAAAGCTAACACAGATTCAAATAGGTGAAGGCAATTGTTTTCCATGTAATTATTTACACCATTGCCTGCCATGGAGAAGGATCCTGAGATGTACTATAGAGAAGATGATATTCTCTGGGAGACGGGAGCTTGTGTTTGATTCGGGGAAGTGTTTGTGAATCTTTGACTTTGGGAAATAGAGAAAATCTGAAGAAATAACTGGGCACTGAAATTCCTGATAGCGCAGACTCAGACCCTATTGAACTGTCACCACTCCAACACATAGTTCTAAAACCCGTCACCTTTACGCACCACGTTCAGATAGTGTAACAGGATAAGTGCCCTGTAAGTGAGAAAGAAAACTGGATTCTGTCCCTAGCTCTCTGTTGCTAACTAGCCCTGCGACTCCAGGCTAGTGATATCACCCCTCTGGGAAGTTGCTCAGCTATGAAACAAGTGGAAATTAGACTAATCATTTCTCAAAGTCTAATCCTCAGACCATTTGCTTCAAAATCATCTGAGGATGGGTGGGGCTTGTTATAAACATACACATTCCTGGGTCCCACCACAGTTCTTCCGGATCAGTGCTTTTTGGGGATTGGAGTTCAGGAATCCATTTTTCAAAATAATCTAGCTTCCGAGGTGATTCTTATGCTCATTAAAATTTCTTTTTTAGTTTTTTTTTTTTTTTTTTTTTTTACTGAAGTATAACACACTCACTGAAGTTGGAGGATTATAGGATTAGAACATCTGTAAGATTCTTTCCAACTTGAAAGAATTCTAAGAATCTGTCAATTCGACACATTTACACATGGGCACATTTACTCAGCATGCAACTTTGGACTCTGTGCGCTACCTCCTTTGCAGGAACTGATTCTGGTCAGAGTGTAATTCTGCACGATGTGCCCTAGTCCCTCAGTGATTTGGAAAAACTGAATGTTTTGCAAATGTGTGGCCTCTCTCAAAGGTCAGTTTGCTGCTAGAAAATGCCATGGGTCCACTGGAAAGCTTGGCTCAAGTATGATCTAAATGTTGGAATTTCATTATATTCTCCATGTAAAATGACCCAAACAATAATGCTCAACGGCAGAGGACTGCTGTCTGGGTGGAGATGGAGATATCTGGTTGTATTGTTGACCTGAAATTCAGAACCAAACTTTATTATGGTCATTTAAACCCAAGTTCTTTGTCTACAGAACTCCCAGTCCTTGACCTTCCTCACAGGGGGCCTGGGATATAGTCATGTGCTGCATGATAATGGTTTGGTGAATGACGAAATGTATATACAACAGTGGTAAACTAGATAGCCTAGGTGTGTAGTAGGCTGGCTATACCATCTAGGCTTGTGCACCTTATGATGCTGGCACAGTGACAGACTGCCTTACAATGCATGTCTCAGAATGTATTCCCACCGTCACACAATGCCAGACAGTCCTGTGCAGTTTAATAGTATTTCAATTCCTCCTGAAGTGGTACAAAGATCACAGTGCTAAGAACTTCCCTCTGAATTGACTGGTAAAGGAATAGATTTAAGAGAGTCTTTCGGTTAAATAGTGAAGTTGTCTCATTTCCCAGGCAACTAGAAACTATTGGGAGTTTTCTTTGAAAGGACCATGGCCTCCAAGTAACTCCACTGCCTTTAAAACTGCTCCCCCGTCCCTGCTTTTAAACTTTTAGATAACACCTTCATTTTTGGGATCTATTATGCCACATGAAACTGATGTGAAAATTTCCTGGTTACTCACAAGTGAATAGATATCTCATCTTCCTGAAAGGCAAACTGCTTAGCTTGCCTCAGTTTCCTTAGCTATGAAATGAAGGGGGAGAGCAGATGGATGGTTGATCCCTTCCAGCTCTAATGCTGCACAGCCATGCAGAGGAAGGAACACCACCCAAGGGAAGTCAGGGCTCTGAAGTTGGATAGACCTAGGTTGGAATTTTGTTGTTGCTGTCAATCCTCACCTGAGGATATTTTTTCCATTGATTTTTAGAGAGAAACATCAATGTGAGAGAGACACATCTATTGGGTTGCCTCCTCCACGCACCTCCATGGGGGCAGGGATCGAGCCTGCAGCTGACATAGATGCCCTTGACCGGAATGGAACCCGAGACCCTTCAGTCTGTGGGCTGACACTCTAACCACTGAACAAACCAGCTAGGGCCCAGGTTGGAATTTGAAGCCTCATTTCCCTCAGCTCTATAACGGGGGTAATGCTAGGTTATCTCTCAGGGTAATTAATCAAAGCATCCGGCATAGGGCTATGTCAGAAAGGCATCCCAGAAAGGTGAGGCTCCCTGGCTCCCTATTCCTCCAGGTCTTTCAGCCCGCACCTGGCTGGCCTCCTCTTACCAGCACAGTGAGAAGCAACTTCTGGTCCTTATTCATGTGCAGAGACAAGTTCTCTGGGAAGGGAAAACCAGCAGCCTGGGGGGTAGGGTAACAGGTTCTTGGTTGCTTCCTGGCCTGGCCACCACTGCAGCATGCAGTTACCATTTCAGGTCTTGTTGAAATATGGCAGGAGGTAACAACAGAACCAAAGGTCACTATCGCTCTGGATGCAAAAGGGGCTCACCAGGGCACTGCAGCAGATCCCCAAAGACTTCTCCTCGGGGATCAGTAGGGTCCCCTTCCTGCAGTGAGAATCCAGGGAGGCTAATAGTACCTGGGAACTGGAAGCAGTCATTGCACAGGAAGAAACCCAGGGTCAGAGAGGGAAAGTGACTTTCCCACGATCACTCAGCCAATCAAGCAGCAGAGGCGAGAACATTTTTTTTTGGGGGGGTGGGGATCCACTCTTGTTCACGGTCACGATCCTCTACATTTGAACGCAGTCAGTCTTGTTTAAGAGCTTGGACTCTCGTGGTGAACAGCCCTGCTTAACTGACCCCTTCCTCCCAGCTCTTTGACTTGGGGTACGAGGCTTCACCTCTCTGGCCCCAGTGGCCTCACCTATAAAGTCCCAGTGTAAACCCTATCTGTTGTGAGGATTGAAAGCAACACTGGACAGTGCTTGACACAGTGCCTGGGACGGTCAGCTCCCACGGATGGTTCTAATGATCATTACTTACCATTTCTAGGAAGGGCTGCCACCCCCTCCCTCTACACCTCCAGATCCGACTTCATCCCCCACCCGCCCCTCTGAGGAGCCCAAGGCCAGGGCCGAGCGGGCCCGGGGCTCACCTGGCGAGGCCAGTAGCACCTTCGCTCCGCAGCACTGGAAACAGTGCAACAGGGACTTGGCGCGGATGTTGTAGTTGAGGCACGCCATGGCACAGCCCAGCTTGGCCAGCCCCAGCCACAGCCACACGTAGGCCGGCTCATTGCCCATGAAAACCGCCACGCAGTCTCCCTGGCGCAGGCCGAGGTGGTCGCGCAGCGCCCGCGCCACTTGGTTGCTGCGCCGGTCCACCTGCGCGTAGGTGAGCGTCTCGTCGCGGTAGAGCAGGAAAGGCTTGTGCGGGGTCTGGCGCGCCTTCTCCAGGAAGTCGTGCACGACGGTGCGCACCGGCCGCCGCCGCCCGTAGCTGCGCACCCGGCGGGCCAAGCCGGCCACATGCAGGAAGTAGTAGGTGTCCTGGAAGAGGTGGGGGCAGCAGAGGTTCACCAGCAGCGGCAGGAGCAGCAGCCCCGCCAAGGCCGTGTAGATGGCGGGCAGCATGGCGGTGAAGGGGCCCCCTGTCCCCTGGAGGGCAGAGGGCGCGCTCCGGGCGTGCAGCGCGGCGGCGGGGGGATGCTCCTGATGGACGGCGGGCGGGCTGCGCGGGGGCGCCCGGCGAGGCTGCTGCGGCGGAGTGCCTGGGCTGCCAGCACCTTCGCGGGCTCTCGGGCAGGTGGAGTGGCGTGGGGGCCGCCTGAGGTTCCGGACGCGACCTGCCAGCTGAGCCCGCCCCCTCGTGGGAGAGCAGCCACCTGCGCTCCGGGCCCGCCCCCGCTGGCGTCCCTCAGGCTTAAGGCGGCTCCCTGGGGACTCTGACACCGCTCCGCCCGCGCCTGGATGTCTGGGGTGGCGGTGGTGGTGGGGGGCAAGACTGGACTCCTGCCTTGTGACCGAAGTACTTTACATCTCGGAGCCGCCGTTTTCCTTATAAAAATGGTGATGACCAGGGGAGAGGTCAATGGGGGAAAAAAAGGAGACATATGTAATACTTTAAACAAGAAAGAATTAAAAAAAAAATGGTGATAAAGACACACTTAGTGAATGTTCAGGGTAGAGGAGATAATGCAGGCATAGGGCTATCATTTATTGCTGCCCTTAATAGAGTGCCTTATAGAGATGACTTATTTGTGATACTCAGTGAAGTGCCCTGTAAATACCAGCCAGTCCTAGTATTTATTAGTAGCAGGTAGCAGGTGTGCTGCCAAATCAGAATCCCATCTCTCCTTCCTGGTCCTGGGGGTTTTCAGCCTGGTCTCTCTTTGTTTCTCAGATTTGCTATGCTCCCTTCTCCACCCCCACCCAACCCCAGCCAAATTGCCAGGCTGTCTCCTGAGGCAAGAATTTCAAGGTAGAACAAAAGTGCCAGTGGTGGATAAGGGCAGGAAACTGGATTCCTAGTTGGCCCTCCTGGCCCAGTCAGCCCAAATTTAGGGTGAGGTAGTGCCATATTATGACTACTGAAATCAAGCCCCTGAGATGTCCTATATAATAAAAGCCTAATATGCTAGGTGTCCAGTCGTTTGGTCGGCCATTCAACCAATCAAAGCGTAATATGCTAATGATATGCTAAGGCTGCTCAACTGCTTGCTATGACATGCACTGACCACCAGGGGTTAAGACGCTCCAACCGTTAGACTGGTAGGTGAGCTTGCTGCTAGGGTCTGGCCTATGGGGACTGAGAAAGGTGGGCTGGACACGCCCTGGAGCCCTCCCATGGCCCCTCCCCCACTGGCCAACCTCTTGCGTTCCTCCGTGCCCTGATTGTGCACCAGTGGGGTCCCTTAGCCTGGCCTGCGCCCTCTCACAATCCAGGACCCCTCAGGGGATGTCAGAGAGCCGGTTGCAGCCTGATCCCACAGGCCAGGCCGAGGGACCCCACTGGTGCATGAATTCATGCACTGGGCCTCTAGTATATATATATAAAATTTAAAATATTTTTATTGATTTCAGAGAGGAAGGGAGAGGGAGAGAGAGATAGAAACATCAATGATGAGAGAGAATCATTGATCGGTGGCCTCCTTCACGTCCCACACTGGGGAAAGAGCCTGCAACCTCGGTGTATGTATGTGCCCTGGAATGAAACCATGACCCCCTGGTTTATAGGTAGATGCTTAACCACTGAGCCATGCCTGCTGACCCCCGGGATATTTCAATTTGTTTTAATATTTTGTTCTGTTAAGTGAACCCCGCTCCTCCTCCCCCCTTTGAAGATTCTCAACTACTTTCGGCCCAATTCAACACACATTTACTATGTGGCTCTGTGAGAGAATAGCATAAAACAGAGGAAATTAAGTAAACGTTGGCATTTCTCAAAAGCCATTTCTTTTAGTGTGATCTTTTCTTCTAATTAGTGAAACCTTGCTGCTTGCTACAGAGGAGGGTCAGGATATGAGTAAAACGGTGTTTCACTTTCTTCCTCTTCTGTCTTCCTGCATTTATCTATCTTCTTTTTTTATATATATGTTTTCATTGATTTTTAGAGAGAGAGGAAGAGAGAGAGAGAGAGAGAGAGAGAGAAGAGAAAAATTGATGTGATCATTTGGCTCTGTATGTGCCTGGACCAGGGATCAAACCTGGAACCTTTTGGTGTATAAGACAATGCTCCAACCAACTGACCCATCCAGCCAGGGCTCATTCATCTTATTCTTATGAGATACAAGTAAGAATGCTTACTCCTGCCAGACACTCTGCTAGGGGCTTCCTGTTTATAATTTTGTCATCTAAAGGTGGCATTATTATGCTCACTTACAGACAGGAAAGGGATGCCGGGGTTCTTGTCCCGGTATTAAGAAGGGTTCAACAATCTGGAGAAAGGCTGTGTGTAGATTAAATAGGAGTCCAGAGATGAAAGATAATTTTGAAAGGCAATGGGGGTCAGAGGAGCTTCAGCTAAAGGAGCTAAAGCAAGGGTCCTTGTCTCAGGACCCTTGCTTTTTATTAACACAATTTGTCCTAAGGCAAGGTGGAGATAATACACTTCAAAGGGTAGGGTACAGAAGCATTGTCAGATTGGGGAATAGCCTACAGCTGTTCAGGTGTTTGGCCAACAGGAGGCAATAACATGTAGATTGAGATGCCCTGAGCTGTCTGGCAGCAAACAATCATCCTATTCAGGTTTAGGGGAAGTGCCCTTTAGCCACTCCAACAGGTAATTACATATGTGACTCAGCCCTTGTTGAGCCCCCAAGTTTCATCAACCTTTTGATAAAACTCTTGTAATTATGACATGCTGGGATTGGCTTCTGGCAGTAGCTAGCCCACTGTTTTTCCCATTTTATGGCCATCAACATTACCTGGAGAATATGCTAAAATACAGCTTGCTAAATCCCACTTCAAAATTTTTGATTCAAAAGTCTTGGGTGGGGCCAAGAATTCACATTTCTAAGAAGTTACCAGACAATGTTGATGCTGCTGGTCCAGGGGCTACACTTTGAGAACCACTGATTTAGCCCAGTGGTTTCCAAACCGCTCAGCAGAGCCCTAGGACTTCTGAAGAGCCACCAAGGAGAATTCATTGCAGAGTATGGGAAAGGTGCTCTGGGACTGTATGTCAGCTCCAATCAGGGCATCTCCATGAACATCTGTTTTACATATTGGACTTCCATGTAGACCTCACAAGAAAAAAGTGTTCTAAAACCTTTTCTTAGAAATCCTTTATCTTATGTGAATCTATCCCTTGCACTGAACTTATAAACTCATCATGATTCTGGACTCAGGTTCCGCTGCCTGCTTCTTTGAAGGTCAACACTCGAGCGACAGTGCCAATGCAAGGAAAGATGGTTTATTCAAGTGTTGGCAGCCTGAGAAGATGGTGGACTCCTGTCCCAAATCCATCTTAATATCTCAGTCCAGGCAGGGTTTTTTTTTTTTTTTTTGTTTTGTTTTTAATTCTCACCTGAGGATATGTTTTTATTCATTTTTAGAGAGAGAGGAAAGGAGAAAGAGGCAGAGAGAGAAACATCAATGTGAGAGATAAACATTGATCGGTTGTCTTCCATATACATCCTGACTGGGATCAAACCTACAACCTAAGTATGTGCCGTGACCAGGAATCAAACCCACAACCTTTCGGTGTATGGGACGATACCCAACCAACTGAGTGACCTGACCAGGGCAGCAGGGGTTTTTATTAGGAGGGAGAGGGGAAGTAGAACAAAGAAATCAGGGGGAAGTGATCTGAAAGTTCTCTACATCTAAGTCAGCACAGTCCATTCTGATGATTATCTTGAAACTGGTCAAGTGGAGGTCTGGTTTTTATGGTTGAAAGCAAATATGGAACTGGAACACCTGGTTGCTGGAGTTAGCCTTCCCTGAAGCTAGTTTCTGAAACTCTTTCACAAATATGACATTTGTCTATGGGTCACATATTAGTTAATTCATCTTTTACAAAAACACTTTTAACAGAAACAATGTTAAAAGAATAGAGGGGTGGGTTGCAACCACACAGCCTGGCTCTTGATCTTTTTTATTCTTTTTTAAATTTTATTTTATTGTTTAAAGCAGGTGTCCTCAAACTACGACCCGTGAGCCACATGCGGGTGTTTTTGCCGTTTTGTTTTTTTACTTCAAAATAAGATATATGCAGTGTGCATAGGAATTTGTTCATAGTTTTTTTTAAACTATAGTCCGGCCCTCCAACGGTCTGAGGGACAGTGAACTAGCCCCCAGTTTAAAAAGTTTGAGGACCCCTGGTTTAAAGTATTACAAATAGTACATATATCTCCTTCCCCCCCTCCCCCCATTGACCTTTCCCCAGCCTCCCTTACCCCTGGCACATGCCCTCATCCACTCCCGCCCCCCCTAGTGTCTTGTGTCCATTGGTTGTGCTTATATGCATGCATACAAGTCCTTGGGTTGATCTCTTTCCCCCCCTTCCCCAACACTCCACAGCCTTCCCTCTGTAATTTGACAGTATGTTCGATGCTTCACTGCCTCGGTATCTATCTTTTTATTCATCAGGTTATAATGTTCTTTATTTTCCATAAATGAGTGAGATCATGTGGTATTTTTTTTTCATTGCCTGGCTTATTTCACTTAGCATAATGCTCTCCAGTTCCACCCATGCTGATGCAAATGGTAAGAATTCCTTCTTTTTTATAGCAGAGTAGTATTCCATTGTGTAGATGTACCATAGTTTTCTAATCCACTCATCCAAACCTAAGCTTGTAAATTGTGAACATAGGGGTGCATGTATCCTTTCTGATTGGTATTTCTAGTTTCTTGGGATATATTCCTAGAAGTGGGATCACTGGGTCAAATGGGAGTTCCATTTTTAGTTTTTTGAGGAAACTCCATACTGTTCTCCACAGTGGCTATACCAGTCTGCATTCCCACCAGCAGTGCACGAGGGTTCCTTTTTCTCCGCATCCTCACCAGCACTTGTCGTTTGTTGATTTGTTGATGATAGCCATTCTGACATGTGTGAGATGGTACCACATTGTCGTTTTGATTTGCATCTCTTGGATAATTAGTGAATTTGAGCATGTTTTCATATGTCTCTTGGCCTTCCTTCTGTCTTCTTTCGAAAAGCATCTATTTAGGTCAGTTGCCCATTTTTTTATTGGATTGTTTATATTCCTTTTGTTACGTTGTATGAGTTCCCTGTAAATGTTAGAGATTAAACCTTTATCAGTGATAACATTGGCAAATATGTTCTCCCATACAGTGGGCTTTATTGTTGTTTTGTTGATGTTTTCTTTTGCTGTGCAAAACCTTTTTATTTTTATGTAGTCCCATTTGTTTATTTTCTCTTTAGTTTCCATTGCCTTTGGAGAGGTAACAATGAAGAAATTGCTTTGGCATATGTCTAATATTTTGCTGCCTGTGGATTCCTCTAGTATTTTTATGGTTTCCTGTCTTATGTTTAAATTCTGTATTCATTTTAAGTTTATTTTTATGTATGGTGTAAGTTGGTGATCTAGTTTCATTTTTTTGCATGTATCTGTCCAAGTTTTCCAACACCATTTATTGAAGAGACTGTCCTGACTCCATTGTATGTTCATGCCTCCTTTGTCAAATATTAATTGAGCATAGTGGTTTGGGTTGATATCTGGGTTCTCTATTCTATTCCATTGGTCTAAATGTCTTTTCTTGTGTCAGTACCAGGCTGTTTTGAGAACAGTAGCTTTGTAATACAGCTTGAAATCTGGTATTGAGATCCCATCTACTTTGTTCTTCTTTCTAAGGATTGCTGTGGCTATTCGGGGTCTTTTTTTTTTTTTTATTCCAGATGAATTTTTGGAGAGTTCTTTCTAGGTCTGTGAAATATGCCATTGGTATTTTAATGGGGAGTGCATTGAATCTATAGATTGCTTTGGGTAGTATGGAGATGTTAATGATGTTGATTCTACCAATCCATGAACATGGTATGTTCTTCCATCTGTTTATGTCTTCCTCTATCTTTTTTCAGTGTCCTGTAGTTTTCCATGTATAGGTCTTTTACCTCCTTAGTTAAGTTTATTCCGAGGTATCTTAATTTTTTTGGTGCGATGGTAAATGGGATTGCTTTTTTTAGTCTCTCTTTCTGTAAGTTCACTATTGGTGTATGGAAATGCCATAGATTTCTTGGCGTTAATTTTGTATCCTGCTACTGCTAAATTCATTTATTAAATCTAGTAGTTTTTTGATGGAGTCTTTAAGGTTTTTTATGTACAATATCATGTCATCTGCAAATAAGGACAGCTTTACTTCTTCTTTTCCAATTTGGATGCCTTTTATTTCTTCTTCTTGTCTAATTGCAATGGCTAATACTTCCAGTACTATGTCAAACAGGAGTGGTGAGAATGGGCATCCCTGTATTGTTCCTGGTCTTAGGGGAAATGGTTTTAGTTTTTGCCCATTGAGTATGATGTTAGCTGTGGGTTTGTCATATATGGATTTTATTATATTGAGGTATGATCCTTCTATTCCCACCTTGCTGAGAGTTTTTATAAAAAATGGGTGTTGGATTTTTTCAAACAAATGGGTGTTGGATTTTTTCATATCAATTGATGCAGAAAAAATGCTTTTTCTGCATCAATTGATATGACTATGTGGTTTTTATCTCTCAATTGTTTATGTGATGTATCACGTTTATTGATTTGTGGATATTGTACCATCCTTGCATTCCTGGGATAAATCCTACGTGGTCATGGTGTATGATCTTTCTGATGTACTGCTGGATCCGATTTGTTAGAATTTTGTTGAGGATTTTGGCATCTATGTTCATGAGGCATATTGGCCTGTAATTCACTTTCATTGTGTTGTCTTTATCTGGTTTTGGTATTAGGGTGATGCTGGTTTCATAGAATGAGCTTGGAAGTGTTCCTTCCTCTTGAATTTTTTTCGAATAGTCTGAGGAGGATAGGTTCTAGTTCTTCCTTTAATGTTTGGTAAAACGCCCCTGTGAAGCTGTCTGGCCCTGGGCTTTTGTTTGCTGGAAGCTTTTGGATTACTGATTCAATTTCTTCCATAGTTATTGGCCTATTGAGATTTTTAGATTCTTCCTGATTGAGTTTTGGAAGGTTTTATTTTTCTAGGAATATGTCCATTTCCTCCAGGTTGTCTAGTTTGTTGGAATAGAGTTGTTCATAGTATTTTTTAACAATCTTTTGTATTTCTGTGGGGTCTGTTGTTATTTCTCCTCTTTCATTTCAGATTTTGTTTATTTGGGTCCTATCTCTTTGCTTCTTGGTGAGCTTGGCTAGAGGTTCATCAATCTTGTTTATCCATTCAAAGAACCAGCTCTTGGTTTTGTTGATCTTTTGCATTTTTTTTTTGGTCTCTATGTCGTTTATCTCCTCTCTGATCTTTATTATTTCCTTCCTTCTGCTTACATGGGGCTTTTCTTGTTGCTCTCTTTCTAACTCTTTGAGTTGTAGGGTTAGGTAATTTATTACCATTGTTTCTTGTTTTTTGCAGTATGTTTGTAGAGCTATGAACTTCCCTCTCAAGACTGCTTTCACTGTGTCCAATAGATTTTGGATTGTTGTGTTTTCATTGTTGTTTGTTGCCATGATGTTTTTTATTTCTTCTTTGATCTCTCTGGTAACCCAGTCATTGTTTAATAGCATGCTATTTAGTCTCCATGTGTTTGATTTTTTTGGATTGTTTTTATTGCAGTTGATTTCCAGTTTTATGCCGTTGTGATCTGAGAAGATGCTTGATATGATTTCTATCTTCTTGAATTTGAAGAGACTTTGCCTGTGGCCCAATATATGGTCTATCTTTGAAAATGAGCCATGTGTACTTGAGAATAATGTATATTCTGTGGCTTTGGGGTGAAATGTTCTGAAGATGTCAATTCCATCTGATCTAGTGAGTCATTTAGGATTAATGTTTCTTTGCTGATTTTTTGTTTAGAGGATTTGTCCAGTGGTGATAGTGGGGTATTAAAGTACCCTACTATGATTGTATTGCTGTCTATCTCTCTTTGTATGTATTTTGGTGCTCCTGTATTGGGTGCGTATATGTTTACCAGAGTTATTTCTTTTTGTTGGATTTCTCCTTTTAGTATTATGAAGTGGCCTTCTTTATCTCTTGTTATGTCCTTCACTTTGAGATCTAATTTGTCAGATATAAGTATTGCTACCCCAGCTTTTTTTTTTCATTTCCATTTGCCTGAAAAACCTTTTTCCATCCCTTCACCATCAGTCTGTGTGCGTCTTTTTTTCTGAGGTGGGTTTCCTGTAGACAGCAGCTACTGAGGCCCACAGGGGACTGTGCAGTCTCCAAAGGAATAAGCTTTAATATGAAGCAGAAACTCAGGACACCGGCCCTTGTTTTGGTCTTGCTGAAGACACAGTTGGACTTTTTTTTACAGCAGAACAGACTGAGATGGACATTAGAAACTCATCTTGTCACACCAACCACATTCTCCCGTGTGTGGATCCTTGGAATGCTTTTCTTGTGATATCATGGAAGAGCCTGATTTCCACTAGCAGTACATTTATGTGGGGAATTCACATAGACATGATAAATCCATGAAGGTCCCAAATACCGTGAAGCAATATTGGGTATGTAAGACATATTGGACAAAGGACTAAGGGAGGCAATGGGGTATTAGGTTTCAGAAGTGAGAATGGGTGGTTTGCAGGCAGTTGAAGAGCGGAGCATGCATGGAAGCCAAATCCTTGCTAGGTGACTCAGAAACAATGGGACAAAGGGGTTACCTTGTTTACCATATTTAATTCAAATTAGGCTAAAGGGACAAACTAGGATCTCCTTTCTGAATTAGGTTTCTGTCTGAATCTCTTGAGCAGGAAACGGGGTCGGGGAGGGGAGAGGCTCAAAGGTTTTTTTCTGTCTTTTTTTTTTCTTAATAAATAGCTTAAAATAAATATCCCAAAAAGTAGCTTCAAGGGGGCAGAATTTTGGTCTCTTCACATATGTACTTTTCTTTTTTCACCTGACTTTTTTTTTTTTTTGCATTTTTATTCAAAATAATTTAATTTCAAATTTCTCTTACATGATTCTGACAAATCAGTTTCGTCTGACAGAAATATTGTCCTCTTGGCATAAAACCCCAACTTTCAAAGAAGTTTCCAAGGACTGAGCAACCGTTTTCTATTCTGGGAGCACCTGAGGGTACCTGTGATAGAGAAAGAGAAAAGAAAATGGGGAGATAGCGTTAAGAATGACCATGTGTCTATACTATTATTTCAATTATGCAAAATAGATGATGCCATATATTAATAGTAGCAGCTAACAAATTTCGCTCTTGCTCTTGAAAGAAAGTGCCCTGGTTTCTATCATGTGATCACTCTACTCACTGAGCATTTATTTTGTGCTATGTGACCTTCAAAGTGCTTGATATGGACTCATTTTTTATGTAGTCATGGTCCCATCCTATTTAATAAGAGGGAATATGCAAATTGACCATCACTCTGCCACAAAGATGGCTGCACCCACAGGGGAGGCCGAGTTCCTGTAACGAGCCTTAACGAGCAATCAACAGGGACCTGAGGCTGCACCCCTCCCCTGCCCCCATGGGGCTTGACAGAGGACCTCAGGCCGTGCCCCTCACCCTGGCACCAGGACGGGGGACCTCAGGCTGTGCCCCCCACCCAGCAGGGCTTGACGGGGGACCTCAGGCCATGCCCCCACCCCGGTGCCAGGCTGGGGGACCTGAGGCTGTGCTTCCCACCTGGCTGGGCTTCAGGGGGGAACCTCAGGCTGCACCCCCTGCCCTGGTGCCAGGCCTGGGGGCCTCAGGCTGCCCCCCGACCCCTGGGCCAGGGCACCTCAGGCCACGCTCCCCCACCCCAGCTCCAGAGGACCTGAGGCTGTGCCCCCCCACCTGGCGTGCACCAGGGGATCTGAGGCTGTGTGCCCCCACTCGGCGGGGCTTGATGGGAGACCTGAGGCTGTGCCCCCCACCTGGCGGGGCTTGACTGGGGGTGGGGCCAGCTGGGTCTGGATCTTGCCCAATGGGGTGGGGCCGTCTGGGTCTCGCACGATTTTGAGGTGCTGTGGGTGGGCGGGGACTTGACTCTGGGTCCTGTGGTGCACCCCAGACTCTGACAGGAGGGAGATTTTCATATACATTTTACTAATTTTCTTTCATCTCTGACACTTCTATTATAGAGAAAGGGCAAACAGCAATATTAAAAAACTTCCTCTAATTAATCCCCTTTTAATGTGCATGAATTTTGTGCACCGTGCCACTAGTATATCATAAGGACATTACCAATTGAAGACAATTAACCATTCAGCATTAGCTAGAAGGATATTGTGCAAGCTATTAATAGACTCCTCTTAGCATTTTCATTAGTCAGGAGTATAATGGTGTTGGGAAAATCTAATAAAGGTAAGCAATGGTAATTGGTTGTTATGGATTAATCAACGCAGAGCATATAAATTTTGATTTAATCATCACTGTTTGGAAGTGTTCTGTGTCTTTTCAGGGAAGATGAATGAACATTGAGAGAAAACTGACATTTTTTTCTCATTAATGACACTTCTTTTCATTAAACATGAGTTTTATCACCAGTAATTATCTTCTGTCCTTTTAGCAGACTGGTGTAGAATCACACAGCCATAATTAAGTGGAAATTATTGTTTTTTTTCCCCCAAATATATTTTTATTGATTTCAGAGAGGAAGGGGGAGGGAGAGATAGAAGCATTAATGATGAGAGGGAATCATTAATTGGCTGCCTCCTGCACACCCCCCTACTACCGGGGATTGAGCCTGAAACCTGGGCATGTACTTTGACTGGGAATTGAACCAAGACCTCTTGGTTCATAGGTCTGTGCTAACCACTGAGCCACCAGCCAGGCTGGTTCTTTCACATTTGCTCTTCTGTATAACAAAGGTTAAATGCATTTTAGATCCCTGACAACTCTGTGAATATTCTAAAAACCATTGAATTGTATACTTTAAATGGGTGAATTGCATGATATATGAATTATCCTGTATAATAAAAGCCTAATATGCAAATTGTCCCCTCAACTGGGAGTTTGACTGGGAGTTTGACAAATTGCTATGATGTGCACTGACCACCAGGGGGCGGCACGGAACATGGTGATGTGGTGCTGGCAGCAGGCGGCAATGGAGACGCTGCTGGCCTCAATGGGTCCCAAAGAGAGCGGGACCATGGCAGGATCGTGAAGCAAGTGAGTGGGTGGTGCCAGGCCAAGGTGGGTGCAAGCAGGGACCTGATCACCCCTCCGATTGCCCCACAGAGGGCAACCAGTGGTGGGGGCAGGGGCAGGGCATTGAGGGAGCTGGGTGGGGGGGTTGAGGCAAGTGGGGAGGGGCAAACCTGACCAATCATTCTGTAGATGTCAACCAGAGGCCAGCAGGCCCTAATCGCCTGATGGGGCTGGGCCCCAGGCTGGGACAGGGAACTGGGGGTGGATGGTGGTGACCAACCTTCCGTGGCACCTGAGCAGGGGGCTGCGACCTCTCACCAGCTACCTGGGGGTGATGGGGATGGAGGTGTGGTGAGAATGTGGGGTGTCCATCGAGCTCCCTCTCACTCCCCCTGCTACACTCCCCTGGGACGCCAGGGCTTGTGCACCGGGGAAACACCCTCGCTCAGGTGCCAGGCACCTGTGAAGAGCCTGCTCCGCACCTGCACGGCCTCTTCCTGGTTGGTGTAGGAGCCAGTCTGTGAGGCTGGCTGGGAGAGAGTGCATTGCCCGCCCAGCTTCCGAGCAGCGCCGCTGGGTAGCCCAGAGGCCCACGTTGTGCCCCGGCCTGCAGTGTCTGGCCATGCTTACCACATCTTCACGTGGGGACTCTGGCGTCATGACTCAGGCAGGGGTGGGCGCATGGGGCCCAGGGGCCCAGCTACTGCCCAGGGGCCCAGATGCTGCCCAGGGCACAGAGGTCAGGTGGGACCTGCCCTTCCATGCCAGACGCTTGTGCTTTGATCGCTGGCCAGGCCTAGGGACCGCACCTGTGCACGAATTTCATGCACTGCTCCTCTAATATCACAATAAAGCTGTTATCAAACAAACAAAAAGAAAATGAGGGGTAAAAGTAGTGAGAAAAACTTTGAGAAAGCATTTATTTCACACTTAGTAAAATTTCCACTAGATGGCAGTAACACCCCAGGAATAAGATTCTTAAACTGCTTGGAAAAGGGCTACATCTACTTGGAAGGCACTCTGGAGCATGTTGCACGCAGTCTCCTGCCAGGTGCAGAAATCCTTTAAATGGATTTACTCTTCAGATCATAGTAATTTAACTTTTAAAATCTAGTTCTCAATTCTGTTGATCTCACTGTAGACTAACAAAAGAGACTCCCCTTCTGAATCAATCTCTACATGGGGCTCAAATCAGACAAGATACTATGAAGAGTAAATATTAAAAATAATGTTAAGATTCAGTAAAATGTATTTTTAAACCTACAGTTAATTAAAGTTTCTTTATTATAAGTATCCTAAACTCTTTATTCTTAGTTCAACTTAGTTTGGTCATGATTTAAAAAACAGGTTAAAAAAATAGACAAAATTAAAAGTAAGCTAAACAGCAAGATTCATGCTAAATCCGATTAAGAACTGGCAGCTATCTTCAGGAATTGTAGAGGTAAATATCACACCCCCAACAAATTCAGCAGATCTTGCAAAAATCACTGTTTAATATCAGTCACAGCCTTTCATGGCTTTGTTAGACTAGAGCAGTGGTTGGCAAACTCATTAGTCAACAGAGCCAAATATCAACAGTACAATTGAAATTTCTTTTGAGAGCCAAATTTTTTAAACTTAAACTTCTAATGACACTTCTTCAAAATAGACTTGTCCAGGCTGTGGTATTTTGTGGAAGAGCCACACTCAAGGGGACAAAGAGCCACATGTGGCTTGCGAGCCACAGTTTGCAGACCCCGGGGCTAGAGGAACTAAGTAGCTTCCATTGGCAGGCCCATCCCATCAGCTAGGCAGGTTGGCAACTAGTCTTACTGCCAAAAGCCACATATTGAGAGCTTGGGAAGCGGCCTGGAACCTGCAAGGCAAGTGCCAAGTTGCAGGATTCCTCTACTCTTCATCCTGGTATTTGGCTGCTTCCTACTTTCCAGCTGGAAGTGGGAAAGTGGTCCACACAGGAATTCTGATAGCGCTGGGCTGACCTGGGGATCCTAATTTGAGGAAGTGACAATACAATCCCCAGAACTGACTTAACAAGACCAAGCACAATATTCACTAGTGTAATATGACACGGAACCAATTGTTTCCATAAGTGTGGAGGGGAGAAGTGATTCCATCAACTGGGACTAGCCAGAAGGGCTTCCAGGAGTAGGTGAGCTCTGAAACAAGTGCTGAAGGGAATGTAGGTATGAGTTGGTATTTGGGAAAAGGTAGACACTGTGGCTAGGAGGAAAGATGTAAAAAAAAAAAAAAAAAAGGATAATCGCAAATATGCCATCAACATTATTTCGTTCTTCCATGATGAAATGAAGGAAAATATGATTTAATTCTGAATGCAAGAATAGTATATAATGGTCATAAGATTTTTTTTGTGTGAATGTCTTTTACTTTTTCTTCCCCATCCTTTGCGTTTCTACCACCAATATCATACTAGATGTTGGCTTTCTATTACTAGTAGGCTTTGTTTGCTACTAGATTCATAAGTGATGAATCCACTACTTTTACCATCACCAGTGAGATTTGTATTTTCATATGTTTTCTTGTTACTAGTCAGCACCCTTTATTTTCAGTATAAAGAAGTCCCTTTAACATTTCTTTTAAGACTGGTGTAATGGTAATGATAGTCTTATGGGGGTTCCCTTGTATGCAAGAGATTATTTTTCTTTTGATGCTTCTAGGACAGCAAGACCTGTGTAAAAGCTTCCCTTTGGGAGATACTGGGGTTTGGAGCATGGTAGAGGGAGGGTGAGAAGATGACACCTGCTGGCTGGAATTAGGTAGAGGGAGAGCATATATATGGTGCCCACAGAGGGAGGGAGGAAGAAAGGGAGAGAGAGAGAGAGAGAGAGAGAGAGAGAGAGAGAGAGAGAGAGAGAGGAGAGAGAAGACTAACACTGAAAACAAAGATAAAGATACAGATACAGATAAAGATAAAGATAAAGATAAAGATAAAGATAAAGATAAAGATGCTGGCTCTTAGATATGTGCTGAATGAGATGCTGCTTCTCAGGCCTACACTTTAGGAGCCTCATTCACGTAATGTTGGCTGCCTTTTTGCAGAGCCCTGGGGCAGGTGAGTCTGAGCACCCAGGCCCTTTAAGAGCCATTTCTCAGATCCTTATAGCCGTGGGTCTCATTATGGGGAGCCCCATGAGTTTTCAAAGCTAAATGTTTTGAGAACTCACCTCTCAGGTGAAGATCTTAAAAGTTGGGGTGCTTAATGTGGGGTTCAGACCCTTCACTCCTCAGGGAGAAGCTCCTAGTGTTGAGTTCCCTTTATGGTGAAATTGTGGTTCAGCCTCTGCCCAGCTCACTGTTGTTTCCCTCTTGTTTGTGTGATGTGAGGGCCGGAGGTTTTTAGGTGTTTTTCCAGAGGAAGTTGTCCTGTGTGTAGCTGCAGATTCGATGTGTCTATGGGGAAAGGTGAACCCAGGATCCTCCTGTCACCAGAACCTTCTCAGCGTTTTACTCTCAAAAAATCCCTCTCTGATGGGAATCAAGAACCATGGGCTGCGATTGTGGTGGCAAGACCTCAGAGAGTCTGGAACATTTACCTCTTCCCCAAGTTTTTTTGTCTTTTGTTTTTCTTCTCCTGTGTAGATCATCAGTGAGCACCCTTAAGAGGGAAAGGGCCTGTGTGCTTGTCTTCAGGGACAGCACAGCAGGAAGAGGAAAAGGCGATGACTGCCCTTGTTGCAGCTGGTCTTGGGAAGGGGACGGAACCCTAAGGATTGGGCCGATGGAGGCAGCTTTAAGAAAAAGGGAAAAGAGCAACAAGGAGGTGGCTCGGGAGCAGGTGTGGGCCAAGAGTGTCTTGGGAAATCACAGGCACTAGATATCTGACTCACAGGTTCTTCCATGGTGGGCTTCTAGAAGGTTCTGGTACATTCTCAGTTAGTACTCCCCCAAACTGCCTGCATGATGGAACCATCTTAGGAACTTTGAATAGTACAGACCACACACCCCCTCCCCCATCCCAAGTCTGAGCCCAGAACTGCAGAATCAAAATCTCCAGGAGTGGGGCCCACAGGTTTCTATGTAAAAGTCCCTCGTTGGCTCTCTTGCAGTTTATTCAGGTGGATATTTAGGAACCACAGCTGTCAACATATTAAAACTTATACATAAATAATTTCCCCCAGAGAAGCAGAGTGTGTTGTTTCACTCCATAAGTGTCTTAAACCCAGGAACTACCATAAATAAAATCATGTTATGGTACATGATACATATTAATACACTTTGGCAAATAACATTTACTGGTTAATGATATTTATAGTACTTTTAAACTTTCCCCCATCCTTGCTTATCTATATTATAACTACTCTGTAAGGTAATTAACCAACTTATCTACCAACGGTGCTGGGTAGACAGGGAAAGGGTTATTGCTCCCACATCACACATTAGGAAATGGATTGTAAGTGACTTAACGAAGGGCCCAAGGCCAGTTGTAAGTCCGGAGTCAGGACTTGCAGTGACAACCTGGCTCATCCTAGATGCTTAGAAAGCTGTGAGCTCACCTTGCACGAGGTTGAGCTCGGTTACCTGGGGAATCTCCTAAATATCAGTGAGGGCTCAATGTATCCATTTTTCCTACCCTGTTGTTCTCTTTCTGTTGTACTCAAGCTCTTAATTACACAGGAAGAAATCTTTTAACGTTTCCAGCTCATCTCATTTTCCTTGTAGGCTGTTAGATCAAGTGATCTATAACAACTGACTCCAGCATCAATTTTCTCTTTTTGTCTTTATAGTTTCTTTCCTCTCCTCTTTGCTCCACCCAAGTAACTGTAATTTAGGCCACACAATTCCCCCTCACAGCTAATTAGAATAGACACTTCTGAAAACTTTCTTCATTCCCCACGGCCACCCTTTTCCTGCCTTTCACATCCTCTTTTCCCATGAGCTACCAGTCTTTCCTCAGTCCCTCCTTTTCCTTCTTATCCTTCCAGTTGTTTCTCCAGTCATCCCCACACAGGCCCTAACTGGGTCCCCTGCTTCTGCTCTCCTCACTCATCACACCCTACACACAGCTTCCAACAAAGAATTCTCTACAGTCAACATCCAATTCAAAAGGCCATGTAGGCCCTTCAGAGCCTGTGCTATTAGGTCTAATATTTTATCCTTCTTGATCTTCAATACCCTTAAATGGTTGTCCTTTTATTCACCATACTCATACTTTGCAACCATCCCTAGTAATTTTCTCACTCCTGCCAGACAAATAGATTTTATACTTTCTACCATGTGCTCATTCTGTCCAGGACATCGCCTCATGAAGAAGCTCCGTCTTCCTATGCCTTGCCAGGTGATGTCACTCAGCAGCAAGTTCTTCTCCCGAGGCAGCGTGGAGTTGAGAGAAAACACAGCCTTTGGTCTTGGGTAGACACTGGTTCAGACCTTCTACTCTTCAGAAGCTTTATCACATTGGGAGAGCTACTTCACTTCTACTTTCTCATTTTTAAGAGGAGGACGTCGACCCTTTTTACAAGTCTATGGTGAAGATCTCAGATAATTTTGACTAGCCCACAGTGGACACAGATTAAAGCTGGCTGCTACGATTACACTAAAAACAACTAGCAATCATTGCTCCCTCTCCTGAGTCCCTCTCCGGATAGAGTAGCAATTGGTAATTGTTTTCATGTTTTTCATTTGCACTGTTTTAACATGCATATGATTGTGCTTTGTTTGTGAATTTTAAAAATATTTCAGAACATATTTGAGAATGATTCATGTTCCTCAGTAGGCTGTGTTTTAAATGCTCTTATTGAGCCTTTCATTGGAGTTTAGGACAGTTTAGTGACTAAACTTTAGTACATTAGAGTGGGGGATAGTATTTTTCTCCATACTATCTCAGGTTTGGAATTTGGAGGTACTTCGGGGGTCTATTTGCTGGGAATCTCCTTTTAGGTATCTACACTGAGAACTGGCACTCTGTTGTTACTGAAAGGGGCCAGACAAGGAGGAGCCAGGACATGGCAGATGGATACAGTCTGTGAGGGGATGGGGCCCATACTGGGAAGAAGGTCCAGCTGCTGGGAGTGAAGGGAGTAAAGCTAGTAGGGAGATGTGAACCAGTATGATTCAGAGGCCCGAGGACATGCAGGGATTGGACTTTAGTCCTTGGGGGAGGGGACTGGCCCAGTAAGAGCAAGGTAGAGTTCTAGTTTTCAGGGGTTCCAGGCAGAGACTTGCACAAGAGACTGGGCAGAGGAGAGAAAGTTACCTGGCTTCTAGGGTACTCAGAGGTCAAGGGGTGGACTGAGAGTTTCAACCCTCTAATTACATGGTTGACTCCAATGGCAACCAGCCCCCACCTTAAATGCTTTCCAAAAGTCACCTCATTAACATAAAAAAGACAAGTCACCTCTGTCCCTCTAATCACTTAGGAAATTCCAAGAGTTTTAGGGTCTCTGTGCCATAAACAGGGACAGATTCCAAATATATATTTCTTATTATAAATCACAGTATCCCAGGAATAAGATTTGCTGAGTACCAACAATATAGTAGGCCATTCTGCTAGTCATTGAACATAAAGCCATGCATGAGACAGACACAGTCTCTTTTTGCAAGGAGCTTAGAGTCTTAAGGAGAAGACAGACATCATTAAACATCAGCATGATGACAATATGAATCATCCTTTTTGTCTTTGCCCTGTAAGTTATAACCAGTAGGACACCCGTAACCCAACAAAGGATGCTTTGCACAGCACACCAGGATGCCTGCGAGATCCATATGTATGTACATCTGAAGGTGGGTGGACTGGACCTGGTGGAGGCAGTGGACCCAAAGGAGCAGTGGTGGCAGAGCCCACGACCAGAGACTCCAGGAAATGTGGCAGCACCTGAGACTGGAGGCTCCAGGAACTGTGGTGGTACCTGCGGCCCAGGTACCCCCCTCTTCCCAACAATGGCAGAAGTGAGATCTCAGCCCTCCAGCACCCACAAGCCTGGTGTCACCAGCAGCTGATGATACTCTAAGCACATGGTAACCAAAAGAAAGTGATACTTATATCAGACAAGACAGACTTCAAGGCAGAAAAGATAACAAGAGACAAAGTTGAACATTATATATTTATAGAGGGGACAATTCATCAAGGAAACATAACATTTATTAATATATATGCACCAACATAGGAGCATCAAAGTATATAAAGCAACTATTAGCAGACCTAAAGGGAGACACTGACAGCAATCCTATATAATAAAAGCGTAGTATGCACATTGTCCCCTTGACTGGGAGTTGTCCAGGAGTTTGACCTGGGGGTGGGGCCGGCCGGGGGAAGGGAGGGGAGGCCCCGGCTGGCAGCTGGCAGCTGCTATGGACCCTAACAGTGCACACATTTTGGAGGAGGCAGGAGGCAGCCGATGGATGTTTCTCTCTCACATCGATGTTTCTCTCTCTTATCAATGTTTCTCTTTCTCTCTCCCCATTTCCCTTCCTCTCTCTCTAAAAACAAAACAAAATAACAAAACAAAATAAAACAAACACACACACACATAGAAGAAAAATAGGTGGCAAGCTTATCTTCTGGACATTTGTCTTAGCAATGTTTTTGTGTATCTGACTCGAAATGCAAGGGAAACAAATGCAAATCTCCCCCCTCCCCAACCCAGACACACACACACACACACACACACACACACACACACACACACACACAAACAGAAGAAAAACAAATAGGACTACATCAAACTTAAAAGATTCTGTACAACAAAGAACCCATCAACAAATTGAAAAGGCAATCTATTGAATGGGAAAAGATATTTGCAAAACGTATGTCTGATAAGGGGTTAATGTCCAAAATATATAAAGAATTCAATAGCAAAAAACCCAATCCAATTAAAAGTGGGCAAAGGATCTGAAATACATAGATATGCAGTGGAATACTATTCAGCTATAAAAAGATGAGATATTATCATTTGCAACAATATAGATGGATGCTGAGTATATTATGCTAGGTGAAATAAGTCTGGAGAAAGACGAATGCTATATGATTTCACTCATAGGTGGAATATATAAGACAGTACAACAAAACAAACAAAAACAAACAGAGGCAGACAACAAGTTGGTGGTTACTAGAGGGAAAGAAGGTGAAGGGAGGGGAAATAAAGAAGGGGATCAATTGTATAGTGATGGATGAAAACTAAACTTTTGGTGGTGAGCACGATGTGGTATATGCAGATATAATGTCATACATATGAAACTTATATAATGCTGTAAACTAATGTTACCTCAACAAAACAAAACAAAACAAAACAAAACAAAACAAAACAAAACAAACCACCCAAACACCTGTTTTCTGACTTAAAGGTGCTTAATGTAGAATGAAGGACATTCATGATAATGTTAATGACCTTTCTAAAGATCATGATTCTTCAATAACCAGAAATCTCACCTGGGCTTCTCTTTAGAATAAACTCTGTCAATTTAAAAAACAAAACAACCCGGCTGGTGTGGCTAAGTGGTTGAGCATTGACGCATGAACCAGGAGGTCAGGGTTCGATTCTCGGTCAGGTCACATGCCCGGGTTGCAGGCTTGTGCAGGAGGCAGTTGATCAATGATTCTCTCTCATCATTGATGTTTCTCTCTCCCTCTTCCTTCCTCTCTTTGAAATAAATAAAAACATGAAAACAAAACAAAACAAAGCAAACAAAAAATTATAAGTAACTAAGTAAATAGTTAAAAGTATAAAAGAAGCACAGGATGCTGGAGAATTGTATGAGCCTTGAGACTTATTTTCAGTCAGATGAAGGAGTACAGGGTCAGAAGAGAATGAGATTGGTTCTGGGATCCTGTAGGTGGGGGCTGAGTTGAAGAGCTTGTGGGCCGAGGAGGCTGGGCCGGCAGCCCTGGCCAGGGGGATCTTGGTTTTACAGTTCTGGATACTTCCTGTCAGAACCCCCCTGGGATAATTTCTCCCTATGTTTGTGTTACTTTCTCTACCTGTTTGTGCTTGTCCAACTTTAAGTTCTGTCAGCCCATCAGGCAGGAAACATCTTGTTGTGCAGGTGAACTCCAGGACTCAAAATGTGATTTCTAGCATAAATATATATTTACAACATGGTTGATGAAGTTACTGTCCCTAACATGTATAGTCTAGGACAATCAGTGAACATTTCTCAAGTTCAAATTTATAGGAAGATAATTAACAGTAAGAACTACATAATATTTGGACTATTAGGCTCAGTATGATATACAAAAGTCATTTGAAGAAGTATTAACTAATCTATTGAACAGACACATTTAATTACCTTATTTATTTACACAGTTTTCTCCAGCAATTGAGTCCTGTTCATGCTTACTTTGTTCTAGAAAAAAAGAAAGCTATACAATGCAGACAAACTTATTGGAAGATGGAGGTGGTGGTGGCGGCGGTATGGGTGGATATAAGGGAGGAGCAAAGGAAAAACAAGATAAAAAGTGACTGAAAGTGATATTTTAATTTAAAAAATTTCTTTCTAATACTTGTTTTGAAATTGGGATATATTTACAGTTAGTGAAATTTGGTTGACTTTACAAGTTAGACTTAAAAAAAAAATTTATTCCCTAAAACTCATTCTTTATGAGTTTGGATAAATGCATACCATTGAGGATCCATTACTGTAGTCAAAATAGAACGATTTGATGATCTCAAATGTTATGTTTGTTTCGGATTTCTATTGCCATGTTTGGGTATCAAGTTTACAAGTACACTTCTCATGTGATAGCTCATCCTTGGCATCGTGCCTTCAATTCCAGTACCTGGCCCAGAGTGGACGGTGGTGCCTTTTAGGGAGTCCGATGTGGCTAACTGATGACTGAACACATATTTCATTTCGTTTTACATGTATCTATATATGTACCAGTGATGCCTTGTCCCTTGCTGATGACACACACCCGTTTGCCTCATCTCTGATAATTTCTCTGTGTATGCTCCCCAAAATGGGAGGATTAAGTCCCAAGGTATACACACAGGTGAGGTATTTTGTACGCCTCCAGGTTGCCCTCCAGAAAGGTTGCACCATCCACCCCCTCACCACCAGCATATGAGACAGACTGTCCCAGGGTGTGCTACAGATTGCAGAAGGATGACCATGCAATTGATTTTCTCAGCCAGTGGGGAGGGTGATACTGAGATGAGCATTAGAATTGGCAGGTTGTGCTCACAGCCTTTACCAAGATATTGATCATTAAGTTGATCAGTGGGAACTGGGGTCAAAGAGCAGCTGAGCAGAAAATCTTGAATCTTGTCACCAGGTGTGGGATAGTGGAAAGATCATTAAAGTGGTGGTCTGGAGGCCTAGGTTATGGGGTTTAATAAATGTTAGATTTCTTTTGCTCCCCCTCTGATGGTCACTTGTCTCGCTGATGGCACCGCTCCCAGCTCTCACCCTAAGTACGGCTCTGAGGGGCATGCCCGCCACTTGGCCAAAGGAGCACGGTGAGCGTTGTTAACAGGGAGAGACGGCAGATGCTTCTTGGTGAAGAGTGACAGAGAACGGGACTGCTCTTGTAGCCCAGCTGTTTGTTATGCTTTCAGAGGCAGTGATTCAGATCCTATCCCAAGAGCACATTCTAAGAAGTTTCCCATAACAGGAGAAAATGCTGCTGGTGGTTAGTCAAGACGTTTACATGTCCCTTGGTGATGGATCCCTTGTGAGTCATGGTGACTGTGATGCTCAGCATTCAAAAGACACAACCCTGCAAAGAAAGACCGAAGCTTAAATTGTCATCCCTGGGGATATGTCCTTGCAGAAAAATTTACCCATCAATTGGTAAGAGCTGGGGATATTGGGCAGCTGCATCTGGGTAGCCCACTGATTGGCACATACTAGGTTCTTACTGGATGAACGAAACATAATTAGAGCATGGATTGGAAAGTGTTTAGGGGAAGATTGACATCAATCAGTGCTAACATGGTGCTTGATTCTGTGGCTGTTACATGTACTAGAAGGCTCTTGCACAGTGCTTGATGCAGGGAAGGACATCAACGTTGTAAGTGCTCCAGTAAAGGATGAACAAAAGCTATGGGGGGAAAGCATTCAGAACCCCAGCAAGAGATGTTTTATTGCTCCTTTAGGGCTTAATCCCTGAGCTGGAAAGAAGTACATTTATTTCTCCCGTCCAATGTTTCAATCATAGCAATAAAGTACTATCCATATACTAGGCTATCTTCGATCCTCACAGCTGGATGGGGTAGGTTCCACTATTGTCACCCCAGTTTTACAGATGAGGCAACTAACACCAATAGGGTAGCTTGTCCAGTGGTATTTGTCTACAAAGTGGCAGGGCCAGGCTTCACCCACAGGCAAGCTTAACCCCAGAGCCCCCACTCTCGCTCTCATGCAATGTGTCCTCTTAAGACACACAAGGCCTGTTCTGTGTTGTCTGTACCATGTCACAAGGATATTTCCCCCAAATGAGGCATCTGGTCACTTTCAAAAAAGAGAGGGGAGGAAGTAAACTCATTACTACTTACCAATTAACCGCCACTCATTTAGCAAAGGAAACAATTAGGATAAAATATCTTGATCATGGAAAGAATCAAACGGCCCTTCCAAACCAACATTTAAGCCACATTTTCTGTGGCCTGGCTTTATCCCTGTATGGGTGGTAAATGGACTAATCTTTTCATTTTTTCCCCCTGAACATTTTGACATTTTATAGACGTACAGAAATGCATTTGTGAAGTGCTCATAATTTGAAGTTTCTGCATAGCACTCCTCCCTTTAGTCCTTGCCACGATAAACATGCCCAGATAGCAAGTTCACAGAAGGTTGTGAGCTTTGAAGTCTTGGAAAAAATCCGAAAATTATATGACAATGTTGTATATGTAATCACTGGTAAGAGCAAGCCAACATCTCCCCAAGTGCCAGACACACGGCCCCTATAAATCCCAGGCTAAGAGCGGAGAGTGGTGGTCCTGTTTACTTAAACCGCAGGAGGGAACGGGCATGGTTAGCGTCACAGTAACCGACACAATCAGGAGATCCAAACAGAATTGCTGCTACTAGTTGTGTGCATTTAGATGTCATGCCTGTATCCATAGTTCAGAAGAAGAAAGTCTCCACACTCAAGGCTGGATTAAATAAAGCAGCTTCAGCTTTCATTGAAATGTATGTCAGCGAATTACTAAATGCCTGAGGATCATACAGTTCAATCCTGAGGAGATAAAGATTTATCAGGGAGAATTTACACTCTTTTGGAGGCCCTTTGAAGTTACATCTGTGTTCTCTTAGCTGGACTGGAAGTTTCCCGGTCAGACCCAAGAGGACCCTGGGACGTTTCTCTTTATGGTGCTCTGCTCCAATGGCCTCAGTATTTAGTTACCGTTTTATGTATATCAGTTTTCCATTAGGATGACCGATGAAAGTGTGTCCAGGACGTAGACTTCAGTTCATTGCTTAGCAGAATGCATCTGATTATCGTGTTGCTAAGGTCCCATGTGGAATTCCTGCACTTAGACTTTTCAGACAATTTGTTCCCCACACTTTTGGAAAATTATGCAAATTGTGATGGGTTGTTTTAAATTTGAAAGCATGTCTAGGAGTATAGATAAGTGTGCACTGAAAATGTCACCCGAAGCAATATTGATGGACAGATGTGACACGTGAAATGCTCTGGGTTTATCTCAAGCAATTCCCACAAACCACAGTGAGAATAATTCCTGGGAATAGCGTTCAAATGGAAGGTTCTCTGAAGTGTGATACCATCAAGTTATGGTGGAGTGATTACAGAGTGAGAGCACTATGGAAAGACTCTTCAGAATATTGGCAGAGGGTGGAATCCAAATGATGGAATCTACAGTACCTCCTTGATCAACCCACAGCTTGAGAGTTTGTCACACTAAATATTTAATATAGATGAAACTGAATATGTCACAATTACATCTCAAAAAGAGAAAAGAGAGCTTTCAGATTTCAACCCGCTAAGGACTAAAGAGTGGCAACATGAAACCTTTAAAACTTTCCTCTAAGGTTAGATTTTGAAGTTCAAGTTAAGATTGTCATTCTAAACAGAGCCCCTGAACATTCAGGCATCCTGAAGGATCTGGTTAATAATGTGCAGGTTTCATTTTACTGATGAGAGTAAAAATAACTTCACCCTCACATCTGAGGAGTCTCAGAATGACTGTTGACCTTGAAATGTTCTCTCTTCCTGCTTGGTGATAAGCTAGCAAGACTGGGACATAAAGCTCAAATAGATGGACTGGGGACATGCCATCATCTTTGACTTTCCTCCTCTCCTTTTCCTTTCTGTTGCCAAGTGTTATTTAAAATTTTTTTTCTTTATTGATCAAGATATTACATATGTGTCCTTATCGCCCCATTGCCCCCCCCATTCCCCCACTCATGCCCTCACCCCCCTGTTGTCTGTGTCCCTTGGTTAGGCTTATATGCATGCATACAAGTCCTTTGGTTGATCTCTCCCCCTTACCCCCACGCTCCCCTACCTTCCCTCTGAGGTGTGATATTCTGATCGATGCTTTTCTGTCTCTGGATCTGTTTTTGTTCATCAGTTTATGTTGTTCATTATGTATATTCCATAAATGAATGAGATCATGTGATATTTATCTTTCTCTGACTGGCTTATTTCGCTTAGCATATTGCTCTCCAGTTCCATCCATGCTGTTGCAAATGGTAAGAATTCCTTCTTTTTTACCACAGCATAGTATTCCATTGTGTAGATGTATCACAGTTTTTTAATCCTCTCATCTGCTGATGGGCACTTAGGCTGTTTCCAAATATTAGCTATTGTAAATTGTGCTGCTATGAACCTAGGGGTGTATATATCCTTTCTGATTGGTGTTTCTGTTTTCTTGGGATATATTCCTAGAAGTGGAATAAGTGGGTCAAATGGGTGTTCCATTTTTAGTTTTTTGAGGAAACTCCATACTGTTCTCTACAGTGGCTGCACCAGTCTGCATTCCCACCAGCAGTGAAGGAGGGTTCCTTTTTCTCCGCATCCTCACCAGCACTTGTTTGTTGATTTGTTGATGATAGCCATTCTGACAGATGTGAGATGGTGCCACATTGTTGTTTTGATTTGTATCTCTCGGATGATTAGTGACTTTGCGCATGCTTTCATGCGTCTCTTGGCCTTCCTTTTGTCTTCTTTCAAAAAGTATCTATTTAGGTCCATTGCCCATTTTTTTTTATTGGATTGTTTATCTTCCTTTTGTTACGTTGTATGAGTTCCCTGTAAATGTTGGAGATTAAACCCTTATCGGTAATAACATTGGCAAATATGTTCTCCCATGCAGTGGGCTTTCTTATTGTTTTGTTGATGGTCTATTTTGTTGTGCAAAAACTTTTTATTTTGATGTAGTCCCATTTGTTTATTTTCTCTTTAGTTTCCATTGCCCTTGGAGAGGTATCGGTGAAGAAATTGCTTCGGCATATGTCTGAGATTTTGCTGCCTGTGGATTCCTCTAGTATTTTTATGGTTTCCCGTCTTATGTTTAAGTCCTTTATCCATTTTGAGTTTATTTTTGTGTATGGTGTAAGTTGGTGGTCTAGTTTCATTTTTTTTGCATGTATCTGTCCAATTTTCTCAACACCATTTATTGAACAGACTGTCTTGACTCCATTGTATGTTCATGCCTCCTTTGTCAAATATTAATTGAGCATAGCGGTTTGGGTAGATTTCTGGGTTCTCTATTCTTTTCCATTGGTCTATATGTCTGTTCTTGTGCCAGTACCAGGCTGTTTTGAGAACAGTGGCTTTGTAGTATAGCTTGCTATCTGGTGTTGAGATCCCACCTACTTTGTTCTTCTTTCTCAGGATGGCTGCAGCTATTCGGGGTCTTTTTTTTTATTACAGTTGAATTTTTGGAAAGTTCTTTCTAGGTCTGTGAAATATGCCATTGGTATTTTAATGGGGAGTGCATTGAATCTATAGATTGCTTTGGGTAGTATGGACATTTTTATGATGTTGATTCTACCAATCCATGAACACGGTATTTTCTTCCATCTGTTTATGTTTTCCTCTATCTCTTTTTTCAGTGTCCTGTAGTTTTCTGAGTAGCCAAGTGTTATTGATTCTATCTTTGGCATACTTCTTGAATCTAAACTTTGTTCTCCATTCCCATTGATAGGGCCTTAATTTCAGGTACTATTATCAATTGCCAAGATAATTGTGAGAGGCAATAATCTAACCCTAGAGACTGTTTTTCTTCCTTATTTCCCACTATCTCCTTTTTTTAAAATTTAAATTTCTTTGTTGATTAAGGTATTACATATGTGTGCCCACTATCTCCTTCTATACTCTGTATTTCCCAGACATACTGAAGCATAATGTTTGACAATCCTTGCAGATTCTCCATTGTTCTGACTTCTCTGACTTTGCTCCTGCTGTTCTCTCTACCTGAGTGGCTTTCACTCCTTATTGTTGTACACATAAATCATACCACCTTTCAGGCCCAGTGCAAATGCTTTCTGCTCCCTGAAGTCTTCCCTGATCATGAGCCTCTTCTCGCTCTGTGTCCTTTCCCATTGCAACTTTCTTTCTACCTTTATAAGGGCATTTATAACAGCAAATTTGTCATAATAATTTGTTATGTTTTATTTCTTCTACTAAACTCTAACTTTTTAATGTAAGAATCCATGTCTAATTAGCACAATTAACACAAGCTTAGGATGTCTGGTTCTGTAATTTTTATTCTGCAAATCATGCAACTAATGAAACAGGATACTAATTATATAATGGTACAGATTGTATCTAAAAATTGTCAATAACTTGTCTATTTTCATATTAGTTTTCTGGATGCCAAACCAGAGGCCAATTGCTGAATGACTATTATAGTGTGATTGTTTTATAACCAGGCATTGAACCAATGGGTTTTTTAGCATTAACTTTTACAAAAAGCTAAAAGGACAAAATAAATTTGATAAAAGTTTGGCCTATGAAATGTTATAAGTAGAATCATTAAAATTTCCAGAATAAAATATTTCTTTCTAATGCTGAGAAAGTATTGAGACATTCAAAAGTAGTAGTGACATTATTTTACAATCTTTATTGTTTTACTAGAGGCCCAGTGCACAAAATTCATGCATGGGGGTAGGGTCCATTAGCCTGGCCTGCACCCTCTCCAATCCAGGACCCTTTGGGGCATGTCCAACTGCCTCTTACAATCTGGGACCACTGGCTCCTAACTGCTTGCCTGCCTGCCTGATCACCCCTAACCCCTCTGCCTGCCTGCCTGATTGCCCCTAACCACCTCTGCCTGCCTGATCACCCATAACCACCTCTGCCTGCCTGCCTGATCACCCCTAACTGCTCCCCTACTAGCCTGATTATCCCTAACTACCCCCCTGCTGGCCTGATCACCCCTAACTGCCTCTGCCTCGCCCCACACCAGGGACCCAGGATTCCCTCCTCTGGCCGGCCGCAGGCACCCAGGACCCAGGCTGGCTTCGCCCGGGCTGGCGGAAGCTGCAGGAAACTGTGGTCGGTGGCTTTGCCTGGGCTGCAGCCACAGGCGCCTGGGACTGCAGGGTGGGTGGCTTGTCCCTCTCCTGGGCCGCAGGTGCAAACACAGTCTCTGGCACCTGGGATAGCATGGACCGTGGGGCATGCAGATTATCCCTTTCCCAGGCCGCAGGCTCAGGCGCAGGCGCAACTGCTGGTGCTCGGGACTGCGGGGCGAGCGGCTGGTACCTCTCCCAGGCCAAAGCCTGGCTGGTCCCCATTCCTCTCTTGCAAGCTCATTTGTGCCTGTGTTGTGTGTCTGAGCCATTAAGGTGTGATGGCATGAGGGTGTGAGGGCGTGAGGGCGTGAGGGCGTGAGGGCGTGAGGGCGTGAGGGTGTGAGGGCGTGAGGGCGTGAGGCTGTGAGGGTGTGATGACTATTTGCATATTAACTCTTTAGTATATAGGATGTACTACTAATTATAATTAATGTTAATAATACATGTAAGTACTGTTAGTATCATTCCTAATAATATTACTAAGAATTTGAAGAAGAGACTTTTGAAGTATATCAATGCTTTTAGATACTGCTGTTAAAATTAAATTATGGGTTATTTGAATGCTGCTCTCTTTCTTTACCTAACTGTACTGAACTAGAATTTATATTTCTAGTATGTCTATGGGGCTCAGATACATCTAGGCTCTTATATGGAATGAAAGGAGGCTTTATATACAGAAGCAGAGGTAGTTGATAGGCTATGCACATAGATTCTAAAAGCAGACTGTCAGGTTCGAATTCTAGTTCTGACACCTTCTAGCTCCGCAACTTTATGAAAGTTTCTACTGAAAGTTTCTTAATAGCTCTTTCTCTGATTCCTTATCTGCAAAAAGGCATATGTCACAGGATTGCAAAACAACAACAACAACAACAAACACGTGTAACTGTGTGTAAAGCACATAGAACATAGTAAATACTGCACAGCTGTTAGGAGGTCTTACCTATCACTATTATTGTTGATTGGTAGATTTAGGAGGGTTGCATAGTCATTTTAATCTGAGCTTATTATTTTGTAGATAAAGAAACTGAGGCCCAAAGAAGTTGAGTACAGTGGCTCCTCAGGTCCCGGGTCCTCATCACAGGGGTGGTGGGCTCTTATATTCTGTGCTAGATTCAGTGCTGTGTGTGGGGCATTGACTTGCCACTCTCAGATACTGGATGCCCAGACAAGTAGACAGGCGAAGATTACAGCAAGGCATGTAATTGATCATGATGGAAAGTGCAGCATCTCATGGGAGCTTGGAGGAGTTCCAGATTTCTTAGAGATTCTCATAGGGGGTTCCTCGGGGAAGTGATAATTCAGGGAAGAGCTGAAAGATGTCTTAGTCTGTCCAGGCTGCTATTACAAACTTCCATAGATTGAATGGCTTATAAACAACAGAAATTATTTTTCATGTTGCTAGAGGCTGGAAGTTTGAGTGACAGCATGGTTGAATTCTGGTGAGGGTCCTTTTCCAGGTTGCACACTGTCTCATTGTGTCATCTCGTTTTGTCCTCACAGGGTGGAAGCACAGAGGGGGAAAAAAAGCTCTCTTTTGAGGACACCAATCCCATTCATGAGGAGGGCCCTATCCCAATGATCTCACCTAATCCTTGTTACCCCCCAAAGCCCCACTCCTAATACCATCAAAAGCAGGGGTTTCAACATATGAATTTTAGAGGGACACAAACATTTAGTGCATAACAGATGTGGAAGACTGAGCCAGATAAAGGAGGCAGGGGAAGGGCATTCAGGCAGTGTGTGCAAAGGCCCCAACATGCATCTAATGTATATAGAAAAGCAAAGAAGTTCAGTGTGGCCAAAGCGTGGAGACCTCTAGCTTTCTTTGCAGCAAATGAAAATCTTCTTAGACTCTACCCTATAATTTCAGTACTGGCCGACTATTAACATTTTTGCATTTTACTGAGTTCAATAATGTGCCCTAAAATTCATGTCTACTCAGAACCTCAGAATGTGGGCTGATACGTAGAATAATTAATTAAGTTAAAGTGCGATTCTACTAAATCAGGGTGGGCACCAAATTCAATGTCTTTATATGAAAGCCATGTGAAGACACGAAGACACAGAGGAGACGCACAGGGAGAATACCATGTGACACGGAGGCAGAGAGTGGAGGGATGCATCTACAAGCCAAGCAATATCAAGGGTTGCCAGCAACTACCAAGAGCTAGAAGAGAGGCATGAATAGATTCTCCCTCAGTACTTCCAGAAGGAACCAACCTTTGCCAACACCTCGACTTTAGACTTCCAGCTTCCAGAACTGTGAGGGGATAACTTTCTGTTGTTTTAAGCCACCCAGTTTGTAGTAATTTCTTATTGCAGCCCTAGGACACTAATACAGCATTCTTGGTATGAGTAATTCTTCCAGGTAACAAGAAAAAGATACACACGGTCTGCCTTCAGTGATGGAAATGAGTGTGGTGGGTCACACGTTACTCACTCTACTATTTACAAGCCTTAACCAATGTGGCTGCTTAAATCTTTTATTTATTTATTTATTTATTTATTTACCAAATATCTATTTTTTTCCTCACTAAACTACGATGGATAAGTACTGAAAAAGAGTCCCCAACAAGCCTTTAAATAGCCAACTTAACATAGTATTTTCCAGCTCAAATAAGCTCCTTTTGATTATTTAGTCTTTTTAGGGGCTTTGGATGTCCTTCTCACCTGCTCCTCTCTAAGAGGGCATCTGGGTAAACGGAGAATTCATTTGACTTTGTGACAATGAGGGAGGTGGGAGCCTTGGATCCATGCTGGGTCCTCTGAATTCTTTTTGCTCAAGTAGGTAGATATCTTTAATCTGCCCTGGGCTTTGCCCTTCATCAGCCACAAGGAGGCAGGAACACAGCCTCAAGGGTCTGGAGCCATCTTCCTTTTCCAGTGCTCTCTTCCTGCTCCCAGCTTTACTGGATTTGATGTCATGCTGGACAAGGGCACCCCTTAGAGCTGGAGGAAACAGACCACTAACCCAGATTTCCTAGGTGCCTTTACATCTTTCTGGATGCTTCTGTAGTCAACTTTTTCTTGAAGCTTAGGCCCCAAGGTAGGAAAAACCAGGAGTCTGCTGTCTGTCTCCATTGTTCCCCTTCTTTCTCTGGTCTCTGGCATGTCTTAACTCCAAGTCTCCTCCTCCTTCTCCTCTGGGAAGATACTATGTTCCCTTGTCCTGATAGACAACTTACACTACAGCACAGCCCAGCACCTTATGCAGAGAAGAATGCATTCAGGTTGCTTTCCTCAGAGGTGGGATACCCAAGGCAGTGCTTGAAGCCTTCAGGACTCAATGCCTGCCTAGCCTGGTCTGTGAGTCACTAGGACCTAGTTATTACTGTCACTGAGATACTACAGCGATGATGACCTCACTTCTGCTCTCCACATTCACGAATGCTGTAGGATGTGTGTTTGTGACTCACTCCAGCCATTTGGAATGGAAATGCAGGTGACAGAGAAGGCTGCAGTTCTCTGAGGTTGGGGGGAGTAATAACCGAGAAGAGGGGATAAAAACTATCAGTGACATTTTTTTTTTCTCTTGGACTATTAGCTTATGGAACTAACAAGATCGATCCTCTCTACTTGTCTCCTACTCATCTTTTAGATTCAGCTTCATGTTATCATGAGGTTTACCTTGACAGCTTCACAGTCACATAGAAATAAGTGCTTCTTCTCCTGTAGTTCCAGAGTGTATCTGGACAGAAGGTACTTCTATTAGAGTTCCTACCATATTGCATCACAGTGACTTATTGACAATTCATTTCCCTTCCCACTGGAACGAAAGGTTCTCACTAGGGCAGGGACCAAGTCTTGGTTATTTTGGGATCCCCAATATCTTATAAAGGGGTTGGTACTGAACTGGGACTTGGGAAATAGTGATGAATGTATGAAATGTCCTAGAGATAGTCCTGATTAGGAGCCTGAATTCATTTGACCTTAGAGCCTGCACTTTCCAGATGACATGTAAGAGGTAGGGGTTTTTCATCTATTGATGTGCAGGGCAGGCTAAAAGGGTAAAGAGATAAAGGGAAAAATTTCTTTTTTTTTTTTAAATTTCTTTATTGATTAAGGTTTCACATATTTGTCCTCATCCCCCCATTCCCATCCCACCCCTCTCCCCACGCATGCCCCAATCCCCTATTGAACTTAACCGTTGGATAGGCTTATATGCATGCATACAGGTCCTTTGGTTGAACTCTTCCCCTCCCCCCACCCTCCCCCTACCCTCCCCTATCCTCCCTCTGAGGCCCGATAGTCCGATCGATGCCTCCTTGCTTCTGGTTCTGTTCTTGTTCCTCAGTCTATGTTGTTCATCATTTCCCCTAGATGAGCGAGATCATATGTCACTAGATATATACTAATAAGAACTGAATGTGAGACGAGCAATAATAGTTATGCTGACAGGCAAATGAATCAATCTGTAGCGAGCTTCCCCTTGGACCAACAGTTCTTTTGAGACCCAATTTCAATGTCCAGTAGTTCCTTATGTGTACATGTCAGCACTGACCCCTCAGCTCTGGATGGTGGACAAATGGTGGTAATGGAGGTCCGACTCCCTCTGGTTTGGTCTCGGCCGAACCCAGACCCAGGATCTGGCTTCACCCGTACCCAGGGACGCTTGGCCTCTCCCAGACCCAGGGGCACGTGGCCTCACCCGGGCCTAGGTGCACGAGGCCTCATCCGGATCCAGGGACACATGGTCGCACCCGGACCCAGGGACGCTTGGCCTCTCCCAGACCCAGGGCCACTTGGGCTCACCCGGGCCTAGGTGTACGAGGCCTCACCCGGATCCAGGGACAAATGGTCTCACCCGGACCCAGGGACGCTTGGCCTCTCCCAGACCCAGGGCCACTTGGGCTCACCCGGGCCTAGGTGCACGAGGCCTCACCCGGATCCAGGGACAAATGGTCACACCCGGACCCAGGGACGCTTGGCCTCTCCCAGACCCAGGGCCCCTTGGGCTCACCCGGGCCTAGGTGCACGCGGCCTCACCCGGATCCAGGGACACATGGTCTCACCCGGACCCAGGCATGCTTGGCCTCTCCCAGACCCAGGGCCACTTGGGCTCACCCGGGCCTATGTGCACGAGGCCTCACCCGGATCCAGGGACACATGGTCTCACCCGGACCCAGGGACGCTTGGCCTCTCCCAGACCCAGGGCCACTTGGGCTCACCCGGGCTAGGTGCACGAGGCCTCATCCGGATCCAGGGACACATGGTCGCACCCGGACCCAGGGACGCTTGGCCTCTCCCAGACCCAGGGCCACTTGGGCTCACCCGGGCCTAGGTGCACGCGGCCTCACCCGGATCCAGGGACACATGGTCTCACCCGGACCCAGGGATGCTTGGCCTCTCCCAGACCCAGGGCCACTTGGGCTCACCCGGGCCTAGGTGCACGAGGCCTCACCCGGATCCAGGGACACATGGTCACACCCGGACCCAGGGACGCTTGGCCTCTCCCAGACCCAGGGCCACTTGGGCTCACCCGGGCCTAGGTGCACGAGGCCTCACCCGGATCCAGGGACACATGGTCGCACCCGGACCCAGGGACGCTTGGCCTCTCCCAGACCCAGGGCCACTTGGGCTCACCCGGGCCTAGGTGCACGAGGCCTCACCCGGATCCAGGGACACATGGTCGCACCCGGACCCAGGGACGCTTGGCCTCTCCCAGACCCAGGGCCACTTGGGCTCACCCGGGCCTAGGTGCACGAGGCCTCACCCGGATCCAGGGACACATGGTCTCACCCGGACCGAGGGACGCTTGGCCTCTCCCAGACCCAGGGCCACTTGGGCTCACCCGGGCTAGGTGCACGAGGCCTCATCCGGATCCAGGGACACATGGTCGCACCCGGACCCAGGGACGCTTGGCCTCTCCCAGACCCAGGGCCACTTGGGCTCACCCGGGCCTAGGTGCACGCGGCCTCACCCGGATCCAGGGACACATGGTCTCACCCGGACCCAGGGATGCTTGGCCTCTCCCAGACCCAGGGCCACTTGGGCTCACCCGGGCCTAGGTGCACGAGGCCTCACCCGGATCCAGGGACACATGGTCTCACCCGGACCCAGGGACGCTTGGCCTCTCCCAGACCCAGGGCCACTTGGGCTCACCCGGGCCTAGGTGCACGAGGCCTCACCCGGATCCAGGGACACATGGTCTCACCCGGACCCAGGGACACTTGGCCTCTCCCAGACCCAGGGGCACGTGGCCTCACCCGGGCCTAGGTGCACGAGGCCTCACCCGGCTCCAGGGACACATGGTCGCACCCGGACCCAGGGACGCTTGGCCTCTCCCAGACCCAGGGCCACTTGGGCTCACCCGGGTCTAGGTGCACGAGGTCTCACCCGGATCCAGGGACACACGGTCTCACCCGGACCCAGGGACGCCTGGCCTCCCCCAGACCCAGGGGCACGTGGCCTCACCCGGACCTAGGCGCACGAGGCCTCACCCGGATCCAGGGACACACGGTCTCACCCGGACCCAGGGACGCCTGGCCTCCCACAGACCCAGGGGCACGTGGCCTCACCCGGGCCTAGGCGCACGAGGCCTCACCCGGATCCAGGGACACACGGTCTCACCCGGACCCAGGGACGCCTGGCCTCCCCCAGACCCAGGGGCACGCGGCCCCACCCGGACCTAGGTGCACGAGGCCCCACCCGGATCCAGGGACACATGGTCTCGCCCGGACCTAGGGGTGCGTGGCCTCTCTCAGACCCAGGGGCACGTGGCCTCACCTGGACCTAGGTGCACGAAGCCACCCGGACCCAGGGGCGCGTTACCTCTCTCAGACCCCTGGTCGCGTGGTCTCACCCGGATCCAGGGGCTCACGGCCTCACCCGTACTCGGGACCCAGCCTTACCCGGATCCAGGGGCCCACGGCCTCACCCGGACCCAGGGTTCAGATTCGCCCGGACCCAGGGGCACATGGCCTCACCCGAACCCGGAATCCAGCTTCACCTGGACCCAGGGGCGCGTGGCCTCACCCAAACCTAGGGGCGTGAGGCCTCACCTAGACCCAGAGGCGTGTGACCACATCTGAGCCCAGAGGCTCGCAGGCTCGCCTGGACTCGGGTCTCAGCGGGGTTTCGTCTTCTTGAACCCAATTCCTGTTGGTCAATTCCCTCTCATCAATTCCTTCGGTCATTTTCTCAGAGCTCCAGGGCGGCTGCCGCAGAACTCGTTGGGCGGCGGGCTCGGCAAGGCTCCGGTGTGCCCGGTGCCCGGCGGTGGGCTGGTCCGGTGTCGCTGCGTCGGCCCTTGGGTCTGCAACGGTGGCCAGTCGCTGAGCGTGCGCACCTGGCCACTTCGGGGCATTGAGATTCTTAAAGGACTCGGAGGTCAGCAATCATGGAGTCTCCCACCCCATGTCTCCCAGGGGCTCGTCTGTCCGTGCTCGGCAGCGAGTGGAGCCGTCCCCTCAGCCGGAGACCGCCGGGGGAACTGCGCCGAGCACGTTCCTGGCCACCATTGTGTCGCCTGAGCCATAGTTCTTAAAGTGTGGACTTTGGGTCACCGGCATCAGCATCATCCTGCGTACCCCTCTCTTTTATTCTAGTTGTAGAGCATCTGCTCAGCCAGCCCCCCGGTCTTTCTGGCTGGTGTCTGCTCTGCTCTCCCGTCGTAGTCTCAAAATTGTTGTGGTAGGCAACGATCAGGCTGCCGCCCTATGTCTCCATCTTGGTCCTCCTTTGTACAGTTAAGTCTTGATTGTTGTTGGTGTCACTGGGAGGAATTGTCCTCCAGGCCAATTGGCCGTGAGGACCCTCTTTGTCCATATAGGAAGAGTTGCTGTGCAGGAGACATGTTTGTGGGCCGGGTCTTGATGCAGCAATGCCTTGGCGCTCACTGAGTCTGCCTCTAGAATGCCTCCCTTATGCAAGTGATTGAAATCTGGTGTCATCTCCCACCAACCACTAGATGCCCTCGTTTCTGGGTCTCCAATGCAGTGTGGGTCAGCCACTACCTGAGGCACTCAGCAGGAAAAAGCTTCTGCTCAGCTTGGCTGGGGCGGAGCTACAGGGTGGAGCCTACAACCTTGGCTTCCTGTCAGCCCCGCCCTATGAGGCTCCTGTGTCTGTGTCCCTCTGTATTCCTTGCAAACACCTCTGAGAGAAACGCGCCCTGGAGTTTCGCCCACTGCCAAACAGTCCAGTCCCTCCCCTAATGAATCTGGACTCCCAGATTCTCGCCTGGAACTGGGCTTCAGTGCAGTTGGAACTGGGTCTCAGCGCAGTCTGGCGTCCCTGTCTCCTTCCCAGCAGGGCCACCCAGTGGCGCAGGCAAAAGTTCGTCCTCTGCGCACCTTCCAGTGCGCGCGTCTGGAGCCGCCGCTTCTCTGTGCCTCCACCACCACAGCCCAAATTCATTCCCCCAGCGTGCGCCTGGCTTCCCAGGGTTTCGCCCGGAACTGGGGTTCAGTGCAGTCGGAACTGGGGTTCAGCACGGTCCTGAGCTTATGTCTCCTTCCCGCTAGGGCAGTTCAGTGGCTCAGGCAACAGTCCGTCCTTTGCGCCCCTTCCCGTGCGCGCCTCTGGAGCTCTGCCTTCCCCCGCTCCTCTGTGCCTGCGCCCCACAGCCCAGATTCATTCCCCCAGCCTGCGCCTGGCTTCCCAGGGTTTCGCCCGGAACTGGCGCTCAGTGCAGTCGGAGCCGGCGCTTAGCGCACTCCGGAGCCTTTATCTCCTTCCTGCCAGTGAACGCCGGCCAGGCCGTCAGCCGCCCCTTCCTCTCCGGCTCCATCCTCCCCGCAGGCGCGCGTGCTCGTGTCTCCGCCAGTTTCTTCATACCTCAGGCTTTTACGGCTCCCCCGATTGTCCCCGTGGCCTTCTCCTTCCCCCCAGCTGTGGGCATTTCAGTCCGCCAGCTCTCCTGTGGTTCTGGACGATGTCCGTTCTGACCTCTAGTTGTGCCTTTGAAATTGTTGTGCCCGGCTGCAGGTTAGGTGTTTCACCTATGCCGCCATCTTGGTTTTTCGGAAAAGTTTCTTTAGAGCCATGTGGCCCTGGCCCTTCCTTCTTGCTTGGATGACAGACTGCTAAGGAGAAAGTGGGGCTGGGGTAAATGTTAACAGATCCTGAGTCTCTGGCTGGTCCTGTGTCCTGAAGGTTCGAAGATGGCAAGAACCATCAGTGTCCTGACTCTGATCCAGTTGCAGTTCCTTCCCGATGGACTCCTCCAGTCTGGCAAATGCCACCTACTGTTGTAAGGACTTCTTGTGATGTTAATCTATTAAAAAAGTAGAGCCCCAAAGTATTTCTTGGGTACTTATTATGTGCAAAGAAGACACTGTGCTGTCCTGATAGTAAGAGATACATCATTTTGAGGAGTGTTCCTCTCACTGTTGCCAACAGTCTATCCCAGGATTCAGTTTTGGTTGTGGAACACTTGCCATTTGGAAACTAACTGTTAGAATGACTTTTACAACTAGGTATGTCAATTGTCTGGCTTGGGGTTAGGCTGTCTGGTTTAGAGCTAGGTCATCTGGTTTTGGAACACATGTTTCAGCCTTCATTTGAAAGGGCAATTTAAATGCAAGTCACCTGGTTTGGGTGAGTTGGATTGGAGAACAAGCTTCCTGGGTCCTATTCTTCTCCCTTTTGTCTGAGTGTCTGCACTGAAAGGGATATTCAGGAGAGCCAGTGAGGGAAACTCTGAATTGCTTGTGAGGAGCTGGTCCCCAGAAGTGACTTAAAAAAATATTTTATTGATTTTTTACAGAGAGGAAGGGAGAGGGATAGTTAGAAACATCGATGAGAGAGAAACATTGATCAGCTGCCTCCTCCACACTCCCCACTGGGGATGTGTCCGCAACCAAGCTACATGCCCTTGACTGGAATCGAACCTGGGACCCTTCAGTCCGCAGGCCAACGCTCTATCCACTGAGCCAAACCGGTTAGGGCCAGAAGTGACTTTTAATACCCAGAAAAAAAAATTTAAACCATATCAGTTTAATTTTAATGTAGTGGTGGATTTATATTATATTCTAGTTTACTTTTGATTCCTGAAATTTTAACAGTAGAGGAAGAAACTCCTCTATTCCTAAATCTGCATCCCTATCCAGAGCTTAAATGTCTAAAACAATGTCTTCCTTCTTGCATTCTCTGATTTTCTTTTTGTTCTTTTTGCGAGTTGAGTAATAACTAAAACTCAACTGTGAGTCTTCTTATGAAGATGGAAAGTTTCACATAGGAAATGGCACCACCAGAAATGGGACAGTCGTTCATGTTGGCCAACGTAAGGAAACCTACTTTCTGACACAAAAGGTTAACTAACCAGCAGGAAGTAATTGATGAAGAGATTGTGGGAGGAGGAGTTGACTTGCTTTCTCTTGAACTCCAGCCCACCACACCATGGGAAGTGCCAGATAATAAATGAAACTACAAGAGGTTAGAAAACTCTACTTCTTTTTTAGATACTAAAGACCACGAGGGTATGTGATATTTGAAAGGTTTGGTGAACCTGTTCCTGAATGGGAAGTGAGTAGGTTTTAGTCACTGAAAGGAAGAGGGCAGGGTGGGGCAGCAATATTTTTAGTATACTTCTGTTAGCAGCACCGTGGGCTCTTGGTTCTTTAGTTTGGCAAAAAAAAAAAAAAAAAAAAAAAAAAAAAATAATTTAGAACCAAGAACTCTAGCACAAGAGGACGTTTATTTAGAAAGCAAAGGGAAAGTACACTAGAAAGGAACAATCGAGCGGGCTGCTCAGAGATCTGCCTTGGCCTTTTAGAAAGTCTCAGAGGCAGAAGAAAGTGAGCCAGCTGGGCTGCGTGAACTCAGGAAGCAAGTTACAGAGGCACATGAAAGGCCATTGGATAAAGAGAGCAAAGATGGACACCTTAGGGTCCTTAATCTTAAGGTTTTTTTTTTTTTTTTTAAATCTGTTTTCTAAAGGCAAAAATTTTAGGAGATCTCAGGGGAGGATCTCAATAGAATATTCATCAGTTTTCCAGTTGTGTCCTTTCAGGGTCTTGGTCTCTACTTATTGGTTGGAGCTAGGGTAGAGAGTCATTAATCACAGCTTGTCCTAATGTCAGCCATGGCATTGTTTCATCTGATTTTGCTGCTTTTCTGAACCTGGAGCTGAAACACAACCGAGGCCTAGATGTTATCTCTAGTTTGACCCAAACTCTGTGGTTAACAGACCAGAGGCTTTGTTCCTAAGATTATTTGATGCTGATCAGAACCTCATTGTCCTGAGGGCTGAATGCTTAAGGGAGTGGTGGTGCAAGGGAGAAGGAGGCAGGTGAGTGAGGGCGCTGGATCTGTCTCAGTTTCCCCATTCCACTTGCCAAGGAATTTTCTGGGCTTCTTACTATCCTGCCTTACTTCTGTCACCTGCTGAAACTTTTTGTACTGGTTTTCAAACAATCCCATGGGATTCAGGAAGAATATACTAAAACTTCTATTTATTCTGATTGATCTCATTCTTTAAAACTGTCTATTTCTTGTGTTGTCTTATAGAAAGGATATACTTGGGTACTACTGTCCAAGAGAGAAGAGGAGAAAGCAAGTGGTTGAATCAGAATGGAAGGAACAGAAGATATAGAGTAGCTCAGACTCAGAGGTCTTCCTTCTTTTATAATGAAGGGAATGCGGTAGCCATTGGGGAGATTCTGTAGAGAGAGCAGGGAGGACATTGACAATGGTTAGGCAATATGACAGATGTTGGGTTATGTGTTATTTGTTCTCGTTCTATCACTGCACACACAATTTACTCATGCATTCATTCCTTTATTCATTTAGTGAATATCTCATTCAATTGTCACAAATAGCAAAAGGAGGTTTTACTTTTTCAAATTTTACACCCAGGAAGCTAAAATTTAAGGCATTAAGTGATTTGTACAGTATTTTATCATTTATACTGCAGCAGTTCTGAAGCTTTAGTGCGTAGGTGGGTTTACAACATAGACTCCAGGGCTCCTCTCAAAGGGATGCTGCTTCAGGAGGTTCAAGCTAGCTTCTCATCTGCTCACAGCAGGTGGATTGTTCAAGAATGTGTTTATAAAATTGGGAGATACTTTGTTCTGTCCCCCCTTTTATTGTATATGTTTAAATCATAATTTTAGGCCACAGGTACTTCTCTGTCATCCAGGTTGACACCAAGGCTTGGTTTGACATATCAGTGAGCTCAATCTTTCTTTCTTGGCATTAAAGCAAGCAAGCAAACAAACAAATTAAAAACACACACCCATCAACCCTTGTAATGGCTACATTCCAGGGAATTGATGAAATCTTAATTAGGTTAATTTCATTGTGATTAAATTGAATTGACACAAAGTGATGATTCTACTGCTTGGCAGTCCCACAATCAACAGCAGAGCCGCTTTCTCCTTTTATTATATAATCCCCTCATCTGCAAGTCTGACTCCTCCCAGCACTTGACAAGTGTCTCATGAGCAGGAATCACATTTTGTTCATCTTTCTATATCTCACAAAGTGCCTAGCAGAGTATCTGCATTTGTTGAATAAAAATATGTTTGAATCCATTTCTTCCAACTGACAGGAAGAGTGGCAACTACTGTAATGTTATGTTCTTGAGATTGATGAAGACCTTTGGGACTTTAAATAATGGGACAAATAAATCTGATGCTCTGTGATTTTAAGTATATAATTCTATGACACTGTAAAATTATTTTTTATTTAAATACCCAAAGATCCATCTGCAAAAGACACTTGCATTTTTAAATGAATGAATATTTCAAAATGATATATTTTGAAACCAGTGCTTGGAACCTCTCTCTCTCTCTTCTCACACACACACACACACACACACACACACACACACACACACACACACATTATGAAAGCTTCGTTCATGAGATAAGAATGAGTATCATTGTGTGATGGGCCCTTCTCTATCCTTTCTATTTGCTTCTCCTATTAAGATTCCTTGCTCTGCCAGTGTCCTTAGTTATGAAAATAGTTTGAATTTATCAATTGACTAATCCTACCTAATAAAATAGTAATATGCAAATTGACTGCACCTTCGCTACGCCCAAGCCAAGCCCACCAGCCAAAGCCACACCCACCAGCCAATCAGGGCGAGTATGCAAATTACCCAACAAAGATGGCAGTTAATTTGCATATGCTGAGGGAGGGAGGAGTGAAGACTGAAGACAACTTAGAAGGAAGAGGGAGGAAAAGCAGAAAGCAAGGTGGCTGCCAGAGGGAAAGCCCGGGTGGGGCAGGGCGGGGCGGAGGGGGGCGGAGCAGGACGGGCGGCAGCAGCGCGTGGGTGCAGGCGCGGTGGCTGCAACGGTGGTGGTGGCGGCTGTGCATGCGGCCGCCACAACCGCTTGCAGGATTCTTCCTGCAAATGGGCTACTAGTCCTATATAATAAAAGCCCAGTGACCAAAACAGTGGAACAACCAGAACGATCAGAGACCAGAATGACCACAGCCCCTCAGCCCGGCCAGCCGCCCCCCAGCGAGCCGTTAGGAGTGATCAGGCAGGCAGAGTACTTAGGGGCAATCAGGCAGGCAGAGGTGGTTAGGGCAATCAGGCAGGCAGAGTACTTAGGGGCAATCAGGCAGGCAGAGGTGGTTAGGGCAATCAGGCAGGCAGAGTACTTAGGGGCAATCAGGCAGGCAGAGGTGGTTAGGGCAATCAGGCAGGCAGGCAGGTGAGTGGTTAGGGGCGATCAGGCAGGCAGGCAGAGGTGGTTAGGGGTGATCAGGCAGGCAGGCAGGTGAGTGGTTAGGTGCAATCAGGCAGGCAGGCATTGGTGGTTAGGGGTGATCAGGCAGGAAGGCAGAGTGGTTAGGGGTGATCAGGCAGGCAGGCAGAGTGGTTAGGGGTGTTCAGGCAGGCAGGCAAGCAGATAGGGGCCAGCGGTCCTGGATTGCAAGAGGGATATTTGACTGCCGGTTTAGGCCTGATCCAGAGATCAGGCCTAAACTGGCAGTCAGGCATCCCCCAAGGGGTTCCAGATTTCAAGAGGGTGCAGGCCAGGCTGAGGGACCCCCCTGCTCCCGTGCATGAATTTTGTGCACTGGGCCTCTAGTTAGTACATAAAACTAGAGCATTTTAAAGCAATTTAGAGCTTTTTAAAGAAGCATTTGGCAAGAATATTTTTAGTAAGTCAAGGAAAGGCATCTCTAGCCTTGAAATTTCAGGGAAAGTGACAAGGCATATGTACTTTTTCTGGCATCAGAAACTTTTGAACAAATGTAATAAAAACACAACATGTATGTAGCTCCTTAATGTGCACTCACACCTTTACAGTGAATGTCTGTGTGTGTGTGTGTGTGTGTGTGTGTGTGTGTGTGTGTGTGTGAGAGAGAGAGAGAGAGAGAGAGAGAGAGAGAGAGATATGCAAAACTAAAGACACAGTCCTTGTAGTCCTCACCTCAAGCAAAACATTCTATGAGCAGGGAGGGGAGATAGCAGACAGTTTAGGATAAGTGCAGGTGGATAGTACCAAACCCAGTCTCTAGTAGTGCCCACGAGGGAGGGACCAGAGATGTTGGGAAGATCAGAAAAGGCTTGGGTGGGCACATAGAGGCTTGGGAACTTGCTTAGAATCACCTGATCTGTCACTGGTGGATTCAGATCTGAGCCCAGATATCTGATTCTCCACTCCAGTTCTCATCCCTCTTGATGGCTGCATAGCACTCCTCTATACAGATGCACCTTAACTTACTTAGCTAGTCCCCTATCTTTTTTTTTAAATTTAATAAATCTTTATTGTTTAGATTACAATTGTTTCTCCTTTTTCTCCTCATAGCTCCCCTCCAACCGGTTCCCACCCCACCCTCTGCCCTTACCTCCCCCCCCACTGTCCTCATCCATAGGTGTACGATTTTTGTCCAGTCTCTTTCCACACCCCTCACACCCCTTTTCCCCTGAGAATTTTCAGTCCACTCACTTTCTATGCCCCTGATTCTATTATATTTACCAGTTTATTCTGTTCCTCAGATTTTTAATTCACTTGATTTTTAGATTCACTTGTTGATAGATATGTATTTGTTGTTCATAATTTTTATCTTTACCTTTTTTCTTCTTCTTCCTCTTCTTAAAGAATACCTTTCAGCATTTCATATAAGACTGGTTTGGTGTTGATGAACTCCTTTAGCTTTTTCTTATCTGTGAAGTTCTTTATCTGCCCTTCAATTCTGAATGATAACTTTGCTGGGTAGAGTAATCTTGATTGTAGGTTCTTGCCATTCATCACTTTGAGTATTTCTTGCCACTCCCATCTGGCCTGCATAGTTTCTGTTGAGAAATCAGCTGACAATCGTATGGGTGCTCTCTTGTAAGTAATTAACTGTTTTTCTCTTGCTGCTTTTAATATTTTCTCTTTGTCTTTTGCTCTTGGCATTTTAATTATGATGTGTCTTGGTGTGGTCCTCTTTGGATTCCTTTTGTTTGGGGTTCTGTGTGCTTCCTGGACTTCTAAATCCATTTCTTTCACCAGGTGGGGGAAGTTTTCAGTCATTATTTCTTCAAATAGGTTTTCAGTATCTTGCTCTCTCTCTTCTTCTGGCACCCCCATAATTCTGATGTTGGTACGCTTGAAGTTGTCCCAGAGGCTTCTTACACTATCTTCAACTTTTTGGATTCTTTTTTCTTTTTGCTTTTCCGGTTGAGTGTTTTTTGCTTCTTTGTATTTCAACTCTTTGACTTGATTCTTGCGTTCCTCTATTCTGCTGTTGGGTCTCTGTATAATATTTTTTATTTCAGTCAGTGTATGTTTAATTTCTAGTTGGTCCTTTTTCATATGCTCGAGGGTCTTGCTAAATTTATCGGACTTTTCTAGGAAATTCTTGAAAAACCTTATAACCATGGTTTTGAACTCTATATCCAGTCGTTTGTTTTCCTCCATTTCTTTCATTTGTGATCTGTTTCTTTGTATCCACATTTTCACTGCTTCCCTGAGTTGGTAGGGTAGCTTTGTGTGCTAGGTGTCCTATATGGCCCAGTGGGTCGGCCTCCCCAGTTACCTGAGGTGGACACTCTTGGTGCACCCCTTTGTGGACTGTGTGTACAGCCTTGTTGTAGTTAAGTCTTGATTGTTGTTGGTATCTCTGGGAAGAATTGACCTCCAGGCCAGTTGGCTGTAAGGATCAGCTGTGTCTACGCCGGGAGAACTTCTGTGCTGGTGACAGCCTTATGAGACAAGACTTGAAAAATTGCAAAAGCTGCTGTGCTCAGCTTGGATGGGGCGAAGTCTCAGGGCTGAGCAGACAGTCTTGGCTTCCCGTCAGCCCTGGGTCTGAGGCCCCTGGGTCTCAGTGTCCCTCGGTAATTGCTGCAAGCACCTCTGAGAGAAAGCCGCCCTCGAGTTTCGCCCACTGCCAGACAGTCCAGTTTCTCCCCTAATGAATCTGGATTCCCAGATTCTTGCCCGGAACTGGGCTTCAGCACAGTCGGGAGCTTCTGGTTCCCTCCAGCTAGAGAAAGCCAGCGTCACACTCAGCAGTCAGTCCTCTGCACGCACTTGCGCACGCACCTCCAGACCTCTGCCTTTCGCGGCTCCCCTGAGTTTCCTCCTGACAGTCCAGATTCCCCTTGTAAGAGCCAGAGTCCCCAGGGGCTCATTGGAATTGGGGTTCAGTGCAGTCGGAACTGGGGTTCAGTGCAGTCAGGAGCTTCCGACTCCCTCCCGCTAGGGAAAACCAGCGGCAACCTCAGCAGTCAGTCCTCTCTGCTGCACTCGCGCGTGCACCTCCAGACCCCTGTCCTCAGCGGCTCCCCCGAGTCTCCGTGTGCCTTTCTCTCTACCTGACAGTCCAGACTCCCCCCTTATGAGCCTGGGTCCACAGGGTTTCGCCCGTAACTGGGGTTCAGTGCCGTCAGAACTGAGGTTCAGTGCAGTCAGGAGCTTCCTTCTCCCTCCCGCCAGGGAAAGCCAGCCAGGCACTCAGATGTCCTTCCTCTCTGCACGTGTGTCTCCGTACCTCAGCCCTTTGCAGCTCCTCTGATTCTCCGTGAGCTTTCCTCTTTCCTTCTAGTTGTAGAATTTCCACTCAGCCAGCTTTCCTGTGGTTCTGGATGATGTCCGTTCTGTCTTTTAGTTGTAGTTTTGAAATTGTTGTGCGAGGCAGCAGTTTAGGTGCTTACCTATGCTGCCATCTTGGTTTCTCCCAGTCCCCTATCTTTAAGACATTTTTAGTTGTTTGCTTTTATAGACACGGCTATAACTAAGATATTTACAGATATGTTTGCTTGTTTGTGATCATTTGTAAAGTAAATTTCTAAGAGATGGAAACATACACATTTCTATGTTTAAAGGCATTACTTAGTTTCCCTCTAAAAATATTTTACAAATTTCTATTCCCACTAATGGTGTAGGAGAAGATACTGATTTCCTTATACCAAATAGTTGCCAATATGATAAATTAAAAAATGGCTATAGAGGCTATACCTAATTTTTTTAAAATTTAAAAGTTTTTCATTTTAAATATTTTAAAAAAACAATTGCTTCATTGCATAGGCTGTTTGTTCTTGGTCCTTTTTTAAAAATTTGATTTTTAGATAGAGAGGAGGGGAGAGGAAGAGAGAAATAGAAACATTGATGAGAGAGACACACTGATCAGTTGCCTTCTTCTGCATGCCTCATACTGGGGACCAAGCCTTCAACCAGGGCTTGTGCTCTGACTGGGAATTGAACCCAGGACCTCTTAGTCCATGGGATGATGCTCAGTCCATTTAGCCACACCAGCCAGGCTCTTGGTCCTTTTTATCATCCCCAAAAGAAAGCGATCATTCTTGTTTCAAGAATCTGCCGTTCCTTGTTACTGTAGAGCCTTGGGAGGGAGAGGCCCTCCTTTCCCTCTGCTCTGGCTCTGTGGAAAACTGGGGGCTCAGGACCAGATGTCCTTGAAGAATGGAGTTGATAATGCACAGGGGATCAGCTTGCGCTGGTGATAGAGACATGATGAAAACATACTTGGTTTCAGTACTTAACTGCAAATCTGATGCAACTTCTGGAAAATCCATAAATGGATTTAGACATATTTAAAAGGGACTATAATCCTTTCATTTTAAAAATAGTCACAAACCAAAATATTTTGTGTTCACCTAATCCCACCTTAAAAGCCAGAACTCTCTCAAAGGGATTTTGAACTACAAAGTCAAGTCCATTTCCTCCATGCATTTGTTCTTTGGCATCCTCAGGGTTAACTGTTTGCTTCTTCTGAGCTGAAATTCAGGCTGTTGGGAAACAGGAAGTGTCATTGCCCTGCCTAGTAAATGTTGCATGAGTGTGCTTAGCTTTCACCCATAACAGAGTTGAATTCCCCCTTGTAATGACTAGAAAAACACACAAACCGACCCTTGCTAATGCCTTCATGTCTGGGAAAAACAGGTGAGAACTCCAAAGATGTTTGCTTATCTCTCTCCCTCAACCAAGGGCTGATAAAAGTTTGGTAAGCAGAAGTGGTAGCTGGTCACCCCTTCCGTTGTCCGCCTCCATCCTTCTGAACTCTTGGTTCCCACCGAGGAAGTCAACCTCCCGAAGCCAGCCTCCAGGGAGCTTCCTTTTGTTTCTCCAGGATTAACCAGTTCTGCCCTGGCAGCAGCAGGCGGCAGCGATCGAAGGAGAGACTCTTCTGGGCTTTTGGTGTTTTTCCAAGGAGCGTTTTCTCCCCCAATTCCTCACTGGTAGTGAAACTGCTCTCCCACACCATCTTCCTCTTTTTCCGATGAGGTGCTGATTCTGATCTGCCACTTAGCTGCTTCCGGCGGTGGTAAGTGGTCAAGAGTGTTTTTCCCGGAGTTGGTCTCAGGTTTTCACGAATGTCCCCTGGAGACCCAGCTTGTTTTCTCTGTAATTACTAGAGCTTTCAGAATAGCCTTGCGTTTCTCACTGAGACGGCCATGGAATGGGTACCTGTGTGATCTTCCTGCACAGCTGGGAAATCTCCCCTGTGGGGGAGAGGGTTAGGTCCAGGCTGAGGTGAGTTGGAGGGGAGCTTTCAGGAATTGGTGACTTGGGGAGACTAAAGGAGTGTTAGCTCTGTGCTGTTTGGGGCTTTCCTTTTCTCTTTTCCATGTGGTTGAGGCTTAGCAAACTGTCTTTTTTTATTCTCCTCTTACTAAAAAGTAAATTTGGCAAAAGTTAGTTTGGTATGGGAAATAGGACACTTTCTTTGATGTTGATTTTTTTAAATCCTGTAATCAACACCTATTAAACAGCAATGGGAGCAGCATCACGTCCCGTTTTTTTTTTTCGTGTGTGTGTGTGTGTGTGTGTGTGTGTGTGTGTGTGTTTTAATTGGTGGGTATTTATCACTTCCTTTCATAGGAGTTAGTTTTAGTTTTTATTTTTTTTCAGGGGGTTTGTAGGTAGTGCACCTGTTCAAGGTGTTGTTTTTTCTGTGGTCAATTCATGCTTTGGACACGAACAGTTTGCCACTAAGCTCTTCCTCTGAGGCTTGAGGGATATGCTTTCAGTTCTGAGATGTGTCTGAAAAAAATTCATTCTTCTAGTCGTTTCGTTGATAGACATGAGGGACTCTCAGGTCCCTTGTTAACAAATGAGCTGTTTTGAAGAAAAAAATACTGGTAAGAAACATTAATTGGGGGCTGAAGGTTTATTAGAAAGAAGATGAGGAAATACCGTATCGCATATGTGATTCCAACATCCGTGCCCACGATCTGTCACCTTTGCTCAGGTGTTGTTCCGTGCTAGTAGCCTTGGAGCAAAATGTAAATTCAGAGTAGAATTTAATTTATATTTATTTTTTGTGCTTTTATATTGTTTCACCATGCGTGCATCATTAAAAAGGAGGGGCCAAGTGATTTTTATACCCCTGGCAGATATATTGTTTTTCCACAGGAGGATTTTATTTTGTGTTTACATGGTTAACTAGAAATTTTCATTTAGCAGGGAAACACTTAACCTATCATATCAAAGTAAACTGGAAATTGTAGCTCTCCTTGAAACAAACTTCTATATACTTGCAAGGCATGGACAAGAATTAGATGCTAGTATTTGTTTTCAGGATTTCTCATGAAAAGTAACAGAAAATGGTAACCTCCAAATGTTACACATTTGTAGCACATGTCTAAAGTCTAACTTAACTTCTTAGCAATATTAAATATTTTTCAAGTATTAACAAAGAAATTTCTGAGTGCAAACGTTAAATATTATTGAACATCGTGTTTGCGGAAACACTCTCCTCCCGTAATTTGAGGCCACCTTTATTTCCTCTCTCCTTTTCTTTACTCGACTCTGGTTTGCTGAGCACCTACCCTTTGCCAGGCTCTGGGCTAGGTGCTGAGAGGATGAGAGCTCAGTTAGGCAAGCATGGCATTTCATTTCAATGCACCCCTCAATGACCCTTCTTTTGAGGTTGAGTGTCCCCTAGGGACTCTGTCCTTGTCCTTTTATTGACTCATCCTCACCCTCTGTCCTCTCCTCACTTCTCTTTATTCTTGTTCTTCCTGAGTGAGATCATTCATTTCCCATGACTTCAACATTTCCTTATATGTCGATTCCAAGTCTGCAAGTCTGTCTTTTCTCTTTAGTGCTGACGATATTTTCAGTGACCCAGAGGCCGTTTAAGCCTAATGGGTTCAAACTGAACTTATTCTCCCACCCCAGGTCCTGCTCCTGCTCCTACACCTTCTCCTCCTCTCTCTTCACTGCTGTATTTGACATTTTAGACAACGGCACCTCTATCCGCTCATTGTCCCAAGGGAAAAACCTGAAAGTCACCCCAGATTTCTCCTTGTTCTGCACCATAACATATGAGCCTTTTATAAACTCTGTCAGTTCAACTGCAGAAACATCTCTAGGATCCAGCTCTACTTGCCTGCTGTCACTACTCCCCCTTCTCTCTCCACGCCAGTCCATGCTGAGAGAGTAACCATCCTAAAAACTCTGACAGCAGGCACTGGCATGGAGAGAACAAGGGAGCAAAGACAATGGACAAGGGGGGCTGGATTCTAATCATATAGTCTATGAAGAGATCTCTTCTGCCTTCCTATTACCTGCAGGGTCAACCACAGGCTCTTGACCATGGTGATGCTCTCTGTCATCTCATCTATCAAATGGAGATAGTCTCTGACCATAGAGTTTTGGTGAGGATTAAATGAGATGATATATGTCAAGTGCTTAGCCTGAGGTCAAGTACCCAGTGAATGATAGTCATGATGATAACAATGATGAGATTTTGCCTTCTTTCAGAATCTATCTCTTATCTATTTTGCCAGCCCCAGACCACCCCACATTCCTCCATGCTCCCTGCAGTCTGGTTGCTATGACTGCCACTGCTCCTCCTCAAACCTTCTCTTTCATGCTTGATCTTTCCACATGTTTCTCCGTTTACCCGTCCTTACCTCATTTTATTAAGCAAAATCTATTTCTTTCGCAAGGATTCTACTTGGAATCACCATCTGTGAGGTCTTAGCTGACTCTGCAAAGCAAGCTTGGTGACTCCCTCCCCTCTGACTCCATGGATCTCGGTCCCTTCTTCTATCATAGCCCTGCACATGCCATGCTAATGATTCTTCCATGTATCTGTCTGTCTTGTCTTTCTCAGACTGTGGGCTTTTGAAGGACAGATGGGGCCTAATGATCTTTGCCTCCCTCTACCCAGCCCAGGCTTGACATAGAATAAGCACCTGATAACTGATGATTGAACATCAGTAGGGATGGCTCTTGGATTTGATAGGAATTTTCCTACTTGTGGAGAGTTAAAAATACACTTAATAATAAGAACTTCCTTTTTTGAGTCTTAACTTGGTAACCGGAGGCACTGTGCTCATTCCTTTACAGTCATGACCTTATTTAGATTGCCTAGTGATCCTAGAGTTACCCTGATGGCCGCTTTGACAGATAAAAAAAACCAGGGCTTAGAAGGGAGGGGAACTTGGGGAGGTTACAGGGCTAGCAGGACCAAACCCAGTGCTCTACTCTAGTACTGGCGCATGAATAGGGGAGTGAGAAGGGGAGGGAAGAGGACCAAGTCAGGGGAGGCATTTTTGGGAAAGAAAGGCAGGATGAGGAGGGTGAAAATACACAAGGGAGGCAGAGAGAGCAGGCTAGGGAAGGAAGGAAAAGGGAAGAAGAGGGAACTAGGAGACCAAGTTGGAAAATGAGCAGGGGATAAACAGGACGAGGAAGGGGAGCAGGGTTCCCAGTGCTTTAGAATTCTGTGGCTGGGTAACAGCTGCATGCTGAACAGAATATAAACAGACTTCAGTGTTGACATGACAACTCACAACAAAATCAATCTGATATATATTATATGGGAAATAAAATAATTTATTGTGGAGGCATGGAAGTTAAATATAATTGCTAAGCAATTTATAAATTTGGCTGTACTAACCACCACTTTTATAAACATACATATAAATACGCAGACTGGCTTAAATTTTTTTTTTTTACTTCTATTTTTGCCCAATATCTACAATCTGTAAGCACTATGGTTCTTGGCAGCTGTCACTGACACCAAATATGATTAAAACATTATCTACACCTTCCACCCTAAAACTACACTCCAGTTGCACACAGAGGCCTGGGCTGATTCCTCATCCCTCATTGCTCTCACCTCCCAAGGCTGAGATTTCCCTGCCCTCTTACCCCCAAGATTTCCCTTCCCTGGGTTCTTAGAGCTGTGCTCTGGGGCCTGACCGGGGGTTATCTCGGGAATATTCTTGGGCTGGCAGGGATGGTTGCCAGCAGATATGACTGCAAGGTTGCTGTGTCCAGGGGTGGGAGGACTCAGTAAAGCATTGCTTTTCAGCCTCTGGGAACCTAGAGCCGTGGGAGGAAAGCCGAGGGGTAGGACCAGAGAAGATGGAGGGCATCATGAGGAGAGAAGGGGCTGGTTCCCTAAATCTGCCATCACAACTTCCCATCCTTAGACCCCACTATTGTTCACGTTAAAGTTGTGGGGAGTTAAAAATACACTTAATAATAAGAGCTTTTCTTTTTTTTTTTTTGAGGATTAACTTTGTAGCAGGAGGCACTGTGCTCATTCCTTTAACAGTCGTGGCCTGATTTAGATTGCCGAATGATCCTGCGAGTTACCCTGTTCAAGCAGGTGGCTTTTCAAGGTTTACTTAAGTTCACCCTGATGCTGGCCTCCCAGGGAGGCCCCCCCCCCCACAACCTTTTCCCACTCTTGGTTGGGTCAGTCCTCAGAGAGGTGTGTTGGGTTGGAAAGCAAGTGCTGTAGTGAGAAATATGAAGGAAATTCAGGGAAACGGAAAGGAAACTGGAAGATTGAAAGAGGAGAGAAGGTAGGGAGTAGGAAAGACAGACTGGGGAGGAGGTCAGGTGGGGAGGGAATACTTTTATGGAGTGAACTGTATATGCATGTTTATTTAACCTCACATCACCTCTGGGACGAAGGCAATATTATCTCTATTTTACAGATTCAGAGATTGAGTCTTAGGAAGGCAAAGTGGCTTGGCCAAAGTACCACTGGAGAGAAAGTACCTGAGCTGGGATTGGAACCTGTTGTCCTAAAAGTCTCTCCTGTATGGTACAGTCTCCAGAGGGAAGAGGAAGCAGAGTTGGGGAAAGAGGAAGACAAGCAGAACAGAGCAGAGACTGGAGAATAGAAGGAGAGGAGGGCAGGAGGTCCTCACAGGGGTGAGGACTGGGGTTGGGCTCGTGGAAGATGGATGGGTCCTTTCCCCATTGGCCCATCTTGTCCCCGAGTCCTGAGAACTGAAGAGAACCCACTGCTAAAAGGACATAGAGGATTTCTCCCAGTGGGGGCACCCCAGTTCTTCCCTGGACCCTGAGATGAAGCCAGGCAGGAAGTGGCTCACCTGGGCTTACTTGCCCTGAGAGAGCTGCCAAGAATGTGCCCCATGCTACTCTCCTGTCCCGGCTTCGAGTGCCCCTGTCTCTTCCCCAACCGCCCTGGCTTCTTTCTTTTCCAATCTCCTCCAATTCCTTTGCCTCTTTGTCACTTTACCCTATAGTTTCAGTCTTTCTCCACTGGCTCTGCTCCCTCAGTTTATACCCATGGCTCTGTCTTCCTATGCAAACACATCTCTGTAAAGTCTCATTACCCATTTACATGCATCTCCTTTATTTTACTGCAGAATGTCTTAAAGGAGTTAAATTCACTGTCCTCATTTCACCCTAACACTTATGTAGATACTTTGACAAAGAAAGCCTTAAACATAACTAATACAGTATACCCACTTTCATTGTGTGCCCCGTCCCCAAAGCCTCCTCCCCCACCCCCACCCTGTGGGTTCTGAAGCTTGCAGAGCTTATTTGCCCAGATTCTGTGATGATTTAGTGCTAAAAGCAGGACTCCCAGATCAGGCTGCTTGACTCCAAAGGACAAGCTTCCAGCCACCACATCCTGTTGCCCTTGAGAGGTCAGTAGGCTGTCCCCTTGGAGGCCTCTTGGCGAGTTTGCTATGGCCAGAGTGGGTTGTTGGTCCTGTAGACGTAGGACCATATTTCAATAGCATTCCAAAACCAGATCCGTCTTTCTGGGGCAGACTAATATTAGCTCAAGAGACGGATGATATCAAATAAAAATGACAACATATTAACTCAACATGTGTAATAGGCCCCGGCCAGGTAGCTCAGTTGGTTAGAGCATCGTCCCGATATGCCCAGGTTGTGGGTTTGATCCCTGGTCAGGTCACATACAAGAATTAACCAATGAATGCATAAATAAGTAGAACAACACATCTCTCTCTCTCTCTCTCTCTCTCTCTCTCTCTCTCTCTCTCTCTCTCTCTCTCTCCCTCTCTCCTCAATCAATTAAAAAAAGTGCAATGAAACTGTCAGGAGCACCAGCCGCTCACTTCGGCATGCATGACTAGTGCATTTTTCCCCCTGCAGGCAGACTTCCGTGGAAAAGCAAGTTATTATCAGCAGGTTGCCTAGTAATCCTGGCATTGGAGTAGGAGAATTAAATATAATAACTTGATTGTTGAATGGTCTCAGATTATTAAAGGGCATTTCAATTTAATCCTTTGCTTAAGGCATTGAGTTACCTGGGTGTCCCCATTTTAACTATAAGTAGGGACCTCCTTGAGGAATCATAATATGGACAGGATGCCCTCTTCTCTTCTGCTGCTTCAGCTTAAATGTCATGTTATCACCCTCAATCTCAAGGTGTTTGAAACCAAATTCTTATTTTCCCTGAACAAACTGGAGCCATTTTTTTTTTTCATTAGGAGAATTATTTTCTGGGCCAAGAGTCAAAACCTGAACTTGAAATATAAAAAAATAAAATTTTCATGCCAGCATAACTTTCAATCTTTTTTTAAAAAAGAAGTTGTTGCACTTTTAAATGAATTAAAGGACATAAAATAGTTATTATTTCTTAGCTACTTTTTTCTCTTCTTACTTTTCCCACTCCTTTATTTCTTATAAAACACCCCCAGGGCTTTCACACAAGGAAACCACCATTTTAATCCCTTGGGTAAGATGAAGTCAAGGTTAGGATAAGACCTGCAGGCAGCTCTCCTTTTTTCATTTCCTCTGCTTTGAGGTGATGTCAAAAAAAGAAAGAAAGAACGTATTCATGTAAATATTGTTTGCTTCAACACTTGTAAATGGTTGGATTTCAAAATCCAAAATTCCTATTTCTAGAGCTAGCTTTCACTTTAGCAAGCCTTTTTTTCTCACCTAATTTTGTTTACTCTGATTTCCTTAGACCTTCACTGATCCAAAGGTTCAAGAAAAGATGACTTTGTGTTTACTCCAGCATCCTTCAGAGGTGAAGCAAGTGTCAGCTGGAGTATTTTGGTGAGTTGATGAATATGCAGGAATGAAAGAACTAAATTTTACTTTCTCTAAGTGAAACTAGAATCTGTTACCTTAGACTCCTCCTTGAATATGCCTGGATTCCACTGTTACAAGGAAAAGATTGGACTGAAGGAAGCATAGACCTGAAGGTCAATTATTAATTTTTGTTGTAACTTTATATCTTAGAGCAGTGGTTCTCAACTTTTCTAATGCCGTGACCCTTTAATACAGTTCCTCATGTTGTGGTGACCCCCAATCATAAAATTATTTTTGTTGCTACTTCATAACTGTAATTTTGCTACTGTTATGAATTGTAATGTAAATATCTGTGTTTTCTGATGGTCTTAGGCAACCCTGCTAGCGGTTCTCAACCTGTGGGTCACGACCCACAGGTTGGGAACCACTGCTGCAGAGCCTAAGACGATCGGAAAACAGGGTTGCCTGAGACCACCGGAAAACACAGATATTTACATTACGATTCATAACAGTAGCAAAATTACAGTTATGAAGTAGCAACGAAAATAATTTTATGGTTGGGGGTCACCACAACATGAGGAACTGTATTAAAGGGTTGCGGCATTAGGAAGGTTGAGAACCACTGTCTTAGAGAATAAAAACAGTTGACTAAGATCATTAATAAGAGATAACTTTCACAAATCTTATAGAAATATTGTTTAATTCATACAACAGTGATTATAGTATCACTCTAGATTAATTACGAAGTAGAGAATATTTTGTATAAAAACAAAAATGGATTTAAAATAAAAGGTTTTAAAGATACTTTAAAAATGGTATTAGATCTCTCTCTTTCCCAATTTTTTTTTTTTTTTTGGAAGCAAGAAAAATTTTTGGTGGCCTTAAAGAAAGAAAAAAAAAAAAGAAAGAAAATGGTATTAGAGAAAGTAAAAGCAATGAAATAGCTGTATGACTTAAAGGTAATTTTAGAAAAAATATGATATGGCTTTATGTTTTATTATCTAGGGGCTTTTATAATTAGATGTTCTTATAGGAGGATCTTAAATAAGAGAGACAAAGGGTTACATGGATAGTTTCTCTTTAGTTACCTTTATGTTGCACAAATGTACTTAGGCTCATCTTTTGTACTGGTTATCTGTTAGTACTAATCCCTCAAGGCAATCTAGCAAACCAATAAGGAGAAAAAAAGAATAAGTTGGCCAGCGGCCAGTGCTCTTATTAACTTCCCGAGAGATTGAATTTGTGCCTGCATTTTCATTGCCACCTGTCAGGGTAGAGTCCCTCTTGACACCTTGCCTAAAGAATCACTCTTCCTTCCACCTGCTCCAGGGACTCTGGGCCATAAAAACAGAGCATGTTCTCTTAGTCCCCAGAGAGAGTTTTCAAGCCCTAACAAGTTGGATTAGAACTTGCTGATGAGCTGTAACCTTCTGGCCAGATGGGGCCACCCGATCCAGATGTCATTGTTTCAGAATCTATCCACCCCTCTCCCTGTTGCCATTTTTATCTGTTGTGGCCATTTTTTGGGAACAAAAGAGCCGTTCATGGACAAAAACCCACTTCTGTCCATGTTATTTCTCATAGGAAGTCTTCACCTAAAAAAAAAAAAAATCATTTTTGTGAATCTTATTTTTAAATCCTCACTTAAGGATATTGTTTTCATTGCTTTTTTAGAGGGAGAGAGAGAAAGAAACATCAGTGTGGGAGAGACACATTGACTGTTTGCCTCCCACACCTGCCACGACTAGGGCCAGGGATCAAACCTGCAACCCAGGTATGTGCCCTTGATTGGGAATAGAACCCATGACACTTAGGTCCAAGGACCAATGCTGCAACCACTGAACAACACCAGCTAGGCTTGTAAATCTTTTTTTATAGCCAGAGTGCCTCCTCTTGTCTTCCTCCCCCAAGATTTGCTTATTTCCTCCTTCTTTCTTGTGCTCTTCAATTTACCTGCAACACTCCTCCTACTGCTAAACAAATATTGCTTGTCCTTTGAGATTCTTTCTAGGCTGGGTATGGGGTGCACAGGAGGATGGGGACCAGTCAGAGGGAGGGAGCAGCCAAGAAAGCCACTATGAACTCTAGTTTGGGAAGATTTAAGGCACTTGGGTCTGGGGTATGGGAAGGGATAGTTGCTAAAAGGGAAGTGCATTTTAGCATCGGGAAGCCCTTGTTCCATTCTTTTTAGAAACTGAGGATATCCATATTTTATTCATTCAGCAAATGTTTATTGAGCACTATATGCCAGATACTGGAGATACAACTATGGACCAGACAGATGAGGTCTCTGACCTACTGGAGTCTTGGACTATTGGGGAAACAGCCAACATAACAGGCAACTATGTTTTGGAGTGATAGGGGCTCTGAAATGGGAGGTTCTGGATTCTTTGGGAGCACATTGGGAGGTGCTCCTATCTCTGATTTGGGGGACTAGGAAGGTTTTTTTAGAGGAAGTGATGCATGTGTTGATATTGAAAAGTAAGCGTTAGTCAGGTGAAAACATTAGAGATGGGGTTAGATGGTAGCAGGCAGAGGGAAGAGCATGTGTGAAGGCCCTTGAACACAGTATAGATGTGAAAGGGTGCACGGAGGAATGAGGGCAGTGAGGAGAGTGTTCAGAAATCGGGCTAGAAAGATGAGCAGGGACCAGGTTGCAGAGGGTCTAAAAAATCATTTTAGAATTTGACCCTTTTCCCCCCTAAGACCAATGGGAGGTGATTGGAGGGTTTTAGCAGGGAGGTGGGGGGTGACATGATGCCATTTACCTTTTATAAGGATGACGTTGGCTTCAACGTGGACCCTGGTCTGTAGGCACGCAAGGCAGGAGCACGGAAACCTGTTTGGAGGAATGTAAGGGAAAAACAATCACTGGTCAGCAGGCACGTCCTAGAGGCTGGGGTGGGGGGAGCAGGTAGGAGGGGAAGGGGGGATTGTCTTGGGCAGCCTCAGTGGCAGTGGTAGAAGATGTGGGAGAAGAAACAAAAGAGTTATATATTTGAGGACCTGTCCCTATTTGAAGCAGCACCTGGCAGCAGGATCCCCATCTTCTTGCTCAGATTGGTTTTAGTCACTGGTCCCTAGAAAAGCAGTGGATTCCACAAAGTGCCTTTGGCCCTATCTGTCAGGCATGCCCCCGGGACAGGAGAGGAGGAGCTGAGCCCTCAGCAGGCTGTTGCTTTTCTTGGAGGTGTTGGATGGGAACTCATGGATCTGGGAGCACGATACGGGGAAATATCGATGGTTTCAGGCTTTTTAGCCTCTGGAAGATTAACAGTGCATAAACTTTAGTGTTGATAAACTTTCTGCGTCCTCTTTTCTTGTGACTACTGAGCCATAAGTCTTGGTCTTTCTCTCTTTTGGTCTCCATATGACTGACTAACTTCTTTGTGTACTAGTATGTTTCCTGCATTCTGCCACTCCACTGCGTTGAGCAGGCAGCAAACAGGCCATTTCCCTTTCTAATGGAGAGAGCTTGTACTCAGTACCTCTGTCTACCTGGCCGTGTGTTTGCTAAGGTGCCTGAGCTCATTTCCATGGTCTACTCGCAGGCGTCCTCAAACTACGGCCCGCGGGCCACATGTGGGTGTTTTTGCTGTTTTGTTTTTTTACTTCAAAATAAGATATGTGCAGTGTGCATAGGAATTTGTTCATAGTTTTTTTTAAAACTATAGTCCGGCCCTCCAACGGTCTGAGGGACAGTGAACTGGCCCCCTGTTTAAAAAGTTTGAGGACCCCTGGTGGGTTCCCAAAGTTTGAAATCATTTGTTTTCCCCTTTATTTATTCTAAATCTTTAATAGAGTTTACTATATGAAAGACATTGGAACAGATGTAGGGAAAACAATGAAAGATAATAATGACAATATTCTGGTGGTGTTTTTCTTTTTTTTTTTTTGTAATTACCTGGAGAAGACTATTCACATGAGAATAAATTGAGGAAACATTTTGGTTGTATTTTGTTCTCTAGAACCTGGCTGATAATTACCTCTCACGTGTAACTCCCATGGTTTAGCAGTGGTTCGCAGCTCCGGCTGTGGGAAGGAATCACCATAGCACTTGAATAAAAGGCAGATGCCTATGCAAATGTCTAACCACTATGCTGCACACCTGAAACTAATGTGATGTTGTATGTCAGCTGTGATTGGAAAATAAAAAGGCAGAGGCTGGAGCTTCACCCCTGAGATACTCTGATTCATAGGGTTTGGATTATATTAGAAAATTTGGCTCAATTTGAATGCCAAATTGAATAGCACACTTGTGCTTACCTTAAGTTTGTTTATGTAGCCTTTATAGTATAAATAGTTTTATATACAATTATTTTTGCATAGAATTATTCTTATCTAGTTAGATTTGAGCCTGAGACATGGGATCTGTTATTCCTTACTATGCCAATGGCTTCCAACTCACCTAGATCTGACTAGGAAAAAAGTGAATGGATAGAAATGTATGGTTAATGAGCACTTTTCAAATAGTAATGCTGTGCACTTTTCTTTTGTAGGCCAACTGTTGAGACCCGGTGAAAAATAATCGGTGCAATAATGTTCTGCAGTAAAAAGAAACCACTTGGTAAGTACTGAGCTCTTCAAACGATACAAAGCGAATATGATTTTTAAATTAAACTAAAGTTTATTTTGTGGAAGAGTAATTTATATACAAAAACCCCACAGATCTTAAGTGTTCAATTTGATGAGTTTTGACAGTTGTGTACATCTGCGTAACTACCACCTGAAAACAAGATACAGAACATTCCAATCACCACAGAACGTTTCCTTACGCCCCCTTTCATTCATTCTCCCTGCACTCCACACAACTGTGTCTGATTTCCATCAGTTAGTTTTGCCTGTTTTTGAAATTAACATAAATGAAATAATAAAGCACATATTCCTGTGTCTTGCTTCTTTTACTCAGCATAAGGCTTTTTGACACACATCCTTATAGTTGACACACATCAATAGTTTGTTCTTCATTTTTTCTTTCAAAGCAGTATTACATGGTATCAATGTACCAATATTTAAAACTAAGATCACACAGTAATAATTTTGGTTCATGATGGCAGGAAACACATGTTGTTTTCTTGGTTGGGTAATTGGTTTAGCTGAACAGCATGAACAATATTTCAGTTTCTTTAATATAGCATCCTGGCCAGAGAGCACTGATGTTCTCTTTTGCCTCTAGTTAGTGACAGACATTTATGTAATTTTTTTTTCAATGAATGTGTATTTAATTAATTACCGCTATTTTCTCTATATTTGACCATAGACTTTTTAGAGACAAAAGGCAGGATTAGAATTGATCTAATGCACTGTTCCTCCATGTAATAACATTTCTTGACAGGTGATTAACCTACTTAGAGAGGCAATTGTTTCATGGTGAAGTCTATTCCCTTTTGGGGCACTTATTTATTGCAACATTCAGCCTCATAATGAGCTGAAATCTGTCTCAATGTAGTTTCTACCCAGAGGTCCTTAGTTATACCCTCTGGAACAAGACTTTCATTATTCCCAATGCCAACCTAAGAGTTTAGAGCTATATTGTCATAATTTTTTTCAAATGAAATGATTTATTTATATCAAATCACTGGTATAGTCTTGACAGTGTAAACATTAGATTGACCAGCTTTAACAGGGACACGTTTCCAGCAGCTACTGCTATAGGGTGTGCTGTGTTTTGGCGACACAGCTGGGGCTGTGCCTGCTCTGGCGCTGATTTGCAGAGAAAGCTGAGGCCAGCCCCTTCCTCTTGTTCTTGTTACAATGGCCACACGATTTGAGGGACTGTCATTTGTGTCACTCTCATTTGCATCATTATGACTGTGCATGATGCAAATCTTTAGGCCATAGCAGTTCCTGTAGACCTGGTATAGTTTTATGACCTAAAATAGCCACTCACTTACACACACTCAGTCAACAAATGGTTTTGAGCTTCTATGGTAGGTGAGGTAGTATCAACCTTTCTTGATTTCAAGTAGTTTTTTATGATTCAGTATAATACATGTATCCTCACACAGTTATCAAGTTTACAGTAGCAATAAATGCTGGGGTTCTTTCCCTGCATCTAGAAGGGTTCAGGAATCTGGAGAAGGGCTGCGAGTAAATTAATAAAGAGACTAGACATGAAATATGAAATTGGAAGGCATTTTGGGGAGCCAGAGGAGACCTAGCTTCAGTCCAGAGGAGACCTAGCTTCAGTTACCAAGTACTCTGATTGTCTGGACCCCTAGACTTTTTACTAACACAAATTGCCCTAAAGCAAAGCAGATATACATATCAAAAGGTAAGGTTTGGTAGGCATTATCAGGTTGGGGGAACGGCCCTCGGCTGTTCAGCTGTTTGGCCAGTAGCAGGTAATATCATGTAGATTTTCAGGTTTGGGTAAATGCTTTCAGATATTCCAGCAGGCAATAACATTATTCAGCCCTTCTGAATATATAGTAGAAGCCCATCAACCTTTTGATGAACTTTTTGCATTTTATTATGCCACGCTGGAATTAGCTTCCAGCAAATAATAGCTTGAAAACAGTTTACTAAACATTCCTTGAAGTGGTATATTTACCAGAGGAGCACAGACTTCTAATCAGCCTGGGGTTGTCAGGAGAAAAATCATGCAGAAGTGGTATTTTACCTCAGTGAGATATATAATATCTGTAGCATTAATTATGGCATACTCACATTTATACCAAGTTTTATAGAATCATCAGGAAGCTTGGATCAGTGATGCTGTACTAGTATATGACAATATACCAAATACTAGAGGCCTGATGCATTAAAATTCATGCAAGAGTAGGCCTTCCTTCCCCTGGTTGCCAGCACCAGCTTCCCTCTGGCACTTAGGACCTGGGCTTTGCTCTGGCCCCAGCTTCATCCAGAAGGATGTATGGAATGACATCTGGAAGGATGTCCAGTCTAATTAGCATATTACCCTTTTATTATCTATACTAATAATAGAGGAATATGCAAATTGTCCTGGACACTGTCACAGTAACAGTATCGACCAGCAGGCTGCCTGGGATGACAAGGCCGGCAGGGGGATTAGTGAGGGATGACCAAACGACTGAACAGCAGGCTGTGTGGGGTGACCAGGCCGGCGGGGGGGGGGGGGGGTACTTGGGGGTGACCAGGCTTGCACGGGGGGCAGTTAGGGGTGATCAGGTCAGCAGGCAGAGGTGGTTAGGGGTGATCAGGCTGGCAGGGGGGGAAGTTAGGGGCGATTGGGCAGGCAGGCAGGTGAGCAGTTAGGAGCCAGTGGTCCCAGATTGTGAGAGGGATGTCTGACTGCTGGTTTAGGCCCAATCCCGGGGGCCTAAACTGGCAGTCAGACATCCCCCAAGGAGTCCCGGATTGGAGAGGGTGCAGGCTGGGATGAAGGGAATCCCCCACCCCTGTGCACAAATTTTGTGCACTGGGCCTCTAGTTATAGATAACAGGTCAGCCACAGTGTTGTGGGAACACAATTATTTTCTCCCAGATATGCTTTATTGTTTATTAATTCCACATTTCTAGAAATCTCACATTCTTCAAGCTGTAAAAGTGTCAGCTAATTGACTCAAATATTTAAAACATTAAGATTATAGTCTATTTTCTGTTTGTTCTTTGTAATTCACCCTTTCTGTATAGCTTGATGGGAGGCCTGAAGACAAATCATTTTAAGACATATATGTGCTTTTCTACAGAGCAATCAAGAAGAGCATTGCTCTTATGTAAAATACCTAATTCAGATTTCATGTAGTTTGGTAATATGGAAAGCAAAAGGAGTAGATAATTAGAGGCTTTCTTTTAACTTGCTAAAGTTGCTCTTAACTCCACAATGTGGGGGTGTGGAGCCAGCATGCTCCACAGTGGAGCCCTTAGTATGTTTATAAGGTGCGGGGTGCAAAAAATCAGACCAGGGTCACATATGTCTTTTGTGGGCCCTTCCTCCAAAAATATTTAAAAATTATATCTTACAATTATAGATATAAAGACAAATATAATCCAGATAAAAATCTTTACTGTGTATCCAGTATTACGTTTATTTTTCCTTCTCATCTTAAAATATATGAAAATTTAAACATTTTTGTGTGCCCCTCAGAGTACTGTGGATGCTAGGCACTGTGTCTACTGTGCCTACAAATAAAGCAGTTCTTTGGTGGAAGTTTATATACCTGCTTCTCAGGCACTTTTGAGCATATACGCTAGCAAGTACTGCATTGGTTCTGCAATAAAGGGTTGGTGATAAAAAAGACGAATAAGACATGGAACCAACCTTTAGAGGTACTATGTCAATGCCCATAAAGGTACACATATGTGTATTAATATATGTGTTTTTTTCTGCTTGGATTTACCCCTTATGGAACAACAACAAATCCAAAAGCTGTTTCTTGAAGAGTTATGCAATCATGCTTGTGAAGGAATTAGTTTTTGTTGAACTTGCTTTTTGTCTACTATAGTAATTTGTCTGTAAAATCGGATCGAGTTTTTTTCAAAATCATCTATTTTCTTTGTTTAGCTAAGAACAAGGCCAGTGCAATGGAATGCCAATCATTACTGACACAGCTATGACACTTAAGGCAGTGCTGGCTTCACAAAATCTTTCTTGTAACCTGGGGGTTGGTACTGGCTCAAGAGCTCTCTTCTACTTTTTAATAACTGTTGGTGTCCAGAGAGGAAAGGGCATGGGAAAACTTTTTTGTGCTGGAGGGGAGGCCCCTTATCTGGATCCCAGCACCGTCTGACATGAGGCAAAGGGTGGTAGGGGTGAGGGAGGGGAATCAGAGTGGCAAAGATCTTAGCCCCTGTGGCTAAAATATTTACTTTTGCAAATAAAAAAACTAAAACAAACAAACAATGCAAACTCATTTCTGGTGCTGCTCTCAGGGCCTTGGGATGGAAAGTGCAATGAGCTGAAGCTTAAGTTTCTGTGGCTTCATGGTATGCCTGCTTCTGGTGGAGTCTTGAGGGCAGAGAGGTAAAGGGGTGGGTGCATGAAGATCAATCAGGACCCTGACGCCTTTGCAAAAACTCATTTCTCTCTTGAGATGAAGGGACATTGGACATTTTGAGCAGGGGAAAGAGATGATTCTTGTGGTAGACAGGGTAATGCCATTTCCCCCCACAATGTCTATATCCTAATGCTTGGAACCTATGAATATGTTACCTTACCTGGGAAAAGGGACTTTGCAGATGTGATAAACTTAAGAATCTGGAGATGGGGAGCTATACCTGGATTATCCAGGTGAGCCCACTGTAATCACAAGGGTCCTTATAAGAGGAAGACTGGAGAGTCAGAGACGGCATTGTGACAATGGAAGCAGAGGTCAGAGTGATGTGGCCATGAGCCAAGGAATGCGGGCAGCCTCTAGATGCTGGCAAAGGAAAGGAACAGAGTCTTCCCTAGACTTTCAGAAGGAACCAGTCCTGCGGCAACACCTGTAAGATCCATTTTCAGACTTCTGACTTCCGGAACAATAAGTTAATACATTTCTGTTGTTTGAAGCCATTAAGTCTATGGTGATTTGCTAGAGCAGAAATAGGAAATGAATATATTTTTAAAAGGATCACTTTGTTGCTCTATTGAAAGTAGATCATAGGGATGGGGCAGAAGCAGGGAGCCCTGAGGGGAGGCTATGGCAGCAGCTGTGGGGAGAGGTGAGGTGACTTGGACTAGAGTGAGGGAACACGAGGGGGCGAAAAGATGGCAGATTTCCTTTCTTCCCAAAGTTCTGCCTCTTTTATCTCTTTTAAAAAATATGTATTGTTTGAATGCTTCACGAATAGATAAAGCGAGGCTCCCATTTTTTCTTTTGGTCTTTTCACGCCTGGTCATGCAAGGAGGAGCAGCCGAGGAGGAGCTGATGTCCTCTTGCGAAGTGCATGCTTCACCCCATCTCAGGTGGCAGGCCCCCTCTACCAAACTCCCTTCAGTGAGTGACTGCAGCTCCGCGTGGATAAGGTGCTTGCAGAACCCCCTAGCATTACCCAGAGTTTGCATTCAGCACAAGTTCTCTTCAGAGCTGCCTGGGGCAAGTGAGGATGCCTTTTAACCACCCGTTTGGCCTTGGCTTTCCTTTCCTCTGGGTTCGCGGCCTCCCTGCTGTGCTGGTGTTCCTGGGCAGGCCTGCCCTTCCCAGCAGATCCCTGTCTTATTGGTTTCTCCTTCCCTGCTTAGAACAGACCCTTGCTCAAAGGAGCTCAGAAAATAATTCTGGAGTAAATAAATCACTTTCTCTTTGCTCCAGCAGATTTTATTTGAAACATGGATTCAGGGGTTTGAGACACAGAAACCGATATGTACTAAAGAAATGCAATTTATAGCCCCACACATTTCAAAATGACAGCCACAAGCTTTGAAAACCACAGTTTCCTGTGCAACCCCTGAGGTATCAGGCAGATGAGAGACCTCCTCACATTTCTTTCTCACGTGTCTCTCTTTTCCACCTGGGTTTTTTCCCTCTCACTTTGTGACAGGTGGCTTGCTTTCCTTTGGATGGCTGAAATGTGTCTCACCATGGAAAATTACATGTCCTCTAGCTTCTTTTAGTCTCGTGCTCCTTGGGGTAGATCCTTTTTTTTTCTTTTTGAATGGGGTACTATAAAAAGATGAAGCTATTTTCCATCTTTACTGAAAGCATTCTGATCCTGGCCCAGTCAATAAAAATGCAATTTTCCCTATAGATAATTAAATAGTAAAAGAATGTAAGTTTTGCCCTGGCTGGTGTTGCTCAATGGATAGAGCATTGGCCCATGCACAAAGGGTCGTGGGCTCCATTTCCCATTAAGGCAGTCGTTCTCAACCTTTCTAATGCCGCGACCCTTTAATACAGTTCCTCAGGGGTGGTGACCCCCAACCATAAAATTATCTTCGTTGCTACTTCATAACTGTAATTTTGCTACTGTTAATGAATCATAATGTAAATATCTGTGTTTTCTGATGGTCTTAGGCTCTACAGCAGCGGTTCTCAACCTGTGGGTCGGGACCCACAGGTTGAGAACCGCTAGCAGGGTCACCTAAGACCATCGGAAAACACAGCTATTTACATTACGATTCATAAGAGTAGCAAAATTACAGTTATGAAGTAGCAAAGAAAATAATTTTATGGTTGGGGGTCACCACAACATGAGGGACTGTATTAAAGGGTCGTGGCATTAGAAAGGTTGAGAACCACTGCGTTAAGGGTACATACCTGGGTTGTAGGTTTGATCCCTGGCTACAGTCGGGGCTCTTGCAGGAGGCAACCAATCAATATCTCCCTCTTTCTTTTTTCCTCTTTCTTTCCCCCTCCTTTCCACTCTCTCTAAAAATCAATGGAAAAAATATTCTCAGGAGGTTAACAAACAAAAAAGAATAAATTTAAAGAATATAACTTTTGAAGCGGGGTTTAGGAGAGTATTCTCAGCAAGGACTGCCCAAAGGCTCCAAGGCGAGGGCAGACGGGTTTTCTAGGAAGGCCTCCAAGGTGAAATAGAGAAGCTTAGAAGCGATAGAATGTAAGAGGTCACAGGGTCACAAGGTGAACTGGGAGGGGGCATGTGATTTGAAGGACATTCTGGATTATTGCATTCTATGAGAAAGGCTTCTTTTCTCTCTCCTTGATCTCTGGACACAGGCCCTCACTAATTTGCATTTTCCAGTAATCCCTGCACAGTACCACCAGCCATCTCTTTATATACAGAATTTATTTTAAGCTTCCTTTACAAGGGAGGCAGTTTGGCGTTTGAATTCTGATCCTACTGCATAATCTTCCTAGGTATTTTTTTTCATCTGTAAATTGAGGATCATAATAGTATGTACATAATAGGTCTGCTTTGAAGATTGATGAAATAATGCACATGAAATAATTCATATAGTATCTAGCTTTTAACAAATGCTCAATAAAAGTTAGCTCTTATTATTATTATCATCCTCCTACTCCTCCTCCTCCTCATCATCATCATCATGTTGCAGTAAGTCTTAAGTCTCCAGTTGTGAATCTATGCTTAGAAAGCCACATGCCACAGCTTACTGTATGAACATTTTACTGATTTTACTTGTAACTGGTATAATACAATTTATGTATACTGGAAGGAGAATGAATCCATAAAAAATTTTACATTTCTTTGAGAAGATATAGTAACCTTGGGAGGCATAAAGCTCCCAATAAATCAAAATTTCCAACTATCTGGACCTGATGAGCAAACTGGCTCAGTCTAGAGGAAAACAAACCCAAGGCCCTTTATTATTTATTTGAATCCTCTAACTTTGTTTCCAAGCATTTTTTTCCTGAGGACAAGAATAAAAAAAATTGTGGCAAGATTTTCTTTTTTGCCTTGATTCTCCTTAGTTTGCTGCTTAAATGTCAGTAAGTCCCACCAGCTGCAGGTCACCACTGCATTTCAATAGGAAACCCCGATTTGGGACACATCTTTTTCATTTGTATTAGAGTGTGCGCTTGGAGTCGAACCAGGAAATCTTGGAGACTGAATTATTTTCTTCAAAGCTCTCCCTACTCATTGTTCTTTCCTCATGTCTTTAATGAATTGGTTTGGCTCCCAAGCACACAGGCCAGATTGTGAAGAATGAAAGAAAATTAAGAAAGGAAAAAGCTTAAGTTATTGATTTGGCTCAAGGGAATTTTTCTGAGATCTGACCCAACCCAAAAAGCCACCACCACCAACAAAACCCAAATGATACCCCATGTGTGGACATAGGGACATTCTTCGGCTTTTGGATGGGGACCCACCTTACTGAGCAAGTGTCAGTCCATGCCATCAGGGTTTTATACAGGGACCCCAATTTATCCATGGTGTTTCATCATTTCATGATTTTGGGGATCTAAAGCCAATTGCCTGAAGGCTGTCTCCTAAGCCACATTTGGTAAAGGACAAAATCCTCCGGTGTTGATTGAACAAAGAGTCATGTTTGCTAACTACAGACTCATAGTTGCTGCAATTACTCACAGGTCCAATGGAAGCCTCCTAAATCTTCCTCTTATTTTTGATCTTGTTAACAGAGCTGCTGCATTCACTAACTAGTCTTAGATACTGAGGTGTTATGAATTGTTCACAGACAAACTAATAAAAAAGATGTAAATGACTAGTCTTCTCTTGCCCACTGGAGGTGGAAGCTGGGTAATATTTAATTTATTATGTTATGTGGGAGAAGAGCCCAGATTAAGAGTTGGGTGTTGTCTTAAAGGACCTGGAATAGAATCAATAGGGATTTGCCAGTTTCCACTAAAAATATTCAGAAAATTACTTCAGACCCTTTTGGGAAATAATAATATAACCAACTCTAAGACGGACTATCCATTTTTCAGCTATTTGCTATTAAATAAAGTTTTCTGATATTTTTCTGTTTACAAAATACATTTTCTCACTTAATAATGGCAGCACAAAGTGGCATTATTTTACGGAGGCACCATTGGTAAGGAGAGGTCATGAGTTTACATATGCTTACATGGATGATTTGGTGGAAGGAGATCTTGGGCCTCTTGCTTCAAGATCCAGGCCTCCATTGCATTTACACCAATTGGAATCAAACCCTCTTAAAATGGCAGATGATTTGGATTTTGACTCAGGAGATGCAGGGGCTCAGCTACCTTCCCAAAGCAGTGCTCAGTATTAGGAAAGAATGGCTTTATGGTGCTCAAAGGCCAGCCATGTGAGATTGTGGAGGTGTCCACTTCCAAGACTGGCAAGCACGGCCATGCCAAGGTTCACCTGGTTGATACTGACATCTTTACTGAGAAGAAATATGAAGATATATGCCCGTCAACTCATAATATGGATGTTCCCAACATAAAAAGGAATGATTTCCAGCTGATTGGCATCCAGGATGGGTATCTATCATGGCTCCAACACAGTGGGGAGGTGCCAGAGAACCTTATACCTTGGCAAGGAGACTAAGCAGAAGCATGGGGAGGAGATTCCCATTACAGTGCTGTCTACCATGACAGAGGAGGCAGCTGTTGCAATCAAGGCCCTGGCAAAATATCTGGCTCCCAGGCTGGTGGTGGGGCAGTAGTGATCCTCCAGCCTGCAGAGGCCCCCTCCGCTAGCTTGGCCCAGCTCTGGCCTGGCCTTTAGCTGGACTCTTACACAACTTATTTGATGTTTTATCTTGGTCTTCCTTACCCCCGCCAAATCTGCTGGGGAGCCCCTGTTCTTCACCCTGCTCCCTTGGCCAGGAGTGAGTGAGCCATTGTCTTGGTGAAGCTACCCTCTTCTTCTCCCCTAGAAATACAACCCTGAAAGGGGAAAGGAGGCAGGTGCTGCTTGTGGTTTAGGCTTCCCTCACCCCACCCCAATTCATTCTGGAATCAGAAAACTGTGGATTCTGGCAAATGGTCCTTGTACTCTCCCACACCATCCCTGGTCTTGTCCTTTGCTCCCCCGTAGCCCTTTACCCCAAGCACCACCCCTACAGACTGGGAGCCAGCCTCCTTCCCATGCCTATGTCTCTCCACAAATCTCGTTAACAAGAGAGGGAAGAGCTGGAGAGGGAAGGGGCATCTGGGAGGACCCTGCCCCATGGGCTTCACACTTTGTTAAAATCAAACCTATATTTGCTTCCACTCCACTTTACTTTTATAATTTAAAATAAATGTTTTTCCTGTTGCATTTTCTTGAATAGTTATTTTTGAGGTGGTCTTGTATATAAATACTCTTACATGACTAAACATTTTTTTTTATTGCTCCTTCACACTTGCTTATTTGTCTGGGTATAGAATTCTAAGTTCAAAAAGATTTTTCCTTAAAACTGGAAGGCATCAGTCCAATGTCTTCTGTCATCCTTGTTGCAGAAGAGAAATTTCATGGTCTGATTCTTATGTCTCTGGGACTAATCAATTTGTTTTTCTTCTGGAAGTTTTTAATGTTTTGCCTTTGTTTTTGGAACTCAAAATTTTACGCAGAACTGTGGGCCCACTTTCTTTCATCTTGATTGGCACTTGCTGACCCTTTCACTTTGAAGAGTTATGTCTGACTCTGGTGCAGGGAAATTTTCTTCTATTTATTTGAATATTTCCTCCCAGTCATTGTTTATGTTCCCTTCTCCTAAGTTTTCTTCTCACATTTTCCTCCTCTTTGTCACTTTGGAATGTATTTTAGGAGATTTCTTCAATATTATTTTACAGTTTGCCTATTAAACATTTTAACTTCCAAGAACTCTTTCTTGTTCTCTGTTTTCTTTGTTCCTATCAGCTTATTCTTGTTTCATGGGTGCCATGTCTTCTTGAATATCCTTCAAGGTACTAATGAGAATAAACAAACAAACAAACAAACAACCCTCTTCCCCCACTTGTTTTTGTTATTATCTCTTCCACTTGGGTTCTTCCTTTTCCTTTGTGCTATAGGTTTGTCTCAGATTTCTGGTGACTTATGGTTGCTGGCTTGTATTTACAAATGGAAGACTGGATGGATTAGTGTAGTTGCAAAGGTCCTTATCCTTACCAGGCCCCTCCTTTTAAATAGGAAAGCCAGTGATGTAGCCAGTTCACAGAGAGGTGCTTCTTAGTCCATTCTGGCTGCTATAACAGAATACCATAGACTTACTGGCTTACAAACAACATGCATTTATTTCTCACAGTTTGGAGTCTGGCGAGTTCAAGCTTAAGGCATCAGCAGATTCAGTGGCTGGTGAGGGTCTGCTTCTTGGTTCGTAGACAGTTACCTTCTTGCTGTGTTCTCACACGATGAAAGGAGCAAGGGAGCCTCTTACAAAAAAGCTCTGACACCATTCATGAGGGCTTCACTCTCATGACCTAAATACCTTCCAAAGTCCCTCCAATACATTGGGGATTAAGTTTCAAATTTGGGGGAGATATAAACCTTCAGTCTGTAGCACTGTGTGTTGTTAGTCCAGCAATGTGGCAAACCCACAGCTGCGGCAGTGAGGCAGGCTTTCCAAGGCCTGAGTCTGCTGTAGCTGACGTGGAGGTTCAGAACTGCTTCTCTCTTAGACCTGGCACCCAATCCTGGTTTCTTCTCCAGGCATGTTGCCTACTCCTTTAGTGGGCAGGGAAGCAGGTATGTGGCCCAACTGGCTTAATTATTATTTAATTATTCTGGTGATGCTCCAAAACTAAGGTGATCAGATAATTTATTTTCCAAACTAGGACACTTCTGAGATTAAAAGGGAACCCTATTATTTCATCAAGACAATAGGCATAAACTGGACTGTCACCCTAGCCCAGTGGTCAGCAAACTCATTAGTCAACAGAGCCAAATATCAACAGTACAACGATTGAAATTTCTTTTGAGAGCCAAATTTTTTAAACTTAAACTTCTTCTAACGCCACTTCTTCAAAATAGACTCGCCCAGGCCGTGGTATTTTGTGGAAGAGCCACACTTAAGGGGCCAAAGAGCCGCATGTGGCTCACGAGCCGCAGTTTGCTGACCACGGCCCTAGCCATAGCACACTCTCAATCTTTGTATTTATTGACTAAATTTGGAATTTTTCTGGGCTTCATTGGAAAGACCCACTCTTCTAATTTTTTTGGTTAGAACTGCTCCTATCTTTTTTCCCCCCAACTTGATCCTTATTTCTATACTATTTTCTAGACTTTCTTTAAAATTTATGAAGCTCTACTAAACCCCACTCTTATTTTCCAGCACTGTTTTGTTTCTATTCTTTTTTTTTTTTAAAAAAACCATGTTTTCTGTCATGTTAGTGGGACCTGAAAGGAAAGGGAGGTAGAAAGATATACTCAGTTTGCTATCTTGAACGGGAAGCTCTTTTACACCACTTTAAATATGTGCTGCATCGCTTTATTGTATATCTGTGTGGTGTATCACTTTGCTCCTTTTGGGAACCAAATGCAGTGATAACAGTTGTTCAGCAGTGAGCTTACACTAGTGAATCATAAATCCCTTGGTGAATTCTTAGCTTTTATTACTCTCACTTCTGGAAGGAAATCACGATGCCTATGAAAGATCAGGCATTAAGTCATTGAACCTCTGAGCAATTCTCAATGGGAGTTGTTTATGGGGGATTTCTTTTGAGCTTCCTCTTCTTGCAGGATATGAATTATTGCCAAGAAGCACCCACTGTCAGCACATGAAAGAATGTCAACTCCTGCAAAGACAATTCAGGCCTATCTTAGTCAGGTTAAAGGCTGGAAACTGTAGGGATTTAGAACCAAAGCCTTTACTTTGCAGAGCTCAGTGAAGGGTTGGAAAATCTTCTGCCAGGTTTAGGCATGAAAACTCAGTTCAGAAAGACAATACTTACTGGAAGTACAGAAGCAAAGATGAAGACTTAATAATAAGAATTTAGAAGCAAAAGGAAGACTTCCTGGCTCTAACAAGGTCTCATGGGACAAGAGCAATGAGGATACTCAGAAGAGGATCCACACTTCCCTAACATAGAAATTACTTCTTTGGCTACTTTGGGAAAGGGCTAATCTCAGCCCTTGGGGAGGGTGGTTACATGGAGACACTGGACAGGAGTCAAGATTCTGGTGTTTGGAGTGAGTAAAATTAGACGCAGAACTATAAAATGTTATACTTGGATATGCTTCATATAAATATGAAATAAAAATGATCATCATCTAAATATATATGATCTGAACTAAAGCCAATTAATATGCAAATTAGCATATCCAATTTTTGATTTGCAGCTAAAGTTAATTTGTAAATTACTTAGAGGATGCCAGTAGACCAGGGTAACCTTTGCCATACAGAAGAGGCACCCCACCCCCACCTTCCTAATATTAATACCCATTGTTTTCCTGTCAGCAGTTTTACTATATCTGAGTTAAGGTAGGGGTATATAAACAGGGGTATATTATAGCTTTTAAAGCTTTTAAGTCCCCTCACTCTCCAAAATACTATTTTGAGCTTTGATAATTTTGCCCTTTGTTGGGGAATCAGCAAGAAAGAGGGGATGATGCTTTTATAGCCAAAGTTCTTAACCTTCCAGGATATGGTCGGTTAAGAGGTTGCTTCCTGACGGGTTCTGGATTTCAGAGTTGTACACATAGGGGAAAGGCCCTCAGGTGTCATCAGCTGTGGACATCAATCCAATGTTGTTCTTATCAGCAGTTAGGTAAGCTAGACTGAAAAACATGAACAATCATAGGGAACTGACTTCCTTAGTTGGGTAAGAAGGAAGCCATGTAAGTGGATGTCAAACAGACAAATACTCTTCAAATGGTAGAAACTCAACTGTAACCAAAGACAGAGTGTCATTTGTCAGGAGCATTCCTCAGAGGTGAACTTCATACTTGGAATTTGAGCCACAGGGGCTATAGAGACATTTAGATTCTCCTTGGACTTTTGGGAAAATGTAGTCAGTTCTTATAATTTATGGTACCTGGCATATAGGGGATGGGTGCGAAGATAAGTTCCTTTCTTCCTTCCCTCCCTCTTCATCTCCTCATCTTTCTCATTTCCCTTCTATTTTCAGCTCTGCTTATATTTTCTTTTCTCTTGGTCTTCCTTTTCCCACCCCTAATATGTGCTTCTAAGTTACTTTCCACCTCCAGTCTTCTTTATCTCTTGTTGTACCTACTCTAAATTCAGACTCTTATCCCTATCCCATACTTTCTATCACCTGTCACTTATCCAAGCAGAGAGCTGCAAGATTCAGGTATTCACATGTGAGATGGTCAGGTCATTAAACCATGAGAATCTAACATTGACATCTGGTGATTAGTTGGCCGACCTTCTTCCCATAGCTTTCATTATTCCCTCATTACCCTTTGTCAACGCTGGACCTGGCAAATATGGAGCAAGAACTTGCTACCCGCACTACAAAAATATGCTCAGCTGTTGTTTCTGGGGCACTATCTTTTCCTGCCCTTTACAAATTTTAATTTCTGCACTATCATAATCTTTGGGGTTGTTTTCCTTTTATTTTGTTATTTGTACCTGTGTTTGCCTTTGCTTTTAGGGGATGTAGAGGTGTTCCGTGATAGTAGCCACAAAAATCAAGGCACCAGAGAATATAGAAGGACTTTTCTGGAAGATACAGGTGATCTGGAATGAGGCAGAAGAGGAGTGCTAAGATTGCGTTCATGAGCCTTCGTTCATGAACCCCTCCATGGGCCCCTATGAGTGAGCCAAACCAGGGGCCTGCCCCTCAGGCCAAAGCTATGGAAAGCAAATAGGTCTCTTTCTCAGAAAGACTGGAGGTTTGTTTCAGTTTGCCATCTGTTCAGTGCCCTGAGGGTGGTAGTCTGCTAGGAACGGAATTTCTGACAGCCCCAGAGGACCCAGGAACGAAAGCTCCCCTGGCCTCCAGAGCCAGGTGATCAAGGGGCATCCCCTGGGTGGCAGCTGCAGAAACCAAGTCACAAGACATAAAAACCAGGGCACCAGACATGTGTAGAAGCTCCCCTCCAGGAGATACTGGTGTTCTGGTGAGTGGCAGAGGTTAGTGCGTGAAGATAGTGCCCACTGGTTGGAGTAAGGCAGAGGAAGATTGAAAAAAAAGAGGAAAGAAAAGGAAAAGAGAAAAAAGGAGAAAAGAACACAGAAAAAAGGAGGAAAAGAAAAAGAAAAAAGGGAGAAAACAAAGATGGCACCTGCTGGCTTTTGTAAGGCAGAGGTGGAACAGGAAGATGGGCCCGCCAGCATCCCTCCTGGGGAATATCCCAGCAGACACCTCTCCTCAGGCCAGTGCTTTAAACCAGCAAGTGAGTCTTTTCACATCACCTGGGCACTTTCAAAGGGCTGTTTCTATGCTGGGCGCTGGGGTGGGTGAGTCTATGTGAGCCCTTTAAGAGCCAGCCCTCAATTCACTGCAATACCCTTCTCTCATGGGTGTGAGCCCCGCTGGTCTTCAAAGCCAGATGTTTTGGGAGCTTGTCTCCCAGCTGCCAGTTTTAAAAGTTGAGGGGCTCTGGTGTGGAGTTCGAACCCTTTGCTCCTCAAGAAGCTCCAGTTTTGAGTTTCCTTCTGATTGTGGGTTGGTGTGGGGTGTATGGTAAGATTGTGTCTCAGCCTCTCCTACCAGCTTTGATGTGGTTTACCTGATGTAAAGGGGTTGCTCTTGCAGTTTTTAGTTTTTTTTTTTCCCTGAGAGGAAATGTTTTCATATATAGCTGTAGATTCCGTGTGTCCATGGGAGAAGGTGAGTACACGATCTTCCTATGTCACCATCTTGAGCCAGAACTCTGCATTTGCTTTCAGAAGAGGTTTTATTTTTGGCTACATCCAGCTGAGGGCAGGTCTCAGTCTTCAGATGATGTGGAGTTCCCCTCAATAGCCTGGGTGGTTTACAAATATCACTTTTGACTCCATGACCATAAGGTCAGCAACTTCACTGGCTGTTTCAGGATTGTTTTGTTTGGCTATGTTATACTTTATGACTTTGTAGCAAAAAAAAAAAATAAAAATAAAATAAAAATAAAAAAAATCCTTCCCAGAGTGGCATTTGATTTCAGCAGCTCCTTCTCCTTTAGGAACTACTTGAAGTTAAGAGAAAGAGTCTTTGTGTAGCTGAAGTGTGTAGAAATTGGAGACACGTAATGTTTTGCTTTATGGCTGGCATCAGAAAGACAATGAGAAACATTTTAACTTTCCATTTTTGGACTTTCCAATACATGTTCCAACATTTAGGCTGGAAAAAAAATCAATGCCCTTCAAATTTCAAAGGAAATAATTATTGTAACCTTGATGAAATTCAAAGTAACCTAAGAGATGTTAGTTTAATGAGTTATATGTTTCTTTGGGTTGAAAATTTAATTTCATACCTGATTTCTCTTTCTCTTTAGAAGTGGAGCGGATAGTAAAAGCTAATGACCGTGAATACAATGAAAAGTTCCAGTACGCAGTGAGTAAAATACTCATAGTATACTCATGCTGGGAAGGCCTTACCTTAAGGGCAGTAGGATTGATGCCTTCTAGAACTTTAAGACTTCACTAGAAACTTTCTTTGTTAGCCCATTTTAATAGCAAGGTGTCATATCTATCTACATATATAAAAACCTAATATGCAAAGTGTCCCCTTGGGAGTTCCACTGACTGGGAGTTCAATCACTCGCTATGACGTGCACTGACCACCAGGGGGCAGCACGGACTGAAGGAAGGCCCTGGCTGGCAGCCGGCAGCTGCTAGGGACCCTACCCGTGCATGAATTTCATACACTGGGCCTCTAGTGTTTCCATAAACACAGAACTTAGTAATATTTATACACTTATTTCTATTTTGCACTGAGTGTTTTTTTTTTTTATGATTATGCGAAGAAGATGAAATATCTTTCCCAAGAATTCATGCTTAGTCCACTTTGGTGCCCATTTGGGCAACTAGAATACACAGGAATAATATGAAATGGGTCTCTATGGTAGTACTTAATGATTGAAGTGGTGGTAATGGCTGATGGATGATGAATGGCATTTGGAGGATTTTCTCTAAGCAACTCAGGCTGTATGTAGGAGAAAGTTTCCAGATCCTGAATGATTATATTTACTGAGTGGTGAGAAAATGAAGAAGTAATATTCCTACCTAATGATTGAGAAGGAAATGGGAATAAACTGAGACTTATTATGAAAAAGGTGAAAGGAGAAATGATAAAGGCCCCTCAAGGATAGTGGAAAGAGTGTTTTGGGATAAGATAGACCATAGTTTGAATCCTTTCTCTCTTTCTTATTTCCTAACTTGTGATCTTGATTTGTCTATTTCTCTGAGCATCAGAGTTATTTCTTGAAATGTGGAATTTTCCTCATAAGATTATTTACTGAAGGATCAAGTGAGATAATTTATATAAAATATTTGATAATAGTAAGACTAGCTAATATATTAATACTTACTATGTACCTGTTAAAAATTTTATATGAATTTTTCTCTTAATCCTAACATGGCTATGGGCAAATACTCATAATAAATCTTAGATTTTCTGTAAAGCACTGGCTAAAGTAAGTTATCAGTGATAAAAATGTTAGGAAGATACTGAGAAATTGGCTAAAATTGTATACTTTTTGCAGCAGGTAACATGCCCCAAATTAGCAAATCTGTGATATTAAAGATATGAAAGTTGCTGATAAATTATGCAGATGATGCAAGAATAGAGAAACAAATGTACCTAAAACAAGAAGATTACTGGTGATTGTGGTAGTAGCTATTTCACCTCCTTGCCCCACTTAATAAGCTATATGGAAGTGATAATAATTCAATGAGATACTTATTGATTATTTACTCAATAAAGCATTTGATGAGAAGATTTTCCTGATGTTCTTAGTACATGTTAACAGTGATAATAATAAAATAAAGTTAGCGATGATGATGATAAGAATAGCTTACACATATATAGTGATTACCATACAAAAGGCATGGTTGTAAGCACTCTACTATGTTAAGCTTATTTAATCTCACAACTCTATGAAGTATTTCACTTTTATGTATGAAATAAGTGTCTCACTTTTATGTACGAAAACATTGAGGCACAGAGATCTCCGTTAAGTGGCTTGCTCAAAGTCACACAGCCAAATAATGATTCCCATTCTCACAGCTGTGTACCAGGTGTTTTGCACATATTGCTAATCTTCCACCAAACAGATAGATGAAATGGGGCTTCATTTAGTAACTGAGGTCACATAGCTAAGAGGTGGCAAAGCTGGAATGCTAATTCATAGTGACCAGAATCCAAAGGTTTTTTTCCCCATGATACCAGGCTGTTCTTTTGACCAATCCTGAAAAACAATGAACAACAACAAAAATAAACAAACCAAAAGTCTCCCAAATCTCTGCTCCTTCCCTCACATACCTACTGGCAAAGTTTTTAAACTCTGGAGGCAAAGGCCGATAAAAGTGATATAAAATGTTACAAATGTGAGGCTAAGAATGACCTTAAATCTTATCCTTAGCATTTGTAGATGAGAACTTGGGTGAAAAATTTACACAAAGCTCAGATGAATGGTGTGATTTCCACAAACACTAAGCCTGGCCAAGAAAACTTTTCTCTTTGAAGGCCGAAGTAAGATATTTCAGTACCTAGAGAACCTTAATTTAACAACAAAGCCTAAAGTTTCAAAGTATATTATAGGACATAGCACAGGCTTAAAAACTATTAAAAGTGCTTTCAAAAGGTAAAGCGTTTAGAACATAAACAAAAGAAAAGGTTAATGATTCTAAGTGAAATTAATTGGTGAGTTAGACATGATATTGTGAAAACTAGAAGGTAGAAAACATAAAATTACAAGAGGAATTTCAGACTGCCAAGACGTGTAAAACAAAGTAGGATTGGAGAGTGGAGGGAGAGCAAGCCAAGTGCTAAAATTATTATTCTCATTATAAAGGAGTTCAAAGGTTTCTTGGTTAATAATAGGAATGAATAATGGAAGTAATGAAAACAGTATTGTATTAAAATATGTTAATATTAAAAATGTTAGAGTGGGCCAAGCAGCCAGACTCATTATCCCTATTAAAAGGAGTTCAAAGTGAATGGTAGTAGTGAAAATAGTTGTAGCTGTATTAAAATGTATTGATGTAAAAGAAAATAGTCTGAAAATGTATTAGATTAATTAGAGCTGTTTTCTGGCTTCATTCAAAAAGAAAGAAATGGTGTTAGAAATCATTGGTTTCCACTAGTTCTTGTTCTCTCCTCACATAGGCAAAGGCACACTCTACTCTCATTCAAATTCTTAATAGAACTTGAGAAGGGAGATGAACTCATTTGAGTGATAAAAAAGTTATCCAGCCTCAAACTCAGAAACTTCAGTAAAGCTGAACACTTAATAACTTTTATCTGAGTGTATTTCATGCACAAAGGTAGATGTGAAGTTTCTAAAGATTTTCTTTTTCTTTTTTCCCTTGAGCTTAATTATTGATCCTATCCAGGAAGTGTACAGGTTTATGTGAGTTGGTGAAAATTTTTTAAAAAAAATATTTTATTGATTTTTTTACAGAGAGGAAGGGAGAGGGATAGAGAGTTAGAAATATCAGTGAGAGAGAAACATCTATCAGCTGTCTCCTGCACGCCCCCTACTGGGGATGTACCTGCAACCAAGGTACATGCCCTTGACAGGAATCGAACCTGGGACCCTTCAGTCTGCAGGCCGACACTCTATCCACTGAGCCAAACCAGTTAGGGTGAGTTGGTGAAAATTTAACCAAATAGTTTTCCATCCAAAAATTGAGATTCCAACACTTTAATTTATTCCTATTATCTTAGAATGTCTTATTGATATTGTGATTATTGGATGGAACCTGTAGCTGCGCTGTGATCGATAGAACAATGACTATTGAGTTTTTCAAAGAGTGTTCACCCAGTGAGACAACATAGCTGACTCAGCAGATAGTGTGACAATGACATCACCAAGACTCTCTTCTACATTTCCCTCCTATTTAGTTAAATGGGACTTTGTATGTTTCAACAATCACCTTTATTTTCTCTTGACTCAGAATAAGTGGTTAAGAGTGGAGTAGAGAAATGTGATCCACCATCATTGCGGGTCTGTGAGCTTGGATTGGACCTCTTTAGGCTCACGTTATGATAACGTGTTTCTCTAGGACCAGAGTGGCATAACAGTAAAACTGTATGTTCCTGTGTGTGTGTGCGTGAATTAATGATTGGTTGTCTTTTTTTTTTATAGAACTAAAAATGATTAAAAAATGATATATTCACAATGTGCCTACTGTATGCCTAGCAATGTGTGTGTTTGTTGACTTACTTTCCAAAGTGGTTTTTGAGGCAATGTACAAAAAGAAGATAAAGCTCAAGGGAATAAAAATACACGAGGAAACGAGGTGGGCCCTAAAGTACATGTGTGGGGGCTAAAAATACATGGATACTTTTCCTCCTACCTCGTAACTTCTTCTGGCTGGGCCCATAACCAAATTAAGAGAGACAGGTTAACAGGAGAACAAGTTTAATACATGCGTATGGGGAATTCACATAGACCGTGATCATTCCATGAAGATTCCGAAGATAGTGAGGAAACAACATTGGGTATCTAAGACATTTTGGACAAAGGGGAAGAAGGGGGTATTAGATTTCAGAAGTGAGAACGGGCTATTTGAACACACATGGCAGGAAAATCCTTGCGAGGCAACTCAGAAACAGTGGGACACAGGGAGTATCTAGCTAACAGACACCCACCTGCCTGAATCCCTCTTGTTTACCATACTTAATTCAGGTTAAGCTAAGGCAGCATCCTAACATCTCCTTCCTAAAGCAGATTTCTCTGTCTGAATCTTAGGCAAGAAAGGAGGAAAGGTCCAACGTTCTTTTGTGAGTCCTTTGTTTCTTAACAAACACTTAAAATCAATATCCCCCAAAGCATATTCAGGGTGGCAGAATATTGGTCCCTTCACACGTTAGCAGGCCCTATTAGCAGGCCCCGTTAGCAGCTTAGACTGGCAATGCGTTGAGCTACTGGGGCTATTAAGAGAAGGGATATACATTGTGCTCTCCATTTTCAAGGAGCAACCAGCAAACAAGAAAGAACTTGACCATAGGTAATCATCCAAAGGCAATGCTAAATTCTAATTGTGTTAGGGAAATGAAGGCTCCAGGTGAGTGGAAGTGTTTGAGGAAGTGTTGTCAGAGGAAATGGGAAATGATTCCAGCCTTGTTTTTCTATTTACCACTAAAGTTAGGAAGGAGCGACAGCAAAGTCCTGGAGTCTAATTGGTGGTGAGGTGTGTGTCGTAGGAAATTGTGGCTCAGATTATAGTATGTTAAAAAAAGAGCTTAAATACGAGGTAATAAGTTTTCAGGAGCTGAGGAGTCACAAAGTGAAAAGGGATTTTATTGCCCTCCAAATGAAATAGACAGATATTCAGATGGAAATGCCCAGGTAAATATGGAATGTAACTTGGGTGAAGTTAGAGCTGCAGACTAGAGATATCTGGAAGGAAGTTCTTAAAGGTGGGAGAAAAGTAGAATTTGTTAAGCAGTGATGACTGAATTGTGGGGTGTTGGGGTGGAAGCTCTCAGTTGAAGACTGGGAGGGAAGGAGCCCAAGAAATGAGCAGAGAGCAGCAAGGATTGAGAACAAAGAGAAGCCAGTGGGATGAGCGCCTAGGGCAGTGGTCAGCAAACTTATTAGTCAACAGAGCCAAATATCAACAGTACAATGATTGAAATTTCTTTTGAGAGCCAAATTTTTTAAACTTAAACTTCTTCTAACGCCACTTCTCCAAAATAGACTCGCCCAGCCCTAACTGGTTTGGCTCAGTGGCTAGAGCATCGGCCTGCGGACTCAAGGGTCCCAGGTTCGATTCCGGTCAAGGGCATGTACCTTGGTTGCAGGCACATCCCCAGAGAGGGTGTGTAGGAGGCAGCTGATCGATGTTTCTCTCTCATCGATGTTTCAAACTCTCTATCCCTCTTCCTTCCTCTCTGTAAGAAAATCAATTAAAAAAAAAAAGACTCGCCCAGGCCATGGTATTTTGTGGAAGAGCCACACTCAAGGGGCCAAAGAGCTGCATGTGGCTCGCGAGCCGCAGTTTGCCGACCGCGGGCCTAGGGGAAGGAGCCTCTCAAGAAACAGGGCTGGGTAGCCCTGTATCTGACGCCTGGTGCCCATGAGATTAAGAACTAAGGAAAAACACCTTTAAGTCAGCAGGAAGCAACCAAAGAACCTCTAAAGAAAACAGTTTTAATTTTTCTTTAAAAAGTTGGGATTTGGAAGTCAGAGGGCAGGAAGAAATGCAAGGAAGAAGAGAGTAGGGTAGAGTCCACTCAATTAAGAATTTGTAATAAAAAGGAGAGAAATACTATAGAAGCTTTCCGGCCCAGGGAAATGAACCATTTTTGAATCACTCGTCTCGCATATTTTGCCTATCCAAGTAGGCAAACGTCCAGGGAAAGGTAAAAGTAAGTATTTTCTTTGGGAGACTTTTGGGATACCCACATGCAGGGACACGCCCCAGTCCTGCTTTAATCCCCAGCCTGATGGGAACTCTGGGTTTCTCTTTCTTTTCTTCACGAGCTGCATGTGTAGTTGCACTGCCAGCATGCGGCAGATCCTCACCAAAAGGCCTGATAACGCAACAACTGAATAGCTCAGATGACAAGCAGCGTGACAAGTTGGAATTAAGTTGTGGAAAGTGCCAGTAACTTGCATTAGTTGTGGGTTTCTGGTTGTTGGTTGTTGCTTTGTGTGTGCGTGTGTGTGTTGGGGCATTACCATAGTAACGGTGGCTTTTTAGCAAACATTGAAAATGCCTTCTGTTTTGCGTGCTGTTATGTGAAAATTATTCTACGTTCTATATGACAGTTTTTATTTATCTTTTTGTAAATAATTTAGCTGTAGGAGAAAAGATAATTTTTGGACATCTCTCCAATTCACTCTGGATTCAAGAGTTTAAAAGTATAAACATTTTATCTTTTTGACATCTGATTTATTTAAAGAGTGTTATTCTTTAGCTAAGCGGTTGCCTGATTCCTTGTTTTCTTAATTTGTTTGATCTGTTTTAATCTTTTGTTTTAGTTTCTGAATTCCTATTCCTAAACGTTCTAAAATGGCGCATTCAGATAGTTAAAAAATCTTGTGTTTTACCCCCTCTAAATTGTTATCTCATTCACAGCTTTATCATATTCAACAAATTCTTCTGTTGTGGGAATTTACAAACATAATCCTTGGTATTAAAGAAATCCAGCCGTCTGAAAACTAGTTTCATAGGATCACAATTTTAATTCATAAATTCCATATTTGGACTATTTCTGTATGGTCCAATAACTATTTTGACAAAGGATTTAATTTGCTATTTTCAGGAATTTGTCAACTTATTTGTCTCTATTTTCACAGCTGGTATGATGTCACTAGCATAATCCCCCTATTCCTCAATAGCCCTTTCATACAAAATTTTAGCTTTATAGAGTTGGCAATGTTTAGGGAGGTATTGTAAGCACAAAACGTGTAGCAAATCCCTCACCTTATGAAATCTGGATTCATGGAATTAGAGTTAGCACGGCCAGTTGCCAGTTCCCTTTATCCGTAACCTCTTTTTATACAGAATACCTGAGGACCAAATTTCACTCAAAGTAAATAGCTTTTTAAAATATATTTTCAGTTTTTGAATTTGGTGACACCTCTTCAGTTAAACTTCCTGGTTACCGATAACCACACCGAGGTTTGGAGTCTAACCTCAAATGCCCGTCAGTGGTGGCTGCTTCTCAGTTAAAGAGGCCTTCTTGCTGAGCAGCTGTTACCTAGGTTATTAGGGCATCTTTAGAACTTCTCATCGTTTAGAGGCTGTCAGTAGGTACTGTTTATCATATAACTAACTGTTGGGGCACTGGAACACACCAGAACTGAGAATTATTTTGTCTTACACTGTCTTTATACGTATTAAAATCAAGAATCCTCTCTAGAATACATAGGCATCTTGTCTGAAATGCCCGTACTTCACCCAAACAGGCTGGAAATGAGGTGGGAGTGAAAACCTTCGAATAAGATGTGTGTGTGTGTGTGGGGGGGTGAGGGCAAGGTTAGTCTGCATGTAAACATTAGCTTTTTATAAATATTGTAACTGATGAGTATAAAGTAGAAAATATAGTTATACATTTGTTCTCTAAATTGTTAAACTTTAAAAATATAATTGGCTGCTAAAAATAGAGTGCTGTTACATGTGAGGAAAATTGGTGCCACTTTAAAAAATGAGATCTTGGGCCATAAATGCAGCTGAACTAGATATAAACATTAGTTCACAAATTAATGCTGTCAAAGGAATGAGTAATTGAACCAATGACACTTCATTCTAAATTATGTGGTGTGATCAAACACAATCACCCGGAATTTTTATATTTTTCTTTATACAGAGGTTATGTATTCTGTGTTTTTTTTTTTTAAGAGAACATTTGAAATCCCACAGATTGACACTTTCTATCAATCCTCACTGTCCTCAGTAATCTTGGAAGTTTCTTTAAATTACATACCACAGCAGAGAAACTGGATTGTTTTTGTATATAGCACTGTATCCACCTGAAATGCAATCACAGTGTGTGTGTGTGTGTGTGTGTGTGTGTGTGTGTGTGTGTGTATCTTGTACATGACATTCTGAGAGTTAACAATGCATGAACTTATTTTATAAACTCTTAGACTATGTATTTGACTGATAAAATATGATGTCAGCCATATCTTAAAAGTGAGCCAATAAATATTGTATAATTTTCTTGGGTCAGAAACATTTGGATGAAGTAATGCCACTCGACTCAGGTTTTCTTCAGTGCCATTTAGCAAACAACTGTCTTTAGTCTATGCAATTAGCAGAAATTTGTATAATGCAATGGAATATTTATTGTTGTCACACTTTAAATCTCAAACGAGGGGTTCTTCACTATTCTTCTAGAACTCCATCTAGCAAAATTAGAGGAAGGGCCCTAAGGATTTATTTTTGTTTAGAGAAAAAGCCTACATTTTCAGGCAAAACAGATGGGCCTACTACAAATAATAAAACCTGTCTACTATCTCAACCCTCCAGAGAGGTTTGGGAATGTCATTTGTGCTTTCTGGGGGTTAGTTGGATAAAATTGGACAGCTACAATTTTCAGTCCCATGTGCCTCCTCAATAAAATTACGAGTTTGCAAATTGACTTGCAGACACAAAGCAGCAACTATCCTGAATGTTGTTGGGCTTTCCCCCCCCCCTTTTTTTTTTGGTAAGCGGGAACATTTTCCAACCAGACTCATGCCATTTAGTTTTCCAGTGTTGATCACACAGTTGTATAAAGCATCAAACCTGAAGGGGGCTGATTGTTATATATACTTGCATTTCTTTGCATGGTCTCACTTGAGATAATTGGTGTAAGAATCTTGACTGTTTTAATATTCAGAAACATCAAATAAAATGGAAATAAATTAAAAAGAAAGATAGTTAAAAAATCTCGCTAAACTAAACCTCTCAAGTGTTTCTTATTTACCTGTTCCAGGCTTGTGATATTTCAGTACACCTATAACTGGTTTCATTTCATCTGCTTTGTGAAGTAAATTTCAAGTAAATCCACACAGATGGGGCTTATTTATTTATTTTACTTATACTTTCTTCATTGCAATGATATGAAGATTAAAGTTTATAAGCAATATATAATTGGAATTAGAAGAGTTAATAAGCTAACTTTGATGTTAGAATTTTGGTGCTGTGTTATAGCCTAGCTATAGTGAAATAGGTTTATACTAAGTCTGAGAATGAAAAGATAGAGCAGGAAGAAAAGCAACTTCCTGTGTGAAGGGAGACTGACAAATGAAAATTTCTTGGTTGGCAAGTGGATTGTGAGAGTCATCCATAAATCAACCATGTGGATAAAGTTGGGCAAGCTCAGTAACAACTGAGAGTTAACAGAAAAACCACCAACCCCAACGGTCTCAAAGTGGTTTTTAATCTTGTTTTGTAATTTTCTTTACTGGACCAAATAGTTAGGTTCTGTGAATCATATTATTAAAAGATGGTAACTATCATATTTGACATTTTGTAGTTGAAAGATTAATCAGATCATTCTTGTTAAAAAATGTAGCCTCAACATGTGCACCATTACAAAACCAGTACTCAGATTACTGTTGTATTTTATATCTGCCTTTCCATGCAGTTCCTTACAAAAGCGAGCTATTTAAGCATTAAATTTAAATTTGAAAACACTTTATGAATGATTCTAGGAGTTGACTAGGGGCCACATCTATAAATGTATTAGTATATACAGTATGTGTGCAAGTAGGTAAGGTTGTCATTGTAAGAATGTGTGAACATCTTTGTAAGAATGTTCTGGCTTGAACAGGGAAGAACTAGTCTGAAAAATTAAGCAAAGGACAATAATCAGATTCTTACATCCAGATCAGTGACCTATACCTACAGCTGCTGATCCCCTTGTCTTGCCTTCTCTAGCAGCCTTCATTGTCCTGTGTTTCATGCCTGCTCCTTGCTTGCAAGCTTTTAGAGCTGTGGCTGTCCAGGTGCAAAGTAGACTGTGTTGCGGCTAGTGACACCATTCTGCACCAATATTCCAAAAGTGCTGGGAAGAAGAGTTGTGTTGTAGAGAACTTGACTGCCTTCTCTGGTACTGTTAAGTTAGCCTCAGTTCATGATGGACTCTCAGTGCGAATTATCCAAGCAAGCATGTCAAACTCAAAGGCTAACATGGGCCAAATAAACAAGGTTTGTGGGCTGCAAAAAACAAAAGCTTCAATTTTCATAGAAATGTAGGTTTATTTCGATAGGGACATGCTGAATACAAAGGGCTGAAATAAATGAGTAATCAGTAACATAAAATAACAGAACATTTTAATAAAAATGAATATTTTTTCTTGAACATTAACTTACCAGACACTGAATAACTGCACAAATTAATAAGCATAATGCAAATAAACCTATTTTTCTTGTTCTCTGAAAGCAAAATATTTCCTGTTACGCACACCAAACAAGTCAGTCCAAGACTAATGACGTGGCTAGGCCGCAAAAATATTCGTTGTGGGCCGAGAGTTTGACATGCGTGCTCTAGAACTTTCCCATCCACTTCTCTCTATAGAATTCTCACCAACTACCTATCTAGTCTGTGTATATTCCACTAGAGGAGGGGAGACCACTGCCTCCCCAAGCGACCTTTTCCGTTTTTGGATAGTTTTGATTTTAAACAGTTTTTCTATCAATTGAGCCACATTAATCTTCTCTTGCTTTATTATCCGTTATTGTAGAATTTCTTCTGAGGCCAAAGCAGAGCCAACATGTCTCCTGTTTTACGTGACTTTTTGTTGTTGTTGTTGATAATTTGTATTTAAAATATCAAACTTGGGTTCACTGAGTAGACTAACTCCAGGACAATCACCTGCAATTCTCTTTCTTTTCAAAGAGCTTCAGCTTTTCTAGAACCTCTTAACATGGGTTGCTCCAAAGTCAAACAATATTTTGGAAGTCATGTGACCAGCTTGAAGTAGAATTATTAATACAGCCTAAAATGGCACTAGCATTTTGTTGATTTTTTGACTCCTATTAATCTCACATTAAATCTCATTTTCATCTGTATCTTACTTATCATAGAACTTGGCACACAACAGGCACTTATTCTGTCATTAAATCTTCTTTTTATTAACGTGTCACATGTGGACTTAATGAGCATGTCGTCTACATCTTTATTGATATCTGATCCAATGGGTCAATAGAAAGGGAAGCTCTGAGGGTGGAGTTCAGGCATTTTTAAGCTCCCCAGGTGATTCTAGTGAGCAATCAGGATTAAGAATCACTGATGTAAGTTATTAATGAAAATATTGTGTACAACATAGTCAAAGACAGAGCCATGTGCCTCATCACTAGATACTTCCCTACATGTTGCCACTGGGCCATTAATCATTACATCCTATTGATTTAACTACTATACTTCACGATTCTATAATTAACTTCTTGCTGCCAACCCATTTTTTTGTTTAAATATGTTATATTATATCTCTCTATCCTAAAAAGCAGAAGCCTTTAAAAAAATTAATGTGTTACAGAACTGGTTTAGACAACTTCTATATTGAAGCAGAATGAATAATTGAAATTTGAAGATTCCTTTCCAAGTCATGTTTCTATGATTTTTGCAAACCACTTAGTCCCATGTTGCGATATTTTAAACACTCTTGGAGACCAAATGCCACAAAAATGCCATTGTTCTAAGCAAGACATTTTTGAGGTTAGAAGCACAAATGGACTGAACTTCTTCATGATGTTGTGCAGAGGAAACGTTGTTCAGACTTTTCTAGGTGAGAAAATAAGCTAAAGGAGTGTTTGATTTTTTTCTTCTCCTTTACTCTCTGATAAAGTAATAAACTGCATGTAGATATGGTGCTATAAAATGTGAAAGATTTGTATTTATTCTAGTGCCTATATTTCTTTGGCAAAAGTACTTCTCTAGGTATGTACTAGAAATTACTGGTTTGTGTTGTGAATTACTAACAATTTATCAGCTCATATTCTGTTCTGATAAGTAGAATTGCTTTTCCACTATGTATTATTTTGTATTTTTTTCCAAATGGGTTTCTCTCTCTTGTATTGAATAATTAGTAAGTGTTCATCATTTTGCTAAATGCCTTTAGAGACTTAAAAAAGCATAGAGATAGGTCTTCACCTCCTCAGAAACTTGCTATCCCCTTGGGATTTTGATATTATTTTATATGCATAAATGAAATGACAGTATAAGAATTTGTAATATTATGTATGAAAATGAGTGATGTTAAACTAGTAATTAACATTTTTACTATATTTGAATTTAAAGGACAATTTTCTAAGAAGAGATGAATTCTTTTCTTTAATTTGTTCAATTGGATATATATATATATATATATATATATATATATATATATATATATATATATATATATATATATATATATATATATATATATATATATACCATAGTATATATTTTGTTGTTGTTGTTGTTTAAAGTATTACATACTAGTATGTTTCCTTTTTTCCCCCATCAACCCCTACCCGGCTACTCCCACCCCCAATAAATATATATTTTTAATGGCGATAAATATCTTTGAAAAATATGAGTGGTAAACTACCATGTGCATATATATAGTATAAAAATGATCTAACTGGAGTTGGAAACTCCACTCCATTTTTTTTCCCACTGCACTTGAATCCCTGTCTGGATTTGGGGAACCATTTGGCTACTCAAAAAGCCAAGTGCCAGTCACCTTAAGCCCATATGAACCTAAACTGACTGAATGAAATTATGAATTCACTCAAAAGTACTTCTGGGATATACTGAAATGGAATGTTTTGAGTATAAAAGGCAGTTGAATTTTATATAAATCAAATATAAATTTATATATGTAACTATTAAAAATCAATACTTAAAATATTTTGATACTAGGGGATAGTTCTGAATTTATGTTTTATGAACAAATAATTATAAATAAAATGCTGAAACCATATAGGTCTTATATGCATTGCCTGTGAAAATATTCAGTATTTTTCATTTTATCATTTAAAAGAAAGGATTTTCCCCCTCTTCCCCCCATTTCTTTTCTTCACTGTGTCATGCTCCCCCTTGCCTCCACATACCTGTTGAATTTCCTCCATGGTTCTTTGTTTTCCAATTTAATGCTTGATCCGGTCTTTTTATTAGGCAGAGCTTAAACTGAAAATGCATGATATTTCTTTTCATCCAATGTACTTTTCTAAGGATTGAAGGAGAAGAAATCTAGAAAAATATGTTCAGCTGAGTCCAGGACACTTTGTTTTTGTTGTCTAAGTCTAAGTGTCAGGCATTTCAGTATTTCACCTGTGACACTGATGCAGGTCCATGGTCTAGTGGTGAAATCAAGTATCTCCAAAGACTCATAATCTATAGGAGACAAATGGGACTTTTTTGGATTTGTACTAATTTAATTGAATTGAATTATTTACATAGCCTTTTAAAATATATGCGAAACCTCTCTTTTAAGCGTATCTAAACTCTTAGAGGCCATTTGCTCCTTGAAGTTGGTCCACAGGACTTAGACCAGCATCTTTGCCCTCCCTGGGAGTTTGTTAGAGATGCAGAATCTCAGGACCCACCACAAAACTACTAAGTCATAATCTGCATTTGAACAACCTCCCCAAATGATTCATATACAAATGTTTGTAAATGAAACATTTGAATTTCATAAACACTGGATCCTTCCACTATTCTTACTTTAGTTAGGAGTGCCCTAAAGATTTTGGCAAAAGCAAACAGGTGAGGAGGAAAAAGGTATTTAATGATCAAGTACAATGTTAATGCTTTTTATGCATTTATCTCACCTGATCTTCACAAATCTGCTTGGTAGATAATATCAGTTACATTTTTCGGATGGGGACTAAGAGATTTTCCCCCTCAAAGTCACTTAGCTAATAAAATGTGGTGTCCCCTTTCAGATTCAGGACTCCAAGCCCTCACTTTTTCCTAATACTCAATGATCTCCTGGGACAATTGGCATTTACCCAAGTATTTATTAACTGGGTTTGTTGTTTAATGGTGAATATGACTTAGATATATTTTTTTTGGAAAATGACCTCAAGAAGTTCTCGAATCTTTCCTGAAATAAGATTTGCAGGGAGGGTCTTTCTTCTTAATCTATGCATCTCAAATTTGAGGATTGATTTGTCATTTTCCATATGTAACTGCTTTCTTCCCTCCCTCCCTTCCTTCCTTCTTTTTTTTCTCCCTTCCTCTTTCCCTTTCTCCCCTTCTTTTCTTTCCTCCTCTTGTTCTCTGCCTCTTCTTCTTCTTCTTTATAATAGTTTTTGTCTAATTAGGATATATTGAAAGTATTTTAGGTTACCATTTTGCAACAGAAACTTGGCATATTTCAATGGCATTTTCAGGGAAACTGTGGGGCTTTCATAAATGAAAAATCCAGTCTGAATTCAAGGTGTAAAATGCTATGAGTTCTATAGGCTGTGATAAGCTCCTTCCTCAATTCCATGCCAATGGTAAGTGAAGTGCTTTCAACTAAAGCTATTTATGAATGGACTATGCCATACCATATCTTACTTCCCATGTCTACCCAGTTGCCTGATGCTTTCCTGTTTCCAAGATCTTTCCTATCAGCAAGGAAATCCTCCTCACATTGAACCGTTAGAAATTAAGTATTACCCTCCTTTGGGTATTTGAATGATCATGGAGATCAGAGGCCAGAAACAGTGTTTGACTCAAAGAGTTGGCCTGAAAGTGATGCATCTGCATCCCCCTCCACTCCTATTCCAGGGGTAGCACATTGCCAGGTGTATAATAGGTGTGTACATTTTTGGTAGAGGGCTTCTCTGAGTCATTGCTATAGTCTACTTCTTATTTGTTCATTTATTCATGCATTTATTTAACAACCACAATTATTATTAAAAATTAAGAAGTGTTATTACAAATTAAATTATTAAGAATGACAATTATTCAAGAATTGCCATGCACCTGGCACAGGGGTGAGGTACCTAGATGTGGACAAGACTCATTGGTATTTGCCTTCAAGGAGCTCACAGTCCAGTGGGGCCACTTCTTCAGGTTTAGAATCAGAAAATTTCCTAGAAGCCCAAGGGCATGCTGGGGGCCAAGCCTCTGGTGTGGTATACGCAAGTGCTTTCAAACTTTCTGGATGTCACTTTTTCTACTAAGGCTATAGGCAAGTCATTTCACTGGAAAGGACTGTTGTGGGAGAATATCTAAAATGGGGTTGATATAAACAATAACTATTGTGTGAACATCAGTTTCTCAAAAAGGCCCCTAGGTTTCATCTTCTCTACGCCCTTCAACCCCAGTCCTATTTGTAGTGCCACTGGTGATTCTCAGTGGGAAGCACAGAGCATAGTCTTCTGTTTTCATGAAATGCCTCGTGATTCTGTTCTTCCAAACCCACCAACCTCTCTGGCTTCTTCCTCCCTGAAACCAACACACTTGCATAGGGGTCTGGGTAAACTTCATTTTTGAAACTTGCTTTTGATGATGGGAATGAGGAGGAAGAATGTGGTCGAGGAATGCACTGAGGAGGAGGAATATGAAGGAAGTGGGATGAGATGGTGGACAAGGTATGGGTGCTGCAGCCAGAAGTCCCTCACTCATTCATGTGTTCATTTATTCATTTAGGAAAAAGGGGGAAGAATCTGGTCTGCTTTGTTCCAGAGCAGCTTTGTACACTCACTGTTACTCACAACTGGCTGCCCCAGGGGTGCTTGGGTGGATCATGAACTATTAAATAAATGAGTGCCCACTGCAACTTGCCCTGGAGCCTGGTACTTACAATTGCTCCTGTGAGAAGCAGCTCGGTTACAAATCTGCTCAGCAACTTAGAGCATCTGTTCTAGTGAATTTTGTGACTCACATTTGAAATCACTGTGCATTTTCTGTGTTCACATCATGGCAGCCTTGCTCTGATCAGCACTCATATGAGCTTCTTGAATCTCTGTATCAGCTCTTAAAAAAGACAACTGCGTACTTCTGTGTATGTCATTAGGGAGCCCCACTGCCACTTCCCCAAAGCAAATTTAGGGTAGTCTTTGTTTTAACTTAAGATTTATCCTAAGCAAAATCTCCAAATTTGGTGAAAATTCATTAAACCCTTTGTGTCTGATGTGATCACAAAAAATAAAAGAATGACACTTCAATTTATTTGTAAATTATTATTACACTTATTGTGTTTTAATGATAGAAGATGCGTTGAAGCCTCTCTCCCCGCTAACTCCATGTAGAGAATTTTCCTTCTGTGTCTCCCCATCCAGTCCTAGATTCTTCCCTCTCAACACCTTGACTCCCAAACAAAAACCACCCAATAAACAAAAAAACACAAAGCCAGGTGGCGGGGGTTTGTCTAAATTGAGATTTATTACTCAACCCAGGATAGGAAGAGGCTGGAGACCATGAAAAGCTAGGAATGTTTTAGGGCGACATCTTTATGAGTTGGCCAGGGGTCCCAGTTGCCCCAGCACTCTGCAGAGGGTGGGGGCTCAGAGCTGCACTTCCCATCTGATCCCCAGGGGGTCAGGAGAAAACTTCACGTTACCCCAGAGCTGGTGTTATTTGTGTAGAACCTTAGTGTCAGATTAGACTATTTGTAGTGTGTTATTATAACCCCTCAGCCCTTTGGGAAATTCTTTATGGGTGTCTTTCCTCGTTAACTGGACTTTTCCATTGTGCGTTTGTTATTGTCATAAACACTGAGGTCCTGCCTGAAATTTGGCTTAGTTCCCAGACTGCACAGCAACACGAACATGGTCTAATTTTTAGTCCTAATAAACAAAGCAGGTCGTATGCACTAAGTTGTCCAAAGACGCAGCTGTAGTTTGGGAAACTGGCCTGAGCAAGGTAGCCTCACATTAACGTATAGAAATGCCCACCCTGGACATTCAAGGTCTCTAGAGCCCTAGAATGAGATGGGCCAATGGACCAGAGCTCAGGGCCTGCTACCAATCAGATGGCTGAGCTACAAGAAGGAGGCACAGAGGAGCTTTGACAAAGCAGTAATAAGAGGCAAACAAATCATTAGGGATGCTCTATAAAGGTCCCACTGAAATACAACCTTTTCTTTTTTTTTTTCTTTTTTGCATGCCTTCATTTTGTTTTACCTCTTATCTGAAGGCATATTCTAGTTCTCTCTCTGTATAATTTAAGAGTATTCCCAATCCTTTTTCAGATGTCACAAAATAAAAGTTAACATTTTATCTAGAACTATTTAAAAGTCTTTATATATTGCATGAATCTAAACACCCAGGAGGAAAAAAAACTGTGATTAAATTAACCTCAGAGGGAAATGTAATTTGTTCCCCTAGTAATTGCCCCAAATTAGTACTTCGTGGATAAATTACTATTTATAGGCTATTTACTAGCTCTAGAACAGTCTTTCAGATGCTGGAAACTATACCCCGGCCTGAGGGTAGAAAAAAGAACAAGGTTTATGATTTGCTTTTCGGGGAGACTGAGGCTGGGAAGCACGCCTAGTCACAGTCTGAGTTTCTGAGGTCTACAGCGGAAATGAAGCGCCCCAGACAAGTCCTGTGAAGCTCTCCCTAGATTGAGAGGATTGAAAATGACTGCTTTAGCTGATTGAGTTAATGTGCACAGGGAAGACCCTTGTGCTTTAGTTTAAGACAGTGGTCGGTAAACTCATTAGTCAACAGAGCCAAATATCAACAGTACAACGATTGAAATTTCTTTTGAGAGTCAAATTTTTTAAACTTAAACTTCTTCTAATGCCACTTCTTCAAAATAGACTTGCCCAGGCCATGGTATTTTGTGGAAGAGCCACACTCAAGGGGTCAAAGAGCCGCATGTGACTCGCGAGCCACAGGTTGCCGACCACGGGTTTAAGAGGTTCTCTTCTTCACCAGGTCAAGAATGTTTTACAAGGGTCAGTGAATTCAATGGTCATGAGGGAGTGTAGAAACTCTTTGTTTTTGACTCATTTCCAAGAAACACCATTAGGGAGAACACAGGAGTCTACAAAACATAGCTTTTATGGGCAACCCTTGTCCTGCTCTAAGCCTCAGTTTCCTTACCTGTAAAATGGCACTGAAATAGCAATAGCTCACTGGTTTTTTTTGAAGATTATCTGAGATGATGTATGAATAGTGCTCAGCACAGTGCTTGGCTAACCAACGTGTTAGTTGGTGTCATTGTATTACAGAACCATACATTCTGCATTTTGTGTCCAAGTCTTGGTGACATGTAGGTCACCTCATTTCCTTTGACCATAACAGTGTTTAATATGGTGGTCTTCAAACTTTTGATCATGTTCTCTACTTGTAAAAAGAAAACCTTTCCTATATATACATTTATTTATATACTGGTGCCCTGGTGCACGGATTCATGCACATTGAAAGGAAATTAATTAGAAGGTGGCCAGCGGGCAGAACTGGGTGAGACAGGCCGGATAAGCCCTGGAGCCAGACTCCCGCGGACCCTCCCTGGTTGGCCGAACCTGGGGTGGTGCTGTGGCTCAAAGGGCATCTGTGGAGTAAGTGGTGTCCCTCGGCCTGGCCTGCAGGGATTGGGCCAAAACCAGCTCTCCGACATCTCCCGAGGGGTCCCGGAGTGGGAGAGGGCACTCTGCAAAGTAGCTGTTGTACAGGGTGTGGAATGCAAATGCAAGTGTGCAGCAAACCAGATTCGGGGCCGATAGTGCCCCAGCAACAACATAACCCATGGTCAAAGGTAGAATTGCGCGGCCCTGTGAGGAATCAGACTCCCTCCTCTCTGGTTTTGGGGTGCATCACCCGAGAACTGCTGCTGCCAAGTCACTGCAGCTTGGCAGCTCCTGTGTTGAGCGTCTGCCCCCTGGTGGTCAGTGCGCATCATAGCGATCGGTCAGAGAGTCGGACACTTATCATATTAGCCTTTTATATATAGAGATATTTATTTATATAACTATATGTATATACATAAGTATATGTATGTGTATATCTATATGGTAAATATAATCTGTGCATTAAACATTAGTGACTTTAACTTAAAATTCTTTTGTTAATATATGCAGAAAAGTTATTTTTTTCTGACAGCCTGAAGAATTATTTTGGGCATCCCTTGGGGGGGGGACTGGTGCCCCAGCGGTCTCATCAGATAGGGTAATCTTGAGCTAGCATTAACCTGCAAAGTCAAACAGCAGGCTTCCTAAGGGAGTCTTGGCAGCCAGGTGCTCCTGTTGTGTTGCTATTTTCTTCATAGCACTGATCACTCTGTTAAATTGTGTCCTCAGTTTACAAGTTGATGGTCTGCTCATTCCTGCCTTGTTCCCCACAAATATAACTTGTGCCAGGGAGACTTTATTTATTCATACCTGCAGTCCTGGCTCAAGGACATAGTGCCTGATGCATAGCAGACCCTCAGTTGAATGAGTAGGTGAATGCAGGGGGAAACATACCCTCTGCTTTTCCTTCCCACAAATGTTTTTGTTGATGGTGGAGAGCCCAGGCTCAGGAGAATGCTACCATGATCATGGTTGTAGCCAATGTTGACTGGCAACTGTCTGTAAAACCTCTCCTGTGGCTTGCCCCTCTCTCTTTTTTTTAATAAATATATTTTATTGATTTTTTACAGAGAGGAAGAGAGAGGGATAGAGAGTTAGAAATATTGATGAGAGAGAAACATCGACCAGCTGCCTCCTGCACACCCCCTACTGGGGATGTGCCCGCAACCAAGGTACGTGCCCTTGACCGGAATCAAACCTGGGACCCTTGAGTCCGCAGGCCGACGCTCTATCCACTGAGCCAAACCGGTTTTGGCTTGCCCCTCTCTCAACAGTGCTCATAGTGGAGCACCATCCTCTCTTCTTGGCTCCCAAAGCTGAATGCAATGGACTCCGGACTGGGCACCATTTAACAAAGCTGAGAAGCTGTGGTTCTGCCTGGTATCAGTGAGGTGCCAGACACCGAATCTCCAGGCCCATTTGCCCCAGACATCATTCTTTCGGAATCTTTACATAAACATGGGTGTTTCACATATTTCCCGAGTGGTGCAAATGCCTTTAGGCCACTTCCTTTTTTATGCAAGTTGTCTGTGGACACAGTTTCTTTTTGGTTTTTGTTTTATGGTTTAGCGATAATCTCTCCTTAAGAGTCATGACTGTTTTTCTCTCTGGAATTCAGATTGTACCATAACAGTATTATATCTGCCTGCTCTTATGGCAAGAAAACTAGGCTCCCTCTACCCCACCACCCAAACTCCTGACAGTTACTTTTTATAGTTGTTATGACATAAACATGTTTCATCAAATGTGGAAAGATCTTTTGATAGTGCTCAGACCACGGTACTCATTGCGAAAGCTCCTGGGGTTTGGCCTGTGGGATTCGCAGACGCAGGCAGTGTCCCCAGGCAACCACTGAACGCACGCATTTACGCTTAGCCTTCGGTGACTCATTTTTTAAGGCAAATAACAGATAAAAATAAACTGTTATACAAAAACGTAAGCTGATCTTATATATATTTTTAGTGTCCTTACCTGGTGTTTGGTTGGTTGGGAGTGAAAGAAAAATAAATTCAAATGGACTTAGACTATAAAAGAAATGACAATATAACTAAAAGTGCAGGGATAGGGCTATCTTCAGGAGAGGCTTGGCCTACTTTCTCTCTCTGCATTTCTCAGCCCTGCATCTGCAGTGTAGAGTTTATTCTTGGCAGCATCCCCTCTCAGGATCCCAAGATGTTATCAGTGACCCCTAGTGCTACTTCAGGTTGGAATCCAGTAGGAAAGAGAAAGCCTTATATCTCCAACAAATCCCCAGAACTGACATGGGTCATGTGCTAATCCCTGAATTTTAAAATTGTAATTAGGAGGATAGGCCATGTGGTTGGTTTAAACTAACCCGGGCCTGACCTTGGAGTTATGGACGTGAGTTGAATCCATCCAGACCACAGGACTAAGCAAGTTGGAGCCCTGTTAGCTGAGGTGAAGGGCAGGTAGTCAAATAGCGGTTATACCTGACATTCAAACAGGACTGGATGTGCAGCACTGACGTAGGTTTCTGACGTTTATTGTTTGGAGCTGGTGTGTCTTGTGTCTCCAAAGATTAGGGCTAGTTTCCATATCTGGTTGTGGTGGCCGTTAGTCATGTCCATCGGTGTTTCTGTCTTTCTGCCATTTGGGTACACGGTGATTCTTTCTGGTCAGTGAGTTGTAAGCATTCGGATTAAAGCGTTAAGTTGTGGGTGTGAGGCCCTCCAGAGCGCTCTCTTTCCCTCCGGTACCGCAACTTGAAGCGTGTGAAATGGTGTCTGGTCCATTGAGAGTAACTGTGATGAGCAGCGTCTCCCTGCTGGCTCATGTTGGATGTAGTAGCATGAGCAAGAAGCAAACGCTTACTCTGTTAAGCTATCAGGATTCTGGAGTTGTTTGTTACTGTGGCATACCCAGTTTATCCTGCCTCGTACATTGGATTGCCTAAATTCATTTGTATTATTTAGGGGTTGCTCACAACCCCCTTATATTTGTATAATTCTTTCAACTTAGCAAAAACGCTTTCACATCTATGATCTCCTCTCTACAATAGTCCTATATATAGACAAAAAATATTAGCTTCATTTTGCCAGTAGAAGAATTGAGGCAAACTCCTCAAATGTTCTATTTACAGTGTTTATTATTTTATATTTGTTTTGTTTTCTTAAGCAATACAATTACACAATCAAACTGTACTGTAAAGAATCATGTTGCTCATTTTATTAATATTTTATTTGATGGCCCACCTCTGAAAAATTTTGCTGTATATTTTCCCCACACCAAGCAGTCAGTGTTGAAAATGTAAAGGACTTTGGTCACTGCCGCTTCTCTTGGAAAGCTTAGCTAAGGAAGTGGCTAGCTATACAGTTTGCCTGCATTGAGCTGTGTCAGGAGCAAAGAGAAACACTCTTGAGGGGGGTTGAGAGGGAATACAAGGAAGCACATCGGGCAATAGAGAACCGGGACTCTTACTGAACAGGATGACTCTTACTGAGAGGAAAAGGTAGATATACAGGGTTTCCCTTGGCCAGAAAGTGGCAGAAGACTAGCAATACAGAGTGGAGGAGAGAGCAGGGGCTGATTGCTCTGAATGCAGAGGAGACATCTGCTGTGCACTGAATTGGGGGAGCATTAGGGTGAAGAGTGCTTGGATTCAAATCCAGGTTCCCCCACTTATCAGCTGTGTAACCTTGCACAAATTACTTGATCTCTCTGACCTTGGATTCCCCTTATATGTAATTGGAATATTAGCACCTATTTCATAAGGATATTGTGAGGATAAAATGAGTTGAGAAATGTAAAGATCTTAGAACAGTACACAGTACACATAGTAAAAGCTTGGTAAATATCATCATCTTATATAATAAAAGGGTAATATGCAAATAGACCGAACAGCAGAATGAACACATGTAGCCCCTTGTCCCGCCGGGCCCCACCCTCCAATGGGCCCCCCACCCCAATCGGGGTTGGGGCTGGGAGGCAAACCACCTGCAGCAGTCCCTCACCTTGGCTTGCCCCGACTCCGATGGCCCCCATTGGGGTGGGCCAGCTGGACCCCACCAGTGCACAAATTCGTGCACCAGGCCTCTAGTCAATAACAACAACAACAATAATAATAGTCCTAGCTGGTTTGGCTTAGTGGATAGACTGTTGGCCTTCGGACTGAAGGGTCCTGGGTTCAATTACAGTCAAGGGCACATGCCTGGGTTGCAGGCTTGATCCCCAGTAGGGGGTGTGCAGGAGGCAGCTGATCAATGATTTTCATCGTTGATGTTTCTCTCTCCCTCTCCCTCTCCCTCCCTCTCTGAAATCAATAAAATATATTTAATAATAATAATAAATAATAAATTTGTTGCCACCCTTTCTGCCACCATGTTGGTCCAAGCCACACATTATCTTTCACTTCGACTAATTCAAAGACTTCTTCATTGGTCTTCACATCTATTCTTGTGTCATTTCCAGTTTGTTCTCCACCTGGTAGCTAGGTTAATGTTTTAAAATTAGAATTCATGAAGTTACTTCTTTGCTTAAAACCTTTCAGTAATTCCTTTTTTACTTATACTTTTAGTCTTTATCATAAAATATAGCTTCCAAGGAACTTGTTTCTCTGCCTCAGTTTGTGCTGACATCCATAGTAGATCCCCAAGTGTGCCATCTTCTGCTAACCTCAGGGCCTTTAGACTAATATACTTTAGAGGAGCAATGCCATTTCCTTATCTTGATGTTGCTTTTCAGCTGGAGGGGTCTATACTGGGGTGGTACTTCTCTTTCCACCTCTTTCCACCTCTACTCACTCTGCCCCATGGGAGGTGGAGTCATATGTCAATCTCAGAGGAATACCTGGGCCTCCTGAATTTAGCTCTGCCCTCTTCCTCTCAGAGGTGAGCTTCCTACAGGGAGCAGGCCGTCTCTGATGTTCCTCTAGCAGTGGGCTCTTTCCCACTACCTAGGAGGTCTGCCCTGTTCTGCAATTGCCTCTGACTGTGTGATTAAGCCTACCTCACTAAAGGGTCAGTTAACTGGCTCACCTGCCTAACAAACTAAAGCCATGACTTCCAGCCTGGCTTCTATCAGCACTAAAGATGCTATATGGGTTCTTCAGACGTGTTTCTTTCTACTTTATCTTTTCCTTCCCCTCTTCATGGTTGTCCTCCTCTGAATTGGGGTGTTTCTAGTAGTCTGTGGTAGAAAAGCTAAGAGGGTCATGGACATCTTCCGTGCCGTATTACGGAATGAACTATGCTAAAATTTGACTGTAGGCTGGCTCAATGAAATGGCTGAATATCAATGTGGCTGATTTAAGGTCTTAACAATGTTCATATTCTTGGACAGGGCAGTGGAAATGAAAACATTTCCCCCCACTTTCTATTGGAAAACAAAGGTAAATGGGTCCAGAGAGTCTCCAGGAGGGGGAGCCCTGGTTCCTTGTTCTCAGTCATAGCTGTGAGAATTTGCATCATCTGTGACTAAGTCACAACAGAGCCAGTAAACAAACACAATCATTGCTGGAGTTTAAGCAAATAGGAGAAAATTGTCAGTTGGCATCATCCCTTTATACCATGCAATTAGCTGTTCACCTATGTGGAATTCAGTTTTGCAGGAGAATTTGTTCTATAATTCTTGCCATGGTTTTGAATGTCACAGCCAATGTTCAGTCTGTTCTTTTAGTAAGATACAGGCTCACACTTAAACTAAATTTTTAGTTTACACTTAAACTAAAACAAACATATAAAACAAAAATAAGAATATGTGATTCTTTTAGTTAACTGCTTTTTCTCCTTAGTTTTTCGCTTCCTTATAATGTTTTCCAAGTCTCTCCTTTAGAAAAATGTGTTGTTACAGTTCAGTCTTCCCTCCCAGCCCAGCTCTTGAGTAGATAACTCATTGTAAAATAGCCATCATTTACTTAGAGAACAGCTTTTAGCACATTACTATGCATTAGACCAACTAAGCTGGATATTATTCTCTTGACACCTCTCTTACTGTCCCGCACTTATTGCCAGAGGTGGACACATTGATTCATGGTAAATGTTAAAAATGGCCATTTAACAGATGATTATTTTCTTTAAAGAGTATCAGTGATTACTAGGAATCAGTGTAGGTTCACTTAAAACAAGGTACACTGACTAATCTCAGTTTTAAAATATTAGTGGATGGAAACACCCTGGGCATGCTGATTCTGAATTTCAGCACTACTCCCAATTTCATGTTTTCTTTGTAGATAAGATAGATTGAAGCATCATGGGAGTATAGTTAGGTGGATTTATAAATGGTTAAATAAAACATACTTAGTATCTTTATATGTAAAAGGCTAATATGCAAAGTGTCCCCTCGGGAGTTTGACCGGGAGTTCAATCGCTTGCTATGATGTGTGCTGACCACCAGGGGGTGGCACAAAGTGAAGGAAGGCTCCGGCTGGCAGCCTGAAGACCCCAATTGGCCCTGATCACTAGCCAGGCCTAGGGACCCTACCAGTGCACAAATTTTGTGCACTGGGCCTCTAGTGTTTTATATAAACACTTGAGAAAGATGTTAACAATAATCTGTGTAGAGGTCTCCAGTAGTTGGCCAAAGTTTTATTTTTAATTTTTTTTTATTGATTTCAGAGAGGAAGGGAGAGGGAGAGAGAGATAGAAACATCAATGATGAAAGAATCACTGATTGGCTCCCTCCTGCATGCCCCACAATAGGGGATTGAGCCCTCAACCCGGGCATGTGCCCTTGACCAGAATCGAACCTGGGACCCTTCAGTTCGCAGGCTGATGCTCTATCCACTGAGCCAAACCAGCCAGGGCAAGTTTTATTTCTTTAATTAAAAATTTGGGGTTATATTTAGTCCTGTTCATTTTTAAAAATTCAATTTATTGGTGTGAGATTGGTTAATAACATTATGTAAGTTTCAAGTATACAATTCTATAATACATCATTTGCATATTTTATTGTGTGTTCAACATTCAAAGTCTAGTCTCCCTCTATCACCATATATTTGATCCCTTTACCCCTTTATCTACCACCACCCCTGCAACCGTCTTCTCTAGTAACTAACCTTCTGTTGTCTGTGTCTATGGATTTGTTTGTTTGTTGCTTTCTGTCTTATATCCCACATATGAGTGAAATCATATAGTTCTTGTCCTTTCTGACTGACTTATTTCACTTAGCATGCTACTCTCAAGATCCATCCATGTTGTTGCAAATAGCAGTATTTCATCTTTTCTTATGGCTGAGAAGTATTCCATAGTATATACTGTATGTACCACATTATCCAATCATTCATTGAAAGATACTTATAGCTCTGTCCTTTTTAATGTATAGTCTATAGCTTTGGAAGAATAATAAAAGGCTTGTGTTTGAAATTTTCTGATGACACAAAGCTGGGAGGAATATTTAATAGTTTGGGATAGTTCAGTTAAGAGTAAATATTTCTTTATTAGGCTGTTATACAAAATATCTTGTACATTGATATTTTAAAAAATCAACTGTATATGCTTAATGGGAGACCTGATTTAATTGTAATTTATGAAGAAGTAATCTAGAGATTTTAGTTCATCAAAACTCAATATGAATAAACAGTGAGATACAATTGCTGAAATGACATTTAAGAACATCTGTCTCTGTTCTAAAGGGATTAGTTGAACTAAATTTTTAATATGTGTTTGGTTCTGGACACAATGTTTTAAGAAAGATGCAGAAAAATTGGGAAAATTCCAGAAGAAGCTGATCAGGAAGAGATGTCTATAAAATAGGTCATGGAGAATGGCTGAGGGGTTCGAGAATGTCTGGACCAGAGTGCAGGTTTATGGGAGGACCTAGGAGTGACTCTTGAAAATTTGAAGGTTGTCAACATACAAAGGGCTTAGATTTGGGTTAGGTTACCCCAGAGATGGAATTTGTCACATGTCAAGAAGTTATAGGGAGGCAGATTTGGGTTTCTCATTATAAAAACCTTTCTAGCAATCTTCACTCTACAATGGAGACAGGCTGCCTTGCAAGGTGGTTAGTTTCCCACCACCGAAGACTTTCAATGACAGGTGTAGGGGCCCTTTGTCAGAGTTATCAAAAGGGCCATGCTTTAGGAAGGTGTATCAATGATCCTTGAAGTTCCTTCCAATCTTATGGGCCCCAGCATGAGCTCAGTGTTTGCACATAGTAGGTGTTCAAGCAATATATGTGGAATCAATAAATGCATAAAAGTAAAAAAACCTCAGGGGCAGACCTTTGCACTTGATATATATATGGTTATATATATATGGTTATATATATGGTTATGCATATATATATATATATATATATATATATATATACACACACACACATATATATAGTTATAAATGATTTTATGGCATTGAACAGTAATTTCACGTAGTTTCAGGAGCATATCATCTTAGAAAAAATGAAGGCCTTGGGCCACACAGAGTTTAAAATTTCCTAGATAACTGGCTTATATTTCTTGCTGTGGTATAACCCATTCTCAGCCTTGTAAGTTTTAGAGCTATTTCTGATAATGAACAGGCTTTGCCCCGAACTAACATGATGCTATTTCTTTTCCAGGATAATCGTATCCACACATCCAAGTACAACATTCTCACCTTTTTGCCAATTAATTTATTTGAACAGTTCCAAAGAGTGGCAAATGCCTATTTCCTTTTTCTTCTGATTTTACAGGTAATGTTTATGCTGTATTTCTTCATGATCTCTTTGTTAAAAGTATTCATATAATTTGAAAAAGTAAGTTAATGCACTTAGTTAAATGTTCATGATTAGGTAAAACCATCCTTATGAGATTTTTAATGTTATTGTTGTTTTTCTTCACAAATGTGGGAGGGTTAGGAATGGGTAAAAACCAGCACATTCATCATTTTAAACACTGAGGTAATTTTAAAATGCAGTCTTGCACTTTACTTGAACCAAACCAGAGCCTAATGATTACTGTTCACGGCCTCTCCCCTTTCTTTATCTCCCTCTCATGTCAACAGTTTGGGTATTGCCAGAGTGAAAACCATGAGTCTAGCAGAGTGGTAGTTTGTGGAACTTAATATGGCAAATTCATTTGCATCTAAGAACATTGACATATTTTGCATATATATTAAAATAAATGATGTATGATATATGTTATTTCACTCTACAATGATTTTTAAAAATAGTTTGAGTGGTTAATTGGTAGTTATAAACATTGCTTTTTCCTCCTATTTGACTAAAATTTTTCCTCCCATTTGAAAGAAAAAAGCATAGCTCACATTAGCCAGTTATTTACTTAGTATTTATTTCAGAGTAATTTAATCACACTAAACTAGTAGATTCAGAATGTGTTGGAATCTGTGTTAATTATAGGAGGTAAGAAGATAGATTAGATGTGTGCAGTCTAGATGAATAGTTTGAGGACTATTTTTTCTTTAGTTGAATAATTAATTGTATTAAGAATCTTTTGATTATAAGTGGCAAAAACTTAAATTCTTTTAAGCAAAAAGGGAATATATTTAAGAATATATGTCATTTCATGTATTACTGGATTTACGGGCAAACTATTTCAACAGATTGTGATGTTTCTTTTCTCTGTTTTCCTTCATGTATGCCTATTCTCTCACAGGCTTTCTGTACCTGGTAGATGCTAAAAGCTTTAAACTTTTATTTTCCCAGCTTCAACTCCAATATGTATGTATGTGTGTGTGTGTGTGTGTGTGTGTGTGTGTGTGTGTGTGTGTGTGAGAGAGAGAGAGAGAGACAGAGAGAGAGAGAGAGAGAGAGAGAGAGAGAGAGAGAGAGAGAGATTGGCCCATGTTGAGTTACACCTCTATCCCTAAACCAATCACTGTGGCTTAAGAATTTTTCTAATATGTTTGTTAAAATTTTATCTTTATTATTGAAAGTATTACAGATGCCCCCTTCGTTTTTCTTCCCATTGACCCCCATCCACCTGCCTTTTAAAAATTGATTTCAGAGAGAGGAAAGGAGAGGCATCAGTGATGAGAGAATCATCGATCAGTTGCCTCCTGCATACCTCACCCTCCCCACCCCCCACTGGAGATTGAGCCGCAACCTGGACATGTGCCTTGACCGGGAATCAAACTGTGAGCTCCCGGTTCATGGGTTGACATTCAATCACTGAGCCACACTGGCTGGGTGTGGCTCAAGAATTTGATACAATGATTGTCTTGACCTTGATCACATGCCAAAAACTAGAATCAGGATGGAATCAGGGCAGCAAAATTACATGAACTGAAAGTAGAAGGGGGTGGGTAGGTCCCTAAGAAAATAAGGGTTAGTTGAAAGAACTGGATGTTAAACAGAAAAAAACAACCCACAAACGATGAATGTGCATCTTACAATTTATTGAAGAGACTTTAGAATCCTAGATTTCTTTCTTTCTTTTCCCCCCTGTGAATTTGCTTTTGGTTTCTTCATATAATCCTTTGTACCATTCCAGAATTTTGAGCTCATTTCTCCAATGGATTTCTTATTTATGGTCAAAGACTTTTGTTCACAAAATTTTATATCCAGAAGGGGTCTTTGAGAAAGTTTAGTTCAACTTCTTCCTTTTATTGATGAAGAAATTAGACCTAGAAACATTAGATGATATATAATGCTTTTTACAAGTTAACGATAGAACTAGTTCTAGAATCCAGCTTTTCTGCCAACAGCCCAGGGTTTTTCTTGGTACCTCAAAGTCTTTTGAGGTTTGTTTGTTTTTAAATTTTATGTGGAAGCTATTATATAAAATTGATTAAGTTTAGAGTTGTTTAATGAGGCCTGATCTCCATACACTGACCATCTCCACCCAACCCTTCCCTGCCTGAGAGCCCTGAACCACCTCCACATGGAACCCCACTTGAAAACCACCTAAGAGAACATGCCGGTTGTCATGGTGCCTCTCGCAGGTGGAGGTATAGGCACAAGGCTTTGGAGTCAAATAGACTAAGGTTCAAATTTTAACAGTTCTTGGCCCAATTGCTTGACCTCTTGGATAGTTATTTATACAGTGGAAAAATGATATCCAAGGCTGCAGTTTTCTTGACTCTGGGACACCATTCATAGTGCATTCTGTATTTTACACAGGTGCTATTTACATGGAATACAATCCCTAAGGGTTTGTATAAAACAGCTTGATACAGAGTCTAACTCAATGGACTCAAGATTAAATGACATGATATATGGAAAGTACTTGGTACAGTGTCTGGTTCAAGGTAGATGCTCAAAGAATCTCTTTTTTGGGAATTTGTGAGGAATTGGCAAAATTGTTAAAAATTGAGATGAGTAATTGAGAAAAGACAGGTGATGTTTATTTTTTTAAAAAAATATTTATTATTATTATTATTTAATCCTCACCCGAGGATATTTTTCCATTGATTTTTAGAGAGTGGAAGAGAGAGGGAAAGACAGAGAGAATTATCGATGTGAGAGAAACACATTGATTGATTGCCTCCCATATGAGCCCTGACCAGGGCCTGGGCCAGGGAGGAGCCTGCAACCAAAGTACACACCCCTGACTGGAATCGAACCTGGAACCTTTTGGTCTGCAGGCCAATGCTCTATCCACTGAGCCAAACTGGCTAGGGCTTATCTGGGGGAAGATCATCATCTATGAAAGATTTCATGAAGCTTACTTCTTAACTTGTTATAAAAATTATATATTTTATCAGGAAGTCTGAAAAGTGGTTCAATGATATGTTTATTCTATGTACCTTATAACCGAATGCAAACAGAAAATCATTCTATATGTATATAAATAACTGGAATATAATCCCATTAATCTTTGGCAAGTCTTAGACAATTAAGTGACAACATTTGGAAGATACACTTACCAAATTTAAAAGCCCTAAACTGTTTAAAATGTTTATTTCAGCTGATCCCAGAAATTTCCTCCTTGACCTGGTTTACCACCATTGTGCCTTTGGTCCTGGTGATAACTATGACAGCTGTCAAAGATGCTACAGATGATTATGTGAGTATTTGCTTTTGAGCATTCCTGAGGTCTCAATTTCAATTGTGACCTCTGAGAAGTAGAAAAAAGAGACTCATTTGGAATTTTTAAATTAAGCTCTTTTGGTCAATATGATACAAAAACTCTCTTGCTAGTTGATGATTAATACAAGTCATAGAATTAGCAATGATTTGAATAATGACATCTTTGTAATAAATGCCTGATTTCACCACATTATATGACCTATCAGGAATAGTACTCATTTAGGTACATGAGTTCCCACAACTTGGCTTTAAAGGCCTTATTCATATAGACGTACTTCATAGGAGAGTACAATGGAAGAGCAGAAAGAAAGACGTTTTGGAGAAAGACATCTTACCATACTATGTTCTAGCAATGTAACATGATGCAAACCACTTCTTTCCTTGCCTGAATAATGTGACCAATGACATCAGCACTGTAAGAAAGACAAAACAAGATGCTGTGATATTGATGTAATATTTTGAGTATTTTTAAAAGGCAAAAGCACTAATTTTGATGATTATGATCTATGAAATCAGTTTCATGATATTCCCCCTTGTTCATCTGTGCATTTAGGCTAATTGGTTTGAAACAACACCTTATATTGTAGCTTATAACTATCTAATCTTGGCAGTTCACGTTGAAAGTCTTATCTGAATGGCTGCTAACTTATGAGTTTAGTAGAGGACTCATAATATATGGATTCTTCTAAGCAACATAAGATATTTACATTACTGGAATACACAATAAGAAATAGGATCACTTGGGCATAAAAACACAAATCCACATCAAATGTGGTTCAGTATTATATTTTGATTTTAAAAGAGTACTCAGTATTTAATAAAAGTTCAGTGTTAACAATTATAATTTCTAGAGAATAAAAGTACATGTTGTTACAAGTAATTCCTTGGCTTCAAAGAAATCCATAAAACAGAATAAATGATGTCCCAGTAAAGTATTGAGCACATATGTAAGAGAAATGGAAGTCCTCATTCCCTGTTGAAGACATTAAAATTAATGTATGGTTTTCTCTGGAACTATGTGGCATATTGTCTTCTTAGAAACAACTAAAAATGTGTGGAAATTGGAAGAGCATGTGGTTAGACTTGTTCCGCTGGTGACACCCAGAATAAGGTTTAGTGAGAGGGGCCTTGATTCAGATTTAGAACACGTAGAGATGGGTCCATGGTAACCATAAGCTGTGCTCATTTTGGGCAGATGGTGATAGTGTTCAAATGAACTGAGAGTACTTTCAGTGTCCTTATTTGTGCTGACAAAGTATAATTTAATGTGTCTTTTCACAAATACTTTGATTTTTAGTTTCGCTACAAGAGTGATAATCAAGTGAATAATCGGCAATCTGAAGTGCTCATCGACAGCAAGTAAGAAATACATTCTTTGCTTTATCTTTAAGATTTCTAGGACCACAAGATGGGGTCTTGACAATGGGTAGCTTTCTCTTTTAATTAAATATATATGTCTTTCCCCCTTTATTGAAAATTGCAATGTAAGTCCATTTTGTGTTCATGGTTCTTTTTCATGCTGATCAAATGCTTGTGCTGAACACTCAGCTTCTATTTCAAATCCCTTTGGAGTTTCTTTTGTGGAACACAAACATATCATTGTCACTTTCCATTTCTAGGTCCAACACTGCTTAGAACTGGCACACATGTGATGTCTTGTATGTAGAAGATGTCTCATAGGTACTTGCATATTTAATTTGGTAATTTCTGAGGAGTATTTCTAGAGAGACTTTGACACATTACTGTATCAAATGACAGTGATAAGAATTTTATTCACTCATTAACTGATTTTAGAATGAATTATTCACCATAACAGATTTTTCATTGCTTTTAAATTCTTCTGTCAATAAAGAAATCTTTATGGGAATGGTTCTTGAATCTGAAATGCTTTAAAACATGTATTTACAAACAACAGAAAAAACTACTCCAGAAAACTTAGCAAAAAGTAAATCTTCATTCCACTGTTTCTTACTCTTTATCTCTTTGTCCTGTTTTGGTTAATAATAACAGATGGAAAAGTAAATTTGTGGCAAGTACTTCAACATTATCAACAACATCTTCCCATGATTTTTTTTAAAAAAATATTTTTAAATTGATTTCAGAGAGGAAGGGAGAGGGAGAGAAAGATAGAAACATTAATGATGAGAGAGAATTATTGATTGGCTGCCTCCTGCATGCCACACGGGGGATCGAGCCAGCAACCCGGGCATGTGCCCTGACCGGGAATCGAACCATGACCTTCTCTGGTCATAGATCGACGCTCAACCACTGGGCAACACTGGCTGGGCATCTTCCCATGATTTTGAATCATTTGGATGCTCTGAAGAATATAATTTTTAAAGGAAATATTGTAAACAAATTAATCATATGAAACGAAAAATTTCAAGAAATTAAAGCTATTGAGAGGGGCTAGGTAGCCTAGACAATAACTAATAGAATTGAACTAATTAATCTCTTTTCATTACTAAATTTTGACCAATAACTAATTATGTAATGAATACATATAGTTTTTCTGTGTTGGATTATTTTAGAAAATGATGTTAAATACATGGTAAAGAAATATGATCTTAATCTAAACCCCTCGTTATAGAGATAGAGACTCTCAAAGTGTGACATGGATAAGCCATAAAGATGCCTGGAACCTTGTGGTTCAATTCCAAGTTAGCAGGTTCTGAATTGTTGCCACTGTAGTATGGTGTTTAAAAGCATGGGTTTTATACTCAGATTTTAGGTATGAGTTTAGTCCTGATCCTGAATAATTCTGTGGTCTTAAGCAAGTTCTGAAGAGATAGTGACTTTTGTAAGCTAATGTGGTGTGTGGCTTTGAGCTGTACTCTTGCATACCTTGATTTTCTCAAGTCCTACAGTTCTGACTTGCTATTACATTGCTATTACACTGACATTAATATGATTTGGCTAATTTCCTAGGAACATCTGATGATCAGTCTTATTATCTTGACATATCATCTCTTATAAAATGTGTTAAAATATGTACAGTTGCATAATGAATTTGAACTAATGGACTGAGTATATCTTTTAATGTCTCTCAAATTACCAGTTAAAATTTGTGTCATTATACGGACAGTGGTAGATATTGAAAACCCTACCTAGAGGCCATAGGTTAATCCAGTAACTTAGATATTCAGGAACTTGATGACCAAATGTCTCCCACACACACTAGCTAACATTGTCATTACTATTGGAAGTAGCATTAGTGTCACTTTCTTGTGGTTTCATTTAGCTTTTTGTTGAGTCCTTATGAGGTAGCATCTCTTTGTAATTCAATATGGTGTGACATTTTAAAAAAGTACTGTTGCTGATGTTGTAAAGTTGAAGGGAGAAGCACATATCATTGAGAATGGAGTATTCTTTAGAATTCAGTTAAAATCAGGCACGATTTTCTGTGTGTAAGATTACCTACTACTGTGAGTTCCTTGAGGGCATCTTTCTTGATCAGGTCTGTGTCCCTTGAGCCTAACACAGTGTCTGTTAAATTTTCTGAAACTACGTGTAATATTAGCATATTACACTTTAATTGGTTGAACGGCTGACCGGACACTTAGCATATTAGGCTTTTATTATATAGGATGAGGTACCACTGGAACTAGGGGACAGCTATTTAGGGTCTATATGAAGAGACTGCCTATTTGAAAGGAATATTGAGGCAAAAAACTTGATTCTTCTTCTTTCAAACAATGTTAATAAAACATAGTATTATGGGCTTAAATGACAATGAGTTCAAAAGCAAGCTAATGGGAGTACTCTCAATGCTTTTTTCCCAGAGGAAGTTATTTAAAAATTAATTTAATTTTTAGCTCATGCTGCTTACTCACGGAAAACATGTTTCAAAAATAGTTTCACCCTCAATAAATTAATTTCAGTTTCTTCAGTCTTGGATTGATCATTTTTTGCGCAGTTTTTGCGTGTCAGTTTTGCAGATGGAACTGTCCATTTGCCAATGTGCTGGTTTTTGTATGTGAGCCATGACACTGTTAATGTTCTTATAAATGATTTTCTATTGTAATCAATTATTATAGTGCATAAATACAATATTTTTGTGTTAAATTTGTAAATGGTGACTATTTCCCCAAATGAAGTACATCTTGAAATAACAGGAAACTATAACACTTTCAAAACTCTGTACATGGGCTTTTCAGAGGCATCTCCTGATTTCTTTTTAAAATTTATATAATCCAGATGTTAGCTGTTCCCTTTTTCTCCTCTTAAAGCTCCCTCAGGTATCCTTCCTCCCCCCCCCCCCAAAAAAAGCATTAGAGAGCAAGGTAAAGTTGAATGAAGATTTTGTGGGGGTCATAAATGAGGGGTTTTATATCATATACTTCATAGCAAACAATGTGAAATCCCATTTTAACATTTTTCTTCCTCAAAGTTCTCTTTCTGCTGCTGGCCTTGTGTAATCTCTTCCCCATTCAGTGCTCAGTGTAGTTGGCTGCAATCTCATTCTTTCAGTATTTGGGGCCCCTCATATTTATCTCCCTTTTATTACTCAAAGTACTTTGGTTCATCCTTGGCTCTGAACTCAAACCCATCTCAGCTGCTCACTAAAATAGCAGATTCTTCTGTAATGAGGACCCACTTATTTTGCATGACAATGAAAGCTTAAAATACACCATGTTCTAGGTAATATTTAAAACTTGATTCTCTCTACTTAAAAAAAAAAGATTTATGTATCTCTTCTCTGTTGTCATAGGGAGGAGATCTAGAATTTCTTTTGAAAAAATAAACCCAAACCTAAATCACAAAGGCCTTAGGGAGTTAATAATGTAAAGCCCTCTTAAGATCTTAAAATCTGAAAGCTAAAGGAGATTATTACAGTGAGTAAATTTGGTTTTAATCAGAGCCCACGTGTTGTCAATACCAAACCAAACAAATGTTTTAACAGCATTTGTTGATTAACTACTTACTGTCAATTAACTACTTACACATTTCTCCTACAGGGACATTTTGTTTTAAGTATCCTGAGATAGTATCAATGAGTTAATTCCTTCCATGCATTTAGATCTGTTTGCTGTAATAGGAAATTAAGAAAACTTAAAAGATATAAAGAAAATATATAAGTTACTGTTGGTTCCAGTACCCAGCTTAGAGTATAAACTACAATGAACTTGGGAAGGCATTTTATTGATTTTGTTTCTCCCCAATCTTTACTTTCTCCTTTTTTTTTATCCTTTCAACTCTTCCACACAATATTCATTTAAAAATTAATTATTTTACTATACATTATTGTCATGGTTTGAATGATGGTCCCCCAAAAGATATGTCTACTGGGGCCTTGAATGTAATCTTCTTCAAAAAAAGGGTCTTGGCATATATAATTAAGTTAAGGATCTTGAGATGAGGTCATCCTAGTAATCTATCACAAGTGTCATTACAAGAGAAAAGAAGGAAAGAAGACACACAGCAAAGCAGATAATGTGAAGATGGAGGCAGAGATTGGAGTAAAATAGTCCAAGTCATGGAATGCCTGAGGCTACCAGAGCTGGGGAGTGAGGCATGGATCAGATCTTCCCCTGGAGCCTCCCAAGTGAGTGCCACCCTGATGATGCCTGGATTTTGGACTTCAAGCCTCTAGAACTGAGAGAGAATAAGCTTTTGCTGTTTTAAACTATCTAGTTTGTAGTAATCTGTTATAGCAGACCTTGGAAATGAACACTCTCTTGTTTTTAGCTTTTAGTTGAGAGGTTCTGTTTGTTCATTTGTTCATTTTTTTTTTTTTTACTCAATAGACATTTATGAAATGCCTACTGTGTGTCAGGCAGGATGCTATCTGCTAAGGATGCAAAATTAAATTAGACACAATTTCTGCCTCGAATATAATGCAATCATACATATATGGTATTCAATAAGCTTATCTGTAGAATTGTCACAATACTCTCAGCATTTTATTGTTTTTACTAACAAGTAAGGCGAGTGAGCAAAATGACTAATCTCATTAGGAATGTAAAGCTTTTGAAAATTCTTATCAATATACAGGCTCTGTAGACAAACCAATGCCAGGTGGCAGAAAAAACTTCAGTAGGATTTGGGAACCTGGTTGGAAATGGTGCCTTGAAGCTGTAACTCAGGCAAACACTAAACCACCTTTCAACTTGAGTAGTATTCTCAAAAACTAAGATCTATTTCCTTATTTCATGCCAAGAATTAAAAAAAAATTTCTTTCTGTTTGTTGACTTTTGGCAAGAATTAGATGTGCAGAAAAAAGAAGAAAAACAAAGAGGGGCAGAGAGCATAGAAAGTAAGAGTAATTATCTCTAAATTATATCCAAAGACTCAAAGTACCTGGGAAATCTGGGGGCTATAAGAGTGATATTGTCAGTAACACCTGGAAAGAGAACTTTGCCAGTGGCATTGTGGACCAGTTACCAGAGATAAGGAAGGAAGGGAACGTGTAACTTGGATTGTGATGCTAAACATTGCAGAAGGAAGCAAATGAACCCTAATGATGGAGAAAGAATAGATTTTGAAGATGGTGGGGTGCGTGGGTGGGAAGAGATCAACCAAAGAACTTGTATGCATATATGCATAACCCATGGACACAGACAATAGGATGGTGAAGGCCTGGGTTGGAGAGTGGGGGTGAGCTAGGGGAATAAAGGGAACATATGTGATACTTTCAACAATAAAGATTAAAAAAATAAAAGTTGATAGCATTTTTAAAAGGAGAACATAGGTGCAATAAAGTTTGCTTTCTGTAAGTTTTAGAAAAGAAGTGAGCATTCATTCAAAGTAAGTACTTACTGGATTTTAAATTTGACTAATGTCCTATGTTAAGGCCAGTATGAGAGAATTTGAAGGGGAAAGAAGAAAAGCAAAGTATTGAGAAATGGAATTAAGATTAGAGAGGGCTTCATGGAGGAGAACACAGGAACATTAGTAAGATAGATGGGGCTATGTTGGCAACAAGGGTGAATTTTATTCGGATCATTTAATTTGCTCTGTGTGTCAGCCACACCTGTTAAGATTTCATCAGGGACATGAAGTAGAATTCTACAGGGGCATTCAGAGTAGTGGCAGGAATTTATGTTAACCACTCATCCACCTATCATTCAAGCCACACTGATGTGACACTCCCATATACCAGCCACTATGCTAGATACTGGGGATATGGGGATTACTAAGACCTACGTTCCTTCCCTCAAGGAGCCTGGAGTTTAGGGGCAGAGATGGACAAATAAACAGACTATTTTACAGGAATAAGTGCCATGATAAAAGGAAACCTGAGATGCTGTGGGAGCACACACACACATGTGGGAGGACCTAACACAAGTTGGAAGGCCAGTAGCAGGTATGTTATTGTCTCAGAATAACTCATGGAAGAATTGGCCCCCAGCAAAGATCAGCCACTGAAGAGCTAATTGAATAATGGGGTGAGAGAGAGGGGAGATCAGAGGAGGATTAGGGAAGGATCCAGGTTATAAAGGATGGCTAGCTCTTCATATTATAAGTAGAAGGAAGCTAAGAACATGCTAGATAAAAAATACAGAGAGATGATCTGGCATACATTCATTCTCTCCCTGTCTCTTTCCCATCTCCCCAGCTATGTGCTCTGGTAAAGTGTGGTCCATGACTGCCATCCTCATATATAGACTGGTCATATAAGGACTGCTGGAACCTGCATTGTCTTTTCCACCCCATGAGGCAGGAGGGTGTTGGGAAAAGCCCACCGGCCTGGTGTCAGGAGGCTGAGGTCTGGTCCCGGCTCTCTCACTAATTGACTGTGTGACTAAGAACCATGGACTTCAGTTTTCTCAGCTTAAAACAAGAGGTTTGGATACCGGTCATTTTCAAACTCTTTCCAATCAGCAGAGCCCTTTCAAATGAAATCTTATGTGGAAGCTCAACATACAGAGCAGATATAAGTGTTGCTGCCCAGGATGAAACTTGGTGGAGGTCCAGATGTGTTCTTGGCTGCTCTCTCATCCTCTGTGGTGGTCCTGGAGGGGCCTCTATGGACATCACTGGGCTGTATGGTGCTTGTCCAAATGAGGTCTGAGAACTGCCTGGGTCCAGATCAACAGGGCACAAATTCTTGAGCCTTTTCCCAGACTTCTAGAATCAAAACCTCTAGGTTTGAGACCTATGACTCTATTTTAATCAGCCCTTAATGGAATTTTTATGCACATTGAAATTTGAGTACCATTGGGCTGGATACTTCAAGGTTCCCCTCACTCTATTTACTGAGACTCTGTGACCCTCTTTAGCTTTGTTGTGATGGTGAAGAACCTAAGAAGGGAAGTCAAAGACTCTACAGGATAAAAAGACTTAACTGAAAACGGGGAGTGAGAAGTGTAAGGGTGGATTTTATGGTAATAACAATAATAGTAATAATAGATGCAGTAATAGTAATAACAATAATAGATGGCAGTGGAAGAGGAGAATTGGATATAAGCGAACAGGTTACAGAATGGATTAGGGAAAGTAGAGAGCAGCTTTAACCACAGGATCTTCTAAAACTGAAGATAGTGTATTCCAGATGGATGAAATTGTCGCAAAAAGTGTCAAAGGAGACAATTCAGAGCATGAGGCTGCCAGGGGTAACACCCTGATGAGATTTTTTCCACAAATCCTGTGCTCACCTCTGTCATAGCACATAGCATCTTCACGGTCTCCCTACCATTCATGTATTTGTCTATATATACTGAGGCTGTTAGGTGATGGGAATACAGTGAACCCAAACAGATAAATAGTCATGCTGAGTGGCATTTAATTAAAAACTGAGGCAAGAGTGCTGCTAAGGAAATGATTATAGCTCTAAAGAAAGAGGTGTGTGTGTGTGTGTGTGTGTGTGTGTGTGTGTGTGTGAGAGAGAGAGAGAGAGAGAGAGAGAGAGAGAGAGAGAGAGCGCGAGAGAGAATTAGGCAAGGGGGTGTGTGTGATGGGACGAAAAGGAGAATTGCAGATAGAGGTAATGGCATGTGCAAAGGCTCTGTGGACAGAGGTAGGGTGGGGATTATGAGGGACTGAGTGCCAGAAGCACTGAGAGAAGAGTGGTGTGAGATGAGGCCGGACACTGCAGGGCCTTGAAGACCATGTTAAGAGTTTGGAGGGTGGGTGGGTGGGAAGAGATCAACCAAAGAACTTGCATGCATATATACATAACCCATGGACACAGACAGTAGGGTGTGAAGGCCTGGGGAGGGTGGCGGGAGTGGGCTAGAAGAGGTCAATGGGGGAAAAAGGAACATATGTAATACTTTCAACAATAAAGATTAAAAAAAAAGAGTTTGGGTCTTTTTCTTAAGAACAGAGAAAATACATGGAAAGGATTTACCTTTTGAAAAGCTCATGCCTGCTGCATGGGGGAGAAAATCAATGGAGGGGGCCAGGGTAGATGTAGGGAGGGGGTGGCTTTCTATTGCTGTACTTGTCTGTTCTTATACTACTGTCAGTTACTGGAGGTTGAAACAATCTCTATATTCCCATCACATCCCTGAACAGTGTCCTGTATCCAGATGATGCTCAATAATTATATGATGGATGAGCTGCGTGCATTTGAATGAATTAAATGAATTATTTGGAGTCAAGGTCAGAATACCTTTTACGTACTTTACTTTCCCCCTTTTTCTTTCCTCCAGCTAATATGGGGCAAGGGGAGGTGTTCACATATTGCAGGTTCTTTGACCATCATTTTCTGCTGTCATTGCCACTTGAGACTGGTATTTGCTGTGGGGTATTTGGATAACAGCCCCATCTTTAATCCAAGCACTCAGTGTTACTGGGGGTCTCCCAGACATTGCTACACCTTAATGTGCCTGGGGCCATGCCTGACATTTAAAGAAAGGGACAGGATTAAGTCCATCTGGGCTTCACTTGAATGAGCAGAACTCAAGGTAGTGTTTGAAACAATGCTTACTATTTCTTTTGTAGCTACTCCCTCCCCCGGCCCCCCGTCACAGCATGTTGGAAAACAAGCACGTAGGAACCTGGGACAGAGGTGCAGAGATAGGCTTCCTCATGTCCACCTCAGATGTTGGCCTCCAATCGGACTTTCTGAACTGCCTGGCTAACAAATCCTGTTAACCCAGATTGCCTCATCTGGTTACCTTGCCCCTCACCAGGCATTTCTGTTTAGACATGTTTTCCCCCTTCACACAGCTAAATTTAAGGCTAAATTTTCAAATCAAATGCTCATGTGGCTGGTTGCCTGAGAAATCACATGTGGGAGCTGAGAGACCCACACAGGGAACTTGCCCTCGCTTCTGGAGAGCGGGTCTGGAAGCCATATGAATTGTAAATAGTTTTAAAATGTAAAAAAGTAAAGCGTTCTGCCAAAAGGCGAGAGCGGAGTCCCCCCCCACCCCCCTTTCTAGACTCAGTTATTAGGTATCTGTTGAAAATTACTGACCTCTATCATACAATCTGTTTACTGTCTCCATCAGCTGCGGCCGGACCAGCCAGATTTACCCCCCGCCCCTGAGGACTCAGCTCTGCCAACACTTGCTTTATTAGAAATAGGGTTGGGGGTTACAGCTATGAACCACGAGTATAGTTGTTAGATACATGATTTTCATGGAAATTTGCCTTTGTTCATGGAATACTTCCTTCTGAAACTTGGGTGATAGAAATAGGTTAATATTTTTTAAAACAACAGAGCCTAGTCCAGCTGGTGTGTCTCAGTGGTTGAGTGTTGACCTATGAACCAGGAGGTCAAGGTTCAGTTTCTCATCAGGGCACATGCCCGGGTTGCAGCTCCATCCCCAGTGTGGGGCATGCAGGGATCAATGATTTTCCCTCATCATTGATATTTCTATCTCTCTCTCTATCTCCCTTCCTCTCTGAAATCAATAAGAATATATTTAAAAATATAAAATAACAGGGACTAATTTTCCAATAAGAGCAAGAAAGAAAATGAATAGGAAAAGGGACATGGCTTCCTTTATTGCTCTCCACCAAGTACCTAACATATGACGACATCACTGCCCATGTTGAGAAACATTGCTCAGCATACGTCCCGTGTCTTTGTGCTTCCTTCTCTTACCTGATCTTTCGTTATAGAAAGTAGTTCCATAGACTTTTGTTGTTGTTGTTGCTTCTGGCCTTCATTCTTGTGGGCGCCAAGGCACAGAGACAGTCACTATTTCTTACATATAGACTACCAAAGACACCCTTCCATTCTGTATTGGCAAGTATCTTCAGCTTCCTCTCATTTTCCTCTTGTGTTCCAAATTTTGTCCTTTTTTTCTGTATTGTATTTCTCACTCCTCTTCTAGGGTAAAGAAAAAGAAAACTAGAGTTGAAATACAAAGAATGATAGGAAAACAATATTCAATATAGACCCTTTTTGTCAAATATTTTAATTGATTTGTAGGGAGAAAGGGAGGGGGAGAAAGAGATAGAAACATCAATGTGAGGGCAGGCAGAACATCGATTGGCTACCTTCTGCATACCCTGCCACTGGAGATTGAGCCTGATACCCGGTTTTATTTGTAATCTGCAAAAATATATGTGCCCTGATCGGGAATCAAAACAACAACCTTTTGGTGTGTGAGATGATGCCCAACCAGCTGAGCCACACTGGCCAACACAATATAGGCCCTTTTAATTAGGGAACATCTTAGGATATTAGATGTCTAAAAAGGTAGAGATTATAGCAGAGTTTATGCAAATAAATATGCAAAGGATCGCAGCATAAATGCTTACAATTGGCGTGCAGATTTGTTCATGTTCAGTTTCAAATCTGGTACTGATAATGTCGAACTGCTCAAATGGTACCTAATTGTTGGCCACCATCTCTGGCATGAAATCTCCCAATTAACCAAGTCAAAAATACAATTCCCAGCAGTGGGTCTTGTGATTAGGAAAGAAATTCAAAAGAGAGCAGATTGCTTATACACATATTTAGATATATTTTTGAAGATTACAAATAAAACCATCAGGCCTGAAACCCTCTGATAGCCAGATAACAAAGGGCTTAGGGGAGTGTGAGGCCAGCCTGTCATTGCTCTGAAGCAAAAAAACTTCATCCTGGAGCTGGGTGGAGCACACATATAGAGTGTTTCCCAGAAAGCAATTGAAAGGGCAAGATTTTGGCAGAAAGGTTTCATTTTCCTAACAGAGAAAACCAGAGTCTATTCCAGACAAAAGGCTTCCTCTAGATATGTCCAGGGAGCTGAAAATTCTAGAGTCTTTGGGATTTGAGTAATGCCAGAGAGCAATAAAGGGCTTGCATTAGAAGGCCTTTATTACCCCTCTGGCCTCCAAAACATAAGAAATGGAACCACCATTTGACATATCAGTCCTCAACCCAAAGCTTTCAGCTGTTCCGAGGACTTACAGAGCGGAGGTCTATGAGGCATGGGCCAGCAGGTGTGTAAGGACCTCACAAGAAGCCAAGTTTACCTAGGCCTGCAGGGCCCAGGCAGAGTGGGTTAGTTTGGGAGCTCTAGTTCATGCCCTACATTGGGGCAGGGGAGTGTGTTAGCTCCTGCTTACATCCCAATCCTACTGGCTTAGATGGGAAAAAGCTGAGAGGGCTCAACAATACAGCAGGTCTCATTGGGGACAGCACAATTAAAACCAGATATATGGCTTCTCTGAATAAAAGAGAAATGTTTAGGCCCTAGTTCTCCAAATATTAAGTATTTTCAATGTACTAAAGCTGATTAACATGCCATTGCTAGTTTCATGGATTCAAGCTTTGTGGGGAGAGAGAAAAACCAGTGGATAGTTTCAGTATAGCGTGTATGATGATGGAAATATGAACGGACTGCCATGGGAGTACTCAAGAGGGGATACCTAGCCCAGTTTAGGGGTCAGAGGAAGTTTCCTGAAAGAGGTGTGTCTTCAACTAAAATTAATTTTAAATAGTCAGAAACCCAGAAAAGTAAAAATTTATACTTTTTGAAAAGAAAAGTATTAACCCTTGTATTTATTTGTTTATATTTTATAAATATGCATAATTGCAAAGAAGCCCATAAAATATATACAATTTTGTATTTCAGTTTTTTTCTTTTGATACAATAACTCATATATCGACATTAAAAATTCCTTGAAAACATTTTTAATTGCTGAATAATAGATATGTTATAATCAGTTATTTCTCTATTGTTGGAAAATTGTTTCTATTTTTTTGTATTTAATGAATGACTCTCAGAGGAACATCTTTGTATATAAATTTCATATGATTCTTTAATTATTTCTTTAGGCTAAATTTCTAGGGGATTGAGACTTTGCCCTTTTAAAAAGATTCTTTTTATTTTTAAAAGATTCTTAATACATGTTATTATATTCTAGGAAGTTTGTGCCCATTTATCTTCCCATTTGAACAAATGAGTGGTTTTACCACTCGATCACAACTTTGAATATTATCTAGGCCACTGGATAAGTATAAACAGGTGTCTTGTTATTTTAAAAATGCATTCATTTCTAGTGAAGATGATTATTTTTTTCAAGTATTTATTAACTGTATTATTTCTCTTTTTAGTGATTTGTCTACTTATATTCATTGCCCATTGTTGGTCTGTAGTATATTTTGTGTCCTGTTTGAGAATTTATTTAAAATTTTGTCTTCTAATAAATTCCTCCAATGGGAAACACCCCTGATTGTACACAGAGATATTGCTTCAGGGTTTTTGCTAGTGTAGTGTGCATACTGAGCATAGTTTTCTAAGCAGGACCGGATTGTGCTAACTTATCTACATTCCAAACAGTTTTCTTTCTATAGGATAATTCAGATCAAAACACATTCCTGCTAAAAACTCCTTAGTAACTCCTCTCCCCATTCCTTACTGTCACAGCACCTGCTTCAATCAAGCTTCCAGCTCGCCTTTCTAACATTGTCTATAGTTGTGCGGAACTACTTGTTTTGCTTAAACCTGCGATGTGCTCTTTTCCTTCTCCCTTTTTCATCCATCAGGGCTCAGCTCCTGTGTTACCCAACTTTGGAAAACCTCTGATAGCTATTTCAGGCAGGTAAAACAGTCAGTACCTCTCTGTGCTCCCACAGCAGGTACCTGTTACCCGGCTAGAGGTAAGCATGACATTGTAACAGTCCGTTTTAAGCCTCCCCCTTGACTGTGGCCTGTTCGGGCGGGAACCACACTGCACTTATCCCCAGTGCTTGGCCCACTACCCGGCTTGTAGGAGGTGCTCCCTGCTTGTTGAGTTCAGCAGAATCCACTTTTCCAACCAGCAACATACATTCAGGACATAGATAATAATAAAGAAATTGGAAATTTAAAGACATAAAAGAAGTTGGCATCCTTGTGGATGTACATCTTCCCTTATAGCCAGTCAGCAGTGCGTACTTTGAGGAAAATGAAGAATGCTTTTATTCTCTAAACTGTCATGCTTTGCCCTGCAATGATTCATCGTATCTCTACCTTCTTTCCATACTTTGCAGTTATCTCTGCTATACTTTCTTAGGGCCTTCTGAGCAGTTGTAGGTATGTGGAATTATTATTTACTTCAGCCCTAGAGCTAAATGCATTAAGCAAACAGCATGAGTGACCATGTAAAAAATTAGTGCATTCAAACGTTCGTTCAACAAATATGTATTAAGCCCCCAATATGTGCCAGACACAGTGTTACACTCTAGGGATATACCAGAAGAAATAAGCAGGACTACAAATTTATAAGAAGCATCTGTCTAGAAAGATAGACAATAAAAATAAATAAATAATATGATTTTAAGCAGTAACAAGTACAACAAAGAAAATAAAATAGAATAATACAAGAGTAATGGGATGGGACAGGAGCAGATGTTTAAGTAGGGTAGTCAGAGAAGGCCCTTGTAGAGATGATATTGAAGTTGAGAGGGAGCTATCCATACCAAGGTCTTAGGTCAAAGGAACAATAAGTATAAATGCCCCTAAGTGAAAATGAATTTGACAGTAAGATGTTGACTGTGGGTTGAGTATTGTGATAAAGAGGAGTTCTGCGGGGTTAGAAAGAGCAAATTCTTGTAGGTCACAGTGGGGAATTCAGTTTTATATGACATGTAATGAGGAGCTATTGGAGGGTTTTAAGCTGGAGAATGACATGAAATGACAAAAAAGACTTCTTTGACTACTGTGTCAACAGTGGACAGTAGAGAGAGGCAACAACAGAATTAGGATGTCAAATCAGGAGTTTCCTACTGTCATCCAGGTGAGATGATGATGCCATACTTGGGGGAAAGAATCAGGAATATACGTATCTTATTATGGGTTTTCAAACACATGAAAATAGAACAGTACAATGAACTTTTATTTATGTATTAACCATTTGCAGCGACCATCAACCTACTGGTATTTTTGTATCCATCCTCACTTTTTATTGTCTTGGGTATTTTAAAAGCAAGTTTTTTATGTCATATCACATTATCAGTAGACACATTAGTGTTTGTCTTGAACAGATAAAGACTTAAAATGTATTTAGCCATTATACAATTACTACACCCAATAAAGTAGCAGTACTTCCTTAATATCATCTAATACCCAATGATTGAAATATTTTAGAAGGTAGAGCCAATAAGAGCATTGCTGTATTGATTGTGTAGGAAGAGTGAAATCAGAAGTGGTTCTTAGTTGAGGTTTTAAGATGGGGAAAACTGAGAAGGAACATGTTATTGTGGTGATAGGGTTTTTTTTTTTCCCCCTGGACTGGGAGAACAGAGTTCTATTGAGATATTAGTCATTCTGTAGAGATATAGAATGGGCAGTTGAAATTTACTGGAGATGTCTAGCCTGAAGATAAATATTTGAAAATCATCTGGCCAACTATCATGAGAGTCGATCCTCTGAAGAGAGGAGCTCTGGGGCACTCTAAGATTTGAAGATGGGAAGAAGAGAAAGGGCTGGCTAAGGTTTTGAGAAGGGGTGGCTAATGAAGTAAGAAGAAAGCCAAGGGAATGTGGCACTCTAGATTTAAAGCAAAGTAAGTGTTTGAAGAAAGAGGGAGTAGCTAACTGTGCTGGGTAAAGTGAAGACTGAGAACTTAATCTTGAATTTAGCAATATAAAGAGAGTTCTATTTGGAGTAATGAAGACAAAATCCTGCTTGGAGAAAGCATGGGAAATAAAAAAGTGGAGATAATGAACATAAATAGCTCTTTGAAGACTTGAAATATAAATAAAAATGTACTATCCTTATAATAATAAAATCAGTCACAATACTTTAAAGTATACATTATTTTGTAGCTTACAAAATGCTTTAATAAATTTATCTTATATGAAACTCTCAGATGTTATGATAGATAGGTGTTTAAATGTCAGGTGGGTTTATCCCATTTTCAAGACCTTAGGCTTGCCATAGCTGGTTTGACTTGAATAGAGTGTTGGCCTGCTGACTGACGGGTCCTGGGTTTGATTCCAGTCAAGGGCACATGCCTGGGTTGAGGGCTTGTTCCCCAATAAGGGGTGTGGAGGAGGCAGCTGATCAGTGATTCTCTCCCTCTCCCTTCCTCTCTGAAAAAAAAAAAAAAGACTTTAGTCTTATGACTAAAGAGGTATTCTGATGGATCGGCATGCGCCTGCTAATGTAGGTCATAGTGGGTATTTCCAATTTTGGTCAACTTCTTGCCTAAGTCACATGGCTGATTGGATGAACTGGGACCCAAGTCCATGTCTTCTGATTCCAATGACATGACTCTACTATGTTGCATCATTTTTGTCATAAACAAGAGGTCAGGATTCTTCCTGTTAAGAATATCAGGATAAAAAATATTTGATTCCAACTTCTGGTCCACTCTGAACAGTATTTTGTTTTTGCAAGCATCACGATTGTACCTACAATGTCATCTTCAAAGGACAGCATTTTTACTATAAAATTTCTTAGTTTTTGTTTAAACAATTCATTAGGGTTTGTCATTCATGATTTTGATATATTACCTTGAATTTGTTTCTCCTCATCATGAAGGTGTCAAGGGTACAAAACTGATGGTTCATTGAAAGGAAGCATTCTAGTAATTGTGAACAATAAGATTTATATTGGTCTTGGGATAAAAATGAATGACATAATGATTGAAGCTTCAGAAAACAGAGATGTTTTACTCATGACCACAAATAAATCCTGATTGAAATCTGTTTGGTGTAATGTTAAGTCATGATTCTGAGAAGCCAAATCTAGAGGGACCAGAGTAATATAGTCCAGGCATATAGTTTTCTGATGAGCTCATCATATAAGAAGACAAAGCTGGGAATATCTTGAGGAATGAAAGTTAATGCATCCTTATTAGACAATTTCTCTGGTCTATCAATTTTTGCTGGGTTTTTGATGAAAGCTCTGTGGCAAACAATCTAACACAGAGGTCATTCTCTTAAGGTACAGGTATTTTTTATTGCTGACTGGAAGAGTGTCCGCATGCTCCAGGTACCAGAAGGCAAAGATGATTTAATCAGGGTTATTTGAGAACCAGATTTATATTTTCCCACTAGTCTCTAGGTTTCTTAATAACCACAGTCTGTACGTAACTCCAACACTCAGCCCAGTGCCTAGCTCAGAGTGCTCATTTTGTGTGTATGGTGGTCTCGAACGCATTAAGGAAGGGTGGTGGTACCTCACATGCCAGTTGGTTATGTTCTAATTAAGAATTCTACCTATATGCTGTCCTATTTCCAAGAAACGTAAAATGATAAACATTACAGCCCACTATAAAGTAATATTTTAAATTTTTCCTAAAAAGTCTTGAGGAGTTAATGTGTCTGCAAATGTAGTAAGCAAATAAACTCATGATTTTCCAGTGATATCCTGTACTTCATTCTCCCAAAGTAGGAATGCTATTTCCAGAAAACTAGGTTCTCTGACCAGAGCAAACCAAATCACACAACTGAGAGGTGCCTTTGCTTTATTTATGTTGATATGGCACGTATTATTACTTGGCATGTTAAACAATTTTTCCCCCTGGCTTTTGGTTCTCTCTGACATTTGGTTCTCTCTTAACCTGGCCCAATATAAAAAAAATTAAAAATATCACTAGAGTCAATGGGAAAACACATACAACTTTTATCCTGGAACCAATATATTCAGGTTTGATTCTCTTCCATTTGGGAGCTATCTACTTTTTGGAGTGTTTTTCAAAAGGAGAAGTTATTATTCACCACAGAACTGGGTAAGAGCATATTCCCCAATTTCTCAAAATAAAGTAGGCAACTTAGATAAAGAGAATTGTTAATCTACTCAGGCTAAGGTGATTGCTTATATATTTTTCATCAAAATACGTTCTTTATATAAGGAATATTTCAGAAACAGTGATTCCTCCCCCAGGCCCAACCGTAGACATTATTGTTAGGACATTTAGGTAGTCAGTGGTTATCTGTAGACTATTTAAAAAAAAAAAAAAGGAAATGTACTGAAAATTTATCTTCCAACTTTATTTACTAATCATTGGGAAAAGGAGTCAATTGGATAATTCAAAGTTTTACAAAATTATTCTGCAGTTTTAAAATAGAGTTGGAGAGGACACAAATATTGACTCTATAGACTTGAAATGATACTAGTGAAAGGTGAAATGGCTTAGCATTAAAAAGGAATATCCTCAATATGTGAACATGCTGATAGCAAAATTGAGAAGTGGGCTTTCAGTGTATAGAGGATGCTCTGCACATCCCCTTTCCACTCTGCAGAATATATTTCTGCAGCTCCTACGTTTTCCTATTGCCTGTAGGGTTATCTACATACAACCTTCCACTCTCTGGAATTGCACTTGGCTGAGAAGAGTTGTTTTGCTCAAGTTTAGCTATTCTTGCTGGGATTAGACTGCATCCAATGGCGGAACAAGGCCAAGGTATCTGGCCTGGCCCCCGATATCCAACTCTGAAGGGCATTCCAGCTCCAGAGCTCCACATGGGGTTGGCTGAGCCTCTGTTGTGATTGCCATCAACAGCCCATTTCCTCCCTCTGCCCAACTGTGTTTCCTTCACTTCCCCAAAGGTGTTAATCCGAAGAGTACTTGCCAATAAACTTCCTGCACACAGATCTCCCTCTGAAAAACTACTGCTGAGAAATCTGAGCTAAACCTAAATAATTCTGTTTTCTCCACAGCCCATCTAAGGTATTTCCTTTAGCATTCATATGTGAGAGCAGGTGGAATAGTCTTCCTCTGGAAATAATTTGTGGTCTCATCATCTATTAGCCAGGTATTAATGGAATCCTACTAAGAATTACAGAAGACAAAGGGTCTTAAGAGATGGATTCAGGAGAAGGGTTTCAGTTCAGGGAAATGATTAAAGAGAGTACATTTTCTGCACAACTCTCAGTTGGCTTACACAGTTCAGGTAAATCTTGGTAAGTGAATTGATCATTCTATTTTCAAAACAGTAGGCTACATTGTGTATGTATTTCTGTACTCCTACTAATGCACAATAGGAGCTATAAGGATTTATGTAAATTAAGTGAGACCTCTCTAAGATTGATTACTTTTTTTCTCAGCAAATTGTTGAATGAAATTACCTACACTGTAGGACTGCATCTTTTAGCATCTCCCCTTCTTCCCACCCTTTGCTCCTGGCAAAATTGGTGTGAGAGCATCTTCAGCAGCTGACCACAGACCTCCCCGTGTGATTCTGCCTCAGCATAAGCATTGTGCTAATAAGAAGGGAGGAAAGGGAGGGGGGGGAGGCATCTGTATTCTTCAAAATAAATAGATTCCAAAGATAGGAATATTATGCTATTCTCAATGTAATGAGATTCTGTTCACTAGTCTGTTGTTAGAGGATTTGGGCCAAGCTGTATGTCTTCCTCTAGTGTGGCTCTGACAGCAGTGGGAGTGAAAAGAACCAGAAACTGCTGCTGTCCACTGAACATCTGTGTCATGTGACCATGACTGCAAGCTGTCTTCTGATCGGCTGGTTTTAAACACTGGGAGCGTGCATTATTGCTGTGATCAAATTTCTTCAGCTCCTTCTTTTTCTAAATAGGCAATACATAAGTATCAAAGAAAATAAAGTAAAAGAGAACAATAAATATAGTTTTATTAAGAGCATGGACTTTGTAAACTTAGGTTCCAATCCCAGCTCTGCCACTTACATGTGACCTTGGAAGAGTTTATTTTTCTTTATTCCTTCTCCATTGGTCTTTAAAATACCTATATTGATGCCAAAAATTTATATACTGAATATAATCCAAACAGTACAAAATAGTGTACAATGAAGTCTCCCTTCCACCCCACTTCTCTTTATTTCCTTTATCTTGTGGCAACCACTTATGCATGTAGGAACAGAGATATGTGTAGGTATATCGCTGCTTCAAAACATTGTTAGAACCTTACCATGCAGTGTTCTGCACATGCTTGTTTTAACCTAATAATTAACTTCTAGAATATTTTATATCAGCACATTTAGACCTATATTATTCTTTTTGTGGCTTCATTGTATTCCACTGAGTAGATGGTTTACCCTGGTATGTCTATCTAGTCCTTTTTGGTAGGCATTGATGGTTTCTAATAGGGTGATATTACAAATAATACTGCAATAAACATCCTTGTACAATCACTTATTTTTTTTTAATGATTTCAGAGATGAAGGGAGAGGGAGAGAGATAGAAACATTAATGATGAGAGATAATAATTGATTAGCTGCTTCCTGCACACCCACACTGGGGATCGAGCCGGCAAATTGGTCATGTGCCCTGACCGGGAATCGAACTGTGACTTACTGGTTCATAGATTGACGCTCAAACACTGAGCCACACCAGCTGGGTGGTATGATCACTTCTTTAAAGTGAAATATTTATATCAAAATGTGTAGGCACTTAAATTTCTGATAAATGCTTCAAAATAAGTCAGATATCTCAATTTCTCTGAACCTCAGTTTTCCATTCTATAAAATGGGAGTGACAGCCTATTTCATAGAGTTGTTGTGAGGATAAAATGAGATAAACACATGGATAGCATTGTCAGATATAGCAAATTAAAATATAGGATATCTAATTAAATTTGAAATTCAGATAAATAATGATAATATTTTAGTATAAGTATTCCCAAATCTTAATGAGATATACTTAAAATTATTTATTGTTTATCTTACATTCAAATTTAATTAGGTATCACTTATTTTATTTGGCAATCCTATACATGAAGGAATCACCACAGTCTCTGGCACTAAATAAATGTTGGTTGCTATAATTCTTATTAGACATTCAGGAAAATGCTGTCATTCAACAAATTTTTTTTGGAATAATCATTTTGTATTCATTAATTTATCATTTTTTCAACAAATATGTATTGAGTGCCTACAATGAACTAGGCATTATCCTGAGGAAACAATGGTGAATAAAACAATGTCTGTATGAGCAGAAGAATATAGGTCTGAGATGAACTTGAGACTAAAGAAGAAACCACACTCAGTGTATGTAAATTGATTGGTTTATTAGGGGAGGTCAATAATATTGACCTTCTTTATTGTGTTCTTTTTCTAGTATCTCAACCCATCTTTTTTTTTTTAAACAAGTACTTTATTTATTTATTTTAAATATATTTTTATTGATTTCAGAGAGGCAGGGAGAGGGAGAGAGATAGAAAAATCAATAATGAGAGAGAATCATTGATTGGCTGCCTCCTGCACATTCCGTACTGGGGATCGAGCCCACAACCTGGGCATTCACCCTTGACCAGAATTGAACCAGGGACCTTTCAGTCCACAGGCCAATGCTCTATCCACTGAGCCAAACCAGGTAGGGCTTCTATAGCTTTTGAGGAAATCCTCTTTTTAGGAATTAATACTGCTAATGGGCAACCAGGTGCATTAGAGTATGGAAAGGATGAAAGGAGCCTGCAGAGCTCCTCCTTCTGTCCCTTAAGGCTTTGGCAATGGGCTTGGTATCTTGTGCAAGGTAAAAACTTGATTTCTAGCTTCTGCAGCCAAAGCTTCAGTGACATGGATCATGGTAGGTGTTACCTCACTCTCAGACTTTAAGAAGATTCTCAGCAAAGCCTAGCAGCTCTTGGGATGCTACACCTCATCAGGAAGAAGCAGGTTCAACAATTGTTAGATGCTGTTGCTCAGTCTCACCACCTTTCTCAGAACTCAGATTCTCTGATGTTCTGAGAGTAGACATTATACAGGCATGCCTCATTTTATCGGGCTTCACAGATGTTGCAATCTTACAAATTGAAGGCAAGACCCACCACCAGCAAAATTATTATGATTCATTTGTGATACTCGCTTCATTGTAGTGGTCTTGGAACTGAACCTGCAATATCTCTGAGGTATGCCTATAGTTAATGGGTGTATTAAAATATTCTTTTCTCTAAGTAATTCTAGTCACTATTCTGTGGCAGTTAAACTCCATATGTTTTATGGTGTCATTGGAATTTAAATTTTATGAGTTCTTTTCTTGAATTTTGGCTTATTTAGCAATTGGCTTGTGACTTTACTAAGGTAAAGGCTATCTTACAACCCCATCTGTTTTTGAAAAACCTGGTTCAAAGAAGCATTAACTAGATTATATCCATTTAAAAGCCTGAAATGAAATACACATATTTTAAAGTCTTGGAATATCTTGATTCGGTGCAATGAATTGAATTAACTTGCTTTCAGAATAGTCCTATATTGCAATTCCTCAATGAGATCAGAAGGCCTTTCCCCAACAAAAGTAAAAGCAAAGTTTGTTTGCGTCAATTCTGTGGAGCTAAGTGTCATTGTCACAGCCCATGACGTCGTCCTGTGTCCCCCTCACAGAGCTATGGGGCAAGCTTGCTTCAAACACCAGCCGTGAAAACAGCTGTGCTGCACATGGAGAGGCAGAGTGTCCGTTTTCATTATTTTAGAATGATGACAAAATGCAGTCACTATACAAACTCAAACTTTAGAAGAAGTCTAGAAATATTTTGAAGACGAGCTTTAAAGCAAATCTTCCTATCTGCCTCTCCAGTCCTGCTGGTATGTCTTTTATGTCTTGTCAGTGGTGGTAGGAGTGAGTAGAATGAGAAAAATGGTGGAATTTAAAATAGAGATGATTTGAATGCATTTGCAGGTCTTTATCAGTTTATACTTGTTCAATAAGTTTGGCTACTTCTTAGATATTACCCTTAGTACTCATTAAAATATACCTCTGATGTTCTAGTTAAGTACATGTATAATATGGTAAGATAGAATAGGAAATAACATTAAAAATTATGCTTTGATTGTACTTTACACACTGATTGTTCTATAGGTGTGTATTCAAATAAGGAGTTTAACCAAGGTATCACATACTTCTATAATCCTATCTAATAAAAGAGTAATATGCAAATTAACCATCACTTCGCTACACCCACAAGCCATGCCCACCAGCCAATCAGGAGCAAGTATGTAAATTAACCCAACCAAGATGGCTGTGGCCACAGAGCAAGTAGGAGGCTTGGGTTTCCCTGGCAATGGAGGAAGCCAAGCTTTCCACACACCCTGGCCAGCCCAGGCCTCCTCTCAAGGCAACAAAGTTTCAATTATAGAAGATAAATAAATCCCAACAAAAATGGCTGCAGCCACGGAGCAAGCAGGAGGCTTGGCTCCACTGAAGGCTACAAAGTTTCAATTATAGAAGATAAATAAATCCCAGAAACCAGGGCCTCTGCTTGGGTCACAAGGGGGCGTGGCTGGCCTGCAAACCACCACAGGCCCCTCACCCAGGCTGTCCCATGCCCCAAGGGAACCCCCACCCTGATCCGGGACACCCTTCAGGGCAAACCAGTTGGCCCCCACTCGTGCACCAGGCCTCTATCATATCTAATAAAAGAGTAATATGCAAATTGACCATCACTCCAACACACAATATGGCTACCTTCATGTGGTCAAAGATGGCTGCCCCCATGTGGACACAAGATGGCCAGCAGGGGAGGGCAGTTGGGAGGGACCAGGCCTGCAAGGGAGGGCAGTTGTGGGTGATCAGGCCAGCCACACCCCCTTGGGGAGGACAGTTGAGAGGGACCAGGCCTTCAAGGGAGGGCAGTTGTGAGCAATCAAGCCTATAGGGGAGGGCAGTTAAGGGTGACCAGGCCGGCATAGGAGGGAAGTTGGGGGCGACTGGGTCTGCAGGGAAGGGCAGTTGGGGGGGACCCAGGCCTGCAGGGGAGAGCAGTTTGAGGGGACCAGGCCTGTAGGGGAAGGCAGTTAGGGGTGAGCAGGCCTGCAGGGGAGGGCAGTTAGGGGCAAACAGGCTTGCAGGGGAGCAGTTAGGCATCAATCAGGCTGTCAGGGGAGTGGTTAGGGGGTGATCAGGCTGGCAAGCAGAAGTGGTTAGGGGCAATCAAGAAGGCAGGCAGGCGATCAGTTGGGAGCCAGTAGTCCTGGATTGTGAGAGGGATGTCCAACTACTAGGATCGGGCCTAAACGGGCAGTCGAACATCCCTTGAGGGGTCCCAGATTGGAGAGAGTTCAGGCTAGGCTGAGGGACACTCCCCCACCCCATGCATGAATTTCATGCACCAGGCCTCTAGTTTACCAATATCTACAGGCCCCTTTTCTTCAAAACTCTACATCTGTAGAGTGTTAATTTCTCCCCTCTAAAATAATCTATTTTGTTCTTCCTCTTCCTCTTCATACAGTTTCTTCAAGTCATGTTTCTTTGTAAGGGTTATGTTCTCTTTTTGATAGAATGATGTCCTCAGATCTAACTGACATGTCCATTGTGTCAGTTAATGTAATGATGAGGTAATTAAATAGTGCTGGATTCAGGGTTAACACCTACTGCTTGCTGTTTCTTGACAGATTGCTAATAGTTTTGGATAATATTTCTTTTGAGGACATTTTTCTTATGATTGTGTACCTTCACAACATTTTGCTTAAAGCTCAGAAAAATTTTGTATCGGCCTGCATTGTTGCCTGGTGAACGATCTCCACAGCCCATAGCCCACAGAGGTGTTATTGTGTTACATGGAATTTGTGCGTACCAGAAAAAATTTAAGATTTCAAATACTGTTAATCTTAAGACTTTGGAGGCAAAATATTGGAGTACTTTTAGGAGAGAATGTTCTATTGGAACAGGTGGAGAAGATTAGGTGATCAAAGATAGGGCCTTTGGGAAGAGAAGCTTAGAGAGACTGAAAGGTATATGTTCTGGGTAGCGGGCAGGCAGGTGGCAAGAGAAAAAAAAGAAAGAGGACTAGAGTGAGATAACGTAAGGAATCCTGGATTCATATAGTATTATAGGTACTTTCTGTTTTTTTGGACTATTAAATGACATGAGCAGATCAATACTCAGATCTTAGCAAAGCATGATCAAATGCATTATTCTGAGTGTTTTTCTGCGTCTGGAAATATTTAATAAGTTAAAAAAGCATATATTAAAATACAGGTGGGTAGGAGGGGAATGGGCATGAGGATTTTATCACTCTGTATGGTCCCTGTAAGACATGATGTTTATAATCATAGATATCAGGGATTCTTTCCATGCTCTAGAGTTTTGCAAAATTTTCCTTAAAGAGGTTTCGTTCTAGTATTTTTTCCAAATGTAGCAGTTAATTCAAGTAATTCCCTTTGATATCATCGCACCTTTAAAACATCTTTCCAAAAGCTTTGGTTTTATAGAGGGAAATAAGATACTGAATTGGAGAAAAACAAATTAGAATTTAAGTAAAAAGCATTCAGGTTTTGGTTTGTTCCCTCAAATAGTGGCTATTGCCACTTACCTGTGCAAACGTAACTGTCAAATGTGCACTCTGAAATGTATATGAGCTCCTGTCATGTTTCCTTTCCACTATGGTTGGGGTTTCTTTTCCATTTGGTTGGGAGAGGTAAGGTGTAGTCCTTCCTTATAATGTATAGGGAGGAGGAATAAGAGTTTGAAAGTGGAACTTAATATTATTTCAGCTTCTTCCTGACACAGATGTACTTTATTTTTTTAAAATTTTATTTTTCAAGACAGTTATATTCAATATAATTTTGTATTCATTTCAGGTGTACAGCATAATGGTTAGGCAATCATAATGCTTTACAAAATGTCCTCCCAACCCCGGTATTTCCAGTACCCACCTGGCACCATTCTTAGTTATTACAATATTATTGTGAGCAGATGCACTTTCAATAGAGACTTCCAGACAATTCAGTAGCAGTGCAATTTCCATCAATAAAGACATGGTCTCCATATTGGTCTGTTCACAACAACTTTTACCTGAAACTCTGTCCCCTAGGAAATGTGGCTAAGGCTCCAAAGGAGGTGTCCCCAGGAGAAATAAACCAGCACCTAATCCGTACCTGTAAACATAAATAAAATGAGATTTAGAAGGCTTGTTAGGTTCTTCTGTTGTCTTTGAACTAGATAAAGTGCAGGAAAGTATGGCTTTGGAGAAATGATTGAATTCTGGCTAGAGATGAAAATGCTGCAGTTGAAAACTTTCCAGAACAACATGTACTTGGATCCATATTAAAGAAAATATTTTTGAGTGTTTAAGCCAAATGACCCAGCAGGGTTGATAGTGTGAGGCATACTTCACAGTTGTATAAATATTTAAAACTGTTTTCCAGCCTATAAAACAAAGTAAATTAGGTTGTTTTTAAAAACGGCATAATGAATTTAACCTGCCCACCTTAACTTGTTGAGGAACCTGTCCTAACATCCCAGCCTTCTCTCCTGAAAGGGAATCGCTCAGAAAAAAAGTGTGATGAAGGCTTGCAACTCGGAAAACAAGCTGGTTTATGGAGGTTTCAGAGTTTCAAAAGGGATGATGAGGGTCAGGGTATACTGCCACAGGTGGTCTGTTTCCAGGTAGCCTGTCTGCCTAAATTGTCACTAGGGGCCCAACCAACTAGATACAACAGCTTTTCATCATAAACTCCTTTGAACTCGATGAACAATAAACTCAGGGCTCCGCTGTATACAGGAGCCTCAGACAAAGCAGTACAGCACCTTGGCTGTGCTGTTCTCAATTCTGAGCTGCTGGCCCTTGCCGTTAGAATGCCACCAAGTGCACCCTTAGCCACAGGGCTGGATGACTTGTAGGTGGTCTTTCTCATTCAGTCTTCCGAGGCTTCTTCTTCTTCTTTTTTAAAAATATATTTTTATTGATTTCAGAGAGGAAGGGAGAGGGAGAGAGAGAGAAACGTCAATGATGAAAGAGAATCATTGATTGGCTGCCTCCTGCACGCCCCCCACTGGGGATCGAGCCCGCAACCCAGGCATGTGCCCTTGATTGGAATTGAACCCGGGACCCTTGAGTCTGCAGGTCGATGCTCTATCCACTGAGCCAAACCAGCTAGGGCCCGAGGCTTCTTTTATCACCTGTGTTGTTCTTATCCTTTTCAAAATTTATTCTCTTGCATTTATTCTCACCTGCATTTTAGCTATTGCTGTGACCTAGTCTCCCTTGCCTCTAATACTATTGTAATTAACCTAGTTATTAATAATAGGAAAGGAGCAAAGGGAAGGCCAAATATTATAGGCAAGTCATTTGGGCAGCTTCATCAGGAAGCTACCTTACACTCCCCAAGGGGTCCAACAAAGGGGAGATAGATGCATGCCCAGTAATGTTGGGGTACCATAGGGAAGGTGCTTGCTGTCAGTCACACCTGAGAACAAAGGTCATTGGCCAGAATGGGCATGGACACTGCCAGGGCGTGAAATTTGGGATATTTAATCCCCTGAACAAAGGAGTTCACTCTCTTGTGCTCCTGGGACTCTTGAGACTTGTGTGGCTCCGGGCTTGTGGGACTCCTTTGCATTCGCCCACAGGGCCCACGGTCATGTGGATCCCCACACACAAAGGACTAATGGACTGCATGCTGTTGTGCTAGACCTGCCTGATGTTGTACTGGACCCGTCTTCCACGTGGAAAGGAAACTCTGGACACTACCTCTGCTTCTAGCTCTACTGAAGGGTGTAATTCAATGGAAATAAAGTTTTCTACATTTCTCATCCTCTTGTAGGGGCCTGCAAAAATGCTTATTCCAGCTGTACCACAAGAACCCCACTCCCACTCACAGTGGGAAAGACCACCCACATTTTTCTCTAATAACCTCTAGTAACCTCTCTATCCTCATTCACTTATTGCCTTCAGTTACACAGACTCCTGAGACAATGACAATAACAGAGTTTGAAAAGAATGTGGTGACCGAATTTATCCTTGCCTCCCCCGCCCCACTTAATGTTCTGGCCAAGGAAATGCAAGCAAGAGTTAATAGCTTCTATATAAAACTGGCACCATGGGGTGGTGGAAAGAGCACCCAACCATCTTGAGTTTACCCCCATGGCTATCACTAACTCACTGAGACCCTTTGGCCAAGTCAGCTGACTTCTCTGGACCTTGGTTTCCACATCACTCAGGTAAAAGGTTTTGTCATGTAAGGTCCTTTGAATTGAGCATTCTAGAAAGCCTTGTGTGCTTCTTTTGTCATATGATGCTCCATTGTGTATACTAGTACATTCCCTGAACTCTTTTCTTGATCCTGAAAATAATTAATTTTGTTTTTGTTCATAGATTGCAGAATGAAAAATGGATGAATGTCAAAGTGGGAGACATCATTAAATTGGAAAATAACCAATTTGTTGCTGTGAGTATTTAGTATTGTTTGAATAATGTACCTTGGGTTGAAACATACTGCAGTATTTACATTTGCAAATTTAGTAAATCTATACTAATGCACAGTAATTATAGAGGGAATGCCATGATGCATTTGTAAGAAGTATCAATTATAAAATGTTTTAAAAGACATATTGACCCTAGCTGGGTAGGTCAGTTGGTTAGAGCATTGTCCTGATACACCAAGGTTTCGGGTTTGATCCCCCATCAGGGCACATAGAAGAATCCACAAACAAATGCATAAATAAGTGGAACAACAAATTGACGTCTCTCTCTCTCTCTCTCTCTCTCTCTCTCTCTCTCTCTCTTCTCTCAATAAAAATATTGAAAGATATATAGACTAATTACTTTCAATGACATGGTAACTCAGATAAAGCTGAATGATTATCACCTTATCTATTTCCTTTGGGATCGTTTAAAGTAGTGGATACAAAAGATTTACAATTGTTTGATTAAATAAGAGCTTTTACAATGCTCCAGAGTAACTTTCAAAACAGTTTGTCCTCCCATAATTTGAATATTATCCTTCAATAATGGAATTAATACTGTGAATTTAAAGTATACTTGAAGAAAAGATAAGCTACAGGAAGAGAAAATGTATGCTCCATCTGAATTATTGCAATCAGGAGGTTTCTATTATTGTTTTGAATTATTAAAATTCTATTTATGAGTGTTTGCTTTGTATAGCAAATGAAAGGACTAGAAAGATGAAGTTGACCTAAACTGCCTTCCTGGCAAGAATAGGCTTTGGCTTTCTCTGGACCCATTAGGTGTCTCATCTAGTCTTTTTCAGCACCTGTCTTGGACATCCTTCTAGAGAGGCCATTTTGTGGTCTAATTGCTCTCTTTGTTATTTTAAGTTTTATAGCTTCAAGTCAGAGTTACTTGTTTTACTCTAATTTCTGTAAATAAATCCTCCTTTAAAAATATGACACAGAAGAAAGTTGGGAATTTTCAGAGAAAGATGTGTTTAAACATTTATCTGAGTCATATTGAAGAAGAAGCTTCTTGCTACAGTGTAGAGGTGCAACATATGATTTTCTACATGAAAAAAAGGTAAATGGGCAATGTTCTGTTTATAAACAATTACTAATTTGTGGGAGTGGAATATATGAGCAAGGATTTTTTTTTTAAAACAAAGAGCCTATGATGTTCATTCTTCTTCTCCCTTCTTTTTTTTTTTTTTTATTTTAAATATTTTATTGATTTTTTACAGAGAGGAAGAGAGAGGGATAGGGAGTTAGAAACATCGATGAGAGAGAAACATTGATCAGCTGCCTCCTGCACACCTCCTACTGGGGATGTGCCCGCAACCAAGGTATAGGCCCTTGACCGGAATCGAACCTGGGACCTTACAGTCTACAGGCCGACGCTCTATCCACTGAGCCAAACCTGTTAAGGCTCCCTTCTCTTTTAATCATCTTTTTGTTAATCTCAAATCAATTAATTTATAAAAAACAAAAATAATGATACATCTAGTACATATTATTGGACAACATGCATTTATTGTATGTGAAATTTAAAATAAAAACATTATCGATAATCTCACACATTTTCATGACTTTATTCTGATTTTTGTCTATATTAACATATTTTTCCCTAAGTGTACTCATACCGCATGAGATATTTTTGGACTTCTATTTTTGGACTACAAAAAAAGAAAAGATAACATTGTAGATGACAAAGAAGAACTCCATGTGTGAGAATGCCTTAAAAAATAAAGGAAGATCCAAATATGGAGTTCCAATAAATTCTACAAATTTATCTTTCCTCCAGGTTATGGAGCCACTATCCCAATATTTTCACCTTTGTACTTTTGGTTTTTGAACACCAACAACGCAAAGCAATAGAGAGCAAAATGCTTTCTGGTGTTTTTTTTTTTTTTTTGTAGTTGTTATTCCAGTGACTTTAGAGTCACCAGAGGAAAGAGTGTACATTTTGGGGTCAGAGTTCTGAATTCTAGTTTCAGGTCTGCCCTCTAAGCTCTGAGTGGTCATGCTATGGTGTGAAATCTCTTGGAGCCTTGGGTTCCTCAATTAGGTGTGTTAACACTCTCACCATGACTTTGTAAAGGCCATGGATTTTTTACAAGTTTATTTAGCTCAGTGGTCGGCAAACTGCGGCTCGCAAGCCACATGCGGCTCTTTGGCCCCTTGAGTGTGGCTTTTCCACAAAAAAACATGCGGGCGCGCACATACAATGTGATCGAAACTTCGTGGCCCATGCGCAGAAGTCAGTTTTCGGCTCTCAAAAGAAATTTCAATCGTCGTACTGTTGATATTTGGCTCTGTTGACTAATGAGTTTGCTGACCACTGATTTAGCTCATCTAATGCTTGTGGGGCCAGAGATGATCTTTCCAGATTTCTTATCCATACAATGGGAACAGTAGTACCTTTTCACAAAATTGTTGAGAAAATAAACTGATGCAATTATGCAAGAGTGTTTTGTAAACTCTTAAAGACTTGTACAGCTTCTAGGTGCTATCATTGCTTGAGGTTTGGCTTCATTTATTTATTAACTAAACAAGCATTACTTATGCCTAATAAACCTATGAGGATAATGTCATTGGTTCTGAGGACTCAATGAAGTTCAGTGAATTCTTTTCAGGTTTTCTAATTGGAGTATTTGTTTCAGGTTTTCCAGAGTCAAGGACTTGGGTTCTTTTTGTTGTTGTTGTGGAAGGTGGGGGAAGGGGCGCTACTTCATTCTTGGGAGACACAGTTAAGCCTCTCTTGACAGGGCACGGGAAAAGGCACCAATAATTGAGAGAAGAAAGTACAAATGGGGTTGTAAGGAAGATGGTTTTGGTTGGAATTAATGACTGTTTGCCTGCTACCCTTCCTTCCCCATGAGTTCCAGTAATCATGCTTTCCCTGTCCTGAGGAATAAATGGGTTTGCATTATCAAGGATCTTCATCTATGAATGAGTCACAGAAGTCTGTGGTGGCAGAAGTTATTTTCTGACTTGTCCCAATGTAATCTAAACATACTCACTATAGAGGAAAGGTGTGAAGAATGTATACCATTCTTGAGCTAAAATTACCCATCTTGATTTTTTTTTGGTTTTGTCAATCTTCACTGGAGGATACTTTAAGAGAGCATGGAAAGGTCTGGGCTGGGTGAGAGGAGAGAGAGGGAGAGAGAAGAGAGAGAGAGAGAGAGAGAGAGAGAGAGAGAGAGAGAGAGAGAGAGAGAGAGAAGAAGAAGAAGAAGAAGAAGAAGGAGAAGAAGGAGGAGGAGGAGGAGGAGGAGGAGAAGAGGGGGATGAGGGAGACACATCGATTGTCTCCTGTGTGAGCCCTGACTTGGCCAAGGATCGAACCTGCAACTCATTCCTTGACTGGGAACCTGACACCCTTCAGTGCACAGGCCAACACTCTAACCACTGAGCAACAGAGGCCAGTGTAATATCCCGTAGGTCCATCCATTTGGTCACAAATGTTTCATTACTTTTTACTGCTGAATAATATTCCATTGTCTATATATACATATTTATACATTTCACATCTTTATCCATTTTTCTATCGATAAACCAGCAATTCCACTTCCGAAGAAACAAAAACACTAAATTGCAAAGCTATGTGCATCCCTATGCTCATTGCAGCATTATTTACAATAGCTAAGATGTGGAAACAAAATCCCTTATTTTTAATATAAAATTTGAAACTTGACATAAAATAAACAGCCTCTCAATATAGCAAGGTACCAGAATTCTAAAGTTAAATTTTAATGTCATTTCCAAAGCTCAAATGGACAGCCACATAGAATGATTTCTCTCTGTGAGAGACCAACTACTCAGTCTCTGAATGTTTTCCACTGTCTTTTACCGCATTTTCTATTCTATCTTGCCCTCTTGCTTAGTCTCTGCTTTATTTTCTCTTTCCTCTTCTTTAAATCCCACCATCCTTTTATTTTTTCCAAATTATTTTTAATTTTATTTTAACTTTTCTCTTTTAAAAATTTACTTGTCTCTATTATTTTTCTATTGTTTTCAACTTCCTCCTTCTACTTCACTTATGTCTTTCCCCATCTTTTTTTTTTTTTGCCTGCCCCCTGCTCTTATATTTCCATTTATCTTATCTATTGGGAAAAGTTTTATATTTTCTATTAGTAATGATCAAAGCAAGAAAAGAGAATTTTATATATTTCTTGCAAAAAAGTAAATGAAATGACTACTTATCTTTATGATATTTCCTGCTCTTGCTTATGTTCTAATGGTCAACGCTGTGCAAAACAGAAACAGGTAAGTAGAGGGAGGGTTTGATTCCGGGCATATAACAGAAAGGTGGAACAGGATTTCACCTCTCTCACTTTTCCTCTAAGGCTCACTGACTCATAGTGGTGGAGAGATGATACAACATAGAAGGCTTTCAACCAATCTCCTCTTCTCAAATATTCTTTATCCTGATTTTTTTAAAAATAGGCTGATCTGCTTCTCCTATCAAGTAGTGAGCCATATGGCCTTTGCTATATTGAAACTGCTGAGCTTGATGGGTAAGTTGTTAAAGTTAGAATAATTAAGTAGATTGTTTTTTAAATTTATTTAAGAGTAATAGTTTTAGGAACAGGACTTAAATCCTAATCCTATTCTTCATTTTATTTTCTTGGAAAAAATAGGAGTCTAAATTGCAAAGTCCATTTGCTAATTACTTTGCAGACTTTTTGAAAACTCTGTCTTTTCTCTTGAATTTATTTTCTTTCAGTAACAGTGAACCAAACACACATATGTAAATAACATCGCACAGGGATGCTTCACTGAGATTCCTCAGAAGGCTTCTTTTTTTGGGTTGGTTGGTTTGTTTTTAATTTCAAGTGTTTCTCCAAGGAAAAGGAGAGGAGTAGTGGTCAAGATCTGAAGAAAGAAGGACCAGGAAAGAAGATGACCTGTTGGAACTGGACTGAATGACGACAGGGAAAGAAAAAAGAGAAATGGAGTTTGATGCAGCTTTGACATTGAAATTAATTTAGAATTTAGTTATAGACTAAATTAGAGTAGTTCTGTTTCAGTAGATTCAATTAGTCTGTCTGGCATAAGAACATTTATTGAATGCTTACATTAAATAAAAACCACCATACATGTTCTATAGATGGATTTTATAATTTAATCCTGAAGTAGAAGTATATATAAGCCCCATTGTATAATAAAAAACCCCCCACAAAAACAAGTCTTAGAAAGACTAAGTAATTTGTCCCAAACTTCTAAAGACTGATGACAGGACTCAAACCTGGCAGCCTGACAAAAGGGCCAATGGTTTTAAAGACTGCCTCCCAAATCAAGAGAAAAATTTATAGCAATAAACATGCAATTGAAAAGAGAAAAAGTTTCAAATCACTTTCATCTCAAGAACATAGAAAATAGAAAAATAAATCTAAAGTTTGCAGAAGGAAGGAGATGAAAACAAGAGCAGAAATCAATGAACTTGAAAACAGGAAAATAATAGAAACAATCAATGAAACAAAAAAGTTGGTCTTTTGAAAACATCATAAAATTGATAAATCTTCAGTGGGACTGAAAAAGAAAAAAGCAAAGTCACAAATTAATAGTATCATGAATGAACCAAGGAAAGTTATGACAGGTCCTATAGAAGAATAAGGAAATACTATGCACATAAATTTAACAACATAGATGAAACGAACCCATCTGTAAAATAACAAAACACAACCCACAAACTATAAAAATTAATCCAATATGGAGTAGATATTGAATAGCCTTATAATTATTAGGAAAATTGAATTCAAGTATAAAACATAAAACTATAAAACTTTTAGAGAAAAACATAGCAAATCTTCAAGATCTAGGGTTAGACAGAGTTCTTAGACTTGACACAAAATTCATGACCCATAAAAGGAAAATAAGGTAAACTGGACTTCATCAAATTAAAAGTTTTCTGTGTAACAGAACCACTTAAGAGGATGAAAAAATAAACTACACACTAGGAGAAAATATCTGCACACCATCTATCCGACAAAAGGTTTGTATTTGAATATGTGAAAAATGCTCAAGACTCAATAGTAAAAATACCCCAAACAATTTAATTAGAAAATTGGCAAATGATATGAAGAAACATTTCATCAAAGATGACATACAGATGGCAAATAAGCACATGAGAAGATATTCAACATCACTAGCCATTAGGGAAATTAAAATTAAAACCACAATAAGATATCACCACATACCTATCAGAATGGCTCAAATAAAAAAATAGCAGCAACCCCAAATGCTGGCAAGGACGTAGAGAAATGGGATCACTCACACATTGCTGATGGGAATGTAAAATGCTACACTCACTCTGGAAAGCAGTTTGGCAGTTTCTTAAAAAACTAAACATGCAACTGCCATACAACCCAGCAATTTCACTTCTGGGCATTTATCCCAGAGAAATGAAGACTTACATGAAAACTTGTACACAGATGTTTATGGCAGCTTTATTTTGTCTAGAAACAACTTATATGCTCGTTAACGTGTGAACAGTTGAACAAACTATGGCATATCCATATCATAGAATACTACTGAGTAATAAAATAGGAATAAACTATTGATAAATGCAACAACCTAAATGAATCTTCAGAAAATTATGTTGAGTGAAAAAAAACCACTCCCAAGAGGTTGCTACTATATTATTCTATTTATATACCATTCTTGAAGTGGCAAATTTATAGAAATGGACAACAGACTATTGGTTGCCAGGAGTTAAAGATGGTAGGAGGAGACAGGGAAGTGGGTGGGGCTATAAGGACAACCTGAGGAGTCCCTGTGGTGATGTAAACGCCCTGTATCTTGACTGTGTCAATGTCAATATCCTGGTTGTGATATAGTTTTGCCAGATTTTATCATTAGGGGAAACTAAGTAAAGGGCACATAGGATCTTTCTGTATTGTTTCACATGCTGAGCCAGATTAAGGAAGAGTATATGGCACGACAATGAAGGGATTAATCTGGAGTCTTGGAAAATATTATTTTTATCATAAGGAGTATGTGTGATTATTTTCCCCTTTAGTTTCTACATCTGAAGGTGGAAATGAGATATTGGAGAGAATCCTGAGGAAGTAACTTAAAATGATGATACACTTTGATGAATGACACGATGTACTGAGTAGGGTAAAGGAATGAGGACTGTCTGGCCTAGTTGGTGTGACTGACTACTTCTAGTATTTGAAAAGTTGTTTAAATGAGGGCATACGTTAGTCCTTTAATCTCAGCACTACTATCTCACTCTTGTCTGTCAAGTCCAGCTCAATTTCTGTTTCAATTATGAAGTTATTTATTATCGCAATCTCTACTCACCTCTGCCTCCTAGGAATTAATAGATTTTGACCAATGAGGTTACTTTTAAAAAAAGTAACTTCAATTATACAGCCAACTTCCCTGCAGAAAGCTATTTTTCCAATGGGGATACTTTGAGTTGGGTTCATATTGTCTTAACATCATTGTGAAACTAATTTATGGGAAGTTTAGATTAAATGCCCTCTCAGGTGTCTGCTTCTAGGTTCTCTAAATTCTATTACTTCAAGGTTTGACATGTACTTCCAAAAGGTGATATTTGCTTTTTTATCTACCACTTGTTTCCCTCAAGAGGACAATAACCCTCTTGGGGCATCATTGAGTGTCATGGTACATATTCAATAAATACTTGTTGACTGAATGAACCCAATACTAAACATTTTCATAAAAGATAGAACTATGACAGAGAAGCTCCAATAGAAGAGAATTCTTTGAACTCGGCGAGAAAAACTGGTGTGGCAAGCTCTTAAACGTAAGATGTGAATGATGGTCATGGAATCTTCACTGCTGGTCATTTCACGAACACCAGAGAGCAGCCATCTGTCCAACGTATGTGTGGTCCGGCCTGGAAGAAGATGAGCAGCTCCCTGTGACTTGCTGAATTCCTGTTTGGTTGTTTGATTTTAGATTCTTGGCTTGATTTTCCAAGAAAAAGAAAGCTGTATTCCCTTTTCCATTTAAATTTCAGCTACTGTGAAATTAGCCATGACCATTTTTTGCAAGTAAAACTCCTGTGTAGATTGACTCTGGGGCGATACTGGCCTCCTTTATTTGGCAATTGTGCTCATCTCCCTATTGTGTTTTGTAACTCATGCATGATGTCTGAGTAGGTTCGAATGAAACCATATTTATTATGTCCTCTGTTCTGTCAAACAGCAAAACAGATTACTGTGTTGTTATACAGATGTGCTGTGGGTAGAATGCCAATTCTTAGGAGCCGGCAAAGCCCTGTCCGCTTTCCTGAGATAGTGTGTGAGATGTGAATAACATTCAAAGGGAGTTTCTTGAAATCTCTTGTGTTGGATTTGGCATGTGCTGCCCCCACCTGATTGCTTTGTATAAGATGCTGTTGGGCTGTTCCACATAAAAATTCATGTCTGTCAATTAATTTCACAGGGAAACGAACCTTAAAGTTCGCCATGCGCTATCAGTTACCTCAGAACTTGGAGAAGATATTAGGAGACTTGCAAAGTTTGATGGTGAGTCTTTCAAGTAGAAAAACAAAACTCTCAAAATCAAAAAGCTTTTGTAACAAAAATAGTAACAAGCTAATGACCTGAAATCCAATTTATGGTTTGTTTGTTTTTTTATTTGGTGAAAGGACATAAAATTCTCTAGGCACCAGAGCCTGTAATCTCTTCTCACGCTAAAGAGTAAAAGTGTTTACCAAGGGAGAATGACTTTATTAGCTCATCGTTCATTTCATTCTTGTATCTTCTCCTCTAGATTGTGTTCCCTATGGTCCCACAGTACCCTTACTTGCCTTGCTTTGGCCTCTCTGGCACTGTACCAGGTATATAAACTTTCTGAGGATAAATACAGACCATACTTTTATTCCTGGCTCTAGGTCTAACCATTCCTTCATTCTCTGACATCATAACAAACACCAAATGCTAGACAGAAGACTTTGTGAAGACAGTAATCATGCCTCATACGTTTCTGTATCTTTCCTAGTGCCTGGCATAATGTTTTAAAGGTAGTAGGTGTGTAGAAAGAATATTCTGGTTTATTAATCAGTTGGTCAATGGTTGCTCTTTATTTTAGACCACGGTTTTATCACCATCTTCACACCATTCAGCCCAGGCCCCTGCTCCTCGGCATGGATTCTCCTCTGCCTGTTCTATTCCAGCTATGTCTTCTTGTTTTCTGTTAAAGCTGTCACAGGAAAACAAAATCCTTCAAGAATCCAAGGAAAGAGCCATTAATAATAGAACATTAGGCACCATGACAGACTGTGGAATCTTTGGGGCCTTCCTATCACCTCTCAATGGTCTCTTGCTTTACACATTTGCGTGTCTGGCCTTGAATATCAATATTTACATACAGATTGGTTTTATTTGTTAATTAGAGGCCGGGTGCACGAGATTCATGCACTTGGGGGGGTGTCCCTCAGTCCAGCCTGTGCCCTCTCGCAGTCTGGGAGCCCTCGGGGGATGTCTGATGCGGAGCGGGCCTAAGCTGGCAGTGGGACATCCTTAGTGCTGCTGTGGAGGCCGGAGAGGCTCCTGCCACTGCCGCTGTGCTCTGGCGTCTGGCTGAGTGGTGCTTCCCCTGTGGGAACGTACTGACCACCAGGGAGCAGCTCCTGTGTTGAGCGTCTGCCTCCTGGTGGTCAGTGCACATCATAGCGACCGGTCGTCCTGCTGTTCGGTCGATTTCCATATTACCCTTTTATTATAAAGGATGAATATTTATGAGTTTGAGACTATCTTCCAAAATGTTTTCTTTGGAGTCCACTAAAGGAAAATGTGGACAAGGGTCTTAACATGATCCCATGAGTTAAAGAACAGGTAAATTTACATTATAAAGTTTCTCCATTGCATAGTTTAGAATTTATATTACATATACTTTGCATTTACTTGTAAACTTCCATCTGGATTTTGTTGATATTTTAATCTCTCTTAAAATTATATCAAATATTTATAGAAAAAAATATTCCTCCAGTTTGAGATTTAAGTCAGGGAAGAGCCAGGAAACTTTGAATGGCCCAAGAAATATTTTGATTAGTTTAAAACAAATTACAAATTTTCTACTAAGTAATTTTTTCAATGAAATTTTACTGTTATGTGAATCCAAGAAAAAGTAATTTGTGTCCATGAATTAAAATACTTGCTTAAAATACGTCATAGAATATTTATGGAATCCTAAAAGGGTAACCTAAATATAATTTACCATTATGTACTCCTTTCCTGCTGGAATCATACCTTTGTACCTCTGTCAATCTATGAGGAGGTAAAAATCCATGATTTATTAGTTTTCTTTACCATTAAAAAGCAAAAGATGATTGCTATAATTATCTAGTTCACTTTGTTTCATAAATATTGGCACAGAAAGCCTATACTATGATTCAGTTACAGACAACCTTGAAATCTCAGTGGCATAAACGGTAAAAATTTATTTCTTGCTCATGTTATGTTCTGATACAGGTAGGGTGGCATTCTCCATCTTGTAGCCATGGTGCCTAGACTAATGGCCTCTAGGGGCAACACATCAGAGAAAGGGTGAGATAAAAGAGACAACCTTATGTTTAACTATTTCTTTCTCTCACATTTCATTGGCCAGCATGAGTCACATGGACCTGCCCTAACTGCAAGGGAGCGTAGGAAATAACAAGTATGAATATTTATTGACTGCTAAGTGTCTATACCATGCCCTTCAAGAATTCTGATCACAGATAGTGTGTAAAAGGCCAGGCTGGATTACATGGATTTCTTACTTGTAACCATAGACATGAGCTCTAAGAATTATCCTTGTTTTTTTTAAAAAATTTTTATTTATTGATTTTGGAGAGAGAGAGAGAGAGAGAGAGAGAGCAACATCAATTTGTTGTTCCACTTAACCATTCATTGGTTGATTCTTTTATGTGCCCCAACTATGTAGTGGGATGATGCTCTAACCAACTGAGCTATCTGATCAGGGCCAAGAATCCTCCCTCTTAACATGAGTCTTTGTCTCTCAATAACCCATCCTACTTGACTTTTTCTTTTTCTCGTAGCACTTATCACCATCTGATGTACTCTATAGCTTACTTATTTCTAAGTTATTATTTATTGTCCATCTCCACCTGCTGCAATGTAAGCTGCACAGAGATCTTTATTTTGCTCGCTGATATATGTCTGGCTCCTAGAACAATATCTAACATATAGTAGATGCTCAGTAAAAACTTGGCCAGAGTGTGGAAGCCAGGATCAGTATCAGGCCTCACAAAGACATGGGAGATAAAGGGAGGGACTGGGAATAGACTGTGAAACCATGGGGCCTTGAAGGGCAAAGCTAGAGTGCTCGGTGTCCTCCTCCAGTGGGCAGGTGGCTCAGGGAGAGGGATCATCTGGTATGGTGGTTTTATAATGCTTTTACATCAAAATCCTTTCTTCAAACACAGTTTAACATAGAAGCCCCAAATTTAAACCAATATAGTGGTATTGCTCAGGCTGAAATAAGAAAACACTTCCTCACCTAACACAATTTCTTTTTACAGATGGGGTATCCTGAAGGGTTAAAGGACTTGCTTACCTGGTATACATAAATTTGGTCTCTTTAAATACTTCATAAAATGTATTCTTACAGTGCAGTAGTAATTATTACTTACTAGATGTGGCCTGAGTTTGCATCACACAGCATAGCACAGGGGTGTGTGTCCCTCAGCCCAGCCTGCACCCTCTCCCATCTCAGACATCCCTCTCACAAATCAGGACTGTTGGCTCCCAACTGCTCACCTGCCTGCCTTCCTGATTGCCCCTAACCGCTTCTGCCTGCCAGCCTGATCACCCCCTAACCACTCCTCTGCCAGCCTGATTGATGCCTAACTGCTCCCCTGCCAGCCTGTTTGCCCCCAACTGCCCTCCCCGGCAGGCCTGGTCACCCCTAACTGCCCTCCCCTGCAGGCTTGATCACCCCCAACTGCCCTCCCTTGCAGGCCTGGTCCCTCCCAACTGCCCTCCCCTGCTGGCCATCTTGTGGTGGCCATCTTGTGTCCACATGGGGGCAGCCATCTTTGACCACATGGGGGCAGCCATCTTGTGTGTGTGAGTGATGGTCAATTTGCATTTTACTCTTTTATTAGATAGGATAGAGGCCTGGTGCATGGGTGGGGACCAGTTGGTTTGCCCTGAAGGGTGTTCTGGATCAGGGTGGGGGTTCCCTTGGGGCGTGGGGTGGCCTGGGCGAGGGTCCCGTGGTGGTTTGCAGGCTGGCCACGCCCCCCCGGCGACCCAAGCAGAGGCCCTGGTATCTGGGATTTATTTATCTTCTATAATTGAAATTTTGTAGCCTTAAGTGGAGGCCTAGGCCAGTCAGGGTGTGCGGAAAGCTTGGCTTCCTCCATTACTGGGGAAACCCAAGCCTCTGCTAGCTCTGTGGCCGAAGCCATCTTGGTTGGGTTAATTTGCATACTCGCTCCTGATTGGCTGGTGGGCGTGGCTTGTGAGTGTAGCAGAGTGATGGTTAATTTCCATATTACTCTTTTATTAGATAGGATATATATATGTGTGTATATATCCTATATAATAATAGACAAATATGCAAATTGACCATACCTCCGACACACCCAGAAGCCACGCCCACAAGCCACACCCATCATCCAATCAGAGCGAGTATGCAAATTAACCCAAACCAAGATGGCTACAGCCACAGAGAGCAAGGTTCCCTAGGTAACAGAGGAAGCCAAGCTTTCTGCCAGCCGTTGCAGGCCTAAGCCTCCACTCAAGCTACAAAGTTTCAATTATAGAAGGTAAACAAATTCAAACAAATGGCAGCAGAATGGAGCTTGAGAGAGCAGGCCAGGGTTGCCGCTGGCAACAGGGGAAGCAAAGCTTTCTGCACACCCTGGCCGGGCCCACCCGCTTAAGGCAACAAAGTTTCAATTATAACCCCAACACAAATGGATTCGGGCCTCGGAGGGAGCCCCAGGCTTGGCTCTGCTCCAGGCTACAAAGTTTCAATTGTAGAAGGAAAATAAATTCCAGATACCAGGGTCTCCACTTGCATCCCAGGGGGCGTGGCCCACCTGAAAACCACCACAGGCCCCTCGCTCAGGCCGCCCCATGCCCCAAGGGAACCCCACCTTGATCAGGGACACCCTTCAGGGCAAACCAGCTGGCCCCCACCCCTGTACCAGGCCTCTATCCTATCTAATAAAAGAGAACTATGCAGATTGATCATCACTGCAACACACAATATAGCTGCCCCCATGTGGTCAAAGATCCTGCCCCCATGTGGACACAAGATGGCCACCACAAGATGGCCAGCAGGAGAGGGCAGTTGGGAGGCACCCAGCCTGCAAGGGAGGGCAGTTGGGAGGCACCCTGCCTGCAAGGGAGGGCAGTTGAGAGGGACCAGGCTTGCAAGGGAGGGCAGTTGAGAGTGATCAGGCCTGCAAGGAAGGGCAGTTGGAGGTGATCAACACTGCAGGAGAGGGCAGTTAGGGGTGACCAGGCCAGCAGAGGAGGGAAGTTGGGGGCAAACAGGCTGGCATGGGAGTGATTAGGGGGTGATCAGGCTGGCAGGCAGAAGCAGTTAGGGGCAATCAGGAAGGCAGGCAGGCAAGCAGTTGGGAGCCAGCAGTCCTGGATTATGAGAGGGATATCCGACTGCCCATTTAGGCCCGATCCCAGTGATCGGGCCTAAACGGGCAGTCGGACATCCTTTGAGGGGTCCGAGATTGGAGAGGGTACAGGCTGGGCTGAGGGACAACCCCCCTCCGTGCACGAATTTCGTGCACCAGGCCTCTAGTATATATATATATATATATATATATATATATATATATATATATATGTATATGTATACACACACTAGTTGCTCATTTGCAGGAAGAATCCTGCTAGCGGCCGTTGTGGCCACGTGTGCTGCCGCTGCTACCACCTTTGCAGCCGCCGCGCCTACACCCGCTTGCCACTGCCGCCCACCCCGCTTTATATATATATATATATATATATATATATATATATATATATATATATATATATATATATATTTTTTTTTTTTGCAAATAAAGGCAACACGGACCTTTCTTTTCTATCATTTATATTTTAAATGTGGTCACTTTTCAGAGAACATGTAGTGCCAAATGCATCAGACTGGTACACTTCTGGTTTCTGCTAAATTTACTCTTTCATTCATAAATCTTGGGTTGAATTTCAATCTATCATAAAGTTCAAGGCAATATGACTTATGGGTTTAACCTTATTAAAATATGATATTTTGTTTCCAAGAAGCATCTGAAGAATGAGTAGAGAGATTAAGGAGAAATAAATTAGATACAATATACAAATTAGATTCCCCCTGTTAGCAGCCAAATTTAAAGACCAAGAGGGTGATGCAAAAGATGGTATAAAAAGTTTTTGAAAAAGTAGGGACAATTAACAAATCCTAAATCCTTCCCACAATTGCTCTTGCTTTCCTATAGTCTTCAACTTTTCCTCCATTTCTTTCCTTTTCAATCCCTAGTTTACATGTTTTAATTTCAATCTCTTCCTGCCTCTCTGACACACACATTCACACACTATACATCATGTACACATGTTTCTCTATCCATTTGGCCAGTTCCCTCTCTCTTTTCTTCCTTCTCTGCATTATTTCTTACCATTCTTTTTCCATATTCCTCTTCCAGTGTTTATCTTAGTTTACTTATTTTCTCTACCTGCTCACCTTTTCTGTTTTTTTAAATCTCTGTTTTTATCACTCTCTCCATATTAATGAATTTATTAATTCTATTTATTAAGTTCCTTATAAAGATAAGATACAGTACAAAGTATGTAGAATTATAAAATGTCTCCACATGTATTATATGTTTCTTTAGATTCTTTTACTCCCCCATTGTTTTTTTTACTTCCTCTTTTTTTGGCTCCCATATTCACCTTTATTATAATGGAGTATCAGTAGATTTCAGAGTTTCTTCTGGTGACTAGAAAAAGACTTCCTTGTATCATGGGAATTAAAACCAGATATTGCATTCTTTCTTTTAAGTTAAAAATATGATGTCAGCATTTGGAAATGGCTTGCCTAGTTATAGCAAGGTCATGTAGCTATGGCAAGGTCACATGTGAGCATGCCTGTCTGTGCTAAGTATATCTTTTAGCTTGTGACTTTGGGGCAAATCTGGGTATGACATTATTTTTGCTTCTGAGACTTGCCAAAATATGTTCTCTAGCAACAAAGTACAGTGTTCTGTCCCTGAATCATAAGTGCACATCTTCCAAGTATCTGAAAACCTGAGTGCCCCTCTCTTATCCTTAGAGAAATCCCCACTGAAACTCCAAATTGGGGACACCAAGGGTCAAAACTGAGATGGGTAGGGTCTCAGGATAAAATGTCTCCACATGTATTACATGTTTCTTTAGATAGGATAGCTTCTCCACCTCCCCCTGTTCCTGAGGGGCGATCAGGGCAGCAGCTGCTGCTCGCACCCACTGCTGGCGCTGGCCCCAATCACTCCACACCATCAGTGGGTGTGAGCAGGACTAGCACCATCAGTGTGGGAGCAGGGCTGCTGGCAGACAGGGGACCAGGGGCCACAGAGGGAGGGGCCAGCCGGGGGCATGGAGGATGGGCCAAGACCCGCCCCTGTGCCTATCATAGCCTCACAGCCCACAGTTCCTTTCAAGGTGCTCAAATTCGTGCACTGGGTCGCTAGTGTTAAATAATTGCACGCAGCCCTATTAAATCCTGACATCCCTGGGAGGAAGATATTATTATTACCTCTACCTATGACAAGGACTCTAGACCCTGATAAATCAAATAATTGTCCCAATGTTACATGGTTACTAAGTGGAGAAGCCAGAATATGAACCCAGGACTGCTGGCAAAGCCTTTTCTCCAAAAGGACATGGCACAAGAGGCTCTAAACTACAGTGGAGACAGCACTGGAGAATTGGAGGAATTAACATGACAGCACAGCCCCTGAACAGTCTAGGGTTAGGGTAGGGTAAGACATAGGCGATAAAAATACTCTAAACCTAAAGGTGCAAAATTAATCACCAGACATCAGTTCTTTCCAGGACTCAGATGACATTATCATATTTTTAAAAAGTAGCACTGTTCTCAGTGGTCTTGAATGTTAGGATCCCTGACAAGAGTTTATAGAGTGGTGGCAAAACATAGAGACCAGTAGACACGAGGTAGAGTTGGATTTTGGTAGGTAAATTCATTTATTTGAAAAGTTTTCATATAAATATTTTTGCTGTACATGTTTCAAACATCAGAAAAAATTGGTCTGTAGTTTGTTGAAATTTATAAGAAAAGATACAGAGCGTGTTTGAATATTATAATACATGTGAAAAATAGAGTGGGCCTTGATTTTTTCATGTTAAAATCTGGGAATTGATAAGTTTTTACAAATAAGTAACTGGAAATAGTTGCCAACTATACATTTATCAACTGGTCATTTTTATGCCTTAGGGAGAGCCCTGGCTGTAAATTGTCCAAATGTGTTTAAGAATCTTTCATATGTTGTTACTGACTGAACTAAGATCTGTTTTTTGCAACTTATGACAAGTTTACATATTTTGTATGACTGTTAATACTGAGTTCTGAACTGGGGAAAGGTTGACTCTTTATTTCAGGAATCTTTGTGTATTTTGTGGTCCTTTCTAAAGAATAGCATGTGTGTAATTAAAACAGTGAAAAGCAAACATCTCTTTTTGGTTAAAAACAAAACAAAAAGGCTTGGTTAGCATCTTGTAAGTTTTTACCTACCAGATAGGTTTCCCATTCACCTGAACATAACCCAGCAGCATGGCATAGATTCCGTGTAAGGACAGGAAGAATAACTTCCCTCTTTATTGCTGCTGTTGATGTGGTCATGATGGTGGTGATGATGGGTGGCTGAGGCTTGATGTTTGAAGAATAAAGAGGCTTTAGAAAACAGGAAGGTGACACTATTCTTTCTAAGAAAAAAATATTTATCACAATTATCATGGCAACAGTAGTGGGCAATCTTCTAAACTTTAAGAAACTCTTGGCCAGAGAAATGCTTAAACAGTAATAATGATGTTTTACTTAATAGATGATTTGTCTTAAGGAAGAGTTGCAATGCAGATAATAAAAAAATATTGCTAATAATAATATACATAGAGAAAGAAAGCCAACTTCTCTGTAAAATCATGGAATACTGGGTATTGAGCTCCACTTTCATGGTAAGCTACAGATTTCCACTTGGAGGTAAATACTTTAGTTTTTAGGTTGCTAATCAATGAGTAATCTAGCTGACTACAGTGAGAGTGCTGAGGAAGGTTCAGAATGAAATCTTGGGGATTTTGCTCAGCATGGACCTAGAGCATTTTTGTGTGACTGTGAACTGGATGACTTGCTATCTGCTTTCATGTGTGTTCTCTTCAGTGGTTGACTGGCTAGTTTGATTATATCTGTATATAATTTGATTATATCATCAGTGACATAATTCTCCCCCAGTTGTTTTATTGCCAATTAAAGATGACTTATGTTCTAAACATGTTTTTAGTGCATAATTACATGAGAAACAATGCTGTTTTTCCTAAACAATTTTCTCATCCATTGTCAACCTGTTTACTGTCTGTTACTCTTCTCTGATACAATTAGCAAAAGGAAGAGGCTCCTAAAAATGTCTCCTAGTCCTTATTATGTTTTATGGCTGGGGTATCATTTTGGTTGCTTCTATTGTGCTTTAAGGTTCCTCACCCACCCCCCACCGCCCCGCCCGCCAATGTTCTTAGGTCCGTTTGTATTCCTTTAGAGTTAGATCAGCTTAAGCTCTCCATTGTGGCTGGGCTATTAGGTTTTCCACACCCTTTTATCATTATTACCATGGAAATATGCCCACTTCTTTCATGTATCCTTGATCTACTCTAATGCCCATCTCATCTCCCAACCATCTGACACTTTTTCTATTCACTTCACCAACAAATGTTTGTCAAGATCCTATCATGTAGGTTAGGCAATGTAATAGGTTATAGAGATACAGAAGTAAATTTAATGCACCCCCAAAGGAACCTGTTCACCCCCTTTGGAAAGGGGCAGAAAAGAATTTGGAAAGCTGTCTTTTATGCTAACAGGGCTAAGAAAGGGGAAGCTGAGCACATCTGAAGTTAAAGTGTGTAATTTGGCTTTGTTCCTGCCATTTTGTTTTGACTGGGCCTATTGTTTAGTACTTAAATCAGTGGGACTACATTCTTCAAGACAGGCTGAGTTGGGGCTTGGCCTTTAAGAACCTAGGCAGAACCCCTTGGCCTTACTGCCTGATCCTGTCTAGAACCACACCCTGGGTGTCAGGCCAGGAGGCTGGATGAGCCTTGGGGCCTGGGAGCAGCAAGCCAACATGTTCAAGGCTGCATTTGCCTGCATGTCAGTCTTTGCTTGTGACAATAATAATGATCAAGTGAGCCTGTTTTTTTTATATTCCTATTGGAAGGGACTGTGTATCATGTTTTTGCCAAAAGCACTTTTTTTTTTTTTTAAAGTGGCCAAGTTTGAAGTCTGAGAAATTGAGTCTTAGGTAAAAAAAACTGGAATAAGCTTTGAGGGTTGCTGTCAACCTGTTATTTTATGTAGGTTTTGCTGGTGACATCCAAGTCAAGGTTGTACAAAATTCAGGAATAAAAATCATTGGTCAAGAAAAAAGGATACTGAATTCTTAGAATTTAGAAAAAGGTCTCCTCTCCCACCACATAATTGTCCAAACAACTTGGGCCAGTTGAAGTTAGTTTTAATTTACTTTTTATTATCATTGATAGACCATAATGAGAATAACCAGAATTCAGCCACTTCCCTTCATATAAAAAATGACTTTGTACAGGTTATTTAGCTTCATCCAAATCCTCCTGCCAGCACTCTCTCATCTAGCAGTCGCTGTCTGGGAAGATGCCAGTGAGTGCCTGAGTGAGGGCAGCTAGGCAACTATTATACTGGGGAAAGGGAGATGGTATTTGGAAAAGCAGTCCTGAGGCCACAAGTTGCTCATTTCTTTCAAGGTTTTGCTTGTTTTTTCTTTTCTTTTTCATTGTTTATTTTTTTATTTTAATTTTACATTTATATATTTTTAATTTTCAATTACAGTTGACATTCAATATTATATTAGTTTCAGGTATACATCCCAGTGATCAGATATTATATAACTTACTAGATGATCATCCTTGTAAATCTCATACCCATCTGACACCATGCATAGTTATTAGAATACTACTGACTATATTCCCCAATGCTGTACTTGACATCCCCATGACTATTCTGTAACTACCAATTCATACTTCTTAATCCCTTCACCTTTTTCACTCATCCCCCAAATTCCTTTCCCATCTGGCAACCATCAAAATGTTCTCTGTATGTATGAGTCTGTTTCTGTTCTGCTTATTTATTTATTTTGTTTTTTATTAGGTTCAGTTATTGATAGATATGTATGTATTGCCATTTTATTTTTTATATTTCCTTCCTCTTCTTCCTCCTCCTCTTCCTCCTCCTTTTCCTTCTCCTCTTCCTCCTCATCCTTGTCCTCCTTCTCCTCCTCCTCCTCCTCCTCCTCCTCCTCCTCCTTCTCCTCCTCCTCCTCCTTCTCCTCCTCCTCCTCCTCCTAAAGAATACCCTTCAACAGTTTATGCAACACTGGTTTGGTGGTGATTAACTCCTTTAGTTTTTTTCTTGTCTGAGAAGCTCTTTATATGTCCTTCCATTTTTAAATGATAGCTTTGCTGGGTAGAGTTGGTTGAAGGTCCTTCTTTTCATCACTTTGAATATTTCTTGCCAATCTCTTCCGGCCTCAAAGTTTCTGTTGAGAAATCAGTTGACAGTTGTATGGGTACTCCCTTGTAAGAAGCTAACTGCTTTTCTCTTGCTGTTTTAATTTTTTTCTCGTTGCCTTTAACCTTTTTCTTTTTAATTATGAAGTGTCTTGGTGTTGGCCTTTTGGGGTTCATCTTGTTTGGGATTCTGCTCTTTTTGGACTTGCATGTCTATTTCCTTCACCAGGTTAGGGGTTTTCTGTCATTATTTCTTTAAATAGGTTTTCAATTCTTGCTCTCTCTCTTCTCCTTCTGCCAACCCCATGAGGTGAATATTGGTATGCTTAAAGTTGTCCAAGAGGCTCCTTACACTATTCTCCTTTTTTTTTTTGGATTATTTTTTCTTTTGGTTGTTCTGATGGGATGAATTTTGCTTCCTTACATTCCAAATCGCTGTTTTTGATTTTTGTTTCATCTAATCTACTGTTGATCCCTCTAAATTATTCTACATTTAAGTTAGTGTATCCTTCATATATGACTATTTTTTTCTTATGGTTTCCATGTCCTTTTTTTATGCTGTTGAAATTATCTCTAAATTCATTGAGCATACTTATAACCAATGTTTTGAACTCTGAATCTAGTAGATTGCTTGTCTCCATTTTGTTTAGTTCTTTTCCTGGAGTTTTGATCTGTTCTTTCATCTGGGACATGTTTCTTTGTCTCCTAATTTTGGCAACCTCCCTGCATTTGTTTCTGTGCATTAGGTAAACCTACTATGTCTCCCAGGCTTAGTAGAGTGGCCTAATATAGTAGGTGTCCTATAGGATCCAGTGGTACAGCCTCTTGATTACCCAAGCTGGACACTCCAGGTGCACTCACCACCTCCTATTGTAGTTGAGTCTTGATTGCTGTTGGCACATCAATGGGAGGTATTTACCCCTAGCTCAATTGACTGCAAGGACTGGCTATGCCCACTAGGTGGGATCAGCTATGCAGGGCCCCACACCATGAAGCAGGACTCACTTCGGTGGGGCTCTGGGGCCTACTGAGTCTTCTTCTTGATTATATCACTTGTGGAGGTGGTTGAGTGGTGCTTTGATGTGGTCTGAAGCTTTCCACCAGATACACTGGCTCTGGGGCCTTGGAGAGGTGCAGGCCAAGGTCAGTTGCCACCTGTGTTCTGCCTGTGACACTCAGCATGATCTATAGAGCAATCTGCATATGGCTGCTACTTGTGCTGGGCTTGGAGGTGCCCAGGGGAGGCCAAACTGTGAACCAAAGCTGGCTGCTGTTAGTGTCAGGCCTGGGGCCACTTAGATAGAGTTACAGGGCATGCTGAGGCCAGATGCTACTTTTTAAAGAGCTTTTTGTAAAGTCTGAAGCATGAGCCAAGTTAGGCCATTCATATGAAAAAGCCACTGGAAACAGCTGGGGTGGGCTAGCAAGTTGTGTGGGGTAGGGTCTCAGAGAATCACCAGGACAGGAAGAACAGTAGTAGTCAGGTTGATGGAGACTCAGATATGGTTCCTGCCTGCAAACTCTGTGGAATAAGGTCTCAGGAAAGGAACAATGGCCTCTGCCAGCACTTCTGTTTGGGAAAAAGCTGCCCCTCCAGCTCTCATTTTGATGCCAGATGATTCAATTCCTTCTTGTATGTCCCGGTGCCTTTTGAGCTACTTCCTCAGCACTGGAACTTAGAGGGAGTGAGTCCAAGTAAGTCCATGCCCAAGCCCTTTGAGAACTGCCTGGGACTCCAGCCACCCTCCATCTCACTCAGCCACAATCCCCACTGGCTTTTACAGCCAGAAGTTGTGGGGCATCTCTTTCTGGCACCAGAACTCTGGGCTGGGAGGCCTGGTATGGGGCTGGGACTTCTTGCTCCTTATGGGGACCCCTGCAGTTGAGATATCCTTTCTGATTTTTATCTGCCACACCTGGGTGTGAGGCCAGCCTGTTTCTCATCTCCACTCCTATTAGTCTCAATGTGGCTTCTTCTTTACATTCTTAGTCGTAGGACTTCTGTTCAGCTAGATTTTAGGTGGTTATGAATGATGATTTTTCTGTAGTTTAGTTGTAATTTTGATGTGGCTGTGGGAGGATGGGAGTACCACATTTACCTACGCTGCCATCTTGGCCAGAAGACTGTTTTTGTTTTTTCAGGCAAGATCTATTAATGTTAGTAATCTGGTTGCTCAGAAGTGACCAGACCAGGTGAAAACCGGCTGCTGTCCCCTAGGTCTAAGAGTTTTAAAAGGAAAAGTTATCCTAGGAAGGAAAGGGAGCCTATGTAAGGATGTTCTAAGTTTAGGTGTTTGGTGAGTGGTGTAGCAGTATAATACAGAGGTTCTCTAGGTGGGGCTGGTCTCCCTTCTCTTCCTTCAATCAGTGTTGAAGACATGCCTTTGTTTTTTAGTTTCCAAATGCCATTTATTATGTTCCAACCCACTATTTGGCTTCTGATTAAATACATGTATTTTAATTGTTTTAGAGAGAAAGAATTTTATAGGTACTAACCTGTTTGCCTCTACCCTGTTTGGATCTACCCACAACCTCCTTTTATATTCCTTCCTTGCACTCTCTGTCTTTCAAGTCTTTGTACTAATTACTTATAAAAATTTAAACCTCAACTGTTTGCAGTACAAATGTATGTTTTTAATTAAAGTTATCGGGTTGACATTGGTTAATAAAATTATATAGGTTTTAACTGTACAATTCTATGATATATCATTTGTATATTGCATTGTGTGCCAACAACCACCCAAACTAGCAATGTATTTTGATCTAATAGTTATATTTTGTGACAGGGTCCATAAAAGATTACTTCTGGTTTCTTTTTCTATCAGGAGACTATCCACCCTGAAAGTGTATATTCTTATTGAAATAGTGGAACAAATTGATTAATTGATTTGGAGTGGCCATGCCCTTGGTTTGGAATGGGCTTGGAATTTAAAACAAAACAAAACAAAACTAGATACATCTTCTGGCCAGGTTGAGGCAAGTTATATGGTGTCTTTGAGAGTCTCCAGAACTCTGAATCTAATCAAGATAAGAAGCATAGAACAGCTGAAAGGAATCACAGGTATTCTCAGGCACATGTAGCAAACATGGCCCAAGTTTCCTGGGGTGGAATATAGCAAAACCCTTAAAATTCTGATTATGAGCCTAGAAAAATCTGATTAACTTTGGCTATGAAACTGAAAGTATACCATCTAAACCCGTGGAAGAGTTTACATTAAATTAAAAGTAATGGAATAAGAAAAACTTTTAGGACAGTCCACACTTAATCTTGTCAAAGGTCATTGTTACAAACTAAAAGTAGAGAGAAGTGATTTTTTTTAAGTAAAAAAAAAACACAACCCACCCATGTTTCTTGAGCTTTCTGTTTTTATTTAGACAGCGCAGTAAGCTATGTTTAAAACATTTGATGGGCTTCTATCTTTGTACCTTCTAACTTATTTTCCCTAGCACAATTGTATACATGTAATTCTGTGTTGTCTAAAAGAGAAGGTAAAGCCTGGCCAATGTGGCTCAGTGGTTGAGGCTCGACTTCTGAACCAGGAGGTCACGGTTCGATTCCTGGTCAGAGCACATGCCCAGGAGGGGGTGTGCAGCAGGAGGCAGCTGATCAATGATTTTCTCTCATCATTGATGTTTCTATTTCTCTCTCCCTCTCCCTTTCTTTCTGAAACCAATTAAAAAGAGAGAGAGAGAGAGAAGGTAAACTATACTGTGCCTGAGAAGTAAGGTGGTAACAAAATATTGTGGGCTTCTAAAGAGAGTTCAAGGTAACTCATAAAAAGGCTTTTAAAATTATTTTTCATTTTGCAGGGATTGTTGTCTGTGAGGCACCTAACAACAAATTAGATAAATTCACGGGAATTCTCTCTTGGAAGGACAGTGAGCACTCCCTCAACAATGAGAAGATAATCCTGAGGGGCTGTGTCCTGAGAAACACCAGCTGGTGTTTTGGAATGGTTATTTTTGCAGGTAAAGCTGACTGCTGAGGATTGGTTGGGGTGTGTGTGTGTGTGGGAAATCCCTTTCTGACATCTGGGGCTCTCCAGGCTAGATGAACACAGTGCTTTCGTTTACCTGCATTGACTGCAGAGTGCAGGACACTGGGGGAAGACACCAATGCTCTGGAAATAATCTGTGTGGTCCCACTGTGTAAGGAACCACTGACATCATGAACTTATTCCTAAGGCTGCTTGGCCTTGAGTTACTAGTGGGTGGTAGATGCCTACAGTTTAATTTCTCCTTCTTTAACCCCATCTCAATCATGTTCATCATATATGTATTAATCAACTTGCCTTTAAAGTGGGGAAATACTACGAAAGAAATCCCCCTGCTCTGCTGTTAATTTTGTAGTCTGCAAAAGTCAAATAATTCTTTTGGAAAAGCTTTCTTGGAGCTTCTGCAATCATTTTTGCTTATATTCCAAAGCTTCTTCTGTTATTCGTCAATACGACAGTGAGCCCTGGAAAGTCTGTGTGATGGAGGTGGGGTGGGAATCAGGGGAGAGAGGGGAGGTACCTCTTCTTCTTCCTGCTGGCCACTCTTCCATTCTCTATATTATTTCAACGGGCCCAAGGTGGCCCTCTCCTGCTAAGGAAGCTTACAGTAGCACCATTTCATAAAGACACTCAGATTGTACTCATGGCTTCAATTGCCAGCCCTTGATTTTTAAAAATTCTGTTTATTGTGACACCAAATTAAGATATGTTTTGGGCCCGTGGACTATATGTGCAATCAAAATTGGAATGTTTTTCTTAACTGACTTTCCTCAACAACAACAAAATGTTCATTAAAGACTCAAAAGGGTTCCAAATCTGGAAAAGTCCTCCCATTTCTTTCTAAATGCTCTCAGCTGTGGGTGTTAGCAAGGTTCTTGCTGCTTGGGACATTGCCATTGAAAGGACTTGGGAAATCCCTGGAAATGAGGCAGTGCACGTGCTTTTATCTGGGAATGAGTCTGGTTTAATAATTCTCTCATCAGATGCTTTCATTCTTTTGTCATGGAAATAAACCTATGTTATATATTTCTTCATTTGCATCTTTCTTGCATTGAGTAAAAAGAGAGAGCCAAGCTTATACACTAACCTTCGTTTACCTTCCTACTTAATAAAGGAGAGACTTATTGAAGGTGCTCTGATGGGAAGGACCCTCCTAGTTTGCTCTCTGTCATCATGGAGATGGAAATGCTTCATCCTAGGAATGGGCTGTAGCCCAACATTTTGTTTGCATTTATATGATCTTGTTTGAAAAGATGGATTCAGGACTATGGTTCAGCTACAGCATGTTAAGCTAGGACAGCTGCTGTGAAGCATACAGGGGCCAAGTTTTCCTTCATAAGGTTGACTCTATGGGAAAATGCTCCTACATAGAAGGAAGTGGGGTGGTAAGTTGAGCAGGTCTCCCTCTAAGTAGTATAACAGAAAGTTTGCACAATTTTGCATTGGACAGATCTGGGTTCAGACTTGTTTACCAGCTGTAGGATGTTAAACTTTGGTCACTGAAACTTCCAAACCTTTAGTTTTCTGCTCTAAATGGGGATAATAATAAGTACATTAGATAGTCATTGTGAAAACTCAGTGAGACAATGCATATGGGAAGGGGATGCTTGGCAAATGTTTTCCTTTCTTCATTGCTTCTTCCTTCTTTTGGCATCAATTCGGAGTGCATAGGCTGAGATTGAGAAAATGTACTGCTCTTTGGATCTTGGCAGAGGGAAGTCAGGGGAACACCCTCTTCTTTTGTGATGTGGCCTGGATGTTTCCTGGCAGGAAACCTTCATTTGGCAGATATTTGTAATGCAGAAAATGCCTCCATTGTTTTTAATATGGGCACAAATGTTGATAAAAAGCTTTACTAGAATGATGGCAGGCAGAGCAATGGATGGTTTCATCAATGTCAAAGTTGCACAGATGACTGTCTCAGAACCCCTAAGTCTTGAGACATCTAATTTGGGGAACTAGTTCCAGGTAAACACCTAGATCAGTGATGGCGAACCTATGACAAGCGTGTCAGCACTGACACGCGTAGCCATTTCTGATGACACGCGGCTGCTGAGGCGGCCGCATGCCGAGGATGAAACATTGTTGCTCTTGAGGATGAAACATTTGCGAAATAATGTTTTTTCCTCAAAGTGGCACACTACCCGAGTTATGCTCAGTTTTTTGGTGAAGTTTGACACACAAAGCTCAAAAGGTTGCCCATCACTGACCTAGATGTTCTGACAGTTATCCAAAATAAATTGTTAACTATTCTTTCTGTGTTATTACTCTAATTATACCTACCATTGAGGATTATTTAAGGAATATAGTAGAGACAGACATGGTTTACTTTACAAATCTATAATTTATGAGGGTCTAATGTACATTAACACCTAGGCCATGCCTGCCTGGTAATGACTTTTCCTTTGTACCCAAGAGAGGAGAAACTCTGGTTTCTGAGGGTAGGATACTTATTCATTTAAGGCGTTCACTCCATCTTGGCACATAGTAGTTTTTTTGTGTGTGTGAGTGTGTGTGTGTGTGTGTGTGTGTGTGTGTGCTGAATGTCTTCTATTTGCCCCTCCAGACCTACTATCACCCTTCTCCACTCTTCTCTCTGGCCTAGAGGCTGACTTGCATGGTTTACACTCATAGGTTTCCTTGAACTTTGGCTTTTATTTGGGCCATGGTCATTGGAGATCCCTGGGAAGAGATAGATCAAAGAGAGAAGGAAGGTTGAGATATAAAGGAAGGTTGAGGTATTTATTCTTTCTGACTGTCTCCCTGAAGTCACTTCAAGTTAGCTGGGTCCCTCAATATAAAGTTACTCTTCTTCTAAAGGCTGCAAATTCTACATTCCTCTTTCCTTTAAAGTCTAGTAACAACTCTCTCCCTTCAGCCCCTCCCTTCTGGCTTAGATAGAAATGTCTTGATTGCTACTAAGTCATTGGTTTCTTTCTTAACCTTTTGCTTTCCATGCACACTTTTGTATAGTCCCTTTATAAATAAACCTTTCTCTAATTATTCTTGTTCAATGTGTCATCTATTTCCTGTTTGGACTCTGAATGAGTCATCATCTTAAATACACATTGATTAAATGAGTCAGTGAAGTAATGAGTTAATGGACTATTTCATATAATTTTTAAAATAGCGTTCAAGAGCAAGAGATTAAGAGTTAGCTAAATCTGGGTTCAAATTCTGGCTCTGACACCTGCTAGAAAAGAAATACTAGGCAAGTTACTTAAATTCTTTAAACCTCAGGTTCATTATTAGTAAACTAAGGATAACTAATTTGTTGGCTTATTTTAAGCATTAGCTGAGAAAAATAGATAAAGAGCACATATGTATATTGCCTACCACATAGTAGGTGCTTAATAAATTAATTCATTAAATAATTATTGAGTGCCTACTATGTGTCAGGCACTATACTAATTACTCATTTGTGATGAAGAATGCGACTAAAACAAATATAGTTCCTTCACTCATGTGGTTTTGGGTCTAATAGGAGACAGATACTTTAATGTCAAACAATTGTAGTCTTAACTATAGAATCCAAATGGAGATGAGTACTCTGAAGAAAAAGAACATGGATTCACAAGAGTATATAATGCAGGAATATGAAAGGAAAGAGCAAATTCACTAAAAGGCACATTATAGGTAAAGAACCTATCGCAGGCATGAGGATGGTGAGGTAAAAAATAAAACCTAAGCAGGCCAGGGTGGAGCATAGAGAGCAAGGAGGCTAGAGATGAATGAGTGCCTAGAGACATGCGTGAGGGCTGGACCATGTAGGGCCTTGTGGTCCATCTCCAGGATTTTGGTCTTTATCCTAAGAACATTGGGAAGCCATTGCAAGTTTTCAAACTGATGATCTGTGTTTAGGTGTTAAATTTCAAAAGTTCACTCTTGACTACAGTGCTTGCAAAGGTGATAAATAGCAGATCCCAGAAAAATGTATGATTGTGTTAGGGAATGAGGAAAAATATTGATTAGAGTTGGGGGAAGAGTGGATTTAGGGAGACAAAGTTACTTTGGATTAGAGTGTGAGTCATGGAGCTAGATTAGACTCCTAGGTTTCTGTCAGCTTTCACAACTGGATGAGAATTGGTGCCCTTTGCTAAGGTGAGGAACTTTGGAGCATGGAGACCATGGAGTATAGAAATGGACATATGCCTGGAGATTACAAGTTGGGCTGGACAAGGGCCACTTGAGAAGCCTAAGAAAGATTCAGGTGAAGATGTCATATGGGCAATTACATATAGGGATTTAAATATATGGGTTTTTAGAGCTCAGGGGCAATTTGAGCTGGAGATATACATTTGGTCTATAAATGATAATGGGAGTTGTGGTCTTAGGTGAGATTTTCCAGGGAAGGTTGACTGAAAACATAGAGAAGATGGCCTCTACAAGCTTAATGAGTCCCAGTATTTCATGGCTGAGTAGAGAGTGGTGGTCATCATGGAACACAAACAAGGAGCTACCAAAGAGGTAGGAGGAAAAGCAGGAGAACATTGTAACAATGTGTGTTTCAAAAAGATGGAATAGACAACAGCCAAAGGCTGCTGAGATGTCAAAAAAGGCATAGAAGATATTGATGATAGCACCGGATCTGTTGAGTGGAGTGATTGGCCTAGAAACTAGGTTGAGTAATGAGTAAGAGATGAAGAAACAAGGACTGTTGAGTATAGAAAAGTCTTTCAAGAGATGTAGCTTTGAAGGCAAGAAAATATGTGTATATCAACCTCTGTGCTGTGGATATCTATAAATATAAAAACCCAGTGACCGAATGGCAGAACGACCAGAGTGACTGGTCGACCAGTCACTATGATGCGCACTGACCACCAGGGGCAGACACTCAATGCAGGAGCTGCCCCCTGGTGGTCAGTGTGCTCCCACAGTGGGAATGCCACTTGGATGACCTGGATGAGCGGCATTCCCACAGCAGGAGCAGCCGCTCAGAGGGTTGGTGCACAGCTGCTTGGCTGACTGGGATGATTGGTGCTCCCACAGCAAGCCAATCCCCACAGGCCACGCCCTTCACCAGTGCACGAGTCATGCACTGGGCCTCTAATATTTAAATAAATGCTTAGAAATACATTAAATAGGTTCTTTGCTAGTCTGGTGTGCATGTATGACTAAGAAATGTAAATTTTAGCACACAGCTGTTGTGGGGGGGGGGGCGGTGAAGGATTAGAAAAGACAGACAAGAGAATAAAGCTGGGGCTAGGTGGAATGCTGACCTCTGATTAGAGAGATAGTGCCACAGCCTGCAAGCCGAGTCTTTATTTTATAGCCAGATTCCACAAGGCAAAGTAAGGGCATGGTCAAGATGTTTACAACATTCTCATGGGTTTCGAATCTACTCAATTACATGCACCTGATCAAGCTTTGTTTACTTGCTGCACCTCCTGCAGCCTATATCACTTAGCCACCTGGGAGCTGCTCTCCACATCTCCCCCTTTTTTTTTCCTGTTTTTAAACACTTCTATTTACATCATCAAAAGCTCTAGGCAAATTATGCAGCATAACCAAGACATAACAAAACTCTGGCTATTAATAAAACAATAACAGAACAATGCCAATGCAGCACAGCAATAAGAGAAATCAAACTACAGACAGGTTAACATTTTCAGAACTATTTCTACAAAATGAAAGTTTCTTTTGCTGCTGGAGTATATCTTATTCAGAGTCCTCATATTTGGCTGTGCAAGACTTTACAGAAAACTGGCAGCTCACCAACACTAGCATAGCTGGAAACATGGCTGAGGGAGTAGCTTCCACTCCTTGCTTTTCTACCATCTACTGGGTCTCAGTTGCTAACTTCTTCAGCTGACCATGTCGGCACCTTGGTCCCTTGTGTAGCCTCTGCATCACAACTCTCAGTCTTTTGAATGGAGGGACAAGGAGTTTCCTGGGTCCCCTGCACCTCCTCCAGCCACCAGTGCTGCTTCTCCGTCTCCTCAATGAGGAGGCCCCACAGCGGCCACAGGTTGGTGAGCCTCTGCGGGATGGCCTTGACATTCAGGCTGCTGCTGTCGTGATGATGCTCTGGCTCCTTTTGAAGATGCCATCAATGTGAAGATGTCATTGATGCAAGGCTGGTGCCCCTGGATTTCCTCCTGGAGTGTCTGATCTTTCTTTATAGTACTCAGTATATCACTTAGTCACCTGGGAGCCACTCTCCACAGTGATCTTTACTATAAAAGAAATATTTCCTACCCTCATTGTCCACATAATTCTAATAAATGATTTGAGAAAATGTGGGTGGCCTCCTTTACACAGAAGTGGCTGGGAATAGGGCACTGGGGTACAATTTTCAACTCAAGACAGTGAATTGTTCTGAGACCCAATCTTTGCTTCAATTTCTCTTCAAAGTATTAGGTGTACCAGTTAATAATGCGGATTTTATAATCAAAGAAAACACGATAATTTCAAGAGAAACATCAAAAGTGCTTTATTCAAAGTAATGTCCATTGCTAGCTACATATTTCCCCCATCTTTCAGGTAATTTGTGGATCTGTCTCAATAGAACTTTTCTTGTTTTGAGGCAAACCATTCAGAGACCCCATTTTCTACTTCTTTGTACGTTTTGAAGTGCTGCTCAGAAAGTGCATGTGCCATCAATCAGAACAAGTGGTAATCTGAAGGAGCAAGGTCTGGTGAATATGGCAGGTGGGTTAATACTTCCCAGGCAAGATCTTTTAATGTGTCTTTAACTGGTTTTGAAATGTGTGATGTTGCGTTATCATGAAGCAAAATTATTTTGCCATGTCTTCTGGCCCATTCTGATCGTTTTACAATCAAAGCATGGCTCAAATTGATTATTTGTTGTCAGTAGCGATCAGAATTAATGGTTTCACCTGGTTTTAGAAGCTCATAATACACTACACCTTCCTGATCCCACCAAATGCAGAGCATTGTCTTCTTTCCAAAGCCATTTGGCCTTGCAGTCGATGTTGATGGTTGATCTGGATCAACCCTTGATTTTGTGCATTTGGGATTCTCAAAATAAATCCACTTTTCATCGCCAGTCATAATTCAGTGCAAAAAAAGGCTTTCTTTCGTGCCGTTGAAGCAACATTTTACTGATGACTTTTTCGGTTTTCCATTTGTCTTTTGTTTAGTTGATGTGGCACCCATTTTTCTTCCTTTAAAATCTTTCACATTATTTGTAAATGATCGGAAATTGTTTGCTGAGCAATGTTTAATCTTTCTGCAAGTTGTTTTTGAGTTTGACATGCATCTTCATCCAATAATGCTTATAATTGTTGGTCTTCAAACTTTTTTAGTTGACCTGGACGTTCTTTGTCTTTCACATCGAAATCATCACTTGTAAAGCATTTAAACCAGTGTTCACAAGCATCTTGAGATGGAGCATGTTCACCATAAGCTTCCCTTAGTATTCAGCAGCACTTTTCTTCAAAATAAACTAATGAATTAAAACTTCCCGCAAATGCTCTCTTTTTTGGCACAAAATTCGAAATTTTTAAGCGTAAAAATATCTATGATATTAACACCTTCAGAAAATTTGACATATGAAGTTTTGAAGTGTGTTGTCAATACAACAAAATAGCATACATATCAAATCGCATATATATCAACATATGTGTAACTTCATCTATTGAAAAAAATCCGCATTATTAACCACTACACCTAGTAAATGGAAGTCTTTAAGGGTTGCTCATTTTACCCTGACTTTTGAAATGGAGTAAATTTTATGTGTGCCTCCCATCCTTTCTTTTATTTCTCTTCCTCTCCTATATTAAATGGCTTCATGAATTGAAAATAATCTGGGGGGAAGATTATGTGGAGAGGGAAAACCAGAGAAATTGGGTATAATTAAAATTTAATCACTTCTATTTAGCATCTTTTTTGCCCATAAGAAATCTCTTTAGAAATATAGTCTAATATTCTCCTTTGTTAATTACCTAATAATCTACTTCTAAGGAAGTTAATAATATTCTTAGAATTCCTTGAACAAGGCACTTAGTGTATCATGAGATAATGTATTGCATTTACCTGAAATTAATCTAACACAAGATTAAAACAATTCTTGCCGTTACATGAAGTACATATTATATACACAGTATGTAATACATAGTAAAGATTTAAATTATCTTCTCACTAGAAGCCCAGTGCATGAAATCGCACGGCCCTGCCCACCCATGTGTGCCTCGCCGTGCACGCAGCCTTCTGGTGACCAGTCTTTGGTCATTATGGTGTTATGACCACTGGGTTTTTATTATATAGATGCATGGTTTGTAGTTATTCTAGTTTCTCTATTAAAGGCATCTCAAATCTTTTTGGGAAATAGATTCAGAATTTTATTTCTTATTTTAACTTTTCATTTTTTATGTTAGTGTTCTGAATTATATTTATTATTACAATAGAGGCTTGGTACATGAAATTTGTGCATGGGTGGGGTCCCTAGGTCTGGCCAGCAATCAGGGCCAATAGGGACCAGGCTGATCAAGGTCGGGCCAGAAAGAAGGCAACGGTCTCCAGGCCAGGCGCGGAAGGAATGGCCGCCGGCCGCTGCTGCCATAGTTGGTGCCCCACCACCATGCTGTTTCCCATCTCCCTCCCTCCTCCTTCCCTCGCTGCTGCGCTGCCACTGTGGCGGGTGGGTGGCGGGCCAATCAGGCCTGCTGGCTCCCAGGAGGGATGGGCACAAGAGGTTGGCCACTGACCCCAAGGAGGGAGCTGGCCCTTAGCCCCCCTGAAAAAGGGGCCATGTCTGCCGCCACCCACCCCAGTTCCCTGTCCCAGCCTGGGGGCCAGGGGAAGTGATCGAGGGAGGTTGGCCAGCTGGGGGAGGGGAGGGACAGTGAGAGGTTAGCTGGCGGAAGGAGGTTGGCTGTGGGAGTACACTGACCATCAGGCGGCAGCTCCTGCATTGAGTGTCTTCCCCCTGGTAGCCAGTGCACTTCATAACGACCGGTCATTCTGGTTGTTCCAGCTGCTTAGGCTTTTATATATATAGATTCTTTATAACATTTTCAAATTATTCATCACTTTGATTGACTTAATTATTTTTAACTGCTCCAAACTACAAAGATATTTGTACACAGATTTTGAAAAAATAACATTTCTTAAATATTTCAGCTACAAGTTCTCTCTGGATTTATTTTGTGCTAAGGAAACCAACTCTCTTGTAGTTTCCAGAGTTGTTGTTAAGCCACCAGTTGAGAATCAAATACAACTTGATAATGGGCCCTTGCTTGCTCTTGATCGAGGGAGGTTGGCCCCTGATCAAAAAGTTAAATTATTAAAAAATATATATTCTTTTATTTTCAGGTACATTTAACATGAGTAGGAATTCCTCCTCCTCCTCCCTATCATCATCATCATCTAATCATTTCACAGTTGTTATTAAAAACATTTTTTTTGCAGGTCCTGACACTAAACTAATGCAGAACAGTGGTAAGACAAAGTTTAAAAGGACAAGCATTGATAGATTGATGAATACTCTAGTATTATGGGTAAGTTACTATAACAAAAGTAGACAATATCACTAGTCATTGTTATATTAATACTAGCTTTCCCGTTGCAGGAAAAATCCTGCAATAGGATTTCCTGCTGCACTCTACCCCGCCTCCGTTCCTCCCTTGTTCGCCCTCGTTTCCTTTCGCCCCCAGCCTGCCTCCGCTGCACCTTTATCACCCGCCTCGCCTTCTCCTCCAGCCCACCCGCGTTTCCCTTCGCCCCCGGCCCCGCCTCCGCTCCGCCCGCCCTGCCTTCTCCTCCAGCCCGCCCGCGTTTCCCTTCACCCCCGGCCCCGCCTCTGCCCCGCCCTTCTCCTCCCCCAGCCCCGCCTCCGCCCCGCCCTTCTCCTTCCCCTGGCCCCGCCTCCGCCCCGCCCTTCTCCTCCCCCTGGCCCCGCCTCCACCCCGCCCTTCTCCTTCCCCCTGGCCCCGCCTCCGCCCCGCCCTTCCCCCAAGCTTTACTCCCTTCTGCAGCTGTTGGCTTCTTTGGATGCTGTCTTGATATGCAAATTAGCTGCCATCTTTGTTGGGGCAATTTGCATACTCATCCTGATTGGCTGGTGGGCGTGGCTTGGCTGGTGGGCGTGGCTTAGGTGTAGCGAAGGTGCGGTCAATTTGCATATTCGTCTATTATTAGATTAGATATTTCTTATATTTTGCTGGGAATTCTTTTAGAAGTCTACATTCTGCTTGTGTAGTGTGTATTGGGGATTCTGCATTTTGGGCTCAGTTATATAGCCCTCTACTTTCCAGATTATGATTTTTTTAACCATTGGTAGAGTTTCTTATGAGAGGTAGGTTAGTGTTTATGGAGCTTCATGGTCTTGTAAATTCTCCATATCCTAAAGATTTGTTTTTGAGAAACAAAACATAATTTTTAAGGTAGTTTGGTCTTTCTGTTGTCTTACTTTTGCTCACATCCTCTCAACATAGCTTATGGACAGGGCCAACTTCATGACTGTGTGACCTGTTCAGTTGCACAGCCTCCCCACTCTGAAAGGCCTCATGTTTGTTATTGATCTGCTGTCACTATGTAGGTGTTTTTTTAAAAAGAAATTATTAATAAATTTTGAACAAGGGAAGGTGTCACACGTTTTCATTTTGCACTGGGCCCTGAAAATCATGTAGCTGATTCTACTTATGAATTCTTTGACGCCTAAGTCACAGTTCTGCTTCATAAAGCCTTCTAAACCTCCTAGCTCATGGTTATTTCTTTCATCTGAATATTATTTCTCCTCTGAATTTTTTGAAATGATTTCCTCTACCACCCACTTACTAAAAACTGCCAGTTATTTCTTGTATCCTATCCTTTTTTTAGTTAGTCTCATGCTACCTTAGACTGTGGATCTGATTGTTATCTGATTTTTCATGTAATATTGCTTTGCCTCCTTATGAAGGGGTTAAGTTTCAGGACATTGACCTTGAAATATGAGGACAGTAACTTTGAACCATGTTCCCCCATCTGCCCCATCACAGACTCACAAGTAATTATTTGCTTAACTGATATGTAATGGTGAGATTCTGAATAAGGAAAGAAGGAAACAGACTTTTATTTGGACACAAAATATTGTCCAGGCTCTGTTTTACTTTAAGTATTATCCTCAGACCTGGACTTTTCTCCTCTCCTCTTGGGGCTGAATCCCTGGGTCAAGGGGACCTGCCCAGAAGGAGTCTGTGTTCCTCCTAGAATTTCCAACTTAAATGACCCTGAGCTCACTCCCAGGGTTTGTGTGGGGATTGTATATCTATCCACCACTGAGTAAAATTACTGGGTTGTGAGTCAAGGACTGTCCCAGCTTTTTGTACTAGACAATTGGATGATCGACTGGGTATTAGAAGCCGAGTCCGTCCTTAAATTCAGGCATTTAATGCTAACTATCACCAATTTTAATGCTCTTACAGTAATTCAGTTAAATTAATTTGTAGTATCAGCCATTGAAAGAAAGAGGATACTGTCAGTTAAATTAATTTGTAGTATCAGCCATTGAAAGAAAGAGGATACTGTGTGATACAGGTAGCACACTGGTAGGATTTCAGGGATTCACAATTCTACTTTTCTCTAATACATGGTTTTCTAATGTACTTTAAATTGCCTTTCCCCAAACTTTGTTTTCTTAATGTGGTTATCTTGTTCATGAGAGAAAAAAGAAGAGAGCAGTTCTAGAACATCTGAATATTCTTTCATGGAGGAGAAAGGAAATCGGAGGGAAATGCATTCCTTTTCTTTAGTCCCACTCCTCCCTCCATAGTGGTTGGTCTCTGCTCCTATCACAGTGTAGCAGGGCAAAGTCATTGAACACTAAGTTCAGCTCAGGTCTTACCTTGTTCACTGACGTTGTGTTCTTCCTCTTTAAAGCTGGAATTTTGGGCTCACAAGGAACCGACTTCGCAGTATTTCTGTTTGCTATACCTCCAAAATGTCTGCTTTGCTAATACTGATACTAATCACAATGTAAGAGTCAGCTAATTTTTAGGTTGCATCCTACATTTTTTTCTTATTTCAAAAGGAAAGTATATATGTCATGAAATCTTTTAATTAATCCTTATCTTTCTTGTTGACCTTAGGTAAGTATTGTGTAGCTAGAACTGTGGCCAAAAGATTTGCTCAGTCTGGGACAGTTATTGAATTTTTTTTTCCCTTTTGCTTTTGTGCTCGGGTGATTATATAACTTATTTAAACATGATACTTTTGAAGGGGGAAGGAAGGAACCCTACTCCTAGTAGATATAAACTGGGGTTGACCAGGGCACATGAAGATGTATGAGCTTCTTTACTTAAGCCACTTAAATATATGTGCTCATTATGAATCAAAGAATTAAAGTTATTAGCTTTGTGACTGTAGACAAGTGATATAATTTTTCTGTGCTTTTACTGTATTTTTGTTTTGTTTTAGTTTTTGACCAGTAAAGTGTGGAAATGATTGTTTCTATCTCAGAGTCAATGGGAGAATTGAAGAAATATATGTAAAATATTTAGCTGAATTCCCTACATAATAATGTTAAATTTTACTCCCATGATTAGTGATAAGTAATAAGAGCTTTGTATAACCTGCTTTTCAAATGACAATTTCTTGGCGTTAGATGTGCAATTAGATTGCATTGATATGAGTAGTTTTGAGTTCAAGGCAACGTTAACCAGTCTCCTATTCTCATTTCAGATATTTGGGTTTCTCGTATGCTTGGGAATTATTCTTGCCATAGGAAATTCAATCTGGGAGAACCAAGTTGGGACCCAATTCAGAAGTTTCCTTTTCTGGAATAAAGGAGAGAAGAACTTTGTGTTCTCAGGATTCTTAACATTCTGGTCCTATATTATTATTCTCAATACAGTTGTACCCATTTCATTATATGTGAGGTAAGATGAGAGTTTATACTTTAGGGAAGCCATTTCACCAAAAGCCTTTGTTTGCGTAATCACTTTTGTTTGTTTTAAAATTACCACAGTGAGATAGATGTCTTGCTCTGTTTATGATCTGCCACATCTGTTACAAATGAAGCAACTAAGCGGGTTAATCTGTTTAACTTTTACATTTTCAAATGACAATACATGCATTTTATTTTCTTCATTCGATTCGTTTTCTCACGAATCATTTTCTTTGGAATATATGGACTATAATATAATCTCATGCAACCTGACCGATTAGAATTGGGTTGATGTTGGGTAAGGAATAAAAGACTGTCTGGGGAGATCTATGGCGATGGTGCCTCCCTGCCACTAGTCTGACTCCAGATACCTCCTGGATTCAGATTCTATTCTACACTCACTAGCTCTGTAAATTGGGCAAGTTGACTCACCTTTTAGTGCTTCAGTTTTCTCATTTTAAAAATAGAGAAAAATAATAGGATTGTCTGAGGAGTAAACAAACATGTAATGCTCTTAGAATGATGCCTGACACATTATAAGAGCTTAATGAATATTCATTTTCCCTATTACTGTTTGTAACTATAACTGAGTACATGAAGGAGTTGAAGTATAGCTGGTGGTGCTTAACCATTGTTAAATAGAAGCATGATTCATAACTTCCACTACAACTTGATCTGTCATTTCTAGAGCTAAAATGGTCTCTCTTGATAGATACACATACACATACACACACACTCGCACACAATACTCATATATAGATAGATATAGATATATATGTGTATGTGAGTGTGTGTGTGTTTGATAAGTTGGCCCTAGAGTCTGTACCTGAGACATTCGTGATCCTAATTCTACCAAGACTGAGCCAGACAGTCCTAGAGAGGCTAGAGCCAAGAGGAGAGTTGGTTGTTTGACTTTCCTCATCATCAGTATTTTAACAATACACAAAATCACCAACTCTAAATCTCCACTAATTTTTATGAGCTTCTTTTTCTCTCTTTCCAAAATTCTAGCTATGATGAAGCAAGGGACGTTTAATGCACAAAATCCGCCCTTGTTTTGGATAGCGGTCAGGGAACTGAAATGTCAAGTTGTGGGAAATTGACTTGAAGTAGTGGCATGTGGCCATAACACCACAAATTGCTTTGAGCCTTCTGGAACTGTGGTCAGAGTGGGCTCTATGTAAACTGTGTCCTACTGGCTCATCTTTGATTCTGAGGACCTCTCAAGCTTGTATCCAATTATAAAGTCTGTAGTAAATCCTGCTCTTTGCCAGAACAGCTATGGTCAGCTTTTATAGCTTTCCTTTTATGTCCTAAATGAATAATAAATGCTCATAGTGGCTTACCACCAGTAAGTGTGCAGTTTCATATGACCTCATGAAGGAAGAAGTATATTCTATATACATTCTTTCTTTGAAGTGCATTGGCATTTTTCATTTAATGATTTGAAAGATTAGTGTGTGTGTGTGTGTGTGTGTGTGTTAGACATGAGGATAGATTCCCAGGTTAGTATTCCTTTTCCTTCTGATGTGCCCTCTGTAGTGGTGGAAAGAAAATCTGTTCGGAATAATCCAAACCCAGGTTCTGGTCATGGCATTGCCACCAATAGCTGTGTGACCTTGGAAAAAGCACTTGACCTCTCTGTGTCTCAGTTTGCCTATCAAATATTTGCTACTAAGTAAAATGAGGGGATTAAAATAATAGATTTCTGTCTTTCTGCTCCAAATAATACCACTTTACCTTTAGATAGCATTTTATATTTTATATAAAGTCTTTTCACCTACATTTATGTCTCCTAACACTCTTAGGAAGTAGTTATTGCTGAACATTTTTCAAAAATGAGACTATTCACTCAGGATCATGGTACTGGTTAGAACCAAGATCCAAACCCAAGTCTTCTGACACTTGGCACAGTGTTTTCTCCTCTGTGCCCAAGCTGTGTATGATTTAATCATCAGTGAATAAATCAAGAATAAAAAAGAGGCTGGAATCCTCTATCTGTTGATAAGGCACAGTATTGATGAGGATAAATGTAAGCTTTGCTTTCACTAAATAGGAACAGTGATTCTGATCTGAACTTGGGGTCGGGGAAGCATTCTGAGGAATTTCAGGTTGCTCAGTCTTACAGACTGAGATCTAGACAAAGAGAACTCCTAAATATTTCTGTTTGGAAGGATAAAGCCCTTCACCAGAAGCTTCCCTTAGGCTTTTGAATAGCTACCAAGGATAAATTAGTGCCATATGTCACTTGAGAGTAATAGTGCAGAATTTACTTTGAATGGTTAACAATTCCACGTGAACAAAGGAAGTTGATTGTGGTAAGATATTTTTATGCTGTCAGTTTGTTTATCTGTAGTGTTAAACATACCCAGCTATGGTTTCTTATATATACCAACTCAAAAAAAGCAACCGTTGTATTCCAAAGGAATTAGCTTCTGAGTGTTTTTTCCAAAGCAATAGGCACTCCTTTCCATGTTGCTTGTTTAGCCACTGAATAGGGTGAATCGTTAGCCTGTTCTTTGAGCATGAAGGCCGAGAACACTAAGCGGCTTGATCATGCTAACTTTGAATATTTGTCTCCTTTCTCCGTCATAAAACAAAAGGCTGCATGTTCCACTGTGACTCTCTTAAATCCTGTTTTCCCAACAAAAAGGAGGTGCTTTCTCTCAACAGACTATTTTAAGGTCTAAGAATTCAAGTTAATTTAGAGTATTTCCATTGGTTTGTACTGTAACACAGAAGGATCAAATTCTGTTCCATTCATATTTTTGCCTTAAGTTTTCAGGGAGCTACTTTACTTTTAAATAAATGAAAGCTTCAACTGATTTGTGCGGTTACTTGCATAATGTTGTTCTTATGGCATTCTTTTTTTAATATATATTTTTATTAATTTTTTACAGAGAGGAAGGGAGAGGGATAGAGAGCTAGAAACATCAATGAGAGAGAAACATCCATCAGCTGCCTCCTGCACACCCCCTACTGGGGATGTGCCTATAACCAAGGTACATGCCCTTGACCGGAATCGAACCTGGGACCCTTCAGTCCCCAGGCCGACGCTCTATCCAGTGAGCCAAACCAGCTAGGGCTCTTATGGCATTCTTAAGGCCAGGTCTGCACTGGTCTTACCAAATGCCTGAATTCTAGTCTTGGCTCTGTGGTTAATTATTTATGTGACCCGGGGTCACTCACTTAGCTTTTGTTAATGTCCTTATTAATGAAATGAATGATTAGTCAGGATTCATTCATGTAATCCTGACTGACTGCCTATGACAGGTAAGGCACTGTGCCTGGACCATGTGCACTAATGCTTTCTGAGTGATGGAATAAGGAAAACAAAGCTGAATTAGAACAGCTATCAAGGAACTTATAAGAAAGTGTGTGTGGGTGGGGGTGGTGGTGTAGTGGTGGTGGTGGTGGTGGATACAGAATAGTAAGCCATAACAAGAAAACATATGAGTAAATACATGCAGAGTATGACACTTATTTTTATATCATATGATTCTACAGAGTCATAATGTGATTTTTAGTTTGGGTGAAAAAAATTGTTACCATTTAAATAGAAAATGAACTAACATCATACCACTTTGGGGAAGGAAAATGTAGATATGTCATGCAGTGACAGAGCTAGAAGCATATAATTTAATGCCCTGGGTGTCCTCTTTTGTCTTCAAGGAGATGAATGTTCAGAGGTAGTGTAACAGTCTGCTGTGAACTTTCTCACTTTACAGCTGAGAAAACCAAGGCTTAATTCCCATTAAGATCAGAAATGAGCTATAGGTTCTTGCTATGACCATTACTATTTTGTTCTGTTCTGGATGTCTTTGTTAATGTACTAAGACATGCAACTGAAATATCACTAAACAAAGTGAGAGATGAAACTGAAACTGAAATAAACCTATTAAAAAGGAAGAGCTTAGACAATGTGATTACAATTCTAGAAAATCCAAATACTTTTAATATTAAAAAGTTTTCATTAAGCCAATAACAATTTTAAAAATTATCAGTAAAAATATACAATGTCCAGGAACAAAGTTATCAAGCTACGGTGTGAACCTATGTGAAAAAAAATAAGACTAAGCTAAATTTAAAAAATAGATATTTTTATCAATTCCAGAGAGGAAGGGAGAGGGAGAGAGAGATATAAACATCAATGATGAGAGAGAATCATTGATTGGCTGCCTTCTGCATGGCTCCTATAGGGGATGGAGTCCACAACCCGGGCATGTGCCCTGACCAGGAATCAAACTGACCTCCAGGTTTACAGATTGATGCTCAATGGCTGAGCCATACCAGCCAGGCTAAAATTTTTAACAATAAAGGTACTTTTCAAAATTGAATTCCTGGAAATATTTATTCTTCTTGGAGTTGTTTTAGGCATTATAAAATATCAGTTATTTAAAATAATCCAGAATCCAACACAGAGTTAATAAAAACCTAAGTAAGTTTTATGAGAAAGCTGATACATTGATTCTAAAGTTTATTTAGATGAGTATGATGATCCCATCATCATGGATTAAATGAGTGATTATAGCTAAGAATCTTTGAAAAAGAAGAGAATAAATGTTCTCTTATCTCTTCCCAGGTATTGCAAAATTTTATAAAGCTACAATAATGAAAACAAGAAATGTATTAAAGTGACACACTAAGGAACACAATTGAAATTCCCAAAATAGGTTCTAGTAAGGAAAGTAATTTATATCTGACATGGAAGCAGTCCAGCATAATAGGGGGAAGGGCTCAGTGTTAAACAAATGGTGATGAGAACCTTCCTGTTGGTAAAAATTGAAATGAGCTCTTAATGTGTACATCATACTTCAAAAAATTCTGATGTGACAAATAATTAAGTGTAAGAAAATTAATAAAGAAATAGAAGAATAATGTGGTTATCTGTATGTATAATCTTGGCACTGGGAGGGCCTAAGTAAAACTCCCCAAGCTGAAATTATAAACAGAAACTATAAAATATGGGTAAATTGGATCAATTAAAAAGAGAAAACTTCTGTATGTTAAAAACAGTGGAAACAGAATTAAAAGACAAATGATATATTGGGTAGCATATTTGCATAATGTCTATATGTAAAATATACATGTTTCTTAACAAATAACTAAATACACTAACATCTCAATAGGAAAATAAAATAGGCAGATAACACAATTAGATAATTCCTAGAAGAAAACAACTGGCCAATAAAATCTGAAACAAATGTTTCAATGTTTACTGAAAAGAAATGCAGTGAAGAGCAATTAGATGCATTTGACTTGGCACCTAGTAAAAGATAATCTTCAATAATCTAATGGTAGAAACTTACATTATCATAACCTTTTTAGAAATTGATTTGGCCTTATATATGATAAAGGTTGAGAAAGTTCATACCTTGGGCTACAGAAATTTCATTTCCACAGTTGGAAAGTCATAAATCACCACTAGATTGTAAGACAATGCTCTTGTCCTGGTAAATAGGCAGAGAAATATGACAACACCCCCCTGTTTCCACTCAGTATCGATTATGGCTTTCTCCCTGCTTCACAGAGATTCTTTCCACATCTTTTGGCAAAGTGAAGCCACATCAAAGAAAGTATTGGAGAGAAAGTCCTCAATGACATACTACTTCAGATCAAACATCTGACAAACATCTTTAATAATATTTTCTCCTAAGATATAGGAGAAATGCCAACGAATATGTAACACAAGAAATCTCCACTGGGCCTGTTTAATGTAAATAGAGAACCATGAACTGTTCCCTAAGGTTTTATGCAAAGTCAGCCTATTGTCTCCTGGAGCTGTAAGGAAACCACCTAGGAAGGTTTAAGAAATAGGCTCTGCTGAGCTGCTTCTGAAGGTCACAAGGGACTAGGGATAGAGCATCCACAATTTCTTCTAAACTCCAAGGACTTTGGCAGACGTCTTACTTTGGCAAAGCTTTGTATGTTCTGAAATTGATGGAGCGACTCTTTTTCCCCCTCTATGTTAATGGATGAAAGTGTGGAAGTAATTCGTCTGGGACACAGTTACTTTATAAACTGGGACCAGAAGATGTATTACTCTGGAAAAGCAACACCTGCTGCAGCTCGAACGACCACGCTCAACGAGGAACTGGGCCAGATTGAATATGTTTTCTCTGACAAAACGGGCACCCTCACTCAGAACATCATGACTTTTAAAAAATGTTCCATTAATGGGAGAATCTATGGTAAGGGAAACAGTTCCTTTTTAAAAATGATATTATTAATGGTCCTGTAAAAAATGAGCAAGCCTACATATTGTTTCTTATTAAGAACTCTAAACCATCACTGCTTTCTTGTTAATATGGGTGCCACCAGCATCTAACATAGTGCTTACCACATAATAAACACTCACTAAATATTAGCTGGATCAATAGATATTTATCCAAAAACTTAAATGTTTTTAAATTGAATAATTTAAATGTTTTTAAATGGATTTTAGAGAGAAAGGGAAGGAAAGGAGAGAGAGAGAGAGAGAGAGAGAGAGAGAGAGAGAGAGAGAGAGAGAGAGAAATATCAATGAGAAAGAAACATTGATTAACTGTCTCCTACACATACCCTACTGGGGGTTGATCCCACCACCCGGGCATGTGCCCTGGCAGGGAATCGAACCAGCGACCACCTGGTGCATGGGTTGATGCTCAACCAACTGAGCCACACCAGCCAGGCAATATTGAATAATTTAGATGAAACTGAATTTTTTACCGTTCATGGGTAAAGAAGGGGCTTAGATGTGATACTGTCTGAAGTTCCATTCAGTGTTCCAACTCTGTGATTCCGCTTTGTGGTACTTAATAGGGCCATATCTCAGAGGGGACAAGTTCTTGGTAGTATTTTATACATCCTTCCCATCAGCTCTGGAATTGATTTTAGTGCCTGTATTTGTGAGAATTTACTATTCATTCCTGAGAATTCACATTGTAGGGAGCTACTCTGAGGGGCCAGACAAGCTAGTTCATCATTATGCAGTTCCTGTTTGTAAGCTTTGTCAGGATACCTGCTCTGTATTTGAACTTTAAGCATTCTATTTATATGTGACCGTTCTCACCCAGACTTTGGTCAATTGGCAGACAATTCCTTCTGCTGAGAGCATGGACACTATGCAGAAGGTTTCCGTTGGGTTCCCCTGGACTCCTGATCTTATTTCACTGGATTCTGAGAGTCCAGTTTCTCCAAAATGAAATCTCAGGAAGTAAAGGAAATCCAAGAAACACAGGAAGAAATTCCCATTGTCTCCTGATGGGAAACTTCACATCCTCCCAAATATTTTAAAGTAATATTTGACCTTGAACAAAATTAAGAACACAAGACGTTGATTTTTATACTCTCCTGCCTTTTAACCTCCCTCTTTCAACCCACCCCTGTAACCCAGGGGCACCATGGTTTCCTCACCTCTCCTATGCCCCCTACTTCTCTGGCAGTGGACCAGATGGTTTTCAACCTGGACTCCCACAAGCCTCAGCTATATTGTGCATTTCGTATGTCCCTATCATAATTGCTAGTAAATAAAATAGAACCTTTCCTTAGAAAGCTTTATGGACATTATTTTAAAGACTTTCTAAATACTGTCTTAACCCAAAGAGTAGCTTAAATGGGAAAATTTTAGAGTATTGGAGGTATTTTGGATTTGGGGGAACTTTTGAATTATTTTGCCATGGCATCTATTGATAATATAATAATAATATCACTTCTAGGAAATGATGTTAAGTAAATTATCAGACATATGGACCCAGATTTGTTTGTAGAGTTGTTTGTCACAGGAATATTTTTAGAGAAGGCTTTGGATATTCACAAAGTAAGTATCCCAAGATCTTTGCAAATCTCCAACTTACAAATTCCATGATAGCTTATAATTTCCTCATAAAATGCAGCAAAGTAACTGAAATATTTAAGTAACCTCTTTAGACCCTTAATTTGTATGCCATAATAATTTATGTTTCAGAATAACTTTTCCCTGTTATCATACATGTTGGTCTTGTTTATATCATAGATCCAGGCCTTGCAAATTTTTGACATTATACTCTGATTTGTCTAAATCCTCTATTTTCTGGCTCAGAACTATTATTTTTCTTAGACCTCTTTAATTTTCCTTCACTCTGATCACAACCCTAAAGGTGAGCTTCTTTGGGGGGACCATTTTACACAAATACACAGTTTTGTTTTCATTCTTTATTAGAGTTATTGTATATGGGGTAAGGACTGGAACATAAGCACGGTGAGTCTGAAATTTAAATCAAGGTGCTTGGTTAGGTTTATTCACAAGCGCAAGGACTCCTCCCACATGCAATCTCATAGCAGCCCACATTTAGACCTGTGCCTCAAAAACACAACAAATAACTGTTAATCAAGTGTCTTTTTTTTTGTCACAGCATTATATAGTGATAAGAGAGAGGCTTAAGTTCAAAAACCTACTCTGCTGCCTTTGCAATTTTAGTTTAGTCATGTTACATTGAACTCATTCTTCAGTTCACTCATCCATAAAACAGGAATGAAAATCACCTGGCAGGTTTGTTATAAAGATCAGTGATAATGTAAGTTTCTGGCACAGGATGGATGCAAATAACTCATTATTTTTTACAAGAATTATAGTCCTGGCAAATAGTATTAAACCTTTAAATGCCAAGCAAAAATTAGAAAAATCTTAAAGACCTCCAGTTAGGATAAAGCTAAAGTAAATGATGCTACATGGGTTATCATACAATTCTTCAAAATTAGATTCACAAAGAACTTTTAATGACGGGAGAAATTCTTATACTCTAAGTGGTTAATAAACAGCAGGAAGCAGAAATTTATGACTAGTATGATGAATATATGTATATCTGCAAACATACACACAATATACACACACATGCTAGTATATTCAACCTCAAAACAACTCTGCAAACATTGGTTTTCTCTGGGTGGCAGGACTTTTAAACATTTTTATTTTCTACTATAAATGTCCAGTATTTTACAATCTTATCTAATAAAAGAGTAATATGCAAATTGACCATCACTCCAACACACAAGATGGCTGCCCCCATGTGTTCAAAAATGGCTGCCCCCATGTGGATACAAGATGGCCACCACAAGATGGCCATCAGAGGAGGGCAGTTGGGAGGGACCAGGCCTGCAAGGGAGGGCAGTTGTGAGCGATCAGGCCAGCAGGGGAGGGCAGTTGGGAGGGATCAGGCCTGCAAGGGCAGTTGGGGGCAATCAAGCCTGTAGGGGAGGGCAGTTAGGGGTGACCAGGCCAGCAGAGGAGGAAAGTTGGGGGTGACTGGGCCTGTAGGGAAGGGCAGTTGGGGGGTACCCAGGCCTGCAGGGGAGAGCAGTTGGGGGGGGGGAACCAGGCCTGCAGGGGAGGGCAGTTAGGGGCAATCAGGCTGGCAGGGGAGCAGTTAAGCATAAATCACGATGGCAGGGGAGTGGTTAGGGGGTGATCAGGCTGGCAGGCAGAAGCAGTTAAGGGCAATCAGGAAAGCAGGCAGGCGAGCAGTTGGAAGCCAGCAGTCCTGGATTGTGAGAGGGATGTCCGACTGCCCGTTTAGGCCCGATCCCGGTAGGATTGGGCCTAAACGGGCAGTCAGACATCCTCGAGGGGTCCCAGATTGGAGAGGGTGCAGGCTGGGCTGAGGGACACATCCCCCCACCCCCACCCCCGTGCACGAATTTCGTGCACCGGGCCTCTAGTATATCTATAATGATCAGATATTGGATTTATCCTAAGAAGTTATTTTTAAGTGTCTGGCACATATAGTAGGTGGCTATGTGCTCTGCCTGAAGAAGGCACTGCCATTGTTTAAAGTTTACACGCTCGTCTGACCTTCATAATACACAGATGTATCTGGCCTCAACCACGGTAGACAAAGATGTACTTACCAAGCTCCAGCATTGACAAGAATTGGTCTGTATTGGATATAATTTTGGACTCCCCAACAGGGGGGATAAATAGAAGGTAAAATTTGCATCTCACAAACATTATAGATAATATAATGCCAGAATGATGAAATATCAGAAATACGTAATTGCAAATTTTGCTCAAATGCTTACTGCATGTTAGTTCTATCTTGGGCAAACATGAGTATCTATCTCTGTAGATAGCCATGTTTAAGGTTATAATTTTAAAATACTCCTAAAAAGTCTACCTTTGAACCCAGAATGCCATCCAGTAGTGGTACTTTAATAAGTGTATTTCTGAAGATTAAAGGTCTAAATCTAGTTTCAATTTCATTTAGTTTTAATTCTCAATTTTTGTTTGGCAGGTGAAGTACATGATGACCTGGGTCAGAAGACAGACATAACTAAGGTGTGGAGGTGATAAAATTTCATTTTTACTTTTAATTTCAGATTGTGCATGCTTTTAAAATGATGAATTCCTAAAGGTCTAATTTCTGCTATGACCAGATGAGATACATAACATTAAAATATTCATATGATTCAAAATTTCTTCTTATGCAGGTTCCCCAACCCCAGAATTACCACTTCCTTATTCTAATATTTATATATATGCAAGCACATGTATTTCTCCATTTTTTAAGGTAGATACATACACTGTTCTTTCAACTTTCTCAGCAATGCATTTTGGAGATTTTTCTTAATCAGTAAAAAAGAGTACTTCTTATTCTTTTTAATGACTGATAGTATTTTGTTACATTGATGTTCTGTAATTTATGTAAAGAGACACTATTAGACATTCAGGATATTTTCAATATTTCGTTATTAAAGAAAATGCAGCAAAAATAATAGTGTGTACCTATGCTATTTCACATGGATCCTATATTCTAACAAGTTCCGTTTTTAGAAATGAATTACCAGCTCAAAAGGCATGTGCATTTGTAATTTATAAATATTGCCAGATTACCCTTTTTAGAATTTATACCAATTTACTCTCCCACAAACACACTCACAAATACTATGTTGTATCAGAGTTTTTGATCATTGACAGACTATGTGAGACACAGTATATCAAAATGTTTCAAATTTTAATTTATCTTATTATGAATGAGATTGAACATCTTTTCATACTTTTAATAGCCTACTGTATTTCCTTTACTGTGAACTTCTGGTTCATAATTTTTTACCCACTTTTCTATGAATTATCATCTACTCATTGTTTCTGAGGATAAATGTCACTTATGTTAATTTTATTTTTCAGAACCTAGAAAGCTACTAGATTCTGTTTGCTAATGGTTTATTTAGATATATGCATTGGCGTTTGTAAGGCATGTTAGTCCTCAATGTTCATTTTGGGGGTAATGTTTGCTTTGCTACCAATGTTATATTTGCTTTAGAAAGAATATTTTTTTCATTATTTAATATTCCATAGGATAATTCAAATGTTATGTGTCTTAAAGTTTTCATAAAATTCTCCTGTAAAATCATGTAGACCTGGTGGTGTTCAGGTAGTAGCCCTTTGATAATCATATTTTCTTTCCCATGGTATTTATCTGTTTAGAATTTCTAACTCTTCTGAAATGGTTTGGGAAATTATATTTTCCTACAATATTCCCCAATTCAATAGGATTTCCAGATTTATTTGCAAAGACTTGAACAAAAAGATCTCTTATGATTCTATTAATTTCCTCTTTATCCGTGACTATTTTTTTCTCATTTTTTCCCCTTCTTGATTATGTTAAAAAGTTGTCCCTTTCTCCCACATAAAGTACAGCTTTTGAATTTATTACTTATATATATTTTTTCTTGTCTTTTAATCAATAAGTTCTGCTTTTATCTTTATTAATGCATTCTTTCATCACTCCTTAGCTTTCTTTTGTTATTTTTCCCCCAACTTTTTAATGGGATGTTTAACATTTTGCTTTTATTCTTCCTTTTAAAAAATACAAATATTTATGGTTATTAATTTCCCCCTGAACACTGCTTTAGTTTTATCACATAGATTTGGGTATGTAGTTTATGAAATTATCTTTACCATGTCTATTTGAATATCTGTATTGAACCATCAATTTTTAAGAAAGAGTTTTAAAATGTCCAAGTGGTAGGGGCTTTTCCCCTCTGACTTGATTTGTACTTTTAAGAAAAGAATATATTTGCATTATTTCTACTTTTTGGGAGTTTTCTTTGTGGCTTATTATGATCAATGTTCCAGGGTCCTTAAAAAGAAAGCATATGTATATTCTGTTTTCAAAGTATAAAATTAGCTAAATGTCATTTAGTACTGTCTTATTAGTTATATTATTTAGGTTTTATGTTTCATTATTTATCTTTTATCTATATTATCTCTTTGGATTAAATAGGTTAATTAAAGTGTTCTGATAATCTCTCTCTTGCTCCTGTATAACCTGAAATTTTTGTTTTGTTTTGCTATTTTGGAGTGCATTAATGTTTATAGTGGTTACATTTTTATTATGAATTATACAATTTAATGTTAAAAGAGCTCTTCTTTGACTTATTTAATTCTTCTTGGCCTGAATTTAACCTTATTTGCTATTAAGATCATGACTTATGGTTTCTTTTCATTTGCATTTGCCCACTTTTTATTTTCAATGTTCCTGAATGACTTTATTTTAGGTGTGTCTCTGTATATAGCATAGGCTTAGATTTTGCTTTGCATTCCAAACTTTCAAACTTGTTATTTTATTTATTCTTTTTATTTGCTTGTTCATTTGACCTATACTATGCCTCATTTCAAAAGACTTTACAGTGAATTTTAGACACATAATAATAAGACAAATAGCACAGATCCATAAGATTGATAAGAAATGGCAGCCAAGTAGTAAAATTAAGCAAGCAGAGATGGCAAACCTACATGCACTCCAATCACACAAATCTCAGTGTACATAAAATGGCACACAATTGCATACACACACTATTGACTCTCCAACTTTTTAAAATAAGTGATGGGCCACCTACATTAGGATATGTGTTCACTTAGTTCCATTATAATATTTTAGGTTATCCTTTGTGTCTGTATACATTTCTTATAATACTTAGGAAAGTATTACATAATTTTTCTACTATCTACTTCCAAGTACAGCTTTTGAATTTATTATTTATATATATTTTCTTGTCTTTTAATCAATAAGTTCTGCTTTTATCTTTATTAATGCCCTGTATATTTTGTTATGCCATGCTAATCTCTCTATTTCTTTTAGACTTAGTCCTTCAGTTAGAGAGATTTGGTGCTCACCACCAACTAGTCTCTTTCCCATGTTTTTTCCAGTTATCTCCAGTTTCAAGAAGGATTAAGAAATATCTGTTCAAAACCATCTGTTGACTTTATATTTGAATAACAGTTTGGCTATTATCTTTTTGAGTCACAATTTCTTTTGGGGGGTGGGGAGGTGGGAGTATTCAGGGATATATAAGGTTAGTGTGTATTTTACTCCTTATTAGTGAGTTAATCATTTTCCTCCCCAATAAATTTTTTAATTTTTTTTATTGTTTAAAGTATTACATATAGTAGTATATATCCTCCTTTTTTCCCCCATTGACCTTCCCCCAGCTTCCCCTACCCCCTGTCGCATGCCCTTATCCCACGCCCCCAGTGTCTTGTGTCCATTGGTTGTGCTTATATGCATGCATACAAGTCCTTTGGTTGATCTCTTTCCCGCCCTCCCCAACACTCCCCAGCCTTCCCGCTGTAATTTAACAGTCTGTTCGGTGCTTTACTGCCTCTGTATCTGTCTTTTTGTTCATCAGGTTATAATGTTCTTTATTATCCATAAATGAGTGAGATCATGTGGTATTTTTCTTTCAAATGCCCATCAGCAGATGAGTGGGTTAGAAAACTATGGTACATCTACACAATGGAATACTACGCTGCTATAAAAATGAAGGAATTCCTACCATTTGCAGCAGCATGGATGGAACTGGAGAGCATTATGCTAAGTGAAATAAGCCTCCCCAATAAATTTTGTTCAAAATTTATTACATGGACAAAATAATCTGTGATTAAATAAGTCTTTATGATTCTGGGATAAACACAACTAATTGAGTGTCTTATATATGGGTCTTCTCATATATCCTATATAATGAAAGGGTAATATGCAAATAGACCAAACAGCAGAACAACCAAACAACCATCAAAGCATAATATGCTAATGATATTCTAAGGCTGCTCAACCACTTGCTATGCAGTGCACTGACCACCAGGGGGCACACAGTTGACCAGTCGATCAGTTGCTATGACGTGCACTGACCATCAGGGGGCAGATGCTCCAACCAGTAGGTTAGCTTGCTGCTGGGGTCTGGCCTATTGGGACTGAGTGAGATGGGCTGGACACACCTTGGAACCCTCCCATAGTCCCTCCCTGGACCGATCGTGCACCGGTGGGGTCCCTCAGCCTGGCCTGCACCCTCTCGCAATCCGGGACCCCTTGGGGGATGTCAGAGAGCTGGTTTCAGCCCAATCCCACAGGCCACTCCCCTTGGGAGGGTGCCAGATGCAAGGCTCATAGCTGACGAGTGCTGCTTTAGCAGCACGAGCCTCTCCTGATTGGAACTGATTGGGTGCGAGCCCTTGGTAGGCACAGTGGGGCCAGGATGAGCGGGAGGGGCAGGTAGGAGCTGCAGGTGGCTTTGGACTGCGGGTTTCAGCCTGACTGCGGGTTTCAGCCTGATCAGCCAGAGGGACCCCACCCATGCATGAATTCATTCACTGGGCCTCTAGTTTGGATATAATATACTAGAGACCTGGTGCATGGATTCGTACACCAGTCTGGTCCCTTGGCCTGGCCTGCACCCTCTCACAATCCAGGACCCCTTGGGGTATGTCAGAGAGCCGGTTTTAGCCCGATCCCCACAGGCCAGGCCGAGGGACCCCACTGTTGCACGAATTCATGCATCGGGCTTCTAGTATGCATATAAGATCTTTGATTAATCTCTTCCCGCCCTCCCCCCTGTCCCCTTCCCTCTGAGATTAATCAGTCTGTTCCATGTTTCCATGCCTGTGCATTAAGCGTCTGCCCCCTGGTGGTCATTGCGCATCATAGCTACCGGTTGGCCAGTCGCTTAGGCTTTTATATTTATAGATAATTTTATTCTACAGTATCCAAGACAAAGTGTATATTAAAGTATTTTCCCATCAATTGTTTTTGCAAAGACATTATCACAGGACCAGCACTTTGAGTTATAAACTTTTAGAAGTACATTTTGTGCTTTCTAGAAGTCAGTGAATTAATAGGAATCTTATTTACTACTAGAGGCCCAGTGCACGAATTCGTGCATGGGTGGAGCCCCTCTGGATGGCCTGCGGGGATTGGGCCAAAACCTGCAGTCCAATGCCGCCTGCAGCTCCTACCTGCTGCTCCCACTCATCCTGGCCCCACTGAACCTGCCGCAGGCTCGTGCCCAATCAGTCCCAATTGGGAAAGGCTCGCTCTGCCACAGCAGCACTCGCCAGCTGTTAGCCCTGTGTCTGGCACCCTCCCAAGGGGAGTGGCCTGCAGGATTGGGCTGAAACTGGCTCTCAGACATCCCCCGAGGGGTCCTGGATTGCAAGAGGGCACAGGCCAGGCTGAGGGACCCCACCGGTACACGATCAGGCTGGGGAGGGACCGGCGGAGGGCTCCAGGGTATGTCTGGCCCCATCTTGCCCAGTCCTGAAAGGGGCCGATCACGGCTGGCTGGCCGGGGAGGGACGCTGGAGGTTGACCAGCTGGGGAGGAATCACGAGAGGGCTCCAGGGCATGTCTGCCCATCTTGCTCAGTCCTGATTGGCCGGACCCCAGCAGCAAGCTAACCTACTGGTCAGAGCATCTGCTCCCTGGTGGTCAGTGCACGTCATAGCGAATGGTTGAGTGGTCTTAGCATATCATTAGCATATTACGCTTTGATTGGTTGAACAGTCGACCAGTCACCGGACGACTGGACACTTAGCATATTAGGCTTTTATTATATAGGATTGAACCACTTCCCACTATTTTGTCCTGTTCTTTATTGAACCCCATTTCTTTAAATTTTTTTTACTCAAAAAATTTTTAAGTGTACAATAAAAAGCACTCTGATTGGGTCTTTTCTGCTACTTGTCTTCCAAATTGCTGACTCAGTCTTCTGCTTTATCCAATCTACTGTTTATTCCTTCTAGTATATTCTTCATTTCAGATATTGCATTCTTTATTTCTAACTGGTTCTTTTTTGTGGTTACTATATCCTTTTTCTCACTAAGTTCCTTGAGCATACTTACTGGTAGTACCATTTTTTTGAACTCTATATCTATTAAAGTGCTTACCTCTACTTCACTTACCTCTTTTTCTGGGAATTTCACCCTGTTCTTTCATTTGGGGCATGTTTCTTTGTCTCCCTATTTTGGCTGCCTCTTTGTGTTTATTTCTATGTATTAGATAGATCTAGTATATCTCCCAGTCTTGGTAGTGTGGCCTTACGTATTAAGTATCCCGTGGGATTCAATGGTGCAGTTTCCTTGATCACCTGAGCTGGGTGCTCCAAGAATGCCCTTTTTGTGGGTTATGTGAGCCTTCCCATTGTAATTGAGTCCATTTGTGCATGGGTTTGACCCTCAGGCTGGCTGACTGTGAGGATTAACCTCGACCACAGTGTATGAGCTGCTGTGTAGGTACTGACCACACTAAGTGGAATTTGCTTCAGCAGGGTCTGGTGCCTCCCGAGATTTCCCTTCTGAAGGTAATTGAATCCTGCTCTGATGTAGTCTGAAGCTGGCCACTGGGTGAATTGGTTTGGGGCCCCTTGATAAAGACTCTGGTGCAGGTCAATATCAGACGCTGCCTGTGACTGGCCCTGGGCAACCTGTTTGGAGATACAATGTGATCCAGAGTTTGTGGCTGCCTCTGCTGGGCCTGGGTATGCATGGGAAGGTCCAAGCTGTTGTCTATTGTTGGCCTTCACCAGCACTGAGCCTAAGGGCAGTCTGCAAAAGACCCAAGGCATCCTGAGACCTGCCTCTGCCTGCCTTTGTCTGCCAGCTGCCTGTTAGAGTCACTGAAAGAGTGCGGTGATGCTCGAGTTGCATTAGGAAGGTTCTCAGTGAGTCACCAGGTAGGGGTGGGTGATACAGGTTCAATCTTGGTGCTAATGGTGGGTCAGGATATCCTAAATCTAGCTGCCACCCACCAGGTGCCTGCAGACCTTTGTGTTTGGGTGGGGTCTCAGGGAGTTGTCAGGGTGAGGCCAGCAGAGCTTATCAGGCTCAAATAGACCAAAATTTGTTTGTGTGAAGGGAGGGCTCTGCATCAGTTGGGCATGCAAGGAAAAAATGGCTGCTGTCCACAGCTCAGTCTGTCCCAGATTCTGTGGGACACTGAATTCAGCAGGGTGGGGGTACAGGGAGTCAGGAGGGTGGGGCTATTGGATGTCTTATGAGGTTAGAGAAAGGTGGGAGTGTGGCCCCTGCCCCAGAGCCACACAAGTCAGTCACTGTTACCCCCTAAGTCTGCCCAGAACTCCACACCCTTACCCAAGCAGCTGACTCCTCAGCAGGGTGTGAGCTCTGCAGTTTGGGACAACAGGGAGTCCAGAGGGTAAGGCTGTTACATTCCCCCAGGCTGATTACATAAAGAGGGGAGTGTTCTACCCAAAAATATGGTGTCTGGTGTGGGAGGGGAACTCAGCACAGGGATCCTGGTGGTTGTCCCTTCAACTATCTCCCCAGAGCCACAAACCCCAGTCTCTCCTCATCTGACTCTAGTCTGCTCTGCCCTCCATCCACTGGAGTGCAGGGTGAGTGGCTGTGAACGAGATTTTGTGCTTTGGCCCTTTAAGTGGGCACTTGTGTTTCTATCAGACTCCTGTTTCTTCCTGACAGGCAGGATCCATGCTGATTTTTCCAGTCAGATGGGCAACTCTTCCTGGCTCTGATGCTCTGAGCTGGGGTGCCTGGTGTGGAGTTGAGACCCTACACTCTTAGGGGAAACCTTTATAGCTGAGGTATCCCTCCAGGATCTCAACCACTGCCCCTGTGAGCAGGTCCATCCCTTTTCACATCTCTGCCCTTCCTACCAGTCTCGATGTGGTGTCTTCTGTAAACCCTTGGTTATATGACTTCCGTTTAGCCGGTCTTCGGTTTTATTCAGGTTGATTGCTCTATACTTTAGTTGTAATTCCAGCTTGGTCTTGGAAGGAGGTGAATGTAGCTTCCACCTACTCTGCCACCATCTTGGATTTTATACCACATATTCTTTGTCCATTTGTCTGTCAATGGACATTTATATTATTTGTACTTATTGGCTATTGTGAATAATGCTGTAATGAACATGTGAGTGCAAATATCTCTTCAAGATCCTGATTTTAATTCTGTAGTTATATTATGCAATATCTCCAGTGAGATCTGAGAAAGTATTCTATACTCAAACACAGTATTTTTGTATCAGAAGGTATTAATTCACACTAAGCAGGCTAAAAAATCTACAACTAGACACATATCAATCCAGGTCAGATATTGCAATCAAAATGAGTTCAAGTCTGGTCAGGTTTTGCTATCGAGAAAGTTCTGGGAAAAAACTTTTCAGTTTGCCGGGCTTCTTTGTATTTTGGAGTTGCAATAAGCTTTTGAGGATTTTTACAGCCATTGGATATTTTCCCTCATAGGCTTTTGGAAAGCTCACTATCTGCTGCATGGCTCTGAAATGAGAAGACAATATTTAATGGTAATGAAACAGAAAGCCATTTTAGTGCCAGACGTTTGATGCTGAAAAATCATATAAGCACTAAAAATGCTTAGAGGAAATGTTTTTGAATTTTAAAAGATGACTGTTGGAACCAGGTTTCTAGTTCTTTTTGTTGTTGTTCCCCTACAGAAAAAAAAGCCTGTGGATTTCTCAGTCAACCCCCAAGTAGATAAAACATTTCAGTTTTTTGACCACTCTCTGATGGAATCCATTAAACTGGGTGATCCCAAAGTGCATGAATTCCTGAGGTTACTCGCTCTCTGCCACACTGTAATGTCAGAGGAAAACAGTGCAGGTAAGTGGAAAGTGTGTCTAAGCAGTGAGCCTTGGTTTTTAAATCAGAACTGATATTTTTATTTAAAATGTTTGGAATTGGAAGGATTTTCTAACTAAAAATACAACTTTGCATAGTGGCTTATCTACTACACTAGCTTTTCTTTATATTTATTTATATCCTGAATATTTTCCAGTTATCTCTCAATTATTGACATACACATTTAATAGATACAGATGACTATCAGGTGTATGCTCACAATTAATTTTTCCAGTAATGGGGGTAGATTTATACTGATAAAATAATACTCTTATATAGTCCCCAGTATGAACAAGTCTTCACACTTAGTAAGATGGTTGTTTAGAAACTCAGAGTTCCTAGAATAGCACAAAATCAGTGGGGCCACTTTAATATTAAAGTAATGATGTGGGTAGATAATGGTGTTAATGAATCAGCTTCTTGTTCCAATCAAGCCCAAACTATTTTATTTGCAAGTTATTTTTTCTTTCTGCTACCAACTATTGACTAAGAAGTATCACCCAAGTAATTCAATTCAAAAGTGAAATACTATATATGTAGACTGTAGACTCTTTATATGTACACTAGTGCCCTGGTGCACAGATTCATGCACATTGAAAGGAAATTAATTTGAAGGTGGCTGGTGGGATGGGACTGTGTGAGACGGGCTGGACACACCCTGGAGCCAACCTCCCGTGGTCTCTCCCCAGCTGTCCGCACCTGGGGTGGCGCCACGGCTCGAAGGTCATCTGTGGAGTGAGCGGGATCCCTTTGGCAGGTGGGGTCCCTCCACCTGGCCTGTAGATGGATAATGTGAATAATGGCTATTTATCGGGCTGAAACCAGCTCTTCAACATCCTCTGAGGGATCCCGGATTGTGAGAGGGCGGTTCTCGGGTGATGCACCCTGGAATCAGGCTCCCTCCTTTCTGTTTCCGGGTGCATCACCAGAGACCACAGCTGCCAAGTCCCTGCAGCTCAGCAGCTCTTATGTTGAGCATCTGCCCCCTGGTGGTCATTGCACATCATAGCTACCGGTCGGATGGTTGGATGGTCGCTTAGCCTTTTATATATATAGATATGTGTGTGATAGATATGTATATGTATATCTATCTCTATTCTATCTCTACCTCTATCTATCTATATCTCTGCACACATACACTTGTGTATATTTTTCTTGTTGGGACTACATTCAAGCCATAGTTTTGTCCTTGATGATTGACAATATTACAGATGTCCTGCATTTTCTACTCCTTTGCTCCTCCCCACCCAACCCCTACCCCATCCCAAGCCTTCACCACAATATTGTCTGTGTCCATGGGCTATGCATATATGCATTTAAGTTCTTTGGTTAATTTCTTCCTGTCTCCTTGCCACCTCTTCCCTCAGAGATCTGTCAGTCTTGTCGGGGGTTCTTGTCCCAGCATTAAGAAGGGGTACAGCAATCTGGAGAAAGGAGGTGATGTGTAGATTCAATAAGGAGTCCAAAGACGAAAGATAGTTTTGAAAGGCATTGGGGGTCAGAGGAGCTTCAGCTAAAGGAGCTAAAGACTACCCTGTGACTCAGGACCCAGTGCTTTTTATTAACACAATTTGTCCTAAGGCAAGGTGGAGATAATACACTTCAAAGGGTAAGGTTTCAAAGGGTAGGGTTTACAGAAGCATGGTCAGATTGGGGAATAGCCTACAGCTGTTCAGGTGTTTGGCCAACCGGAGGCAATAACATGTAGACTAAGATGCCCTGAGCTGTCTGGCAGTTAGCAATCCTATTCAGGTTTGGGGGAGATGCTTTTTAGTCGTTCCAACAGGTAAACTACATATGTGGCTGAGCCCTTGTTGAGCCCTCCAAGCTTCACCAACCTTTGGATGAAACTCTTGTAATTATGACATGTTGGAATTGGTTCCCGGCACAGTCTGTTCCATGCATCCATGCCTCTGGACCTATATTCTCTATGTCTTTTAACACATCTCTCATTTTTCCATTTCTTTATCTCTCTGGGATATATTCTGGAATTTTCTTTATTTTTTTCAGCACACTAATTCTTTCTCTGATTGTATCTAATTTGTAGCTTTTTATTTTTAATTTCTATAAAACCTTTAATGCTTTTTCACATCTGCTTAATTTCATGCCTCTCTTTTATGTCTTGAAATCTATTAAATATTTGTAATGTGCTATTTCTAATAATTCCAATATAGGGGTGACCAATGGTAACTTTTGGTATGAATCATTTCACCTTTTCCAGTTACAGATAGTAGATGGTTTATTTGCTTTTAATGAAAAGGAATCACAGTATATACATTAATACACAGCTTGTTTTCTTAACAATTTACCTTGGCCATTACTATAAATCAGTAAATATGAATCTTGCTCTGTCTACTTTTTCTAATTGATTTTTACATATAAAGATAACATATTAATTTTATATAGGAAGGCTTACTTTATAATACTGTTTTTTTTAAAGTGTATTTTTGTGTTATTTTCTTCATTATTTCTCTCTCTTACCCTCATCGCAACACATACATATTGCCAGGTGCCAAGGATTAACATCTGGTTTGATTCCTTAAATTTTAGGGAATTTCTTATATACCTTCTCATAGAAAGGTCTTTAGTGGCAGACTGAAGTGGAATTTTGAATATCTGCTCCATTATTCTTTGACTGTGTGATTTTGCAAAAATCATAACCCCTCCAATCATAAGTTTCACCAGTATAAAATAGAAATAATACTTTTAATAACCCTGATATCCAAGGCTTGCCATGAGGATTATGTGAGTTAATAGATATTAAGTGCTTTAGCTTATGAAACTTTCACGGTACATCCCTTGTTACTGAAAATACAAAGGTATGGTCTCTGCCCTAAGACACTTGCAGCATAGTGGAGAGGCACACTCAGCAACAACTATCTTTTAAAATAAGACGACACAAGTTACACTGGTAGTATGCATAGCTCACAGGATAAGCACCTGCTTTAGCTGGTTGGTGAGTAGAAAATGTCTGATTTCTAGAGCTGTCACTTGAGCTGAGTGTTGAAGAATGAGTTGGATTTGGTATTGGCATTCTATGAATGTTAAGCTATTCTTTTTAGTATTCATACATTTGTTTATTTTCCTTTTTCAAAATACCCTTTCTTGGTTGTTGTTTAATCCACTTGCTTTTTTTCCCTCTTAGGACAGCTGATTTATCAAGTTCAATCACCTGATGAAGGGGCTCTAGTGACTGCTGCAAGAAATTTTGGGTTCATTTTTAAGTCTCGGACCCCAGAGACGATAACAATAGAAGAATTGGGAACACTAGTTACTTACCAATTGCTTGCCTTTTTGGATTTCAACAATATCAGGAAAAGGATGTCTGTCATAGGTGCGGTTGGTAGTTGAGATTATTTTTGAGCTTTGCTATGGTTATATTAAATAATTTTGAATAAATTATTCATAATAAATCATGAATAATTTTGCTCTTGATTATGTGCTGAGAGTTGTGATATTTTTGTAGCTTTGTGAACTTCTATCATCCTCAACTTAGCCTGAACACTGTGTAATAAGCATAACTAACATTTAACAAATACTTATTATGTGTCTAGCACTGTTCTAAATACTCTACATGAATGAACTGATTTAATTGTCACAAAACCCTATAAGGTAAGTACCATATTTTAATGACCATTTTAATTGAGTAACTTGACCAAGGTCATGTAGCCTGAAGTGGAATAGCTGGGATTCAAATCTAGGAGTTCTGACTGCCAAGCCCATTCATTTCATCACTACACAACACTGCTCAGGATGAGTTCCTGAATTCCTTGGCACATGCTAGTTATTGTTGATATTGTCGTTTTGTGAACACCATTATCAGCCTCTTCGTTATCATTCATTGACTCTCTTTACCTGGATTACTGGAGATGATCACCTAAAATGGTACTTTGTACCACAACAAAGAATGCTTTTTAAACTGTGCTAACCCTCAGTGCTGCCTCAGTGTCCCTCTCATTCGTACTTTGCTCCTCTTTCCAGTCCTTCTAACAGGTGTTCTAAGCCTTTACCCTTCCCTCAAGTCCACAGATTTGTCATGATCTCCTTCACTCTTGGAAGCAAAATTCATCTTCTATTTCTCTAAAAAACAGAAAAAAATAGAGGCCTTCTGAGATGTGCACCATCAACTTATACATTTCCCTATCCTCCTCCTTCATTCCCAAGTTGTAACTGTACTCATTTTTTCCCCCTGCCTCAGAGAAAAATTGCTCTTGTTCCTTTTCAAAGCTGAAGGTTCTATCTGGTCCCCTCCCTTGCTTCTTCCTTCCCTCCTTCCTTATGTCTTTGATTTCTTCTTTATCACTGGCTCTGCCTTCAGCCCACAAATCTGTAATTACCCTATTTCCTTAAAGTTATTGTTCATGCTCTGACTTCCACTGATTTTGCCATCCCATTTTTCTTCCTTCCATCACAGTTTAATTTTTCAAGGTCAGTTTTTTCTCCTCACCTTTATTTCTCTTTTCAGCCTATTAGGGTGAGGCTTCTGTTTCCACTACTCAAGAAGAATGCTTTCTCAGAGGTTTTCAATCACCTCATGGCTTCTCCATGCAGTTGTCTTCTCTGTCATCTATCTATCTATCTATCTATCTATCTATCTATCTATCTATCTATCATCTATCTATCTATCTATCTATCTATCATCTATCTCCTATCATTTATCTAATCATCTATGTATCTATCTACCTAACTTACCTACCTATTCATCTATCTCTTTAAACTTACTAATACTGAGCCTGTTGACCTTCTTCTCTTAACATTCCTCTTTTGGCCTCTGTGACCTCACTGACTCCTGGATCTCCTCTTGTTCTGTCTTTTCTTTCTCTTACTCCTTGGCTGACTACTCTCCATCCCATTCTTCAGCATTGTCCTTTTCTCTTCTTACTTCCTGGGCTCCTCTTGAATAATCTTGACCACTCATATAGTGATAGCTATTGCCTATATTCCATGTCCTTCCTGTACAGTTCTTTAGCTTTAATCTCTTTCGGAGGTCCACACACATACTCAGTCTTCTCCTGGATTCTGCCAATGGGTCATACTATGGTTACCTCAAATGTTATATGTCTAATATAGAACTTTCTTTCACAGGTATTGCTTTTTCTATAGCCCTTATTAAAATTGCTAACAATCACTTTTTACTGTATTCCTGTGAGTAAATGGAGCACTTTAAAATGAACTATTTTATTAAATTCTTGCAATAGTATGTCACCCCATTTAGGAGATGAGGAAATTAAAGGTCAAAGATTTTAAGTAACTTACCAAAGATTGTCACACATCTGTCACATGACTTCTCATACAGGTGGTAAGATGCAGAGCAAATATTTGAACTCAGGTCTATCTTTCTCCAAAGTCTGGCCTCTTAACCCCTATTTTAACTCACTTGCTTTTGACAACTCATCTCCTTTATGCTCCTAGGTTAGTGGTTCTCTAACTTTACCTCCCATCCGAACCACCAGGAGAGCTTGTAAAAACACAGACTGCTGGGCCTCAGTCCCAGAGTTTCTAACTCAGTAGGTTTGGGGTGGGGCCTAAACATTTACTAGTACATGTCTAATAAGCTCCCACATTATGCCAATACTGGTACTGCTGGTCAGGGGACCATAGTTTGGTGACCACTTTCCTGGACTAATAGATCATCAAATACTACTCCTTACATTCCCAAGAGCTGTGTGGAGCATTTCTGAAACCTGTCTCCTTCTTTGCTACTCTCTCCACTCAGGCCTCAGCATCTCTTGCCTTATTTACAGAATCCTCAGTAGTCACCCTGTTTCTTTTTAAAATTAGCCTCAAAACTCCCTTTTATTGTAAAAGCCTTCTTTCCTTTTCCCTTATTTTCCAGTACCATGGCTTTAGTTAAGTCTCTCATCACTGCTTGTTTGCATTATTGCAAAATCTTCCAAGTTCTTCCTCCTTAAAATAATCCTCTATGCTGACATCAGGGCATTCTTATTAAAACATTGGGCTGATTTTTCCATCACTCTCTTAAAAAACCTTGGTGGCTTCATAGAATTTAAAGGATAAAGTCCTTAGGATGTCATTCAAGATTATTTGCAATCTGACTGCAATCTGATTTTTCTTCCACTTCTCCAAATTTTGTGCTCCAACTCACTAGACTTCACCATTCCTGGCATGCATTGTGCACTTTCACACCCTTTGTGTGTGCTATTTCCCCTGCCTAGAACTCTCCTTTTCTCTACTTCTTTCTTAAAAAACTCCTACTCACCTGGTAATGTCCAGTTCAAATGCTACCTGTTCTCTCAATTCTTTTCCTACTCTCCAAATAACTGTATTCTCCTTTGTTACCCTGAGCCCCTTGTTCATAACATGAGTGTGATACCAGTCCCACGAGAGTCATGACTTTCCCAGTTGTTGGGGTGTGTACTACCTGAAGGCAGGTGCTATGCATTAGTTTTGACTTAGTCTTCTTTTTTAAAATACCATTCTTTAAAAAATACTTTTATTGATTTTTAGAGAGAGAGAGGAAGAGAGAGGGAGAGAGAGAAAAACATCAATATAAGACCAAAACATCATTGGGCTGCCTCCTGCATGCCCCCTACTGGGGATCAAGCCTGAAAACCCAGGCATGTGCCCTGATCGGGTTTAAAACCAGCAACCTTTTGGTGCAACCACTGAGCCACATCGGCCAGGGCATGCCTTAGTCTTAACCTTTTGCACTCGGATGTCGAGTGTGACTCGACACGGTTAGCATCGGTAGCAGCTCTTTTTATACTCTTTGAATGTATCAATAATTTGAAATATAAAAAATTCCAAATAAATAAGTTTGTATGAAAAGAAACTCCAGTTTTTTATTCTACTGCCGCACTTTGTAAAATCTGGGGTATTTAAAAAATTAAATCCCGAGTAGAATAAAGGAATCGAGAAAAAAGCAAGCGAGTGCAAAGGATTAAACTGCCCAGAGCCAAGCACAGAGCTTAGCACACAGTAGGTTTTCTATAAATGTTTGTTAAATAAAACTTAACCCAATACTTTGTAACTTATGGATATCCTGATCCTCATATTAAATCACTTTCTACTGTGGAAAACCTCTGTGTTTATGTAATTGTAGGGTTTTTGGTCTTTAACTACTGGAAACTAGCCCTAAAAGATTGCTCTCAGTAGGTAAAAACTAAACATCATCTGAGGATGTTTATTTTTATATTTTTAACAACAGGTTATAGGCAGTTATCATTGATGTTGCCAATGAGCACAGATGCTGCTGCTTTAAGTGTCAACCTAAAGTGGTATCAGTGGGAGCTATCTTCTATTTACAGCGTCAGGGGAGGTGTTATTGATGTTGGGTTGGCCCAGAACTGGCTCTGAGGGTGTTGACAAAAACCTAAGATTGCTACACAGGGAAACTTTTGGCTTTTCTCCAGCATCAGTCACCATTGCAGGCTGTGGAGAAATCACAGCCTAACCACAAACATCAGATGTTTGCCTTAATGGATCCCATATGAAGAAAGGTAATGTTCCACCACAGAACGCATGGAGGCCTGAGGGCTTTATTTTGGTTCTGTGTGGCTTTTAATCTGGCGGACTTTGAAAGAGAGACTGCACGAGGGTACAAAAGTCTTTGTTTGATAACAAGGCAAACACAATGCCAGTCTCATGGTTGTCACATGTCTTGGTCTGTGGGGAAAACACCCAGATGTGAAGGCTCAGACATTTGCTGTGTTTCGCCTCCTCCTCCTCCTTTTCCTTCTTTTTCTTCTTCGTTCTCCTTCTTTTTCCTCCTCTTCTGTTCTTCCCCTCCTCCTCCTCCTCATTCTTTTTCTTCTCCCCGCTTTTGCCTATCATTTATTGAACCACAAATGTATACCAGTAGTACTTTCATTCTGGAGCAAGACCCCTGATTTAATTTAGAGATATGTAAATAAAAATTGATTTCTATAGAGACTTATGTCAGAGGTCTAGAATCTACTATATTGATAAACATATAAATCTCATTATATAGTTTTAGAAGCAGGAATTCAACTAATTATGTAAATACAAATACAGAGATAAAGTTCAAAGACAGTTATAATAGAGGCTAGTGGCAAGTAATCATTAACGAAGAATACATTATAATAGCTCTTTGAAAAGTCCTTACAAGGTCCTTAGATAAGTGTTGCTCAACTCTTAACTGTTCAATGCTTATCAGTAAGAATCATATTGCCATGTCAGGCATTTCTCAGTGTGAATGCATGAACAGCCACCCAACTGAGAAGCAAAGCAGAATTATTGATCACCCTTCACAGTGCTGCTATTGCATTTACTCTTATAGCATAAACCTGTAACTGTTTCTGACCTTTGTCTTTCCTTTATGTCACAAAGCCATAGCTGCTGCTCTCAATAAATTTTATATCATTATAATTCAACTCAATTAAGCAAATATTTATTAAGTGCTTACCATGTTCCAGGGACTTAAAGCTAAGGAGAAGGTGGAATTAAAACATGTTCTGTGTGGTAGCATGGAGGAGAAGATGGTAAAGCAGGGCAGGAAACAGGCTGGAAAAGGGCAGATCTGGATGGCCCCTGAGTATGCTATGTTAAGGAATGACACCTCATCTAAGGTTAGAGGGAAGCTGTTGCAGGTCTCTAAGCATTAGTGGGAAGATGAATCTGTCTGGATTACAGAAGAGTCTGGGGGAAGCAGGACTGGAAAGAGTAAAACCATGTAGGTTAATGTGATAATCTAGGCAAGAGAGAAGGTGACAGAGAGAAATTCATGACTTCAGTTGGATGAATGGGTGTGAAGGGGGATAGCTGAATGATGACCAGATATCTGATTTGGAGACTAAGTGAACGATGAGTCTGGCTATTGTATCTGGGGACATAGGAGCAATAGCTAGTTATTGAAGGAAGATAATGTGTCCATTAGAGGGGCCAATGCTCGGTTAGGAGGCAGCATCAGAGATGGAACATTTTTATTGAATCAGAAAGTTGTACAGCTGAAAAGGACCTTAGAAGTTAGATTTTTTAAAAACATCTCCTTTTCACCTGTAGAAACTGAGACAAAGAGATATTAAGGAATTTGTGCAAATCACAATGGGTTTGTGATTGCCCTAGACAAGTGGTTCTCAATGTGTTGTCTGGGGAACCCTAGGAAACCTGGAATGTTTTTTAGAGGATGCACAAGGACAAAACTATTATAACAATAATACTAATGTCTTTTTCATTCTTTCTCTACTGAGTATACTGTGGAGTTTTACAAAGACCACATGCTGTGTAATATCACAACAGATTGAATGCAAAGCAGATATGAAAATCCAACTGTCTCCTATTAGGCCAGACATTAAAGGGACCTGTAACCATGTAAAGCAATGCACTCCCCAAACTAAATTTTATTGTTCTGGAAAAATATAGTTCTAGTTCATAAAAATGTTATTTATGTAAATAGGTTTATTATTATAATAATGATCATTATAGTAATATAGTGTCATAAGACTATTACTATAATAAAATTTATCAGTTTTAATTTCTAACATGGTAAATATTGATAGAACCCATATAAAAAGCTCTTTGGAGTCCTCATGAAGTTTTAAGAGGGTAAAGGGGTTTTGAGACCCAAAAGTTTGAGAACGGATGTCCTAGTCTGGACTATCAAAAAGGGTCACAGGGAAGTCCCACTGGCAAAGGTAGGGTATATATGCTTTGCTTTCATAGCTCTGGCGATGTGAGGAAGAAATTATTTGGGAAACGATCAAATTGGATTATGATAAAAGTAAGAGGAAGCCTTTGCTAGGATTAAATGCTCCCTCCCCCACTTGAACAATGAGATAAATTGCATATATATTTTCTCTCTTTCCCTCTAATGTGGGCAATTAAAGCAAGAGTGTAAGAAAACTGCATGAGTTATGGCAACTAGAAAATCTGACCAAGGATCTTAGAAGAGATGATGAACCTAGACAAGTCTCAGTACAAAATTGTTTCCAGGGTGCATTAGGTCTATTCAAGCCAGGAGGAAACTAGAACTGATTAATGTTAACTAAGTGTCATTAGAGGTGAGAGGGAAAAATAAGTTATTGTACAATGATATTTGTATTTCTTTACAAGTTGCAAATTTTGAGTCCTATTAAATTCATAGTAATCCATATTTATGTTCATCTGTTTTGAGGCATTCTATCTTTAGGGGAAAGGCATCATTGAGTGGAAAACATGTATAATCTACGGCTCGATGAAGCTTGTGAGGGTCAATGTGTTCAGACCATGAAGTTGTGACCCAGGCAGTTGTCTTAAATTGTAGGCAGTTCCTGGAAAGAAATACAGTGCCATGCCATCCATTCATTCATTGATTCATTTAGTAAATAATGAAGTGCCTAATATGTGCCAAGCTGTAAAGCTAAGCCTACAAAGGTAGGCCAAGTATTCTGCAGTTTACAAACAGACTTGTCTGACGGTAACATGTGGGACATCGGAGGGAGGATTGGGTATTGGAGATGAGGGGAGCCTAGTGAAGACTGTCCTTCCCAAACCTGGGGGCAGGTTAAAAACCCAGCCATACTAATAAAGACTTCCAGTGGGAAGAAGGTAGAAACTTTGATTTTGAAAGCCCCCGGTGAGGCATGCTTACAGCCAGGATTGTGACTCAAGAATGAACCACCAAGAATGAAAGGGCTTTTCCAAGGAGTAAAGGGGTAAAGAAATATGTTAGCAAGGGCTGAGAACTAATGCATAAAACATTGGTTTGAATGGCTTGAATTCCATATGGAGATCATTTGGCATAACACTGACAGTTAGTTGATTCCTACTGTAGGTCTTAAATTTCACACCAGGAGAGAGGAAATTAAGCTCCCAATTCTGCTCAATACAGGCTTAATTTAAATGTATCAACCCTTCGGAAACAGTAAGCAAGAAAAATAGGAAGGCCATACACATCAGAATAAAAACACTTGTTTCTGAGTTTGGGAAATCAAAGGATTCCAATAGATGAAATATTTCTAAGTTAATAAAACAGGAATAAAGCCAAGCAACTTAGATAGTGACCTTTTAACCAAAGACACTGAATATTTTACTACTGGCTGAAACATGCACATTTCCAAATTGCCTGGCTGTAGCCCTGGGAGAGCCTCATTTTGACAGATTTTATTGATTATAACCTACTTTCCAAACTTTTTTCTTTTCAGTTAGAAACCCGGAAGGACAGATAAAGCTTTATTCCAAAGGAGCAGACACGATTTTGTTTGAAAAACTTCATCTGTCCAATGAAGACCTTCTGGCTTTGACGTCAGACCATATCAGTGTAAGTGCCTCTGTTTTAAGGTTAGCACAATGGCCCTTTGGCCACTTGTTATGGTTAGGTCTTGTTTTAAAAATATCAGCTAAATGATCTGACTTCTGAAATAAAAAACATGTGGAGAGTGGTTCCACAGGAAACTGCCAGTGAATGTCTGGAAACTGGCACGTGGCCCCACCCCCTGCCCCGCTGAGAGTCTGGTTGGTCTCATCACAGGTGGATTAACACACAGCAGCTGAGAAGTAGCCCTTGAATGTGGGCTCCCTACCTCCAGCCAGGAGAAGGCTCAGACACTGGCTCTAACTCCCCTGAGTTGGGGGCTGCTCCCCGTGGGAGACTGGACTGGTTCAGGGAAGCAAAGCTGGACAATTGCTTTCACCTGAGTTCCATTGTGTCTGGCATTAACAGAATCTCTTACAATCATCATCAGTGAAAAGCTTAGGGTTGTGTTTACAGAGTGAGGGGAAAATAGTCTCTGTAGCCAATTTTCTCTTCCAGGGGTCTTTTTATTGAGGACATAAATCATGATGAGTCACTTACGTTCCCTGGGTTGAAGTTACCAATTGCATACATTCTGAAACTTTGCATTATTTCTTTCCAAAGGTTTTCTGAAGAGAGCAGGGTGATCTTTGACAAACTTCTTTTTTTTTTAAAAAAAGTAAGATTCTATGAATTAAATATGAGCATTACCTGGTTTAAACCCAAGGTTCAAGTGTCTCTCTAGTATTTGCTTGAGGTTCTGTTTAACCCAGTATGAACTTTATGGGCAACTGGCCAAAACTCTCATTTCCTCATTGGTTTCTCTCCTTTAAACAATTATTGAGGATTCATGTTCTTTGTCAAGCCCTATATTTTATACAAAACATTCCCTGAATCTTTAAAAAACAAACAAACAAAATGAATAAAAAAAACCTCTACTTGACTCAAAGTTTAAAAAATGATGGTTTAGTAATATTGGGTACAAACATAGCTATTGTTTTTGTCTTTCCAATAGAGGATTCTTGATTTTCTTTTAATCTCTTCCAGAAGGCTGGCATGGTCTTTTTAATTTTTTTTATGAGAACAACATTGGAATCATAAGTATCTAATTTTTGTCATTGCTCAAACACTAAGGCCCTAGATTTTTGTATGTTCGCTTTTCATACTAAAATATAGGAAGACTAATTTGGCCTTTTTACATTTCTAGGCAAAAGAAAATTTTTTTCAGGTAATATCAATTTGATTTGCTCTTTGCTTTCATTCACTTTATTCATTTTGACTTTCAAATTCTGAGGTTTTAAATTTATATTTAATTATTGATTCTGAATTGTTTAATGATAGGAAACAACCTTGCTCAAATGCTCATTTAGGATTCAATTTGTGTTTCATGTACTAATTAAATAACTTAAATCATCTGTCCCCTTTTGTAATGTCTTCTTAGAGTTGATTCACTATTGTACAGAACAGAGAGGAATGCCCAGCGGGGTTGCAAGTTAAAGGCAAAGAAATGTTTGTGCGAATTAAGAGGATAAAAGATGGTTACAACACAGTGGCTCCACATTCAGATCAGTAGGGGACCCAGTGGTGGTCCTGGAAGGCAGGGCTTGTAAATGTGATTGCAATATCCAAACTGCTACCGAGTGCCTACAAGATAAATTTGGACAAATTTTCTCATGGTCTCTCTGGGAAGTCTGCACTGACTTTTTCTTTGCATTAACCTCATTAAAATGTGTCACAGTTTAACTTGTGTATGATCACAAACCTTTGTGTGTTGTGTAAGCCAAAACACATAGAGAAGGTGTGCTCAATGGCAATGCCCAAAGGCATAGGAGTGGCTATAAAAACGCTTATAGTATACAGGCCCATAAAATGACCACTGGAGGCCTAGGCAAAGTGGGAGGTTTTCAGCATTTCCCCAAAGCAATCTACATGTTTCTAGCCACTGTGGCCGTGTGAGACACTTAGCAACTACCAGTCTCCTAATTTAAAATGTTTCCTTATTAGAAGGATAAAGCACCAGAAGTATCATTTAAGATTGTCAGTTTACTGAGACATGAAAGGAAAAGCATAATTCTCCTATTAATTTAACCTGTTATTAAATACTAACTCCATAGAAAACAGTTTAATAAAAAATAATTTTAAAAAACTAACCTGACCTTATGGTGTCTTTAAAGTTTTAAAACATTTTTATTATATATATTCTATATAATAAAGAGGTAATATGCAAATTGACCATCATTCCAACACACAAGATGGTCGCCCCCATGTGGTCAAAGCTAGCCACCCCCATGTGGACACAAGATGGCCACCACAAGATGGCCAGCAGGAGAGGGCAGTTGGGAGGGACCAGGCCTGCAGGGGAGGGCAGTTGCGGGGGGGACCAGGCCTGCAGGGGAGGGCAGTTGAGGGGAACCAGGCCTGCAGGGGAGGGCAGTTGGGGGCGACCAGACCAGCAGGGGAGAGCAGTTAGGGGTGACCAGGCCAGCAGGGAAGGGCAGTTAGGGGCAACCAGGCCTGCAGGGGAGGGCAGTTGGGGGGGAACCAGGCCTGCAGGGGAGGGCAGTTGGGGGGAACCAGGCCAGCAGGGGAGGGCAGTTGGGGGCAACCAAGCCTGCAGGGGAGGGCAGTTGGGAGTGACCAGGCCTGCAGTGGAGGGCAGTTGGGGGTGACCAGGCTGGCAGGGGAGGGCAGTTAGGGGTGACCAGGCCAGCAGGGGAGGGTAGTTAGGGGCAATTGGGCTGGCAGGGGAGCAGTTAGGTGTTGATCAGGCTGGCAGGGGAGTGGTTAAGGGGTAATCAGGCTGGCAGGCAGGCGAGCGGTTGGGAGCCAGGAGTCCTGGATTGTGAGAGGGCAGTCAGACATCCCTCGAGGGGTTCCAGATTGGAGAGGGTGCAGGCTGGGCTGAGGGACACCACCCCCCCATGCACAAATTTCATGCACCGGGCCTTAATTTATATATATCTATATATATCTATATCCATATATAGATATATATATATATATATCTATATATATCTATATATATATATATATAGATATATATAGATATATATATATACACATATATATAATTTTTAAAAAATTACAGGAGATCTAGAATGAAAAAATCAGCCTCTCCTTCTATTCCTACTTCCCAGAAGCAAACATTTATATTGACTTTCTGCCTTTCTCTCCCCTTTTCCCCTAGGGGTTTTTATTATCACATAATATTAATTAATAGGCTTAAACTTCTATTACCTCACTAACATCTATTTATTCACCTATTATTGACTTTTAAACTTTTTATTATGGAAAATTTCAAGCACAAACAAAAGTAGGACTGAGTTAATTTTTTTTAAAATTTTTTTATTTTATTAAGGTATTATATGTGTACATATCTTACCATTGTCCCCCCCACCCCACACCCATACATGCCCTCACTCCCCAGAGTTTTGCGTCCATTGGTTATGCTTATATGCATACAAGTCCTTCGGTTGATCTCTTATCTCCCCCACCTCTCCCTAACCTTCCCGCTGTAATTTGACAGTCTGTTTGATGCTTTACTGTCTCTGTATCTATCTTTTTGTTCATCAGTTTATAATGTTCTTTATTATGCATAAATGAGTGAGATCATGTGGTATTTTTCTTTCATTGACTGGCTTATTTCACTTAGCATAATGTTCTGCAATTCCATCCAGGTTGCTGCAAATGATGAGAATTCCTTCTTTTTTATGGCAGCATAGTATTCCATTGTGTAGATGTACCACAGTTTTCTGATCCAGTCATCTGCTGACGGGAACCTAGGCTGTTTCCAAATCTCAGCTATGGTGAATTGTGCTGCTATGAACATAGGGGTGCATATATCCTTTCTGATTGGTGTTTCTAGTTTCTTCGGATATATTCCCAGGAGTGGGATTACTGGGTCAAATGGGAGTTCCATTTTCAGTTTTTTGAGGAAACTCCATACTGTTCTCCACAGTGGCTGCACCAGTCTTCATTCCCACCAGCAGTGCACAAGTGTTCCTTTTTCTCCGCATCCTCGCCAACACTTGTCGTTTGTTGATTTGTTGATGATAGCCATTCTGACAGGTGTGAGATGGTACTGCATTGTTGTTTTGATTTGTATCTCTCGGATAATTAGTGACTTTGAGCATGTTTTCATGTGTCTTTTGGCCTTCCTTCTATCTTCTTTTGAAAAGATCCTATTTAGGTCCGTTGCCCATTTTTTTATTGGATCATTTATCTTCCTTTTATTAAGTTGCATAAGCTGCCTGTAGATGTTGGAGATTAAACCTTTATCAATGATAGCATTTGCAAATATGTTCTCCCATATAGTGGGCTTTCTTGTTCTTTTGTTGATTGTTTCTTTTGCTGTAAAAAAGCTTTTTATTTTGATGTAGTCCCATTTGTTAATTTTCTCTTTAGCTTCCATTGCCCCTAGGGGCAGTGTCAGTGAAGAAGTTCTTGTGGCATATGTCTGAGATTTTGTTGCCTGTGGATTCCTCTGGTATTTTTATGGTTTCCCGTCTTATGTTTAAGTCCTGTATCCATTTTGAGTTTATTTTTGTGTATGGTGTAAGTTGGTGATCTATTTTCATTTTTTTGCATGTATATGTCCAATTTTCCCAACACCATTTATTGAAAAGACTGTCTCGACTCCATTGTATGTTCATGCCTCCTTTGTCAAATATTAATTGAGCATAGTGGTTTGGGTAGATATCTGGATTCTCTATTCTGTTCCATTGATCTATATATCTGTTCTTGTGCCAGTACCAGGCTGTTTTGAGAACAGTGGCTTTGTAATACAGCTTGAGGTCTGGTATTGAGATGCCTCTTACTTTATTCTTCTTTCTCAGGATTGCTGTGGCTATTCGGGGTCTTTTTTTATTCCAGATGAATTTTTGGAGAGTTCTTTATAGGTCTGTGAAATATGCTGTTGGTATTTTGATGGGGAGTGCATTGAATCTGTAGATTGCTTTGGGTAGTATAGACATTTTAATGATGTTGATTCTACCAATCCATGAACATGGTATGTTCTTCCATCTGCTTATCTCTTCCTCTATCTCTTTTTTCAGTGTCCTGTAGTTTTCCGTGTATAGGTCTTTTACCTCCTTAGTTAAGTTTATTCCTAGGTATCTTAGTTTTTTTGGTGTGATGGTAAATGGGATTGCTTTTTTAGTCTCTCTTTCTGTAAGTTCACTATTGGTGTATAGAAATGCCATAGATTTCTTGGCGTTAATTTTGTATCCTGCTACATTGCCGAATTCATTTATTAAGTTTATTAGCTTTTTGATGGAGCCTTTTTTTTTAATATATACAATATCATGTCATCTGCAAATAAGGACAGCTTTACTTCTTCTTTTCCAATTTGAATGCCTCTTATTTCTTCTTCTTGTCTAATTGCAATAGCTAATACTTCCAGTACTATGTCAAACAGGAGTGGTGAGAGTGGGCATCCCTGTCTTGTTCCTGTTCTTAGGGGAAATGGTTTTAGTTTTTGCCCATTGAGTATGATGTTTGTTGTGGGTTTATCATATATAGCTTTTATTATGTTGAGGTATGATCCTTCTATTCCCACGTTGTTGAGAGTTTTTATCAAGAAAGGGTGTTGGATTTTGTCAAATGCTTTTTCTGCATCTATTGATATGACTATGTTATTTTTATCTCTCAATTTGTTTATGTGATGTATCACGTTTATTGATTTGCGGATATTGTACCATTCTTGCATTCCTGGGATAAATCCTACTTGGTCATGGTGTATGATCTTTCTGATGTACTGCTGGAGCTGATTTGCTAGAATTTTGTTGAGGATTTTGGCATCTATGTTCATGAGGGATATTGGTCTGTAATTCTCTTTCATTGTGTTGTCTTTATCTGGTTTTGGTATTAGGGTGATGCTGGCTTCATAGAAGGAGCCTGGAAGTGTTCCTTCCTCTTGAATTTTTTGGAATAGTCTGAGGAGGATAGGTTTTAGTTCTTCCTTGAATGTTTGGTAAAACTCTCCTGTGAAGGCATCTGGCCCCAGGCTTTTGTTTGCTGGAAGCTTTTTGATAACTGCTTCAATTTCTTCCATAGTTACTGACCTGTTGAGCTGTTTAGATTCTTCCTGATTGAGTTTTGGAAGGTTATATTTTTCTAGGAATATGTCCATTTCCTCCAGGTTGTCCAGTTTGTTGGAAGAGAGTTGTTCATAGTATTTTGTAACAATCCTTTGTATTTTGGCGGGGTCTGTTGTTATTTCACCTCTTTCATTTCTGATTTTGTTTATTTGGGTACTCTCTCTTTGCTTCTTGGTGAGCCTGGCTAGAGGTTCATCAATCTTGTTTAGCCTTTCAAAGAACCAGCTCTTGGTTTTGTTGATCTTTTGTATTGTTTCTTTGGTCTCTATGTCATTTATCTCCACTCTGATCTTTATTATTTCCTTCCTTCTGCTTACACTGGGCTTTTCTTGTTGCGCTCTCTCTAACTCTTTGAGTTGTAGGGTTAGGTAATTTATTACCATTGTTTCTTGTTTTTTGTAGTAGGCTTGTAGAGCTATGAACTTCCCTCTCAGGACTGCTTTCGCTGTGTCCCATAGATTTTGGATTGTTGTGTTTTCATCGTCATTTGTTGCCTTGATGTTTTTTATTTCTTCCTTGATGTCTTTGGTAACCCAGTCATTGTTTAATAGCATGCTGTTTAGTCTCCATGTGTTTGATTTCTCTGGATTGTTTTTATTGTAGTTGATTTCCAGTTTTATGCCACTGTGATCTGAGAAGATACTTGATATGATTTCTATCTTCTTGAATTTGAAGAGACTTTGCCTATGTCCTACCATATGGTCTATCTTTGAAAATGACCCATGTGCACTTGAGAAGAATGTATATTCTGTGGCTTTGGGGTGAAATGTTCTGAAGATGTCAATTAATTCCATCTGGTCTAGTGAGTCATTTAGGATTGATGTTTATTTGCTGATTTTTTGTTTAGAGGATTTGTCCAGTGGTGATAGTGGGGTATTAAAGACTCCTACTATGATTGTATTGCTGTCAATCTCTCCTTTGATATCTTCCAGGAGTTTTTTTAATGTATTTTGGTGCTCCTGTATTGGGTGTATATATGTTTACCAGAGTTATTTCTTCTTGTTGGATTGCTCCCTTTAGTATTATGAAGTGGCCTTCATTATCTCTTGTTATGTCCTTCACTTTGAGATCTAATTTGTCAGATATAAGTATTGCTACCCCACCTTTTTTTTCATTTCCATTCGCCTGAAAAACCTTTTTCCATCCCTTCAGTCTCAGTCTGTATGCGTCTTTTTTTCTGAGGTGGGTTTCCTGTAGACATCAGATATATGGGTTTTGTTTTCTTATCCAATCCGTTACCCTGTGTCTTTTGATTGGGGCATTCAATCCATTTACATTTAAAGTTATTATTGATAGGAACTTATTTGTCGCCATTTTTATTCTATACCCCTGTGTTCCTTCTTTGCTTCCTATTTCTTTCTTTCTTTCTTTCTTTCTTTCTTTCTTTCTTTCTTTCTTTCTTTCTTTCTTTCTTTTTTTTTTTTACAGAAGACCCTTTAGCATTTCTTGCATTGCTGGTTTGGTGGTGATAAACTCCCTTAGTCCTTTTTTGTCTGTGAAGCTCCTGATTTCACCTTCAATTTTGATTGATAGCCTTGCTGGGTACAGTATTCTTGGATTGAGACCCTTCCTTTGCATGACTTTGTCTATTTCATTCCATTCCCTTCTGGCCTGATGAGTTTCTGTTGAGAAATCAGTTGCTAGTCTGATGGGGGTTCCTTTGTATGTAACTTTCTGTCTCTCTCTGGCTGCTTTTAAGATTCTTACTTTGTCGTTGGTGTTTGCCAATTTAATTATAATGTGCTTTGGCATTGGTCTTTTGGGGTTCATTTTGCTTGGGACTCTGTGAGCTTCTTGGATTTGTGTGGGTTTTTTTCTTCCCTATATCAGAGAAGTTTTCTGTTATTATTTCTTCAAACAGGGTTTCTATTCCTTGCTCAGTTTCCTTTCCTTCTGGTACCCCTATTATTCGGATGTTGTTTTGTTTCATGTTGTCCCAAAGTTCCCTTAGGCTCTCCTCATGCTTTCTAATTTTTTTTTCTAGAAGCTGTTCTATTTGGGTATATTTTTCCATCTTGTCTTCTAGCTCACTTATGCGGTCCTCTGCTTCTTCTAGTCTACTCTTGATGCTTTCTATTGAGTTCTTTACATCAGCGATGTCATTTTTCATTTCTTCTTGGTTCTTCTTCATTTCCTCTTGGTTCTTACTCATATTGTCGAATTTGTCTTCCATTCTTTTCAGCCATCTTATGACCATTTCTCTGAATTCTTTCTCTGATAGGTTGCTTGCCTCTAATTCGTTTACTTCCTTTTCTGGTGATGCCTGCTTTTCTTTCCTATGGGGGCTGTTTCTTTGTTTCCCCATGGTCTCTCTTCTCCAGATGTCTGGTTATATAGTTCTCTCTCTCCTTATCTCAGGCGAAATCTGACCTTTGCTTGGTGCAGTGAAGAATTCCTTTGAATCCGCGTGTTTGTGCCATTTGGGGACAGGTACTCTGGTGCTCACAGCTGTTCAGTGTTTGCCGTTGTCGTGGAAAGTCAGGCTTCCAATAAAATCCTCCTTCCCTTGCAAGATGGTGAGGTTTCCCCCTCTGAGCCCGCAGCTCTGGGAGGGGACCCAGCCTCTGTGGGTGCTGCACGGTCAGGGGAACCCTGCCTAGCACTCCTCCACCTTCTCCTGGAGTTTAGCTGTCCCTTAGCTTGCCAACAGACACTCCCCGTGCAAACCTCAGCTGTTCTTACTCTCTGCCCCAGAACCAGGCTCAGAACACGTCTCTATTCAGCCGCCATTTTTTTTTTAACCAGGACTGAGTTAATTTTAGACATAGCTGTATTATTAGGGGAATGTGACAAGATTTTGGTGAGCTGTCATGCTACAATCTCTTCAGAGAGCCTCTGCCTTTGATTTGAGAACTATGGCTCCTCCAAGCGTCATTTTCTTTCCACTAACATCTGAGTGACATAGCCATGAAACAGGCTGGGTTCCTCTCATTGCCAGGAGGGCTTCTTGAAAGTAGAGGATAGTTTGGAAACCAATATATGTTGGTTCAAATGGATATCTCAAGTCATTGGCACCATTGATCACTCTCAAGTAGGACACTTCAGCAGGCATTTTAGATATCTTTTAGGGGGAAGGCTAGCTCCCCTGAATGTTTCAACCCAATAGAAATAAAATTCAAAATGCAAACATTGTCTCATATTTTCAAGGAGATTAAAAGATTGGAAGTCAGGATGGCCAAGTTATGCTCTTGATACAGTGAATTTGAGCGCAAAACTTCTTACCCATTATTGTTATTGTTCTTGCTATGATTATTGCTTTGGTATGGTTCTTAAAACAATGTGTGCTCTGGCAGGAATTTGCAGGAGAAGGCCTTCGAACCCTGGCCATTGCATACAGAGATCTGGATGATAAGTACTTTAAAGAGTGGCATAAGATGCTTGAAGATGCAAATGCTGCCACAGATGAGAGGGAGGAACGGATAGCTGGGCTGTATGAAGAAATTGAACGGGATTTGATGGTATGAGTTTAGAAGCATGATGATTTGTGTTTATAGAGAGGACAGTATGTGTTTAGAGATCTAGGATAGGAATAATCCATTGGCTAAATCATCCTGCATACAGCGGATGTTACTTTTTCAAACATCGAATCATGTGTTATATGTTGGCTTTGAGTTTGCCATGTGTGAGGGCCTAGAGCAGTGGTCAGCAAACTCATTAGTCAACAGAGCCAAATATCAACAGTACAACGATTGAAATTTCTTTTGAGAGCCAAATTTTTTAAACTTAAACTTCTTCTAATGCCACTTCTTCAAAATAGACTCGCCCAGGCCGTGGTATTTTGTGGAAGAGCCACACTAAAGGGGCCAAAGAGCTGCAAGTGGCAGTTTGCCGACCACGGGCCTAGAGGATTATTTCAATTAGTTGTAGCTTATGTAATTGGAAGTCCCCTAGACTGGACGATAGCAGACTTCCTATTGTTTGTCAAACCTCTGGTATATCATTTATGTTATTTTCTCCCCCTCCCTGCTTTATGATCTACCTTTCTAGAGCAGGAAACTTGCCAGGAAGAGTGGGAAGCTTTACATCTTAGACCTATGAGATTTTGATGATATCTGTGCTGCCCAAAGTATGAGAGTATCATTTATTCTAGAAACTACTCTTCCCTGAGGCCCCAGTGGCCAGGAAGCAGCTGGGGAGTTCTTAAGTCCTTACAAGCCCAAATGGTTTCTGATTGTTTGTGCTAACAGGATCTCTGCCAGTAGTTGGTGTTCCTATTAGTTGGCTTGATTAGAGAAACTCCTCTTGGGTCTTTTCCCAACCCACATCTGCACATAATAGTATGTTTACTATATCAATGCATCATCCTTTTTGCCTTTAATTCCTGTTCCTTAACCTCTGAACTCTGTAATTGCAAGCCATAAATGTTATGAATATTGTTTGCATGCATTAACATAAAATATTCTCTATTTTTCAACAAAGCTTCTAGGTGCCACTGCTGTAGAAGACAAGTTACAAGAGGGTGTTATTGAAACGGTTTTAAGTTTATCACTAGCCAATATTAAGATCTGGGTCCTAACAGGAGACAAACAAGGTAATTTTAAAACAGATAATGATGTTTTGAACAGAGGGCAATAATTTATATGGTAAAATTTTAACTATTCAGAAAGTTTCATTAGTTAGATATGTGCCCAGTTCTCTATATTGGAAATAGTTGAAATACAAATAGGAAAGTTAATGTAAGAACTTACTATTTAAAGATAAAAACAAATTAAGAAAATATCTTCTAGAGTATACCCTGGGGTCTGTTGAATTTCAGCTCAACTCACTTCTTAAATATAATTGTTAAACCTATAGGCAACAATGGAATTAAAAAAGTTTACCTAAAGGTTTATGTGAGCACTGCCTCCAATCAGGACTGAGACTTGCATAATACTGAAGCAGGACATTAGAGACCTTAGGGTTACTCCTTTACTTTCTTGATGCTATGTAGAGAGGTTTGGGGATCTTAGAGGAGGGGACAGGCTTTTGGGAGGCTCAGGGAAGCAACTGTTTATCAACTGGTCTGTAAATGTTTTGATATTTTAACAACCACAACAGTTGTACTAGAGTAACCTAGTTTAATTTCAAGCCTTCCCATGCAGTGGTACAATGGGAGCTGACCCACTTTCAGGCATGACAAAATGCCAAGTCATCAGAAAAAAAGTCATTATGTTCATAATTCTGTGTTTGTTAAGAAAGATTTTGGATCTATTGCTAGCAGTAATGATTAAAACAAAAATGCTTTTACACTTGGTCCTCAGTAAACCAGAAATATTCAGTTAACTGGCGAATACATGTTTTTAAGATTCTATCTACCTGTAGATATTTTTAGAACACTTAAGGATTTTCAAATATGGTAAATTAATTCTCTATATGTTCACCCAAATCACTGATCACAAAAATAAACATTAGAAAGTTGAGCTCTGTGGTGTGTTACTACAGACTTCTTGGAGTTTGATGTTGATCAGTGGGTATAGATGCTCAATTATTTATGAATATCCACACGTTTACTATTATTTAGCTTTAATTTCTATGGTTTATACAAAGCACATGCTGAGATTTTATCAGTTGCCTTCCTTGACTTAGGACAGGCAAATCTAATGATTCCATAGAATTAGGTAGAGCCTAAGAACTCAGTAGAATTAGAATCAAATGACTTTATTGAAAATAGAAGGGTCACCTAACTATCCTAGGCTCCATTTCTATAAAGTTGGAGGAAGGAATGCCCAACATCATGTAATTTTCCAGTTTTCTAGCAGCAGCAGTCCATTCACTTAATGGGAAAATGACAATGTTGCATGTGGGAGAACTATAAAAATTTTATAAGAGCATTTTTTGCTGTCCAACTGAACATTTTGTTGAGCTGTTTTTCAATTTTCCTACTACATAAAAATTGAAAAAATGTCTAAGTTTAGTATTTCAGCTCTCCAAAGGTAGTATTTGGGACCTCCGGTAAAAACTATATGAGAAAATTGAGGATTCATAGATGTGGCTATGGATCCATGGAGTTAGCAATTGATAAATTTGATCATGGGAGCCAGGGCTTTGAAATTCCCTCTGGGTCTCTTGCATTATCACCCGTTATGCTCTTTCTGACATTAAGGGAGCCTGTAAGCTACAAGGAAATATAGCAATGACTTCAAAACTTCTATAGAAAACACACACACTTCTATGCAAGTGTACTAGAGGCCTGGTACATGAAATTCATGCATGGGTAGGGTCCCTAGGCCTGGCCGGTGATCAGGACCGATAGTGGCCTCTGGCTGCCAGCCGGGGCCTTCCTTCTGGCTGCCGGTCAGGGGACTCTTTTCCCTGGCTGCTGGCTGGGGCCTCCCCTCCCCGGCTGTTGGCTGCCGGCCAAGGCCTTCCTTTGTTCTGTGCCACTCGCTGGTGGCCAGCGCATGTCATAGTGAGTGATAGAACTCCTGGTCTCCTGGTCGAACTCCCACAGGGACACTTTGCATATTAGCCTTTTTTTATATATAGACTATCAAGTAATGTTCTAACTGAAGTAGGCTTTATTTTGTATCAGAAACTGCCATCAACATTGGCTATGCCTGCAACATGCTGACTGATGATATGAATGAAGTGTTCATTATAGCAGGGAACACGGCAGTGGAAGTCAGAGAAGAACTCAGGTAAGTGTTAAAGGAAGAAGGGAAGAGTGGAAAAGGGAGAAAGGGAAAAGGGAAGATCAGGTAGTTGAGAAAGTGGAAAGACATTATAGTTACCTATGGTCTTCATTTAATATAGAGCTCTTTCTCCATGTTTCCTAAAATTCTATTCATTATGGTCACAAACTAAGGTAAGTTTAATATCAGTGGTGAGTTAATATCTTCAGGCCTCCAACATTTCCCAAGTATTTTTAATTTAACTTTTTTGTTAATCCTCATCCAAGGATATTTTCCCATTGATTGTTAGAGAGAGTGAAAGGTGGTGGTGGTGGGGGGGGGGGGGGCAAGACACAGAGAGAGAAACATCGATGTGAGAAAGACACATTGATTGGTTGCCTCCCGCAAGTTCCCTGACTGGGACTGGGGCTCAAGCCTGCAAGTGAGGTATGTGCCCTTGACTGGAATCGAACCCACAACCCTCCAGTATTCAGGCCAATGCTATATCCACTGAGCCAAACTGGGCAGGGTTCCCAAGTATTTTTAGAAAATGATTTTTAATCATTTACATGGTTAGCCTTTAAAATTATTCATTGGCGATTAACCTGTCAACTCTACATGATAATGAGTGATCAGTATTACTGAGGGCACTTGTTAAAATACCAGTTCTCTAGCTTTAAAATTAAGAATATTAAGAATTTAGATGGGCATAGGACTTTGTATTTTAATGAACACCTAGATGAAGCTTATGATTAGATAAACTTGGAGATGGTGTGTAAAGTTGGAATAGTCTTTCAAGAAAGTAGACATTTTGATATAGATGCTATTGAAATAGCATACTACGCACCTTGTGTAACCACTACATAGTACCAGAAAATGTATAAGTGGTGAAATTGAAGGTAAGAGTGGACAAACATTAAATTTTGAGAAATAGTATTTCTTATTTGCCAATTTATTATTTTTGTTACTTTATTTGAAGAACATTTTACAAGTCTGCATAATTATTTTCCTAGCACTTCAAAAATGCTGTCCTATAACAATTTTTGTTTGTTGATGCTTGTAGTAGCTTCTCTAAGTTCAACCCAATTTTGGGACTGACTAAATAGACTGTTGACTTGGAGGCAAACTGCTTGCTACTTGTTGTTTACTCTACAGGGGGGCCTAACCTTCCCTTCACAGGACAGTGGTGCACTATGGGTTTCCTTAAGGCATCTCCTTCATTAAACTTTTGTTCCTGAACCTTAGAAAGAAACGAAGTCTCAACCGTTAGCACCACTAATCAATATTTGTAGATCAAATCTCTCAACTTCTTCTACACTAACTTTTCCCACCATAGGAAACTGCCATGTCATGCTTGTTGGAAGCTATGTCTTTGCCAAATAAAAATTGGGAAATCTAATTATTACTGATATAATTTTATTATTATTATTTCTATAACTTTAATGATACATCCCATAGAGTCTATTGAAGAAATATTGGTGATTTGCTTGATAATTAATAATTAAAATTTTTTATTTTGGGGGATTTTATCTCTTGCTGAAGGGAAATAGATGCGAGTATATCCAGATTCTAATGAGCTTACTGCTAAATGCTTTGAGACTATGCCTGGGACGCTATCGTTAGTAGTATTCATGTATTACCTCATTTTATTCTCAAAGCAATCTAATGGAGAGACATTATCATTACTCCTGTTTACAGATTAGGAGGCTGAGACACAGGGTAATACGCCCAAGGTTCCACAACTAGTTGGTGGGTCAGCAGGGATTTGAAGCTAGGCAGTGTGGCCCCAGAGCCTGTGCACCGAATTACTTGCTATGTCTCTCCCTAAAAACACCTTAGATGTATTCTTACTCCTTAAAAAAATTAATATAAAAAATGTAGTTGCTAGGCACCTTATTGCTTCACTTGTGTTCAGACACTAGATGAGCAATTAGGTGAGAATAAATTTCAGGGAGAGACTGCAGACGTAAGAGGAAGAGCATGAACTTCCTGTTTACTGGAGCCTAGTTAATATCTCTGCTCCATGCTCACCGGCTGGCTAAGTGACTTTGGTATGCTGTTCAATTTCCCTTTGCTTGGTTTCTTCATTTGTAAAATAGAAAAATATACAAATATGTACCCTAATAGATTATTTTATTTTTGAGGATTAAGTGAGTCAAGAATTTAAAACTTTATGGCCATTAATTAACATCCTTCTTGCACTCCCTACTCTCTCTACTTCCTTCATTACTCCTTCCCTCTTTCCTTCAGCCATTGTTCCCAATATTTCCACCGACAAGCACTGCTTTTATTATTATTTCCCCAATATACTCTATGGAGTCTATCATTAAAATTATGTAAGTAATAATAAAATTATGTCAGTAACAATTAATTAGATTTCCCAATTTTTATTTGGCAAAGACATATGCAATCTCCAGTCATAACTTCTAACCAGCATGATATAGCAGTTTCCTAAACCAGGTTGTGCCATGGTAGCCAAATATAACACTAAACTTAAAAAAATTAGAGATTCTATGCATTCTTATCATAGAGAAATCTATATTTTTTATGAACCTTCCTAAGATATTAAAAACACTCACCTTTATTACAACTTTTATGGACCCTCTTCCTCCCTTGATTACACTGGATAATGATACTGTGGGTTGCTGAACTAGCACACACAAAGGCATAGAAACATGAAAGAAGTCATGTTATTGTTCAGGAGCAATATTCCAAGTTGTAGCTAGAATGTTTCACACCTAAGTGTGGAAACATTTTTTTCAGAGATGGATTGATGATAAGCAAAAGTGATTAGACTTTATCCTGAAGGTATTGTATACAATACCGGAAAGTATTGGGTAAATGTGAATGGTCTCTAAACAGAAGGGTGACAAACCCGATTTTGCATTTTAGAAATAACATTCTAGTGACAGGATAGATTATGTTTGCTGGAGAAAATGGATGATACATCAAGAGGCTGTTGGAATACTCAAGCTTAGAGATGATGAGAGTTGAATTAAGGCAGTGAGGTTGTAACAGAGGGAAAGTACTTTGGAGGGAGGATGAATAGAACTTAGAATTTGATTCCATGTGAAGAGGAGTAGAAGGAGGCTCTGTCATTTCTAGCTGTCTGACTTCATAGTCCAGAATACATTCAGGTGTGTAAGAACAGAAACTTATTACATTTTCTAAAACTGAACTTGAATCTCTTTTCTGCTTGATGACAATACAATTAAACTGGGCACTTTTGGGTAACTTTAGTTCAAGTGTAGGATGCACAGTTGCCTTACCTGCCATTGACCTTAGAGACCCTGCTGGTATCTAGCATTTCCCACTTCTGTGTCTTTGTCTGGTCTCTGGTCTCTTGAGGTTGCTGGCTGTCCCTCTTGTCTGACTTCCACACCCTCCTGCGAGTGGCTTCCTGACCTGTGTCCCAGAAGACTTGTGCTCTCACATGGCTGCCACTGTTCCTGAAATCCCTTTACTAGCCTCCAGGTCACTGAATGTCAGTGGCAACTATTCCATTCTCAGATTCCCAAAAACTTATCTGAGGGTTCCATTACCCACATGATTCCAACCACCAGTAGTCCAGGATGTGGGTCAGCATCCAGGTGTCTTTTAGTGACTCATCAGCATCTAAACTCCTCTTTAAATTCCTTTTCCTGTAGGCTGGATGGGAGATGGGAAAAAGAGGTCATTTCTTTCTAGTATCCAACAGTTTATGCTCAGGTTGCTTTAAGGATTAATCTCATGAGATTTAAAGAAACTTTTTTCTTCCCTCTTAAAAAGCCCAATTAGTAAAATTCCAGATTGATGGAATTCAGAATGACAATGCTACTGTAAGTATCAAGAGCCTATTTTGGTATTCAAAAAAGCAAGTTCTTTTAAAAAAAATTTCAATTACAGTTGACATACATTATTAAATTTGTTTCAGATGTACCCCCCAGTGATAAGATATTCTGTGACTTACTAAGTGATCATCCCAATAAATCTCACACCCATCTGACACCATACATAGTTATTAGAATATTATTAACTATATTCCTTATGCTGTTCTTTACATCCCCATGACTATTCTGAAACAACCAATTTGTACTTCTTAATCCCTTCACCTTTTCTACCTATCCCCACAAGCCTCCTCCCATCTGGCAGCCATTGAAATTTTCTCTATCTCTATGAGTCTGTTTCTGTTTGTTCATTTATTTTGATTTTTTGGATTCAATTGTTGATAGATATGCATTTATTGCCATTTTGTTGTTTATAGTTTTGACCTTTTTTTTCTTCTTCTTTTTAAAGAAGACTCTTTAATATTTCATGTAATTCTGGTTTGGTGGTGATAAACTCCTTTAGCAAAAAGCAAGATCTTGACTTTTTGTTTTCTCTATATTTGGTTCTGTCATCCAAGGCAAGGTATGTTTCTGAGGAAACAAAGAGGGCCACCTGTGGTAATGGTGGTGCTTGCAGAAGGGGTGGGGAATCAAGGTTAATATCTCCAAATTTTATTCAGCTACATTTAGTTGACTAAGTAGATGACATAACTTGTTATGTGGTGGGATTGTGGAGAAATATGAATTCTTACATACTGTTGTTGGGAGTGTAAATTGGTAGAAACGTTCTAGAGGGAAAACATGCAATATATTTCAAAATTACACATATGCACATTTTATTATTATTTTTAATCCTCACCTAAGGATATACACTGAGTGGCCAGGTTATTATGATCTCTGAACACATAATAATCTGGCCACTTGGTATATATTAGAGGCCTGGTGCATGAATTCGTGTATGGGTGAGATCCGGCCAGCCTGGCCAGGGGGAATGGACATGGGTAGTTGGCTGGCCTGCCTGCTGGTTGAACTCCTGGTCGAGGGGACAATTTGCATATTAGCCTTTTATTATGTAGGATATACACTGAGTGGCCAGATTATTATGTGTTAAGAGATCATAATAATCTGGCCACTCAGTGTATTTTCCATTGATATTTAGAGAGAGAGTGAAAGGGAGGGAGAAGGGGGGGAGAGAGTGAGAGAGAAGCATCAATGTGAGAGAGACACATTGAATGGCTGCCTCCCATATGGGCCCCAACTGGGACCAGGGATTGACCCTGCAACCATGGTATGTGCCCTTGACTGGGAATTGAACCCGAGACCCTTTGGTCAATGGCGGATGCTCTAACCACTGAGAAAACTGACCAGGGCTCACATATGCACATTTTTTATCCAAGGATTTCTACTTCTAGGAATTTCCTTTAAGAAAATAAATGGACAAATATATAGAAATATTCATTGCTGCATCAGTTATGATAATGGAATATTAGAAATTGTTCAAATACCCAGCCACAGGGATTTTGTTAATTGCTTTGCTATATACCTACAATGGAATTCTATGCGGTCATTAAAAATGATTATTTATTTATTGACATTGGAAGATATCCATGATATAGTTAAATAAAAGATGAAATCATGAAACAGCATGCAGAATATAATCCTTTTTAAAAATAAAAAGCATGTATGTTTATGTGTGTATGTACAGGGGTGGGTAAAAGTAGGTTTACAGTTGGGAGTACATGAAAGTTTATTATTGTATTATTATTCACTAAGTGTTCTGTTATTTTCCATATGAACAACTGTAAGCTTACTTTTACCCACCCCTGTATATGTATAAACACTATAAATCTATATCCATATCTGTCCACCTACCTACCTATTAAGCGCTGGAGGACATATACAAAGTTGATACTTCTTAGTGAGGGATCAGATGGATCATGTTTGCTTTCTTCTTTATGGCTCTTTGTATTATCTGGAGTTAAAATAGTATTCATACAATACTTTTACAATTAGGAAAAAAACAAAAAATTATCTCCATTTTTTAATGAGAAAATATATTTAGAGGGAAAAAGAAAATAATTTCTAACTAGATTAATTATTTTAGGACCCTTGAAGCCATGTTGTTTAACTGACTGGCAAATAATGTTTTTCTTCAACCAACCTTGGAGCTCACCCCATTTTTAGAGTCTAAGATAGAGAGGCAATGCATAGCAGAAAATTCTTCATCCATTTATAATATTCATTTTCTTAATATTATGATTGGGGGGAAGAACATCTAAGAAAATAATTGCTAAAGGTTCTCTCTATAATTCCAATCTTGGTTACTTATATCAAAGCCCATAGTTTTGGGGATAAAACATTGAAATAATAAATTTACACAATTAATTTGCACTCGGATGTCGAGTGTGACTCGACACAGTTAGCAGTAGAATAAAGGAATCGAAAAAAGCAAGCGAGTGCAAAGGGTTAACTTTTCTTGTTTTATGCTTTTGAGTTCAGTGGAAGTTCATGTAAAACCAAACAAAAAAAAGTGTATCAAAAGAACAGGATCTAAGTGATAGTAGCTATTCGGAAGAAATGACCTAAAAGCTTATATTTAAACCTGTCAAGTGTATTTAGATTATTTTATAAACATGGATATGTAATTTTCATGCATATCATGCATATGGCTTGTTTCAAATTTAGTGTCATGAAGTCATTTTAGACACTTTGAGTCCTTTGTTAACTTTACTGTCATAGCTGCTTTAGTAGTGAGGGCATCCCCAGAAATCTACAATTAACTTCTGCGATGATTTCTCAGAAGATTACTGCATTGATTACATTCCACCAATATATATGTCTTCTGCCCTAAAGAAAATAGACTAGAATGTAATTTTGCTTGGGCTGACAGGCAAACTCATTCCACGTTTCATTTTTGTTGCATGTATTACATGCTTTATTGTTAGAAAAATTCATGTCTTATAACTAATTAAACCATAAAGTGACTCCACTGCTTCTGAGAAGTGTACCAGGGATATACTTTACTCCTTAATAAAAAAAAAAAAATACAGCTACTTGGTGGAAAGTTATTTGTTTGAGTGAGCAGAATTCATAAATGCAAATGACTCCAAGGCCAGAAAGGTAACATTAGTTGCATGATCTGGGCTAGATATAAGACACTAGTGGCCCGTTGCAGGAAGATTCCTGCAATAGGGCTTCCTGCTGAGCTCTCCCCCGCCCCACCTGCTTCCCTTCCTTCTCCCCCACCCTGCCTGCTTCCCTTCCTTCTCCCCCGCCCTGCTTGCTTGCTTCTCCGCAGCTTCGCTCCCTTCTGCAGCGCTTGGCTTCTTTCCATGCTGTCTTGATATGCAAATTAACTGCCCTCTTGGTTGGGTTAATTTGCATACTTGCCCTGATTGGCTGATGGGCGTGGCTTGGGCATAGTGAAGGTGCAGTCAATTTGCATATTACTCTTTTATTAGGTAGGATTAGGGAGGGGTGAACATCATCTTGTCCATAAACTCATACAGATTTTTAAAAAACACTATGCACTGCCAAGACCGGTTTGGCTCAGTGGATAGAGCGTCGGCCTGCGGACTGAAAGGTCCCAGGTTCGATTCCGGTCAAGGGCATGTACCTTGGTTGCGGGCACATCCCCGGTAGGGGGTGTGCAGGAGGCAGCTGGTCGATGTTTCTCTCTCATCGATGTTTCTAGCTTTCTATCCCTCTCCCTTCCTCTCTGTAAAAAATCAATAAAATATATTTAAAAAAAATTAAAAACACTATGCAGTCCAAACAAAGTGCATCTTGTTCCCAATTCCCAAATGCTAGTCATCCAAGCTAACTGTATTTAGTAAGTTAAGTTTCTATCATAAATGGTAAAACCTTAGAGAAATAAGTAATTTTGGAGATCTTCTAGTACACACTTGTATAGCTGCCCAAGTTTTCATAGCTGTTATCATCCAGTCTGATTAGCTGGTACCATTCCCCCAGTTTCTAATAAAGAAATCAGTTTCTAAACTAGTGCAGGGCTTTAATGTCTTCTGGTCACACAGATAGTAAGGGATGGAACTAAGGCTTGAAATAAAAATTTCATGTACTTTCTTCCTTCCTGTTGGCAGGGTAGTCCCTTAATTGCTCCCCTGTCACTGTGTCTTGCCCCAACCTAGAAACAGCCTGCAGCTGGTGGCAGACTCTATAGTAAACTTACTTGGTGTGGCAAATCAAGAGCTAGGAATTTGAAGACCTGGGTTGTAGCCTGATATTGTAATTAACTAATCAAGTGGCTAGATGTCAGAGGCAGACCTCAGGCCTGAACCTGTAAAAAACCAAAAGAAATGGAAGTTTGGCTGCCTGATGTAACAAAAGCCAAATTCCTGAGGCAGGTGCTGGTGCAAAAGGAAAGATATTTTATTTAGGAGCCACAGGACCTGGGAGAATGGCGGACTCTCCTCTCAAAGACCCAATCTCTATTTCTGCTGAAGACCAAGGATCTTATAGGTATAGGGAAGGGAGGGATTTTTTTTTCTATCCAATTATGTTGCTAGATTTTGGTACCCTTGGGCCCTATCCATTCATATGTCTAGTTTTGGGCACATTCAGTGTAACAACCTTCCCCTCTATCATCTTGGCCAATGAGGGAGACGCCCTGGCACTCCAACTGACTGTCGAAGGCTGTGGTCGGCAAACTGCAGCTCGCGAGCCACATGCAGCTCTTTGGCCCCTTGAGTGTAGCTCTTCCACAAAATACCACGGCCTGGGTGAGTCTATTTTGAAGAAGTGGCGTTATAAGAAGTTTAAGTTTAAAAAATCTGGCTCTCAAAAGAAATTTCAATCGTTGTACTGTTGATATTTGGCTCTGTTGACTAATGAGTTTGCCGACCACTGGTCTAAGGTAACAAACCCAGGTCTTCAGGTTCCAAGCCCAATGCTCTTATATTAAAGTCAAGATTGTCTTCTTTTAAGCATGATATCATGATTTCAATCCATTTCCCAACAGGTCCTTTTAATGTTTGAATATAGGGTGTCTTAAGAGGACTGACAAAAGGACTCTTTTCCCTACCATCTCTTTTCTTTATAGGTTGCATACCAACCGACATGGGCCTCACTGGGCTTTGCTGTGTTTGTAGTGGCATGGGGCTGTGAATGCTGCGGTTGCTTCAATCATTAATCCATTTCTACATGCCAGCATTGTAATAGACTGCCCTTCATTACAAAGCTTGGAAAAAGGCATTCTTTTGTTTTAGCATGTGTTATTTGTATTCTGTGGGTAAGCATTGTGTGTTATGCCTGCAAAAAATATAGTGCATATTCTTTGAAGGGAGTTGTGTGTAGCCTTTGCTCTTCTAATAAATCGTTTTTGCAAGAACCAGCTGGTATTTGAAGAGATGTTCCAGGAAGAAAAAGAAATGACAACTATAGAACATGGGCAAAGGTCTGAAAATGCACAAGCCCGATCTGGTGAGGAGGGTTGGCCCGTATGGAGGGAGTGCAGCGGGAATTGAAGCAGAGCTAGGAAACCTGTCCTTTGTCTGCCTGGAAAAGGTTCTTGTGAGATGTTAGGAAGACAATTTAGGGGGAAAAATACTAAGTAAATAAAATTTCAGCCAATACTTTTATGAACTCACCCTTCTTTGGAATGTTTTCATTCTCCTGGGGGAAAACAGAGATTGAGTCATTTATACAGCGAGTGAGAACTTTACGAAAAAGGAAACCTCAGGAGATGTTTGCCCTTTGGTGCTTTCTTCGGACCCAATTTACGAGCTCTGCAACATTGTCAGGAAAATGATCATTTCTGAGGAACTCGTCTCTTTTGCTTTCTTCATTACATGGGACTATACATTTCCATGACTGTGAGGAGGATTCCCTGACATGGTTATCTGATGCAAAAGTCTGTTCCTCCCACTTAAAACAATAACTTTTCATGGCAGTTCTCCCTCTCCCTCCTCACCTTAACTCCTTAAATTTCACACGTAGCACTCTGACATTATAAACCTTTTATTTTGATTCTGCAAACTGATTCTAAATGCATGATATCATCCTTGGAGCTAGGGCCATGTAACCTCTGGGTTGCTTGGGTTCCTAAATACAGGCTGTGATTTGGGTCCTGGACAGCAGAAGGAGATGTTGAGCCAGAAGATAAGGTTTTTGTTTGCTGTTTTTTAACTTAGTATGTAAATAATTAGTGTTACATTTTCAAATAGAAATTTGTGGGCTACAGTGATTGTTTTTGTACAGTGAACACACTCTTCTTCCAGGGGAGTCACTGCTGAAAACCATTTTATTAAACTTCTTCTATGTAGGATGAACCTTTGGGGAACTACTTCATTTTGCTCTAAGCCAAAACATCCATTTTCTGGTCAGTCTCTCACTCCCCATTTTCTCATGGGCACTCATCCTATATAATAAAGAGCTAATACGCAGATGGTCGTCACACCCTCATGCCATCACGCATAACGGCTCGGACACTCAACACTGGGGAGAGAGGAATGGGGACCAGCCAGGCTGCGGCCTGGGAGAGGGACAAGCTGCCTGCCCTGTGGTCCTGGGCACTAGCAGCTGCATCTGCACCTGTGGCCTGGCCTGGGAGAGGGACTAGCCGCGTGCCCCATGGTCCTAGGTGCCAGGGCCTGGGGCTGCAGCCTGGGAGAGAGACAAGCCACCTGCCCCGCGGTCCTGGGTGGCAGTGCCTGCAGCCTGGGCAAAACCACCCACCCACACTCCCCTGCGGCTGTGGACAGCCTGGGCGAAGCCGGCCCAGGTCCTTGGTGCCTGCAGCCAGCCAGAGGGAGGGAAGTTCGTGTCCCGGGTGCCTGCAACTGGCTGTAGGGGAGAATCCTGGGTCCCGGGTCGGGGCGAGGCAGAGGTGGTTAGGGGCGATCAGGCTAGCAGGGGAGCAGTTAGGGGCAATCAGGCCAGTAGGGGAGCAGTTAGGGGCAATCAGGCAGGCAGGCAGAGGTGGTTAGGGGCGATCAGGCAAGCAGGCAGGTGAGCAGTTAGGAGCTAGTGGTCCCGGATTGCGAGAAGCAGTCAGACATCCCTCGAGGGGTCCCAGATTGGAGAGGGTACAGTGTGAGCTGAGGAACACACCCGCACCCCCCGTGCACGAATTTCAGGCATCTAGTTTTGTATATGCAAGCTGTGGCCTGAAGTGTTGCTGGCTGGCTTTGACACTCATCTTCAGGGAGTGTCTGCTGAGTAGCTCCCTTTTGTGGTGGAAAGTTCAGTAGTTGTCAGCTTGCCCTGTGTTATTTCAAAGCCTGTATTTCAAGGGTCTTCAGAGAAGAAATTTCCTTTTGTCTAAAAGCATCATCTTTTCATTTTCAAGAGAAAAGGAAAAGGCCACTTCTAAGGCTATTGAGTCTCCATACAGTCTTCCTCTTAAACAGCAGAGATAGATGAGATGTGGGCCGGATTATTCTACTGCTGATCAGAGCTAGGACATTGAAGAGAGTTTCCATTTGGAATGCCCTCTACACTTTGGTGTTTATAGTTTCTTTCTCAGAATATTTAGTCCATTGTTTGAGCTGATGAGTACAATTTTCACTTGTAATAATCCATTATAATATAATAACTATGCCAATTCAATGAATGCTGTCATTTGTATTATTGTCAAATATATTGTCCTTCTTAGAAGCCTGCTGTTTTAAGATGGATTGTATTACATTGTTCTACAAATTGATTAATTTATTTACTACATAGATACCCTGGAATCCCTAAAAGATATCATGAATTTTCTTTAGTCTTTCCCTTTCATTATTTAACAATATCTCATGCCAGATAAGTGGTTCTTAAGTCCTTGAAACACAGACAACCTTATATACCAAATTTATTATGAGCCCCTAGTTCAAGGCCAGATCAAGGTGGTGATTTAGCTTTTAAGTAATTTAGAACATTCAAGATGATTCTTTTTTATTTTATTATGTTTTCCTTCCTACTTTCTGGAATTTGGAAATTTGCTATGGTATCCCTATTACAAAGAATTATCAAGCTTGCTATAACTGAATCTTGTGTCACAGTCTATCTAAATAACGGCAAAATGAATTTACCTCCAGGCCAATCTCTTGTTAGAGTTAAAAGGTGTGCTCTGTATACTTTGTTATAATTTGTTCTCTCCCCCACCCCCCTTGCCTGTAAGGAAAGCAAAGGAAAATTTGTTTGGACAAAACAGAAGTTCTTCCAATGGCCATATAGTGTTTGAAAAAAAGCAGCAGCTGGAGCTGGACTCAATTGTAGAAGAAACCGTAACAGGAGATTACGCCTTAATCATAAATGGCCACAGTTTGGTGAGCTCACTTAAGGCTTTTGTTCTTTCTTTTTCTTCACCCTAATAATCGTCTCTTTTGTGTTGTCATAATTTCTTTTGTGTTTTCTAAACAAATGACACTAATGGAAACAAGACTTACATTTGATTTCCTGTTTGTGAGGTAAAAGGAAACTTTTAATATACATTTTATGCATTATTGCTTGAATTACCACAGTGAAGGGAGGATCCAAAGAAATACCAAATTCACAGTATATCAATCTTGTCTAAGTGACTGTAGAGCATTTAGCAGTATTGTTTAAGTGCTTTCTGAGGGAGAATGTCACAGTTCGCTGTTATTTAATTAAAATAATGCAACTGGATGAATGTATTGCAATTATTGCTCTTGCTAATGTTTGTGATTTGCAGAGTACAAACCGACCTTCATATAATTACCACTCCAAATTATTGCCATTAAGATACCTCTGGTGGTTTTTCTAAATAGCAGCATTTTACAGCTATGCCAAACAATTTACTTTGATTAGGAAATCTGGTTCTTGTCGTAATAGAATAAACTTGCATTGTACTTTTAATGTAGTTCAGGTTCCAAATCTTGAACAAATATCAAAACGCTCTTCTGAGTTTCTAATTTAGAAAACAAATCTGTGATTGCACTCCAGCAAAGTTATCATTTCTATGCAAAATGAACTAATCTCACATTTTTCTTCTGCTTTGATGACCCCTTTTCTCTTTCGAACTTTGGAAAATAAGTGTATCTTCTTGTAGACATTTTCTTAGAGGACAAAAAAAGTTGGATCTGCATTTCCCCCCTGTGATCAGCTGTCTGTTAGCTCTGAGGGCTCAGAGCATTATCCAGCTGGATTCCAGACATAATGATGTGTTGCCTTCTACACCATGGAAAGTTACAGAGCTCAGCTGCAGGCCAAGCTCAGTTGAAAGTTTGTCCAGATGACACGAACTTCTCCCTTGCACAAATGAATAGCAACTGAAAATTATAAACCTGTCATCTTGGAGTTGGTGGCCTCCAAGCTGAATGGACCACTATGGAAAGGGTCCCTAATGAGCTGCATTTTGACTTTCCCTCAGGCTCAAAGAAGCCACTGTGTGGTGGGTTAGAGTACTCAGGTGATACCAATACTATTCTGTCTCTGTTAATAAATAAGCTGAAAAAGCTAAGATAGATCCTCTTCAAGAACCCTTTCAGCTTCAATGCCTGAAGCTTGTGAAACCATGAAATGTCATTTTTCATTTAAGGAGAACGGACCCTGTATCTGATAGTATATTCAAAAGCTTACAAAAACAAACACATTATAATTCCAATTTGCTGAAATCTTGATGCTTTGCAGAATGTAACTGGATCTTTCTTTCTTAGAGTCGGGGAGTCAAGGTTTTCACTTGTTGATAATAAAGAAAAAAAAAAAAAGAGAGAGAAAGGGGGACCATTCTGGGCAAGACAGCCAGTTACATACTTTCTTTTTCAGAAAGGGCATTTGTATTTGAGAGTGCCAACTCGCAATTTCCCGTAGGCGTTATAGACCTTGACATGAGAATTATCTATTTCAGCACATGTTTTTTTATAGCCATTTGCCCTTCTTTCTAGACATACCACTTACATTTACTAAGCATGTCTAGGTCACAGTCCTAGAGCCCGAAGATAAGGATGTAAATATTTTGATATTTGTGGACCTTGCTTTAAGGATTGCCATCTGGTGGAACAACTAATCTCACAGTGGTATGGCACATACTATAAAGAGTAACAAACTTGAGAGCATAGAGACAGACACATTTAATTCTTTGTGGGAAAACCAGGGAAGACTCCCTGGAGGAAGTGATATTTTCAGGTAGAGGAGACAACAGGGCAAAGGTAAGAAAGAACCTGTAAAATTATGGAAATAAGCAATTTGGCATAATGGGAGTAAAGAGAAAACTTAAAGGTAGTGGTAGAAGTCAGAACTCAAAGGGAATAATAGGGGCCAATTGTGAGGGGCTGTGAATATCTTGTTGAAGATTCATTCAAAGATGACTTAAAGTTTAGGTGGATTACTGTTTCCTCTTATTGTGTTTATTACAGCAAGATGTGTACAGCAAGATGTTTTCTAGAAAAAATTACACAGTTAATTGAAAAGGATTAAACTTTTTTTAAAAAATATATATTTTATTGATTTTTTACAGTGAGGAAGGGAGAGGGATAGAGAGTGAGAAACATCGATGAGAGAGAAACATCGATCAGCTGCCTCCTGCACACCCCCTACTGGGGATGTGCCCACAACCAAGGTACATGCCCTTGACTGGAATCGAACCTTGGACCCTTCAGTCCACAGGCCGACGCTCTATCCACTGAGCCAAACCGGTCAGGGCTTAAACTCTCTTTTTCAGTTATTTATTGGCATATCTAAAGGCTGTTATGGATTTGGAGAGGAGCAAGGGTGGAAATGGTTGAGGAACTCTATCTCAGACACCACCTGTTTTTTGCACACCATCCTTTTGTGCAGGCCTCTCTTGATTTCAATCACTATGTTCTTCAGCCTGATCTCCAGATTATCTGCTTTTCATTAATCCGTGCATTAACAACCACCACAACAAACACTAAATATACCAAACAGCAATGCAAACGAAACAAAAATTCCATCATGAGAACAAAGCACCATTTTGTAATTATTATTTTTTTGTTATTATTATTTTTAAATCTTCACCTGAGAATATTTTTTCCATTTTTTTTAGAGAGAGTGGAAGGGGAGAGAAAGAGAGAAACATTGATGTGACACATTGATTGGCTGCCTCCTGCCCACACCCTGGGCCAGGGATCCAACCTGCAACCTAGGTACATGCCCATGACCAGGAATCAAACCCATGACCCTTTGGTCCATGGGCTAATGCTCTACCTATTGAGCAAAACAGGCCAGGGCAGAAATCACCATTTTGTAGTTCATTCTAAATTTGGTGAGATGGTGACTAGGTTCTGTCTTTGGCTTTTCCTTATTTTGGAGATTCTGGAACTTCTCTGGCATTTAACTGTGTCTCCTGTTCAACACGATAATGTGTCAAAGAGGACATGCAAGAGCACTGTGTCTTTTATTTTTATTCTAAAATTTCTTGGCCTTTAGAAGTTTAACACTCATTTCTTTAGTTAGCTGTTGTTACTTAACATAAATTTAACTGTTTAGAAAATAAATCAGTTGAGAAACAAGAAATATGCTTCCCAAGTGATGCCTTTGATTTATTACTTCTTGATCTACTCTGTATTTTTTTTTTTTAAATCACAGGCTCATGCCCTAGAAAGTGATGTCAAGAATGATCTCCTAGAACTTGCCTGCATGTGTAAGACTGTGGTGTGCTGCCGAGTCACGCCACTCCAGAAAGCCCAAGTAGTAGAGCTGGTGAAGAAACACAGAAATGCTGTCACTTTGGCCATAGGCGATGGAGCCAATGATGTCAGCATGATCAAAAGTAAGGGAACATTTGCTCAGTGGGGCATGCTGCATACCTGAAGTCCTCAGGTTCAGCGTTGGGCAATATGTGATGGAGACTCCATTGCAACTGCATTTTTTCTCAGTGGTTCTAAAATGAATGCTCTGGTTCCAACGAGTCCACCATTATTAGCATTCATAAAAAAAACCCCACCTCCTTGTCTGTAATTCAGTAATTTGTGTATTTTTAGGCTAGAAAAGGGCATTGGTACAGAGGAATGAACACTGGTCCCACAGTCCCAACACTTGGGTTTAGTCCCAGCTTTGCCACTTACACATTGTAAAACCCTGTGCAAGTTATTGAACTTTTCTGTGCCAATGTCCCCTTTTGTAAAACTAGGATAAATATTCATCAGGAGTGGTTCATGAGATAATGTATGTGAAAATTATTAATGCCATAGCTGTAAGGTTCCTGTAACTAAGTAATACCATAAAAGAGCAATGACAAGTTCCCCAAAGAGATTGTATCTTTGTTTGGAGAATGAAAGTGTTCTTTTTCTCCTTTGCAGGCGCTCACATTGGCATTGGAATCAGTGGCCAGGAGGGTCTGCAGGCAGTCTTAGCCAGTGACTATTCATTTGCACAGTTTCGATACCTCCAAAGGCTTCTCCTTGTTCATGGAAGGTGGTCCTATTTCCGAATGTGCAAATTCTTATGCTACTTCTTCTATAAGAATTTTGCATTCACACTTGTGCATTTCTGGTTTGGTTTCTTCTGTGGCTTCTCAGCCCAGGTTGGTAAAAAAAAAGGACTTTTATTTCCTTTATAAGATCCCCTGGATTATAATTTACTATGCTTCATGGCTTTTTACTAATAAATAGTGACACTATGGCAATTATGTAATTGATTTGAACTTTAAACCCAAGAAGAATATATATTTAGCTGGGATTTTTATGTATTTTTCTCTTATTTACATAGCAACCAATGAGTACTCATTTCTTCAAGTTTTTGTCTGATGACAGGTAAGCTTGATAGAGAGTTTTAATTCAGAAGTCTGAGGAACAATGACAAGAAATGTTGAGGTATATTTTGGGAAAATAGTCCCTCACCCAACACCCTGAATGTAAATATTTTAAATCAGGGAGAAGTAACTGATGCCCTGACATCAAGGATGCTTTGACAGCAGTTCATTGGCTAAAAAATTGCTGTATGGAGTATGTTGGTCATAACAAAGAAAAATTAGCAAATTTATAAATCAGGATTCTATTTTTATATCCACTCATCTTCATTTTAAAGGATATTGCTTAACTCCATATCTTGGATATTAGTAAAGTTTTATTCTGAGTGTCAATTGTGAAAAGGAAGACCTATAGTATTTAAATATACTTATGAATGAAAAACTACATTATTGTTTTAAACAACAACAAAAGAACAAGATTGTCCTTGAAAATGAACTGGTAGTCATAACTCTCAGACATTTCTTCAATTATTCTTCCTTCCTCTTGGGTTTAATCACTGGTTTCAATGATATACATGAAGCTGATATTTTCAATCATTTTATTTTAGAAAAATTGAGTATGAATTAAATATTGGCATTTTATGTTATCTTAAATGGGCCAAGGGATATTAACAAATCCTCTTTGCAATGAAAATAGATGTCATACATCTTTTTCTTTTTCTGAGAAGTTGAGATTTCTTAAAGTGAGGCACACCTATACCCATTCCTAATTTTCTCTTTTAAGGATAACATTCTCAGAACTAAAATAAGTTTCTGTTGATTATTTTTGATAATCTGTAGGCAATTGAAGTAAAGCAAAGTCTTGATTTTATCTCTACTTTGAGAAGGCATTGGGATAGAGATAGTTACCTGCTTACAATTCCACCTTTGTCCAACAAAGACAGGTGTGGGGGTAAGAACTATGCCTTCCTAGGTGGGTGACTAAAAAGCAAGGCTGTTTGCTAAGCAGTGTTTCTGAGAGGTCCAGTTTTCATACTGCAAAGGTTTGATGCTTTAGAAAAATTACAAAATTATGAAAGGATGTCCTAATCCTCACATAGACCTCTGTGGACACAGACAAGTTTTTAATGATTTGTATGTACACATACACCAAGCTTGGATAGGCAGGTTTACTGCCAAAGTTGTGTTCATTAAAACTTTGAAGTTGAAATTTATCTCCTATGACTTGTACCCTCTACATTTAGGTGATTTTCTGCTCTGCTTTAAAGATCTGATAAAATTGGTCAGAGTCAGATGTTAAGCAATTATTCTTTTGAAGTCTCTCACCGATGTTCACATTTAAAAAGAGAACAGCAAGGAGAACAATAAAACATTTTTAAACCAAAGACATGGTTAAACCCATTTGTCTCCAAAGACATGGTTAAACCCAGTTGTAAGACAGACCACCTATCTGCAATGAAGTTTCTCAAGTGTTTGAATTGTAGATGGGCAGAGCCCCTAGCCAGGATCCCACTGCTGCAAGTAAGAATGAGATGCACCAATAGTGAGATCTGAGTATTGGTTCCTGTAAGCCCCACCCCCTTTTCCATCTTTGTTTGAGCCTCTGCAGATTTCCCCAGTGATTCCCATGAGGCAAGACTGGAATAGGCCCCCCAGGAAGTGTCCTGCAGTGCTGGGAGAGCTAGGTGTCTGCCTGGGCTTCTCTTTTCTCCACTGGAGAAACAATAGGCCCCGAGGGACCCTCTTGGTACAGTGCTGTGCCACCTGGGTGAGGGGCGATGCAGTCAGAATGTAGCCCCTCCTCTTTCCTTTGGATGTGGTCCTTCTCTGTCTCTGGTCCCCGGTGGTGCTTCAGCCTCATCCCCCTGCTCTGGGATTTTCACATGTGTCTGTGGATCATTGCCATTGGTCTTCTTGTGAGGGGAACTGATATTGGGAATGATCTATCTTGCCATCTTGATGGCATTATTCCTGAAGTCATTTTTCCCCAGAGACAATTTACATGGCTTTTGCCAGTTCCTGGGGATATGGCCTGCCTGAGATCTCTTTCTCTATTGCAGTATTTTTTGAATTTGGATTTCAAATCCAGTGAATATCATTTGTTGTTGAAATTTTTAAGAGAAATTTTTTTTGTTTAATCCTTTAGCTAGTACCAAGGTTGATGCAAGCACATTTTTCTATAGTCCCTCTCTGCAAGAAGATTTGTTTCTCCTTTATTCTCACATTAAGGGGTTATTCCTTTGCTGCTTTCGCTTTATTAGATTACTCATATGGTCTAATTTTGGCATCGATAATGGTCTTTCTTACAATATATAGTGTCTTAGAGCCGATTTGGTATTATTACTCAGACTCACTTGCCACAGAGCCCTGTTTTTCTTTCCCCAAGTAACATGCATATTGTCCTGTGGAACAGGACCCACTTTGGGAGATTCTGGAACACATGTCCCTATGGCCACAGTTTTAAAACCTGACATAGCCCTGCTGTTTATCTTAGTTCCAATATTTTGGAAGCAGTAAGGTGTATGAATGACAAAATGATGCTAAGAATACTTATCTCCAAAGAAACAAGCTATTTCTTTTTCTCCCTTTCAGGAATTTACATTTTCTTGAAAAAAAAAAGATTTTAAATATAATAATATTATCAAAACTGTACCAACATAGTATGATATCACAAAAGTTGTAGGAAATATTAAAAATCTACAAATAACAGAATTACTTCTATTATATTCTTAAATATTTTTTCCTCTGGTCCTATATTTTTTCATCAGTTTATGTTGTTCATTATATTCCACAAATGAGTGAGATCATGTGATATTTATCTTTCTCTGACTGGCTTATTTTGCTTAGCATAATGCTCTCCAGTTTCATCCATGCTGTTGCAAATGGTAAGAGTTCCTTCTTTTTTACAGCAGTGTAGTATTGCATTGTGTAGATGTACCACAGTTTTTTAATCCACTCATCTGCTGTTGGGCATTTAAGCTGTTTCCAAGTCTTGGCTATTGTAAATTGTGCTGCTATGAACATAGGGTTGCATATATCCTTCCTGATTGGTGTTTCTGATTTCTTGGGATATATTCATAGAAATGGGATTACTGGGTCAAATGGGAGTACCACTTTTTATTTTTTGAGGAAACTCCATACTGTTTTCCATAGTGGCTGCATCAGTCTACATTCCTACCAGCAGTGCATGAGGGTTCCTTTTTCTCCACATCCTCACCAGCACTTGTCATTTGTTGATTTGTTGATGATAGCCATCCTGACAGGTGGGAGATGATACCTCATTGTCATTTTGATTTTCATCTCTTAGATGATTAGTGACTTTGAGCATGTTTTCATATGTCTCTGGGCCTTCTGTATGTCCTATTTTGAAAAGTGTCTTTTTAGGTCCTTTGCCCATATTTTTTGATTGGATTATCTTCCTTTTGTTAAGTTGTATGAGTTCCCTATAAATTTTGGAGATTAAACCTTTATCAGAGATAATATTGGCAAATAAATATGTTCTCCCATGTAGTGCGCTTTCTTGTTGTTTTGTTGATGATTTCTTTTGCTGTCCAGATGCTTTTTATTTTGATGTAGTCCCATTTATTTATTTTCTCTTTAATTTCCATTATTCTAGGAGCTGTATCAGTAAAGATATTGCTATGACATGTGTCTGATATTTTGCTGCCTATGGATTCTTCTAATATTTTTATGGTTTCCCATCTCACATTTAAGTCCTTTAGCCATTTTGAGTTTCTTTTTGTGTATGGTGTAAGTTGGTGGTCTAGTTTCATTTTTTTGCATGTTTCTGTCCAATTTTCCCAACACCATTTATTGAAGAGACTGTCTTGACTCCATTGTATGCTCTTTCCTCCTTTGTCAAATATTAATTGAGCATAATGGCTTGGGTCAATTTCTGGTTCTCTGTTCTGTTCCATTGGTCTATATGTTCTTGTGCCAGTACCAGGCAGTTTTGAGAACAGTGGCTTTGTAGTATAGCTTGATATCTGGTATTGTGATCCCTCCAACTTTGTTCTTCTTTCTCAGGATTGCTGTGACTATTTGGGGTCTTTTTCTATTCCATATGAATTTTTGGAGAGTTTGTTCTAGGTCTGTGAAATATGCCATTGGTATCTTAATGGGGATTGCATTGAACCTATAGATTGGTTTGGGTAGTATGGACATTTTAATGATGTTGATTCTACCAACCCATGAACACGGTATATTCTTCTATTTGTTTATGTCTTCCTCTATCTCTTTTTTCAACATCCTGTAGTTTTCCAAGTACAGGTCTTTTACATTCTTAGTTAAGTTTATTCCTAGGTATCTTAACTTTTTTGGTGCAATGGTAAATGAGATTTTTTTTTTTAGTTTCTCTTTCTGTAAGTTCATTATTGGTGTATAAAAAAGCCAGATTTCTGGGTGTTAATTTTGTATCCTGCTACATTGCCAAATTCATTTATTAAGTCTAGTAGTTATTGATGTAATCTTTAGGGTTTTCTATGTACAATATCATGTCATCTGTGATAATGACAGTTTTACTTTTTCTTTTCCAATTTAAATGCTTTTTATTTCTTCTTCTTGTCTGATTGCTATGGCTAGCACTTCCAATACTATGTCAAACAGGAGTGGTGAAAGTGGGCATCTCTGTCTTGTTCCTGTTCTTAGGGGAAATGGTTTTTTAGTTTTTGCCCATTAAGTATGATGTTGGCTGTAGGTTTGTTATATATTGCCTTTATCATGTTGAGATATGTTCCTTCTATTCTCACTTTGCTGAGAGTTTTTATCAAAAATGGGTGTTGGTTTTTGTTGAATGCTTTCTCTGCATCTATTGATATAATCATGTGATTTTTGTCTTTCAATTTGTTTATGTGATGTATCACATTTATTGATTTGCAAATATTGTAAACCTTGCATCCCTGTTCTAAATCCCACTTGAGCATGGTGTATGATCTTTTTAATATATTTCTGGATGCAATTTGCTAATATTTTATTAAGGCTTTTAGCATCTATGTTCATTAGGGATATTGGCCTGTAATTCTCTTTCTTTGTAGTGTCTTTATCTGGTTTTGGAATTAGGATAATGCTGGCCTCATAAAAAGAGTTTGGAATTGTTCCTTCCTCTTGGATTTTCTGAAATAGTTTGAGGAGTATCGGTATTAGTTCTTCTTTGAATGTTTGGCAAAACTTCCCTGTGAAGCGTCCGGATCTGGGCTTTTGTTTGGTGGGAGTTTTTATTTTTTTTTTTTTTTATTACTGCTTTTATTTCATCAGTTATTATTGGCCTATTCAGGTTTTCTGATTCCTTCTGATTCAGTTTTGGGAGATTATATTTTTCTAGGAATTTGTCTATTTCATCCACATTGTCCAGCTTTTTGGCATATAGTTGTTCATAGTATTTTCTTCAGCGCTTTGTATTTCTGTGGTGTCAGTGGTTACTTCTCTACTTTCATTTCTGATTTTATTTATTTGTGTCCTCTCTCTTTGTTTCTTGATGAGTCTGGCTAACGGTTTATCATTTTTTTTATCCTTTCAAAGAACCAGCTCTTGGTTTCATTGATTTTTTTGTATTTTTTTTTTAGTGTCTATGTTATTTATTTCTTCTCTAATCTTTATTATTTCCTTCCTCTACTTACTCTGGGCTTTTGTTGTTCTCTTTCTAGTTCTTTAAGTTGTAGGGTTAAGTAATTTATTTCTTCTTCTTCTTCTTCCTCTTCTCCTTCTTCCTCTTCTCCCTCCTCTTCCTCCTCCTCCTCCTCCTCCTTCCTCTTCCTCTTCTTCTTCTTCTTCTTCTTCTTCTTCTTCTTCTCCTCCTCCTCCTCCTCCTCCTCCTCCTCCTCCTCTTCCTCCTCCTCCTTCTTCTTTGTAGGTATGCCTGTAGTGCTATGAATTTCCCTCTCAGGAATGCTTTTGCTGTGCCCCAGGGATTTGGGGTTGTAGTGTGTTCATTTTCATTTGTTTCCAGGAAGTTTTTGATTTCTTTCTTTATCTTGTTGGTAACCCATTCATTGTTTAATAGCATGCTATTTAGCTTCCATGTGTTTGAAAGTTTTTGGGTGTTTTTACTGTAATTGATTTCTAATTTCATTCCACTGTGATCTGAGAAGATGCTTGACATGATTTTAATTTTCTTGAACTTGTAGAGACTTGTTTTGTGTCCTAACATGTGGTCTATCTTTGTGAATGATCCATGTGCACTTGAGAAGAATGTATATTCTGCTACATTGGAGTGATATGTTCTATAAATGTCAATTAAATCCATCTGATTCAGTGTATCCTTTAGAGTCTCTGTTTCCTTGTTAAGCCTTTGTCTGGAAGATCTGTTCAGTGACATCTGAGGGGTGTTAAAGTCCCCTACTATGACTGTATTGTTGTTGATCTCTCCGTTAAAGTCCTCTAGAAGCTTTTTTATATATTTAGGTGCTCCTGTATTGGGTGTGTATATGTTTGCCAGGGTTATATCCTCTTGTTGGATCGATCCCTTTAATATTATGTAGTGACCTTTGTTGTTTCATGTGAAACATATTCATTTTAAAGTCTATTTTGTGGGATATGAGTATTGCTAATCCAGCTTTTTTTTTTCTTTTCCATTTGCATGGAAAATATTTTTCCATCCCTTCACTCTCATCCTCTGTGTGTCTTTTGTTTTGAGGTGGGTCTCTTGTAGACAGCATATAGTTGGGTCATGTTTTTATATCCATTCAGCTACCCTACACCTTTTGATTGGAGCATTTAATCCATTTACATTTAGAGTTATTATTGATAGGTACTTATTTATTGCAATTTTAATTCTGTATGGCTATGTTTCTCTCTCTATTTCTTTTTCTCATTACAGCAGTCCCTTTAGCATTTATTAATGCTGGCTTGGTGGTGATGTACTCCTTTAGCCTTTTTTTTTTTAATCTGGGAAGCTCTTTATTTGACTGTCTATTTTGAATAATAGCCTTGCTGGATATAGTAATCTTGGTCTCAGATCCTTGCTTTCCATTAACTTGAGTACTTCATGCCATTCCCTTCTGGCCTGTAGAGTTTCTGATGAGAAATCAGGTGTAGCCTCATGGGAACTCCTTTGTAGGTAACAGTTTTATTGTCTCTTGCTGCCTTTAAGATCCTCTCTTTGTCTTTAATTTTTGGCATTTTAATTATGATGTGTCTGGGCAAAGGCCTGTTTGGGTTCTTCTTGCTTAGGGTTCTTTGTGCCTCCTGAACTTGTGTGACTTTTTCCTTTACCAGGTTAGGGAAGTTTTTTTGCCATTATTTCTTCAAACACGTTCTCGATTCCTTTCTCTCTTTTTGCCTCTTTTGGCACACCTGCTATTCTAATATTGTTATGTTTCATGTTGTCCCACAACTCCCTTAAGCTGTCCTGTTTTTTAATTATCTTTTCCAAATTTTTGGTTCTCTGATTGACTGATATTTTCAACTCTGTCTTTTAATTCACTGATTTGATCCTCAGCTTCCCCTAATCTGCTGTGTATTCCTTCCAATGTGTTCTTTATTTGTGTTATGTCATTCTTTATCTCAGACTGTTCTTTTTTTCATAGTTACTATATCTTTTTTTCATGCTGTTGAGCATCTTTACCATCATTACTCCGAACTTTGTTTTAGATAAATTTCTTATCTCTGCCTCATTTATCTCTTCTTCTGGAGAATTCTCTAGTTCTTTCATTTGGGGGTTATTTCTTTGTCTCCTCATTTTAGCCATCTGTTTGGGTTTGTGTCTATGTATTAGGTAGATCCTCTACACCTCTCCATCTCTAGTGCAGGACAGTGTTAAAAACTGTTTCTGACTAACTAGCTCAGGCAAAGACTCAAAGCCTCCAGAGACTGCCTCAGCCTACAGACTGATAGGATTCTGACTTGAATATCCCCCCAGGCAATCGTCCTCAGGTGTGGCAAGAGTGTTTTTCAATAGGGTGGGCAGTTGCTTCTGCCTGGAGGCTAATTGTTAATTTTAATCTCTTAAGTGGCTTCAGGGCAAGCTGTTTTCCAATAGGGTGGGTCAACTGTGTTTCCCCCAGGCAATGTCTATGTGGGAAAGATGTCCTCCACTTTGTGTGAGGGAATGACCCAGCCCAGGAAACTTGGGGTGTCTGCCTTCTGAGCTCTCTCCTCCAAGTCCCCACTCCTGGTTTCTGCTCTCACAGCTCCAGTCCACTTCACCCTCCCTCTGCCAGAACACAGGCTGCGTGGCTCCACAGGAAATTTTGTGCATTGACCCTGTAAGAGGGTGCCTGAATTTTCAGCTGTCATTCCCTGGCAGACAGCACCCCGCTGCTTTTCATAGCCACATGTTATGTGGGTCCCCTTATCAGTTGTGGTGCTCTCTGCTGGGGGGCCCAGCTTGGGGATTAGATCCTAGAGTTCTCAGTGGCAACCCCCCACAGATGAGATATCTCTCCGGCACTTCAGTTACTTTCTGTGGGTGCCTGGCCAGTCCTTTCACGCCTCCGCCCCTCTACCAGTCTCTATGTGGTCTCCACTTTCGGTTCTTGGGTATCAGGGTTCTCTACTGTGAGTTTTCTATTGATTATTCAGGAGATTTTTCTATGTTTTAGTTGTAATTCCAGTTTGTTCCTGGGAGCATGTCCATGCAGCATCCACTTACTTTGCCACCATTTTTAATCTTTAGAAACTTCCATTTTCTTAATTAACTTTAGACTAACGGACAAAAGAGCCCTCTGTTTAATATGCTAAAGTGTGGAGTTTTACACTTAAACTTTGGCCAAGTCTTTTCCACTATCCTCAAAGATTTTTTTCTGATTATAAAAATAATTATAAATGAATATATATCAACTTTTATGTATCTGAGGCCATACTGTTTGCATCTTTCTTACTTAATCTGAATAATTCATTCCTTGCCCATGGCTGTGAGTCATATGACATTATCAGATTGCTAGTAGGAATACTTGTTTACCATCTTGGGAAGAGAAAACAAAATGATGAATAGAACAAGTCCCTACACACCTGGAACTTATTTTATTATTGAGAAATAAAAATTGCATAAATGAGTCCAATAGAAGTACTATAACTGAAGTCAATATGACAGCATGGGAAGGAGAAATGTGTGAGGATTTGGGACAACTGCAGGGGCACAATCTCCAGTGAGTACATGAATCGTTTCAAAATTAAGTGGAGGTGAGGCCTAAAAGTCTAGCTACCTGAAGGGATTCAGCGGCTAGCTTCTGAAAAGGTGTGAGACTCTAGAAAAAAAAGGAAGAAAACCCTCCCCCTCGTACCTGAGCACTTTCCAACTATACAGCAGTCAGCTGAACTTGAAATCCCTTTTTAATTTCTAAAATTCCATTTAACATCAACTCATTCAGAAACACCTTTTAAAAACTGCATGGTATTGAAGAAGGATCTTACTCAAAAGTGCTTTGTACAGCAAGCAGTGTCTTCTAGAACAGGAGTTATTCCATTATAAATATGGAAACTCTGGTGTTTCCCACCCCCATCCCCACCCCACACAGGTGGTCTGGTGAGTTAGTGAGAATGAGAACCGGCTGTGAGGGCAACTCCGAAGTGGAACTGGGATCATTGTCTCTTTTCTATTTCCTGTTTTTCACTAGAAGTTTCTGATTAGCAACGGGGTTTAACGGAAAAATCTATTGGCATTTTTTCTTAGCCCTGTTTTTCTAAGGACAATATGCTGTAAATGAAGCAAGTGAAAAACACACATATTTGGGAAAGACACTGGTCTGCTGGGAACACGAATTTTTGAATAGGGGACATTTCTGTAATCATACTTCCCCTCCCACCCGGCATTGAGATCATTTGGTTGGCTTTGGCCTCTAAAGTCATGTGTTGGGTGACAAGGCTTTCTTACCCTCTAAATCCCATTAGACAGCCACTTCCAGTCTGTTAGTGGAAGTCGGCTGTTAGTCCTCTATCCCCTGCCATCCCTCCCCAAAATTCCTTCAATAGAATTGAAGGCTCCATGTTGAGATGGGGCCAGTAGTCATAAAATTCTAGGGCCTGGCAGATTTCAGAAACAGCAGGTGTGTGTCTAGAGGCTCTATTTTGTAGGCCTGATCATTAGTCACTTACCTGTCCCATCCTGATAGGAGTGAGACTCACACACACACATTTTCCAACACCAAACATACAGTCTTTGAATTCTAATTCATTTAACAAGAATAAACTGAGTGGCAGTTTAGGGCCAAGTGCTCTGCTGGTCTCAAGGGACACCAGAATGAACCAGAGGGATATAGTTTCTGTCCTCAGGGAACTTACATTCTGGGAACATTATTATTTTCATAAATGTGAGATTGATGTTAAATAACTCCATAGTCAACTTTCTCTTATTTTTCCACCAAGAGGTGTTTTTTTGTTTTGTTTTGTTTTTTAAATTTAATTTGTAATGGATGTGCCATGTCTTGGGGCCAACTCTGTCCAATTTCAGCATGATTCATAAGCACCTAAATATTTCTTCCCTGCACCTCTTAACAGATTGCTTTGAAGTAGTCTACTCTGCAGCCGAAAACATCTGACCAAATGTAAACAGATTGTGCTTTCTTACATACGATGTTGACTTTTAAAAACACCAGTTTAATTACTTAATGAAGTGACATGTGCTTTTTCTTACTATGTTGGTCTGTCTCTTGGAGCCTGGTAAATTTTATCCAGGCTCTTATTCTCTGATGATATCCTTGGCAGATTCCAGCCAATGCCCCATCCTGGTAGGTGGGCTGGGGCAGATGTGCAAGCCGATCTAACTGTGGCGTGCGAGGCTCAAAAGGGCCAGTGGGTGGTTTCATTCACTGCCTGTGGGATGATGGCACTGAGGACATGTCAGATGAAGGATGATGTGATGCAGGCTGGGCTGTGCTTACTTCCCAGACTTTCATCTGATTAACTTCAGTACCTCGCCTCTGTTGCGATTGCTCTGGGACACGGGGAAAGAATCTGCCTGGGAAAAACCACACACCTTTTGCTTGCTTTCCTGAGAGAAACAGCTGGGACACAGAATAAAAAATGTATGTTTTGTTGAAATCTAGAATCTTTGCTTTGTCAGGGAGTGTCAGGGATAAGGAGTTTAGCCCTTCATTTTAGAGAGGAGGAACCCAAGTCGCCCAAGAACCAAGAATTAGGGGTAGGCAAAGCTGGGACTGGAAGCCATGTCTTCTGACTCTCCCTGCAGTGCTCCATCGCCTCTCTCCATAAGTGGCCACTCCAGTTGTCACAGACTTGAAAAGAAGAATGGCTGTATCTTTTTTTTTTTTTTAATATACTTTTATTGATTTGAAAGAGAGGGAGAGAGAAGAAGGGGATGGAGGGAAACATTGATGGGAGAGAACTATCAATCAGCTGCCCCCTGCATGCCCCTACTAGGGAGGCCGCAACCCGGGCCTGTGCCCTAACCAGGAATCAAACCAGTGACCTCTCGGTGCATGGGACGACACTCAACCAACTGAGCCACACTGGACAGGCTTTTGTTTTTTAAAAATATACCAGTTTTTTTTGTGGTTTTTTTTTTTTAGAGAGAGGAAGAGAGAGAGAGAGAGAGAGAGAGAGAGAGAGAGAGAGAGAGAGAGAGAGAGAGACATAGAAGTGAGAGAAAAACATTGATCAGTTGCCTCCCGTACATGCCTGATCAGGGATTGAACCCACAACCTAGGTATGTGCCCTGACCCAGGAATTGAACCTGCTGTCTTTTGGTATACAAGGACAATGCTCCAACCAACTGAGCCACACTGGCCAGGGTTCTTCTTCTGTTCTTAAACTATCTTCTCCCAATCTAACCAGGCAAATGTTTGCTTTTATTTCAAATCTGAAGGAGAAACGTCTAGAAACATTCAGTACAATATGACTATTGGGATAAATGAACTCCCTTATTGAGAGAAAGCTATGTCTTGGGGAGTGTGTCCCAGACCTTCCAGGGGTCCTCAAACTTTTTAAACAGGGGGCCAGTTCACTGTCCCTCAGACGGTTGGAGGGCCGGACTATAGTTTAAAAAAAGCTATGAACAAATTCCTATGCACACCGCACATATCTTATTTTGAAGTAAAAAAATAAAACGGCAAAAACACCCGCATGTGGCCCGTGGGCTGTAGTTTGAGGATGCCTGCTTAGGCCCTTAGAAAAGCCAGGCCTGTCTCTAGGCAAACCGCCTCCCGGAGTCATCTGGAAGCTTGGGCCAGCAAGCACTTCAACCAAACTGCTGCTGAGAGACAAATTAAATATAATCTCTCCTGATGAGATTTCCAACCAGAGGGGTCTGGAAAAAGGTCAAATAGGTCTCTAAGCTGAATCATGGATCCTTTGTGAGGCTATGTCTCATCCTAAACTGTTATCAAAGCTCACATGATTTTCATGGAGTCCACTGTGGGTTTGCGTGCACCATTTATACATGTAACTTATTTTAAAAGTGTTCTATGCCCTCAGGATTTTTAATAAAGATGAGCTGTCCCCCACCAGGTATAGAGCCAAAAAATAAAAGACATTGGTTGAGGCTCTATTTAGGAAATTCACATTTGAAACTATGCAACTACTGGCACTGTGTACTGGTGAGATGATATTATCTGATGACAATTTATCATTGTCAGTGAGATACAGAGCTGTGTATGTATTTTTTTCTTTAATTCTGTGGTGATATGGAAACAATTATGTTGTCAAGGCCAGAAAAACTTTAGTTCTGACAAACAATATAAGAAAACTCACAATGAAAAGTTTGGAAAGTGATGTGAAAGAGTGCAACTAATCTCAAGGCTTTGATGACTTCATGGATTTGGTTACCTGTGAGCCCATCTGAACCTGGCATGGTGGTTATTCCGCCCCCCCCCCCGCCCGCCCCCTTCGCCTTCCAGATGTGCTCTGTGGAAAACCCAGGGAGGGGCGGGTGCTCAGTCTCAGGCCATTCCTCCTGGATCCTGCTCGTGGGTTTCTGCTAATTACACAAACCAGGAACAGATGTGCTGAGGCCAAGCACCTCATATTTATTCCAAAATGTGTTTTCTTTAAATGACAAATGTTTTTTCAGGCCAAAAAGAAAAAAATATTATTATATAGTTTTCTCCTGCAACACACAGCAAAACGGGGATGCATGTCTTCAAAGAGGCCGTTCATCCCGTTGTTTGAACAAGGAGCTAAGCCAATGGTCTCAGAGTGGAAAGCCCTTTGTAAGTGTGTAAGAGCCTTGTTAAGGTTTATTTAAATGTGGTATTCTATAAATCATAGAGTTTTTGTTTCCCAAGTGTTTAGAGGGTAATTTGTAGTTGGAGTATTTTTACTCTATAAAATGGTTGATAAGGTTGATAAATTGCTCCCCCAAAGAAAGGAGCCAGGAGAAGCTTTCCTTAAATAGGAAAACAGTGAAGTTGGAAAAATGGAGAACTCTCTCTCCCTTTTTTTCTGCTCTCTGAGGAGACACTTAAATGGTTCCAAACAGACTAACGGCATCTCGCAGGAGCATGGATTTTCTCTTATTCAGAATATTGTAGATGGGGAACTGACAGTTTGGAAGTTGAGATGATATGACTGGCCCTAGGATACATTTTTTAAACTATTTATATTTAGCCCAGCTGGTGTGGCTCAGTGGTTGAGCATCAACCCATGAACCAGGGGGTCATGGTTCGATTCCCAGTCAGGGCACATACCCAGGTTGCAGGCTTGATTCCCAATAGGGCGTGTTCTCTCTCATCATTGATATTTCTATCTTTCTCTCCCTCTCTCTGAAATAAATTAAAAACGTATTAAAATATTTATATTAAAATATGTTTATATGATAACAAATATTACATGAACAGGAACTCCTATTTATATAAACAATCTGAGTTACCCAAAATTAGATTGTTAGCACCATTAGACTGGTCTAGTCTCAGGCCAGAATTCTTCACACACCAGAGGCTCCAAAAGAATCATTCCTTTTCTCTTTTCCACCCTGCCCATCTCTTTGAGACATCTGGTCAACTCACATGTGTGCACGCATGAGTGTGATTGGAGGTAGGTGGATAGTGGAGGTGTTAGAGGGCTTGAGAATACCTGAAAGGGGAGAAATAAGGATGGGATCCACATGGGTCATGATCTGGGCTAGTGTGGCTCTCTCAGCTGGTCCCATTTCCCAGAAGTGGAGGGGTAATTAAAATTTTTCTGAGGGTATCTAAAGACCTTCAGGATAGCTCTTTGAATAGGTAGAGATCTCTTGCAAGGGGAAGAAGAAACCTTTGTAAAAGAAATACTGCTTGTGACTTTAATTTTTGTGGAAGCCCTTAAACCTCAATTGTGCTAAGCCAGAAAAGGCATTTTTTAAAAGGTGAATGATTCAGATGAACACAGTTTGGTTAGAGTGACCAGTGATCGATATAATTAAGTATTCATGAAGAAAAAGCTTAATTATATCCAAGCATTCAGTTTTCTTTAAATCTTGTTCTAATTTTCTATTGATTTCATTAATACAGTAGTTTATTATAGAAATAAATATCTATAGTTAGTTATAGCAGTAGATAATTGCATTTTCATTAAAAAGTATAATTAGTGAAAAAATAGGCCTTTTCACTTACCCATCAAACACATCATTTGAAGCTTGGATCGCTCAGTCCCATCTTCCTTCCTTCCTTCCTTCCTTCCTTCCTTCCTTCCTTCCTTCCTTCCTTCCTTCCTTCCTTCCTTCCTTCCCTACCTTCCAAATAAAGGTATAAAGGTATGCTCTTATTGAGCACTATCTGTTTGTCAGGTGCTGCTGTACTGGCATTTACTTATTTCATTGAATACTCACTGCCTCCCTTGAATCCCCATTTTATAGCCAAGAAACCTAAGACTCAGAGGGATTATCTTAAGAATACCCAGTTCTGTCTTCTGATTTCAATTCCCTAACGTTTAAGACAAAGCTTCCTTTCATTAAGTAATTACCACATGCCAGGTGCTGAGTTAGGTTCTTGGGTCGGCACAGATGTGTGTAAGTCATATAACCTGCTCACAAGGAGCTCACAGTCTAGTGGAGGTGGTGCTGGGAACTGGCACATAAATAATTGAAGTTAACAGTTATGAAGCAATGAGGTGTGGAGTGTCAGGAGACTATTAAGAAGTCCCAACTCTGGAGGGTGGAAGGGAGAGGGCTCAGAAAGGCTTCCTGGAAGACCTGTTCATGTACTGACCCTTCAAGGATCAATCATAGTGAAGAAGGTGAGGAGTAAGAGGATGGGCATCCTAGCAAAAGGGACCACAGGAGGAAAGTTATAGAAGTAAAGAATGACTTGGGCAGGAACACAAGCCATTTGGTGTGGTTAAATCTGTGGGATTTGGGGATTAATTTGATGTGGAGTATTGCAGAGAGAAATATCAGATTTCTGACTTGGGTCCTAGGATGGATTCTCATATCTGCTTCTTCATTCAATTGGTTGTATATGTATTTATGCAAGAAAGAGATAGAAAAGGGCAAGTAAATTAACTTCTTAGTATCTTTGTGAAAATAGTTTTGACCTTGTGGGTACCCTAGAAGTTCTCTAGACCATACTTTGAAAATCTTTATGTTCAATGCATGACATTGGGCAATCTCCCAACCTTGATGGGACTCAGTTTTCCTATCTGTAATTTGGGGGCTGTTAGTAGTAATGGCCTCATAAGCTTGTAAGGATTTCATGAGTCAATATATGTAAAACCCTTGAACTAGTGCCTGATACATAGTAGGGGCTCAGTAAATATCACTCCTTGTTGTGATTCTGAGTGGCAGTAAAATTCTTCCAAGAAATACCAAAAACTCATTTAAGCTTGATTCTCATGATTTTCCCTTCTTGTCCTCTCTTGTTCCAACTGTAAAATTAGGCTTCAAATTCAAGTTCCAACTTAAAAATGCTGCTGTGAAATAATTGTAGGTTTTAGTGCTAGTCAGTTTGTGACAATGGTGGTGGCACTTTATGTCAGACCATCAGCTACTGACAGTTTAGCATGTCATAATTTCCCAGATTCTTTCTTTCTTCCTAATACTAGGAATCATCCCTTCCCTGTGAGTGGAAGTTGGGTGGTAGATGAGGTAAAGGAAAAATAAGTGATTTGACCAGCACCAGGTGCTGCCTGGGGCCACAAGATTTCAGTTTGGCTGCTTCCCCCCTTTTATATTTTTCAATTTGCAATCATGAAATGAATTGATATGTTTGAAGAATGGAAGTCAGAGGCCATCACAAATAGTGGGGGATTTGTGTCAGCAATTTCTCTCCCTCTCTTTGATGGGGGCATAGGGATGAGTGAAATAATCAAACTTAACCTTGGCTTCCCAGTGAAATTACCTGAGAAAAGTTTTTTTTAATCTTCACCTGAGGATATTATTTTTTAAATTGATTTTAGAGAAAGAGGAAAGGGGGGAGAGAGAAACATCGATCAGTTGCCTCCCACACATGTCCCAACAGGATTGAACCTGCAACCTAGGTATGTGTTAATTGGTGATGAAATCTGCAACATTTTGGTTCACAGGACAATGCTCCAACCAAGTGAGCCACCTGGCCAGGACCTCCTCAAAAAATTTTAAAACTACCGTTACCTGGATCATCCTACCCCCAAAGATACTGATTTAATTGGCCTGGAGTGTGGAATTTTAAAATCCTCCCTGTGTCCAAGTTTTGCCAGGCTATGACTATAAAAGGTCATGTGTTTTCCTTTTAAATTGTAAAATATAAACAATCTACAAAAAAGTACCTAACACATAAATGTCAGCTTAACATATTGTAAAATGAACACCCATGTAACTATGATCCAGTGAAAGGAACAGAATGTTGCCAAACTCCCAGAAGCTTCCCTTACCTTTACTCAGCCATGCCCTTTTTCCAACTCGTTAGAGATAACCATTACCCTGGCATTTTATAATCACGTTGTTGCTTTGTCTTTGAATTTTACCATGAGTATGAAGAAAAGATTGGCACATTTTTTGAACTTTATTGAAATGGTATCATACGTTTTTTCTGGCTTCTTTTGTTCAGCATTTGATTCATTCTTGTTTATGAATATAGCTGTAGTTCTTAGCTTTTAATTATTCTGTAATATTTCATTATATCAATATGGTACACCTGATGGATGTTTTGGTTGTTTCTGGTTTGGAGCTATTACAACCAATGCTATGATAAACATTTTCATGTGTCCCCTGGTGCATGAAGGCAGACACAGTCTATCTAAGTAGAGTTGTTGAATGCATTCGCTCATCACAAGGAAGTGAGAGACCGAACTGCTGTTCTGGTAGACTCTTGGGGTAATAGGAGTTGGCATCTAGGACCCTGTTAAGATTCCTGCTCTGGGCTGGGATTCTGTAAGGTTGCATACTACATTTTCTCAAATGTCACTTCTCAGTGAGACCCTCTCTAATCACCTTTTTACAACTACAACCTTCCCACACTTCCTATTCCCCTTTCCTCTCTAGTATTTATTATCTTCTAACTCACTCAGTCAGATATATATATATATATATTCTTGTTTATTGTCCTTTTCCTGACACCATTAGAATGCAAATTTCATGAGGAATTTTTATCTGAATGATCAGGTTGAATTACCATTGCTTAGAAGATAGTACCTGGCACATAGTGGTTTCTTAATAAATATTGATTGATTGATTGATTGAATGATATGAGTGGCAGAACAGGCATTGTTTAGGAGCTGGAGACCTGGGTTTTAATTTTTGTCTTTGCCTGTATTAAGCTTTGTAACTCTGAAATATTCTGTTTCTACATCTCTATGTATTCATTAACAAATGGATATATAATACCTGTTTTGTATGTCTCATTGAATTTTAGTGAGGCTCCTGCAAGGAAGTATTCTATATAGATGTGAAGGGATATTTCTATCATCTTACTTGTTTATATGTAGTATCCTGAGCAAATAGCTCCATTCCACTTTACTTTAAACCACTCCCAAGAAAAAGCTCTCCCTTTGAAAATAGGCTAGAGCTGACAGGTTAATTTTTGCATCTCCCTCTGAAGACTTTAGTGGATCCTTTGCATATCACTTAGGTTAGATCATTAGACTCATTATAAGCCATTGCAAAACAGAAGAGTGAAATAATAACCCACCACAAGGGTCTGAGGCTTGAATGTGTCCAGTGTTCTTCTCTCTGGGTCATCTCCTTTCATCCCCACTGCAAGTCTGTAGGCAGTGTATGGCTTCATTTTAAGGTGAAGAAATGGAAGTTGAGAGAGATCTAGTCTCCCACCAAGGCAGGGGAGCTGATAAGACAGAGCCTCAGGGAGAACTCATGTCTGTCTAACTCCAAAACTAAACTCTCACCCACCTCAGGAAATTGAGAAATTTCATTTAAGAGCTGACAAGTAAATATATATTATCACTCCTATAGACGATGTTTCTCACTGATGTGCTATTTGTTTTCAGACTGTCTATGACCAGTGGTTCATCACCCTTTTTAACATTGTCTACACATCACTTCCTGTTTTAGCCATGGGGATTTTTGACCAGGTATGTGTTTTTCTCTATTTACAAGTTATTTTTCTCTGTTGATGCCTTTTAGTTGCTTCTAACTTCTAAGTAGAAGATACAAGTCATAGAAAGAATCTTAGGAGTGCAGTTGTTTTAATAGGTATTGTATGGGTCATAACCCCTTTCAGATCCCCCACTGCCCCAAGAAGTTTCTCTGATCAAAGTTTGGCTACTCTCCTCTTAGAGTCTAATGATCTTTCAGAGTATACCCTAGATTCATACCCCACCATCTCAGAGCTCTTAAGGCTTTGAGCATTTTCATGTGTCCTCTGGTGCATGAAGGCAGACAGTCTATCTAAGAAGAGTTGTTGAATGCATTCACTCATCGCAAGGTAGAGAGAAACTGAGCTGCTGTTCTGGTAGATTTAGTCGTTCAAGTCACTACCCCAAAGCCATACAGCCAATAAGTGATAGAATTCAGCCTAACTCCAGGTAGCTCTTAAGGCTCTAAGATGTCCTGCAGGAAATAGTCTAACTTCTTTTGAATTCAGCATTTTCCAAACTCATTTGACTGTACTTTTAGTTACCTATTTTTCATGTATCACTTATTAATATGCCTCAGAATTAGTGCCTTGTGGTTCACACACCGGGAAGTGCGGTATTAGCCTCTGAGAGTGTAGAAAACCATGAGCGATAAAAATTCATGGAACCAGGTTGGAGTGCAGAGAGCTAGCATCTACTGTAAGACTTCCTTGGTCAGCACAGTCCAGAACAGAACTACAGACAGAGAACTCTCCCAGTGGGAGAGAAAGACACAGCCCCATAGCCACGGGGAGAGAGGGTGCATCGCAGTCTTTTGTTTAGCTCAACATGCTTGAGAGGAGAGAAGAGAAGGAATCATTTATAAAAAATGGTGGCTCCTTGGCATACTCAGAGCCTTGAAAGGTATTTTCTGGAAGTGGGGGACATGTCTGGCTGCCTGTGGGGAAGTGAAAGGCTAGCCAGAGGAGTTTCCATGGCACGATGACAGTGTATTGTTAAAAAAAAATTTTTTTTGAAGTATTTTTTAAGGAGACCAGATTTTCTCCAGGCTGTTGTTAGACCCATTTGCTAAGCCTCACTTTCTGGCCCGAAGCCATCTATTGCAAAATATAAATCTTCACATTATGAGCTCACTCCACTCTCCCATTTTGTGGCTTTGTAGTCAGCTATAAGTTTCACTTTTCATATGTAAAAAGGGCACATTTTATGGAACTCTACACAAAGTAATAGACTCCTAAAGACCTTAGATGTAGAGGATTTACGCGCATTCATTTTCAAGTGCCCATGTTGACAAGTGTCTCTTTTCTTGGTTCTTTGTGTCTCCTCAGAATGTGGAATAAAATAATAAAAGTAAGGCAGTTTCTGGGAAAAGATGATTATTGTGCAATTTGAAAAAATATATATAATAAGGCCTCTATTGTCTGTTCCTTTCCTTTTCTGCTTTGTCAACTTTGGTTATTAAACTGATCCCAGGATCATGGAGTGCTATGCCGAGAGGGTCTCAGTGGTCACCTACAGATCACTCATTTTATAAGGAGGAAAGCAAGGTTCAGAGGTTCAAGTCACTGCCCCAAAGCCATCAGCCAACAAGTCATAGGATTCAGCCTGACACCAGGCCACTTGGCCCTGAGCTTGCTACCGTATTATTACTATCATTATTTTATTTGTTATTATTTATAGAGTCATCCATATTTATTACGTAAGGTGTGGCAGGAACTCTGCTGAATACATACCCATTTAATGATGACAGTAGTTCTGTGATGGAGGTGCATTTGTTAGCATGTCTGGAAATTAGGAAACTGAGGCTCAGACAGGTCTAAGACTACACAGTTACTAAACTGCAGAGCCAGGGTTTGAACTCAGGGTTGTTTGGTTTCAAAGTCTGTGCACTCGACTCCACCAGTCACTGGACTGAGAAAACAAGCCCCCAACAGCATCTCAAAACCAGACATCCTAAAGAGAATATGTCAGTGTTCTTCCTGGGACCACATTCACGAAGACGCAGGCCATCCCACAAGGGGAAGGAGAACCTGGTCTGCCCCCAGAGTTCATAACGGCATTCCTTTCTCTTCAGCTGCTTCTCCTCCACCCATGCCCCTCTGATGTCCTCTGTGGTCAGTCCTTTTGGTTTGGGCATTTGGCTTTGGTGGTCACAGTGTGGTCATCAGCTTTGGAGCTGGTTGGAAATGCAGTCTCGGGCCCTAGACCTATTGAATCATAATCTGCTCCCCAGGTGATTTACATGCACATTAAGCTTGGGAGTCACTGTTTTAGTTTCTCCAGGACTCCCATTGGGGCCAAACATGATGCCCTCATATACTGTAGAAATCCTTTGCCTGAACACCTGGTAACGGTCACTGGAATCTTCCCTGGGTAGAACACTCAGCTCTTCCTGCCCACCTGGACTCCCACATGCAGTTTTCCCCTTTTCCTGTTCCCCAATTCTTGCTCACCCACCCCTCTAAGTTGGGAACTCTGGTTGGCCAATTCCAACTCTGCAGCTCTCTGCTGCCATCACCTGGTTACTACCACTTACTGCCTTGGCAATGAACCCCAGGGCCCATTGTCTGCACATGATGTACTAGTTTCCTGGGGTCATGAGTGCTGCTGCAGGAGAGTACAGGAAAGAAAACTTAAACATGAAGCCAAACATCTGGGTGCGAGTCAGGTTTTGGTTCTGATATAAGAGCTGTGTAACCTCTCATGAATCTCTCTTGGAAACTCAAGTTCCTCCTTTATATAATAGGGATCATGTTAGTATCCTCTGGGTTATTGTGGGAACAAAAACAAGATAATGAGTAGTGCATATGAGGGCATGCTTAGACATGCACTTGCTATTTCTGGAGATAGGGAATCTGGGGCCTCTGACTTCTCCTCAAATCTCCTCTGCTGAAATAACTCTCTGTTGACAGGATGTAAGTGACCAGAACAGCATGGACTTTCCCCAGCTCTACAAACCTGGACAGCTGAATCTACTTTTTAACAAGCGTAGATTTTTCATCTGCATGGCACATGGAGTCTACACCTCATTAGCCCTTTTCTTCATCCCTTACGGGGCCTTTTACAGAGATGCTGGAGAAGATGGGCAGCACGCTGCCGATTACCAGTCTTTTGCAGTTACCATGGCCACGTCTTTGGTCATTGTGGTCAGTGTGCAGGTAAACTTGTTGGTGAAAACATCTTAAATGATGGCTTCAGAACTTTTAAAAATCTGTTTCATTGTTTACGGATTTTGTCTACTTCTTGGAGAAAAAAAATCCTACAAGAACACTGGGGCTTCCTTTTGGTGTTTGAAGAAGAGAAATTTTTCCGCTTATAACAAACAGAAAGAAAAACTTTTACATGATCTCTAAAAGACTTAATAATTTCCAGGTTTTAATGTGAGATCTAAAGTTTATCTGGCAATACCTTTCCTTGGAATTATTCGAGAGGTTCAGTGTTATATCTGTGGCACCTCTGAATCTGACAGAGATGATTTCTTTAAAAATATTTTTTTATTGATTTGAGAGAGAGGAAGGGAGGAGAGAGAGCAACATCAATGATGAGAGAAAATCATTACTGGTATGCTTCCTGTATGTCCTCCCTGGGGACTGAGCTCACAACCCGGGCATGAGCCCTGACAAGGAATCAAACCATGACCTCCTAGTTCATGGGTTGATGCTCAACCACTGAGCCACACCACCTGGGCAGACAGGGATGATTTTTTATCTTCTTCCACTGGATATCTTGAGTTGTGTTTCTATTTCCTTTTTAAGCAAATGATGGACAACACTAATAGATATGGTGTTAGAATTCACAAAAGCTTTCTGATCCATTAAAATCTGTAACTCTGTGTGGATACAGCAAGCAATGTGGCTTCTGTTTTTTTGTTTTGTTTTGTTTGTTTGTTTGTTTGTTTTGGGGGGAGAGGTTCTGTTTGTTTGTTTTCTGGTTTTGTTTTTTTGAAGAAAGTATCAATCAAAAGCTTAATTTTTATAGAGTTTGAATTGCCTTTGGTCAGTCCTTTTTCTATCCTATAAACAATCTCTTTTACAAATCTTAGCTGCTCATATCCAACAAAAGATCTCACTAAACCCAGACTTTTTCTTCACGATTCAATAAATATTTATTAAATTGAATGAATTAAATGTAAACATATTGCTTTAAAATGGTATCTTTGTCATTCCTTGGCCCATTTAAGTGATATCATTAAGTCCATACCAAAGCCACTTGACATCTTGGAAGTTCAAAATTCAGAGTCAGATAAGTAGCATCCAAAAGCAGAACTAGATTTCTCCACTCAGAAAGGAGTTCTATTTGTCTATTTTACAACTAAATAAAGCATACTGGTGCTTTGTGAGCCCTCCAAGCCTAGTTCTCCAATGTTCAATTCTGCAGCAGAGGAGAAAATCATGGAGTGGCTTGGAAGCAACTGATGTAGCTAAGGCATTCATCAGTATAGTGCATTATCAGATAAGGTCTATGTCACCTCATCTTGCCACTATATTGGGCACGCCAACCTCTCTTGTTTTGTTGGCTTTGGATCACTGAGCAAATGCGGTATACCAGTATACTCTTATTGATCCAGCCCAGGGAATTGGATGCTCTACTCCTTTTCATGAGGCCACATTTCCAGTTTTCTGGATTCTCCCTCCAGTGGGAGGGCAGCTGTGGGATGTACAGTGGCATCTTTTTAGTGGTAACATCTTTTTAGCTTATTCATCTTCAGGTCAGACCTGTTAGTTGGTGCTTCAAAAGGTGATTTGAAAGGTAGTAACTGAAATAAAGGACCAATATCTGAATAAAATGCAAAGGGAAACCATTCTTCACACTGCCCTTAACATTATCTGCAATATAAATAAGGGCAAAAATTACCTGTAAAATTTATTGCAGACATGACAGGCATTATATTTAAAATTTATTGTAGTCATGACAGGCATTTTTAGTGAACTAGTTTTCAAAATTAACTCTATAATTTTGGGTTAGAAAGGAGTTCTGTTTATCTCTTTTAATATCAAAAGTCTGTTGGTATTCTTATATCTCTTTTTTTCTTTTTTTCCTTAGCTTGTCCATAATCTTTTTTTATATATATAGTCTATCATAGCAATGCCAGTGCTATGTTTCTATATTAACTTTAGATTTAGAAGCAGTTTTTCCCATGAAGCACACAGTTCTTATTATGGTTGGATGTCACCATTAAATTTCTCCTTTTTGTCATAAGTTGAGAGATAATAGAAACAATCTTATTTTAAAAACATTGTTTATTCAAAAAAATCACAAAATTTTGCATTTTGTAATTTGAAGTTTTTTAAATCAAACTATTTAACATTTCTTACCTTTGATTATCAAGGTTTTATAAGAATGATACCCATGCGTTCTCAGAGGGATTCATATTTAGGACTCATAATAATTATTGGTAACCTGGTGGGACTATCCAGGTCTGTCTGGCTCAGGCCCAATTGGCCTTTGTCTCTCCAAGATCTACTCTCCACCTTCCATCTCCTCAAGATCAACTGTGGTCCACCTAACTTTTATCTAATGTTAACATTAAGATCCTATATAATAAAGAGGTAATAGCAAATTGACCATCACTCCAATACACAAGATGGCCGCCCCCATGTGGTCAAAGATGGCCACCCCCATGTGGACACAAGATGGCCACCACAAGATGGCCAGCAGGGGAGGGCAGTTGGGGTGACCAGGCCTGCAGGGGAGGGCAGTTGGGAGGGACCAGGCCTGCAGGGGAGGGCAGTTGGGGGTGATCAGGCCTGCAAGGGAGGGCAGTTAGGGGTGACCAGGCTGGCAGGAGAGGCAGTTAGGGGCAATCAGGCTGGCAGGGGAGCATTTAGGTGTTAATCAGGTGGTAGGGGAGTGGTTATGGGGTGATCAGGCTGGCAGGCAGAAGCGGTTAGGTGCAATCAGGCAGGCAAGCGGTTGGGAGCCAGCAGTCCTGGATTGTGAGAGGGATGTCCCCAGATTGGAGAGGGTGCAGGCTGGGCTGATGGACACCCCTCCCTCCCCATGCACAAATTTCTTGCACCAGGCCTCTAGTCTTATATAACCACTGTGGATTTGTCAATACTATGAAATTAGCCTTGGTATAATACTATTAACTGAGCTACAGATTTCCTCAGTTTTTCCATTAATGACCTTCTTCTGTTCCGGGATCCCACATTGTCTTTAGTTGTCATGTCTCCTTATATTTCTCTAATATCTAACCATTCTCTTTCCTTGTCTTTCATGACCTTGACACTTTTGAAGAGTGGCAGGAGTATTATAGGATGTCCCCGGGTTTGTTTGATGTTTTCTTAAGAATAGATTGAGATTGTGTATTTGGGGGAAAAATCACAGAGATGTGTTCTTCTTGTTCTTCTTCTTCCTATCAGAGAGCACATGATATCAACATAATTTATTTTTGGTGATGCTGATCTTGGTTACTTAGTTAAGATGATATCTTTCAGGTTTCTCCATTATAAACTGACTGTTTTCATATGCTAGTCCTTAGAAGTGAGTCACTAAGTCTAGTCCACATTCAGGAGGAAAAGAATTAAGCTCCATTTCCTAGAGAAAGGAGTTTCAAAGAATTGGTGGTCATGTGTTATAAACATAACTGGTATAATTTTAAATAAAATTGATATAACAAACGGGGATCCAAGATTTACCCAAGATTACACAGTGCCTGAATTGCAGGTTTAGGACTAGGATTCAGTAATCTTATTTCCCAAATAAATGTTCTTAAATAAAGGCATTTGTGTTGCTAAAAAATGTGAGGTATTTTCTACAACACAACTATTACTGAGTTGCAGGATATTTGGCATAATTGGGAAGCAGTAATATACACATGGAGTTGTACTTCTAAAGATGGGGCTATGGGTCTCACCACTTGGTGGCTGTGATCTCTTTGCCATGTTACAGGGTTAAAGTCCTTTAAGTCTTATCAACATACTCCTGTTCCATGGATTTCTCCTCAACCTGATTTCTCCCAGCCTCACCCATATGCCCACCATTAATTCTGAGTGCTGGAGGGGCCTGAATCAGCTGGGAGACTGAGGAACTTTTTGGGTAGGAGAATGAGAAAGGAGAGATCGAGGCTAGTGATGGTGGCCTAGAAGCAGAATGGGTGAGAATGAATACCAGTTTCCAACATCTGGCATGCTTCATTTATTACTGTACTCCAATTTAAACGACAGTGTCAAACACAAGTATTTGTTGAATGAATGGAAAGGCAAGAGATATGAAGAGAGAGGTTAAAGTTGAACAAAGGAAATGAGAAGAATTTGGGTGAGGTACCCAACTATCCCTGCTGTATTAATTAATTTCCATCTTACCTCAGATGACTAAAGCAAGTCTGTCCTTGGTGGTAGCCTTCAGAAACGTGTTATCATTACCACTATGAGTAAGATCATGCTTATACTTATTTTGCAGTGCCACTATGCAGTAGGTATTATTGTCCCCTTTTACAGATGAAGCTGAGTGGTTAAATGACTTGCTTGAGGTCACACACTGAGTTCCAGGTCCAGAATTGGAACCCAGGCCTATCTGACTCGAGCATTTTCTGGGATAAAGTATTTTATTTTACAGTAAGACTGTTTAAAATGCAAACTTTCAGGCAGTGTGAGAAGAAAGGTTACACTGAGCATTAAGGAAGATAGATACTTTCTTGTTAATATAGGAGAAAGAAAGAGAGAGGTCATAAAGCTAGGAGCACTGGGGTTTAGAAGAGAGAGAATATCTGGAAGAACAGAGGAAGAAGATGTCTGTAGACACTAAAAGCATTCTTGGCCCACTTGCTTCTGTCAGGCTTTTCTGGTTTTCAGAGTAACAACAGCAGCTCCCAATAATTGAACATTTCCTATGTAAATGAATTGTTACTGAGATAATTCCAATACCTCATTTACTCCTCTCCCCTCACAGTCCTCTAAAACATAGTTGCTATTACTATAGATGAAAAAATTAAACATGTTATAGGCCAGGATTTAAACACAGATCTGACCTCAGATCCTCAACTCCAAAGCTATGTGGACCTCCCTCCTTTATAAAGGTAACTGGAAGCTATGGCCTTCCCCCAATACATAGTAGCTACAGGGAATGCATGTTCCACCTCTTTCTTCCATGAGGGGATACCTAGGACACCAATATCACCCTAGAATAAAGTGGGAGAGAAACTCTGTTAATAGATGATAAACACACAGATCCTCTTTCAACCTCACAATTTCAATTTAAGAAATATATAGGTTAATTCCTGTCATTTTAGTCTATCACTTATTTTTACTTCTAGGAAGCCATGAAAATGTCTGCTTTACCTTAGAATTCTTAGACATGAATGCATAAATGTTTATAATCATAAAAGCTCAGCAATTTTGGCTTCAATCAGAAGTTGCTGTCCTATATATTTAGAATAATACGTTTGAGGAATTCTGTGAATGAGCTCACTTTGATGGTGGCATTAATAGCCTTTTCTCACTGTTTAAGCTTGACTTGTCATTGTGGTAATGATCCCTATGAAATTTCTTTGGCCTATAATTACAGTTATAAATTGTATGTATGTGTTCTGCTCATAATATTGTCCAAACTGTACCCATCTCTATTATTTTTTAAATATCAGTTTTCTTCAGTTATTTAAATTATAAAGTTCTCCTTTTAACATTTCAAACAATATAGAAGGGTTTAAAATAAACTCAACCATCTTCCTTTCATTCCTTATACTTCCCTGGTTAACCGCTGTTATGATTACCATAGCTCAATCCGTCTATATTTTTTTCTTTGCTTTGAGACACACACACACATATGTATTCAAGAAAAATTCTTGTAATTTTTGTAATATGCTTTTCTCACTTAGTGACATATGTTGGACAGCTTTCCAAATCAACACATTCAGATCTATTGTAATCTTATTGAAAGCTGCACAGAATTTTATAATATGGATATATAATAATTTATTCATCCTTTCTCTAATGATAGACATTCAAGATGTTTCTTTTTTTTCTTTTCCTTTTTTTTTTTGTTATTGAAGCAATGCTGCAATGCATATACTAGTACATAGATTGTATGTACTGTCAGATAAATTCCTAAAAATGAAATTTCTGGAGTCAGAACTAACATTTACCAATCTGATAGATGAACAATGGCTTTGTTGTTGTTTTTCCATTGCAGAGTCAGAGAATATAAACATTTTAAATTTCATAAATATTGCCATATTAATTTCCAAAAAGATTGTAGTTACAAACAAGAGAGACTTCTTTAAGTCTAAAAGGTTTATTAAAAGCCACCAGGTAGCCCTAGCTGGTTTGGCTCAGTGGATAGAGCATTGGCATGCCGACTAAAAGGTCCTGGGTTCAATTCTGGTCAAAGGCACATGCCTGGGTTGTAGGCTTCATCCCCAATAGGGGGCATGCAGGAGGCAGCCGATCAATGATTCTCTCTCATCATAGATGTTTCTCTCTCTCTCTCTCTCCCACTCTCTTCCTCTCTGAAATCAATAAAATTATATATATTTTTTAAAAAGCCACCAGGTAGTGGAGAATCTTCAGGAGGGCAAATGAAACAGGGAGAGCCACAGCTAGGCTTAGCCACTGGAGGCAGCACCCAACCACAGGGCAGGGCTGCACTGTTGTAGGGAGAACACTGCTGTTGCCACCGCTCACAGCGTGGCTCTGGTCACACTGGATGGCAGGTGAGCCACCGAGTCCCAGGAATCATCACCTCCACCACCAGGCTTGTCAAATGTTGAGAGAAGTTTAGTAAACTTTCAATGGTGATTATGATTCTCATCAAGCTTTCCTTGTATTTCAAGGAGATTTTTACCTTAAATAATTAATATTTTTATTCCTCTTGACTTTTTTTTTTTTTGGTCTACATTTACCTGATATATAATCTGGGCCCATGCCTTCATTTTCAGTTCTTTTTTATCCCATTCTATTAGTTTTTCTCCTTTGATAAGAGAGTTAAACTACTCATTTTATTATAATAACTTATGTATTTTACCTTGTTCCTTTCATGTTCTTTTAGGAATATTTTTAATTCTATGTTTTTATTTCATTTTTTTCCATTATATACTTGGATGCCTTGTGCTTTTTTAATATCCTCTTATGAGTAATTTACAACTTTTACTATTGAATTCCTATTTTACTAGCGATTTCTCCCTATTTTCATAGTCGTTTAAATCTTTTTTTTTCTATACGACTATACCAAAACTAAGTAACAATAACCTTCACCAAATGCTTCACTATTCTGTTCTGCACCTTCACTCACCTACCTCCAAATTAAACAATTTTGGAAACGTTTTTACTTTACTTCACCCTCCCTGTCCCTACTCCTCTCTCCAACTCTTGCACGTTAATAATTTAGAACTTTAGTTCCAGGATGTTATTACATGCTCCTTAAACATATGTTTTGACTGTTTCAAAATTCTTTCTAAATTAATACTGCAGTTCATACTCACATTATTACTCATTTAGAGCCAACTACAAATTTACAAGAATCATTGCTCACTACCACTTTTATGATCTTTGTCTTCCGCTATTTGAGGTCTTTGTTCTGATTTAATTTTTATTTGGTTGCAGCAACTTCCTTGAGTAATTTCTTCAAAGAGGGCAAATAGATTTTATACTTTTGAGCCTTCTTTATTTGTCTTTGTATTTACACTATTGGAATGGCATAAGATTTTGAGTCAGAGCCTTTTTTGGGGGGAACTTTGTAAAAGTTGTTCCATAATATCCCAGTTTCAGTGTGGCAGTTTGATATTAGGTTGATTCTCTCCTTTGTTAGTAATACTTTCTCTAGAAGTAGGTGTTCTTTATCCTTGGACTTCACAAATGTCACCAGAATGTAACTTCTTTCATTAATTTGCCTTGGATTTAGATTGCTCCCCCACATTTGAAAAATCTTTGCTGCTTCTTATAGCAGAGCAGTTTTCTTCTGTCATTTCTTTGATCTTTACTTTTTAAGTTTATTTATTTTCCATTCTAAAATGTCATTTTTGGCATATTGGGTCCAAGGATCTGACATCTATGGATTTGCCATCCCTGTCCCATATCTTTTTGCACATGGTTTCTATTTCTCCAAGTTTTTGCTCTCTGTTGTGAGATATTATTTCCATTTGTTTTTTCCAGAATATTAATTCAGTTCTCATTAGGGACTATTCTTATTTGGTTTCTCTACTCAACTTTTAAATTCAGAAATAATGCTTTTTTTCTTCCAGAATTTTTTTTTCTTGGTATCTAATTGCATCCCCTTAAGAGTTCTCATTACATTTTTTAGTTATTGTTGTTATAGTACTTGTCTGTCTTTTCCATTAGTTCTGCCTCAATAGGAGCCACCTGTTCTTCTTTTTTAGCGAAGTCTTAAATTTGTTGTGATTTTTCCTTGCCTACTCATACCATAGTGATCCAGGCTATTGGTGTCTCTGGATAGTGATGAACTGATAGGTGATAGAAGATAGATTTGGAGATTTTGTCTAATGTATTAGTAGCCAAACAAACTGGAAATCAGCATCTCTTTGCTGAGGCATGGGTGGCAGGGCTTCTGTTCTCTGACCTCTTGAGGAAAAAAAATGCTGTCCCTTTATAACCTCTGTATTTTACATCCAAGGCTGCCAGCATCCTTTTAATGGGTCAACATTTTAAAAAGCAGTAAACTTCAAGTGGGAAGTGGACATATATCTCCACGTGCAGAGAAGAATCTATTTACTATGTAGGTAGGACCCCCTCAGGCAGGCGAGAAATCTGTTGTCTGTACTTAGAACATTTGGAACCTCTGAAGTTCATATAATGATGTCAGAACCTACTTTTTTTTTCCTTTCTGAGAATGCAAGAGTTCATATTCACCAGTGGCTTGATTGACACTCTGATAGCAGCCCACGCTTTTAGCTGTGCTGCCACAACAAGTTATTGGAAGACTGAAGGGCTTGTGAACATGCTCTCAGACCACTATGAACCCCAGCATCTGAACTTTGTCAGAAGAGGATGAAGGATTTTTCTTTGTTATTATTTGAATAATTTAAGAGAAAGGATCATCAATATGAGATAGAATATTGGTGTCAAAGAGATTTTGCCTGTGTAAAAAATGGTCATGTGGAAATTTATGTTCAGATTATAAAATGTTGCACTTGCCCACTAAAGAAAATAATTTTTTTCCCAACAGAAAAGTTTTGAAAGCAATTTATAAAGTAACATTGAAATGAGAACCCATTCCACTTTCTTATTTTTCTATGAAAAGAAGCTTCACAGGTTGTCCCTTGATTCTGACTCAACCTTGACAATTATAATGGCTTTCAGATATAAGTTCTAAAGTCAGTTGCCAAGCAGAAATGTCAAGTCAGTGCCCTGTGTTGTGCAAAAAGTGGAAGCGCCTGTGGTTGTTTGGGAGCTAACAGGTGCAACCATTTTTTCACAGAGCATTTCTGGGGAAAGACCGCTCAGTAAAATGATGCTCTGGAAGATCTCCCCTGTGTATTTTACTTTGTTTGCAGATTGCCTTGGATACCAGTTACTGGACGGTCATTAATCACGTCTTCATCTGGGGCAGCATTGCTACTTACTTCTGCATTTTATTTACAATGCACAGTAATGCCATGTTTGGTGTCTTCCCAAACCAGTTTCCATTTGTTGGTAAGTGAATCCTACTATCTACTGGGGCCTAGAGTCATTTGTTTGTCTTTGTAATTTATTTTCTGGGTTGAGTGGGATTAGGGGTGACCAATAATCTTTTCTCTGAAGGCTTCCAGACTTGAAACGGGCTCTGAAAGACTAGTTTCTGCTGTCCTTAACCAGATGCAGAAGAATCATCTATATAGATGCTTACTGGTTCCCAACAACCCAGATGCAATAAACTGCCCCTTTGAAAACAAGAGGCATAGCATATACTAGTGTATCAGGGCTACCTGAGACTTGTATGGTAGAGGAAAGAAAAAGAGCAAGAAATGCTGGGCTTTGCCTTTTATGCCATATTATAACCAACATATCTGTCAAAGTTACCAGTGGAACTTATTTGTATTAGGTAAGAAAAAAAATGATGTATAATTTAGAGACTTCTAAAAAATTTGATACATTAATCCATAAGTGACATGAAGAGTAGGCTCAGACATTAGATGACCACAGTTCAGTGTCAGCTTCACCACTTATAAACTGTGTGACCTAGGAACAAGTTTCTTTTCCTTTCCATGCCTTAATGTCTTCACTTCTAACCTGAGGATATTTATAGTTCTTAGTTTTATAGGAAATTTGTGAAGGTTAAATGAGACAATACATATAAAATGCTTAGCATGTGACATTTTATGTAGTACTTTAAACAAAACAAATGTTAACCATAATAATGGTGATGATGATGATGATGATGATGATGATGATGATGATGATTCAAGAAAATGTGGCTTGGGGACATTTCAGAGTGATATGAGCAGCAAATGGGTAGCAAAGCACCTCCTAATATCCCTTACGATATTGATATTCTAAGATTCTACAAAAGTGTACATCTGGTCTATATATGGTGTATGCTACCATTGCTCTTCACATTTCAAAATGATCCTAGCAAGAGTCACTGAACTTTACACAGTGGGGCTACTAACACACTTTCTTAGAAGTTTTGAAATCTCTAGGGTGTGTGAGAGAAGTTGGTAGCAATGATGTTTTTGAGTTCATCCTAACAAACTGTGGAGTGACATAAAGTGACAACCTTCTTAGGCTCAATCAGGCAAGACTGAGATTTGCATCTACTAGTTGGGGAATCCATTCTACAAAAAGATATGTAGAAGACTTCATGTAAAAAGCAAAATAAGAGCAACTATAGCGTTATACATTTCCAATGATGTAAAGGTTCCTCAATTTGTAATTCCATTTGAATTCATACATATACTTAAGAATGTTATTCTTCAACTTTTGTCTTGCCCTGCATGTACATGGAAATTTTAAATTGCACCACTCTTACTTAATACGTAGTATGAATACTTTGCTTACCAGAAGATTCCAGCCATGTAGAAGAAACATGATGGTTATGAATAAAAATAAACATATTAGGAAAGAGAGACATTAAAACTATTTTTAAGGTTGTTTTTTTTTGGCTGCCAAATCTGAAAGTTCAGTGCATTGACTAGAAGATTTTCAGTCCTAAGAGAGCATTCTAGAATGCATAATGGGACTGGAATGCCTCAACCAGAGAAAGTATTTTGTGTGGGGACTGCTCTCTCCAGCTAAGCACATGTCATTCCAGGAATTAATTACTGTGCTCCAATGAGACTTCTCAAAAGTTAGATCAACATTGGGGTTTAAGAAAAAAAAGTTTCCTTAGTAGCCAGCAGAAAACAGGAGTGTGGTTTTAAAGCAAAGCTTGTTTTTATTTTTATTTTTTCCTCAGCCCATGCCTGGGGATACTGAGCTTCAAGGAGCTCAAAGAGACTATTTCTTTATTTATCCTCACCCAAGGTATTTTCCCACTGATTTTAGGGAGAGTGGAAGGGAAGGGGAGAGACACACACACACAGAGAGAAACATCGATGGGAGAGAGATACATCTATTGGCTGCCTCACACACGTGCCCCCACCGGAGTGGGGATTGAGCCTGCAACTGAGATAGGTGCCTGTTATTTTTTAAGAAACAAAAGATTCAGGAAGAACCTTTGACCTTCCCTCTAACTGCCTAAAAATTTAGATAGAACCTTCTCCAGAAAGGGAGTTACCATCACAGATAACTATATTTTAATATAAACTAGATGTGATAGATAGGGAGAAAACTAGCAAGGCCCATTTGATCTAAATCCGTCCTGTGTCCATTGTTAAAGATGGTCCAACAAACATTTATTTACCAGACATTTGCTTCTCCATTTCCTTGTGAAGTGCCTTCTTTCCCTTTGAAGTTGAAACTACTGCTTCCCTCCAACCCCTACTCCCTTAGCTCAGGATAGCTTATAAGCCTCAACTACTAGGGTAAATGTGCCTTTTAAAAATATGGCTGTTTTGCAGTTGAGGGATCTAGAAACTGGATGAGAGAATTGTGCTTCACTCATGAAGCTGGACTGAACCTGAATAGGAGGATGCTCCAGCTGACAGTCTCCAAGGGGTCAAGCCACCAAGCAGTTCCCAAGAGTTATCGGTCTTGCCTTCTCCTCATCACCATTGAACATACCATATAGTGGAGAAGACATCTAAATTAGTGGTTCTTTCTAGATAGTCCAAACATCGCCATTCCTAAAAAGGCCTTATGGGTATAGACAACAAGACTATTAATTCAACCATTCAATTCTATTTATAAACACAATGTATATTTTCCTTTAACGATAGGAAATGCACAACATTCCTTGACCCAGAAGTGCATCTGGCTTGTCATTCTCCTAACGACAGTGGTTTCAGTTATGCCTGTGCTGGCGTTCAGATTTCTGAAGGTGGATTTATTCCCGACCCTGAGTGACCAGGTATGTTGTACTGCTGGTGAGTCCTTGAAGGGCTGGTTCTTGGTTCTTGGAATTGTGTTCTTCTCTGCCTGATTGGAAGCCCAGTGAAGGGCCAATGAACTTCCCATTGGCAAACGCCCACAACGTCACATCACAGTAGATGGAATTGCCTACATCTGAATGTACTAGCCTTATGAGAACCGACCAATAAAGACAAATGTCTAGACTAACTATGGGTGGGGAGTCATAAATTACAAGTGAAGTTGGGTATTTTAAAAACTTGACTGGAAGCATTTTGGACAAATGTTCTAAGGGAAAGACAAGCAATGGGGAAAGTTATTGTCTTGGGGGCAAATAAAGGCTATAGTAAAAGAGAGACAATCAAGGTGTGTGGTGCAGGAGCTCTAAATATTTGTAGAAATATAGTGTCAGATTCAGAAACATGGAGGAGATGTTACCTTCTGAACAGATTAAGAAAGGGAACAGCAGCATAATGGATGGATTGGAAAATAGAATGGATTATAGGATTATCTAAACCAAGGGATTACCAGAACATATTTCAGTATTTCCTTCGAAGAGGAGCATTAAGCAGGACAATGTCAAGTTAGGTCTGGACACAGGTAAAAAGAGAAAAGGAGAAAGAAGGGGAGATACATTTGTAGCCACATCAAGAAAAGGGTAAAAACACTAACGGGATGAATAACTGGACCAATGATGCTGAGAGGAACTGAAATGGAACATTCCTTGTCATGCTATCCCTCCCATTCTGGGGCCAAACCATAAAAATATTCCTTCTGAAATGATTCCTAGAGTCCCCTCTTATGTCTGTCCTTTTCCTTTGGCTGTGAAAGCTCATTCTTATGTAAACCAAGAAAATGATAGATGAGTTGAAGGAAGAAAGATGATGATCATTTTCTTCCTATATTTAGTCAGATTGTGACTTTTTGCTTAACAGTTTTTTAATGACACAAAAATTGGGGTGCAAGCAATCAGCTGAATCAGAGAACAAGTTGGCTTGCAAACCCTGTTCTAAACCTTGGATCTTTTCTCCTCAACTTTAGAGGGAAATGAAAGAAATATTGGAAACCCACCCAAATGATGTTGGCCTCTTCAAAAGGTGACCAACCCCGACCTCCAAAGAAATTAAAACCCTGAAAATCTCATAATACCTTGACCTACCACAAGAGTTGAAAATTTATGATTCTCATTTTTAAAATTTTGTCCTTGTCTAGTTCCTAATGACTATTGGATTCTGAGACTCTCCAAAAAAGAAAAGGCCTGTTTTGAGGAGGAATGGGACTGTGCATTGTTATACTGACCATGTTTGGGTGGTGCATGCTAGAAAATCTTAAAGTATGTTCCTATTTATTTAAGATGGATATATGAGATGGAGACAATAATAATTTTTTCCTTAATACTTCTTGCTTACTTATTAGTCTCTTGGTAGAAATAAAAACTGACCAGTGCCCAGGTTAATCCATTAGTTAGAAAAGTTCTTAGTTTTTAGGTGAAAAACTCTGTTTTGCGATTAAGGTGAGTATTTTGTTAATGTTGATGTTGCTTTTACTGAGAAGGCTTTCACTTCAAAGAGGAGAAGGCTTTCACTTCACAGAGTGGCCCCTGCCTGGAGTCTGTTATTTGGATGCACCATCTCACTCTGGGTCTCCTTCCTCTCCAGATCCGCCAGCGGCAGAAGGCTCAAAGGAAGGCACGGCCTCTGCGTAGCCAAAGGCCTCAGACTCGTAGATCAAGCTCAAGAAGATCTGGATATGCTTTTGCTCACCAAGAGGGCTACGGAGAGCTTATCACATCTGGAAAAAATATGCGAGCTAAAAATCCACCCCCAACATCAGGGTTGGAAAAGACACTGAGTAATAGCACTAGCTGGATTGAAAATTTATGTAAGAAAACCACAGACACAGTGAGCAGCTTTAACCAGGATAAAACAGTGAAACTGTGAGTCAAGATGAACTTGAACCACATAGTTATCTTTCCACTTCAGCCGGGGCTGAAATTCAGCTGGCTCCGGAGTTTGGGATTGGGGCTAGGAGTGGGGCAGATTGCCTCACTTAATTTAAATCTGTGGCAGACAGCTGCCTGGTGCCCGTCAAATAGCAGTGTGCTCTACCGGAAACCAAGCCAGATGGTCACCATCTAATTTGTGATCTGGCAGACAAAACCCTCACAATATAAGCACAGGGTTTTATCAACTTAGATACCAGCTGACCTGAACTTTAGAATTTTATATATTGAGAAAACTTATAAATCTGCCTATACAGTACATTGAATGGATCTTCAGGTGGATAAAAGGGTGTAAAGGATGAAAAGGATGGTTGTTTACAGATAAACACATATATGTAAGATCAGCCTTTCCCAAGATATACTTTTAACATTTAAAATTGTACTAAGATGCTTTCAGATTAAGATATCTCCCTAGTCTTGATATCTACCTGTGGGTTCATCCAGGACAAAAATCACCTTCATGCCTGAAGAATAGAAAAACACATCGGTGTTCCTCATTTGTATGCTAGGCTAGAGATGGTACAGATTGAGCATTTTAGCAGTGGGATAAATTGGTAATTTGGTCAAATTTATTAAAAAAAACTCTCATGGACCTGTTCATGAAATGTCAATGAGAGGCTCTCTAGTAAGTGTGCTAAATACTTTTCAATGACTTTTATAACAACCTTGGTAGGAACTTGCCCTGTGTTATCTTGAACCATCAATGGAACCAGCAAAGCACTGAAATTTCAAACTTTAATGATAGTATTCCATAAAGAACATGGGCAAATACTTTCAACATTTATTTTAAAAAGTTCCATTTGAAATAAAATTAATCAACATTCTTTTTAATTACTATTAAATACCCAGGCTTAGGTCATTCAGAGTGAGTTGCTTTTGGTTTTTAGCTATAAATGCTTATCATTGCAAAATAAACATATGTAGATGAGGCTGATTTTTTGGAGACGCTCTAGTCCAAATGTGAATCACCAATGTAGTTTCCATAAAAGAATTCAAGCAGATTTGTGTTCCAAGTCCAGCTCTATTGCTTCTTACCTCTATAACTCTTGGCAGGTGAAGTGCCTCTCTGAGACTCAGTTTCTTCCTATGCAAAATGAAGATATACTACCTACCTCATGTGGTTGTTTGAGGATTGTCAAAGCACAAATTCTTGAATAATTAAAAACATAATTCTCAGAGGAATAGATGATGAGGTTAGGTTCATTTAATTCACCATCAGAATAATAGAGCAATTTGAAAAGGATTGAAGAACTAGAATTTAGCTAATCACTGTGAAAGGCTTTGATGAAATGAGATTGCAAAGTAAGATATAAAACTGGTTAGTGTCCTACAGGGAAATAAAACTATGACCATGGAGGTGAATTTCTCTACCAGAAAGCAAAAACAAATCATCCTCATGCCTTATCAATTTTTTACAAGTCAACCTCCAACTTTACAGGGTTCCTAATCTGGTCCCTATTAAATTATTAGTCAAAGTTATATTTCCCAAATGAGTCAAATGGCCCTTTGTGGGCTTGATGAATAATGGGCTAACATAATATTAGTAGGTCACACAATCCTGTTTTTTTTTGTTTTTGTTTTGTTTTTTGGCCTTAATTTCTAAGACTGGGATAAGTTTCTTTGAATTGGATCAAATAAGATATGTGTCAAAGAACCTAATCATAGTAAATGCTCATATATGTTCCCTTTGCCCCTACATGTCTATGTAGCCTTACCAAGATATTAGTTTTCAATGTCTAATGTGTTTGCTCACTTTTTATAAAATTTTTGAAAGATTTGAAAATTTTCAGTAAATATTTTGGCAATATTGGTGTTTGATGTTTTGCCACTTCTTTCTTGGGAACTCGAAGAGCTTTTGTCACATTGGTCAGCTGATTTTTTTCCCCTCTCCCCCCTCCACATGCCTGGGAAAAATATACATCATTCTTAGGATCAGAGTCAAGAATAAAACAAACCAATTGGACCTATGTATAAGGGATGGGAAAGATTAGGAATGTTGCAAGTTTGCAAATTCAGTTCAAATTAAATAAGGCTGTTTATAAACAGATAATGTGGATGATTGTGAGAGAAACACATTATCAGCTTACTTTGGCCCCATGAGATTCAAATCAGCTCACATACGAATTGCGAGATCATTTGATTACAAGTGCCAGGGATTATTTTGAACCTGAACAAAAAGAGTCTGAAGAGTGACTGTTGATGGCAGTACACTGGGGAATAATAAAATTTTAATTTTACATAACCATTATCAGATTATTTGGAAAGAAAATATATTATCTAGATTCAGGACTGATGTTGGTAGTCCTGAGTTTTTAAAACCTTAGTTCAAGTTTTGAGCTTTTATAGGCAACTACAGGCCTGGTGTACAAAATTTGTGCACTTGGGGAGGTGTGTCTCAGCCCAGATTGTGAGAGGGCACAGGCCAGACCAAGAGACCCCACTGGTGTATGATTGGGGCCAGAGAGGGACACGGGAGGTTGGCCAGCTGGGGAGGGACCGTGGGAGGGCTCCAGGGTGTGTCCGGCCCTTCTTGCTCAGTCCCAATAGGCTGGACCCCAGCAGCAAGCTAACCTACTGGTTGGAGCATCTGACCCCTGGTGGTCAGTACACGACATAGAGAGTGGTTGAGTGGCCTTAGCATATCATTAGCATATTATGCTTTGATTGGTTGAATGGATGACCAGACACTTAGCATATTAGGGTTTTATTATATAGGATTGCTCATTGTATTCCTTTGAGTTAGATCTGCAATCTTCCTCTCTCTCATCTGCCTCCGGGTATACATACCTGTGAAGGAAAGAAAGAGAGAGGGATGAAGAAAGCAAGAGAGATAAAGCAAGAGGGGAAGAAAACAATGGAGAGAAAAGAGGAGAAAGGGAGATAAGAGTTTCCAGTTATATATCTCTGAAAAATAAATTTAATTCCTCAAAGATTGTATTTGGGAAGTGAATACAAACCCTCATTCACAGTTAATGTGAGATAAAGAACATCTTATTAGAAAGGGGGCCAGGCGCTCTCTGGCTTCTCATTGCACAATGCTGCTGAGTTGTGTTGGGCGAGTCATGCCACTGACTTCCCCAGGCCTCAGTGTCCCAGTCCATCAATGGGAAAATAGGCAGTATGGTCTCAAAGACCCTTTCTCATTTGCCCATTCTGTGAGCTTTTCTTGCTAGTGTTGCACACTGCTTATTTATTTATTTTTTTGCTTTTACTTCCCTTGCTTTTGGGATCAAGTTTACAAAAGCCTCTCTGAGACCAATTTGATTCGAGAGGCAGAGAAATAGAAAAGAGAAAGAGGAAAGAGAGAGAGAGAGAGAGAGAGAGAGAGAGAGAGAGAGAGAGAGAGGAGAGAGAGAGAGAGAGAGAGAGAGAGAGAGAGAGAGAGAGAGAGAGAGAGAGAGGAGAGAGAGAGAGAGAGAGAGAGAGAGAGAGAGAGAGCGCGAGCGAGAGAGAGAGAGAGAGAGAGAGAGAGAGAGAGAGAGAGAACTGGATTCTCCCTTGAGGGCAGGGCTTGACTCTTGTACTGGTTTGTATTTCTCTAGAACAGCCTCTGGTGCCCTGCTGTTGCTCAGCTCTCCACAGAGGTGCTAAACCTATGGTAGTGCTTTTGCCTGGATCAGTTGAATATACTCAGTTTATTGCAATTTCTTGCTACTAAGATCTTATATCCACACTCTCTCCTTTCCTCTCTGCTGCTTTACATACCAAAAGCATATAGAAACAAAGGTAAGATACTTCTGCCTAGTAAGGAGAGGGCCATTTTAGAGTCCTTTCTACCTCATCCCTGGACTTAGAGGAGTTTCTTTTTTTTTTTTAAAATTGAATTTGTTGACATTGGTTAATAACATTACTTAAGTGTCATGTACAGTTCTATGATACATCATCCATATATTGCACTGTGTTCTCACCACCCAGAGTCTAGTTTCTTTTCATCACCATACATTTGGCCACTTTACTCTCTTCATTCCCCCGCCCCTTCTCCTCTTCTCTGATAACTGTTACCTGTGCCTATGAGTTGGTTTTTGTTTTATATCCTACATGTAAATGAAAGCATATGTTCTTGTGCTTTTCCATCTGACTTATTTTGCTTAGCTGCTACCCTCAAGATCCCTCCATATTGTTGCAAAATCCTTTATTATGGCTGAGTCAAATTCTTTTGTGTATATGTATCACATCTTTATCTAATCATCCATTGAAGGATACTTTGGTTGTCTCCATCTCTTGGCCACTGTGAATAATGCTGCATTGAACATATGGGTACATGTATCTTTACAAATAAATGTTTTCAGATTTTCACATGGTAACTCTATTCTTAATTTTTTGAGGATCCTCCATATTGTTTTCCACAGTGGCTGTACCAATTTACATTCCCTCCAGCAGTGTATGAGGGTTCTTTTCTCTCCATATCCTCATCAACACTTGCTATTTCTTGTTTTATTAATAGTAGCCATACTAACAGGTGTGAGATGATAGCTCATTGTAGTTTTGATTTGAATTTCCCTGATGGCTAGTGAAATTGAGTATCTTTTCATACATCTGTTGGCCATTTGTATGTCTTCTTGGGAAAAGTATCTTTTCAGATCATCTACTCATTTTTAAATTAAATTGTTTTCTTGTTGTTGTTGAATTGTATGAGTTCTTTATATATTTTGGATATTAGCCCCTTATCTGTGGTATTCTTTGCAAATATCTTCTCCCATTTGGTTGGCTGCCTTTTTGTTTGGTTGATGGTTTCTTTTTCTGGGCAGAAGCTTTTGAGTTTGATGTAGTCCCATTCATTTATTTTTTGCTTTTACTTCCCTTGCTTTTGGGATCAAGTTTACAAAAGCCTCTCTGAGACCCGAAGTCCATAAGTTTGGTACCTTTTTCCCCCCTATGTATTTAATTGTTTCAAGTCTTAAATTTAAGTTTTTAATTCATTTTTGAGGTAACTTTGTGTATGGTGTCCAGTAGCAGTCTAGCTTCATTCTTTTGTATGTGGCTTTCCAATTTCCCCAGCACCATTTATTGAAGAGGCTTTTAGAGGAGTTTCTTTAAGCCTCAGCTTCCTCAGGATTCAGGTTGAAACAACAAAGCTTGAGTGATTTTCTTCCTAGTTGTACATAATTTTTCAGTTTCTTTATGTATTTACACAAACTGTGTTCTTTGAGCCTCACCACAATCCTGTGTAGTGGTCAGAACGTTCAAGTTAAACCCATTTTTAGGAAGAGGAAATGAGCTGCAGAAAGGTGAAGTACCTTGCCCTATATTTCCAGAGAGTAAAAAAGTCACTCAGATCTGACACCTAATCCAGAGCTTCTTACCTACAACTCCTCATTCCACACCCAGATCTTTCTCCTCACAGACACGAGATTCCTGAGTAGTTCATCCCTCCTTCTAAAGCAGTCATTCGATTTCTCAAGTGTACAGATTCAGGGAAGGAGTAGAAACAAATGTCGGTGTTTTGAAATATATGTTTTAGGTGTTCTCTTTCCCTCTCGATGCAAATAAGCACGATTTCCTCCCTAGCCTTATGATGCCTTCTGGATTGGGGTGGATTTCTGCGGGTCAGGAGTCAGATAATGACGCGGGGCCACAATTTTCCAATTTTTACATTGACATCTGGTATTAAATGTCTGCAGTTTGCTCTACTGCGTCACATTTCATTCCTTGGTGACAAATCATGAACTTTTGCAATTCTCCAGCTGAAGCGTTTTGCTGAACTGCCTGGAAGCCAGAACATGACCCATGTGTTTCAAAATGCTCATTGCAAAATATTTGGAGGCCCTGGCTGGGCAAATCTGTAGGTGTGGAGCTATAACTTAACCAAGAGAGGGGCCTATCTGTCCTAGAGTTTCCAAACTCCTTGGCAGATCTACTCCTATAACCCATGCAGAATGCAAATCAGCTTGGAGCAGTGTGGTAAACATCCTGTGCTCAAGAAATAATAATGAGTTGGCCAAAAAACTCTGGCTATCTCAATTCGGATTCCTGTAAGGTTTGTAGGGGCAAATTTAAATTTTTAATAAACTGCAGCCCTGGGCTCATACAGAAAAATCACGTTGAATTAGGATACACAAAGATATGATGCTTAATGTAATTTGAAGTTAATGATCAAAGAGAAAGGTGGTTGGTTCATCCTTATCATAAATGTTTCTATTCTCCCTGGCTTCTTCTAGGTAAGTGTGAGCAGTGAGTAGGATATTCCTTTTTTGTTGTTGTTAATCCTCACCTGAGGATAATTTTCCATTGATTTTTAAAGAGAGTGGAAGGGGGAGAGAGAGAAACATCGAAGTGAGAGAAACACATGGATTGGTTGCCTCCCACATGCACCCTGAACAGCAGGGGACTGAACCTGCAACTGAAGTAGGTACCCTTGACTGGGAATTGAACCTGAGACCCTTTGGTCTGCAGGCCAAAGCTCTATCCACTGAACCAAACAAACTAGGGCTAGGATATTCCTTTGATGGAAGATGATTTTACTGCTGGTCCCTGCTCTGATTATCTTCCCTCAGTGTGCAGCAACATGTAAGTATAGCTGATGCACTGAGATTAGAGATGAATTCCACTATCTACAGAACATCCTCAGAAAAGGTTTTGAATAAAATTCCTATTACTTTCTTGAGATGATGTCTCTGATAAATGAAAAAGTATTGGAGATCCTGATTAGGTGACTGGGGGAGATACTAAAGTTATTATCAATCAGTTTGGCAGGGATGTTGACCAATAAGAATGGACATGAGTCATTCATGACCGGTGCTGCCCCACTGCTAATGGTGCCTGGCACCCAGCCTTATTCTGACCACATTCTAAGTCACATATGAAAACAACCCATTTTTCTTCATAAGGTACCTACTTGGTCTGACTAGATAAAAACAAAATTCTAAGCCAAGTAATTCATAGATACTATAAGGCAGGTCAAAATATTTCCTTGGTGTTGGTTTGCTATACCAGCTAATAGTTTGTTTTCTAAAGTTATAAAATGATGTTCTGAACACCAGGAATAGCTTTTAACTGTACAATATTGATGACAAAATATCCTTAGGTATTGTGAATGATTTATTTGTATCTTCCAGGTTTTGGTGCTAATTGGCAGCAGACAAACTTGCCAAGTTCATGTCTCTCAAATGGCCATATTTTTGTTTTAAATGTGGTACTAGGTGGTTTGAATGGATGCATGGTCTGCTAGAAAGTTGATTGTGTCTCTGAAGGTACCTTTCTCCAACGGAGGATTGCCAAAAACAAAACCCCTATGCTACGCCAAGATCCACCTCACTAACCTGGATAGGACAAAATATTTTCTGCAGTATTTCCATCCATTTCTCCTTTCTGCTGCTGGTTTTTTGTTTTGTTTTGTTTTTGTTTTGTTTGTTTTTGCCTGCCTCATTTCTCCACACAATTAAATAAAAAATACAGAGATATTTAACAAGTTGCAAAGGTAAGTTATTTACTCTAAGATTCCCCAGGTCCACTTGATTAAGGATGGCTCCCTCAACTCAGAACCCGTGTCCTGGTAACTGAATGTGTGTTGGTTAGAAGATAAGATACACCTGTCGGCTTCAGGGAAGCAGTTGTCCCCGTGTCTGCGTTTACAGTCTTTATGCATACCCCTGGAACCGTGGTCGGCAAACTGCGGCTCGCGAGCCACATGCGGCTCTTTGTTCCCCTTGAGTGTGGCTCTTCCACAAAATACCACGGCCTGGGCGAGTCTATTTTGAAGAAGTGGCTTTAGAAGAAGTTTAAGTTTAAAAAATTTGGCTCTCAAACGAAATTTTAATCGTACTGTTGATATTTGGCTCTGTTGACTAATGAGTTTGCCGACCACTGCTCTATGGGAAAGGGCCCAGGCCATATTTGCCTTTGAATTTCCAGTGAATTGCATGGTTCCTAGCAGATGATTTGTTGTCATAGTATCTGCTAAATGAATGAATGCGCATGATTCAGACAATGAAATTTCTGTTCTGCACAAAGCATTGACGTGGTCTTTTGGCAACATTAGACTTGGAAAACATTACCTACCATTTAACCAAGGATGCATGAATACAGTGCGTTGACCACATCCTGGGGAGAAATTCTATAGTTTCACTGCTTTAATCATTCTTTTGTGTCAATATCCAGCATGAAGTAAAACCACACAGGAGTTACTGAGCTCTTAAAAAAAGACCTCATTAGCTAAACCCCATGCACGAAAGGTCTATTTAAATGCACTACAATCTTTAGGGCTTTAGGCAGTTTTTCCTCTGTGACTAATAAAGTATTTTTCCTTGGATTTAACTTTTTATATTTGCATTTTCCCCAGCCTGGGTTGTCATTACTTGTTTATATTTTATCTTTAGTATTTATTGTATCTATTCCTCTATTGCAAACCACTTGAGTCCTTGGGAAATGAGGTGGGATATGACTAAATAAATAAAAAGCCGCTTTTATGTCATAGGGAGGTGACTGGGACTCAAATAAGAGACTGTAGGGGAGGCGATGGAAGTTGTCTTTCTGTTTTCCACTGGTCCATTCCATGGTCACTTAATTCACATTGCTTGCTTCTGCTAGCTAATGTAGATACTTGGAAATCATACCTTCAAAAGTAGTGACTGAAAGCCTTTGTAAAAAATAACATAACTTAGTTATGGCCCTAAAAGGACCAGTCATTCCTCCTCAACAGTTCTTTCCAGCCCCCAAAGAACTGCTCGGGTTTGTTCTTCAGGTCATTGGGGCTGGGATGCCTCATGAGGACATTCTTACTACTTCATGGCAAATAGGTTAATAAAGCAACAGGCTGCATTTCTGGGATCTGTAGGGAATACAGGAGCAGCGTAAAACCCTCAAGGGACTTCCGGTCAACGAGGAACAGAGTTTGGCACATGGCATATGAAAACAGTGGAAATAGCTCTGCACTTGGAATAAGAACACCTGGGTTCATGGCCAGGATATGGGATCTTGAGCGTTTTACCTAGTTTTTCCAGTCTTTATTCCTTTGCTTGTCAAACAGAGCTGATAGCAGGGGTGTGGTCAGGATTAAATAAAAGAATGAACATCAAAGAAGTTTATAGCTTACAAAACAATGTATGAGAAATACATGTTATAATAAAGAGTGTTTAAGTTTGATATAATGCACTTGAAAGAACTTTGGAGGCATATAGACCTGTATTCATGTGTCCTTACTAGCTGTCGGGTTGGGGCAAGGTACTTGACATCGATGAGTCTCAGTTTCTTAATCTATACAATAGGTATATCGATGCCTGCATCACAGAGCTCCTGCAAATGTTGGCAGCAATGTATGGGAAGCATAAAGCAGAGTGCCTGGCACATAATATGCCCTGAATAAATGGGAGCTTTCATTTTATGATTACTCTAGAGCAGTGATGGCGAACCTATGACACGCGTGTCAGCACTGACACGCGTAGCCATTTCTGATGAAACATTTGCTGCTCCTGAGGATGAAACATTTGCGAAATAATGTTTTTTCCTCAAAGTAACACACTACCCGAGTTATGCTCAGTTTTTTTGGCGAAGTTTGACACACCAAGCTCAAAAGGTTGCCCATCACTGCTCTAGAGTAAAAATAGAAATCACATATAGTTTAGCCCTGGATTGTTTGCCTACAGCCGGTTGGTAGTGTAGGAGTTCAGAGAAGAGGTACACCAACCACCAACTGTATTTGGTGTCTTATTAAAAAGGCCTTAGGGAAGAGGAGTGATTTAAGATAGGCCTGCAAAGGCAAGTAAGCTTTACTTAGGTGGAATAAACAGGAGTTTATTTACACAAATTAGTGCTCTGGGTGAAGACAGGATGGTTCAGTAGGGATCACACATCCTTCTCAGACCTTCTATAGCACCTAGCACTGGAACTTGAGAGTTATTTACATATCTGCTTGTCTCCCTGTGAACTCATGGGAGAAAGCAAACTCACTGTTTTCACCTTTGTACCCCATGAAGTAGTGGCTCTCAATCTGGTGACTCTCAACCCCGTGAACAGAACTGGAAAGCTTTAAAAAATACCCATGCTGGGGCCTCATGTCAGACCCATTAAATAGAAATCTCAGGGTATGAGTTTTGGGTATTACTGTTGCTTTTCAAAGCTTTCCAGGCATTTATCACATGAATCCCAGTTGAGACCCAATGCCTTACAGCATCAACCACACATGAGTACAGTCATGTGCTACATCACAACGTTCTGTCAATGAGGGATGTCCTAATATATGGTGACAGGAGAAGATTTGACTTTGGGTGGTGGGCACACAGTGCAATATACAGATATTGTAACATAGAAGCCCACACCTGAAACCTCTATGTTCATGCTGACCAATGGCACCCAATCCATTTAATAAATATGTATATTTTTATTTTATTTTATTTTATTACTCTTTAGAAGAAAAATCTTTATTCTCTTGGATTTGGCAAAGATTTCTTAGACATGGCATCAAAAGGTTGATCCGTAAGAAATAAATATTACAAATTGTATTACATCAAAATTTAAAACTTCTGCTCTTAAAAGACTCTGTCAAGAGAATAAAGACAAGCCACAGATAGAGGAAAATATTTATAGACACATATATGATGAAAGACTTGTATGCATAATGTTACGAATAAGGTGAGCCCCCAAATTCAGAAGTCCTGGTAGAACACAAAGCATACTTAGGAGCCAGGCAGTAAGGCAAATATCTTAACTTCCGCAGAAGGGTGTGCACACACATGGTCTGGGAGCACACACACTATATATATATATTTAAAAAAAATATTATAGTGGAGCTTAAAAATTCCTATAACCGAGTGCTGGTGTAGCCATTTTAATGTGCTAGCCAGTATTACTTGTGTTTATGGTGATGCTGATGTAAACAAACCTACTGCACTGCCAGTCATATGAAAGTGTAGCATATACAGTTATGTACAGTGCATAATACTTGATAGTGATAATAAGTGACTATGTTACTGGTTTATACTTTTAATTATTAGAGTGTACTCTTTCTACTTACAAAAAAATGTTTGCTGTAAACAGTGTGCTGCGCCACCCTGGCAGCAGCCTCACACATCTCACGATTACCGAGACCCTTCATTGCATCATTTTCGCTTGTGTTTGACTGAATTTTGTGTTGTTTTGTACAGTGAGATGCTAGACAGCCTTGTGACCTAGTAGGAGTGGTAGGCTATACCGTACAGCCTACCTGTAGTGCTAGGCTAGACCACCTACGTTTGTGTAAGTGCACTCTAGGATGTTCACACATCCATGAAATCACCTAACAATGCATTTCTTAGATGTATCCCTGCCATTAAGTGGCACATGACTATAGATGCCTATTCAATTGGTGAGGTGGTGGTGTGAAACGGAACTTGCCAGAAAGCAGGGCTCACTGGCATTAGGCACTGCAGGTTCTAGCCACAGTTCTTTCCTGACCGCTGGTCAGGTTCTTCTGCCTCCCTGGCTCTGGGTCTCATCTGCCCAATAGGGAGGCTGGGCTCTGTCTCCTCAAGCCTGGGTGTTTATGGTGCCGCTAAGCAGACACTGTCCACCCTCTTGTTTGGGGATCCAGGCTTAGTGGTGAAATTGTGGCGGTGCTCCTCCTGTTTTCCCCATCGATACACTTCTCTCCTCCCACGCCAGCCCCTCTCAGAGGTGCACCAGAGGTGGTCACCAAGGACATTTGAAAACTGTTTTCCTCTTTTCCTGAAAAAGGCCATGCCATGATCAATGTGTGTCTGTTTTGTTTCTAATGAAGGAAGTGAGCCCCTTTTATTGGAAACACCTTGTGGAGGGAGGCGAGGGCCTCTCTCTGCAGTCTGGCAGCCGAGAGCAGAACTGCCGGCTGCTTCCCACGTGTCCCCTCAGCCAAGACTGACGCCGCCCCCAAATGCTTTCCATACGTAAACCTTGGTGAAGTTTCCTATGGACACAGAGCAGATTGGGCCCCAGTCACCGTTTCTGGCCAAGGAAACTCAAACCACATGCTTGGATGGGAATCAAAAAGTGGTTCTCTCAGAGGCAAAAAGTAAGCTAGTAGCACCTTTTCATCCTAATCATTGACCCCCTCTCAAGGACCAGGCACCAGCCAAACCTATAAAGTAACTGAAAATTTCAGTCCTGAAAACCACTATGCACTTGGACAAGGACAACTGATGCTCCTCAAGAGGCAGCCATCCACTTTACCTCCTAAAAAGCAACAGAGGGGCCTGGGAACGAGGAGGAAGGTAGTACACATGGGCAAGTTCATCTGGCATCGCAGCTTCTCAGTCTGATCGTCGGGCCAGGAGGTGGAGCACAGACAGGTCCTGTGCCCTGGTCCTCCTGGGTCCCGAAGTGAGTTTCAGAGACCCCACTGGGCAGACAGGGAGCCAGTCTGGCTGGCCTCAGCTTTGTGAGAGTTTTGAGGAAGGGCATTAGGTTTGTTGGTGGGTGGTGGCCACAGCCATTCTGAGAATAGGGTGTCCTGCAAGGACACAACCAGCAGCCTTAGAATCTTCTAGAGAACAGTCCCTGACCATGCTGCCCATCTGGCGATTTGTAAATATTTTCTCTCAGAAACTCTATTGGAGCTTCAGTTCAGCATGGTGCTAGGGAATGAGCTCAGGCTCTGTAGCCATAACATAGTCCCATTCTTCCTACCCCAGTTAATTGCTTCTACATCTAACCCAGTCGTTTAACATCCTTATAACCTCAGCTTCCTCATCTGCAAAATGGGAAGAATGGTAACCACTGCAGAAACTTTTGCAAGGATTAGCTTTATAGTTAAGTAGTTAAGTGAATGGGCTCTGAACCCAGGATGCCTGAGTTCGAAGCCCTCTCTACCACAGTCCAGATCCGTGGCCTTGATCAAGTTAATTATTCTCTCCCTGCCTCCTTTTTCTTACCTGTAAAATGGTGATGATAATAATAGGACCCACCTCATCAGGTTATAGTGAGGACTGAATGAGTTAATACTTGTAAAATCTCTTAGAATAGTGTCTGGTACAGAGTAAGCATTCAATAACAGGATGAGTAAGCATTCAATAACAGGATGAGTTAACATTTATTGTGCATTACATCCCTTCACACAGTGGCTGGCATTCCGGACATGCCCAATGACTGCTGGTTATTATGACAACTGGGACTATTATCCACTCAGCCAAGGAAAGGAACATTTGTCCTCACCTCTCATTTCCTCCCTCTGGACCTCCTGCTATGATTCAGATGTGCTCTGAATCCCCGGAGGCGTCATCCTGGCCCTGAGGGAGGAGAAGGAGGAGCTGTGGGCCAAGTGAATGAGCAGGGATGTCAGGCTGGCAGCTTGGAGCCCAGGCCAAGGATCAGCTGACCTTTCCACAGGAAGAGGAGAAACCACAGCAGCCCTCACTTTCCCTGGGCTCTCACTGAGTCATGCTAAGTCATTCCTGAGTCTCGCTCCATGGACAAACAGGTTTCTACACATGCCGGAGAATGTATGTTTAGGGTCCCAGGCTCTGTGCTCAGACTAGGATGATCTGATGAGGCTTCTGGGCGGGTGGGGGTGGGGGTGAGTGTAGGGAAGAGGGTTCTGGCTTCCAGGGGTCTCCAAACCCCTGAGGCAGCTACAAAAGTACCTGTCTTAAAGAGGTATATTCTTTTTTGGAATCAGAGGAGAGGAGAGGGAGTAGTCGTCTCTGGTCAGCTCTTTAGCATAATTACTATTCTTTTCACTAAAATTAGCCCATTTACTCTATAAATATTGGAGGGTCCACCATGTGCCAGGCACATGCTAGGAATGCTCTTAAGGTTTCACAAAATCCTAAATAATTACTATATAATATTTTTCGTTTATAACATTAGTGGGTTCAAAGTGTGATGGGGGCTTATTGGACAGGGCACACACACAAGCTTTACGGAAGAAATGATTGGGAGTTGAGCTGTTGGTAATCTACCTGAGTTAAAACCCTACCTCTGCTACTCCCTCTTTCTTGGTGTCTCCACATGTAAAATATAATGGCACCATCTTAAACAATTTTGTGTATGAATTGAGTGAGATAAAACATATAGTGTGCTGGGAATATAGTGTTTTATTTTAAAACAGTAGCTGGTTTTAATCAGTGAAAATTTGCATCTGCCTAAAACTTTGCATATGCCTAAAAATTTCATTTCTTTTATTTTTTACAAATTACAGCATATTTGTAATTTGCTATGCAAGTTTTTGTTTCATGGATGGTTGCATCTGAGCCTATAATCCTGTAGGCAGAACCACTGAATACTGTCAGAGTTGCCCAAGATCCCTGAACACATATGGCCAGAGTGTTAATGAGTAGGGTTTCAATGATGGGCTCACATATTGTCTCTTCTGCTCAAACTGCCTAGCCTTACAGGAGGTCTCCGGAACCGTCCACACAAGTTGGCTGCATCTCGAAGTTAGGGAGAAGAGGAGAGAAAGAATTTCTCCAGGACTGCAGGACACTTTGAGTTCAGAAACTCTGTGATTCCTCCTTTGGAAAACTCTTGTCCCCTCAGTGGGCGAAGGATCTCCTGTATGATGACTGAAACTTCACCAAATTATTCAAAATGCCTATTGAGTGTCAACTTGTGCCAGGCATGTGAGTTGCATGTGCTTGCTTGCCATCATCTATAATTCCCATAGAAAGTAAGAATGGCTGCAGCATCCCTAAGAAAACATCGGCTTTAAGCCATTCATCACTTCTAGGGAATAGAAATATCCTTGGTTCTTTCTTGTTTTGCTATCTTCCATTAGTTTCTTAGAACCTTGTCTCCATTTCTATATTTTGAGATCTCGTCCTCCTCTCTCATCATCTAGACTGTGCCACAATACATCTTTGAGAGGGCTTTTTCCCCCTCACTCACCTCCCTTTTCCTTGTAGGGTTATTTAATTGTGAGTTCTCCTATGACATTTAGGGATTTGGTTTATTAATTTATGTGCATTGTATTGTTGTGACTCAGAGACTGTTGCTAAGTTTTGTCTATGGTGAGTCCTCGACTAGAACACACACTCTTTGCAGTCAAGGGCCATGTATTTTCATTCTTTCAGGGTCCTGATGTCTTTTAAGGGTGTCATCAAAGCAAGTTTCAAAAAACAGCTCTCTAAAATAGGGCCAAAGAATATTTGAGTTGTGCTTGGCTGTCATATTATCAAGAGAATGTAGATGTAGTACCTAAACTTTCTGGACATTCCTGAAATATCCACTATTCCTAGAATAAGATAGAATTATGTCTGGCCCTCACATGCTTCTCCACTCATCTCACATTGCACTCCTCCTTACTCTTTAATCTCAAGACTCACTGGCTCTTTCAAGTACTTTAGACCAGTGAAGGGCAACCTTTTGAGCTTGGTGTGTCAAATTTTGCCAAAAAACTGAGCATAACTCGGGTAGTATGTCACTTTGAGGAAAAAACATTATTTCGCAAATGTTTCATCCTTGGCATGCAGCCACCTCAATGGCCGCGTGTCATCAGAAATGGCTACGCGTGTCAGTGCTGACACGCGTGTCATAGGTTCGCCATCACTGCTTTAGACTCTACTTTGCACATACTGTTCCCTTTGTCTGGAATGCTTCCCTCCTCCCTCTGCCCCCACCCTCTGCTCACATTAGCTCATTAACTCCCACTCACCCTTGAGAACTTCTCTCAGTTATCACTTTTTCAGAATCTTCCCTGATTCCCTCACTAGGCAAAAATCTCTTTATTTCTAATCTTCTTGTAGCACCGTTACTTCTCCTTCAGGAAAACTAATACCTAACGCATTTGTTGTGTAATTGACCAGGGCCGATATCATTCTTCCTCTCTAGATGGCAAGTTTCATAAGGGCAAGGCTGGTGTCTCTTTCTATTCATCATTTCATCCTTAAGACCGAACATGTAATAAGTATTCAATTAATCTTATAAGCAAATAATTTGAAATGAATACTTATATTTAAATCAATCCGAAATCATTTACTGACCATCTATTGTGGAAGAATGTGCTAAGACTTATTGAGGATAAGGAAAAAGGAAAATGCGATAAGTTATTGAGAGGCTAACAGCAGACAGGATATTGAGTGGTGGCAAAGTAGAGTAAAGAGCAGGCCAAGAAAACTGGAAATGGAAATTGAATGGTGTTATAAAGCAAGGCACATAGAATGGGATGGGCTTCACTCAGAAGGGTGATGGGATGCCAGTAGGTCTGGTTCGAGAGCTGATGTGTTTGTTGCTATGTCAAATTAGTGGCACCACTGAGTAAGAGTATGTATATTAGCTATCTATTGCTGCATAACAAATTAGCCCAAAACTTTGTGGCTTAAAACAACACATTATCTTATAATAACTGTGGTCAGGGTTTTGTTGGGTCTTCTGCTCTGGATCTCTCACGGGGCTGGCCCTGTAGTCTCATCTGAAGGCCTGACTGGAGAAGTATACATTTCTAAGTTCACTCACATAGTTGTTGTTGGGATTCAGTTCCTTATGAGATGTTGGGCTGAGGGCCTCAGTTCCCCACTGGCTAATGTTCAAAAGCCTCCTTTGGTTCTTTGTCTTGTGGGGTTCTTCACAGGGTAGATCACAATATGGCAGCCGGCTTCATCAGAGTGAGAGGGCAAATGAGAGTGCAAGCGAGGGAGTAAGAGCATGACAGAAATCATAGCCTTTTGTAACCTATTCTTGGAAGTCACAGCTTATCATTTTATGTCATATTCTATGAATTAGAACAAGTCACTAGATCCAGACCACACTCAAGGTGAGGGGATTACACAGAAGGTAGAGATAATTGTGGGGGCGGGGGCACTTCAGATGTTGCCTACCACAGTCCATGATTGCTATGGCCAGTTAATACTAAAAAGAAGAGCAAGGTTATGTTTATATGTCAAGGGTTATGAATTGTGTTATGGCTAATTAGCAGGTATAAGAGACAAGATAAACTAGGAGTACATGGTTCACACTCTTGCACATTATAGAAATGCAAGTGGAAGGGGAATTGCTGTGATTTAGCTTACTTTCTGCTTGAATCCTATCTTAGAAAGTCCCTCCCCGACAGAAATCAAATTGTGATAAATACAGAAAGAAAGGCAGGATTTTTGAGACAGATATACTCATCAAATTCATGCTCTGAGACTGGGGATAAGCTCTGAAGAAAGTCCCTTGTTCCCAGCCCTCACAAGATTCCTGCCACACTCCAACACTCACTAACTCTATGGTCCTTCCCCAGACACTTTTGAAAATCAAGAGACATGCAAGTGACCATATGGGTATTTTATTGCAACCCAAGGACGGTATTATCATTAGGGACTATGTTTGTTTTATTAACTTTCTACTGAACATGCATTGATTAGAAACAGACGACTAACCAAGAGAGTCGAGACTAAATAAGATGACCTCAAACAGAGAGCAGAAAGCTCTTAGAAAGAAGTTCTGTTATTTCAATGATTTCTTCTTGCTATGAAAAGGAATTGTATATATGCTCAGCCAGCATGGCTCAGTGGTTGAGCATGGACCTATGAACTAGGAGGTCATGGTTCGATTCCTGGTCAGGGCACATGCCCGGATTGTGGGCTCGATCCCCAGTGGGGGCATGCAGGAGGCAGCCAATCAATGATTCTCTCTCATCATTGATGTTTCTATCTCTCTGTCTCCCTTCCTCTCTGAAATAAATATATATATACATATGTATAAAAGAATTGTGTGTATAAATCTTTCTCCTCTAGCAGTGTTGTGGCTTCCCAGGGTTATCAGAGTTGAATCTGATTCAGATGAAATTGTTGACACTGGAGCGTGAGGGACAAAAACTGTAAATGGATATCAAAGGAGGAATTCAGAATGATTATAGGGAAATTGTGCTTCCTCCAGTTTTCTGCCAACAAATACACTGGCCCTGTCCAAAGAACAGGGGTTAAACTCTGGAAGATGAGCTTGGAGATGGGAAGCTGTACTCTGGCTTCTGTGATGAGTGGGTAGCCTGCAGGTTTTGAGAAGAAATGAAGCAAGCCAAATTTATGGTTCACTTCACAAATAGTGGAGGATTGGCTAGATCAAAGAGAAGCAACCTAGAGGAGCTGCCTCCTAGATTTTAGTTTGAAGGACTTCTATTTTTATTTTTTACAAGGATTAGAACGATTCAGAATGCAGTCCCTGCCATAGAGTGGGCCTGTGAATCTTTCTCTGGAAATCCCTGGGTTCATTTAGATCTTTTGCCCTTCAATCTCCTACCCACAGTCCCTGGGGCTCTAAAGGACCAGGGGGAAATATGGGGAAAATGGCTAGTAGCTGTAGGATCTGATCTTGGCTTTGCAACTACTTTTACTATGTCAATTCTGGACAAGTAAGTTAACTACCTCTGTGAACCTCACATTTCTCACTCTGTAAAATGGGAAAAATAACATCTACCCCACTCACCTCACAGAGTTACCATGGATATTAAATGTGATGTTATAGGTGAAAGCTACTTACAAAATATGGTATATGAGCAAACCCTTTTACTATAGTCATCTTCTCTTCACTGATTTCCTATTCACCCAATTATTTGCCCAACCATTATTCATATTATCTCATTGGCTCTGCTATTACTCTAGTGATTTAAATTTTTTTGTTTTTACTTTCTTCTCTTACATTCTCCTTTGCTTTTATGCTCTTACTCTGTTCCTTGTGTATTTTCCTTACTCATTAACTCTTTGTCTTGGCTAAATCCCCTCAGTTTCTCTCACTATCTGTCTTTATCTCCTGGCCAATTCCTGCCCTCCATTCCCTTACTCTATGTCATGTCCATCTCACCCCTTCCCAATACCATATTACATCCCAAGTTGCCCAGAAGCATCATCCAACCTCCCATCTCTCTGTGCTGGGCTGATCTTCGCACCAGGAAGCATCATTGAAGAGCTCTGTCCCTGGTACAATGATGATGAATTGCATTGCGGTTTCCTCATCTGAGGAATGAGTGTGCACACTAACAGAATAGGATGCTATGACTTTAAAATTCCTTTTGTGAACAAAAAGAGCTACATTTTCTATGCTGAAATTATAATCCTAATAAACATCAATAGATAACAACTATAGAGCATTTATAATATGTCAACACCATTTAAGTTATTCAATTATATAAAACTAGAGACCCAATGCATAAAGATTCGTGTAAGAATAGGCCTTCCTTCCCCTGGCTGCCGGCATTGATTTCCCTGCAGCACCCAGGACCTGGGCCTTCACTCTGGCCGCTGTCTCCCACCTTCACTCCAGGGCCAGGAGCCGCCTCCCACCTTTGCTCCAGGCCAGCCACCACCATCTTTGTTGCATTAATTTGCATATTCCCTCCTTATTGGCTATGGGCACCACCATCTTTGTTGCAAAGTGATGGTCAATTTGCATATTCCATCTTTATTAGATAGGATAAGCTCTGTGAAGTAGATATTATTTGAGGCTCATCTACAGTAAATAAACTTCCAGAGATTATATAGCAAGAATTAAAAGCTAAGTGTCTGATTCTAAAGTCCATGCTCTATGCATTACATCCCACTTACCTCCAAAAATTGTTATTTTTGTGATGGACCAGGAAAGGGAATAGTGGCTGCACAAGGCGAATCAATGACCTTGAGAGAATCTTGGAATGCAGGGGGACCAAGTCAGGATGACTGATCTATTTCTAATAACCTGAATGGATAACAGGGGATATGCTGAAATTGGGGATTTATCTTTCTTCAAAGTTAGGGTTGCCAGATCTATAAAAATATGTCACCCAGTAAAATTTGCATTCCAGCTAAAAAAAAAACACACCACACCAATAGTTTTTAGTATAAGTATGTCCCAGACAATATTTGGGACACACTTGTACTAAAAGAATTATTCATTATTTATCCAAAATTCAAGTATAACTAGGCAACCTGTATTTTATCTGACAACTCTACTCAGAGCTCCAGAGTATTTTGTCTTTTCTCCCATTCACAGTTCTTATTTTATTTTCATCTTTGGTATAGCTAGCTTTTAGAATATTTCCAATGCCTTTAAAATAAAATAATAAAACTTAGGCTTTCTAACTATGATTAAAAATCCATATGCAATATAAGAAAAGATTGGTAGATTTGACAATATAAAAATAAAAACCTCTTAGGTATAAAAAAAAAAACCCCACAACAACACCATAAGCCAAGTAAAAAGACCAATGATAAACTGGAAGGAAATGTTGTAAGATATATATCACTACTGATAGACGAATAATACTAAAAAAAAAAAAAAAAAACAATTGGGGAAAAACACAAAATACTATAGAAAATAGGTAAAATATGTAGATAATTCACAAAAAGAAGAAATGAAAATGGCTCTTAAACATGTAAAAATATGTCAATTTCACTTGTAATAAGTCAAATGCAAATTAAAATTACATTAGTACTCTCACCTATGAGATTGGCAGAAATTCGAAAGCTTGACAGCTCACTCTGTTGGCAAGTCTGTGGGGACACAGGTTCTCTCATACATTGTTGGAGGAATGCAAGACAGTACATTTTCCTATGGAGAGGAATTTCAAAACATGTAATAAAAACACATTATGCATTTACCCTTCAACCCAGTAATACTAATTCTAAGAATTTGCTCTGAACATATACTTTCAACAATACAAAAATATATATGCACAAGTTTATTCAATGCAACATTCTTTACAGTTGTAAAGTATAGAGAACACCTAAGTGTCTTAGCATAGGAGCCTAGTTGAAAGATCCATTCATATAATGGAGTATTTTACAGCTGTAAAAGAGAATAAGGAGATATCTATGAACTGATATGGAGGAATTTCCAGGAGATAACATTCAGTGAAAAAAGTAAAGAACAAATAAATATGTTACTTTTTGTGTGAGAAAAAAGGAAAAAAAATTTTGACTATGTGAAGCATGTGAATGTTATACATATGCAAACATTAAAATTAAACCAATAAGAAAGAAAATCCTAAACTTGAAAGTAGAAAGAAACAAAGTAAACTAATTATATTTCAAATAAATATGGTAACCACACTGAAGGGAATAGAAAGGAAGGGAGGGGTAGGGAGGGAGGGAGGGAGGGAGGGAGGGAGAAGGAAAGAAGAAACAAATGTAATTCATGAACACAATATTTGACCATATAGGCATATTATTTTTTGGCCAAAATTGAGCATGAGGATTGAGGGAAGAAAAATTGCAAACAAATTCTAAATTCTTTTTAGTACTTTTTTTCAATAGCACGCAGTACGATGTGTATCGTCTGAGAGACAGTTACAAAATGTTTTCGTTGTTGCCAATCCCAAAAAATGCCATTGTTCATTAAGTCCAAACAATGGTGGTCAAATTCTAATAACTGATCAACAATGCGAACTTTGATAAGCAGTTCTCGATGATCAGTTCTCAACCATTATTTGTTATTATTAAAGTTTAACATTATAAAATTAACCAAAATAATATAAAACTCATATCCTGGCTAAATAGCCACATGGCCGCCGAAAACCGTATATTCCCTTCCCGTTCTCCCGCCGTTCCCTAGCTTGTCGTGCATTCTTTCCAAAAATCGGGACTTTTTTAAAATGCTGCGGGACGCGGGACAAATTGTTAAAAATCGGGACTGTCCCGCCCAAAGCGGGACGTCTGGTCACCTTATTCTAGGGGGTCAATGGGGGGAAACAGGGGACGTCTTTAATACTTTCAACAATAAAGATACAATTTAAAAATATATCAATTTTAAATTTACTGGTATTGCTGACAGCATTGAGGTTACATAAGAGAATATTTCTATACTTGAAGTATTTAGAGGTAAACATTCATGATGTATGCAACCTACCCTCAAGTAGTTCAGAAAAAAAAGTATATATGCTCATAAAACAAATGATGAAGCCAATGAAATAAAATGTTAACAGTAGATGAGTCTGGGTTGAAGGTGTATATGGGTATTCTTTGCACTGTGTTTCATTATTGCAACTTTTATATAAGTTTAAGTTATTTTCATTGGGACACCACTCTGATCAGTAACCAAAATTATCACTAGTGAGGGACAGGTGAGCACTGTGCCTCCAGAGGTGACCCATCACCTACGCAGTGCCCTAGTCCAGCCCATGGAAGCTGGATCCAATCTCAAGGAAATAGTGACACTCCAGGTGAGGAATGTCCTCTATTTACAAAGGAGGGTTATTTTTTGTGTAGCATAATATGATTTATACTTTTTACAAAGGGAACCTCAACAGTGGCACGGAGGAATGGGAGATACTTGACCGAGAGAAGACCAGCTTTGTAGCTACTACTTTGACAGCCCATTAGAGAGCTAATGAGGAACAGAATTAGACTGTGATGCAGGTATGGGAATTAGTCTTCAGATCTGACAACAGTTTCAAAAGTAGGAATGACCCAGCTTGAACACTGGTTCAATTAAGTGGCAAAGGATGGGGAGAAAGTAAAATAAGCACGGACTATTATTGGTTAGGTTTAAACTCACTTCTCTCTGCTCTGCCATGTGTGGATTCAGTGAGAAGACAGACACCTATGGGCCAGGAAGATGGCCTTAACCAGACACCAAATCTGCAGGCTCCTGGATAGATAAACGGTGAGGCTACTTACTGAGACAGGGAATCTTGAAGATGAAGTAGAGTAAAATAAAGAAAGTTTTGTGCATATTATCTGGGAGAAAATACTGATCAGAATAAACATGTTCTTTACTTCAACAATAATTTAGAGGCACTAAGTGCTCACTAGGTCCCAAGCATTGTCAGACTATGCGATTAAAAAGTGTCAAAATGAGACTTTTACTGATGAGAAAAACTAGGCTCAGGGATATTATAAAAATTTGCCCAGTATCACACAACTAATAAATGGAAGAGGCATGATTTTAACCCAAAATTATGCTTTTCCACCATGTCTTATTACACCCCAAAGAAAAATATTATTTAAAAATTTTTATTTTTAAATTACAATATTTTATAAGTTCCAGATATATAACATATTGATGAGACATTTATATACTTTATGAAGTGATCACTCCGATATGTCCAGTATGATTTCTAAATAAAAGCACTCTTTTCCCCTTGCCTTTCTTCCTAAGGATGCAATAAAGCACTAGGGATGATATTGGATTTCCATGGTCTAGATCAGGGTTGGGGAATGCCTGGCCCAAGAGCCATACAAGGCTTGAGAAAGCATTTACTGTGGCCCTGCCAAGGCAACCATAGGTGGGACTCAAAATTCAATAAATCTATGAGCTTTTTCATAGCAACATAAATTTATATTAAGTGAATTATATTAAGTGAATGATGTTATAAATATCCAAATGGCCCTTGGCAGGAAAAAGATTCCCCACCCCTGGTCTAGATGATAAAATTAAAACTATGATCTAAGCATGATTTTAACTGGGTCTGTTGGGTTTATAAATTATGGTCCACTAACTGCTTATAGTCTCTAGGCAAAATTTCCTAACTTTCCCCAGAAAGTGGTAATTGTACAACAGAGAGATCCCTGAAGCCAGAAGGTGGGTTCCATCCCTGACTCTGCAGTTTACTGGCTAGAAAATGGCACCTCCCAGGGATATTGCAGGGGTTAGATGAGATAATGTATGCATAAGCACATACATAGTAGGTATGTCTATGTAACCAGATCTATGAGACCAAAGACCTCAGTGGGATGCAGTGATTCCCACTGTTTTCTCCAACACTGTCTGCAGAATGTTCCTTTCACAGTGAGGAGTTAATCAACTGCATTTGGATCCAGAATGCTAAAATACTACAACAAATTAAGGGGCAGCAGCTAGGCAGTGATTTTCTCCAAGGCCTATAGTCCTGACCCTGGTGTGGTTAGTGTGTTTCAGTGACAGAGGTCTCTTCTTGGTTGTGTCACCTAGCACCACGTGACCTTAGCATCGCCTTCCCCTCCTTGACCTCTGTCTCATCATCTCAAAATGAAGGCAGATGCCATACTTCCTGAGTTAATGTTAATTGCAGTCTTGTTATCAGATCACTTCTAGCTAAATCAGCTGGGCTGCTTGTTAGGACACATATTGCCCAGGTTCCACTCAGTAGCTCCCAAATTAGAAGCGTGGGCAAAGGATCTAAGAATCTGCCTTTTAACCCCTTCCCACCAAATAATTCTAATGCACACAGATGTGAGAATCACTGACCTAAGTTCCTTTTCAGGTAAAGAATTCCAAGTAGGCCAGTGCTTTGTAAACTTTTATGCATCCCTCTGAGATCTTGTTAAAGTGCAGTAGGGCATGATCTGTATTACCACTGAGCTCTCAGGTGATGCTTCTGGATCCTGGAACACAAACTAGATCCTGGAACACATACTAAGTAGCAAGGCTTTATGTGACATGACACAGTCATATAGGTTGATTTACATTTTGAGATGAAACTAATGTATGAAATGACTCAAGGATGAGAGAAGTGCATACACATGATTTGCTTGAGTGAAGAGTTCGGTTGATTGACCAGTTTTGGATGACTTAGGTCCTTATCATAGAGAAGACACACATTTGAAGATAGCCCACTTGGTTAAATCCCCCACTCTGTCATTTCCTAGACATGTGATCTGCAGAAAGTGATTTACACTTTCAGAGCCTTAGGCTCTGAATCTGCAAAATAGGGGCAATACAATACCCACTTTATAGAGCTGCTGCAAGCATTAAATGTGATCACATATATAAAAATTTCCAGCCTTGTGCAACAATATCAGACCCTCTAGGCTTTCTGAGGACCCTTCCTAAGCCTTTACTTAATTTGCTGCATGAGATGGCTCAATAGGACTTGCTCCTCTTCCACAGACACCACCACCTGGAGGGCAGCCGCCTCTTCACCATGAGAAAACACTTGGACTTTCTTGGGCTGCTGAGTGATTTATCACACAGCTGCTCTCCTGGACTTGGAAGGCTGATGGCAGCCCTGCCAGAGACAGATGGGAGAGCTGCAGTCCAGTTGCTTGTCAGCGATGTTCAGAGGACACATTTATAAGGCTTTTCACACTTTCCTGGCATCCTCCACCATCAGCCAGACACCAACCAAAGGCAGCCCGCTGCACACCACATGCAGGCAGGGAAAGCTGACTGCACACGTGCCAGCTGAGGCCCCCAGCAGGGCTTCGTCTTTCTCTCCTGCCTCCTTTCATTACTCGTTTCTGTGTAGTTGTGGTCAACATGCCACCCGGCTTTTATGCTAAGTCCTTTTAATTTTTTTGACAGGCACTACTGCCCTTTCTCTGGAATAACTCATTAAACAAGAAATGAGTTGCAGTAATGTGGAGTTAATGTGAAGAGTTTTCAACTCTCTTTATAGTCATGTGGATGGGTGTTATCAACAAATATTTCTTCAGCAACTGCAGCATCCCAGGTGCCTGAGGGAACCAATAACCAAATCATTTGTTAAGCTTCTTGCTCAAGCTATGGAAAGCAAACCCTGAAAATGATTTTCTTTTCCCCTGAGTCATCCTCAAATTTTATTGTATATTGGAATCACCTGGAGAGATAGACGAGCATGCTGATGCCTAAATCCCAATCCCAGAGAATCTGATTTAATGGATATGGATGCAGCTTGGGCAGTGGGAATGCAGCCAAGATTGGGAATTAATAAAATCTACCCAGAATGTTTCCATATTGTCTCAATTTTTAATCAACACCAGTTTTCAAGAATACCCTTTATAAAACCTTTTGACCTACATAATCTATGTTAAACCTCAAAACAACCCCATGAAGCCATTATTCTGAATTTGTTATTATTTCATTTGCATATTTGTACATTAGTCTCAACTTGGGTATTTTAAAAGATGGAGTTCAGAGAGGACAAGTTATATCCTCAGAAAGCTGGTAAGGGCAGGGATAATCCTTGAACCCATGGATCCTGGTTCCCACTATTCTTTTTTTTTTTTTAATATACTTTTATTGATTTCAGAGAGGAATGGAGCGGGAGAGAGAGTTAGGAATACCAATAATGAGAGAGAATCATTGATCGGCTGCTTCCTGCATGCCCCCTACTGGGGATTGAGCCTGTAACCCAGGCATGTGCCCTTGACCAGAATTGAACCCAGGACCCTTCAGTCTGCAGGCCGATGCTCTATTCACTGAGCCAAACAAGCTAGGGCCCACTATTCTTTTAATTACTTTGTAATGCCCTTAATTCAGAGTTTGTCATTGACACCATTTACTGGATCATAACACATCTTTACTTTAGATTGCATAAACATTCAAAACAAAAACTCTCTGATTTCCTTATTGGCAGATTTAAGTAATATTAATAAGGAAAGAAGGGCAGTGCTAATGAGAATATAGGGCCTTTCTGGTCTGGTGACCAATACATGCACTTGGCATATATATAATGTGTTAAGTGCCAAGAGACATTCGACACATGATGCTACTTACTAGGGAAGTCAATGAATGCCGGCCGAAGGCTAGACACACAAAGCTCATCTCCAAGTACCATAAATCATCTCAAAAATAGACCACAGCATTCTTCCTTCTGTGATGAAAGACATTCCGAGTTCTTTGGAAGGTCGCACAGATCCTTGTTTGAAGACAGAATCGTCTGTTGATTCCCATAAATACAGAGATTAGTTTGAAGGGTGGTTGTTCTCCCAAGCCAAGGGGGATAATACATTGATTTGGAGTCTCCAGGCCCAAGTTATTTTTCACTTTACAGGAAACAATGCAAATATTAAAAAAAAAAAAACCCACTATAACTTTTTGGAGACATGAAATTACCATTTACCCACAACTCCTTGAGTGTTTTATTAACCCTGCCAGGAAGGAATGGAGCAGGATTGGTTGATAAAACTAATTCTCAGCATTCTCTCCCTCTCCCTCTCTCTGAACCTTATCAGGGAGCCTGAAGTGTAGGTGTCACGCTTGTTTCTCAGGCTAATACCACAGCTAATGGTAAGCTTATGGTCAAAGAATGCCTAGTGATGCATGTGCCAGCAACTTAATTAGCTTAGGACTGCTCATGGTGTTGGTCCAGTTAGGCTTTACCAGACATTTTTGTTGCAGAAAGACACCATTCAATTAAACTACTGGTCATTTTGAAAACGGCTGTTTGAATTAATTCCCAATAAACAGTTTGCAAGCATTCTCTGATTCTATTCAGTTTATATATGTGAGGCTATAGCCATAAACGAACCTATAGGTACAGCTGTAAATGAAGAAGAGAGTGTGCACATTAAGCTCACAGATAGGACTGTTAGAATTACTAAAATCACTCTAAAAGCCCAAGAGTTTTGAACCTGAAAAAAAATGACCATAAAAGGTACCTCTTAGCCAAACCTAGCAAAATTATCCATTAACTGAATCCTTAAGTGCAATTGAAAGCTCTTTCTTTTCCCAGTTTCTCACTCTCAGAAGCCCTGGAAACAGGTCTCCAAATGCGGACCTTGGAAAGCCCCTTTGAGATGATGACCCTTTGGCAGAACCTCCTACATAACTGTGGGGCCAGGGCAAAGTGCGGGTCTTTTTGTTAAAAAATCATTAAGAATTTAAAAATGATGACAGCAGAGCACTAAATCAAACATAGGATCCTGTGTCAGGAAGCGGTCCCTGTCCTCAAGGCAGCAAGACTCCAACTGTGCTCTTCCAGCTGCCCTTTCACTGAGTCTTTGGGAGTAAATGACACCTCACTATGTGTTGCCAATTGTTATGTAGGCAGCTGGCTCCGGCTGTCCATAGGACATCTGCAGGGCAGCAGCAGAAGGAAAATATGATGGAAAGTGAACGTAGCATGTCTGTCAGGAGTACCAGTGGAAGGCAGAGGTTTTGTACAGCTGTTACAGAACTCAGAAAAAGGACAGTTGGCTACTGTAGACCCTACTGAATGCCAACAGTATCCAGGGGAGAGAGAGCCCTGGATGTTCTCATCCCTAAATGAGATTATGTGGCGGCATATTTTGAGATATTATTCCAATCTACCTACCTACCTACCTATACTTGCATAGATTTATACTTAACTTTTTAGTATTTCTAGCTTTCCACACCAAACCCAAGCTAACAGTTGTTTTTGTGCTCATTATGTCAGGGGATAGAGCTGCCATAACCAAAAGATCCTAATAGTCATTTTGAATTTAGGTACACAGCCTAGGTCCCACAGAAAAGAGTGGATCCAAAGCACAGAAATTGTCTGGCCAGAACCAAGAAGGTGGGACTCCCCCAGTTGGGAATGCAATTCTCCTGGTTTTAGAAGTGAGAGTGAGGGAGGGAGAGTAAGAAGGCCAGTGTTTTCCTGACCAAGAGGACATATTCCCCACATCCCAGGAATGGCTACAAGGACAACAGGCTGATAGAATGAAAGGCAGGTTTGGCCCCAAGTGGGGGCTAAGGTCACTTGGAAGCTCCTGTACCTCATGGGAAACACAGAATTGTCAGCAGACAGCTTGCTAGAAGGGACGTGGATATCTCACTGGCAACTTAGGCAGCCTGATGGTGGAAGGTCAATGACCACGTGGTGTGAAATGTGACCCTCCACACCCATTCTAACATGCATTGCTTTGCATAGGATTTCAGAAATTACTGGGATGAGAGGAAAATAAGAAAATGACTGAAGTTAGGTTTCCTACTAGCTTGGTGGGAGGGAGATTGAGAACAGAAATTAAATAATAAAAAAAGAGTGAGTTTTCTCATACACCTATGTTTTTAGACTGCTGTTCATTCTAACTACTCTGTGATCATATTATTTCCCAAGCTCAATCGGTTCCCATTGCTTTGACGCTGCTCTCCCTGATGCTTTTTACTCTTTAATTTGGTTTTCAGTTTAGACTTTCCCAGAAGAAAGAACATGTTTGGACTGCCATGAATATTGTATTTCTCTTGGCAACAAAAGCTCTCAGTATAAATGAACAAAATTGACATTGTTCCGATTTATAAATTTGTCAGTCTCTTGTGAGTTTGGTTAACATGGCTCAATTCCCTGGGACCCAGCCACATGGATATGCTGTACTGTCTTGATGGCATTTATGAATTTGCAAAATAGAGGGCCATGACTCTACTAAGTTACAAATGCCCTGTGAACTTCCATGACTGGAAAGGCCCTGACCTCTCTCTACTGGTATTTCCTGTTGAGAAATAATAGCATAAAAATTATAAAGGAATTTATTTTAAAGCAATATTAGTATAATGTAGTAGTTAAGAGTGCAGCCTCTGGAATCAGACTGCCCAGGCTTATCAAATCTTGGCTTTGCCACTTGTACAAATTATGATTTAGCAGGTTCAAAGAAATCTAATAGGGACTGATGTAAGAAATAAAGGCATTAATACATGTAAAACATTTTGATCAATGCTTAGCATCTATTAAGTGCTATATAAGTGTTAATTACTATTTCTAGCTTTATTGTTGTTATTTTAGTTGTTCCCTTCCAGCCTATGTTCCAATGCACGGATATCATTTCATATTGCACATAATTTACATTCTTCCTTTTGATCTAACACTGTGCCATACATACTTTATGTATTTCTCTGGAGGTTTTAATTACTTTTAATAGTATAAGTGAATTCACTAAATAGTTGAGCATTTATCTTCAAATGACTATGCTATGTATCAGGGATATCAAAATAATGACAATTTAGAAAAATTGGCAAAGGTGATAAACAGGTAACATAACACGAAAGAAATATAAAAAGCCAAAAGAGAGGCTTATCCTAACAAAAAGTCAGGGAATGCAAATTAAAGTGGTTGTTACTATTTTTACCTGGCAGATTGGCAACAATAAGAAGTTTGACAATATCCACTTTAGGGCAATAGGTACTCCCCTCTCCTGCTGGCCAAGTGTAAGCGTGGTCAGCCATTTAACTATTTATATTTAAAGTTCGCAGACCTTTTACACCCAACCATTTCACTCTTTCCTATCTGCCCTCAAAAAAATGCTTGCTGTGTGCTTCAGGAGATAGAAACAAGAATGTTCACTGAACCATTTATAACCGTGAAAATTGAAGATCACGTCACTGCTCAGCAATACTCAGAATGGTTAAATGAACTGTGATATACTCACTCAAAAGGAATATGTTCTATCTATCAATACTGAATGGGAAACTTCCAAGGCTTGTTGCTAAGTAAACAAGCAAACAAATACTTTGTTAATAAGTTGCAGAAAAGCAAGTACAACGAGATAGCATTTTTTAAACACATACCCTAAATAAAATATATAGCTCTAAAATGTGTATGTGTAAGTATAGTATATGTGTGTATATGCATATATAAGTGTGTGTGTGTGTGTGTGTGTGAGAGAGAGAGAGAGAGAGAGAGAGAGAGAGAGAGAGAGAGAGAGAGAGAATACATTGAAAGATGTCTGGGAGAGTCCACACCAAACTGTTAACAGTGGACACCTTTAGGCAGAAAACTAAGAGTGGTCAAGGGGGACTTTAGCTCTTTCTGTATTTTTAAATGTTTTTAAGTGTTCTTTATATAAATACGGATGAACTTTTAAAAATTAAAAGATGAATAAAACAAGGTTCTTGAATCCCAACGTTAGTATTCTATTGAGTAGTTGTATAACAATTTATTTAGCCATTGACCTATATTTGGCAGTTTAGGTTATTTCCATTCTTTTATATTATAGATCTTTATACTCTGCAGCTTCTTTTTTCTTCTGTTGATTTATTTCTCTAGGATAAATTCCAAGAGTGGGATTACTGGATAAAATAGTATAAACATCTTTCTGGCTTGTGATATATTTTTCCACATCGCTTTCCAAAAATGCCGTGCTTCTCTTTCCCCATCATTACTACAGAAAAATGAGTGAGCTCTTTCTTTTACCTCCTGGCACCGATCTACTCCTCTCTTGCCATCTCCTCGTTCTCAGGAATGGATACTTTTTGCTTCAGTTTTCAACCTGTTTTGGAATTGGCATTTCGTTGAGGACTGTCAGCTCATAATCTTTCTCCTGTACCTGGTTATGTATATTCCTGAAAGATAGACATGCTTAACATTCTCATTTTACAGATGAGAACACTGAGGCTCACAGAGGTTGAGTAAGTTGCCTAGCTAACAAGTGGTAGATCCGTACTTTTAAAATCATGTCGCTATCCTCTCTCTGTATCTGGATGTGATTCTCTACCAGTTTGGTGTGAATAGAGTTGGTGTGAATCCAAACACCTTTTGCTTACGCATAGGTTTCACTCTGTCATGGCTTTCCTGCTCTTGGTACCAGTCCATGTTTGTATCCACTACCTTTCTGCCTGTGTCCCTCTTGTTGGCTTCATTCTCAGATTGTCAATTTGAATTTCACATCCTTAAATTTCTATCTGTTTCATCAACTTTAACTGAAGTAGATGAAAGTTAGACCAGTGGCTTTCATCCTTGGGGAACTTAAAACAAAGCGAACCAAACAAGCTGAGGCCTGGACTGTCCATTCCTGGAAATCCAGATTCCTTGATCTGGACTATAGTCCGGGCCTGGGCCTGGAATTTTTTTCAATGTTCCCTGGGGACTTTGGGGTAAGAACCTCTGCCCTAGATACCATTCTTGGTCCCCCTCCCCACTACTCCAGGTTTAGGTAACAACATGGCTGGGTTTTGTTTGTTTTGTAATAACTACACTGTCTCTCTTGGCTATTACCACCACTCACAATCATTTACCTCTCTGCCTTACTGTCATTCTGCCTGTCCTGCTCTGTCTCTTCGTGTCCTTCTCTGTCCCTTAGCAAAAGCACCTTAGAGCCCTTGCCCTTGCTATTACTACTGCCTGCAACCGCTCCTTTCTCCTTTTTATCTTAATCCTGTCGAGCTGAAGTTTTACTTCCTCCAAACAATTCTCTTGCATCACAGCCCACACAGGAGCCTGCTTCTTCGAAACTGCTATTTCAGTTCTCTCCTGCTTCCTTCTAGTGGCTTTTCTCTAATGATAGAAGGAGGGTATATGGTTTTCATGTGTGGACAGGAGGAAGTCCTCTTAATAGTAGTTAAGAACACAGGATAAAGAGTCAGGAAGACTCCTATGTCAAACTTCAGGCTGTTACTTAACCACTCTAAGCCTCAGTTTTCTCGCGTATAAATTGAAGATAACTAATATATATAAATGAAGCTCTGACAAAAGTATATAAAGCACTTAACACAGTACTTGCTACATGCTAAAAGTGTGATACATACTATTAGAAATGGAATCTACACTAATAAAAGAGAAATATGCAAATTGACCATACATTCGCAATGCCCACCAGCCAATCAGGAGTGAGTATGCAAATTAACCCAACAAAGATGGTGGGTTAAATTGCATATGCAGGCGCTGAGTGGCCGGGGGCGTTCCACACCACCCCAGCCACTCTGGGCCTCTGGGCAGAGTGGGAAGGCAGAAAGGTGGCTCTGGTCTGGAGCAAAGGTGGTGCTGGCAGCCAGGGGAAGGAAAGCCCATTCTTGCACGAATCTTCATGCATCAGGCCTCTAGTACATGATAATAGATGGATTTCTTTCAACAAAAGTGGTGGAGTTGAGAAGTTATGCATCCCAGTGAGCTATTTCCCATATCAACTGGCCCGTAACTATTTGTTATATGAATGAATGGAAAATGCCCACTTATTCTGATGGTGCTACATTGCCTAGATCTTTTCCAGAAATCTTCTTTTGGAGCTGCCTGCTGAGCCCATTTATGAATCAGAAAGAAAAAAGGGCCCTATTACTCTACTCTTTGCTTTTATTTACCAATAAAGGTAATCTCCAGTTTCATTGTCCACTTTATTTATTAGCTTCTGTGCCAAATGACCTTTGTCTATCTTTTTAAGTTAAATCTGTCCCAAGAAGACAAAGATGCCACTAATAAGATTATGCACAAAACGTGTTATGGATCCCTAAGGGAGTTTCAGAACAGAAATTCTCAAAGAAGTTCCCCAAGGATTTTGCAGATAATTTGAGAATAGGGGCCTTATCTACAAGCAGGGTTCTTAGCCTGGAGTTAATTGAAGTTATGTTGCATGTAACAGACTTTTGTTGTATATATTTTTTCTAGATAGTCTGTTTCTTTATTATTTTCAAAGGCATTTATGACAAAAAGGGGATAAGATATTTTAAAAAATACTTTATAGGTGTCAAGGCTCATAAGAGAGTGCTATAATCTACATGTATAAAAGGTTAATATGCTAAGTGTCTGACCATCTGACTGGTTGCTATGATGAGCATTGACCACCAGGGGGCAGATGCTCAATGCATGAGTGTCTGTGATGTGCACTGGCCATTTACAGAGAAATGGCACTGTGGACCTGGCGCCCACAAAGCAACATTCTGCTTCCCCCAAGTGGGGCATAGGTCCCACCACCACCCCAGAGCGGCAGCCTACCAAATGGCAGTCAATGCTGCTGAGACCCCCGTGGCACAAAATGAAGCCCACGGCCCAGCCCAGCCCAGAAACGTTGGCTGAGGGTGCCAGGTAATGACATCAATTAGCAATGGCTGGCTTCCTCTCTCTAGTGATGACTAGCCTCCTTGCAGTTTCTTCAGCCCAAGAACATGACTTGCTTTATAGCCAGGTGCAAACATTTCACACTTTAATCAAATGTCTATGAAGAATTTTCCCATGCCTCATCTCATTTGATCCTTACAGAAGTCCTGGAGTACGTAGATAGGAGACTGTGGAATCCTATTTTCTTTTCATTAGCTGGAAAACGAAGATTTAGAAAGCTTAGAAACTTGACCCGACTGAAAAGAAGTAAGAAATGGTGGACCTTGAAAATGACTTCACTGCACAGAATATAGTCAAACACTACTGCAGTTAAATATTTTACCCTTTGTTCTCCCTGCATGATCTATACTAATAATCTGCTTCATGTTGATATTTACTGCTGTGTTGATGACAATTACCTGAAAGAGAAGTTGAGGTGCTTCACTGGGCTGGAAAAAGTTTAGCTACATCACAAAGCAGGTCTAATTAAGCAAGTTTATACTATGTTTATAAAAGGCTAAGTTGACTCGCGCATGCATGATACATATAAAGCTCTCTCTGGTGCCAATCACATGCATGTGCTTCCATCTGTCATTGTCGATTGTGAATTTAGGTTGACACTTGTATTATAGAGAAAGGGAAAATAGCGATATTAAAATATTTCTTCTAGTTAATTTCCTTTCAATGTGCACAAATTTGTGCACTGGGCTACTTGTGTTAATAATAAATGTAAGCCCTAACCGGTTTGGCTCAGTGGATAGAGCTTCAGCCTGTGGACTGAAAGGTCCCAGGTTCTATTCCGGTCAAGGGCACGTACCTTGGTTGCAGGCACATCCCCAGGAGGGGGTGTGCAGGAGGCATCTGATTGATGTTTCTCTCTCATTGATGTTTCTAACTCTCTATTCCTCTCTGTAAAAAGTCAATAAAAATATTTTAAAAAGAAAAAAATAATAAATGTAAATGTTTAGAAGATTAAAAACGTGCTATCTTTTATATGCTAAAGTGATGATATTCATCTACTGCTATATCACACATTGTTATTTTTATTGGTGGGGGATTGGTTTGAGTGAAATTATAAACATTTCCTCAGCCCCTCTGCCTTGACATCACTTGTACAGGTTTTCACAGACAGCTGCCGGTATTCTAGTGTATGGGGTGTGACCTTGGAACAAAAGCTAGTTTTACTCTTTGAATGAAGAAGGTTGGATTGTCAGGATTGATAGAGTGACTTTTCGGTTATGTTAGTGACATATTCTAACACATTGAGTTAAGTCAAACAAATGACACTGGGGTTATTAATGGAAAGAACTGAGAAGTTAGCTTTCCATTGCTTTTCTTCCAGTTCCCAATGCTATATTTTTAGAAGCATTTATTTTAAATGGAGAGAGTCCAAAGGAGAACATAGTTACCAAGGTTAAAAAAAGACAAAATATGAACATGGGAATTGGAAGAAGGATTATTTTATCATTGTATTTTTATCCAGGGGCATGCTGGTAAACTGGCTCTCTAGAGGGAGAAAAACCTGCCCTGATTTTTAGTGTATACCAATTTCTGTGGTGTAAAACCTGCCACCATGGACAATTTCATGCTACCAGTGTGAGGCTACTGAATGAAACTGGAAAGAGATGGACATAATTTGTTCTTGTGAATGAGTACAAGTTGGCTCCAGTAAACCATGGTTTACAACACTCATAAACCTAAAGGTCCAGGAGAAGGGTTTCTAGGGGAGGTTTAGTTGTACAGAAGTACCCTTTGGAAGAAGCTCAATTTAAGAGCAAAAAATAATTAGAAATTCTGTCAGAGGATATTGAAGGAAAATGAAATATGTATATAGTTGAAAACATATTTCTCCTCCTCCATCCCCAGCCACTATAAGATTTTTTCTCTCCTTTTTTCTTCCTCCTCTACCTGCCCCCAACATTTCTTCCCTAATTAGACTGACATACTCTCCAAGAGTCTGTCCTTTAGGAATTGATTGGTGGTGGGGTGGGGACAGGTTGGCTGCTCTCAGATGGACAGAGTAGGGGAGATCTGGGAATAGTAGGACTTTCATAATTTGTATTCTGTCATGTTATTTTCCCATGTTTAAAGACAAAGAAAAACTTGATGAGGAAAAAGAAAACACTTATAAAGTTTATGATTTGTGAATCAGTCAGTCTTTATAAAAATAACACTTTAGAGAGGAAAAAGCAGCATAAATATAAACCAAACCCTTTCATTTTCTTTCCACTTACTTATGGGCATTTCTTAATATATATCTACATTTCTAAAGCAATTTGACTAATCAAGTTTGAGTTAAAACCAAGCTAATTGTTTGTGTATCCCAACTGATTCTACTTTAGCTATCTGGTCAAACTTGCCATGTGACCATGAGCAAGTCATTTGCCTTTCTGAATTTGAGTTGTGAACTGAATTGTGTTTAAATTATCTTCTAGCCAGAGGAGTTGGTGGCACTTATATTGGATTTAATAAGCAACTTCACAATTTTCTCTTATGAAATAGACTAATAATCTCTACTTTTAAAGTGTCATTGACCTACTAGTTTGAACAGGTGGAGGCATTTTATCTGACTTGACCAGTTAACCAGGACTCTTTTGACAATAATAAAAAGAGTGTATTCTTTAGAGTCCAGTTTTCTCTACTGGATGTTTTCTCTGCTGCCCTTTCCTGACTTTGAGACTCATCAAGCTCATGTGCAGTAAAAAAAACTCTTCTGGATTGGAGAAAAGTGCTTAGTATATATGAAGGGTTCTCCTCTGATGGTCATCAGCAATTCAAACTCTATCTCTAGACCATTCTAGCCCATAATGATTCATATTCTATGTGTTTCCTTCTCTCTTTTTTATTGAGTTTATTGGGGTGACATTGGTTAACAAAACCATACAGGTTTCAAGTGTACAACTCAAGAAAACTTCATCATCTGCTTCCTACATTGTGTGCCCATTGCCCAAAGTAAATCTCTTTCTGTCCCCGTTTATCCCTCCTTTGCCCTTTTCCATCCCCCACCTCTTCACATCTGCTATCACCATACTGTTGTCTGTGTCTATGTGTTATATATATTTTGGATAATCCCTTCACCTTTTTTCACCCAGCCCCCTAACCCCACTCCCCTCTGACAACTGTCAGTCTTTTCTACATATCTATGCTTCTGTTTCTATTTTTTTGTTAAATTATTTTGTTCTTTATTTTGAATTGTGTTCTTCTTTTGTTCATTATATGAATTCTACATATAAGTGAGATCATATGGTATTTGTCTCTCTCTGACTGGCTTATTTCACTTAGCATAGTACTCTCCAGCTCCATCCATGCTGTCGCAAAGAGTAAAAGTTTCTTCTTTTTTCAACCGAGTAGTATTCCATTGTGTAAATATACCACAGCTATTTTACTCACTCATCTACTGATGGGTACTTGGGCTGTGTCTAGATCTTGGCTATTGTAAATAATGCAGCTATGAACATAGGGGTGCATATGTTCTTTTGAATTAGTATTTTGTTGTTGTTTTTCAGGTATATTCCCAGAAGTGGAATCTCTGGGTTCCTTCTCTTTCTATCTGTTTATGACCCCCATCCCCTGCCTCTAACTCAGCACTCCTAGTGGTCTAGGGAAAGGGCAGGGTGAGTGGGCAATAGGCATGTCTTTCCAAGCTCTTTGGTATTGTATCACTTGACTGTTATCTATCAAATACCTGATTGTCCAAGAGACTCCTGGGGAAAAATCATGGCAACAATAGCTAATATTTATTGCATGCTAAGGATTTAACATACATCTTATTTAGTTTCTAACAACAGCATAATTTGAGCCCCCATTCTATCCATAAGGAAACTGAAGCTTAATAAAGTCAACCTATGGCCAGAATAAGTGACAGAAGCCAGATATGATATATAATCCCAGGACCTGTGCTCCTAATCCTGACCCTTTTTGTGGTTGTATACAAAGTTCCTAAAATAAAGCTGGGAGTGAAAAGCAGAAAGCCATATAAAAGCTCTAAGATGGGGAGGATTAGATGGGAGTCAGATTTCACAAGTTTTTCTAGTGAAAAAGAAAACTCAAACAGCTCAGATGAAGGGGGCAAAACATAGTTCTGTGACTTTCTCCTTTCACTTGCCTCCTACCCCATCCCCTGAGCATCTTGCTCAGGAGCTATAGGCTCTACCGTGGGATCAGGCCCTTTTATATTAAAGTATAGATAGTGAGCAGTGGCGCGGGGGGGGGGGGGGGGGGGCGGGGGCAGGGGGTGGGAAGCAGTCAAGTCTGCTTTCCCCATTATTCTAGTTTTCTGTCCAGGTATCACTCATTTAGATTTCTGAAGACTCACCTTGTGAGCAAACATTGACAAAAGCCCATCACAAAACTATTAATATGTAGAACCTTCTCTACTGGACAGAAAGACTGACTGTAGATTATGACCTCATTTTTCATCACCAAAGACTTTGAAACCCCTGTCCAAATGAAAGGAATAGGAAATGCTACATTGCAGAAAGCGTCAAGCCTTCTGGAGGTCTCCTGAGATGTGCTGGAAGGCTAAGAGCTGTCCCCCAGCTTGACTTCAACTTCCACTTTGAAGATAATGGGAACATGATAGGGAGAAGCCAAAAGTTTTACTTTGGGGCTAGTATTTTTGTAACTGATAAGAAAGCATGATGGCACATTAAGCATGGGAAGACCTTGTCTCTATAATAAAGAGCCAGGGTGTAACAGGCTTACAACCAAAGCTCACCGGACCGGAAGTCCGTGCGCTGCAGATGCAGTGCCCCAGCACTGACTGCTGAGGGGGCTGCGAATCAGGGTCAGAGAGAGGCCTGAAGAGAGAAGCAGGGACTGACCCGTTGCCTCTGTAGCAGCTTTTGACCAGCACTTGCCTCTCTCTTTCTCTCCCAGCCTGGCCAGCAGCCACACATCCATTTCTCTCCAGGACTCCACCTGGGCTGCTGATCAGCCCCGCCTTTCTGATCAGGCCCCGTTGATAGGCCCAGAGACGCTGACTGGCATAGAAACTGACCAATCAGAACCAAATCTGGGGGCTTAGAGGTGTTTCTGTCCAGGGAGAGCGGTGGATCCCAGGCTGGCTCCAGCAATGACCTTCACAAATCTACAGAAAGTGCTCATCAGTGACAGCCTGGACCCTTGCTGCCGGAAGATCCTGCAAGATGGAGGGCTGCAGGTGGTGGAGAAGCAGAACCTGAGCAAAGAGGAGCTGATAGCCGAGCTGCAGGACTGAGAAAGCCTTATCCTCCACTTGGCCACCAAGGTGACCGCGGATGTCATCAACGCAGCAGAGAAGCTCCAGGTGGTGGGCAGGGCCGGCACCGGAATGGACAACATGGATCTGGAGGCCGCCACGAGGAAGGGCATCCTGGTCATCAACATTCCCAATGGGAACAGTCTTAGTGTTGCTGAGCTCAGCGGTGGGATGATCATGTGTCTGGCCAGGCAGATTCCCCAGTCAACAGCTTCAATGAAGGATGGCAAATGGGACCAAAAGAAGTTCATGGGAACCGAGTTGAATGGAAAGACCCTAGGAATTATTGGCCTGGGGAGGATCGGGAGAGAGGTGGCTGTTCGGATGCAGTCCTTCAGGATGAAGACTGTAGGGTATAACCCCATCATCTCACCAGAGGTCTCAGCCTCCTTCCACGTTCAGCAGCTGCCCCTAGAGGAGACCTGGCCCCTCTGTGACTTCATCACTGTGCACACCCCTCTCCTGCCCTCCACGACAGGCCTGCTGAACGACAGACCTTTTCCCTGTGCAAGAAGGGCGTGGGCGTGGTGAACTGCACATGTGAAGGGATCGTGGACGAGGGCGCCCTGCTCCAGGCCCTGTAGTCGGGGCAGTGCACAGGCTCAGCGCTGGACATGTTCACGGAGGAGCGGCCTCGGGACCGTGCCTTGGTGGGCCACGAGAATGTCATCAGCTGCCCCCACCTGGGCGCCTGCACCAAGGAGGCCCAGAGCCACTGCGGGAAGGAGATTGCTGTCCAGTTCATGGACATGGTGAAGGAGAGAGCCCTCCCGTGGGTTGTGAAAGCTGACCAGTGCCTTCTCTCCGCACACCAAACCTTGGATTGGTCTGGCAGAAGCTCTGGGGACTCTGATGCGAGCCTGGGCAGGGTTCCCCAAAGGGACCATCCAGGTGGTAATGCAGGGCTTATTCCTGAAGAATGTCGGGAACTGCCTGAGCCCCACAGTCATTGTCAGCTGCTTCTAATCATGTGGATGTGAACTTGGTGAACACCAAGCCACTGGTGAAGGAGGCCAGCCTCAATGTAACCACCTCCCATAACCCCACTGTGCCAGGAGAGCAAGGATACAGGAAAGGCCTCCTGAGTGTGGCCCTGGCAGGTGCCCCCTACCAGGCTGTGGGCTTTGTCCAGGGCACCACACCTGTGCTGCAGGCACTCAACGGAGCTGCCTTCAGACCAGAAGTGCCTCTCCACAGGGGTCTGCCCCTGCTCCTGTTCTGGGCTCAGCCCTCTAACCCTACCATACTGCCTACCATGATTGGGCTCCTAGCAGAGGCAGGCATGCAGCTGCTGTCCTACCAGACCTTGGGGGTGTCCAATGGGGAGACCTGGCACGTCATGGGCATCTCCTCCCTGCTGCCCAGCCTGGACGCCTGGAAGCAGCATGTGACCGAAGCCTTTCCGTTTTATTTCTGACCTTGGGGCTCACCAGGACCAGCCTTGGGGGCTTTGTGATCAACATTGAGAAGTCACATTCCTGGGGCTGACACCACTTACGTGGTCTGACTCCTGTAATAACCACTTAATAAACAGTCCCTCCCCCCACCCCCCCCCGCAAAAAAAAAAAAAAAAAGAACCAAATCTGGGTCAACTGTGAGGAGCCAATGGCTGCCTAGGAGGCAGAGCTTTTGATGCTGACTGGCATAGAAGCTGACCAATCAGAACCAAATCTGGGTCAACTGTGAGGAGCCAATGGTTGCCTAGGAGGCGGAGCTTCTGACGCTGACTGGCATAGAAACTGACCAATCAGAACCAAATTGGCCGGCAGAGGAGGGCAGTTGGGGGTGAGATGAGGCCAACAGGGGAGGGCAGTTGGGGGCAATCAGGCAGGCAGGCAGAGGGGTTAGGGGCAATCAGGCAGGCAGGCAGGTGAGTGGTTAGGAACCAGCAGTCCCAGATTGCGAGAGGGATGTCCGGAAGTCGGACATCTCCCAAGGGGGTCCCCAATTGGAGAGGGTGCAGGCTGGGCTGAGGGAACCCCCGCTCCATGCATGAATTTCATGCACTGGGCCACTAGTCCTATATAATAAAGAGCTGATATGCAAATGGTCATTAACACCCTCATGCCATAATGGCTCAGACACTCAACACTAGGGAGAGAGGAATGGGGACCAGCCAGGCACAAATGAGCTTGTGAAAGAGGAATGGGGACCAGCCAGGCTGCAGCCCAGGAGAGGGACAAGCCATTCGCCCTGTGGTCCCGGGTGCCAGTGGCTGGGGCTGTGGCCCTGGAGAGGGACAAGCTACCCGACCCACAGTCCTGGGCACCAGCAGCTGTGCCTGCGCCTGTGGCCCAGGAGAGGGACAATCCACACGCCCCATAGTCCCCGTGGTCCCGGGTGCCAGCGGCTGCACCTGCAGCCTGGGAGAGGGACAAGCCGCCTGCCCTGTGGTCCCGGGCACCTGTGGCTGCAGCCCAGGCAAAGCCGCCCACCCACGGTCCCCTGTGGCTGTGGCCGGCCCAGGCAAAGCCGCCCCAGGTCCTGAGTGCCTGCAGCTGGCCAGAGGGAGGGAAGCCCAGTCCCAGGTGCCTGCGACCAGCCAGCGGAGGGAATCCTGGGTCCCAGATGCAGGGCAAGGCAGAGGCAGTTAGGGGTGATCAGGCCAGCAGGGGAACAGTTAGGGGTGATCAGGCAGGCAGGCAGGCAGGCAGAGGTGGTTAGGGACATCAGTCAGGCAGGCAAAGGGGTTAGGGGCGATCGGGCAGGCAGTCAGGCAGGTGAACGGTTAGGAGCCAGTGGTCCCAGATTGTGAGAGGCAGTCGGACATCCCCCGAGGGGTCCCAAATTGGAGAAGGTTCAGGCTGGGCTGAGGGACGCCCCCTCTCCCATGCACGAATTTTGTGCCCTGGGCCTCTAGTGAAGAAATAAAAGGTGACTTTAAAAGAGGTTTTGACAAATTGTCTGTTTGATGGAGAGACTCAAGGAGAGAGTAAGTTTTGTGCTTTAATGGATTAATGGATAAGAGAGGGTCCAGGGGTGAGTAGAGACCCACAGCATGTGTGTAGGAGTTTTACAAAACCTGAATCTTGTATGACTTACAGGAGCACTTTCAAGAAAAAAATAATATGAATGCAAAATTAGGTATACAGCCTTCGACAAAGCGCATGCAAGTGAGGAATTCCGAGATGAAGCTTCATTAGCTTCATAGAAAATCCTTCTCTGGTTGAGAGAGGGAAATGGCGAGTATCTGTAATGATACTCAACAATAAAAATAATTTTTGAAAAAAGAATATAAAAAAGTAGAAAGCCTAAATAATCAAGTTTAATAAATTATGCTACAGCCATCCAGTGAAAATCTATAAGGCTATTAAAAATCACATAGTAAACCAATATTTAATGCACAAAAACTAAAATAAACAGGGAAAAAAGGAAGAGTTGGGGGTAGAAAAGGGAGTAAGCTTTACAATTGTGGAACAGACTCTACTGTGGCTACATTTCAGGGGGTTTTCAGTAAGCCAGAGCATTCTGTTAGTTACCAGACTCCTGTAAGAAGTTTAATCCTATTTTTAGGGGAACATAAATAAAGATTTTTTAAAAAAATATATTTTATTGATTTTCTACAGAGAGGAAGAGAGAGGGATAGAGAGTCAGAAACATCGATGAGAGAAAAACATCGATCAGCTGCCTCCTGCACACTCCCTACTGGAGATGTGCCTGCAACCAAGGTACATGCCCTTGACCGGATTCGAACCTGGGACCTTTCAGTTCGCAGGCCGACGCTCTATCCACTGAGCCAAACCGGTTTCGGCATAAATAATGATTTTTAATAATTTTTTTTTCTAGCTGGAAACAGCGATACAGCAGTTTGAGAAATTCTACAATAAGAAACTGAGGGTTAGTGAGACATGCAAAGGGGAGGATTTGAACAGGACAATAAAATGGAAAGGAATTAGAGGGTGTTTACTAGGTGGTGTGCAATAGTCGGAGAGAAGGCCACATTTGTACATGGATCATCTTTAAGAAAAGAATGCCTAGAGGTGCACAGTGCAACATGGACCACCATGTGGTTTTCTTCCCAGAATCTGAAAGGGGAGATGAGAATTAATAGCTTCACAGATGAAGTTATTTTTCACTCTCTCTTCAGTTTTCTACTAATTATGTGTGTGTTTTTTTAATTTAATATGTTTTTATTGATTTTTTTAGACAGAGAAGAAGGGAGACACAGATAGAAACATTCATTGGCTGCCTCCTCCACGCTCCCAATTGGAAATTGAGCCCACAAACCAGGCATGTGCCCTGACCAGGACTCAAACCCCTGACCTCTTGGTGCATGGGACAACACTCTGCTACCTATCTCCTCCCTTCTTTATTTTTCCTAGTTATATCAATTCCCAATTGTCAAATGTGTCTCAACTCAGGAAATAAGAGACATTTGTGAGACATGTAGAACATTTTATACCTTGAAAATATTTTAATCTTCATCAATTTTTTTTTACAACTATTTTTAGATACCTTGAATGTACGATTAAACTAAACTAATGATGTCCTTCTTAAACTCTGGGACAACAGGGGGGGAGGGGGGGAAAGGCGGGATATGGTGCCAAGTCACCAAACTGGCCAGGGCTGTGGAGAATCCTAATTTTATGGAATGGGGTTAATTTGGATGCTTTTATTTCTAGTCATAAGAATAGTAAACCCATTGAGCAGCTGACAGCCTGCAGTTAGACTGGAAAAGAAAAAATGTCAGGACTTTTAGTGGTGACAGCACAATCTAGCAACAAATTCTGCATGATTTAAAGTAATAGAAAAGGGTACCTTGAGAGGAAGAACTAATGGACTTACAGAAGGGCCACTAAAAAATAAATATCTAAGCTTTAAACTATTTTACCAGAAATGAGCAACAAAATTTATTGCAGATCAAATACAGATGAGGGATAGGAGGGGGTTTCAACAACAGAAGATTGGCAGGGGAGCTTGGGAGACAGGGGAATAGGTTCTCTCTGTCCTGAAGGGAGGCCAGTGGAGAGTGGGAGGGCTGCTTTCTCTGAAGACTGGCACTCAGCTCCTCATAATAATCAATAAAAGGAATGTTGCATGCCTACTCTCTGGCTCGTGTGAGATTGTACAAAGTGCCTTGGACCACAATACTCATGCAGCAGGAAGGGAGTGGAAGAGGCAGGAAAGTCTCCTGCCATTCCTGCCCTAATGCAGGGAGAGGCAGAGTCTCTCCCTATGCTTTCCTTCAGCCTCCTTTCCACAGAGTGGGGGTGAGGGGGTGGGGGTGCTAGGCAGGGGAAGGACACTTTCTAACATAATAGAGATAGGTAAGACATTCCTGATAGAACAGGCTGGAGTAGCATTCATAATTTTAGTCCAGGAGATTCAGTGATTCCATATGTATAAGATTAGCATGCCTACCTTCCTTCCTTCCTCTCTCCCCTTTTATCTCTGTCCCCCTTTCTCCTCCCCCATTTCTTCTTATATTCCAGGAAATTGCTCAATTTGCACAGTCTGAAGTCATGGTTTTTCTCATTCAATATTATACAGGCAGTAGTGTCAGAGGAGACAACCTCTGTCCATCCATCCGTCCATCCGTCCATCCATCCATCCATCCAGTAAATCTTTATGGATAGTCTTATAGGTGCAAGGTAGTATTTTTAAAACATCACAAGATACAATTCCTCTCATCAAGAAAAATATTGTCCAGTTCAGCTAAAATAGCTCTATGGCAATCTTAAATTATTAAGTGACAAATGAGTGATACTGACAATATAGGAAATTAAAAAAAGACTTAGAACTGGTAAGGGAGGCTTAAAAGAGGAAAAGCGACTTGATTTAGAATCTGAATGGATGTGGGGATTTTTAAAAGGTATTTTTAATTGATTTTTTTAGAGAGAGAGGAAGGGAGAGAGATAGAGAGAAACATTGATGAGAGAGAAGCATCATCGATTGGCTGCCTCCTGCACACACCCTACTGGGGATCCAGTCTTAACTGGGGCTGACTGGGAATCAAACTGGCAACCTCTTGGTTCCTGGGTTGATGCTCAACTGCTGAGGCACACCAGCTGGGCAGGAGGATTTTATTTTTAATCCTCACCCGAAAACATGATTATTGATTTTAGAAAGAGTGGAAGAGAGAGAGAGAGAGAGAGAGAGAGAGAGAGAGAGAGAGAGAGAGAAACAATATATCGATGTGAGAGAAAAACATTCATCTATTGCCTCCCCTACATGCCCCCACTTGGGGATCAAACAGCAACCTCTTGGTGTACAAGACGATGTTCCAACTAATTGAGCCACACTGGCCAGGGTGGGATGATTTTGGATATCTTAAAGGTCTGAAAAAGCCCTTTGAAGAAGGCAACCACATGGAAGCCTATGTGTATGCTATGGACTGAATATTTGTGTCCCTCCAAAATTTATATGCTGCAGCCCTAATTCTCGATATGATGGGGCTTTTGGAAGGTATTTATTTCATGAGGATGGATCACTCATGAATGGGATTAGTGCCATTACTCATTTGTGTTTCAATTACATCTCAATGAAACTTAAAAATCTGGGTCAGTTTCATTTTCTTTGGCTTGGCAGTCATTGCTATTCCTCTTTATCACGATTTTGAAACACTTGTGCAGCATCTCTAGTTTGTCTCCAGACTTTCTCCTTGCCACCACATGTGGAAGATAGGAATATAACATTGTGAAGTCAGATCTCAGAAAAACATCTTAAAGGAATAAAAGCAGTATGCTCAAAGAGCAGTATGCTCCATTGGACAAATAGAAATTCATATCGCCTGTATCAATAATGGCAGTAGAATTTTCCAACATTAATTTCCTAGTAACTGGAGACCTGGAATTCAAATTGAGCCAGCCAGCTGGACATGGATGAGTATGCGGATCACTTACTGGTCTTAAAAAAAAAAGAAGAAAAAAAAAAGGTTTCCAGCCTCTATTCCTATAGCTTCTGATTTAGTAAGGCTGAGGTAGAATTCAGAGAATTTGTGTATTAAACCAAGATAAGAAACAATAGCATTAGGATTAGGCAAAATTAACATTTTCACCCTTGCCTCCACTAGAAGCCTCTGCCATCAGCAGGCTGCTGTCCTCTCTCCCTCTCATACCTCCTCTCCCCACTTGTCTAATTTCCACCATGCAAATCATGGTGACCCACCCATTGTAAATGATTCCACCTCTTCTCGCAACTAACCATCTCTCCCCACTTTATTTCTTTTCACCTGTCTCCAATCACTATAGCCTTCCTAATCCCTGAGTCAAAAACAATTCGAAGATCCCAGACTAATCAGAAAGGTATTTCTTTTTCTCGGCTCCAAGTCACTACATGGGATGAAGGCCCTGGGGTTTCAAAACAGAGATTTATTTACAGAAAATCAGCTCCTTTGCATCACGCAGGTCTCTGTTGTCAGTTCTCTTATGTGGCACTTGCTTACTACATTGGACTCATCTATGGACAATGAGTACTCTCCTGTTTTGATTTCAGGGAAAGTTATTAAGGCTTAGAGCAAAGTTGTTTATTTTTGCCATCCAAATTTCTGAGAAGATATTTTAGATAAGCAATTCATCACTCTCTTTGATCTCAAGTTATCAGCTTCAAAGAATAACATTTAAAAATAATTTTTATGTGGTTTCTAATAGTTAGCCTGCCTTGCATGCACTGAGGCTTGTTTTAAGAAGTCTCTTCTGTTTTTGAGCATTTTTGTCAGATGGTCAAGTTATATGTTTGTCTTTTGTGATAAAATTCAACAACTCATTTATAGAAATAGCCCAGACTTTATTGATTATGGTGTCAGACAGTGGTAAACTGAATGCATTGCTCTTCTTTATGTGGCATTTATGAGAGTATGGAGTTAATTTCCTCTCAATCTTCCAGGAAGAGCATTGTCTTCTGTTTTTTTCCTCCCCTTTATAACTGCTCTTAAAAAAAAAAAAGATTCCACTTTATACATTTAATATATTTGGCAGGAGGGAAGATGGTTAACATTATTTCTTCTACATGTAGAAGTAAACTTTTATGTTCTTTTTGTCAGGATCAAGGAAAAAATGGTGTTAAAGGGAGGACATTTGGACACAGGGCATAAATATGCCTCAGAGATCCACTCAAGTGTACATAATTAATTTTATTTTTTGGTTTACTGTCTGAGAGATGGTAAAATATAGTAGGCATAGTAAAAAAAAAAAGCAGTAGTAGCACTAAGTATCTAGAATTGGAGAAACTAGTTTCCAAATTTTGCTTTTCTACCCATGTAATCTTGGGCAAGATTCTTTATCCTTTTATTTATTCATTTATTCATCACACAAGTATGTCTTGAGTATCTTCTATGTGTCAGACATTGTGAAAAGCACTGAGATTAGAGGAGCAGAACACAGTCCTTGCTCTAATAATGTGTGGCTGACATGAGAATGTGACTCATAGATCTCAAACAAAACATTATGCTCCTCTTGTCAAGTAATAGGAAATACACAGCATTACTCATGAAGTAATCTTTTCATTTAAAAATTTTTATTAAGGAAAAATTAAATCATTTGCAAAAAAAGAATACTACAAATGTCTTCACTCACCTTTAACTCATACCCAATTTCTTCAGTGAGTAAATAGCATGGGGGAAGGTGGCACCATTGTAGATTAAAAGACATGTAACAACATATTGCAGCTTCAATAATAGTGAAGAGTCTTGGTTGGACTAACTCTCCCTCCTATGGCAATTAGGAACTTTGGACAATATATTTGTAAAAATTATATTAAGGAACTGGAGAGTGACCCAAATTAAAATTATATGAAAGTCTATCCCTGAAAGAAGAATTATATGAGTGAGATTTGAAGATTTGCAGGCTCCTGTCTACACAGCAGGAGCAGCAGAAGCCACCATCTTACTGGCTTGAAGGATCAGGCACAGTTTGTGGCAGGCAGAGCAGAAAATTAGAGGAATAATCCTGAAAGGGAGAGAGCTGTACAATGGGTGAGCCCCAAACATACACGTATAAAGTCACCTAAAACCTTGGATGATTGCTAAACTATACATAGCTAGGGAAGACACCAAGGGGCTTTGAAAATTAACAGTAGCTGGAAGCTGAATGAATTGAGTGGAGGGTTGATTTGCTGCTCACCAAAAGGAAGACAGAGTTAAGAGTTGAGTCCAACCAAATGGACTGTTTTCTAAAATAAGAATTACTCATCAGAACATAAGAGAATACAGAGATATTACACTGTATAATCCATAATGTCTGGTTGCCAATCAACAATTACTAGATGCAGAAAGAAAACATAAAAGATACTCAAGAAAGAAAACATGCAGTAGAAACTGTCCCTGAAGGGATCTAGGGGAATTTTGATGAAAATTGCACACAGGGGACGCGCGCACCGCGCACCGGATGGAGGCCCGGGCGCCCTCTCCGTGCACCTCCCGGCGGCGCTAGACTTCAGTAGAGTTGACTGAATTCAAGGGATTAAGAAGTACAATTTGGGGGGACGCCGCGGCGGCGATGCCTGGAACGCGGCGATGGCGGTGCCTGGAGCTCAGCGGCCGCCCAGCGCCTGTCCCCGCCACGCAGCCCTCGCGCGCCTGGTTCCGCGGGACGCGCGCACCGCGCACCGGACGGAGGCCCGGGCGCCCTTTCCGTGCACCTCCCGGCGGCGCTAGACTTCAGTAGAGTTGACTGAAATGAAGGGATTAAGAAGTACAAATTGGGAAGTTTGAAAAAGATGGCGGCGGAGGTTAAAGGCTGTTCTGTTGCCTCGCACCCAGCGAAATCGGAGGGGATGAGGTGTGGAGGCGCGTGGGTCTGGCTGGTGGCGGGGGAAAGGGCTTTTGTTCCAAACCTAGGGGAGATTAGCTCTCCATCACCCTGAAATCCATCTTCTGGCGAACCGCGGGAGACCCAGATGCCTGCGGGGAGAGGCGGGACTCTTGCGAAGGTGCGCCCAGCAATCAGTGTTTGCTGCGCTGGAGTGCGGAACGAGGGGACTTAGATACGTGGAAGGCAGAAGGACCAGACTCACAGCCATCGCGGCTCGCCGCACCATGGCCTGTTGGCGCCCTGAGACCCCGCCCCGCCCTGGGACCCGCCCCGCACGATTTGAAGACCTGCCCCGCAAGTCTTGCAGGCACACCTGCGCCCCAAGCAATGGCTTATGCATGTGGGTGGCCTGCTCTCTGGCAGCGGACCAGATGAACTGCTGTTCTAGTCGGACTGCTCCAGGGCCACTCAGACAGGAGGAAGAAACTACAGTTTTTGCTGTAATCCTTGCTGAGTGCCTAAGGCAGTAGCTGATCTACACCCCATTGGAGACCCAGAAACGAGGGCATCTAGTGGTCTGTGGGAGATGACACCAGATTTCAACCACGTGCATAAGGGACACATTCAACGGGAATATTCAGTGAGCGCCAAAGCTTTGCTGCACCAAGACCCGGCCCATAAACGTGTCTCCTGCACAGCAACTCTTCCTTTATAGACAAAGAGAGCCCCCCCAGTGACACCAACAACAATCAAGGCTTAACTATACAAAGGAGGACCAGGATGGAGGCATGGGGCGGAGGCCTGATTGTTGCCTACCACAACAACTTTGAGACTGCGACGGGAGAGCAGAGCAGACACCATCCAAGACCACCATAGGGCTGGCTGAGTAGATGCTCTGCAGCTAGAATAAAAGAGGGGTATGTGGGATGATGCTGATGCCGGTGACCCAAAGACCACACTTTAAGAACTACGGCTCAGGCGACACAAAAGAACTATGGCTCAGGCGATACAACAGCGGCCTGGAACGTGCTCGGCGCAGTTCCCCCGGCGGTCTCCAGCTGAGGGGACGGCTCCACTGGCAGCCAAGCATGGACAGACGAGCCCCTATGAGACATGGGGTGGGAGACTCCGCGCTTGCTGACCTCCGAGTCCGTCAAGAATCTCAACGCCCCGGAAGCGGCCAGGTGCGCATGCTCGGCGACCGGCCACCGATGCAGACCCAAGGACCGACGCAGCGACGCCAGACTGGCCCACCACCATGCACCGGGCGCACCGGAGCTTCGCCGAGCCGCCGCCCGACGAGTTCTGCAGCAGCCATACTGGAGCTCTGGAAGGATGGCCAGGGGAATTGCTGAGGGGGGATTGACCGGCAGGAATTGGGATCGGGAAGACGGGGCCCCGCTGAGACCCGGGTGCGGGCGGGGTTGCACGCCTCTGGGCTAGGGTGTGGTCACACGCCTCTGGGTATAAGTGAGGCCTCACGTCCCTGGGTCTAGGTGAGGCCACATGCCCCTGGGTCCAGGTGAGGCCAGACTCCGGGTCCGGGTGAGGCCATGTGCCCCTGGACCCGGATGACGCTGGATCCCGTGCCCGGGCGAGGCCAAGCGCCCCTGGGTCTGGGAGAGCCCACACACCCCTGGGTCCAGGCGAGACCATGTGTCCCTGGATCCGGGTGAGACCTCATGCACCTAGGCCTGGGTGAGGTCACGTGCCCCGGGGTCTGAGAGGCCAAGCGTCCCTGGGTCCGGGTGAGACCATGTGTCCCTGGATCCGGGAGAGGCCGCGTGCACCTAGGCCCGGGTGAGCCCAAGTGGCCCTGGGTCTGGGAGAGGCCAAGCGTCCCTGGGACCGGGTGAGACCATGTGTCCCAAGATCCGGGTGAGGCCTCGTGCACCTAGGCCCAGGTGAGCCCAAGTGGCCCTGGGTCTGGGAGAGGCCAAGCGTCCCTGGGTCCGGGTGAGACCATGTGTCCCTGGATCCGGGTGAGGCCTGGTGCACCTAGGCCCGGGTGAGCCCAAGTGGCCCTGGGTCTGGGAGAGGCCAAGCGTCCCTGGGTCCGGGTGAGACCATGTGTCCCAGGATCCGGGTGAGGCCTCGTGCACCTAGGCCCGGGTGAGCCCAAGTGGCCCTGGGTCTGGGAGAGGCCAAGCGTCCCTGGGTCCGGGTGAGACCATGTGTCCCTGGATCCGGGTGAGGCCTCGTGCACCTAGGCCCGGGTGAGCCCAAGTGGCCCTGGGTCTGGGAGAGGCCAAGCGTCCCTGGGTCCGGGTGAGACCATGTGTCCCAGGATCCGGGTGAGGCCTCGTGCACCTAGGCCCGGGTGAGCCCAAGTGGCCCTGGGTCTGGGAGAGGCCAAGCGTCCCTGGGTCCGGGTGAGACCATGTGTCCCTGGATCCGGGTGAGGCCTCGTGCACCTAGGCCCGGGTGAGCCCAAGTGGCCCTGGGTCTGGGAGAGGCCAAGCGTCCCTAGGTCCGGGTGAGACCAAGTGTCCCAGGATCCAGGTGAGGCCTCGTGCACCTAGGCCCGGGTGAGCCCAAGTGGCCCTGGGTCTGGGAGAGGACAAGCGTCCCTGGGTCCGGGTGAGACCATGTGTCCCTGGATCCGGGTGAGGCCTCGTGCACCTAGGCCCGGGTGAGGCCACGTGCCCCTGGGTCTGGGAGAGGCCAAGCGTCCCTGGGTCCGGGTGAGACAATGTGTCCCTGGATCCGGGTGAGGCCTCGTGCACCTAGGCCCGGGTGAGCCCAAGTGGCCCTGGGTCTGGGAGAGGCCAAGCGTCCCTGGGTCCGGGTGAGACCAAGTGTCCAAGGATCCGGGTGAGGCCTCGTGCACCTAGGCCCGGGTGAGCCCAAGTGGCCCTGGGTCTGGGAGAGGCCAAGCGTCCCTGGGTCCGGGTGAGACCATGTGTCCCTGGATCTGGGTGAGGCCTCGTGCACCTAGGCCCGGGTGAGCCCAAGTGGCCCTGGGTCTGGGAGAGGCCAAGCGTCCCTGGGTCCGGGTGAGACCATGTGTCCCTGGATCCGGGTGAGGCCTCGTGCACCTAGGCCCGGGTGAGGCCACGTGCCCCTGGGTCTGGGAGAGGCCAAGCGTCCCTGGGTCCGGGTGAGACCATGTGTCCCTGGATCCGGGTGAGGCCTCGTGCACCTAGGCCCGGGTGAGCCCAAGTGGCCCTGGGTCTGGGAGAGGCCAAGCGTCCCTGGGTCCGGGTGAGACCATGTGTCCCTGGATCCGGGTGAGGCCTCGTGCACCTAGGCCCGGGTGAGGCCACGTGCCCCTGGGTCTGGGAGAGGCCAAGCGTCCCTGGGTCCGGGTGAGACCATGCGTCCCTGGATCCGGATGAGGCCTCGTGCACCTAGGCCCGGGTGAGCCCAAGTGGCCCTGGGTCTGGGAGAGGCCAAGCGTCCCTGGGTCCGGGTGAGACCAAGTGTCCAAGGATCCGGGTGAGGCCTCGTGCACCTAGGCCCGGGTGAGCCCAAGTGGCCCTGGGTCTGGGAGAGGCCAAGCGTCCCTGGGTCCGGGTGAGACCATGTGTCCCTGGATCTGGGTGAGGCCTCGTGCACCTAGGCCCGGGTGAGCCCAAGTGGCCCTGGGTCTGGGAGAGGCCAAGCGTCCCTGGGTCCGGGTGAGACCATGTGTCCCTGGATCCGGGTGAGGCCTCGTGCACCTAGGCCCGGGTGAGGCCACGTGCCCCTGGGTCTGGGAGAGGCCAAGCGTCCCTGGGTCCGGGTGAGACCATGTGTCCCTGGATCCGGGTGAGGCCTCGTGCACCTAGGCCCGGGTGAGCCCAAGTGGCCCTGGGTCTGGGAGAGGCCAAGCGTCCCTGGGTCCGGGTGAGACCATGTGTCCCTGGATCCGGGTGAGGCCTCGTGAACCTAGGCCCGGGTGAGGCCACGTGCCCCTGGTCTGGGAGAGGCCAAGCGTCCCTGGGTCCGGGTGAGACCATGCGTCCCTGGATCCGGATGAGGCCTCGTGCACCTAGGCCCGGGTGAGCCCAAGTGGCCCTGGGTCTGGGAGAGGCCAAGCGTCCCTGGGTCCGGGTGAGACCATGCGTCCCTGGATCCGGGTGAGGCCTCGTGCACCTAGGCCCGGGTGAGCCCAAGTGGCCCTGGGTCTGGGAGAGGCCAAGCGTCCCTGGGTCCGGGTGAGACCATGTGTCCCAGGATCCGGGTGAGGCCTCGTGCACCTAGGCCCGGGTGAGCCCAAGTGGCCCTGGGTCTGGGAGAGGCCAAGCGTCCCTGGGTCCGGGTGAGACCATGTGTCCCTGGATCCGGGTGAGGCCTCGTGCACCTAGGCCCGGGTGAGCCCAAGTGGCCCTGGGTCTGGGAGAGGCCAAGCGTCCCTGTGTCCGGGAGAGACCATGGGTCCCTGGATCCAGGTGAGGCCTTGTGCAACTAAGCCCGGGTGAGGCCACGTGCCCCTGGGTCTGGGAGAGGCCAAGCGTCCCTGGGTACGGGTGAAGCCAGATCCTTGGTCCGGGTGAGGCCATGCGCCCCTGGATCCATCCGGGTGAGGCTGGGTCCCAGACCCGGGTGAGACCACGCGCCCCTTGGGTATGGGTGAGGCCACGCGCCCCTTAATCCGGGTGACGCCGTGCCCCTGGGTTCAGCCGAGACCAAGCCAGAGGGAGTCGGACCTCCATCACCACCATTTGTCCACCATCCAGAGCTGAGGGGTCAGGGCTGACATGTACACATAAGGAACTACTGGACATTGAAATTGGGTCTCAAAAGAACTGTTGGTCCAGGGGGAAGCTCGCTACAGATTGATTCATTTGCCTATCAGCATAACTATTATTGCTCGTCTCACATTTAGTTCTTGTTAGTATATATCTAGTGACATATGATCTCGCTCATCTAGGGGAAATGATGAACAACATAGACTGAGGAACAAGAACAGAACCAGAAGCAAGGAGGCATCGATCGGACTATCGGGCCTCAGAGGGAGGATAGGGGAGGGTGGGGGGAGGGGGAGAGTTCAACCAAAGGACTTGTGTGCATGCATATGAGCCTATCCAACGGTTGAGTTCAACAGGGGATTGGGGCATGCGTGGGGAGAGGGGTGGGATGGGAATGGGGGGATGAGGACAAATATGTGACACCTTAATCAATAAAGAAATATAAAGTAAATAAAAAAAAAAAAAAAAAGAAAATTGCACACAGGAACTTTAAAGCAACCATCTATAATAATAAAAGTGTAATATGCAAATAAACCAAACCACCAAAGAGTGGAACAACCTTCCGGACAACCACACTATGACACGCACTCGTGCCAGGCCAACTAAGGCGGGTGCCATGCGATTGGTCATGGGGCAATGGTGGGCCCCCCGACCAATCGCATTGCACCTGCCTTGGTTGGTTGCCATCTGTGCGGTGCTGCCCCCCTCTCCCCACTGGTCGCCTCCCTCTGTGGGGGATTGCTGGCCACCTGCAGAGGGAGGCCCAGGCTACCCTCTGCAGGGCCATCAATGGGGGTGGGGGTCCACGATCACCCCAAAGAGGGAGGCCCAGGCTACCTACCAGTGGGCTGCGGCGGGTGGGGTCTCCCTCTGTGGGGTGATTGATCACAGAGCCTCATGATCGATCGCCCCAAAGAGGGAGGTCCAGGCCACCTGGCCAGCAGCCACAGAGGGAGACCAGGCCACCCAGCTGGCGGTGCTCGGTGGGTGGGAGAGGCCTCCCTCTGAGGGGCGATTGATCTGGGGACCCCACGATCAATCGCCGGACAGAGGGATGCTCAGGCCAGTGATGCTGTGGCGGGTGGGCGGGGCTGACCAGCAATCGCCCACAGAGGGAGGCCCAGGCCAGCCAAGCGATGGCACCCCATGCCTGTCGCCTGCAGAAGGAGGTGACTGGTGGAGGGGGGCAGCAGTGGGGGAGGGGCCAGCTGCCAGCAGCAGGGTGAAGGAAAGCCCTGATAGGCCCTGATCACTGGCCAGGCCTAGTGACCCTACCCATGTACTGTGAAGTCCAACAGGCTGGATCCATGCCCATTGGCTCCCCCAACCTCCCACAGCCCCTCCCCCCAGCCGACTCTGCCCCCAATAAGCCCCCCACCCCACCTCCCAACCCTGACAGGAGGGAGGAGGGAGCCCAATTCCTCGTGGTCCCTCCCCCTGGCCGGCATCCGCCACAGAATATGTCTGAAGACCAACTATTGGCACAGGCCGGGCTGAGGGATCCCCCTGAGTGCCTCTAGTAATAGATATGTCCAAAAACTTAGGGAAAATATACACACAGTGAATGAAAAGAAGGGAAAATTTTAGCAGAATTAAAGGTTTTTTTTAAAATGAAAGAAAGCTTTCCCAGTCCTAGTGTCTGTCCTACCTGTCTAGGTTTGGACATCTCTTCTAAGGACTAGGCTCCAATTTACTCTCACTAGGCATTATGGAGGCACAATCAATACTAGGTAGTGTCACCTATTTCAGCTGCAGTAAGTCTGATCTCAGTGGGGAAGAGCGTGGGTAATGGTGTTGGTTGTGTGATGGTGGTAGTGGTGGCAGACAGAACTGAAGTGCTAACTGAATATTAGGATGTAAAAAGGAAAGTATTCTACATTTTTGCTCTAATTAAATGAGATTATACATCTATGGTATTTCCCATAAACTTTGCCATTTCATCACAGCCAAAATTATGTTTCATCCAGTGTTTCTTGAGAAAAGAAAGGATTTACACATAGTAATATCTACTAAGAGTAAGAAGACTTAGTTCTAGATGTTAATATTCTAACCTATTTGGAGAAGTTAGGTAAAATCCCAGAAAACCAAAGTTTTTTCTTCTCTAAAGCAAGAGGGAGATTAGATGAAATGATCTCTTTGTATCTTTATATTATGTTATCATTTAATATTTAATGAATTCCAGACCTGATTTGGGTTTTATCCAATCTCTTATCTTAATCATTGCAATACCTATCCTGCTTACTCTACAGAGCAGTTATAAAGAACAAATGAGATGACAATAAAAATAGCTGACATTTACTGAGGAATCACCATTTTCCAGGCACAGTTCTAAGTGCTTTTTTTTTTTCATGTATTAACTCACCTAATACTAACAACAATAAGGTAGGTACTATTTTTATTAGCCTCATTTCACAGATAAGGAAACAGAGTTAAATATCTTGGCAAGTTCTCACAGTTCACAAGAAGATGTAGGATTCCACCCTACTAGTCTGTGGTAAAGATGTGGAAATCAAGCATTTTCAGCCCCTGTTGTTAAGAAAGTAAATTGGTACAACCACTACGGAGAACAATTTGACAATAGTCCTAAAGCTAGATGCTCACTCCTACAAACTGGAACTTTCACTCATGATATTCACTAAGAGAAACTCTTGTGTATATGTAGCAGGAGACATAGACAAAAATGTTCACTGAAACATTATTTGCAATAGGGAAAAACTTGACCACAAATAAGTGAATGGATATATCATATATATATATGAGAGAGAGAGAGAGAGAGAGAGAGAGAGAGAGAGAGAGAGAGAGAGAGAGAGAGAGAGATATTCTACAACAATTAAGTGAATGTGTATCAATATAAATAGATCTAGAACTATATTCTCCAATATAGTAGCCACTAACCACATAAAACTCTTGACAACTTGAAATATGGTTAAAGATATATGTTAGAATAATATTCTGGATGTATTGGGTTAAATAAAATAAATACATATTAAACTTAATTTTACCTGTTTCTTTTTGCTTTTTTTGATGTGGCTATTAGAAAATTCTAAGCTACATATGTGTGTCATAATTTTATTGGACAACATTGATCTGATAATTTGACTTAAAATAAGCAAGCTACAAAATGATAGGAACTGCATGAAATAATCTATCAATACTACAAAATATATGAAGTAAAATTATTTACTATTCATGGAGCATATACAAGCAATTAAAATACAAAAATATGGACTGAAGTTGTACCCTCAAAATTAATAGTAATAACCATCCTTTAAGAGAAGATAAGGGGATAAAACTTGAAAAGGAGAAAAAATGGGAACTTTTGTTTGTAATATTGTTTTATTTATATAAACAATATGTCTGAAGCAAAAATAACTAAATGGTAATATTTGATCATTCTTGAGAGTGATATTTATGTTTTGGTATTTTATTTTAACATTTCAAAAACAAAACAGAGTTAAAAATTAAAATAAGACTAATAATTTTACAAATGCAGCCACACAATCATTTTCATACTATCACACTTTTGCCAACCTTCCAGTTTTTAGGCACCATATTAAACCAGAGAATCCAGCAAAGAGCTCCTTGGGGATACCCACGTAAATATGAGGACATTAAAATGAGAGGCTAATGAAAGCTAATGATTTTTTCTGACTATAAAAGTAATATGTGCTCATTGTAGAAAATTTGGAATATTTGAAAAGTATATCGAAAAAGCCGACAATTTCCCAAAAGCCCATCACTAAGGGAAAGTCACTGGATATTTTGGTTTATTTTCTTTCAGTCTGAATATTTGGATTTTTAGTTTTGTTAAAATAAATGTTAAAGTAAAATATCTGACAGATATTTTGAAACAAACCATGTACAAGATTGTTTTGTCTTTAATAAAAATAATGTTTGCCTTGGGGCTTCAGATTGGGTTTATGATAATTAAAGAAAACCAAAAACAAAAATAAAACCAATACCTAATATTCACTAAAGGCTGTACCCTGCATGTTACATACATCATATCACTTAAACTACTTTCCAATGTAGAAACTACTATAATTTCCATTTTACACTGAAAAATAAAATATTAGGCATAGGAGGACATGAAGGTGGGATTCAAACCCAGAAAGTTTGATAAATACAGAGCCCACCTTTAAATCTCCAAGGCAGGCCCCCTAAGAATGAGTCTGTGGGTTTATGTTGAGTGTGTGTGTGTGTGTGTGTGTGTGTGTGTGTGGTGGGACAGTGGCATAGAATATATTCTGCTGCCTTTATCCCCTCCCCAAACCACTTTCCAGAGGCCCCTACATCTCCATTACTCCAAACTCAGAATAAAATCTGGCCCATTCTAGAGATATGCAAAATTCAGACGGGAAGAGGCCCAAAGCCAATGTGAATGTGCAGTGGAGCTGAGGCTGTGAAAAATGTCCTACTGAGGTTATGTAGAGAGGGTCAGTTCAGCACTCAGATATGCCTTGTGTTGTTATGGATTCAGAGATTCTCTTTGCAGTCATTATCTCACTCTCAACAACTCTCAAAAGGCTGCAATTGGAACAAAGAACCTCAGCGCCCTGGAGTGATCAGTGTCTGAGTCTACGTACTTCTTCCTGTGTCTGGACTCATACACAGGTATAAGTGATGGAAAGATAATTTTAACTCACATTTAAGATTTGTTGAGCCCTCATTATGTGCTTTGCCCAGGACTAAGAGCATTACTTGTTTATTTAATCTTCATAATCCCTATAAATAAGGTTCTATTATGATTCCCATTTCATTGATAAAGACACTGAGACTTAAAGAGGTTGAGAAACTTGCTCAGATTACAGATAGCAGTAACAGTGATGGGATTGTCCACACTTTCAAACTAAGAACTACAAACTGCAGAGTACATAGTCTTCCTCTCTCCTTTACCACTCCTCAGTCTACGAAGACTTTCTTATTTCCTTTTGCTGGCCAGTATAACATGACAATGTGTGAGGCCAGTAGAAGAAACATATTTGATATAGAATCCCCCTGACACTGATACAGCCAATCAGATGACTCTTATCTTTTACTAGTATAAAGACATCTTTGCCTTCAGTTTCTCCCACCAGGCCTGCCAAGTTTGGATTGGGTGCCTGCTGCCAACTCCTGGTTCCACCTAGTTAGTGTTCAGGAATGGTCCATAACCCCAAAAAGCAGACTTTAAATGGCTTGTTTTTGCATTGCATGTTGCAGTCCTAGGAGGAAACTTGGACAATTACCAGCTTATAAAAATAAGAGAAATTAGAACCATGCTTAATAGGAATGAGGCCTGCCAGTGATCGGAGCCAGGAATTAACCTTTTGAAATGTGATGTGAGATGGGGGTGGTGCAGGGGATGGGTTGGGAGAAGGATGAATCAGAGTGCGAAGGCAGCATTAGCCAAAGAACTGACCAATAAACAGATGCTGGGCACTTAACAAACTAGTAACTCCATAACTAATGAAAAGGAAGCTATTTTCAAGTCATTTTTAAAAATTCCTGTCTCTTGGAGGCTGAGGAGCAGTCATCACTGGGGACCTTGACAGCTGAGATTACATGCTAATGCACCAGTTGCTGGAACTCAGTCACTCCCTTGGTCTTAAAGCAGCACTCCATCACAGTACCTGCCCACTGTATTATTGGTATGGGCCCCAACAAATCTTTGAATTTCATCACTGTCCCAGGTCCTTCTAAAGGCTTGGATCTTCATGATAATGCATACACATGATGAGTATATTAGCAAAAGAGCATGCATACATACGATGTAGTGAATTAGTGGGGTAGAGGGACATCCAAGCTTGTATCTGAGACCTGAATTATTAATGCAGAGATAAAATGTACACAGAAAAAAGAGTGAAATAAAAAGGGAAGGGAACAAGCTCCTCATATCCTTACTCTTCAGTCCTTTAGCCTAGATCAGTGATGGGCAACCTTTTTGAGCTTGGTGTGTCAAACTTCGCCAAAAAACTGAGCATAACTCGGGTAGTGTGTCACTTTGAGGAAAAAAAACTAACTCCAAGACTCTCGTCGCAAATGTTTCATCCTCAGGAGCAGCAAATGTTTCATCCTCGGCATGCGGCCGCCTCAGCGGCCGCGTGTCAGAAATGGCTACGCGTGTCAGTGCTGACACACGTGTCATAGGTTCACCATCACTGGCCTAGATAAAGGAATGGGAATTAAGTGTGGTCAAAATTCTTTTCATACAACCTCATCTGTTTACATTGATTGTCTCTTCTGCCAAGGGGTGCACATTACAGGAAGAAGAATTGTGTATTTCCTGGGAAATGAAATCAATGCACCAATATTTGACTGAAAATGACAAGCCAAGGGGGGAAATAGGACAGTTGTGTCTTTGAAATTGTTTTGCATACATTTTCCCAGGCTCTAAGAGCAACATTTATCTAGGGGAAGGCAGCCCTGTCTTTGTACTCCATGTGCAGGCTTAAAATGAGTCTCCATAGTTATCCAAACATCATAAAAAGCTGTTCTCACTATTCTCACCCTTCCCGATGGGCCTATAGGAGTGGGACTAAACAGTACGTCTATCAGAGGCAGCCCTGGCAGTCACGCAGATCTCTCTGGTCAGGAGCTTTTGGGACTTGCTGAGGTTCTTCTTTCACAGAGAGAAGAGCGGCACTGTACCTGTGTCTCAGCTGCAATACTGTCCCTGGCAAGTCCTTTAAGACTAGAACACAAAACAACTACTGACATATAAAACCTCATGAAATGGGATTATGGTTGAATCCAGAATTGACTCAGCAGCTCCCATCAGTGACAACATTAAGTTCTCAGCAATTAGTCAGCGATTAGACTAAAGGGGGATGGATGTTTCTGGGCTGCTGAGGCCCCTCTGGCTCTCCATTTCTAAAAAGTCATTGACCACTTTAGATACCAGAAGAAATGGGATGAGAAAGGGTGTGACTTCTGTAGCAGGATAAGGCTGAGTCCTACCCATCACGTTTTCTTGTGGAGAACAGTCTGCACTTTTCAATCAACTGGACTTCCCAATAAAAGTTATATTATTTTAAACGCTTTAAATTATACAGTATATATAAATAAGAGCCCAGTATTATTACTAAAATATGGTCTGCTGGTCAGCACTGCAGTTTTGTGGCCCTTCTATCTGTGTGTTGGCATTGCCACTCCTTCTGAACACCTCCTTCAAGGTTTCAGAAACCTTGTCCCTTTGTCTTCATTAGTAATCTATCCTTGGAATTCAGTGGATTTGTTTATTTACTTATTGGTTTAAAATATATATACACATTCTCTCAATGCTATTGAAGAAACATGTCTTAGTCTACTTATTATTAAATGTCCTTCTTAAAAATTATTTTTTAGTTATTTAGGAATAATCTATATATACTAGAGGCCCAGTGTACGAAATTCATGTACGGGGCGGGGGGAAGTCCCTGAACCCTCTCCAATCTGGGACTCCTCGAGGGATGTCTGACTGCCAGTTTAGGCCTGATCCCAGGCAGTTGGACATCCCTCTCACAATCCAGGATTGCTGGCTCCCAACTGCCTGCCTGCCAGCCTGATCACCCCCTAACTACTCCCCTGCCAGCCTGATCAATGTCTAACTGCTCCCCTGCCGACCTCGTCACCCCTAAGTGCCCTCCCCTGCTGGCCTGATTGCCCCTAACAGCCTCTACCTTGGCCCCCACCACTGTGGCTTTGTGCGGAAGGACATCTGGATGGATGTCCAAAAGATGTCTGGTTTAATTAGCATATTACCCTTTTATTAGTATAGATAACATATATGCCCCTAAAAAGTTATATTATTTTACACGCTTTAAATTATACAGTACATATTCAACCTCTTTTACCCTTTTTTTTTTCTAAATATATCTTACTGATTTTTTTCACGGAGAGGAAGGGAGAGGAATAGAGAGTTAGAAACAGCGATGAGAGAGAAACATCGATCAGCTGCCTCCTGCACACCCCCAACTGGGGATGTGCCCACAACCAAGGTACATGCCCTTGACCATTATCGAACCTGGGACCCTTCAGTCTGCAGGCCGATGATCTATCCACTGAGCCAAACTGATTAGAGCCCCCCCACCACTTCTTCTTTTTTACTTTTTAGATTATCCACATTTATAGATATGGCACTAATTCATTTTTCCATTGATTTTTTTTTTAAGCAGACATGACTGTCCTAAATTGTTTGTTAGGTAAGAATTTTACAAACATTACTTATATTAGCGGTAACAGTGGAGCTGGAGAGTATTGCGCCTTCTCCAAGCTGCACGGCGAGAACCACCAATAGTATGGTGGAACTTGTGGCCCCTTCCCAAGGCCACGCTCTTGCGGCCTGCAGATGTCAGCCCTCGCATCTCCCTGTGCTTGTGGACTGGTTTGGTGATCCACTGGGTGTCAGGATTTCTTCTGATAGCTTTATGGAATGGATCAATGAGGATAACCCTCAGAGAATTTGTACGTGGAATCTTCACCAACCCAGTAAGAATTCAGGACTCTCAGAGCCCCACAGTGGCATCCAGCTCGCTCTTCGGCAACAGACTGAAGACTGAGCAAACTGTAGCTGGTTAACGCCGTGACGGACAGGCTTGCCATAGGTCACACCCTTAGGAACAGGGTGCTTGTGGCCACCATGGCGCACACGAATCCGATATATGACATAACCTTGCTTGGCCTTGTAGCCCAGCCTGCGAGCTTTGTCGGGCCGGTTGGGGTGGGGGCTGGGGAGGCTGTGGAGCGCAGAGAGCTGGTGGCACTGCCAGCAGCGCACCCTGAGAAGGAAGCACATTACACCAGGCTGCTTCTTCCTCCATAGCTCCTGGATGTACTTGTAAGTGCCCATCTTGGTTTACCTGATGGCTGCGGCCTGACGGAAAGGCTCCATTGATTTTGAGAGAGAGTGGGAGAGGGATAGAGAGAGAGAAACATCAATGTAAGAAACATCCCTTCAATTGCCTTCCTTAGGAGCCCTGGCCAGGGATCTAACTTGAAACCCAGGTATGTTCCAGGTATGTTCCCTGACCTGGAATCGAACCTGCAACCTCTCCGTGCACAGGACCACGCTCACGCTCAACCAGCCTATCCACTTCAGCCTGGCTGTTATACTATTTCTGGAATTTTATTTCAATTAATTCTCGCAAAGTCTGTGGTTTAGGTATTATTCACATTTTGCTGATGAGAAAAAACAACAACAACCAACCTCTTCGTTTGGAGACATTATTCTTCCCTCATTGCTGCGTTTTCCTGCCAGCCCTAGAAAGGCTCTTGACATTGTTTTCACTGTGTATCCAGAGACAGAGCATTCTCCTCACCACTACCCTCTCCAAAGCCTCCTCTGCACTGGTACTGAGGCTGTCCTGGAGGACGCAGAGGTTAGGTGACTGAGACAATGACAGGATTGGGACCACTGGAGCCACCGCTTCCGCCTGTCCTCTCTCTGCCTTTCTCCACCATGCTGGAGAAGGCGGGGCCAGAGGCTTCCGGCAGCACCGAGCTTCCGGATAGGCCAAGGTCTGCAGCGCTAGCTCTTTGGACACCGGAAGTGCTGCAGTCTCTCCCTCTCCCGAGTCCCTGTCGCCCGGAGGTTATAGGTCCGTGGCAAACATGGCAGTGAACTCGGTGATGGAACTGCTATTTTTAGATACTTTTAAACACCCCAGCGCTGAGGTAAGTCTTCGCTTCTTGATTCTGACTCTGCTTCTCGTCTGTGGGAATGTACAAAAAATCCTTAGGCATGCTTCGACTTTCCCTCCTGCCAGTGGCCTTAAATTCTGCATGTACACACCCCCTCCCCCCAGCTGGGTGTGGGCACCATGTATGCGGGAGAGCATTGGTGGCCAGGACATTTCTCTGTGTTATCTTAGGCTCCTGTGTCTTTGGTTGAGTTGGCTGTTCTGCTTGCTTTGCTCCCCTGCCCCCTTCCCCTCGTCAGCTTTGGGCCTTGAAAATATCTTGGTTCTCAGGTTTAGCTCAGGTGGTGTTGGGAGGGTCTCAGACTGTGTTTGACAGCAGTTCCAGAGACCGAGCAGGTCACCATGGCTTCGTGATTCCTAAATCCCTCCTCCCAGGTCCTTTTTCTAACGGGAGTTAGGTTGCCCAGATGTGACACTCATTTGGTTTAGGATTCACCCATAAGGACATGACATATTTGCACGGAACAGCTTTTGCATGGAGGAGGGGAATCAGCGGTGAAAGGAACCAATGGTGGATTTGGAACTCCCAGACAGTGAACCTCGCTCACTCCCCGCATGTCTCCCCACTGCACTCTCTGCATGTCTCCCTCAGCAGCCGACCTGGGCGTGCAGGAGGCAACGGCCCAGCAACAAAGGAAGCCAAGCCTCCCGCCTGCTCGGCCGGCTCCATGGCTCCGGTGGATGCTGCCATCTTTGTGGCTATGGGCGCCACCATATTTGTGGCTATGGGTGCCGCCATTTTGTCACAGAATGACTGTTAATTTGCATATTACCCTTTTATTAGATAGGATAAAAGCCTAAGTGACCAAATGACCAGTCGACCCATCGCTATGACATGCACTGACCACTAGGGGGCAGACGCTCAATGTAGGAGCTGCCCCCTGGTGGTCATTGTGCTCCCACAGTGGGAGTGAGCTCAACCAGAAGCCGGGCTCACGGCTGGCAGCAGCGCTAACGAGCGGCGGCAGCAGCAGGTGCAGTGGGGCCAGGATGAGCAGAATTGGCTCCCGGCCCCAGCTCAGGTTCCTCCCCAGCCGCCTGCCGTTTCCTGCACTGCTACATCCCCTGAGGGGTCCTGGATTGTGAGAGGGTCAGACTGAGGGACCCCACCGGTGCACAAATTTGTGCACCGGGCCTCTAGTCTATTTATATATTACTAGTTGTTTCCACTGTGCTCAGGAAAAATACTTTATGATTTTAATTCTTTATCATTTATTGAAAATGGATTTATTGTCTAGCATATGGTCAATTTTGGTAAATCGAGATGCATTTGAAAATATTCTGCATTTTGTAATTATTGAATGCATAATTGTGGATTTATTCATTTTTCCATTTAATTCTATTAGCTTATGTCTTAAAATTGGTAAGCTATTTTATTAGGTATATATACATTTAGATTATTAAATATTCCATTTTAATTGATCATTTTATCATCATGAAATGTTGCTGTTTATTACTATTAATACAAAATAATAAAATTTTATCTCTAATAATATTAAATACTGAAATATTCAGAAGTATTAAATTTTCCTTTTAATTGTCAAAATGAATTTTTTTTCTTTATCTCTAGAATTAGTGCACACAAAGGCTTTACTTTATCTCTATTAATACTACATAATAAAGTATTTTTAACTATTCTATTTGTTTGTTTGAAATACTTTTACTCTTATTTTGTATTCCAATTAGTACAACATATGTCTTTGATTTATTAAAATTTACTTTAAATTAATATTACCTTATAACACTTTTAAAAATGTTTTTTTTCTAGTTTTATTGAGATATAGTTCACACATATCATTATATTAGACTAGAGGCCCAGTGCATGAAAATTCATGCACTTTGGGGGCGGGGAGGTCCCTCAGCCCAGCCTGTACCCTCTCACAATTCGGGACCCCTCAGGTAGGGTCCCTAGGCCTGGCTTGAGATCAGGGCCTATCGGGGCTTTCTTTATCTGGGCTGCAGGCTGCTGGCCCCACCCCCGCCGCTGCCACTGCTTGCCATCTGTGCAGCACTGTCCCCGCTCCCCTGCCACCAGTGGCCTCCCTCTGCAGGCGACAGGCTGGGGTACAATGGCTTGGCTGGCCTGGGCTTCCCTCTTTCTTTGCTGGGGGGCGGGGCCAGCCCTGTGAAGGGCCGTTTGCCTACCTGATCACCCCTAACCCCTCTGCCTGCCTGCCTGATTGCCCCTAACTGCTTGCTTGGGGGCAGGGCTAGCCCTGCAAGGGGCTGTCTCCTTACTTGATCTCCCCTAACCACTTGCCTGCCTACTTGATCACCCCTAACCGCTGGCCTGCCTACCTGATCACCCCTAACCGCTGGCCTGCCTACCTGATCACCCCTAACCACTAGTCTACCTATCTGATCACCCCTAACCACTCTGCCTGCCTGCCTGATTGCCCCTTACCACTTGCTTGGGGGCAGGGCCAGCACTGACTTCCCGTTGGTCAGCGTCCGGTCATTACTGGTCATTACGACCCAGGGTTTTTATATATTAGGATTAAGGTATTCAACACAATGTTTTTATATTAATCATTTATATTAATAATTATTTACTTATAGCTACAATATGTTTAGTTTACATCTATCTCCTCACATAATTAACAATTGTTTTCCTTATGATAATAACTTTTAAGATCTACTCTATTACCTTCTATTTTGATTCTTGGTCTCTTACCTCACAAACATACAACGTAGGAGACACAAAATACACCCCAAAAATTGCATGCAGGAAGTATGACTCACTTTTCTTTGGTTCCTTTTTCTCCAGGAACTTGCCTCCTCAAGTTTATCTCTTCAGCTCAGTGAGACTGACCATAGCACAAGGCCACCACTTTTTATCAGTCCTTCTGCCCCATGATTTGAACTGGAAAATGTGCTAGGGGAATAAAGCAGTGGCAAATGTGAGACTCTCAATGTATGCGCTTACTGTCTGTGATCTTGGCCCCTCAAATTCTGGCTGCCTTACTTGCTCTCTTATCCTGACAAACCACTGTCTTATGGTATTTTGTCCAGCTTTTATAATTATCCATAATTACTCTATCCTTAATTACTCTGTCAAGTGGAAATACATTATTCTCTCGGAAAGTACTGATTGAGAATTTTTGTATTTTGTTTAGAGAAAAAGTCGAATTATTTATATACTAGAGGCCCAGTGCATGAAAATTCATGTACTGGAGGAGGGGGGGGGTCTCTCAGCCCAGCCTGACCCCTCTCATAGTCCTGGAGCCCTCAGGGGCAGGAGGCAACCCAGTGATCAGGGGAAGGCGATGCCCCCATTACACATCTGCTGCTGCCACTGCCGGCAGCGCAAGCCTCGGCTGGCCCTGGTTACCTGAGCCTTGGGTGGCCCTCGGTGGCTGGGCAGCCGCCATCTGAGGTTTACCTGCACCTCAGGCCGGCCCTGGACGGCCGGGGGCCTGAGGGGACTGGGCGCCACCATCTTGTGGCTGTTGGTGCCGCCATCTTTGAGGGCATGACAGCCAATTAGTATATTCCCTTCTTATTGGCTGTGGGCGCTGCCATCTTTGTGAGGGCATGATGGTCAATTAGCATATTCCCTCTTTATTAGATAGGATAAAACATAATCCTAATGTTTGGTCTCAACTCTTCCTGGGTAGCAACATAAATAATTCCCAGGATTATTCCTTATCTAGACCTTACAATAGATCCCTTCTTTTATCCTTCATCTTCGGAGCTCTGAGAAATGTTCTTGTACTAGAAGTATGAGAGATTTCTGTACTTAATTCTTTCTACCACAATCCTATTGTTCCTTTACAGATGTTTATGGCTCCACCCATCTACATATAAGGAAATATAGTACCTTCACCCTTTTTTCCATCCTTACTTCTTCTTATGTAGGGTTAGACAACTAGAAAACAACTAGCCCAGCACCAGGCAAAAAATAAATGTTGTTGAAAGAATGAATAAATAAATAGATAAATGAAATGAACTCCTTATGTAAAAAATAGTTGAGATCGTTTTTTTATTCTTCCCTTTCATTGTTAACCCATACCTTATTTTAATTTTAAAAAAAAGATAAATAAAGTATACAATAATTTGAGGTTACTCTCCTAAGGTCTATATTTAGTAAGATCCCAGGGATTGAATTTCACAAGTTTTTAGTCCATATAAAGGTATGCCAAAAACTTCATTTTTTTTTTTTTTTTACTTTGAATCATTTATTTGTTTGTCATGTAAGTGCTCACCCAGAAGTGATTTTTGACAAAAATCTCCCTGTATACACTTGGCTAATCTTGACTGGTATAAACAGTTCTTGTCATGTGAATTCCTATTTGGGAACATGACATAGCTGGTGAGACATAGCTAGTTTGTTCATTGCCTGGTCTCATTTTTCAAAGTGTCTCTCTTGGAATAAACTTAGAAATAGGAAGTCATCGTGTCATGCACTGAATTTCTGTCAGGGCCTGTTCTGTCATGTTTCTAGATCTCCCAACATTTCTTCCTAGGCCTAGAATGGCTTTCTCCCTTTTGCTTGTCTGGTGAACTGCTTCAATGCTCAAAAGTGTTAGCCCCAATATCCCAGCAACATAACATGTTTCCTCTTCTGGTTCTCCCTTCTTTCCTGGTACTCGATTATAGTGCTTGTCATTGCTGTGAATTATTTGTGTCTTTGTTTCTCACTAGACTCTCACAAGGCACAGTGTGTGTCTTACTCTTCTACTAACTTCGGTGTCCAAAATAGCAACTAGTACTTATTAGAACCTCAGTACATTTTTTAAAAATAAAATTCACACATATCAAAATCTCATTTTTAAAGTGTACAATTCAGTGGTTTTTAGTTTATTCACAAAGTTGTGCAACCATCACCACTCCATAATCCCATAATATTTTCATCACCCCCAAAAGAAACCCCATACCCAATAGCATTCACTTCCCATTTTACCCTCCCTCCAGTCCCTAGAAACCACTAATCTTTTTTTTTATCTTTATGGGTTTGCCTATTCTGGATATTTCAAATAAATGGAATCATACAATAATATGTGGCTAGTTGTGTCTGGATTCTTTCACTTATCAAAAAGGTTTCAGGTCCATCCATGCTGTTGCAAATGGTAAGAGATCTTTCTTTTTTTACAGGACCTGGAGAGCATTATGCTAAGTGAAATAAGTCAGTTGGAGAAAGATAAATATTGCATGACCTCATTCATTTGTGGAATATAATGAACAACATAAACTGATGAACAAAAGTAGATCCAGAGACATAGAAGCGTTGAACAGTCCGTCAAACCTCAGAGGGAAGGCAGGGGAGGGTGGGAGTGGGGGACAGGTAAGTGATCAACCAAAGGACTTGTATGCATGCAGATAAGCATAACCAATGGACACAGACACTAGAGGGGTGAGGGCATGTGCTGGGGGTGTGGGGGGGGGGGAGATGTGGGAGCAGCTGGGGAGAGGTCAATGGGTGAAATAGAAGACACAGGTAATGCTTTTAACAATAAAGAATTTAAATGGGGAAAAAAATGCTCCCCAGATTGCTGTAAGCTTTTGATTAATTCCCAGAGTTCTAAAAAAGTTTACAGCAATCTGGGGAGCAATTTTTTTTTTTTAAGAAAAATGGTTGATCCTTATAAGAAAAGCAAACTTTGTGGATATTTAATTTGCCCTCTCCTCACCCCTACCCCTCCACTGCTCCAGCTCTGTGGTAGCCTTAAAGCCCAACAGTTTCAATTACGGTGCAAACCATCAGTCTGGTAGCCCCTGGAGGGGACAGGATGGAACTGGAGCTCCTAGGAAGTCACCTTCCCAGAGAAGTGTCACCATTTGACCTTTTTGGTGGTTCTGTGAAAGACTCCACTTCAAGGCTGTCTTTATTTGACCTGATGCAGCATTCCCAGTGAAAACAGCCTTTTCCTGAGGGCATTTGACAAAAACAATCATAGATAATTATGGCTGCTTGAGGCAATAGATAGCATTTGGAACAAACAACAAGCTATTTACAAATCACTTATAAGGGTTTAGCACACACAGTATATAAAGGACTCTCCCAACAATAAAAAGACAATCAAATTTAAAATTGGATAAATGATTTGAAAATACATTTATTCAAAGAAGATATATGAGTGGCCAATAAGCACTTGAAAAGATGCTTATCATTATTTGTTAGGTAAAGGAAATCAAAACCACAGTGAGGGGAGTATGGCAAAATGGGTAAAGGGGGTCAAAAAGTACAAACTTTTAGTTATAAAACAAATAAGCCATGGGGATGTAATGTCCACCATGGTGTCTATAGTTAATAATACTGTATTTCATATTTGAAAGTTGCTAAAAGAGTACGTCTTAAAAGTTTCCACCATAAAAAAAAGAAATTTTGTAATTATGTATGGTGGTGGCTGTTAACTAGAAGTATTATGGTGATCATTTCACAATGTATACAAATATGGAGTCATCGTGCTGTGCATCTCAAACTAATAACTGGTATATGTCAATTTTACCTCAATAAAAAAGAAGCAATGAGACCTTATTCACATCCACTAGGATAGCTCTAATCAGTAAGACAGACAATAAACAAGTGTAGAGAGGATTCTGAGAAACTGGAGCTCTCATACACTGCAGGTAGGAATGTAAAATGGTGCAAAAACTTCGGCAAACTGTCAGTTTCCAGATCTTGACTGTTATAAGTCACACTGCTATGAACACAGGGTTACATATATTCTTTCCAATTGGTCCCTCAGGATTCTTAGAATATATTCCCAGATGTGGAATCCCTGGACCAAAAGGTAGTTAATTTTTGAGGTAACTCCATATACTGCTTTCCATAGTGGCTGCACCAGTGCTCTAGGTTCCCCTTTTCTCCACATCATCACCAGCACTTGTTTGTTGATTTTATTTATTTGATTTATCTGCTACAACCTGAAGACTCTGGGCTAATGAAGCCCTGGAACTGACTGCTCTAGCAGGAAGTGAGATGGGACAGAAGTAGTTCTCAGTATTGTGGTGCTTCATATTGGCGGTCCAGATTTTTATTTTATTTTTTTCAAATATGGAGGGCACCACCTGTTTCATTTCTAGGTCTTTCAACCATGATCTTTGATCTTGTGTTTGGAATCATATACTTTTGTTCTTATCTTTTTTCCTAACTTGGGCAGCTATCTTGCCTTGAATTCAGACTCTCTGAACCCCTCGCCTAATTATTTTTTGTATTCACTCGATTTTTCCAGTGCAAATATCTTAATAAATTTTGAACTCAAATCATAGCCTTTAGTGTTCTTGATCCTTCTTGACCATCAGTCTTTGGGTACATTTATCTGATCTCTTGCCCAACTACTACTCTGTATCTTCACTTAGTAGATGATGCTAAACCTCATTCCTCCTTTGCCACCCTGCAATGACTCTTCCTTAGCAAGATATAAAAATCTCTAAATATGTAAGTCCTGTGGTGTGACCCATGAAAGATTATGTAACCAGCCTTTTGGAGACATACTAACTTTTCCTGACCTCTAGAATCCAGCACACTCCATGAATATGTTTTAAATAGGTTGTTTATAAAGCAAACATTTGTATATCAGGTTACTCTAATTCTGGAAATAGATTCCCCTAGTGAAAAGAATGATCCTTGTCTTAAAAGATGAACCATAGTACATTAAAATTTTGAAGAGTTTATTTGAGCAAATGTTTATTTGAATTGAGCAGAGACAAACCAAAAATGGTTGTGAGCTCTGTAGTGGCAGAAGGTAAGGGAAGGGCTTTGTAGAGCAGACGCAGAAGCAAGCAAGAAAGTTACTTGATTAGCTATAGTTTAAGTTACTGCCTTATTTGGGAAAGTGTAGTTGGCTGTGATATGTTGTTAAGTTTTGATTTCTTAACCTTAAGGCATTTATAGGAATTGATTCTGGCTTAGGTTTTAGTTCGCTCCCTTAGGCTGCCAACACATTAAAACCATCTTATCCAATAAGATTTTTGTTTACTTATTTTATCACTTACATACATTTAAAATTATTATTAAAATTTCCTACTTTGGGCCCCTTGAAAATGCTTTTGTTCTTGTTATTTTATTGTGTCAACTCAGACTGCACTTTTACTGGAGATTGATTCCATCTACAGTGATGTACAATAATGATGTACAATAATGTAAGATGTACAATAATGTAAGATGGCTGAGCCGAGTCAAAGTTCTTGAGCGCTTTGTGGAGTGCTTTGAAGAAATTAAGGTGTTTTTTTGTTTGTTTGTTTGTTTTTTACAGAGAGGAAGGGAGAGGGATAGAGAATTAGAAACATTGATGAGAAACATCGATCAGCTGCCCCCTACACACCCCCAACCGGAGATGTGCCCACAACCAAGGTACATGCCCTCGACCGGAATCGAACCTGGGACCCCTTAATCCGCAGACCGATGCTCTATCCACTGAGCCAAACCGGTTAGGGCATTAAGGTATTTCTTGACGATAAGGATCTGGGAAACTTTCCTCAGCATAATGATGATAAGTGGGTCAACACCCTGATGTTTTTTACAGATCTCTCTGTTCATATTAATGAACTGAACTTAAAGTTACAAGGTTTTGGCAAAAGTATTGACGTTATGTTTGGATACATAAAAGCTTTTGAAAGTAAAGTTAAAATTTTCAAGCGAGATGTAGAAACTAAAACTTATAAGTATTTTCCTCGAGTAACAAAGTATTTTGAGAAGGCCAGTGCAGCTGTACAAAACAAAATGGAACTCTTGCATATGAAGTACCAGCATGTTTTAGACTCGTTACTTGACCAGTTTAGTGATAGATTTAGTCAATTTAGAAGTCTAGAACAGACCATGAAAATAATTAAGTATCCTGATGTAGTAGTCTACAGTAGTTTGGAATTAAATGGTTTCCAATGGATGCAAATTGATGATTTGGAGATGCAACTTGCAGAATTTCAAGACAGTATCTGGGCTCAGGTGTTTGTCAACTTGAGGTCAAAGCTTGAGAATCTGGAAAGGTGCCGCTTGGAGAATCAAGAGGAGTGCCACTACGAACAGGAAATTTGGAGTGCCTGGAATCGACTACCAGACACTTTTAGCACCCTGAAAAATATAGCAATGGCTTTACTCCCAATTTTTCCCTCTACATACTTTTGTGAGGCCTTATTCTCAGCATTAAATAATATCAAAACCAACAAAAGAAACAGATTGACAGATGAAGTTAGTAGCGCTTGCTTGGGCCTGAAGTGTACAAAATACCAACCTTCAATTGAAGATTTAGCCAATGAAATTCAGCAACAAAAAAGTCAGTAATAGGCAGGTTAGTTAAAGAATTCCCCCTTCCCCCTCTCTTATCTTAGTTCACGGCACCCCACACAAGCTAAATAATATCAAGACCAACAAAAGAAACCGACTGACGGATGAACAAAGAAGTCACTAAGCAGGTAAGTTAAATATTTAGTTTTTGGTTTATTAAATACAATTATATATAACAATTATACATTTATGTTATTTAAACTATAAGTATCACGAAATAATGTTTTTTCCTCAAAGTGACACACTACCCGAGTTATGCTCAGTTTTTTGGCGAAGTTTGACACACCAAGATCAAAAGGTTGCCCATCACTGCCTTAATCCTTTCTGTGGTCTAAAAAAATGACTGTATATGCCCCAGCTGGTGTGGATCAATTGGTTGAGCATCCTCCCATATTACCAGTTCGATTCCCGGTAGAAGTAATCAAACATGCCCAGGTCACAGGTTCGACCCCTGGTAGGGGCTGTGCAGGAGGCAGCCAATGGATGATTTTTCTCTCATTGATGTTTCTATCTGTCTCTCTCTCTCCCTTCCACTCTCTATAAAAAATTCAATAAAAACATATTTTTCAAAAATGAATGTATATCTATACTCCTTTATTGGTCTTTTCCTTGAGGCCATGGTAGTAGCAGTACCCTGGCCTTGGTCTTTGTTTTAAGGTTGTATTTAATGATAACACATTTGATTTGGTGACAAATGATTTCATTCTCCAGCCTTGTACATCCTAGGGTCTATATTCCCTTTCAATTCCACTTGCTCACCAACCACCTTATTTTTGAGCTTGTCTCTTTCTTTTAGTACCTCATCAATGACAGCTAATAGCAGCTGGCTTATTCTTTCAAAATTCTGTCTCAAAATCTCACTGAATGCCATGAATGCATTAGCTGCATTTTCTGTCTTCGTGTTACTGCAGGCGATAGTTTTACTAAATTTTTGCCTCCAAATACAATTAAAAGATCCTAATGAAGAGTTAGGCTAACCATTTAATGAACCTACATTGAAGTCCACCAGCCAAAACTCATTATTCATGAAAAAGAGCCAAGTATCACTACTTGGTGAAAGCCTCCAAATAATAAAGAGGGGCCCATTAACAAGGGGGAGGAAAAATCCAAAGGAAACACACAAGCAGAGAACAAAGAAAAAAAAACACTAAAAGTAGTATATTGTGGCTACAAAAAAAGAATGGGATATGAAAAAGAACATGCCATAAAAAAGAGATTTGGGAATTAAAAATGTGTTTGCTGAAATAAAAATTCAATGGTTAGGTGGAAGACAAAATGTAACATAAGAATAGATCATTTTAAATTCCAAATAAAGTTCAACCTTAGTTCAGAGTTGCAATTGAAACCATAGGCTGTGTGTTACATTGTAGGTAATAAACATCCTAGAGGAGAAAGACATTTACTGACAATAGTGTTTGTACTCACCGTTACCCTTTTTTATTAAGGGGAATGTTGGAGATTATTTGTATTCCAGTTACCATAAATTCACAAAAAATAATAATAAAAGAGCTTTGGCTGGATGGAATGAAAGTCCATTCACACACTGTATATTAAGCTGTGCATTTATTGCATGTTGCCATTATGAAACTGAGTTTCTAGCTGGACTGCTGAGAAGGACCGAAACACCACTCTCCAAATTACTTTTAACAATGTTTCCATATTATCCCCTTGAGACTCTGCCAAACGGCAATCTTATTTTATATGTTAGTTATTGTTGTAGTATTTATTCATTACATGTTTATTACAGAACATTGTGTTTGATGGAGAAAATCCAATCACCTCCGCTGTGATATTCACACCAACACTTGGCTGGTTAATTTACTGTTGATGACCTCAGAATCTTTATTCAGTCATTCTGCCGCTGTGACTGGAGTGAATAACTAGCTAGTCAAAAACAAGGCTTTGTTTTGGTTTTCTTTGTAAAGGTCATTCTAAACTCATAATGAAAAGTATTTTTCCACTTGAGGAACTATCTCAGAAAGGAAACAAAACCCCTCCATCCCCCCCCCCTCCCCTTTAGAGCCTCCAGAAAGAAACACAGTTTCAGCCAACATCTTGATTTTACTTTATTGAGATTGGTGTTGGACTTATAACCTCAAGAACTACCTATAATAATAAAAGGGTAATATGCTAATTAGATCGACTTCATTCCAGATGTCATTCCGGACGTCCTTCCAGACAAAGCCAGGGCCGGAGGGAATCCCGGGTCCCAGGTGCCAGAGGAAAGCTGGTGCCGGCAGCTGGGGGAAGGAAGGCCTACTCTTGCATGAATTTAGTGCATGGGGCCTCTAGTATAGTAATAAATGTTTACTGCTTACACCTGCTAAATTTGTGGTGCTTTGTTACAGATAGAGAAAAATACTACCCATAGTTAGGACGCTATTAGCCAAGGCGAGAAATATGGTGAACAAACTCTAAGAAGAGGGTGGAAAGGCAGTAAGGAAATTATTAAATGCAAGAGAATGTAGGGCCGGAGTTATGTGGTAACAAAATGTGTGTCAATACTTTTGCCTGCTCTGATATAGAAGATGGAAAATAAACCTTATGAGTTTATAGATCTCTTATATTTCCAGGCAGAGTGGTGAAAGTACCAATTCGCTTTTTATAGCTGATGATGATAATGCACAAGAAGAGAGAAATAAACTGGAGAAAGAACTGTTTGATTTTAAAATGAAGAATTTTGAGGAAATATTTCCACTCAGGCACTTGGCACTTGTCATTTCTTATAGAAAAAGAATGACTAGAGGGTGGGGCCAAAATCCCAGAGGGAGGAGCCAAGAAGCAAGGTGAGTGATGGATTAGGAAGTCACCACCAGAGGGACTATCCCAGACTTTAGTGCAGGAGCCCTGACAACAATTTTAGTTTTGTGTCTCCTGTTTCCCTCGCCCCCTTTTTAACTGGGAGTGTCTGTGTGGTTTTTACGTCCTAGAAACCTGGACTGAGTGAAGCCACTCCCAAGTAGCCACACCTGAGAAACAGTACCTGAGGAGTTTCAGCCATAACTGGACCTAATTTAGGTGATAAGATACTGATCTTAAACATATGCCATGATGGATGAGGCTTTAGGGTACAGGGTCAGTACATTTGGCATGTAGGTGGAACAAGACTTGTGGCCAGAGGGTGGACTGTGACGGGAAGATGGCCCTCAAATCCTCCCTTCCCTGTGCAGCATACAGCTCCTCCTTTCAAGGTTGAAATTCATTTTCCTTCCCTTCCATCTGAGCTGGCCTTATCACTGATTTTGACCAATAAAAGGTGGTGAGAGGAAGGCCTGGTAGTTTCTGCTTTCACACTCTTGGATCCCTGAGCCTTGTGGAGAGCCTCTAGAGACACCACATGGAGAGAAAAGCCACCTAGGGAAGGAAGGAGATACCCTAGTCAATGACAAGTGAGAGAGTTCTCCTTGAACCTTCTAGCTCAGCTGAACCACCATTTGAATGCACACAGAGTGATCCCAGCTGACCCATTTGCAGCAGAAGAACCACTGGTCAATCTACAAAAACATGAAAATTTTAAAAATCATTGTTTAAAGCCATTACACTTGTTACATAGCAATATAAGTATGTCCATTACAGCCATACTTTTGTGTGTAGAGGAAGGTTTAAGAAAGGAGACTTAAGAAAAAAATACCTGTGGGGAGTTGGGAGCCTACACATCTCTTTTCAGTTTGAACTGCCTCTATCACTTTTAGTCGATGGACAGTATCTTCATCAATACAATATTTCTTAAAACTCTGTGAGCCTTCTATAACAAATTAACCCACCCCATTAGACAAAAGCCACGTATGTAAATTTTACCTTGGTGAGAATCAGGGTGCTGTAGAAATGCCCATGGTATTCTCCACAGGGCCTCTGTATGGAGTACTGTTTGACATCATTCTAAAATCTTAAAGGATTTACCATGACTTGGAGACCATATTTTACTGTTACCACCTAGGGCTTTTGTCTTTTCTCTGATACCATTTGTGACATTGAAAATATTTTTCTTCCTGGTAAAGTTGGGGGGAAAAAATGGTAGCGAATACTTCTGAGTTTATAGGAGGAGACATCTACCTGTTTTAGTTTTCTCTCCTGACTCACCATAAAAAGGTTTGAGAAATTAATACTACTATAAACTTAAATATAAGTTAAACTTAGAGGTAACATGCACTTTATTAAATGTATTATAAACATCTTTATAAAATACAGTGCAATCATAATAAGCATCCATGACCATTTAACAAATGACTCAATTTCTGAAGCAGAAAGGTACATGAGTGAAAGTTCTGGTTAAAATTTTAAAGTGAAAACTAATTTTTTATTAGCTTAAAAATACTTTATATTTGATGATCTTTTTTTTTTTTTTACTTTTTACAGAGAGGAAGAGAGAGGGATAGAGAGTTAGAAACATCGATGAGAGGGAAACATCGATCAGCTGCCTCTTGCACACCCCATACTGGGGATGTGCCTGCAACCAAGGTACATGCCCTTGACCGGAATCGAACCTGGGACACTTGAGTCCACAGGCCGACGCTCTATCCACTGAGCCAAACCGGTTTCGGCTATATTTGATGATCTTAATGAAAGTGTTGATTCCATCTGAGTTTCTGCTGGGAATTAAAAAAAATTCTAATACACATAAAAGAATACAGTATTTATTTTATTTGCTCTTAAACACTAATAACTTAATGTTTACAATTTTATTAGCAAGGGAAATGGTTTATTTTAACAAATATATATGATTGGCAATGCTGCAAATAGAATCTAAATTACCAAATCAAAGTTTTGATTGTTGATGACTTTTTATCTTTTTTAATTGATTGTATATTTTGGAATTTTATAACTACCCTGAATATGAGAAATAAGTTGTTTTGTTACCATCAGGTCTTTTTTAAGTCTAAGTATAATGGATTGTAAATATAATGGAATAAAAAGAATTCTAGATTTTCTCTATTCTCAGAGAAAATTACTTACCATAGCTTTTAATAAACTACTTACCATAGAGGATTTTTCACAGTGATATATTACTAAATGTTTGCTATTATAACCTTTTTTATCCTCCAATTTATCAAGCAAATATTTCACAAGCACTCTAGGAAACTCGAGAAAAACATTTAATACTATAACACATAATAAGTTCTGATTTTAAAGCACTTTGCCAGGAAGGAAGGAAGGAAGGAAGGAAGGAAGGAAGGAAGGAAGGAAGGAAGGAAGGAAGGAAGGAAGGAAGGAGGGAGGGAGGGAGGGAGGGAGGGAGGGAGGGAGGGAGGGAGGGAGGGGGGATAGAGGGAGGGAGGGTGGGAGGGAGGGAGGGTGGGAGGGAGGGAGGAAGGAAGGAAGGTGGGAGAGGAGTAGGGAAGGAAGGAAGGAAAGAAGGATGGAAGAAAGGAAGGAGGGAGGGAGAGAAGTAGGGAAGGAAGGAAGGAAGGAAGGAAGGAAGGAAGGAAGGAAGGAAGGAAGGAAGGAGAGGAGTAGGGAAGGAAGGAAGGAAAGAAGGTGGAAGAAAGGAAGGAGGGAGGGAGAGAAGTAGGGAAGGAAGGAAGGAAGGAAGGGAAGGAAGGAAGGAAGGAAGGAAGGAAGGAAGGAAGGAAGGAAGGAAGGAAGGAAGGAAGATACACTGACTGGACCAAGTGGCCTAATGTTTATAATCTTAGGGGAAATTTTTTTTTCTTTCCAAGACACATTTCCCTGAAAACATGTTTTTTACATTTGAAAAATAGAAGTCTTTGTTACTTTTTGGAAAATACTTTTGTAAAATTAAAAATGTTTTCCAAATTTAAGTTTGGACACCTCAATTGATTTTAACAAAGGGAGTTAAGAAGCTTTTCCAAAAGTAAATTAATTTTACTTCTTAGATGAAGTCAAAGTATCTTCAGAAGTCTAAGCTCTTCTCCTGGAGATATGGCAGGTCCTTAGAGCCACTACATGGAAAGCAAGGCTGCACAGGCAGTAACTGAAGAACCTCAGGCAATGGTGCCAAGCCCCAGACAATTGAGATAGACCTTCATGAACATTCACCCTCAGTGTAGCCATCCACAACAGCAAACCTAGCGAACTTCCCTTGAAGCTATAGAAAATTGTTAAACTGGATACCATGTAACCTCTCTATATTAAGCAATCAGGTAGTTAAGTGAATTTTATGCATTGTTTAGTCAATGAGTCTGTCATAACATGAAAGTTGCTATACTTGGCAGCCTTTACTATTTAAAAGAAAACTGAAGGTCTACCAATCATTACTTTCCCCCCCAAGGTGGCCAACATTAGGTCTTTAAATTTAATGTGCTTCAATTTAATGTGCTTCTAGCTATCTAGCTTATTCTCCACTGCTACTATCCGTGAATAATTGTTATTCTTTCGAGGATATCATGTCCACAACACCCAGAAGGATATATTTTGCAATGTAAATTTATTGAAAAACAAAAATATAACACATTTAAAAAGCAAATTGTGTACTTACTCATCCAATAAATATTTGAGAGTCCTCTATAAGCCAATTATATCCTCTGTGCTTGTTCTTTTTTTAATTTATTTGATTTTCAAAATGTTCATTGGTAGTATTTAGAAATGGAATTTTTTATAGTGGCCTTGTATCCTGTGAATTTGCTAAACTCACCTATTAGTTGTGTGTGTGTGTGTGTGTGTGTGTGTGTGTGTGTGTGTGTTTAGGTTTCTTGGAATTTTCTATGTAGACAACCACATCATCTATGAATAGGGACAGTTTTGTTTCTTCTTAAGTATGCCTTTTGTTTTAATTCTTTGTCTAATTGAATTATCCAGGACTTCCAGTGTAATGTTGGGTAGAGGTATGAGAGCAGACAGCCTTTCCTTGTTCCAAACCTTGGGGGGTAGGGAGAAGAATTCAAATGTTCACCATTAAGTGGGGCTTTAAGTGTGTGCACAGACAGGTTAGCCATCTGTTCACAGTTTGCTGAGAGTTTTAATTAAAAAAAAAATGGAATTTGAACTTTATCAAATGTGCTTTTATTTTTCCTTTATAAGGTTTATCTTCTTTAACCTCTTGAAAGGGTGAAATATATTTTTCTAACTATATTTTCTAATGTTGGACCAACCTTGCATTCCTGGGATAGGCTCTACTTGGTTGTGATGTGTTATCCTTATTATATATTACCAGATTTGATTTTCTAATATTTGTTGAGAGTTTTTACATTTCTATTTATGGGGTATATTGGTTCATAGTTGTCTTTCTATAGCTTTGGTATCAGGGTAATACTGGTTTCCTAAAATGAAGTGCTCTCTCCTTTTGTGTTTTATGGAAAAACTTGTGAAGATTTGTATTGTTTCTTTCCTAAATGTTTGATAGAATTGACCAATGAAACCATCTGGGCCTGGAATTTTCTGTTTTGGGAAAGCTTATAAATAAAATTCAGTTATTTTAATAGATATAAGAAAATTTAGGTTAACTATTTTTTTTTTTTGAGTGAATGTTGGCAGTTTCTCTCTTTTAAGAATTGGTCCAACTTATTTCACTTGTGAAATTTATGGACACTAGTTGTTCATAGGATTCTCTTACCATCCTTTTACTAACTATCAGGTCTATAGTCTTCCATTTTTCTTGTTTAACCTCGGTAGAGGTTTATCAATCTTATTGGTCTTTCAAAGAATAAACTTTGAATTCCTCTACTTTTTACTTAATCAATTTTATTGATTGATATTCTTATATTTTTTAATCCTCACCTGAGTGTCGGGGTTCTTGTCCCAGCCTGACAAAGGGTACAGCATTCTGGAGAAAGGGGCTGCACGTAGATGATTAAGAAGTCCAAGGACGAAAGATATTTTTGAGAGGCATTGGAGGTCAGAGGAACTTCAGCTGAAGGGAACTGAAGACTCTCCTTGTCTCAGGACCCCGTGCTTTTATTAAACACAATTTGTCCCAAGGCAAGGTGGAAATATACACTTCAAAGGGTGAGGTATCAAAGGGTTTACAGAATCATTGTCAGTTTGGGGAATAGCCTACAGAGCTGTTCAGGTGTTTGGCCAACAGGAAGTAATAAAATGCTCTGAGCTGTCTGGCAGCAAACTATTATCCTATTCAGGTTTGGGGGAAGTGCCTTAGCCGTTTCCAACAGGTAAATTACATATGTGGATCACCCTTGTTGAGCCCACCAAGTCCCATCAACCTTTTGATGGAACTCTTGTAATTATTACATGCTGGAATTGGTTCTCGGCACCTGAGGATATGTTTTTATTGATGAGAGAGAGAGAGAGAGAGGGAAATATCAATGTGAGAAAAAAACATCAATCAGCTAGCTCCCATGAGCACCCTGATCAGAGATTGAACGCACAACCTAGGCATGAATCCCAACCAGGAATCGAACCCTCAACCATTTGGTGTATGGAACAATGCTCCAACCAAACCAGCCACCGGCCAGGGCTTGATGCTCTTTTTCTATATAATAAAAGGATAATATGCAAATTGACCGAACAGCAGAATGACCAGTTGCTATGACACACACTGACCACCAGGGGGCAGACGCTCAATGCAGGAGCTGCCTCCTGGTGGTCAGTGTGCTCCCACAGGGGGAGCACCGCTCAGCCAGAAGCTGGGCTCACAGCTGGGGAGCGCAGTGGTGGAGGCGGGAACTTCTCCCACCTCCACAGCAGTGCTAAGAACCCCTCGGGGGATGTCCAACTGCCGGCTTAGGCTACTCCCTGGCAGTTGAACATCCCCTGAGGGGTCCTGGACTGCGAGAGGGTGCAGGCCAGGCTGAGGGACCCCTCCACCTCCTTGAGCATGAATGTTGTGCACTGGGCCTCTAGTACTTTAATATAATACTTGGATTATTGATTAGAGATGCCTCATCACTTCCTATATAAGTATTTAGTACACAAATTTCCTTCTAGGCACAGCTGTAGCTGCAGCCCACAGATTGATATGTTGTATGTTCATTTTTAATCAGTTCAAAATAATTTCCAGTTTTCTTTGAGACTTCCTTTTTGACCCATGGACTATTTAGAAGTGTGCCATTTAATTTTCAAACATTTGAGGATTTTTCAGAAAATTATTGGTAGTTATTTTTAATTTTAAATTCTTTTGGTCAGAGAATATACTTTGTTTGATTTTAATTACATTTAGTTGTGGTATGCATTATGGCCCACGATATGATCTATCATCATGAATTTCCATGTGCACTTGAAAAAAATGTATATTATGCTGTTGTTGGAGTTTTCTTTAAGTGTCAGTTAGATTAAGTTGGTTGATAGTGTTGTTCAAGTATTCTGTAATCAGAGGGAGAGATAGGTTGTAATTGGTTTACTCCATCTTGGCCAGCAGTGGAAATTTAAGTTAGATTCTGAACCCAGAAATTTCTGACTGTTAAGTTGGTATTCTTACCATTATACCATAATGAAACATTAAACACTTCTAAAAGCTCTTTAAAAAACCTCATGTATTCCGCAACATAACTCTTGGTCCCAAATTTATCATTATGCTGCAAGTCAATTTTATTTTGCTTAAAAGAAAAAAATCAAAACCTGCTTAGGAGGCATACAAGTTTTCCTTGTCCTTTGAAAACAAACTTTAAACATTTTATTTCACTGCTCATTGTAAATAGGCTTTACACGTGTTTTCTAGTATATCCAATTTTTATTACTAGATTCATTTTCCTATGGAGCCAAAGTCTACTTCCTCTTAGCCATACAAGGAAAAGTGAGGCACAGTGAAGAAAATAAATTATTAAACTACTGCCTCAGGTGTTGAATTTGAGCTTTTATTTCCTTCTGACGGACCTCTGTTCCACGTTTTCTTCTATTTATTGTGAGTTAGGCAGATAAGAGCAGTGTTTCTCAGTCTTAAAAAATATCCAACAAAGAACAACAACGAAAGTTTCCATTTCATAAATACAAATATCCCACACTCTCTTATTGCATTTAAATTTTCTAAATGAATGAATGTTCTGACTTAAAGACAATAATAATAATTTTAGATTTTTTCCCCCAAATTTGTCAAGTCTTCCTCTCAGGGGGTTTTATACACTACCTAAGGGTGAGACACCTTATGTTGGGAGCACAAATTATTTCTCCCTACTAGATTCATCTGCACCTGTCCATTAGGAGATCCTTCAGCAGTCTTCTTGTTCTCTTCAAAGTCTTGTTCATCCTAACTGGTCAGACTGGCTCATCTGTGTATCCAGAAATAGAGCAGGTTCCACCACCATACATGGTCTCCTCTCTATCCCCCTATAAACCCATACCTTCCCGAAAGGAGCAGACACAAAGAAGCCAGTTATTTTTTACAAAAAAATGTGCAGAATAATCACCTGTGTCACAGCCCATGAGGACAACTCAGAAATGATTAGCCAAGGGCTGAAGGCCAAGCAAACTCTCTGGGGCAGAATGACATCACCAGCAAGTCACTGGTAATAAGAAACTTTCTCCTTTTCTGTTTGTTATGGCAGTGACACCATAGCTGGCTCTGCTACCAAGTCTGCCATCACTTAAACAGAGCCAGCAGAGAGACTATTATTTAACAGGTACCTTCCATAAGATATTTATAATAATGGGGGGAAATTAACACAACATATTATTTCAATTGGTTGTATTAACCCCTCTCTTCTTTTTCTAAGCTGTTTGTGTATCTTGTGTATATTGGCTGTGGGATGATGCAGGATATTTTTAAGCATTCTTCCTAAAAATTCTATAGCGTTATATAAAGTATGAGGAAGAGTTATATGGGTATGGAGAAAGAAAGACAGTAATAAAAATAGAAAAGAGGTAGTGAGCAAGAAATTAGGTCAGGGTGAGACTAAGAGTGGCCATGATCCTAAAGGCGTGACACATTTTAAGCCTGAAAGCACATTATTTCTTAATTGATCTTCTTGCCTCCATTTTCCATAATTGTTCATTGATAATTGAGCCTCTTCTATGCCAGAGTAAATCCTTAGACTACAAATCTAACCACAGTGGTCCTTTGCTTAAAACTCTTGAGAGGATCAAGTCACACCATGATCTGACCCCACCTGTCTGCATTAGTCTCACTGACTGTCACCCTTCACATTATGCTCAAACGACTTTCCTGTCATTCAAGTTTCTGAAGAACACAGGGCTGTCATTCCTCTGTACCTTTGTGTTTTTATTTCTTTTCCCTGGCATTCTGGTCCTTGCCTTTGCTGGAAAATTATGATGTAACACCTCCTCTGTGACTGTTCCCCAGATCAAACATTCCATGAGAATTAATAATTTCTTCTTCTGCAAAACATTGGACACAATACTTTCATTGCAACAACTAATTGCTATATGGTAATTATTGGTTTTGCGCTTGTGCCACTTATCTGTGAACACCTTGTGAGCAGGAACAAAGTTTTCTCATTTTTTCATCTGTATCTAACACTGTGCCTGGTATATCATAAACTCTTAGGGATTGTTGGTTTATTTAAATCAGAGTATAACAAGAAGTCACCATAGTCTTTTGCTCTTATGCTTAAAAATGCAGCTGTATTGTGCTATGATGATATATAATTTATCTGCCCTAGAAAAACACACAAAAAAAGTTATTTTAGGCAAATAGCTGGGTAAAGCAATCACTCCTCCCCTCCCTGCACCCGCCACTGGGATAAGGCTACCCTAAAGGAAAAATATAATGACAGAAGCCTCTTACATCAGTTTTTTTTTTCTATTTGGGGGTTGAGGGGGGGGGAGGATTTGCAAATTTTTCCAAAAGCCAGTTAGACAAATTAAGCCCCTATGCAATATGATACTCCTAACAATAATGCCCAGAGGAAGAGCAATTCTAGAGAATACTAAATCCCAGTATGGCTAGAGTCCATCTTCATTTTGGAAACAGCCTCAGCTCTGGCCACGCAGCCAGACAATGGAATGCAGTTGAGGATTTGATATGGAGAGAAGGAAAGAGAGCTAGGTTTCTTACCCTGAGGCAGTTGGCACACAGTACCTGGTCCTCCCACCCTCTACCCCTGTCTTCTGCCCCCAACACTCTCCTCATCACCTAGAAAATATATTGGTGACCTTGGCAAGATCTGGCATTTGAATTCTGTTTATACTCTGGAATATTGTGGTAAAGGGGCCTTTAAAAAAATCTAAGTTGACAATATTATACTGTGCATCTCTAACTTTCTCCAAGTATGGACAAGTACCAAGTTAAACCACAGAAAAATGCTTTCCTTCTTTTTTTAAATTTTCTATAAATGGTATGTTGTAATGTATCTGAGACAAAAGAAACACAATAGTTCCAACTTCATTAAGCTTTTCTTTCCCAAAAATGTTGTTAACAGAGGGGAGAGGTCCTCTTCTCTGTCCCCACTGGCTGCGAATGGGGGTGGATTTCTTGTGATATCCTGAGAAAAGGGATTTTCTGAGACTCGCACAGGAGGATGAGATATAGTAGAAAGCTTTATTTCCATGGAATTACACCCCTGGGTTTCCAAGTCCCATTTCTCTTAGCCCAGTCTTAGAAGAAATGTAGCTGGGGCTTCAGTAGAGCTAAACTCAGAGCCAGTGTCCAGAGTTTCCTTTCCATGTTGGAGCCGGGTCCAGTCCAGTAACAGGATAGCTTAGCTTGTATTTCCTGCAGCAGTCCATTAGCCCATGGCCTGTAGAGTTCACTGGCCATGGGCCAGAGGGACGAATGCAAGAGAGCCAAGAGTCACAAGCCAAGAGTGCCAAGAAAGAGAGAATTCCTTTGTTTAGGAGATTATGTATTCCAAAATTTTCACATGCTTGCAGTGGCCATGGTCATTCTGGCCAATCCATGGTTCCCCAGGCTTGACTGAGAGGCAAGCACCTTCCTTATGTCGCCCCAACTTTATTGGGCATTCATCTGTCTTCCTTTCATTAGATTCCTTTCCCCAGTGTTTTGCAGGGAATAGTCTGGTGGTTCCCTGGGGAGTGCAAAGTTGCAGCTTTCTGGTGAAGCTGCCTAAATGACATGCCTATAATGCCTGCCCTTCTCCCTTTGCTCATTTCCTATCTATAATAATAAAAAAAGCATAATATGCTAATTAGATCTTCCAGATGACCTTCCAGACGAAGCCTGAGCTGCAAGGGAAGCCTGGGTCCTGGGTGCCTGCTGGTGGCTGGAGAGAAGCCTTGGTCCCAGGTGCCAGAGGGAAGCTGGTGCCAGCAGTCAGGGGAAGGAAGGCCTACTCTTGCACAAATTTCATGCATCGGGCCTCTAGTTACTAATAATTACCTAATTACAATGGTATCAATATTACAAGATCATATGCCTGCTGGAAATGACACACTGGTCTTAACTGACAATATTTTATGGAGAAGGTAATTTCCAATTCCATCTTCTGCATCAACCTTGTACTTGGCAACTTCTCCACCATCCTTTGTTAAATCATCAAAAGCAGCTGGTGTGGCTCAGTGGTTGAGCATCAACCCATGAACCAGGAGGTCATGGTTCGATTCCTGGTTAGAGCACATGCCTGAGTTGTGGACTAGATCCTCAGTAGGTGGTGTACAGAAGGCAGCTGATTAATGATTCTCTCTCATCATTGATGTTTCTATCTTTCCTTCACTCTCCTTTCCTCTCTGTGAAAGAAATAAAAACATTTTTTTAAAAAATACAACCTCTATTCTGATAAATCATCGACATCTTATACAGCAAATGAGAGAGCTATTAGAAACTATACAGAGGTAGCATGTCTACCCTGTTAAAGAGCTACCAGGAAAACTAATCTATGCCTATGTTAGTCAGATAGTGGTTACCTTTGGAAGGAAGGGTTGGGTGGTAGCTAGAAGGAGGCATGAAGGAAACTTCTGGGGTGGTGATCCTGCTCTATTTCTTGATCTGAATGATTATTACATGAAAAAAACTATTGACCTATACTCTTCTGATTTATATGCTTTTCTGTAAGTATGTCTTACTTCCATAAAAATAAATCATCATCATCATCATCATCATCATCATCATCATCACCATCATCAAGGTATTAGGCCCATCTTGGTTAAAAATGCCATTGAGCACAAAAAATGTAAAAGACCAATAAATCCATGTCTTCATGATAATAAACAATGAGTATACAATATCTATATATATAAAACCCTAATATGCAAACAGACCAAGTGGCGGAACAACCAAACAACTGGTCGCTATGACATGCTCTGACTACCAGGGGGTGTGCGCGGAACATGACAGGCATCGGCCACGGTGGGATGGTGGAGCAGATGAGCGGGGGGCGCCAGACCAAGGTGGAGCTCCAGTTGCTGTCATCAGGGTGAGCCTCTGGTGGTTACTGAAAATTCTTTGCTCCCATGTGCTGTGGTCCCACCTGGCACTCACACCTGCTGCCAGCGTGGCCCCATTCACATACAATCGCTCAGCGCTGTCAGCAGGTGCAAGCGACGGCTGCTGGCCCCGATCACCCCTCAGGGCTTTTTCACCTTCCCCTGCTCCTGAGGAATGATCGGGGACAGCAACCGATGCTTGCACCGCTGCTGGTACCCGGCGCCAGTCCTGATTGGTCAGCACTATCAGTGAGTGTGAGCAGTGGCTGCTGGCCCTGATTGCCCCTAGGGCTTCTCCACCTCTCCCTGCTCCTGAGGGGCAATTGGGGCAACATCCATTGCTCGCACCTGCTGATGGCGCCGACCCCAATTGCTCGTTGCTCTCAGAGGGTGCTACCTGGACTGGTGATGTCAGCACGTGGGAGTGGCGCTAGTGGGAGTGGGGCTGCTGGTAGACAGGGGACTGGGGGCTGTGGAGGATGGGCTGAGACCCACCTCTGTGCCCACTGCAGCCTTGCGGCCCAAAGTTCTTTTCAAGGTGCATGAATTCATGCACTGGGCCTCTAATAATAATATAATAAACAATGGGTAAACCCAATAGGAGCATGTGGAATATACATTTTAGTAAAGGTCAATTTGCTTACTTTGGGAATAGGAAGCCAGGAAATCCAGCTGCAGAGGGCTGTATCTCAGTGAGCAATGAGGCAGGAAAGGTTCTGTCCAGATCTTGCTGCCACACTGCCCAGGCCTTTTCAATCATGTTCATGTTACAAAATAACCCTTTGGGAAAGACAGGGCAGATATTATTGACCCATCTTTTAAAAGGAGGAGTTTGAGACGCATACTAAGTAATTTGTTTAAGATAATAGAGAAAGTCAGTGGTGATGTTAGGGTTTGGACCTAGGTCTATTCCCAATGTAGAATTTCCATTTCATGTAAGTCACTGTGATGCATCGAAGTCAACAATCACTGTGTCTAGTTACCCCTTTTTGACATCAAATCAAGAAAATATGAGGATTATTGAGAGAACGCCTCATTTGGACTAGTTGGCCTTGATGGAAGCCTTCTTGGTTAAACTCTTTTCCATGACAAATTCTGCCTAACCTGGGAAACAATACCCACCCGTCTCTGGAATCTCTCTGGCAGGCAGGGAGATTTCTCAGCTTTCCTCAAATAGCAGATAAAACTGGCAGGTCTGTGTGAGGAATTTTTGGTGAAATAGGATGGCAGAGTTTTATGGGATGCCCCCACTGTGAGTTTTCGAGAATTATGTGAGAAGTCAGCAGTGACTCCCCAAAGGAAGAGGATGGGAGGGTGTGGCAGCCATCTGCCCAGGTGTAGGCAATAAGAAAGCATATTTTCTATGGAGAACTTAAAGAAATCATAAAGCCAACTAAAAGTTGTTAGTTTTCTTTTTATCATCACCGTGTGCCTGAAAATACTCAGGAGCCCTTTCTAGAGACGTTCATTAGACCACAGAGCAATGGTGAGGAGTGCAACTGACCCTTTGCCCTCATGTCCACCCCTTTGCCCCATTTTAACATTAAAATGCTATTTCTTTTTGTTGTTGTAAAATGAGTCACAATTCCCAATTCACTGAGAGATGTTCTGACTGTCTTTAGGGCCAAAGGGATGAGAGAGATGAGGAATAAACGGACTAAGATTCACCTGAAATTCTGAAAAAGAAAACAACAAAATAAAACCAAAAGAAAAGAGAAGGAAGGAATTTATAAAGGTAATAGCAGAAATTAATAAAGTAGGGAAAAGTTTTTAAAGTGGATGATAAATAAAATACAGTTCCCAAAAAGAATAAAGAACTACTGGCAGGCATTACCAAGAAAAATGAGAATATAGAGCAAATGTTCACTTACTGAGTGCCACAGTAGTTATAGGTATTGTTCTAAGTATTGGACTATTTGTTAATTTTTTTTCTTCAGCATCTTCTCTTTTGGGAATTGATACTCCTTCCATTGCTAAGATTTTATTCACCCTGTTTTTCCACCTCTGGAGTAAGTAGGTACCCAGACTGGCCAATTCTGGATACAGTGATTGGTCCAGGCTTGGTATGTGACATAGGTAGGCCCAAAGAAGTCCATTTTGTGGAGATTTAAAGGGGCGGGGAGAAACAGACTTTCTCTAAGATACTAAATTAGAAAGAACAAATAAGCCTGAAGTTCCCCAGGCCCTCTTTGTTGCCTCAGAGGAGAATCTGCCTGAGGATGAAGTCATCACAGAGAACTTTTGCCGAGACTCGGAAGAAAGAGGGAGAAAGAGAGCACATACACGTGCAAGCACCTGGCCGCTAGAGGGGCTCCAGTTCTGGAGTTCCAAATGCTCCACCTTTGACCTTAAACCAATACTCTCTCTTGGTCTTGAAAATGTGAATCCAAGAAATCCAGATACTTTCTTTTCTGGCTTCGGTTACTTGCTTTCACCACTGGGAAACAGGCACCGAGAAAGTATTGAAAGAGCTTTATCTATGTGCTCGCAGGACTTCACCAGTATGATATCACTGAATCCTCACTTCAACACTAACAGGTGAACAGAGACTCGGAGAAGTTAGGAAAGTTAATGTCTTAGTCACTATTCTAGGTACTCAGGATACATAAATGAATAAAACAGACTAAAATCCTTGTCACCATGAAGCTCACATTTTAGTGTGGCAGAGAGATAGTAAACAATGAATATAATAAATAAGTAAATAATATAGCATGTTAGAAGGGGGCAAGTGCTATGAGGAAAATAGAGCAGGCTTAGGAATTTTAGGAATGTGTATGTGTTGGGGGGTAGTGCAGGATGCATATTAAGTAGGGTGGTCAGGGTAGGCCTTGAGTAGGTATCATTTGAACAAAGATGTAAAGGAGGTGAGGGAGTTTCACAAATGTATAATGGGGGACGGGGGGAGGGGGGGGGGAAGAATTCCAAGACTGAAGAAACAATTTGCAAAACCCTAAATTGAGATCAGCCTTGTTGCTGTTCCAACTAGCCTGCCTTGCCTGAGACATTTCCTTGTCACTTGACAATGTGTGGTAGTAGATATGCACACCTGTAATGACTTTGAAGGTGAATGTTGCTCTCTGTCATTGGGTAGTGTGTAACCTACACAGCCATCCATTGCAGTCATGGAGCTGGGCATAACTGGGAAAGAACAAGAAGTGGAGGGAGTTGGGGGAAGATGCAGTCAGAGAAGTCAGGCAAGACATTGAAGGTCATGGCAAGGAACTTGGCTTACACTCAGATGTAATGAGGTGCCAATTGGTTTTCAGCAGTGAAATGGAACGACCTGACAGGTTTTAAAAGCATTATCTGGCTACCCTGCTAAGAATACATAATGGGCAATAAGAATACTGTAGTGGGCAAGGATAGGAGCAGGGAAAAAAATCAAGGTAAAATATGTTTCAGAGCAAGGCGTTAACAGTGAGGTAGCTGGTGGGAAGTGGTTGGGTTCCATATATATGTATATATATATTTCACAGATTGAGCCAACAATTTTCTGACAAATTGGATTTGGGTTGTGAGAAAAATGAGAGGAGTCAAGGATGATGCCAAGGTTTTTGGCTCATGATACTGGCTCCTCACTGATGTTGAACTTTGCCCAATTTTCACTTTTTTATAAGGCTGGCCCTGATTGTCTTAATTATGCTTAGCCAAACACAACACAACAACAACAACAAAAAACAACCTGTTGAGATGAGGTGGCTATAAAATAATACCTTAAATACACAACACAAACAGAAATATAAACAGAGAAACATTTCTTCTCCATTCCCCTCCCTGTCAATGATTATCTATCTATCTCGGTGGTCAGCAGAGCCAAATATCAACAGTACAACGATTCAAATTTCTTTTGAGAGCCAAATTTTTTAAACTTAAACTTCTAACGCCAATTCTTTAAAATAGACTCACCCAGGCCATGGTATTCTGTGGAAGAGCCACACTCAAGGGGCCAAAGAGCCGCATGTGGCTCACGAGCCTCAGTTTGCCGATCACAGATCGATGTATCTATCTATCTATCTATCTATCTATCTATCTATCTATCTATCTATCTATCATCTATCTATCTATCTATCTATCTATCTTCTTTTTTTCCATCTATTAATCCCCATTATTACCATAATACCTATATTATATTTTAAAGCAATATTTTGTTTACAAATTATTTAGACCATTCTCATAATTGAGCCTCAAAAATTAAGTAGGTATATTATCTCTATCACAATGGTGAGTAAATTCCAGGAAGGCTCTACATTCTCCTCTGTAAAGCATTAGACATTCTATTTTTATAAATACAATGTTAATAAGTTGAGTATTTGTTAAATAAATAGAGCCTATATATAATACTAGATTTTCTGAGGAGACACAATGCCAGCAAATTAATTTTCAAGCAAAATTTTTAATAGAAAATGACCCTTCCCGAATAATTCATTGTATATTTGAATCACAGCTTAACAATTGCTATCAGGTATTAAAGATATCTGCTTCCCAACATGAATTTTCTCTTACCCAAAGAGACAGTTTTTAGCAGTATATCATGGAATAGATACCACTGGTGCCCTGCACAAATGCTATTCACCAGCCCTGACCATCCTACAGATGCTAACAATTCACTACTTCTCTTCCCAGAGAATTGCGTGCAAACAAAATCAATTCATCCAGGATCCTATCCACTTAGTTCCTCTGCACATACAACTTGTCTCACTCCCCTTCTCTTGAGAGCACTCCTCCTTGATCAAGAATCCCCATCTCAGGTTCTGCCTCTAGGAAACTTAACTGAAGATACAATATTTGATCTTTAAATGTATATACGACCCCAAACATTCTCACTATAATACAGTAGGAAATTTAAGGTGCTTAACATACTGAATGCATGTTATAGGAAAGGCAAACACAATGATATCTGAATTACTTTTTAAAAGACTCACTTCTGTAATCCCAATTTGGTGAATGCCTGGCCCCAAGAAGGTAGTCTGGGCTGGGGGTAGGGAGTGGGAATGAGTTAGCATGTATCATGCACCAGGAAAGGAATAAAGGGAAAGGAAAAATGAACAAAAAACAATACTTTGTCTTCTTATACTCAACCATAGATGAAGAAAAATGAAGAGTAAGTCTTTGAAAGATTGCATATGTAGTTCCAATATTTTGGTATTTTGACTTGATAATGTTAAAAATCCTTTAGGTTGGGTGATATTGATCCTCTGTGACTTGCACTAAACTTTAGTTTTATCAAGTGTTTTCTTTGAAAAGGAAGAGAATATTTGATCAGCTTGTTATTCCTAACTTTCTACTAATAGTTTTCATACTCCCTTGATCTCAGCCCAGAACAAGATGGATGATTAGAAAGATATTTCCTGCAAGGACCCTGATCTAGACATATCTACTCCAAGTCAGGATACTTGGGCACCATCCCAAAGGGCAGAAAGTATGTTCTGTGTTATTAAAACGATGGAATTGAGGTACAAAGTAGTATACAGTATGTGACAATGTGTTTTATATCTGTAACAGGATTTTCTAACATTAGCAGCTCCAATTACAATCCAACTAGAGGCCCAGTGCACGAATTCGTGCACCAGTGGGGTCCCACGGCCTCGCCCACGGGATCAGGCCAAAACTGGCTCTCTGACATCCCCTGAGGGGTCCTGGATTGCGAGAGGGTGCAGGCCAGGCCTAGGGACCCCACCAGGGCACAACCAGGGCCAGGGAGGGACACAGGAGGTTGGCCAGCTGGAGAGGGACTGTGGGAGGGCTCCAGGGTGTGTCCGGCCTGTCTTGTTCAATCCCAATCGGCCAGACCCCAGCAGCAAGCTAACCTACCAGTCGGAGCGTCTTCCCCCTGGTGGTCAGTGCACTTCATAGCGAGCAGTTGAGTGACCTTAGCATATCATTAGCATATTATGCTTTGAATGGCTCAATGGACAACCAGATGACTGGACACTCAGAATATTAGGCTTTTATTATATAGGATAGGTGTGCATACTGCCAGACCCTGTGTGTGCACACCCTTCTGCAGAAGTAAAGATATTTGCTTTGCTGTATGACTCCCAAGTATCCTTTGTGTTTTGTCAGGACCTCTGGTTTTAGGGCTTGCCTTATTTCTAACAATTTTGGGGGCTCATCTGGGATTTCACTTGTCACTACAGAAGGCAATAGGACCCTTCTCTTGAGGAGGTGCATCCTGCTGCCAAGTTGCAGCAGCCTCAGCAAGGAGGAACAGCCATTATCCCTGGAGCCAATTACAAGCTTGAGATTGAGAGTCATCCAGCAATGTGGGAAGGGCCCAGGCAAGCAAGGACCGCTGCAATCAAGTAACCTCATGCATGAGCCAGGGTGGGAAATTGAACTGAGTATTACACTGGTGATTCGGTATCCTTAAAGGCCGGGTATATGTGACTGGCATGTGTCTTGGACATAAAGCAAATGTGGAGTTCTGATCTGTGGTTCTGTTCTCCTGCAAGAGAAGTGGCCAGAGAGGGATGAAGCGGATCTCAGTATGGGGGATTGAGCACAGTGCAAGAAATCTCTAATATGGGGGATTGAGCACATAGTCACAAGGGACTTTCTGAGGATGGGAAACAAAAATTCTAAGCCTATGGAATACATCCCCCTGGATATTCCATTGAGGAGAATGCTGAGGTTCGGGGAGAGGGCAGTCCCTGAAGCAGGGACAGGAGACATTGCTCTGCTTTAGTGTTTAGTTTTGTTCTTAATGCAGGGCTTTCTGTGGTGTTTGTGGTTTGTGCACACCTATAAATATCCTACCTAATAATAGAATAATATGCAAATTGACCGTACCTTCGCTATGCCCACGATTGGCCAGGAGGCATGGGGGGGTGGGACTCGGGGGTGCCGGGGGTGCCGATTGGGCCGGCAGAATGCTGAGCTTGCGTCGCCAGTGGCAGCGTGAGCTCAGCGTCTGCGCCATGGCTGTGCTGTAGCACAGAAGGGGCCTCTGGGGCAGCGAGCCCACATCCTGCCGCCGACCATCAAAAGTGGGGAGCTGGGTGTCCACTCTGGCACCAGCGGACAGACACCCAGTTCCCCTGTAATCGAAAGCGAAAGCGGGAGAGCTGGGTGTCTGTCCACTCCGGCACCAGGCCAAAAGCCTCTGCAGGAGGCTTTTGAAAGTCCTAGTGCACCAGCAGACAGACACCCAGCTCCCTTGCGATCGAAAGTGGGGAGCTGTGTGTCTGCTCCAGCACCAGCGGATCCCCTGCCATCAAAAGCGGGGAGCAGGCTGCCAGCAGTGTCCGAGGAGCGTGGTAGGCTTTGCGGGGCAGTGGATATGGCCTGGATGGCAGGTTAGGCCTAAGGGACCCTACACGTGCATGATTTAATCATGCACTGGGCCTCTAGTTGTATATAAGAGTGTTTCTGTTGATGTATTGTGTCTCTTTGTTGTTTGGTTTAATTTGTTTAGAGATGGGGCACATCCTGCTTTGGGGGAGTCCAGCTATTTGTGGAGAGGCTGAACACATGGCAGAAATGGCAGGAATGTCTCAGCAGCTCTCACAAATTCTTAATCTTGAGAACTCTTTCTGCTTTCCCTTGTCAGCCACCAAAACCTCTTAGCTAGTGAGATTTTTTGTCTGTGTGTCTGTGATGAAGTGGATTACTGATTTACTTTGCTTGCTTTCTATCTTTTGGGGACTTAGTTTGCTCTTCACTGGTTTATGAACATAGGGACAAAGATTACATGGGGAAGTAGGGATTACAGGCATGGGGAAGTGGGCAGTGCAGGTTAGGGTGAGACTTCATTGTTTGGGCAACAAGGTTTATGTTTCCATGATAATTGGCAGTTCTTGAATGAGAATCCAAGGTTTATTCCCAGGTCCTGGAGGCATACAATTCCTGGATTTTTTGTCCTGGGAGAAGCAGATTTGCAGAAGTATCATCCATCAAGTTGCAGAAATAGCAGTGTGTGTGTGGAGGGGTAGGGGAAAAGGGGAGGCCACTCCCATTTTTATAAAGAAAAATAAAATAAAATAGTACATTCATATTAAAGCCACTGAAGGCCAGTGAGTTATCCCTGTTATCAAATTGCCAATAAAATGCCTTGGGCAATAATAACTGGCTTTAAAAATCTCAAGGTTGTTGTACATATGCCTAAACATAGTTTCCCAAAGTCTTTAATAACTTAAAACTTTGAGTTTGCTGGGTTAAATGGTAAAAATTATTAAATATCTAGGTATTTTGAAATAAAAGGATACTGAAATATTAATCTGAGTTTGTCTTATATGGAGAATCTAGAGGATGGATTTAAATGTTAATAAGTCTTGTATTTTATTTAAAATATCTCTTAAAAATGTGAATATATTGCTAATCTGAGGCTAACTAATTGGATAAGTAGAATAGGAAAACTGAGATGGTTAAACAGCAATTTGGAGCTATCTAGTAAATCCTATCTTCCCTAAACCAAGGACACTTAAGAGTAAAATGATTTGCATTTTGCCTCCCTAACCAGAGGGCAAATAGCTTATATCAATGTACTCAGGGAGACAGACAACAGAAATCCAATTAGTGTCATTTTCGGAGAGAATAATCCTCATTTTGGTTAGCCCTTATCTACTCTGTTAATGCTCTTAGGTTAATGCTCCTAGCTCAAAGCCCTCCTCTTGAGTTTCCAGCTCATCATCACTGACTGGGAGACTACATTTGTTCTCTTCAAGACTTGGAAGAGAAACAAGTTGGAACCCTCTGGGAAGGACCCCCCTTGTCTTGCTTACCATGGACACTGCTGTTCAGACTGCACAACGAGGTTGGACCCATCACACATGGCTTAAGGGCAGACCACCAGCTTCTCCAGGTGGAGACACTCCAACTTGGATGGCTATACCAGGGCATAGCCCTTTGAAATTAATGCTAAAAAACTGTGCGCAGTCTTAATAACCATCATGTACTGGGTTCTATTTGCTTTAGGGCTCTGGAAAATTGCAAGGGCTTACAATATGGGCTGGGAAAATGTGTACAATCTGGTTCAAGCTTACCCACTTCAGTTATTAATTAATGTGACCAAGGGTGATAAGCCTATAACCCTGCAATTTGATGCCTGCCAAGTTATATCATGTGGAGATCTAAACCATCAAAGGCAGTTACAGGCCTACTCCATTTACATGTGTCCTGATACCTCACTGGGAGTGAATGGTCTATCCCCTTGTCCTACCTGGAATGATGTATGGTGGACCCACCCAATACCAGGGCTGGATGGCTGTACTCTGACCAGCAAATAAAAAATTTAGTCACCTAAAGACTAGAATATATCTATATAGAGGTACCTCTCCCTATGCTTACTAGAATTTACAGTGTAGTCCCTTGCTCTAACTATAGATAACTTGAATGACTTGGATATTTCAGACTTTAGGCCAAGAGATTGGTTAGGACTAGGATTAGGAGTAGATGTCACAGGACAAGATCCCCTAGGAAGGTTTGCTCTGAGACTGGTAGCCCCACCCAAGGACATTGCCACTGCCATCACCATGCAAATAGATAAGGAAACAAATGCCTGGGTGGGATGGATTAAATATTCTATACGTACCCTAAATAAAAGCAACTATTATCCTTGCAGGAGGAAGGCTAGAGGCCCAAGTGGCCCCATTTCCATTCAGATGGACCTCAGACAGTAATGGGATGGAATATATGCTTCCCCTGTATCAGGAGGAAACTGTCCTGTAAGGCTCTCTCCCTGCTGTTCCCATCCAACAGAGGTAAAGAGCAAGGGTCCCCCAAAATGATCTGGCCCCCATCCTTAGATGTAAACTATATTTCCTGCCTCTCAGGGTGGGGGTGGGGGGATGAGACAGTACTCAGAGTTTATGGGAAATTTATCTGGATGCTTCAATGGCCGAGTATCCTCAGAAGCCAATCATGCTGCACTGTCGATACCACGTGCTGATGTCTGATAGTATTATGGGGGACCATTACTTGTGGTCTTGCCCAGCAGTTGGAGCAGAACTTGCACTCTGATACAATTGGCTAACACTTTCACTTTGGCATATTGTAACCTTTTTCAATGGACAGACAGACTAGGAAGAAAAGAGAGAGTCTGGGGGCTCCTCTGATCCCCATATTTACACAGATTCCATTGGGGTTCCAGGAGGACCACCAAAGGAGTTGAAGGCTAGAAAACAGATTGCTGCAGGATTTTAATCTGTCCTGTTCTGGTGGCCCACTGTAAACAAGAATGTGGTTGGATTAATTATGGTTACTATAACCAGCAAACGTTTGTTAATATATACTGGAGACACAGTTAAAGGTATAGTTGATCAACTAAATATCATCAGGATGTGATGTGGTAGAACAGGTTGGCCTTGGACATGATTCTGGCAGACAAAAGGAGGAATGTGTGTAACATTGGGGGCCAATGTTGTACATTCATCCCTGAGAGCACAGCTCCAGACAGAACCACCTCTAAGGCCCTACAGGAATTAACAACTAGCCAATGAGTCAGCTGAGAATCCTGTAATTGAGGATACTTTCTCTGATTTACTAGAGCAATTGTTTGGAAAGTGGAAGGGGATGATGGTATCCATATTCACCTCTTTGATGATCGGGTTAGGAGTTACAGTGATGGGATATTATATCATCCCATGTATGAGGGGTCTTATCCAAAGTTAATTGAAAATGCATTGACCAAACAGCAAAATAATCTTCTAGACACTGCAGAGCATGAAAGTCAATGAATATTAGCCGAGTTTGAAGAAAAGAGTTAAATAAGAAAAGGGAGGAATTGTGAGAATAAACAAGTAATCTTTTGTGTCAAAGAAGGGACTTTAGGCAACCACCATTTTTGCTCGTGTGACTTGCAGTTTCCCTGGGGGCTGCCATTTTGAAATGGCAAAGGTCAACCTTTTCCTTTTTCCTTTAAATTAGCCAATCGCATAAGAGTGTGAACCTAAGCTCTGACCAATCAAGAGTGAGGGACAGATGACGTGCATCAGGCATAAAACCCTGAACAAACCACCAGCTCACTGGTGTGTGTGCTGACAGATCCTGTGCGTGCACACCCTTCTGCAGAAGTAAAGATATTTGCCTTGCTGTCTGGCCCTCTTTATGTTCTGCCAGGATCCCTGGTTTGGGGGCTTGCCTTATTTATAACACATGGAGAAGGCACAAGACCAGGAGCAGATCTGGGCACTCTGAGGGCAGAGGCCTTGCTGCCAGACAGGTGAGCTCACCTTGAGGCTAATACACACCAGTGGTCATCCCAAATTTTTGCTCATGAAACTCCTTAAAGAATGTCGTACTCTCTTGCACATTTTAAAAGATGATGTCAAAACCTTTTATATGCTTAAATACTTGCAAAAGTTGTAGTATCTAATTTTTTGTGTATGGTGCACGTATATTAAATATGTTTGGGGCAAAACCTTGAACAGAAAAAAAAATCCAATGAAGTGAAGCAGCAGTAGGGTCAAGCTCTTGGCTTTGTAAAAATGTCAGGTTGTAACCACATTTTATTTATTTTCCAAGATGATTCAGCCACCTAAGAAAATTTAGTCCACAAGATGATTACAAGAACAGTGCATCAAACAATCCCCCAAAGTATATGAAATTACTATTCATTCCTCAGTGGAGGTAATGGAGGTAAAAATGGAGGTAAGAAGAAAAGTTACTATGGACCTTGAGGATGATAAATTTATAATAAAATAAACTTCCTTGGGACTTTACTGGGTGCTCAGCATTATGCCTACTCACATTAGAGGCCAGTGAATTATCAAGGGCTCCTTCCTGAAGAAATAAAGAGATTCTACTTGAGCTTCTTGATACTTAGCCTCCAGGAGAGGCCTCGTATTTAAGGAAAACTGTAGGAAAATTTGAACTTGCGTTATCCTGAAGTATCCCAGTTAATCAGAGAAAATATGTTCCAGAGGAGCATTTCACTTCTGGAGCTCTGCAACACGGCCCCAGGATAATGAGCAGGATTTAAGATTGGTTCTACTCACTGGATGCGGTTTAACAAATCATACTCAATTTACCTTCTGGTATGAGCTTCTTGCCCACATGCTGTTTTTCCAACTTCTGCAAATGGGTATCTGGCCTTGTCAAGATAAGCTGGGTGGTTTGGTGCTGAAGGCCCCCAGCCAGCTCTGACACATAGCTGACTTCTCTGGTGGACCCAAGACAAGTATGGTTTTTCTGAGAAGCTTCACAACATTGCTCTTCTCTTCCCCAGCACCACATGATCGGATTCCCCAAGTCACAGATCTGGTCTGCTTATCCACTGGGTCTGTGAAGGTCAGCGCTCCTTCACAGAGGACAGAGGAATTGAAACCTTACAGAGGAACTAGAATATTCACCAATAGACAGTCAGGGGGCTGAGAAGAAATCACAAAAAGGTGCAGGTCACTTAGGAGTCGTCTCTCTTTGGTTCTCTATCTCATTTCTTACCTTTCTTCCAATCTACACAAAGAATTCAAGATCCAGAGAAATGGTTAAAATAGGGTAAATTTTAAAGGCATTTTTACTAGTTTTAAAAAATGTAGATATAGACTGTCTCACTTAATATATTTTTAAATACAATGCAAATGAAAAGCCATATATATGCAGGGGTCTCTCAAAAAACATTATTTATCCTACTAGAGGCCCGGTGCATGAAATTCATGCATGGGGGGGTGTCCCTCAGCCCAGCCTGCACCCTCTCCAATCTGGGACCCCTCAAGGGATGTCTGACTGCTGATTTACCTCTCACAATCCAGGACTGTTGGCTCCTAACCACTTGCCTGCCTGTCTGCCTGATAGCCCCCTAACTGCTCCCCTGCTAGCCTGATTGATACCTAACTGCTCCCCTGCTGGCATGATTGTCCCCAACTGCCCTCCCCTGCTGGCCCAATCACCTCCAAATGCCCTCTCCTGCCAGCCTGATTACCCCCAACTGCCTTCCCCTGTGGGACTGAGGGAACTGGGGGACTGAGGCTGGATGAAGCAGGGCTGAGGGGACTGGGCATCACCATCTTGTGGCTGTGGGCACTACCAACTTGTGAGGGCATGGCAGTCAATTAGCATATTCCCTCTTTATTAGATAGGATGACTCAAATGATTACTGATAAAGCTACAAATAGTGTGCACTTGGGGGAAAACAATGGTTTTCAAATATTAGTTACTTATTTCTTCAACAAATATTTGTGAAATGGGAACTTTTCACTAAAGGAGATTTAAAGAGTAAAAAGTCAGGAGCTCATTGTGAGAATGAGTTACTCGGAGAGGAAAAGGGAAAATGGATATTGTGTAGAAAACAGGAAGACACACAGATGTGAGAGAAAACACCTGCTTTCCAATAAACACTTGACTTAATACAGTTCCCAGAAATGTTCAATGAAATAGCTGTTAACAAGAAATTCAGATTTAATTAACATGACATGACAATTTCAAAGGTCAGGAGGAAAAACTGCCTTTCCTCTCTCTTTTGAGTTTTCTCCTTGTCCCGAATTCTCTGGTGACGTAGCCAACAGATGGAGTTATATTTCTTTTTAAGCGTAAAGAAAGGTCACAAATAACTTTCAACAGATTATAAATGATTTGACACATGACTTCAGAAACTGGGAAAATTCCACAGATGCAGGAAAACTTTAAGAACTGATGAAAAGACTTCATTACAGTGCAGGCCAAAATTAACATTGCTAACACAGTTCTATTTTAATTAATTTGGTGCAAACCACAGCACAGCCTTCTGGATTAACTGTGACTATTACACTAGACAACTTTAAGAATTCTTTTATATTTAAATTTGATGTTATTGCTTAATAGTGAAAGGCCTTTTGTTACCTTAAGATTAAACACACACACACATACAACACAAAAACAACCTCTGCTTTCATACCCAAGCCCAGTCCATGGTGTAATTTGAAGGATTACAAAGGCACTGTCTTGTCCAAAATTATTTTCATTAAACCTAACTGAGACAATATTCTTTTTTTATGCTTGCTGCATGGGATAGAGTTCCTTTTCATTGCAGTGGATGGCTGGACTGTCTTTCTTAAAGATGAATGGATCCTTACAGATTTACTAAATCTATTTTACTAAAGGTTCTTAAATGTTAGGAGAAAATCTAGGATACCAATGTTTTATTTCTATTAGGCTAGTTAGGTGTAAACAAAGGTATTTCGTTGTTTAAAAGAGAACAACTTTGAGATCCCTTGAAGGTTAGGTTGTGAATCATTAAAAGAATATAGTATTTATTTTAATTTTTATCTTTTTAAATTTATATCAAAGATGTTGATAGAGTTACTACCAATCTTAAGCTCTTTCTCTCTTTAGTTATTAGTCAGTGAATTATCTATATAATAAAAGCCTAAGCAACTGTTGCGGCAGAACGACCAGAGCAACCAGTGGCTGTGATGTTCACTGACCACCAGGGGGCAGCTCCTGCGTTGAGCATCTGCCCCCTGGCAGTCAGTGCACTCCCACAGGGGGAGCGCCACTCAGCCAAAAGCTGGGCTCATGGCTGGCGAGTGCAATAGTAGTGGTGGAGGCCTGTTCTGCCTCTGCAGCAGCACTAAGGAGCAGCGAGCAGGTGGGTGGTGAGGAGCGAGGGGTCCTGGACTGTGAGAGGAATGTCCTATTGCTGGCAGGCGGACATCCCCCAATGGGTCCTGGACTGCGAGAGGATGCAGTCTGGGCTGAGGGATGCTCCTCCCCCCCCCCCCCCCAGTGCATGAATTTCATGCACCGGGCCTCTAGTATCTGTAGAAATGATATTGTCTACACTGATAAAATAACAGATGTCATACACGTACCCCTCAACATAAAGTATAAATCAGTCACTTAAGTTTTGAGTGCTACAGATGGTATGTGGGCTGATTTTCAGCTGTCACCCCTGACACAGCCCCCTTTTTGCCACTTGCAATATGTCTTGCTTGCCTGTTCATAAAAATACAGGATATCCCATTAAATTAGAATTTCAGGTAAACAACAATAAAATTTTAGTGTAAGTATTTTTAAATATTATGGGATAAACTTATACTAAAAATATTCATTCTTTACCTAAAATTCAAATTTAAAAGGATGTCTAGTAATTAATTTTATTTGCTAAATCTGGCAACCTTACCATACCTAGGTGTTAGTGGGGGATCCTTCTAGTTCCTGGGGTTAACACTCTAAATGATTTCCCCAAACTCTGAATTTTTCAGGTTCAAATGAGGTCACTATCTCCTAATTTCTTCCCCCTGCTTGTGTGTAAACAAAATAATAACACCATACATTATACACACACACACACACACACACACACACACACACACACACACACACCAAAAAATCCCCACACCAAACAAGCAAAAAAATCCCCAATGGTATAAACTCCTTGACTCTGGAAGATTCCAGTTTCATATATTCTGCACTCTCACATATTATATACTGACTAGAAGCCCAGTGCACAAAATTTGCACAAGGGGGGTGGGTTGGGGGAGGGTCCCTCAGCCCATCCTGCACCCTCTCGCAATCCGGGACCCCTTGGGGGATGTTCTGCCTGCCTGCCTCATTGCACCTAACCATTCACCTGCCTGCCTGATCATCCCTAACCCCTCTGCCTGCCTGCCTGATTGCTCTAACCACTCGCCTGCCTGCCTGATTGCCCCTTATTGCCTCTGTATGCCTGCCTGATTGCCCCCAACCACTCTGCCTGCCGGCCTGGTCACCCCTAACTGCCTCTGCCTCGGCCCCGCTGCTGTGGCTTCATCGGAATGATATTCAGAAAGTCGTTCAGCTGTCTAGTCTAATTAGCATATTATACTTGTTATTATAGAAGGTCCAAAACATCTTTTATCTACTGAATGAATAAATAAATACAGAAAGCAATTGTTTTATGTTAGTGATTTAGTTAGCTATTTCATTCTCCAATTCTGTACATTAATATAAAAAAAGATTTGAAAGATTTAACAAATATTGATTAATGCTAAATCAGTTCCATCATTGATATTTATCTGGATAGAACACATTTCCACCTATTGCCTCTTCTAGACATTTTTGCTTTAAAAAAACAACCCACAACATACCTGAAACCTGATGAACACATAGTAGAGTAATCCCCAAAACAATCAAAATGAATGAGTAGCATTGAGGGATTAAGAACAAATAATCCAACATCTCAAACTTGTTGTGACTAACTCAGTGTCCAAACAGATAATGAAAAAATGACCTTTCCACACAGCTCCTTAAGTCTATAATTCAGCAATGCTCTTTACTCTAATTAGAAACAGAGGTTTAGTAATGTGTAGGGAATCTTTATCAGAAGCTATGTTAACACCTGAAATGGGCATAACTATTATTGATGGACTTGCTTCAGATGGTCCAGTAGCATGTTTCTTAGTAAAATGGCCACTTTTTCTTTTCTGAATAAAAGGAAATTCCTAACCCTGAATGCTTTCCTAGACTAAAAATGAAGTATGGAAACAGAATTGCAAAAACAGGATTCAAAACCACAGACTTAACATGGATGACTTTTTCTCATGGTAATGGACATTCTCTATACCATGTTTGTACTAATTACTACAACTACTTTATAGCACTACATTGGGTTGAGTAATTTGCTGAGCTCAGGATTTCTGACAATTTGCATAAGAAAATTGTACTAAATTTTGTCTAAACTGTAAAATATTTGTTTTATGCAAATTTCAAAAGAATCCTGAGACCAAATAAAAGAGCGGGAGGAGAGAATGAAACAAATGTCGATGTTTTAAAATTCTGACCATTAAATGGGTTACCTATTGGCCTGTCACATCTTGACAGCTGTATTTTTAAAATCTAGGAAAAGCCTTAGCGGTTTGGCTCAGTAGATAGAGCACTGGCCTGTAGACCAATTCTGGTCAAGGGCATGTACCTTGGTTGCAGGCTCCTCTCCAACCCTGTCCTGGTCAGGGTGAGTGCAGGAGGCAACCAATCTATGTGTTTCTCTCACATTGATGTTTCTCTCTGTCTTTCCCTCTCACTTCCACTCTTCCTAAAAATCAATGGAAAGATATCCTTGGATGAGGATTAAGAAAAAAAGAAAAAAGAAAGAAGGAAGGAAGGAAGGAAGGAAGGAAGGAAGGAAGGAAGGAAGGAAGGAAGGAAGGAAGGAAGAAAGAAAGAAAGAAAGAAAGAAAGAAAGAAAGAAAGAAAGAAAGAAAGAAAGAAAGAAAGAAAGAAAGAAAGAAAGAAAGAAAGAAAGAAAGAAAGAAAGAAAATTTGAGGGGGAAAGAAGTAGTTGAGCATCTGAATATTATTAAAGCAGAAAGACCACACAAACAGTAAATGATCCCTAAATGGCATTGTCTCCTTTCGTTCATCACTCTTCGGCAAGTTTTTGACCCCCGTGTTTTTATTATTAGGGGAAAACTAGGAAAACTATTTTTTTAAAGGAGAAAAAAATATATTTTTCTGTGTCAGGCTTATAATTACCTTCTACAATTACTGTGGCATCTTCGCTTAGCATTTTAAGACCTTGTACTTTTGTAATGCCCAAAACTATTAGTTTTCTTAATTTCATGCTTTATTTCATGGAACTACCTAAAGAAAGAAGTACTGGGGATTTTGGAAAGAACTTGCTTCTTTCTATCTGCTTCTGCAGATTTCCTGTGATGTTCCTATCTTCTTGCAGCCCAACAACTGGCTTGACTGATTCTCTACTTTGGATTCAGAAAATAGTTTGCAGTTGAATAAACACAATCTAAGTCATCTCATGGGTGAGGTTTAAACAATGAGATGAGAAGGTTCAGCCAATTTTGAGTTTTATTTACACATATGATATTCACGGTCCCAAAGAGTAGTGGGATAACTGACGTCTGACCTGGCACTGGCAGGGGCAACAAAGGAGTTTCTCTCCTTTCAGTAGCTTTGTATAGATATTACTAGGGACTGTGGAAAAGGTAATGAGAGAGTTTGGTTGTTTTTAGTGAGTACAGATCCAAGAGGAATGTATTATTTAAATTTTTTATAAACCTGAACCCTCAAGCTCTTCGTATTGGAAAACTTTGATCTATAAATTAGCAGTGATTAAAGATCTTGGAACCTAAAATGCTATTACTTAATAATGAGACATAGTTAACTCAGAATTTCTAACTGATAATAAAAATTGCTTGCAAAAAATATGTCAACGTATTATTGCAAACTTAAGAGTGCAAAATTTTGTGCATTATTTCTTCTGATTTCCCATTCAGCCCTTAAAGGAGAGAAAAAGATATATTTTCTTAAAAATTGTTTTTAAGCTATTTTTTCTTTTTTTATTGTTGATTCTATTACAGTTGACTCCCATTTGCCACTGATATAAAGAAATATATTTGTGTTTCATACTAAAACACAAATACAAGAGTGACATTTTAAAAATCTAGATGTTAGAAGTTCTTTAGTTAAAGAAAAATGGACTGATCCAAACCATTAAATCTTACTAGAATTTTTATACACAGAAACTGACATATATATATATGGGATAAACAGTGCCAACATTCATGATAAAGCAAGAACTGTAACATTTGGTCTTATTTAGCAATTTTTAAAGGCATACAATTTTTCTTATATTTTTGTTTCTTTGCATTCATTGGTTGATTCTTACATGTGCTCTGACCAGGTATTGAACCTTCAACCTTGCTATATTGGAATGACACTCTAACCAGGGCCTCCTAATTCTCTTTTAATGTGTAGATTCTACTCCTCCTTCTCCCCCCTTTAATTTTCTCTTGTAATTTCTTTGTTCAGGGAAGTAGAGTGTTTGTCTTGTATAATTTCCCACATTTGTGGATTTCCCTGACTGGTATAATTTCTAATCCAGTAATTCTCAAACTTTTTATACTCAGAACTTTTATATATGTGTGTTGTATATGGCACTATTTACCATATCAGAAATTAAAACAGAAACTTTAACATAAGATAAAAAACAAAACAAAACAAACTCTTCCACAGGAAGCCTACATGCCACTGCCTCATATCTCTAGTGATTCCTGAGAAGTTTCAGCACATTCTGTGAGTACTCAACCCCAATATCGAGGGCGGTAGAAAATAGTCTTTGCCATCACTGCCGTTAAGGTTGTGGTGTGAAGAAATGCTCATGTGGTGTTGAGGAAAGCAGACATCAACCTCACCAGGAGGGCATGGGGACTCACAGAGGATGAGGGGAACATGTGATCACCATTATGCAGAACCCACCCAGCAGTGCTAAGACCATTACCCTCCACTCATCTTTAGAGCCATCCTTCATCTCAAACATGTGCTCTCTACTGCTTTGCCAATCATTGTGTTGGCTAAGTGTGTATTTTTTAGATTGAATATTTTTCTGGATAAATTTAACTCTGTTGATGATAGAAATTTTGATAAGTAAAGTAACAATTATGAAAAAGTGCAGACTTTGTCCCTGCCTGCCTTCTAAGTGACTAAAAAGAAATGTACTTAAGATACTTTTCTAATATTTGTTCATTAATCAAATACTTGTACAATTGAAATATAGGACATCATTAATAGTGATAAGACAGTCCATCCCATTGTGATAGTGATACAATTATTGATTTTGGACTTATAATTTTGAGTTTAATGTAATGATTGAGATATCTTTGTGGAAATATGCAACAGACAGAAAAATATTGCTTTGATATCATCCATCTATCCAAGCAAAGCAGAGAAAGACTAGAGAGAAAGAATAGCAGAATTCTCAGAATCAAAGCATGTAAAGAACACACAATTTTCGGCTGAAAAAATCAGAAGATGTTAGGTTTGAAAAAGATTAGGATAGCTGAGAAAATTGTAGGAGCCAAGAAGAAAACTTTTAAAGAATAATGTGGGTTTCAAGAGTGCCAGATAGTACAAGGAGGGCAAGAAGACAAATGACTGAGGAGAAAGATGAGGAGACCATCACTGGGGACTTCTTTAAAAATATATTTTATTGATTTTTTACAGAGAGGAAGGGAGAGGGTTAGAGAGTTGGAAACATCGATGAGAGAGAAACATCGATCAGCTTCCTCCTGCACACCTCCTACTGGGGGTGTGCCCGCAACCAAGGTACATGCCTTTGACCGGAATCAAACTTGGGACCCTTCAGTCCGCAGGTTGATGCTCTATCCACTGAGCCAAACTGGTCAGGGCCATTGGGGACTTTTGAGTGACTAAGTGAGATCCCAGAGAACTTTCAACCTGAGAGAACTTTCAACCTGCATGAAGGGCCCACATTTTTATTAAGATTAAAAACGTGGCTAGAAAGTAAAGTTTGTTAGGAGGTGGAATGGGAATCTTCCATGGTTAGTACCCGCCACACTGCAGCATGACTCTGCTCCCACTTTGGACCATAAGCTTCCTGAGGGACAGTGCCAGCCCTGTTCATTGTTTAGTGCCACGGCATGGCCCAGAGTAGATGATCAATGATTCTGTGTTGAATTATTGAATGAAAATAAAGGGTGTGATAGTGCATGAGTCCCTGGGCTGATGAGACCCAAGGCAACATTGATTCAATATTGATGTATTCTAGAACACAGTTTAGGGAATTAGAAATGAAGTTAAGCATCACACTCCAATAATTGGGCGAAATCCTTTTTAGGTACTTTGCTCAATGTGTCCACATTTATTGGGATTCAGGAATCCTGGTGGATAATTTGGTCAACATGGCATGTTATTAGGAAACTAGAGGCCCGGTGCACGAAATTCGTGCACGGAGGGGGGTTGTCCCTCAGCCCAGCCTGTACCCTCTCCAATATGGGACCCCTTGAGGGATGTCCGACTGCCCATTTAGGCCCGATCCCGGTGGATCGGGCCTAAACGGGGTGGGATCGGGCCTAAACGGGCAGTCGGACATCCCTCTCACAATCCAGTACTGCTGGCTCCCAACTGCTTGCCTGCCTGCCTTCCTGATTGTCCCTAACCGCTTCTGCCTGCCAGCCTGATCACCCCCTAACCACTCTGCTGCCAGCCTATTTGCCCCCAACTTCCCTCTTCTGCTGGCCTCGTCACCCCTAACTGCCCTCTCCTGCAGGGTTGATCACCTCCAACTGCCCTCCCTTGCAGGCCGGGTGCCTCCCAACTGCCCTCTTCTGCTGGCCATCTTGTGGTGGCCATCTTGTGTCCACATGGGGGCAGGATCTTTGACCACATGGGGGCAGCTATATTGTGTGTTGCAGTGATGATCAATCTGCATATTACTCTTTAATTAGATAGGATAGAGGCCTGGTACAGGAGTGGGGGCCAGCTGGTTTGCCCTGAAGGGCATCCCGGATCAGGTGGGGGTTCCCTTGGGGTGTGAGGCAGCCTGAGCGAGGGGCCTGTGGTGGTTTGCAGGCCGGCCACACCCCCTGGCAACCCAAGCGGAGGCCCTGGTATCTGGAATTTATTTTCCTTCTACAATTGAAACTTTGTAGCCTGGAGCGGAGCCAAGCCTGGGGCTCCCTCTGAGGCCAGCAGCCATTTGTGTTGGGGTTATAATTGAAACTTTGTTGCCTAAAGTGGGTGGGCCCGGCCAGGGTGTGCGGAAAGCTTTGCTTCCCCTGTTGCTGGCGGCAACCCTGGCCTGCTCTCTCAAGCTCCATTCTGCTGCCATTTGTTTGAATATGTTTACCTTCTATAATTGAAACTTAGTAGCTTGAGTGGAGGCTTAGGCCTGGCCAGGGCAGGCGGAAAGCTTGGCTTCCTCTGTTACTTAGGAAACCTTGTTCTCTGTGGCTGTAGCCATCTTGGTTTGGGTTAATTTGCATACTTGCTCTGATTGGATTGTGGGCGTGGCTTGTGGGTGTGTCGGAGGTATGGTCAATTTGCATATTTGTCTATTATTAGATAGGATGACAAAATTTATAATTGTTACCACCCATGCCATTGTAGTAGTTTTCTTTATGGACATACCTATTTGAGGCTGACTTCATTAGGCTCTTCTGGATTTGATTAAAATGTATACTAGATTCATCTCAGAGCTGATATTCCAGAGACAAATCCTGCAGGCCAAGGCTAGTTAATTAAATACTGAGATATCAAAATAGATAAATTATCATCACAGAAACCAGGGAGGCATAAGGATCATTGAACATCTCCGGAGAACAGCATTAGATGAAGGAGGGTTTTGAGGAGGTCCCATTCTATTTACTTAGACACTGGAGAGTGTTGCTGTATGTCAAATATGGTCTTTATATTAATCCAACACTCTACCATATGGAGGCCATATGGCTGTTTAGGGTGGGCGTTGTCTCTAGAATCAGCCAGAGTTAGATTCAAAGCCTGGATTCAATATATAGTACGCTAGAAGCTTAAACAAGTGATGAAGATAAACATAATGCTTACACCATAGGATTGTTGCAAGAATTCAATAAAATAATGCAAGTTAAGTCCTTAGCACAGTGCCTGTCACAGAAAAAGCGCTTGGTAGGTGTTAGTTCTCTCTATAAGAACAATGAAAGTACACCTAATATCCAGGAATCTTTAGTTTCCAAGGAGGAACCCCTGCACATAAACACAAGGCTGGGGTTTCATCCAAAACAACTGCATACATACCCTATTTCCTGTGCCTTGCCCCAAAACATAATCCATTCAACCCTTTACCCACTTTAGTCTTGGATTTGCCTGTGAATTGTTTTTATGTATGCCCCTTCCCCAAACAAATGCTTCTTGTTCTTCCTCCAGCACAGCCCTTGTCCTGGTTTTGCTTAAGTGACTGATACCAGATTGCTTTCTGAAAGCAGATTTTGATGAGGGAAAGGGATGAAAAGTGAAAACAATAGAGCAGGAGATTGCTGCCTCCTGGTTGGGGATGGAGGGCAGAGTTGGAGAGAGGGTTTCCAGTCCACTTGTAGAAATGGAAAGAAAAACACTATTTCTGTGGTTTCTCAAATCCCCCAAATTGTAGTTTGTGTGTAGTTTCGGTCTCTTCCAGAGTGTTGCTTTTATAAGCCTAGAACCAAGCATTCATCTTTAGGAAAGCCAGGGATTGGAATTAAGCCATGGCGGGCCCAGCACCAGCTCCCAGACCTGTGATAGTTTATGGCATTTACAACTCATCACTCTCCCTTAAAACCACTGCCGCAGAAAAAGGGGGTAAGGGCCCCCTTGTGAAGAGCCACCCTAATCAGGAAATTGCCCTAAGGATACCTGCTCCATTGTGGGAAATCCTGAAGTTTGAGCATTGGTATAATCCCACATGGAAAAGACTGGAAGACACTGATGTTACAAAATGATTGAAGCTGCCCAGCCAGTGTGGCTCAGTGGTTTACTGTCGACCTATGAACCAGGAGGTCACGATTTGATTCCCAGTCAGGGCATGTGCTTGGGTTGCAGGCTCAATCCCCAGTGGGGGCGTGCAAGAGGCAGCCAGTCAATGATTCTCCCATCATTGATGTTTCTATCTCTCCCTCTTTCCCTCTCTCTTTCTCTCTAAAATCAATAAAAAAATTTAAATTAAAAAAATAGAGCAATGTGCTTGAAAATAGGATGGTTCTCTACAACTCAAACCATGTTTACAGTAGACTGAGAAAGAGCCCTCAGCAGAGATACCTTTCTACCCCACTGAGAACCAATAACTCATTCATCCATTTATTCCTTCATTTTATAAAGCACTAATATCTATAGCTCTTTGTATATTTCTCTGTTTCTTTGCCCTCTATCTGCATATCTACTAGTAACCATTTTCTACCACCTACCTATCTACAAAGGAAATGCTGCTTTAATAGAAGATAACCTTACCACATAGAGTTTTTGCCAACATGATGAGAAGAGTCCACATTTTTTATTTTTGAATATCTGTAGAGCCTATAGAGAATTATACCATTATTTGCTACATGAACAAAAACCACTTTGAGAAACCAAGCCTAAAAGAATCATTAGAGTTTATGTCTCTTAGTGTACACAGATTTGAATTCTTTATGGGGAAAGTCAAGGGTGAAGTGTTGCAACACTTCTCAGTATGACCAGAAATTACAGCGAGGGTAGTGAGGATATGATCAGTGGAGTTTGAAGTGACTGGAGCATGTTCAGGAGGAAGTGTCAGGTAGGAAGGGATATATTATTTGCAGGTTTGTAGAACAAGAGGGAAGTCTGTTCTGGATAAACAGAGCTAAGAATTTGAGCCATCATGAGAGAACCCAAAATGGAGGCATAGGTGAACACCTAATCTGCGGCCATGCACAACAATTTCAGAGCTACAACTAAAGGACAGAGCCTCTATCACCCAGAGCCATGGGAGGGCTGGCTGAAAGGAGGCTCCACAACTAGACGGAAACAGAGAGGAGCGTTCAGGACACAAACGCTGAAAAACTGAGGTACCAGGGCGCACGTAGCGAGATACGGGCTGAAGGCAGATCCCAGCTGGCAGCGGGCATTGCTTTCTTCAAACCAAAGGGGAAATGCGTGGGACCCAGACTCCTACGGGGAGAAGCATCCTTGATGCCTCTCTGTCTCTGGACTGTTTACCATCGGGTCGGAAAGTGAGGGTGGCTTGCTTGCAGAGCTGTGTGGAGGAGTGGTTGTTTGCGGCGCTGGGACGTGAGACGTGGGAAGGCTGGCTCCCAGCCATTGCTGTTTGCCATGCCCTAGCCTAGTGACGCCCTGAGACCCTGACCCACACAACCTACACACTCACCCAAGCTCCAAGCAATGGCTTTTGCATATGAATGGAGTGCCGCTTAACCTAGCAACCAGTTCAGACAGCTCCAAAATCTACAAATCCCAAGCAGGGAGGAGAAGATGAATTCTCCTGTAGCTCCTACAGGGTGGCCTCAGACAGTAGCTGACCTGCACCCCATTAGAGATCCAGAAGCCAGTGAACCTAGTGGTCAGTGTGAGACACAAACCTCAACTCCTCACATCCATAAGTGACACAGTCAGGAGGCAGACTCAGAGAGCACCAAAGCACCATTGAAACAAGTCCTGCACCAGAAGCATGTCTCCAGCACAGCAGTTATAAACACAGCGGGTCCCCACAGCCAATTGGCTTGGAGGACAATTCCTCCCAGGGTACCAACAGCAACCAAGGTTTAACTACACCAAGACTTTGCACTCAGCTCATAAAGAGGTGCACCAAGACTGTCCACCTCAGGTGATTGGGGAGGCTGAGCTACTGGCCCTATAGGTCACCTACAACACAAAGGCGCTCCATCAACACAGGGAAGCAGCCAAAATGCGGAGGCACAGAAACATGTCACAAATGAAAGAAATGGAGGAAAGTAAACTATGGGATGATATAGAGTTCAAAACCACATTTATAAGGTTACTCAAGAATCTTCTAAAAACTGTGGAGAAACTTGATGAGGACTTTAAGGACCTCAATGAGAATGTCAAAAAAATGGAAAAGAACCAGTCAGAAATTAAGCATACACTGTCTGAAATAAAGAATATATAGAAACTCAACTGTAGATCAACGTACCCCAAGAAACAAACCAAAGATCTCAAATATGAGGAAACAAAAAACACCCAACCAGAGAAAACAAAAAATATGAGGAAATCAAAAACACCCAACCAAAAAGAAAAAAAGATCCAAAAATATGAAGATAATGTAAGGAGCCTCTGGGACAACTTTAAGCGTACCAACATCCGAATTTTTGGGGTGCCAGAAGAAGAGAGAGAGCAGAATATTGAAAACCTATTAGAAGAAATAATGACAGAAAACTTTCCCCACCTGATGAAAGAAATAGACTTACAGGTTCAGGAAGCACACAGAACCCCAAACAAGAGGAATCCAAAGAGGACCACACCAAGACACATCATAATCAAAATGCCAAGGGCAAAAGACAAAGAGAGAATCTTGAAAGCAGCAAGAGAAAAAGAGTTAGTTACCTACAAGGGAGTACCCATACGACTGTCAGCTGATTTCTCAACAGAAACTATGCAGGCCAGATGGGAGTGGCAAGAAATATTCAAAGTGATGAATGGCAAGAACCTACAACCAAGATTACTCTACCCAGCAAAGCTATCATTCAGAATTGAAGGTCAGATAAAGAGCTTCACAGATAAGAAAAAGCTAAAGGAGTTCATCACCACAAAACCAGAATTACATGAAATGCTGAAGGCTATTCTTTAAGAAGAGGAAGAAGAAGAAAAAGGTAAAGATAAACATTATGAACAACAAAAAGACATCAAATACATACCTACCAACGAGTGAATCTAAAAAGCAAGTGCATAAAAAGTCTGAAGAACAGAATGGACTGGTGAATATAATGGAATCAGGGACATAGAAAGGGAGTGGACTGACAACTCTCAGGGGGAAGGGGGTCTAAAGGGTGTGAGAAGAGATTGGACAAAGGTCTTACACCTATGGATAAAGACAGTGGTGGGGGGTGAGGGCATAGGTGGGGTGGAGAATCAGGTGGAGGGGAAGTATGGGGGGGGAGAGGAACACCTGTAATAATCTGAACAATAAAGATTTATTTTAAAAAAAGAATTTGAGCCATCATTAGGTAGGAAAACTTTGGTCATAGAGAGAGATTATAGAGAATGAAAAGAGAAGAGCTGAATAATCACTCTGTTAAATTGTTCAGGAGGCCTCACTCTCTTTCATAACTATGCTTAATTTAACATTACAGCATTGTTTTTCTCATAAAATGACATTTTTCATTACATAATTGTAAAACTAAATTGTGAGAAACAGTAATCAAAACAATCCATCATCAGTCTTCACATCTCATCAAAGGAATATGCTGAGATGTCTCTTCTATTCCCTGATACCTCCTGCTCCCTGCTCAACTGTTTTTGGATTCCAGTTATTCCACTATCCTTTTAAAGCCTGGGGTATTTTTTGGGGGACATTTCTGGATAGGGATATTCAGGAAAGAGTAATCTTTCTCATAATAATGGCAGAACATAAGGTCTTCAGAGATGGAATGTGTCTATATAATTTTTCATTTGTTGTTTCATTTCTTCTGAACTATAATGTTCTTTATTTCCATTTGTAAGCACAGTAAGAGCAGACATGGGATGGCTCTGACAAAAAGCACTGCTATTTCTCATCTATGGGATTTATTAATTTCTTCTTGATTCAAACAATAGTGACAATATTTGGACTTTCTATGATAAAGTTGTTTCTTTTAAAAGTCAGATTTGATTCTACAGATATTCTAACTTCAACCCACTAACTACATACTACACTATCAATTCAAGTTCTTAATTACAGAGCCATCTTTCCCATATTTCACTACCTCCTTTGTGATCAGCACTGATGCCTTCATGTGTATGTGTGTGTGTGTGTGTGTGTGTGTGTGTGTGTGTATGAGTGATCTATGTAGCCCAGCATCTTGCAAACCAGATAGATGCATTTGAATAATGAAACTGACTGACCTGAAAAAAAAATATTAAAAATCCGTGTCTTTGTCGTGAATTACTAGAAAATTAACCAGCTAACTGCCACGACATTTTGGATTTAATTTAAAAAGGTCCGCCGCTTGCGTCTCTAGACACTTATGACATACAAATGGTTAAAAATGTACACTTTAATACATTAGGGAGTTTAACATGAATCTATATATGTCAATAAAAAGAATTGTAGATTCACCTCTCCATTTAATTTCCTTTTAGCACTTCAATTCATGATGCTTTTTCATTTTTTCCCCTTAAGAAACTTACTTAATACTTTTGTTATAATTAAAGCAGAGATTGTTTTTTGGCCAAGATGAAAATCATAAATAACATTCACAATATTTATGATACACATGGAAGTACATTAAGAAAATGTGTATGCTTTTATCCATATGCTGAAATAGAAGGTTCTCAACAATTAAAGACCCAAATTACCAACTAAGTACTGGCAGTTGGTTTGGCATGAAGTCATTTGAGCAAAACAAAAGTTGACAAAATGGTGGGAGTTGGACAGGAGGAGAATAGAGAGGATAAATGACCTTGCTTATTGATGTGTAGACTTTTTCACACAATCCAAAAACAAGCCATATTAAAATTTCAACTCCTTTTAATATCAAGAAGTGTGTGACATAATTGTCCTCACGCTATCCCTTGGCAAGGAAACTAACAAGGCATGAGGCAATGAGGCAAGAGTCAGGGAGGAGTAAGGATGGGGGATACACCCAGACACCATCTGGCAGGCAAAGTACAATCAAGAGGCATGTATTTACCAAACTCATTTCAGAAAAGACCGTCAATTATTCTTTTATATATATATAAATTGATTTCAGAGAGGAAGGGAGAGGTAGAGAGATAAGTGTCAATGATAAGAGAGAATCATTGATCAACTTCCTCCTGCACTCCCCCTAGTGGGGATGGAGCCTGCAACCCAGGCATGTGCCCGGACCCAGAATTGAACCCATGACCACCGGATTCAGAAGTTGACACTCAACCACTGAGCCACATTGGCCGGGCGCCATCAATTTATTATTGCTTAAAGCAACTGCCTATTCTCTAACAATATACATGAATGAATGATTCAAGTGTCAAATTCTCTTATGAATGCTCTTAATAGCCATACTCATATACTTTAAATAAATACATAGAACTTCTGCTTAGTAATGATAGTTGGGTTTTTTTTAGTTTTGAAAATAAAGATAGCCACGTATGTATTTTGAGGACTTCCTGATAAATATAGTATTTGGGAAAAGGAGGATATTTGGGCAGTAATTTGTTCAACTAATATTAACTTCAACCTTCATAGGAAATCCTTAATTGCATATTTAATGATTCTCTCAGTACTCAATAAAACACTCAAATTAATATCATTAAAATAGAAGTTTGCCTCGCGTTAATTGTTATAAATACTTGTATTTCTTGGTAATTAAATGAATGAAGGTTATGCATTAAATGCCATTTTAATGTGTTTTGAATCACCTGTGCCAAATGGCTGCCTCAAGTACATGTGTCAAATGCCTACATAGTCAAAAGTGCCTTGAGAAAGTGACTCCATATACTTTTCTTGTTTCAAATTAAAACTTAGGGACAGAAACTAATTTGAACCTATAGAATGTGGAGAATTTTATTTTTTTTATTATGAGAATGATGAAAAGTTTTTTTATTTCCTTCACTGCTTTGAAGGACGTATGATATGCCTTTTAGAAACCTCCCGCTTAATCTTAGTGAGAATGTCAAAGACATGAAAAAGGACCAGTCAGAAATGATGGGTATACTAACTGAAATGAAGAATAATTTATAGGGAATCAACAGTAGAGTATGCTGAGAATCAAATCAGCGATTTGGAATATGAGGAAGCAAAAAACACACAATCAGAAAAACAAAAAGAAAAAAGAATCCAAAAATATGAAAATAGTGGAAGTGGCCTCTGGGACAACTTTAAGCATACCAACATTTGCATCATGGGGGTGCCAGAAGGAGAAGAGAAAGAGCAAGATATTGAAAACTTATTTGAAGAAATGATGACAGAAAACTTCTCCTATTGGTGAAAGAAACATACTTACAGTCCAGGAAGCACATAGAGTCCCAAACAAGAGGAACCCACACCAAGACACATCATAATTAAAATGCCAAGGGTCAAAGACAAAGCAAGAATCTTAAAAGCAGCAATAAAAAAGCAGTTAGTTACCAACAAGGGAGCACCCATACGACTGTCAGCTGATTTCTAAACAGAAACTTTGCAGGCCAGAAGGGAGTGGCAATAAATATTCAAAGTGATGAATAGCAAGGACCTATAACCAAGATTACTCTACTCAGCAAAGCTCTCATTTAGAACTGAAGGTCAGATAAAGAGCTTCCCAGATAAGAAAAAGCTGAAGGAGTTCATCACGACCAAACCAGCATTATATGAAATGTTGAAGGGTATTCTTTAAGAAGAGGAAGATGGAGAAGATACCAAGTGAAACCTTCCAAATTCTCAAGAGAAAGAAGATGCCTCTGACTCCTATTCTATTTGAGTCTTGCTCAAAATAAAACATTTTCAAAAGGAATAAAAGTGAAGGACAGGGGAAATGCAAGGTTCATACCATTTGTATTGTCCTTGGGAATACCAGGCTCTGTTCTTCACCTTGCCTTTTCAGTTTCTATCCCACAGGCTGCTCAAAGCCTCAGAACTCCCTTGTTTTACAGAATCTATAGGGCAGAGGTGTGGATGGAAGGGGGTGGTCATAAGGACCCCCAACTTTTCCTGTCAGACTCAAGTCAACCAGTCAAGGATTCTAGTGAGACCTATGGAGACATTCACAGCTCCCTGATCACTGCAGCAAGATGGGCAGGACCTGGAGTGCAGTCTGAGGTGGCCTGTTCCATGTTACCTGCAGAAGGGACCTCCAGATCAGTTCCAGTGTGCAGTTCTGTCTCTGAGGCTCAGCAACCACATCTTCAAAGTGAAAGAGTTGAACTAAATGGTATAACCAGTATTTAAATGTTTCATGTTCTCTCATGTCCCAGAATTCTTGTCCCTGGAGTTGATATCAATTTAGTTATTGTGGTGAGAGAGAGTGCTACTCACCTGAACCTATTATTTGAGGGAAGGGTCTCTAGGATTTTCAGAATTGTGTTGACTGAAGCAAGACACAACAAGCAAACTCACACACTCCCAAAGGGTTCTTTGAATATCTGAATCTTTTTATATCTGGAGCTAGCACTTTTTTGGGGGAAGGGGTGGTATTAAATTTCCATTGTTTGAGAGATTTGAAGTGTTCAGAAAAGGCAGTTTCTCCAACCACAGAAATGGTTCTTGTGGGAAGCTTTGCAATTTTTTCAAATGTCTTTGAGATACAGAGAAAAAGCCATCTTTCCAACCGAGTACCTCAGTCTCACCATTCTTTAACATCTTATCTTCATCTTCAAATTAAGGCATTGAATAAATTAGGATTCCCCCCCCCCCCCAAATTTTTTTATACAATTAAAGTCCAGAGATTTCACAGGTGTGTTTTCCTTGACACAAAATTAGTGCCTTGACTTTCACTGTTTCCTTCAGCCTTCCTTTTTCCATTTGAAAAGAAATATTTTGAGCAAGACTTAAAGACATACAGAAGATGAGTCAGAAGCATCTTTTTCTTTTTCTTTTTCTTCTCGAGAATTTGGAAAGTTTCACTTGGCCACTTCCTGTGGAAGAGAAAGGTGAGCCTTTTTTTCATTGTGTTCTTAGATGTCCAGCCAACTGTACTTCAACTTGAGTCCTGGCCCATTTCAGAGGATTATACATCTGTTTTGTTCAACTGCCCAGAGGTTTTGTGAATGGGTGCATTTTCAGAACCAAACATAACAAAAGTAAGAAAAATCACACAGAACTTCCTGGGCGGGGAAAGACTCAAAACTGTTTCCTTGATTTCCAACAACTGTGGTACCCTTGATCACAACTGGAACCAAAATATTAATTCCTGAACTAAAATGCACTTCTCTGTTTATTTCCTTACGCAAATGCTTACGTAATGTTGCCTCACACATAATCCTTCTCTGCAACTTTTATAATAACTGAGAGCAATTTCCAAAATTATTTTTTAAATCAAATGATTCCTCACAATATTTCTAAGAAGTGTATTTGGAAAGGAGATAGAATAAAAGAAGGATCAAGTATAGATTAAGACTACACAAAGGATCACTGTGCCAGATTAGAATTTAGTTCATTCATTCAGTAAATATTCAGTAAAATTCCCATGTCTTCATATACTAGGATATATTTCTTTTGTTTTGTCTTATACCCCATGTACCTTTTTAGAAAGACTACAACAACAAAAATTTATTATTTCACAGTTTTAGAGACTAGAAGTCTGAGATCAAGATGGAGACCGGGTTGGTTCCTTCTGAGAATTGTGAGGAAGACTGTTCCAGGCCTCTCCCTGGCTTTTGGTGATATTCTTTCAATCTTTGGTATTTCTTGATTTGTAGAAGGATCACTCTTACCTCTACCTTGATATTCACAATGGGGTTCTCCCTGTATGTGTGTCTTCAAATTTCCCCCATTTTTTATAAGTGCCACAGTCATATGGCCTCATTTTAACTTGCTTACCTCTGTAAAGACCCTATCTCCAATTAAGATCACATTCTGAGGTATCAGGGTTAGGTCTTCAACGGGGCAACAAAATTAAACCCAAACACCATCTATACTAATAAAAGGGTAATATGCTAATTAGACTGGGAGATCTTCCAGGAGATCTTCTGGATGGACGTCCTTCTGGACAAAGCCATGGTGGCGGGGCCGAGGCAGAAGCAGTTAGGGGCAATCAGGCCAGGAGGGGAGGGCAGTTGGGGGCAAGAAGGCCAGTGGGAGGTGTCAGTTGGGGGAAAGAAGGCTGGTGCGGGGGGGTAGTTGGGGGCGAGCAGAGTGGTTAGGGGTGATTAAGCAGGCAGGCAGGTGAGCGGTTAGGAGCCAGTGGTCCTGGATTGCGAGAAGGATGTCCAAGTGCCGGTTTAGGCCCAATCTCACAGGGGGGGGGTCCCAGATTGGAGAAGATGCAGGCCGGGCTGAGGGACACTCCCCATTGCATGAATTTCATGCACCAGGCCACTAGTGTAATATAATAATAGCAAAAGCATGTGCTTATTTATTATTAATTTAAAAGTACTTATTGAGCACCTACTTCATGCAAAACACTATGCTCATGTACATTTTATAGGAATAATTTTACTCCAATATTTTCCTGATTCCTTTCAACATACATCTCAAACTTACACAACCACAGTACCAGGAGGAAACCTTCTCCTATTCTGAATCCAAAAGTCAAGAAGAGAGAAGAGCTAAGGAGAGTAGAAAAAGAAGTCCAAACAAGGCACACTAGAATTATTTTTATTTTTCATTTGTAATAGAGCAAAATGAAAGGTGTTCCAAATCAGAGCCCACATTTTCCCCTGCCTCCGCTTAAGCAATGACTCTTACAAGGACCTTCTGTGCAATTTCCTTTATGTAACTCCTGAGTCAGAAAATCCCTGGCATCAAAGACTGGATAACTTCAGGAGATCAAGACATTATTATAAATATTTACAAAGGTTATCACTTTTGTTGGATTGTTCCCTTTATAATTATGTAGTGTCCTTGTTTGTCTCTTACTATCATCTTTGTTTTAAAGTCTATTTTGCCATATGTAAGTATTGTTTCCCCAGCATTTAAAAAAATTTCCATTTGCATGAAATGTCATTTTCCATCCCTTTACTTTTAGTCTGTGTGTACCTTTCATTCTGAGGTAGGTCTCTTGTATACAGCATAGATATGGGTCTTGCTTTCTTACCCATTTAGCTACTCTATGTCTTTTGAGTAGAGCATTTAAGCCTTTTACATTTAAAGTGACTATTGATAAGTACATATTTATTGCCATTTTATTCTTTTAATACTAGTTTAGTGGAAACAACTCCTTTATATTTTTCTTTTCTAGGAAGCTCTTTATTTCCTCTTCAATTTTAAATGATAACCTTGTTGGTTAAAATGGTCTTGGTTGTAGCTCCTTGCTTTTTATCACTTTTAATACTTCATGCCAATCCCTTCTGGCCTGAAATATTTCTGTTGAGAAATCAGCAGTCAATCTTATGGTAGCTCCCCTGTTGGTAATTGTCTTTCTCTTGTTACTTTTAAGATTCTCTCTTTATCTTTAACATTTGCCATTATAATTATGATGTGTCTTAGTGGGGGCCTCTTTGGGTTCATCTTGTTTGAGACTCTGTGCTTCCTGTACTTGTGTGTCTTTTTATTTCACCAAGTTAGAGAAGTTTTCTGTCATCGTGCATTCAGCATAGGATCACCTAAAGATATAAAGAAAATCTTGATGGATATAAAGGGAGAAAGCAATAGTAATACAATCATAGTAGGATATTTTAACACCCCATGGGCATCAATGGACAGATCATACAGACAGAAAATCAACTAGAAAGCAGTGGACTTAACTGATACATTAGATTAGCTAGATTTCATTGATATCTTCAAAGCATTTCACACCACAGCAGCAAAATATATTTTCCTTTCAAATGCACATGGGACATTATCTAGTATAGACCTTATGTTAGGACACAGTACAAGTATCAATAAATTTAAGAAGATTGAAATAATATCAAGCATCTTCTCTGACCGTAATAGTATGAAACTATAAATCACACACACACAACTGAAAACACACAAACACTAGAGGCTAAATAACATCTTATTGAACAATACAATGAGATCAAGAAAAAATCAAAAGATACCATGTGACATATGAAAATGAGAACACAACAACCAAAATTTATGAAGCACAGCCAAAGCAGTCTTTAGAGAGAAGTTCATAGCATTACAGGCCTAGCTCAGAAAATAAGAAAAATCACATATAAATAGCCTAACTTTACACTTAAATGAACTTGAAAAAGAATAAACAAAACTAATAGTGAGTAGAAGAAAGGAAATAATAATGATCAGAGCAGAAATAAACAAAAGAGAGTCTTAACAAACAATACAAAACATCAATGAAACCAAGAGCTGGTTCTTTGAAAATATATAGTAGATTGGCAAACCTTTAACCAGTTTCAACAACAAAAAAAGAAAGAGGACTCAAATAAAATCAGAAATGAAAGTGGGGAATTAACAACTGACACCACAGAAATAAAAAGGATTATAAGAAAATATTATGAAAAACCATATACTAAAAAATTGGATAATTTGGACAAAATGGATGAATTCCTAGAAACAGACAACCTTTCAAAACTGAATCATGAAGAATTAGAGAATCTGAATAGACATATTACAAATAATGAAATTGAAGCAGTAATGAAAAAACTCACAGCAACAAAAACCTGGATCGGATGGCTTCACAGGTGAATTTTACCAAATATTAAAAGAACTAACAGTCATCCTTCTCAAATTATCTCAAAAAAATAAAGAGGGGGAAAGACTCCCAAACTCATTTTATGGAGCTAGGATTATTTTAATTCCCAAACCAGATAAAGACACTACAAAGAAAGGACATTATAGGCCAATGTCCCTGATGAGCACAGATACTAATCCTAAACATAATATTAGCAAATGTGATCAAGCAATACATTGAAAAGATCATACACCATGACCAAGTGGGATATATTCCAGAGATCCAAGGTTTGTATAGTATCTAAAAATCAATAAATATGATACTCCACATAAATAAAATGAAGGATATAAACCACATGATCATAATAAATAGCTGCAGAAAAAGCATTCTATAAAATCTAGCACCCATTTATGATAAAAACTATCAGAAAACTGGGAATAGAGGGAACATAGCTCAATGTAATAAAGGTCATATATGACAAACCCATAGCCAACATCATACTTAATGGGCAAAAACTAAAAGTGTTTTCCTTAAGATCAGGAACAAGACAAGGATGTCTGTCTTCACCCCTCTATTCAACATAATACTGGAAGTTCTAGCCACAGCAATTAGACAAAAAGAATAAAAGTGCAGCCCTGACTGGTTTGGCTCAGTGGATGGAGCGTCAGCCTGAAGACTGAGAGGTCCCAGGTTTGATTCCTGTCAAGGGCATCTTGGTTGTGGGCACATCCCCAGTGAGGGGTGTGCAGGAAGCAGCTGATCTATGTTTCTCTCTCATCGATGCTTCTGACTCTCTATCCCTCTCCCTTCCTCTCTGTAAAAAAATCAATAAAATGCATATTTAAAAAAAGAATAAAAGTGCATCCAAATTAGAAAGGAAGACTTAAAACTGTTATTGTTTATAGATGACATGATTCTGTATATGGAGAACCCTAAAGATTCCACCAAAAAACTATTAGAACTGATAAATGAATTCAGTAAAGTAGCAGGATATAAAAAATATATATCCATCAATTGGTTGCATTTCTATACACCAACAATGAACTATCAGAAAGGGAAACTAAAACAACAATCTCATTAACAATAGCATAAAAAATACCAAGGAACAAATTTAACCAAGGATATAAAAGACCTGTACTCAGAAAATCATAAGACATTGAAGAAAGAAATCGAAGAAGATACAAATAAGTGGAAGCATGTACCATGTTAACGAATAGGAAGAATTAACATCATTAAAATGTCCATACTGCCCAAAGCAATCTATTGATTCAGTGCAATTCCTATCAAGATACTAATGGCATATTTCACAGAACTAGAACAAATATTCCAACAATTTATATGGAACCACAAAAGACTCCAAATGTCACAGCAAACTTGAGAAGGAAGAACAAGTTGGAAGAATCACTACCTGATATCAAATTCTACTACAAGGCTATAGTGATAAAAACAGCATAGTAGTGGCATAAAAACAGACATATAGATCAATGTAACAGAATAGAGAACCCAGAAATAAATCAATGTCTTTGTGGTCAATATTTGACAAAGGAGACAAGAACATACAATGGGATAAAGACAGTCTATTCTATAAATGGTGTTGGGAAAATTAGAGAGATATGTGCAAAAAAAATCACACTTGGCCACCTTCTTATAATATACACAAGAATAAACTCAAAATGAGTTGAAGACTGAAATGTTAGACTCAAAACCGTAAAGATCTTAGAAGAAAACATAGGCAGTAAAATCTCGGACATCTTTTATAGCAATATTTTTTCTGATATATCTCCTTGGACAAGGGAAACAAAAGGAAAAAATAAACAAAAGAGACTGCATCAAACTAAGAAGTTTTTGCACAGCAAAAGAAACCATTAACAAAATGAAAAAACAGCCCACTGAATGTGAGAACATATTCACCAATTATACATCTGGTAAGGGGTTAATATCCAAAATTTATAAGAACTTATAAAACTCAGCATAAAAAACACACACACCATCCATCCAGTTAAAAAGTGGGCAAAATACCTGAATAGACACTTCTCCATAGAGGACATACAAATGGCTAATAGCTATATGAAAAGCTGCTCAACGTCACTAATCATCAGATAAATGCAAATTAAAACCACAATGAGATATCACCTCACAACTGTCAGAATGGTTATCATCAATAAATTGACAAGTGACAAGTATTGGCAAGGATGTGGTAAAAAGGGTACCCTGTGCACTGTTGGTGGGAATGCAGATTGGTACAGCCACTGTGGAAAGCATTATGGAGTTACCTCAAAAAACTGAAAATGGAACTGCCTTATGACTCAGCAATTCCACTTCTGGGGATATAGCTGAAGAAACCTGAAACACTAATTCAATAGAAGATATGCACCCCTATGTTTATTGCAGTGTTATTTACAATAGCCAAGATTTGGTAGCAGCCCAAGTGCCCATCAGTAAATTAGTGGATAAGAAATCAGTGGTACATTTACAGAATAGAATACTACTCAGCCATAAAAAGGAAATCTTACCTTTGCAACAACACTGATGGACCTGGAGAATATTATGTTAAGTGAAATAAGCCAGTCAGGGAAGGACAAGTACCATATGATTTCACCTACATGTAGAATCTAATGAACAAAATAAGCTAATAAACAAAATAGAAACGGACAACGGACTGACAGCTGTCAGAGGGGAGGGGAGTTGGTGGACTGGGTGAAAAGGATGAAGTGATTAACAAAACAAAACAAAATAAAACAAAACAAAAACCTTCATAGACACAGACAATAGTGTGGTGATTACCAGAGGGAAAGCAGGTTGGGGGGAAGTAGAGGAGAGTATAAGGGGAATAAATGGTGATGGAAGGAAACTTGACTTGGGGTGGTGAACACAAAATATAATATATAGATGATGTATTATGGAATTGTATGCCAGAAACCTATATAGTTGTATTAACCAATGTCACCTCAATAAATTCAATAAAAAAATAAAATAAGTATTTGTAAGCAACAAAAGATTTTATTATAATGAAGTATCTATTTTAAAAACAGTACAATGCTCTCCTATTTAAAATGAGAAGACAAAAGATTACTAGAACATGAAAGGATTCTAGATATCATCTGCTTCAGGGAGCATGTAGGTTCCATCCTATATTGTTTTAGTCTAGGTTTTGTATTATTTAGATATGATAAAGCCACCAAATCTGGAGACAACTGCAATTGAAAAGATAGGTTGTAATATTCCCAGATCCCTTGCCGAGACCGGTTTGGCTCAGTGGATAGAGCGTCGGCCTGCGGACTCAAGGGTCCCAGGTTCGATTCCGGTCAAGGGCATGTACCTTGGTTGCGGGCATATCCCCAGTAGGGGATGTGCAAGAGGCAGCGGATCGATGTTTCTAACTGTCTATCCCTCTCTCTTCCTCTCTGTAAAAAATCAATAAAATATATATTTAAAAAAAATATTCCCAGATCCCAAGAGAAGGGGGTTAGCTATGGCCAGATTACTGGGTTCTAGTCAAAAGAATGGTGAGAAAAATGATATGCACCCTTTTGGGTATGGCCCATTAAAAACTCACCCAATGCTCTTTCCTTTTCTTTTAGCTTGATATAAATAAACATAGCAACCTAGGAATCCACATCTTAAAGATGTCAGGATCACGGGTCCCTGAATCGCCAATTGGAAGAGAGCAGTTCACCAATCAAGAATACACCTTTGGACTTTTCCTGAGTGAGAAATAAGCTTCTATTGTACTTAAGCCTTTATAGATTTGAGGATTGTTTGATATGGCAGATAGCAGATAGCATTACCAAAACTAATATAGTCTTCTGACTCCTACTTCAGTTCTGTTCTCTCCAACCACAAATCCACATGGAGTAAAACCCAAATTTTAACCCCAATCCTAACATATAAAGAGCCAGGGTCCGTAATGTCCAAAATGACCGAATGGATGACTGAACGCCAGGCTGCACACGCAGCAGGCTCGGGTGGGCAGGGACTAGTGAGCGGGCTGAACTGCTGACCTCTCAGTCCCTCCTGGGTCACGGGTGCGGTGGCGACCCAGCACTGACTGCTGCCGCCAAGGCATGTGTGATGCAATTGGTCGGGGGGCCCTGCCATTGCCCCATGATCACCCTGCAGAGGGAGGCCCAGGCTGCCGGCCAGGGGGCTCCGCAATCACCCCAAAGAGGGAGGCCCAGGCTACCCAGCCAGCAGCGGTGGGCAGGGCCTCCCTCTGCGGGGCGCTCAATCGCAGGGCTCCCGGACTGCGAGAGGGCGCAAGCCAGGCTGAAGGACCCCCCCCCCCCCCGAGTGCACGAATTTCATGCACCGGGCCTCTAGTAAATATATAAATTTCATATCAACTCATCTAAGAGAATTAGTACATAAAGAATAAAAATAAATCGGTATTAAGAAGGGACACCTGCAGAGTATGTAGTTCTGTGTGAAACAATGGAGAAGAATGAGTTTGTTAAACAAACCCAGTACCTAGTTAAAGCTTGAGGCACTAATCTGCCATTTCTGGATTTCAGGGTTGGGCACAGTATTCCAAGAATTGTAACAAGAAGTTTCCCTAGGCTGATCTGAATGTGGCATGCTACAGATTCACGTCTCCCAAGGCCCATTGTTTCTACCTCTTGAACTCCCAAATAAAGTGCCAAGTACCAGTGATTCTCATGGTAGGACACAAGCTATTTAGGCACATAACTGACCCTAACTACCTCCTCAGTACAACTAATGGACACTAAGTAGACTCCACAAATGGCAAACCAGAAGCAAAAGCATACCTTTGAAGTAGATATTTTTCTTTAATATATTAAAATTTTCCTTTTAGAAACTCTCTCCACTCTCATATCTAGTTTCTGAAGCTTCAGTACATGCATTCTCTTAGCTAGAGGTCTAGGGTCCCAAAATGTAGGCTTTTTACTGGCCCTCCCTTTTTGGTTGTCACCTCACCTTCTATTTACATATTCAAAAAATCTACCCAAATTATTAGCTATAAAAACAACTAAGATGAGTATGGGGGTGTTTGGTAGGCTAAAACATGTTACATTGTCTGAAAGGGAATCTAGTCCGCTAGGTCACCTCTGTCTACAATTAGCTGGACAACACCTTGGGTCCAAAAGGAAAAGATGCAATTTAGAGAATTGCCAATGGATTAAGATAGGAGAGTATGGAGCTCTAGGTAACAATACCACAGGTTGCATGTGGAGGTTGCAGGGAGAAGTGCTGTGATAGCTTCCTCTAGAGAAGAAAATCTTGCAAAAGAGAAGAGAGAAAGTGTTAAAGCAAATGTTGCCTGTTCCGTTTAACAGTCCTGACTTTATGACATCTTTTCCCCAAGAAAACACGCATAGGAAAAACATAGTAAACTGCACACACCCAAGAGAATTGGACAGATAATATACTTTGCACAATGCAAGTTGCAAAATGTCAAAGTTCGCAGTTTTGCTGTAATAGTCAACATCAGTAGTTAAGAATGCCCTGCGTAAGTTATATGCCTGACTGAAGAAATAGCATCCTGTTTTTTAGAAATATTTTGAGAGGGTGGAAATAATGGCTTGTCATTTTGTCTTATTTTTATAGGATACTTGATTCTGTTCGAGACTAGCTTATGAATTTGGGCTTGTTCTGATTCTAAGTGACCTTTGGATGAGTTTTCAGTTGTTCCTGGAATTTATACCACAGGGATTCCCATTCTGTCTTCTTTAGTTAATTACTCAACATATCACACATAGATGTAATGGGAAGGCAGACAAACATTTAAATTACTTTCAAAAGGAAGCTTACATTGGAAAATATTTGAGTTACATCCATCTTGTGGGTTTCTTTTGTTTAATTCAAGCATTCGTTCACAATTTAACCTTCGTGATAAATTATTACTCAAAAGCTCTTAAGCTTATTCTCTCTTCTGAGTACTGGTAGAGACCCAACACTCATTGAAACATTGCCTCAGACTTCAAGGTTTGGAAATCCCACCAAATTATTTAACAAAGTGCTTCATGTGAAAGGTCAGCCATAAGAGGGGAAAATTATCTGCCCTGTTAACATGTTGGTTTCTAAGATCTAGTTTGGCAATTCTGTGTCCTTTCTTTTCATGGAACATTTCCAAGATAAGAAGTGAAGAGAAGAAGTTGCTTCTAGTAGCTATGGTCTGTCCTGTTGGTGACCGACATGGCAAATGTGGGCAGGACGGGAAATGGGAAAGTGATCTGCCTGCCAGAATATCAGCAGATGTTCTTCTGGACGTGTCATCTATATTGCACTGAAAACACAGAGGCAGAGCTCTGCCCCAAACTTGGCACCAGATCAGTTCCATAAAGGGTAATCATTGGGGAATTTTTCCCCCTTCAATATCATTGTCGTTATGCCACTTTCTTGCTCAAAAATACCCCCATGGTACTGCTATTGTCTGAATGTTTGCATTCCCCACCTCCAAAATGTATGTGTTGGATCCTAACCCCCAAGGTGATAGTATTAGGAGGTGGGGCCTTTGTGAGGTAATTAGGACCTAAGGGAAGATCCTTCATGAATGAGATTAAAGCCCTCATAAAAGAGGCCTGCAGAAGCTTCCTTGCCTTCTTCCACCAAGTGAGAACCTAGTGAGCAGCCATGAACTAGATGTGGTTCCTAAATAGAACGTGACCGTACTGGCACCCTGATCTTGGACCTCCCAGCCTCCAGAACTGTGAGAAATGAATTTCTGTTGTTTATAAACCACCCAATCCATGCTATTTTGTTATAGTAGCCTGAACAGACTAAGACAGGCAGACAGAATAATGGTCCCCTAAAAGATGTCCATGTTTTAATCCCCAGAACCTGTGAGTACATTACCTTACATGACAAAAGAGCCTTTGTATATGTGATTAAGATAAAGGACCTGAAATTGGGGAGTTGAGTGTGGATTATCTATGGGGACCCAATATAATCATCAGTCCTTAAAAAGCAGAGCACTCTTTTCAGATGTGGAGAAAGAAACAGAGAGAGAGAGAGAGAGAGAGAGAGAGAGAGAGAATGTGATAGTAGAAGAGGGGTCAGAGAGGTAAGGCAGAAGTAGGAGAGATTTGAAGGAACTTCACTGCTTGATACTCATAGTCCTCCAAACCTAACCTGACTATTCCTACCACCACACCTTTTCCCACACAGGGTCACTTCAGGTTACCCCATCTGAATTTTATCAATCTGTTGTCTGCATCCAACTCTGGAACAAAGCCAAATCTAACCCACAATGTTTCTTCTAATTTTTCATTCCTGCACCACTTACTGCTTTACTACATTGTGCACCTAGCACAGAGATTGTCAAAATTATTGGCCTAAGGATTCCTTTACATTCTTAAGAACCCAAAAGATTTTTTTGTTTATGTGTATTATATCTACAATATTTAATGTACTCAAGTAATAAATAATTACTTATTACTTTAATTAAAAATAACCAGAATGACCCCAATTCATACTAACATAAATAATGAAGGGAGTCCCAAAAAATATATACCCACTTTAACAGCTGATAGCTCAATTCTGAAAATTAAATGTGTTTTAATAAACACTGCCTTTATAATTATTCAAAGTGCGTGTATACATTTTTTGGGACACCCTATATATTTTAATAAAGTTAGTTATATTTTCCAAAACAAGAAAATGTAATGAGAAATATGGCACTGTCTCACAGTTTTGCAAATCTCTTTGATGTCTGGCTTAATAGAAGACAGCTGGATTCTCCATGTTCCATCTGTTGCTATATATTTTTAGGTTAAAGTATTTGAAAAAAAATCTGGCCTCGAATAGATTGCAGAAAATTTATTTTACAAGAATTTACAGATAATTCTAGATATTATTCTTTGATATTACACCAAAACTCATTAGGTAGTAGTTTCTTAAAGGTTACTGTGTAACTATAACAGTGAATCAATTAACACTCTGTTACATTAAAATCCATTGATTTACCTGGCACTTTTAATGGAGTTTTCCCCCCCATTCATGAGTTTGGGAAATATTGGTTTATTTAGTCATGCCAATCTTACAACTGTTGACATCATTTATTATGCAATATAAAAAAATCACATTTGTTAAAATCATGACCAATCTCATCAGAAAAATATTTATGTATTGAGAAGCTGTCAAGTTCACAGTGGTAGATACAAGATTTCAAAAGTTCTCATTTTCTCTTGAAAGCTTGGATTTTATTGTTGACAATAATTGTCAGTTATTTTCCTTAATGTGACAAGCTCACTTCATTCATTTTGTTTAATGCCTCCACATATTCAAGTCTGAAAACCCAAAGTGATCTAGTCTGTCAGTCCTTTGGAAGAAAAAGAGTGGCAAATCCAGCTTACAATTCAAGCTGCAATGTGGGAAGACAGTAACATCCAACATCTTTGTCTTCAGACTTCTACACAGATTTGTCCTCAGACTTCTAACAAGATACAGCTTTCCCTGCAAGTGAGCATCAGAGTTCCAAGGGTCTGTTCAATGATCCTTCCATTAGAGCAATCAAACCCACGGGTATGAGGCAGCCCCACAAGGAGTGGGTGACTTTTCCCATAGAGATCCTGCTTGGCACAACAATAAAGTAGGGAGGCAGAACTGAAGGCAAAGTCACGCAGACCTTTCCATTTTTTTTCTACAGTCTCTTCTCCTGAGTGTGGAGATTAGGAGGTATGGAAGAACATAGAAGGAAAGGGAAGATTTCCCATGATTCATTTCAACTTCTTTATGGCTAAAACTGAGGTGAAATGGGCCTCAAGAGAAAAGGGAAAATGAGGTGTGGAGAGGAGTTCCAGTAAAACAAACTGATCTGAAGCCATGGGTTTCCCATTTCTTTCCATTCAGTTCTTTAAGAATTGTGAGGTATAGAAATGTCAATTCACTATGTTGTACACCTGAAACTAATAAAGGGTGTGGCAAAAGTAGGTTTACAATTGTGAGTATGTGAAACAGAGTTTATTGTATTATTATTTATTTATTATTGCATTATTTTCCATAGGAACAAATGTAAACCTACTTTTGCCACATCTTGTATAGTTAGTTGTACGCCAACTAACTTTAATTTTAAAAAAATGTTTTTAAATACCTGGCTCTAACCACAGATATATAATCATCAAAAAATGATCAACATGAAACACAGAACAGAGAGAAAGGACAGAAGAGCAAGAGGTGTTTGTTGTTGGGGCTGAAAAGAGGGGGAGAAGGAGTGGCGAGAAGATAGACACACACACACACACACAAAGAATTAACTAAAGAAAAATATTAACTCAAATAAATAGTTATAATTTCAAAGAAATTTTAAAACTTATAAAGGTTTAATGGGAGCTAATAAAAAGAGATGATAAAGCAACAGAGGATAATAAGCAAATTGATAGAGTAAGTTGGAAGGGAATAGAAAAATATTACATAGAGGAAAATTATAATATAATAATAAAAATATAATAAGTATAATTTAAAATTAAGTTTAGAACATTAGACAGCCTATAGAAAAATATGCAGAGAAAATGAAAAACAACAACAAAGGTATTTATAGTTAATGGAGAAGACAATATATATGTAAAATATGCAATATGTTTCATGTCCCCGTGGAACATTTTTAAAAAAGAAACAAAATATTGAAAAACCTACCAGAAGGAACTTTTCTGAAATTAGGATTTAAATCTGTAGACAGAAATATATATATATATATATATCATACTTTGAAAAATGAATACAAAAGATTATTGTGACACATCCTGGTGAAGTTACTGAACTTTAAGAATAAAGAAGTAATATAGACATTCAAGCAGGAAAAAAGAAGTTTAACATTAAAGGGGGAAGTTGGGTTTTCCTCAGTTGTCCACAGCAACTCTTGATACCAGAAAACAATAGAACATTCCCTATAAAATTGAAGGGAAGTGACCAAAGAATTGTATATTCAGATAAGTTTATTTTCAAATATAAAGGCAATAGGCATTCTCAAGCATGAAAATTTTATAGACTATATAGCACCCATAATTTGTTCTTAATAAAAAGAAAAACTTCTTGAAAATGAAACCAGACTAATGATATGAGTCAAAATTTAAAACTTGGGAATAAAGAACTAGGGTTATAAAAACCAACTATAGTATACAGTAAACAGATTTAAATTTAAAATTAGGACCAAACAATTATGAAAATATGATTGCAGAAAACATATAACTGTTACAAATCTTTAAATTGGAAAAGTCATATAACTAACAAAAGCCAGAAACTAGAAAGTAATCGAGTTGAAATAAATTGAAGTATGCGAATTTTCTTATCTCTCATAGGAAGGGATCAATAGATAAGAAGTCTGCATCTATTCATATGGTACCTCCTTCACAGGACAGTGCATCTGGTTGCTTTCTATGGATACCATCAACAAATCTATTGACCAATAGTGTCTTTAAAGGCAGGACAAAAACAAGTCACCACAACATCTTCATCTCCAAATTTAAGAACAACAAGACATCTTGAAGAATAAAGACATATTTGGGCTTCATGAGAGGGTCCTGTTTGGAGGCAAATCTATGGTTAATAGAATTTTACTATTTTCCTTTTCTAAGAAAGGATTTGTGTAGGTTAAGAAAATGTTTTATATTCTCCTTGTGATTATTGGATTATATACAAGAGCTGTCAGCAAAATGCTTGAAACTCTTTTCTTCCTGATTTTGTTTATGATTTTACAAAGACTAACCATATTGACTAGGCTAACTTTACCATTGGTGGTCATATTTTCCTATTTAGCAGTGTTATAATTGGATACATGAGAGTGATTCAGATGACCGCACTTATAAGACAGCAAAAGCAGAAAAATAGTACATGAGTATATGTGGTATAATTTGGCTAGAGAAATGTATAAATATAAAGTTACAATGAAAGATGAAATTTCTAGTAAGTAAACAATTCTGCAGAACATGTGCAAGGCCAAGAATGCCATATCCTGCCATATAGATAACCCAGAGGAAGCAAATAGAAGATTGACTTGCACATTTGGTTAGATTTCATCTCAGAAATGTAAGCAGAGTTGAAAATAACGGGCAATGCATCAAACAAACCAGATTACTAAAATCTGGTGCTGCCTCTTTTTTATTAAGTATCATTAGACAAATTAGCTACTTAAAATCTACTAAAGTGATAACTTCCTCATTTACAAAATAATAATAACAACAACTACTAGTAACTAGAGGATTGTTGTGAAAACTGGTGGAATAACATATAGGCTCTCAATGACAGCTGGATATTGCCAATTCAGAAAAAAACAACATGAAATGCTTAGATCCAGAATGCCATTTTGGAGATATTTTTAACTAGTTGGAGAAGACAATCATTTGCCTTTCACTTCATATTGCAGAAATTATCTACCAGACAGGAGTCTTGGGTTCTAAGTCTAGATCCTGCATTAATGCTCTGTATGGCCTTGGCCAGATGATTTATTTAATTTCAGCCTTAGCTTCTTTGGTGCTATCATAAAGGAATCATGGCCTACTGATAAGCTGTAGAGCCAAAAGAAACATAAAAGGTATGAGAACTCTGAAAAATATAGTGGTCTATACTAAGGTGAGGAGACAGCATACATAAAATTATGCTTTAATTTCTACACTTTCTCTGCATTTCACTTTGCTGAGTGTGGTTTTTTTGTTTGTTTGTTTGTTGTTTGTTTGTTTTTCTTAAACTAAGGAGCTAAGAAGTTGTGTGCTCTTGGCGGGGTAGGTTCAAATCTCTGTGTTCCTCACCCGAGATCTCTCTGAAAGTAATATCCTTCCCCCTTGTTGCATAAAGGTACCTATTTATCCTTCAAGGCTCAGCTTAAATGCTACTGCTCTTTTGAAGCCTTCCTTAATTGTCCTAGTGCCTAGCTGTCATAGTGCAATGTCTCTTTTGCAGCTCTTAATGCATTGTCTGATGGTTATTTCTGGTGGTGTCTTTCCATTAGCATATAGCAACTAGAATGTGAGCTTGTAGCAGAACCATTTCCTGTCATCATCATCTAGTGGACTGAGTGGCTTAGAGGGGAAAGTCAATAAATATTTGCGAGGAGAGACAAAAGCTAAAAGTGGAGAGTTACTGAGTAATAATAAGTGTCAGGCATGTACTAAACCCTTCTTATACATTATCTCATTTGTTCTATCACTGATATCCTTTCATGTATTCATTCATTTAACAAATATTTATTGGCCCTACATTATGTTCCAGGCACTGTTCTAGATGTTGGGAATATAGGTACTCTTACATGTTTAATCCCAAGTGAGATGAGTCAGACAACAAACAAATTAGCAAATTATATATATAGCGAGTGGTGATATATTCTATGAAGAAAAAATGAAACTAGATAAGGAAATAAAGAGTTGTGGGAGTTGGGATAATGTCCTGTTTTAAATTAAGGAAGTACTTTATGATAAGGTGACTTTTGAGCAAAGAATGGAATGAAGTAAGCTGATGAGCTATAGAGATCTAGAAAGAAAGTGTTCCTTAAGAAGGGGTAGGCAATGCAAAGGCCCTAAGACAGGAACACATGGCATGTTTGAGGTCCAACATGGAGGCTGGTATGTCTGGAGAGGAGTGAACAAGTTGCTAAATGATCTATGAAATCAGAGAGATAATAGAAGTGAAGCATGTCATGTTAACCCTCACGAGGCTAAGGGAAACTTTGTGATTTTATTCTAGGTGAGAAGGGAAGTTGTAGGAGGATTTTGACTCTTCTCTGTGGATGCTATGGGGAATATAAACCATGGATGGAGGAGATCACTTACTCCTCTATTGCAATAGCTGAAGAGAGAGATGATGGAGGAGACTAGGATCATAGCAGTGAAGACCAGGTACTATATATAGTTTAAGGTAGAGCCAATAGATTTGCTAATGGATTGGAAGTGTGGACTGAGATAAAGAACCTCTAGGCCTAAAAAACTAGACAAGTAAAGAGGCTATATACTGAGGTCAGGAAGGTTGTGAAAAAAAATAAGTTTGGGGAAGAAAATGAAGAGTTTGGTTTAGACATATTAAGTTTGAGGTGCTTATTATATATCCAAATGGAGTTGTTGAGTAGGCAATTTGATTTAGGATTTTAGAGTTCTGGGGAAAGATTACAGTTGGAGATCCTTTGGATGATCATCAGCATAAAATGGTATTTCAAGTCATAGGACTGGATGAGATTACCTAGGAAATCAGGGTAAACTGGTGAGAAAAGAGGTCTGAGGACTGAGTCCTAAGCACTCCAATAATTAGAAGTTGGGAAGGTAAAAATAAATCAGCAAAGGAGGGTGGAAATAATGGCCACAGAGGCAAGAAAGGAATGAAGAGGGAATTGTGCTCAGAAGCTAAGCAGAGGACATAGTTCAGCAAGATGGAAATAATCACAAGGGTCAAATGCTGCTCATAAGTCAAATGAGGCCTTAGAATCAATTTGGTAGATTTAATATTACCATGGGATTTGGTCATTTTAGTAGGCATCTTTATCCCTCTTTGACATAGAATCAAACTGAGGTTCAAAGAGATTAGGACACTTGCTTAAGTTCAGACAGTTAGAAAGTGGAAGTTGTGACTGAAACTCCAATCTGCCACCTACAGAGCCAATTGTCTTTTTCCTCCTTTGGTCACAGTTGTGCAAGTTGTGACCTACACAAGGCACCTATCCAAAGAGCAATTAGACTTCAATACAGCTTGTGCTCTGCTTGCCAAACCACGTGCTCTAGAGCAGGAAGGAGTCTGACTTGGGAAAGGAATATATTTTCCCACAAAGGCAGAAGAGACTTGGGTGGTGGGAGGGAGAGTAATAAAAAATTGGACAAGCTGAAAGAAAAGATAAAAGTCAACTCAAAGTAAATCTGAGCATTGATTGTGTGTCAGGATCACCTGCAGATATTTAAAAATATCTTAGGATCCACTCCAGACCTATTAAGTAAGAAATCTCCAAGAATCATCACCTGTATACCCTAGTACTTATGGGTGGACTGTACATTCTAACATCAAAAGACCTTAAGATCTTACCACACTTGCATAGTATCCAGAAGACTGTAGCTCTTTGAATTTGAGTAGGACATTCCAACCCATGCAACAGCATAAAGCAGTGGAGAGCCTGAAGTGGATTTTCTCACTCTATTCTGGATAGCCCTACTTCTGTCCCCTTCAATATATTTGGGGTCTTATCTCTGTTGGCCTTCATATGCCACCTCCTTTCTAATCAGCAAAGATAACTCCTTCTTTGGAGCCTTCTTTCCTTTTTCCCTCTCCCAAGGCCTTTCAGATTCCATACTTTGCCAAACCTCCCTTCACCTCCCATTGAAATGGAATCATTGACCTCTGGTTGAGCTGGGAGGGCGCCAGATTCTGTAACTGGGGGGGAGACAGAAAATAAGCTCTGAAGAAGCATTCATTCTCTAGTCCAACTTCAAGGTGATTATAAAAGACTGTAAGACCTTTCACTTTGTCAAGAATAACCACCTACAAGAATGGCTCCCATATATCAGTATGCTAAAAGAGTGCATATATCTCCTTTTGTCATCCTAGCTTCAGACTGCCAAGCTTCAGAAGAGTTGTGGAATGGTGAGGGCTGGGGGAGGATGCAAAATGAAACAAACCTGAATCATTTTATCCAAAAATTTTAAAAGCTCCAAAAGTGAACATGCGGTGTTAGACTTGATAATCACTGATAAAATCTAGCTCTCCATCCCACTCCCACCTCCTTGTAGATAAGGAACTTCAAGCCCATGAGAATTAAGTGACTTAGGCAAGGTCATGAAAGAAGTTTAGTGGCAAATCAAGGGTTCTAAGTTAGAAGACTCAATTCTCAGTCTGGAACAGCAGAGAGATGAATCTAGTCTGGTGGGAATAGAATACTAAGAGTGCTATGTAATCACCGAAGACACTGAAGATGACCCTGATACCTGGCTCCACCACAGAGATTCTCATATAGCAGCATGGGATGGGGCCTAGGAGTCATAAAACATTTCTGATGCTGAACCAGGTTCTGGGGACTAAGACCTAAAGGGATCAGAGGCAGCCAATCTCCAGAGTTTAGAAGTCCCCTACTGGCTTTTCCTAGAAAATAAATCATAAACTGAAAGTAAAATAAATGCAAATAGAGATTAAGAAGTGTGAAGAGACAGTGAGCAAGGTATAGGTGAGGAAAGAGAATACCAGATTTGACCTAGCCTTCTCCGGCTCAGTCTTGTCTTGAAGCTTAGCTGAAGAGTTTGGATTATGTGCACTATCTCTGGGAAACATCAAGTGAAACTGCAAGGCAGAAAGGATATGACTCCAGAGGACAGTGGAAGGACATGGAACCTTTGGCTTCTTGAGTCTCTGGCTTGCATCTAGCTCAGGCTGGGTAGACACCACAAATCATTTAGCATGAGTTGAATTTCCTGCAGTCATAGTGAGCTCAGCCCTGGACTCAATCCAATTTCTCAGAAACCAGCAACTCTGCTAGCACTAAGAGCCTTGGGAGGCTTAATTGAAAGGGCAAATCAAGAGGGAACAGTACTGGACTTCCTGCTCTATATTGGAAGAGATGTATCCCTGGAAGCAATGAAGATTGAAAATCCCTCAACACAGGATCTGTGCTTTGCCTACCACTTTACATAGATTATGCAGCTGCTTTTTCAATTATAGTAAAAAAAAAAAAGGGGGGGGGATTCCAAGGAACACTCCATTTTATTTTCATTTAAATAAATTATTGGGTCCCCTAGGTCCTTACATAGTGGCCAAATGAGGGTTATTTGCATAACCTTTTGTGTGTGGGTAACTGAGGCTTGAAACCTGCACAAACCAGTGGGACTTGCATGGCTTTGGAGTAGTCAGGGGCAGCTAGCAAGCAAAACAAGATAAGCCTGTCCCAGCAGAGGCACCATCCCAGCTGGATATGCCATAACCACTGGCCAAAGCATCACTAGGCAGTCTTAGCATATGGAATTCTCTCCCAGTGCTGTCTGGAGCTAAGTAAGAGCAACAGCACAGTTATCTCTGTATTTTCTATGTTGCTATAGTGAGCCAATTCTGACTTTGCTAAGTGTGATTGATTGGGGTCCACCTTGTCTATTCGGAAGATGAGAGTCAGTCCTGTAGATGGGGTAAGTGTTCTCTGCACAGTGTGAGTAGGTCTTAAAGATTGATGATAATAAAAAAAAATACAAAGACTAGGACTCCATCCAAAGATACTATGGCTCAGTGAGCCTTGGCCAACCAAGTTTAAGAACCACCACCCTTAGGCACCCTTCATCTACCTCACATTTTCCCCAAGGTCAGCCATCTGAATGGCTTTTCCTTACAAACACTTTTCCCTTGGAAGGATAGCCTGGTCTACCTCACTTGTCTTCTCTTTTTTTCTTTTTCTTTCCTTTAATTCTCACTGGTCTTCTAAGATGAGAATGGAACAGAGCAGGAAAATCAGACTCAAATAAGAGAGACCTTCTAAATATGAGGTAAATGGGGCAATCTCTCTCTCCCTGGCCTGTACTCAAAGGAGTGTAGGGTTTCTTGAAGTGCTGTGGTTTCCAGTGACTGACACCATGGCTTTTCTTGACCCCTGTAGTTCTTTAAGCCTTGGAATTCTGTCAGCTTCTGAAAATACACAAACAAGTATCCAAGGAAAGACAAATTTCAATCCAGTGCCTTCCAGTAAGAGATGCTTGTGAAAGCCAATGAATGATGGAGCTCCTTGTGCCTTGTTAGTGGTAGCGTGTGGCTGGTATCTTGACCCACATGAGCCAAAAAACCAGCTCCAGAGTGTCTTTCAGACAACACAACCATGTTGAACATCTATGAGAGATAGGCATGGGAGAGGAACAGGGAAGATGGGTAAGAGACACTTCTTATTATTCTCCAAATACTTGGATAATACTTATGTTTTTACTGAGTTGAATCTGCTCGGTATCTGAAGGGATTAAAATCTAAAACCATTTCAGTATGTAGTTTGTATCAGACTCTAATTGGTCCAATATTTGAACCAGTTTGGATTTTCATTTAATGAGTTCCTTATCCAGATCCAAATGACTCAGGAATCATTTCCAAGCTTGAATTGATTCAAACTGTGACTATTTCTGAATGATGATGGGTTGGGCATTTGTTTCACGGAGCACTGTGGACTATGTGGGAGGGCTGGGACAGGAGCAGCAGTGGGATCCCTGCACAACCAGATCTCAGTGGCTAAAGGTTCCATAGCTGGATAATCAGTGCCCATGATCCAGAGAGCACAGTGCTATCACTGGTCCCCTGAGTTAGGCCTGCCCCTGCTGGTAACTCATAGTAAAATATCCTGACTACTCTAAGGAGAGAAAGTAAGGCCAGTTTGTCTCCAGAGCTCCCCTTATGTTTGTTTTGTTTTGTTTTTTTATCTGCAGGAAAGAAATCAAGTCCAGGCCTGGGGTTATGTTTATATGAGAGAGAAAAACAACCAAGCTGGGTTCTACATGCAGAAGGACTCAGGACAAGTAGGGTGTCACGGGCTGGTGTTAATCAATGCTGTTCAAAGAATTCCATCAAGGACTTTGACTCTATGTAAAGCAGGTTGTGTTCTACAGAAATAATCAACTCTCAAGGATGATAGAAGCAATTTGGGAGGAGATACATGATTATTTGGCATCTTGAGACTACAAGCAACGTGGACATACACCAAGTATTTAGATGTGACTTTTGTCTGAAGATTAGTTTCCATATCAGAATAAGAAGCCTCTATTCTCATGACTAGGATGTGAGCCATGTAATGGCTCAACAAGACATTAAAACTGTGGAAAGAATAGTTGCCATCTTAGCTTATAAGCAATATCAAAGTGAGTTGTGTGAACTCCTTAAGCCAAGAGAACCAAATGGTGTCATGTGTTGATTTATGCTTCTATGCCCTTGCCAGAATAGCTGAAAAGAAAGTTGTGTATATTTGGCAAGAGTCTAATTAAAAACATAGGATCATGATTAAATAATCATGTCTTCTATCAAAACTGTGGCTCTGGGTGAAGGTTAAAAGTAAACCAGCAACGCTGTCTTAGATAACACCTAACAGTATTTAGTTCTCCTTGTTCAGTTCATTTCCAATAAAAACACTAGACAGAAGTGTACAGATTTAATAATCTGTGTAGGAAGTTTCTTCTGATGAGTATCTTATTTTGTTTAAACTTCTTGGCACCATTTGAAAAATTTTAAAGGTACTGATCAAATTAAATGACAAACTCATAATCTTTTTCTATTTGAGCAAGTAAGAGGCTATTGGGATTTTTTATGTTCTTTAGATAATAGGTCTTGAATCTGGTAGGTTTTATTGCTCATCTCTAAATATATTGTGAATATCATCACAGAAATTGAAGACTAATTATTGGCATCTTTTCTTCATTCTATTAAAAAATACTAATCCAAATCTCAGATCTCAGGGAGGTTCTACCCAGCAGTTAGGTCTGACTTTATAAGGCATAAAGTCCAAAGACAAAAGACAATGATTCTATCTCTTCATCATGTTCTAATTTATACCAAGGATCTTAGAAAAGGACTTTGCTAGGAGAGTTTCCATGTTCCATGTTGCAATTGCTAGCATCCAAGCTAAACAGGTTTCAATACTTGTGGTAGCACCTGGGGCTTACAAATAATTTTATTTTCATCACTAGAGTCCTGAGAAAGACTTGACATTTGCTTAATTTGACTAGCAATACTTAACAAATAAGAACCACAGTGTGTAGAACAGTGATGGGCAACCTTTTGAGCTTGGTGTGTCAAACTTCGCCAAAAAACTGAGCATAACTTGGGTAGTGTGTCACTTTGAGGAAAAAACATTATTTCGCGATATTTATAGTTTAAATAACATAAATGTATAATTGTTATATATAATTGTATTTAATAAACCAAAAACTAAATATTTAACTTACATGCTTAGTGACTTCTTTGTTCATCTATCAGTCGGTTTCTTTTGTTGGTCTTGATATTATTTAGCTTGTGTGGGGTGCCGTGAACTAAGATAAGAGAGGGGGAGGAGGAATTCTTTAACTAACCTGCCTATTAGTGACTTTTTTGTTGCTGAATTTCATTGGCTAAATCTTCAACTGAAGGTTGGTATTTTGTACACTTCAGGCCCAAGCAAGCGCTACTAACTTCATCTGTCAATCTGTTTCTTTTGTTGGTTTTGATATTATTTAACGCTGAGAATAAGGCCTCACAAAAGTATGTAGAGGGAAAAATTGTGAGTAAAGCCATTGCTATATTTTTCAGGGTGCTAAAAGTGTCTGGTAGTCGATTCCAGGCACTCCAAATTTCCTGTTCGTAGTGGCACTCCTCTTGATTCTCCAAGCGGCACCTTTCCAGATTCTCAAGCTTTGACCTCAAGTCGACAAACACCTGAGCCCAGATACTGTCTTGAAATTCTGCAAGTTGCATCTCCAAATCATCAATTTGCATCCATTGGAAACCATTTAATTCCAAACTACTGTAGACTACTACATCAGGATACTTAATTATTTTCATGGTCTGTTCTAGACTTCTAAATTGACTAAATCTATCACTAAACTGGTCAAGTAACGAGTCTAAAACATGCTGGTACTTCATATGCAAGAGTTCCATTTCATTTTGTACAGCTGCACTGGCCTTCTCAAAATACTTTGTTACTCGAGGAAAATACTTATAAGTTTTAGTTTCTACATCTCGCTTGAAAATTTTAACTTTACTTTCAAAAGCTTTTATGTATCCAAACATAACGTCAATACTTTTGCCAAAACCTTGTAACTTTAAGTTCAGTTCATTAATATGAACAGAGAGATCTGTAAAAAACATCAGGGTGTTGACCCACCTATCATCATTAAGCTGAGGAAAGTTTCCCAGATCCTTATCATCAAGAAATACCTTAATTTCTTCAAAGCACTCCACAAAGCACTCAAGAACTTTGCCTCGGCTCAGCCATCTTACATTATTGTACATCAGCAGTCCACTGTAGGTGGAATCAACCTCCAGTAAAAGTGCTGAAAATTCTCACTTGTGAAGGGGGCGAGCAGCTATTAAATTAACTATTTTTGTAACAACTGACATTAAGTCGTTTAAGTCGGTGAATCCTGCCTTGGCACATAAAGCCTCCTGATGGATAATACAATGAAAAGGCACAATTGGATGTCCAATAGCTTCTGTAAACAATTTGACAATTCCTGACTTTTTTCCCCACCATATTTGGTGCCCCATCTGTCGTCACTGACACAACTTTAGAGATATCAATGCTTAGGTCACGAAATGTTTGTATAACAACCTTACATATTTTGCTTCCTGATTTACTTGTTGACACTGATACTAACTTTATCAACTCTTCTCTCATTGTGAGACCATCAGAATATCGACAAATAATGGCCAACTGAGCATGTGATGTGACATCAGTAGTTTCATCAAGAGAGATCGAAAAGTATTTACACTTCCTTATGTCTCTCTTTAATTGATGTTGTACGTTTGTGTTCAGTCTCATTATTCAGGTCTTTTATGATATTTCTACTGAGTGGTAACTCACATATTCTCTTAATAATTGCATCTTTATTCTGCATATCATGAAATAGAACTGGTGCACATCTTAGGAGAGTTTCTTTAATAAATTCTCCCTCACTGAGCGCTTTTCCATGCTGAGCTATAGAGTGAGCAATGCTCAAACTTGCAGATGTTAAATTTGTAGAGCCTTTTATAAATTTAAGGATGGAATTAGATTGGCTCTTATAAAGGTGTAGCTGCCTGGAAATGTATTCTTCTTCATCCTCACTTTTTTCCAAGAGCTGGGAATGATTAGTTTCAAAATGTCTATTTATATTCCACATTCTGCTTACTACCATTTCAGTACATAGAACGCAAAATGATCTGCCATTTTTTTTCTATAAAGCCATACATCTTGGTCCATGTCTCTTGAAAGGGTCAGCCACTGCTACTACCACTTCCTTTACTTAACCTTAGTTTTTTATTTTTTGGGTTCTCCATCAGGGGGGCAGTGACAGAAGATAGAATTATAGATAGCTTGTTAGGCCTGCAGGCAATTAGGGGTTAACTAGCCTAACTAACCACAAAATGGTGCATATAACTGTCTTTTAGGAAAGGGCAGGGTTAATAAGCAGAAATAGGGGTTAATAAGGATGCACAACAGTAATAGTGGTGAAATGGAGTCTGCACTATGGAGCAAGATGGTGTTCCTTATGTGAATTAAAATGGCTGCTGCTATTTCTACTGGCGGGAAACGGCACCCATAGCACACCACAAACCCTCGCCTCTCCCAGCCTCCCCCTCACTTATCTCAGTAATGATGGATTAGAAATCCATGACAGCCCAGAACAGTAGATAATGGTTGCTTTGGTTAACTGTTATTTGGTTACTGGTAATGGCAGGGCCCCCAGAGATGCGTCCCCTGCTGCGTTCCGCTGCTCCCTGCTCTGCTGGCGGAAGTGAGGGCAAAGATCCCAGCTTAACCGGAAGTCCCAGAACTAGACGCTCTGTGCCGGACTTCTGTTGTTTTGGCCTACAGACCTACGGCACAGAGTGTCTAATAGGGGAGGATGAAACATTTGCGACTAGAGTCTTGGAGTTCATCCTCAGGAGCAGCAAATGTTTCATCCTCAGCATGCGGCCGCCTCAGCGGCCACGTGTCATCAGAAATGGCTACGCATGTCAGTGCTGACACGTGTGTCATAGGTTCGTCATCACTGGATTAAGGAGATGCCTTTCAGCTGAACCTAAGTATACCTAAAAAGAGTAAGGAAATGAGAAGTTTAATATGCTCAAAACACACATACATCAATAAACTAAGTCATAGGCATGACACTTTGAGCATCTCTGGCTGAATTATTTAGTGACTGTTTCTCTCACCTCTTATGGAAAGTCTCCAGGCCTTTACTCCCCTAACCACTCCCATATTTAGGTGAACCCTAATTCTTTATTAAATTTCTTTATTCATGTAATACTTGTAATGAATCTGCTTTCCTCACCAAATCCAGACTAAAACACCTGGCTTCCCTAAAGAGTGAGGAAGAAAGGAAGGCTAACAAGGATGAGAAGCAAATGCTCATTGGTAACTTACTATGTAGCACTTGTTTCTTGAAAAGCCATGAAGAGACACTGTCAATCATTTGGCAAGTACACTTGCTTAGCCACATGGTATATCTCTAAACAAAACGGTGAAAAACTGTGCCTTAAAACCATCCATCAGAAAAAAAAAGGATAGGAATTTATCTGACAGCCTCTTCTAGACCATTGATTCAGCTTGCATCATCTAGTCCTTTTGACAGTCACCGGGAAACCCTGTGACATGGTGCGTCCTAGAGTCCACAAGTATTGGGATGGGCCAGGGATTCTGAGCATATGGCTGGTTGACCACAGGCAGAGGAATCACACAACCTGCCAGTAGTGTCACTTTGTAGCGTGGTAGCTATGGCAAAGCAAGTGGTTGATGGCATAGTAAACAGCAAGTCCAAGAATCTGAGAAGGTACTTGAGGAGGATGTATCTTATACTGTATGCAAGGATGAGATATTTATTGGCACAATAATCCTATCTAATAAAATAGTAATATGCAAATTGACCATACCTCCACTACACCCACAAGCCACGCCCACAAGCCAATCAGAGGCGAATATGCAAATAGACTCAACCAAGATTGCTGCAGCCACAGAGAGCAGGAGGGAGGCTTGGGTTTCCCTGGCAATGGCGGAAGCCAAGCTTTCCGCCTGCCCTTGCCGGTCTAGGCCTCCACTCAATGCTACAAATTTTCAATGATAGAAGATAAATAAATCCAAACAGAAATGGCAGCAGCCACAGAGCTGGAAAGAGCAGGAGGCTAGGGTTGCCCCCAGCGATGGAGGAAGCCAAGCTTCTGAAGCCCTGGCCTGCCTTGGCCTCCGCTCCAGGCTACAAAGTTTCAATTGTAGAAGATAAATAAATCCCAGATACCAGGGCCTCTGCTTGGGTTGCTGGGGGGCGTGGCCAGCCTGCAAACCACCACAGGCCCCTCGTCCAGGCCCCCCCACACCCCAAGGGAACCCCCAACCTGATCCAGGACACCCTTCAGGGCAAACCAGCTGGCCCCCACCCATGCACTAGGCCTCTATCCTATCTAATAAAAGAGTAATATTCAGATTGACCATCACTCCAAAACACAAGATGGCTGCCCCCATGTGGACACAAGATGGCCACCACAAGATGGCCAGCAGGGGAGGGCAGTTGGGAGGGACCAGGCCTGCAAGGGAGGGGAGTTGGGGGCAATCAAGCCTGCAGGGGAGGGCAGTTAGGGGTGACCAGGCCGGCAGAGGAGGGAAGTTGGGGGTGACCGGGCCTGCAGGGAAGGGCAGTTCGGGGTGACCAGGCCTGCAGGGGAGGGCAGTTAGGGGTGACCAGGCCTGCAGGGCATGGCAGTTAGGGGTGACCAGGCCTGTAGGGGAGGGCAGTTAGAGTCAAACAGTCTGGTAGGGGAGCAGTTAGGCATCAATCAGGCTGGCAGGGGAGTGGTTAGGGGGTGATCAGGCTGGCAGGCAGAAGCGGTTAGGGGCAATCAGGAAGGCAGGCAGGTGAGCAGTTGGGAGCCAGCAGTCCTGGATTGGAGAGGGTGCAGGCTGGGCTGAGGGAAACCCCCCCTCTGTGCATGAATTTCGTGCACCGGGCCTCTAGTACTGTATAATAAATGGCTATACAACTTCAGTAGCATAACAATATGTCCCTTGCTCACACATCTCAATGGGTAGGTGTCGTTTAGAGGACTATGCTGATCTTGGCTGGGATCATTCACATATCTGGGTGTTGAATGACTATCAGCCAATCTAGATAGAATTCAGTGAGGGTAAGTAAGATACCTTGGCTCTGCTCCAGCCATGTCTCACCCTACAGAAGGCTAACCCAGGCATTCACTGCTTTTGGCAACAAAAGAAGCACAAGTGTAAGTGGAAATGTGCTAAGTGTTTGGAAATGCAAATGGGACAGAATCAGAGTGAGAGGGCACTTCAAAGGAGCATGAAAAAGGACCTTGAATACAGGGAGGAATAAAGAATTAGGGCATGGCTCAGTGATTGAGCATCTACCTATGAACCAGGAGGTCATCGTTTGATTCCTGGTCAGGGCACATGCCCAGGTTGCTGGCTCGATCCCCAATAGGGGGTGTGCAGGAGGCAGCTGATCAATGAGTCTCTCTATTCATTGATATTTCTATCTCTCTCTCCCTTTCCCTTTCTCTCTGAAATAAATAAAAATATATATTTTAAAAAATTAGTGTCATATTTGCAGTCTATTATGCCAAAGAAAAATTAGACAAGTACAACCAATTCATTGTTCTAACAGGTACTATTGTTTAGGGGGAAGAACTTGAGATTTGTCTAGTTTCAGTTGTAAATTAGGCTCTTATGAAGTATGTGGGTGTGGGAACCTTAATCAGAGCACACTGGATGTTCAAAGCCAATTTGTCATACACATATGCAAAGGCAATGACACAGTAGTTTTACTGTATGCACTGCACAGGCATACCTTTCCACAATCCAAATATTGACATCACTATTTGGCAAGAAACCTCTTTTGTCTGCATTAGTATAAGGATGTGTTACTGACCAGCCGGCCACTTTGTGAGGCTCCTTTAAAGAACTGTTTTGTCTGGTAGCAGTGGCTACTTGGTCTGCAATAAAGCCTTTCCTATATACCTGTGACTTCTCATATCTTCTTTGTCTAATACCCAGTGTCCACAGTTAGCATAGTTGAGCAGGATCAAGGATCTGTGCTCCCACAATTGGTATATTCGGCAGGATCAAGGAGTAAGTGCTCCAACAATTGGCACTGTGAGCAGAATTCTGGGTAAGTGCTCCATCCACCCCATAGGGGGGCATGTTGCCTTCGACTAGGCTGTGGTATCTGGTAGTGGCAGTCCTGATGCTTTGGACTCCTCCAGAGACTTGGGAACAGGACACGGTGATACTGGTGATGGTGGAAAAGACCAGATCCCCAAAGAGCCATGGGGAGCTGTGTGGCCTGGGAGAGACTGAGCTTCCAGGAGCCAAGCGGAGGCAAAGGTGGAGCCAAGCTCCACAGCAGCAGCCATGGGAGCCTTCACCTAGAAGCAGGTGAAAGAAGCGAGACCTGTGACTGTGCGTAAGACAATGCCTAAGGCAATGGGCCAAGGTGCCCGGTATGTTGAACCTGCTGCTGCAGACTGCAGTTTGCTCTATAGTGGCCTGGATAGATGTGCAGTCCTAGTTGCTCATGTAGACGGGTGTGGGGTTGAGCTGCCCCTGTACAGTAGGCAACTCTCTCCCGTACCAGAGTGCATCTTGGGGAGATAGGACAGACGGTGTTGTGGCTGGAGAAAATGAGGATGGTCCCGGGTGCACAGCCCCTACAGTTCTCTGGTATGGCCAGTAAAGAAGCCTGGTGGCATCTGTTGAATGATGGTGGATTGCAGAGAACTGAATGACTCCTCTGTCACACTCCGCAGTGCCAGCTATAATGGTTCTTGTGGACCGCCTAACTCTGTTGTTAGGGTGGAGACCACTATGTAGTGGCCTGGCACTCGATGTGGCTGCCTGGGGCAAGCCTCCCACGGTACCAGTGTTCCATTGTGTTAATAATGTTGTATTAACCTCTGGTTCTCTTGCAGATTTGAACGCAGCTGCCATTAGTCTATGGCAGACTTTGGACTTGTGGGATATTGGCGAGTGTTCATCTCCCATGTAGCACAGTTGTTACAGACCTATATTGGTCTACAGACCTATGTTGGTCTTTTGGGGTATTGGCGAGTGTCCAGTCCCCACTTGGTACAGTTGTTGCAGACCTATATTGGTCTACAGACCTATGTTGGTTTTTTAGGGTACTGACAAGTGTCCTGTCTCCACTTGGCACCATCGTTACAGCCATTGTGTCAGTTGTCCCGGAAGGGGGCAATGTAGGGTTGAACCCCAGAAGTAGAGAAGGGTACCTAGCTGCCAAGGGGGCAGTCGCTCAAGTGGGTGGAGAAGGGTACACACCAGGTTTTTGACCCAGTTATGGAAGAAAACTGGGAGCCAATACTCTCTTGTTGAGAGGTAGTTGGCAGCCATATGGGCTGCCTTGCAGGCCTGTGTGACCATGCCCATGTCGGGTGTGGCACAAACCCCAACTTTAGCAAAGTAGGGGCCTACTTGGTACAGAAGGCAGCAGTGAGTACCAGCCCTCTGTCACAGGAATTGCAAACCCTGTTGGGTCCTGTGACGTAAGAGACCATGTCAAGGGATGAAACTCTATGGAGGAGGTACTCCCTAGTTCATTCTGAGAGGGTACACCACCTCTCCCGGAGACCATGTAGTGTACAGACGGGTGTAGTAAGGAAGAACCCTGCTACATGGACATCTGTAACTGTCCGTTTGGATATTGATGAGCTATGTAGTTCAATTCAGATATTGGGCAAAGTAGCCCTAAGAACAGACAGCTGGACAGTCTTTAAAGGTTTAACTTGTAGTTGCCATGATGGCACAAGCAATAGTGGCTAATAGGCAATCACCCCATGTGGGGTCAGGAAATGCGAGCTCCACCCAGGAGTGGACCCACGTAGCCTAAAGTACAGGACACACAAGTCCTTTCCCATGATGCCCTCCGAGACTGGTGGGATGGATTGTTAGGAGCACAGCATTGGGCATTCTTGAGTTTTACTATTAGGGCCAGAGGACTGGTCCTCATCTACTGCAGTTTGTATTATTGTTGTAGGCTCTGTGTTCAAGGAGCTGGCAAATAAGCCAGGGTACCCCTAGAAGGCCATCTGGTGTAAGGGGTGTAGTGTGGGAACCCTAATCAGAGTACGCTGGATGTTCAAAGCCAATTTGCCATATGCATGTGCAAAGGTGATGACACAGCGGTTTTACTGTATGCACTGCGCAGGCATACCTTTTCACAATCCAAATATTGACATCACTATTTGGCAAGAAGCCTCTTTTGTCTGCATTAGTATAAGGATGTGTTACTGACCAGCCGGCCACTTTGTGAGGCTCCTTTGAAGAACTGTTTTGTCTGCTGGCTCCTTGGTAGCAGTGGCTACTTGGTCTGCAATAAAGCCTTTCCTATATACCTGTGACTTCTCACGTCTTCTCTAATTCCTGGCGTCCAAGGGAACTTGCTCCACAGTTAGCATAGTCGAGCAGGATTAAGGACCTGTGCTCCCACAGTGGGTCCTTTTTTTTTTAGTATAGTTGGTATACAATATATTAGTTGTTTTTCTGGTGTATAATATAGTGATTTGATATTTTTATACCTTAAAATGTGATCACCTCACTAATTCTAGTAATCAATCATCAGTCACCATGTCAACTTATCACAATATTATGGACTATATTCCCCTTCACCTTTTTCACCCATCCCCCTACCCCAACCCACCCTCCTCTAGTAACCATCCCTTCAGTCTGTTTCTGTGTGGGTCATATTATGCCAAATGGGGGCAAATGAGTGACAGAATTGTGTTGTTGTTTTTCCCCATCTCCCTTTTAGCAGTTATGTTAGTTGTTTGTAGAGCCAGTTACATGACAATGGATTTTGGCTCAGGGAAGTCCAGATTTCACCCTGAGAAATCCAACTTTGGCTGGCTTAAATCCATTCAGTCTTCCTCTGTTCCCAGCGCTAAGTTCTAAGGATGAAAAAATCCATTTTAATTCCATTCTTGTAAAATAACTACTAAATAAACAAGCCAGTTAGTTTATTTGGCTAAGACTATAGGGTTGATAATGTCCAAACCTTATATAATCTACATTCCTTTTCATAAATCTATATCTAATCTAATAATAGACAAATATGCAAATTGACCATACCTCCGACACACCCACAAGCCACGCCCACCATCCAATCAGAGCGAGCATGCAAATTAACCCAAACCAAGATGGCTACAGCCACAGAGAGCAAGGTTCCCTAGGTAACAGAGGAGGCCAAGCTTTCCGCCTGCCATTTCCAGGCCTAAGCCTCCACTCAAGCTACAAAGTTTCAATTATAGAAGGTAAACAAATTCAAACAAATGGCGGCAGAATGGAGCTTGAGAGAGCAGGCCAGGGTTGCCGCCGGCAACAGGGGAAGCAAAGCTTTCCACACACCCTGGCCGGGCTCACCTGCTTAAGGCAACAAAGTTTCAATTATAACCCCAACACAAATGGCTGTGGGCCTCGGAAGGATCCCCAGGCTTGGCTCCGCTCCAGGCTACAAAGTTTCAATTGTAGAAGGAAAATAAATTCCAGATACCAGGGCCTCCGCTTAGGTTACCAGGGGGCGTGGCCTGCCTGCAAACCACCACAGGCCCCTCGCTCAGGCCGCCCCACACCCCAAGGGAAACCCCACCTGATCTGGGACGCCCTTCAGGGCAAACCAGCTGGCCCCCACCCCTGTACCAGGCCTCTATCCTATCTAATAAAAGAATAATATGCAGATTGATCATCACTGCAACACACAATATAGCTGCCCCCATGTGGTCAAAGATCCTGCCCCCATGTGGACACAAGATGGCCACCACAAGATGGCCAGCAGGTGAGGGCAGTTGGGAGGCACCCGGCCTGCAAGGGAGGGCAGTTGTGAGGGATCAGCCCTGCAAGGGAGGGCAGTTGAGAGGGACCAGGCCTGCAAGAAAGGGCAGTTGGAGGTGATCAACCCTCCAGGAGAGGGCAGTTAGGAGTGACCAGGCCGGCAGAGGAGGGAAGTTGGGGGCAAACAGGCTGGCAGGGGAGCTGTTAGGCATCAATCAGGCTGGCAGTGGAGTGGTTAGGGGGTGATCAGGCTGGCAGGCAGAAGCGGTTAGGGGCAATCAGGAAGGCAGGCAGGCAAGCAATTGGGAGCCAGCAGTCCTGGATTGTGAGAGGGATGTCTGACTGCCCGTTTAGGCCCGATCCCAGTGGGCAGTCGGACATCCCTCAAGGGGTCCCATATTGGAGAGGGTACAGGCTGGGCTGAGGGAGAACCCCCCTCCATGCACGAATTTCGTGCACCGGGCCTCTAGTATGTATATATAAAGCCAGTGACCTTAATGGCCATAACGACCATAACGACCAGTCGCTATGATACCCACTGTGGCTAGCTAACCGGCCTGATCAGGGGGTGGGGCCGGCCGGCCAACCTCGCAGCCCCTCCCCCTGCTGGCCTGCCCCTGATTGGACTCTCCCACCCGATCAAGAGCAGGGTGGCCAGCCAAAAGCCCCCTCTCTTCCCCCCCACCCCCTTCAGACTCATCCCTGATCAGCCAGCCCCACCATGATAGGCCTGCAGCTCCTCTCCTCAGCTGGCCAAACCCCCGATGGGCCCTACCACCCTGATCAGCCCACAGCCCCGCTCCCTGGCCAGCCCCACCCCTGATCGCCAACCCACCTCAGTAGGGGGTGGGCCCGGCCAACTTCCTGCAGCCCCTCCCCTGGCCAGCCCCGCCCCCTATGGGCCCCCACCACCCTGAATGTCCCCCAGCCCCTCCCCCACCCAGCCTCACCCAAGATTGGCCTCCCCACCCTGATCAGGGGCAGGGCCAACTGGCCAACCACCCATGGCCCCTCCCCCAGGCTGCTGGGCCCTGATTGGCACCCCCACCCCATTTTGGGGTGGGGCCAGCAAGCCCACTGCCCACAGCCCCTACCCATGGCTGGTCCCACCCCCAATTGGCCCCCCAACCCTAATCGGGGGCGGGGCCCACCGTCCAATCGCCCGAAGCCTCTTTCCCCAGCCAGCCTGGCCCTGATCAATCCCCGATCGAGGCGGGCCAGCTGGCCAACCTCCCGCCGCCAGCTGGACCCCACCCATGCACAAGTGACCGACCATACATCTGTCCAACCATCCAACCAGCCAGCCGGTACATATGATGCATGCTAGCAATTTAAAAATAAACGTTGACTCTTGCATGTGCGATACATATAAAGCTCTTGCTGGCGCCAATCTCATACAACCAACCAGCCAGTACATATGACACGCACTGGCAATTTAATTTTGTATTTAAATTTGATAATACTATATTATATATACTATTTTGACATGTAATTTTTTGCAGTAATATAATTACCACATGAATCTTTCTTCTAATTAATTTCCTTTCAATGTGCACGAATCCATGCACGGGGCCACTAGTATTACAATGGTGACCTCATAGAACCAATCAGAAGTCCCAGGATCTAGACTAAGTTCTATCACTAACTAGTTTTGTGAGCAAGTTAGTTAATCTCTTTGGGCCTCGGTTTCCACATGTATACAAAATCAGGGATTGTAATATATTACAATATTCCAAATGTCCTATTTTTACAGGATGTTAGTAGTCATTATTTATTCAATCAAGTTTAAGAAATACTAACCTAAATAAAGTTCTAAATGTTTACTTCAGGACTTTTTAGCATCTTTATGCTGTGCCCTTTGAATCTCTAAGAGGGGAATATAATGTGCAGCAAACTCATTTCACCATTAACTAGTATTTTCATGAAACATGTATCCCCCTAAATATACTTTTTGGAAATGTACTATTATTTCTAGCATCCAAATGGGTAAATTTATCAGTCAGGGTCCCAGAAAGAAACAGAGGGCAACTTCAAATGGGGACATTTAAATAAAAGAATATGCTAAATGACTATTTTTCAAAGATATAGGCAGGGTTTACAGAAACCCTGAAGCTAATACCTGGGAAGCATTATATCCCTAAATGAAAAGGAGTAAAAGGGGGGAGGGGCCGAAATGCAAGAGTGTAGCTGCAATAACTGAAGGATGGCCTTCAATAGAGGACAACTATGGTGCCCTGGCAGGAAAGGAGGCAGGAGAAATACATACAATTTCATTTGCTTTCCAACCTCCAATCTCTTGTTGGTGCTTCTCATTTGTTGAAACCAACCAAAAATAGTTTTTCAGTCAACACTATCTCTGAAAATGTCCTTAAAAATAACATCCTTTAAAAAAAAAAATGAGGTAAAATAAATAGCCTTTTTTTTTAAAGTGGTCTTGCAGACATGACACATGAATATTCCCTAAGAATAAACAAAGCACAATTACAAGTTTATTGATTTTAGCAAAATAAAATCACAAAAGTGGCTTCTTAAAAACTAATGAGTAATTTTTCTTGTTTCCTTGTCTCCAGAGCATTTGGCATTCTTTATCAACTGGTACATAAAAGAGTAGAAAAATAGAAGATTGTCATATTGTCCTTTGTATTTCTCTTTTAATATATCAGTATGGTAGTCTACCAGAAAGTAGTAGATGGCTTCAATTGTGGAAAGGAAGGTATCTGGCTTTCCTTTTTGATGGCGCCAAAAGCAAGTTTTTCTTGTTTTCAACTCAACTTGTAACAACCCTGCCAAAAACAAGTAAGAAAAGTATAAATATATATACATTTTTATTCTCACCCAAGGATATGTTTATTGATCCTAGACAGAGAGGAAGAGAGGGACAGAGAGAGAAAGAGAAAGAGAAAGAGAAACATCGATCGGTTGCCTCACATATGCACAATGACTAGGGATTAAACCCTCAATCTAGGTATGTGTCCTGACCTGGAATTGAATCTGCAACCCTTTTGGTGTACAGGACAATATTTCAACTAACTGAACCACCCACCCAGGACTAAAAATTTCTTAACCACAGGATGTGATAAAATTAAATGATGATTTATCTTAATTAAGAATTTTTCTTTTGAAGAGCACAGATAAATCCTCTTGATCCCAATTTAAAATAAGATATTTTTTGCCCTAACCAGTTTGGTTCAGTGGATAGAGCAACAGCCCACAGACTAAGGGTTCCGGGTTCAATTCCAGTCAAGAGCACATATCCTGGTTGCAGGCTGGATCCCCAGCCCTGGTCCAGGATTGAGTGCAAGGCAACCAATCGATGTGTCTCTTTCACATCGATATTTCTCTCTGTCTCTCCCCCACCCTTCCACTTTCTCTAAAAATCAACGAAAAATATCCTTGGGTGAGGATTAACAAAAATAAAGAAATAAAATATTTTCTTAAATGCATTAAGGTATATAACAGAAGCAATATAAAACACAGATTGAAATCTTATACCTCTAAGTCTTGGACCCGGTAGCAATGGGTGAAAGTAGTTAATATTTAAGGGATTCATATATCTCTCTCTCTCTCTCTCTCTCTCTCTCTCTCTCTCTCTCTCTCTCTCTCTCTCTTAATCTTCATCCCAGGAGTGAGAGTATTTTTTTCCCATTGATTTTTAGAGAGAATGGGAGGAGGGAAAGGGGAGAGAAATATCGCCATGAGAAAGACACTTCGATTGGTTGCCTCCTGCTCGGGTCCCAACCCAGGCCTGGATTGAACCTGCAACTAAGGTATGTGCCTTTGACTGGGAATCGAACCCACAACCCTTTGGTCCTCAGGCTGACGCTCTAACCATTGAGAAAAACCAGCCACAGCAAGATTCATCTCTTTCTATCTGCTACCTACCACTGTCTTTTTTTTATTTAAACTTGTGACAGTACTAAATTCGCCAGTTTTCAGAAGGGTTTCATTTCCTTGATAAACTGACATTTAAAACATCATTCTGAAACTCACTAGGATGGAAATAGGCAGGTTAATGGTCTTTAATACTTCTAGAAGTATTGAAAATGTTCTAAGCAATTAGTACAATTAAAATCTTAACATAGGCGGTGGGGACCACTTTGTAAAGATATGATTGTCTAACCACTATGCTGTACACCTGAAACTAATACAAAATAATATTGAATGTAAGCTGTAATTGAAAACTAAAATTAAAAGAAAAAAATATTAACATAGGATTTTGACATCATCAATGTAATTTATAAAAAGAAACAAACTAAGAGCAGCTATTATAATGCTAGTTTTTATAATACATCTAATATGTTCTAAAATGTTAAATATAAAAACCAAGATTTAGTGACTATCACTACTAATCTATCCTGTTCTGAAGATTTCCTTGGAAATATATAGATGTATAGAACCTTTTAAACTACACTAAAATACACAGATATGGAATTACTTAGAAAATTTATATTTATTTTTAAGAGTTTGATATATACATTTAAAAAAATTTCTTGCCAGTATTTCTGGCAATCAATAACTTTAAGATAAATACACAAATTATTTTAGCAGTAAAACTTGAAAGCAGGTAACTATAGATGGCTTTTCCCTCTAAAATTATTGCCTGAATTTCTTCAACCAAAAAATGGGAATGAAAATCATATTGTGAGGACTAAATGAGGTAGTATATGACGAGCATTCATTAACACACTAAGTATAGTTCAGGAAATGTTTACAATGTGAACAAATCTGTCCAAATGAAGGGAGAGAGCTGGTAATTTTTAAAACAAATTACAGTATAATTTCCCATTTTAATCATTTGGACTCTCTCCCCAACAAAAAGAAAACCATCCTTCCCCCAAAATCCCCCCAAAGCTTCCCGTGGTGAATCTTCAAGAATGTATGTCAGTTCACGTGTAGGTTTACACTATATGATTAAATTAGACATTCAACCTTTAAATGTTTTATTTTGATAGTAGTAAAACACCCAGAGCTTTCCTCTGTAAAGTCTGGCAAAGTATGTTTTTACATTATTAAGGGGATTCTTAACCTCGGCACTCATAGTAAGATAACAGAAACATTATTTTTTTAATACATTACTTTTGAGGGTTTAAACTGAACTTTAGAGTTGTTCACATTAATCCCATGAAATGATAAAATGTTTTCAAGCCTAAAGGCAATGATTTATAACAAACATGGTTGTTTCTTGTGGAAGTAACTGAGCTTATCTGGAAAATGGTATTTCACAAATACAGAGATTGTAAATATGCACAGAGCCTGAGTTTCCCTGTGGTGAAATGTGGAGCCAGAATAGGACATGCAAAGAAGACTGACTCTAGAAATCTATTTATTTCATGATTCTGAAGGAATTGAGAAATACTTTTTAAAAATTTAATGTAGCACAGAATTAAAATGGATGATACTTTCGATGTGATGTGGGAAGGAAGAAAAATTATTCTGTACAAATCTGATTTTAAGCCTTAAGCACAAATGTGGACACTCTGAAAACAGATTTTGAATTGTACCTCAGAAATTCCTTATATAGTTTTTTTCAAGTGTTTTCACTTACGTTCTTTCATTGGATCCTTTCAATAACCATATAAAGAAAAATAGCTCAGAAAAATCTTCAAACTGGGGCGTAATTTGCTGTTGTAACCATCCAAGATAATGTGGCAGGCAGTATTCCAAAGAGCAGGGTTTTAGGGTTCCATTTCTCTATTAAACATCAGCAACAAGGTTCTTCCAGGTCATATGCTCCACAGTCTGTCTCTGTCTCTGTCTCTCTCTCTCTCTCTCTCTCTCTCTCTCTCTCTCTCTCTCTCTCTCTCTCTCTCTTTCACACACACACACACACACACACAATTTCTTTCTCTGTCTCTATCTCTCTGCCTATCTTTCTCACACATATACACATAGAACCGCAAAACAATCTTACTAACATTTATGTTGATCTCACAGGTATGAACCATATAAATTAAGCTAATTACCTTTACTAATGTCAGTCACTTTAGCTTGGTACTAATTAACACAAGTCAGACTCCGAAAAGTGTCACAAACCTTCTTTTCTTAATGATGTACACTTCTGACAACAGCCTGGGAGAAGCTCTCCCAGGTTGAAACTGTTTTGCCAACTGCCTAATACCAACTAGGTAGCTAGCTCTCTTGCCTTATAATCACACATGGTACACAAATAAAGCCATCAAAAAGCTGGAAATAAAACTAAAGCTTTTAGAAAAAATGAGAGAGCCTGAAGAACTGAGTAGGTGCAACGGAGCATGCGAGTTCATAAGAGCTCCTGTTCTTCATATTACTGGTTATTGTACTTGGGGAAATAAAGCAACTCTTTTAAACCATTATTATTAGGAACTAATCTTTTCATTGCAAGAGAAAAAGACATATAAAACAAGAAAGAAAATCACTGTAACATTAAAGCTGCATTGGAACCACCCATATAAACTCAATCTCAATCTCAATCTCTCTCAATTTCAATCAATCTCTCTCTCTCTCTCTCTCTCTCTCTCTCTCTCTCTCTCTCACACACACACACACACACACACACACACACACACACACACACACACACACACACTTATTTTTCTTGGCTCTGTCCTTTGAAGCAACATCCAAACAGTAATAAATTTACCATTATCTTGGTTTCTAATATCATTCCCCATTTAACAAAAAGCCACAGTTCCTTTGAATGACTGGTTATTGGTCTGGGGCAGGAGAAAAGTGCAAGTAAACTTTGAATGATTAATTCTAGGTCTGAGGAAGGAAAAAGTGCTGAACCAGAAAGACTAATGAGCCATGCCCCAAAAAACTTGAAGGGCTCCCACTGACAAAATCTGAGACAATTTGGGCATAAAAAATATATATATAATCATTATAGATTTTAACATAATGAATTAAAAAGACATGTATCAGACCACAGTGATTTCATAAATGGTACGAGAGAGGACAAAAGAAGAGGAGAAAAAGGAAGAGCTCTTCCTTACAAAAGAATGCCAGCTAACAAATATAGAAATAATAAAATTAAAATTTTATAATTTTGCAATTCTCAATATAATTACTGATTTAAAGAAGAGTCATCAGTGAATACGAAAACCTCTGAGTGAAAAGCAGTTGGTAAATAGACAGTCCATAGTCTCAAAGCATCACCTCACAGATTACTACTAATTTCAAAGAAGAAAATAAATCTTTAGAACAAAGAGATCTGGCAATCACCTTTAACTAAGAATTGAAAGTTATTACCAATAATGGAACAACTTATATCAAATGCCTCCTGTTTTGATGCAATAATAAGTAAACAACTTCACCTATATAAATAGGGTAATCATATAATTTATCAGTTAAAAAGCCTCATTTCTAAGAGTAAGAAGCAATGTTATTAGTAATTATATCAAAACAATAGTTATAAATTGGAATTGTCATGGGCAATCCTGGATTTATCCTTATCTGTAAGGATCCTTGCAAAAAAATTTAAACTGAATCTAATCATGATGAAACATTCAGACAACTGACCTGTCCTCTTCACACAATTCTAAGTCATGAAAAACAGAAACAGGGAACTGTTCTACATTAAAAGAGAATGAAGAGACATAACCAAATGGAATGTGAGTTTATGCACTTCATCATACATCAGAGGAAAAAAAGCTACAGAATATATTTTTGGGTCAACTAGGGAAATGTGAATTTGGACTGTATATTAGACATTACAGAAGTTTGTTAATTTTCTTAAAGTGATAATATTACGATCATACAATTATTCTTAAAAGATGTATACAGGTATTGAAAGGTAAAGTGTTGTAAAGCCTACATCGTTCTTTCAAAAGGTTTAACCAAATATATATATATTTAAGTATACAACACACATAACACAGAAAAGAGAAATAAAGCAAATGTGGTAAAAGATGTATGGGGAGTTAATGCAATTCTTCTAATGTATCTGGAGACATGAAGTTTTCTGAAATGAAAGTTGGGGGGAGGGAAGCAATACAAAAACATTTTTTTTTTCTTACCCTGAAGTCTTTCATCAGTGAATATTTTGTTTGTTTGGTTCCAGGTGCTATCTATAAATATAATTTTTTTCAGTGTTGTCTCTTTGCACTTGCTGTCATTCAAATCCTGTTCTTCAGTTTTCTTGCGTTTACTAGATGGCTTGTCAGGGTCATCATTTTTGTCTCTCACATTATTTTGAATCCTTTTTTGCAGATGAAAAGAAATATCTTTTATTGAGACAGACTTAGGTCCAGGAAAAATGAGTGCAACCTAAAGCAAAGAAACTTAAGTTAATAGTGTGTGATTATGATCAGAATGAATAAATTCTGACAAAACTTTAAGAGAAAAAAAATTGAATATCTAAGAAACAAGCATTAGCTTCTACTACATCCACTTTTTTAATACATACGGTAAAGTTTTTGACTCTTCCCAAGTAATTTATAATCATTATATACTCCCTAAAAGTTTTATTTCAAAATAAGTTATTCACCTGTGGATAGAAGCCTAGTTAATTGTACCTTGAAAGAGAAAAGTAAACTTTATAATATTCTGTAAAAGAACCACTGAAAAGGGCTCAATAATTAAATACCATTTTTACCTATATAATAGACAAAACAAATGATACATAGTCAATACTGGTAAGCAATTTGGCAACTTAAAGAGTCTTGAAATGTTCACACTCTTTCATCAAATAATTTCACTTATGGGCATTTAATAAAATAATCCTAAATACCCATATACCCATCACACCCATAATATTTATTAAAAATATATCTATTACAGTGAAAAATTAAAACTGAAAAATCTAACTTTCAAGGAAAAATTCTATAAATTATAGTACTTCTTTTCTTTTAGCATTTTACCGAGAGTTTATATAGTCCTGGAGCCTTCAATGTCTGAACGGCTGCTATCACAAAGCAGGCATCCAGTAAGTATTTGTGAAATGAATAGATGTTGGTAGAATTATGAGTATTTTATCCCCCATACTTTTCTGTATTTCCCAAATTTTCTTTAACAAGCATCATTTTTAATATTAAAAATAAGCATTATAAAAATAAAACAAAAAAATCTTGCATTTTTAAACTTCAAAGTTACATACAAATTGCTTAAACATCCACAATCCATGCCAATATTCCCCCTGTACTCAATTAGCAAAGTCTAAGGGTTTTAGATTTTCTTGGATTATAAGATATCACATCACTTTATTGAACATAGCAATGTGTTCTATTTAATTAACATAAATTATACCTAGCTGACCAGAGAAGGAAACGTAAATATATTCCTAGATCCAAAATTCAGGTGTTATTTACAAACACAATTTTCTATATAAACTCAATAAAAAACCTATTTATGGAAAAGGAAAAACCAAATTCTTTCTAGAACAACTGAGTGTATGTATTAATTTTTAATTTTGTTTCTGATTAACACCACCAATTAATGATCCCCAATATACCTAAAAGGGGTTACAAGTTTCTTTAAAAAGTACCCAATGCCTACCTCTTTTTGAGATCTATTACGAAATTACTTTTCAACAAATATCTCAGTAATATCTCACCTATGTGAAATTCCAACTATGTGAGAACCAATTAAGAATCTAGAAATGAGCAAGGAAGGCCTCTGAGCTGACAAAAGAAATGTTACAAAAGCCACATACTAACGCTCTAAATTTAGGGAGAATTCCTGAACATTTTTTTCAGCCAGTCTTTCTTTTCTTCTTTTGGAGAAATTCCAATAATGTTTGTAATCTGGTTTATCAGTTCGCATCAAATTAGACCACCTATGTGTCGTATGGGCAGGACAATGAAGTGGGGAGAAAGTAAAAGCAGGCATAATAATATTGGCAAAGTGTAAAAACTTAAAGAAATAATTCAGAAAAAATGATAAAAAGTGGAAAAACTCAAAAAAGCCTAACAAATCTAGGATCTTCTGATCTTTTCAGACACCAATGAAGTAAAGGGTATGTTGTTTAGGGCTAGATATAAGGATAACCCTAGATCATTAAGAAAAGTATTAAATTGTGTTCAAGTAAGTTCAGAAAGACATTGGAATTTAAAGTTCATTTTTAGATTCAATGTGAACAGTTATAAGAAATAAGCTACCTACTTCATGGTCCTCTTCTTCATATTCTGGAATACAAGGGTACGTGTAAATATTTACAAATTCAGGTGCTAAGAGTTTCGCGTGTATAGCAGTACTTTTGCCATCTGTTTCATTTGGATGTTTAATGATGTCAATCTTCAGTGGAAGCTAAAATTAAAGGAAAAAAAAGATAAGTGAACAAACCAAATATTAAAATTCTAATTAGTATGTTAATAAAAGGGGTCTTTAAAGCTTAAACAGCAAACTCACACTACATCTCTATAAATATACTTATGGTTTGAAAGTCATACATTTCTACACCAGGATATTAAGAACAATAGAGTCATAAAGCAAATCCAAATTTCTTCCTCGATGTTGTTAATCATATGATAGAACAACTATTTTAACTCATTTAACAGAGAATCTGCTCTTAAAACAAAGCTCCAATGTCATTTTTCATTTATGTTACAAAACCATTGAGTCCAATCACTTGTATTTCAGCATGTGTGCCAATATTTTTTAGAATTCCTATAAGCTTCAGTTTTGTTCATTTTGTGACACATAAAAGGAAATAAAAGTTTGGGCAAAGTTTCATACCTAAAGTTCAAGTTAAAATGGTGTTCCTTATACATCCTTTGATATCATATATCCAATTATCCTTAGTTGTGAACATCATCATTCTCAGAAGTGTCTTTTAACAGCACAAATGAAATAATTTTCAACTGAAAAAAACAGTACAAAATGGACCTAGGAGGTGCATTCTATGGGTAAAGAATAACTCTCTCAAAATGATTTGGCCTATTTCTCTTAAAGTTTAATTATTTATTATAGATTATGCCCTTTCTCTATGCAAAAGTAATATTATCTTGCATTTTTTTAGTTATATTTTTCTATTACTTCACTGACGTGGTTTGGTTTTCCGCATAATGCTTGTGCAAGTCCTGCACTCAGCCATGATTATGAAAATGAAAGCCTAGTCATATCTCTCCCACTATACATAAGAACCCTCTCTGAGATGGACTTTGCACTGCAGGTTTCAAAGGACTTATTTGTTATGATAAGCACTCTTCCAGCTCCTGTCCTACACTAAACAGGCAGGGCTCTGGTGTTTACCCTGAGCACACAGCTATTTTACCCTGGAGTACAAAACAATTTTTTTAAAACAGCTTTATTAAAGAGAAGAAACTGATACAATAAACTACACATACTTATAGTGTACAATCTAATGAGTTTTAACATGTTACACCCTTGAACTCATCACTACAATCAAGATGATGAACATACCCATCACCCCCAAAGTCTTCTTGTGCCTTCCACTGTCCCTAATCTCCATCAACTACCACCCACAGTCCTTAGGCAACCACTGATGTGCTATTACTATAGATAAGTTTGTTTTTCTTGATTTCTATAAAAATGAAATTATACAGTATGTACGCTCTTCATCTAACTTTCTTCACAAAAATAATTATTCTGAGATTTATCCATGCTGCTGTGTGTATCATTAATTCCAGAACTATTTTTTTAAGGAGTAGTTGGTACATGCTACTAAATGATCTCAATGGCACATGTTGTATCTTTCCAGTCTAGAGGCCCAGTGCACGATTTTGTGCATGGGCAGGGTCTAGGCCTGGACAGCGATCAGGGCCATCGGGGCCATCTTGCCCAGTTCCGATCGGGGCCGGGCTGATTGGGGTCTGCCAGCCGGGGGGGAGAGACAGGGAGGGACCGTGGGTGGTTGGCCGGGCAAGCTGGGAGGAGGGATCGCGGGAGGTTGGCTGGCCATGGGGAGGGAGCGGGGGAGGTTGGCCAGCCACAAGAGGTTGGCTGTGGGAGTGCACTGACCAAGAGGGGGCAGCTCCTGCATTGAGCATCTGCCCCCTGGTGGTCAGTGTACACCATAGCAACTGGTTGACAAGTCATTCCAGTTATTCAGTCATAATGGTCACTTAGGCTTTTATATCCTATCTAATAAGAGTAATATGCAAACTGACCGTACCTCTGCTATACCCATCAGCCACGCCCACCAGCCAATCAGGAGCGAATATGCAAATAAACCCAGCCAAGATGGCTGCGGCCACAGAGAGCAGGAGGGAGGCTTGGGTTTCCCTGGCAATGGAGGAAGTGAAGCTTTCCGCCTGCCCTTGTCGGCCCAGGCCTCTACTCAATGCTACAAAGTTTCAATGATAGAAGATAAGTAAATCCCAACAGAAATGACTGCCACCACGGAGCGAGCAGAAGGCTTGGCTCCACTCCAGGCTACAAAGTTTCAATTGTAGAAGGTAAATAAATCCCAGATACCAGGCCCTCCACTTGGGTCACCAGGGGGCGTGGCTGGCCTGCAAACCACCACAGGCTCCTCCCCCAGGTCACCCCACACCCCAAGGGAACCCCCCACCCTGATCCAGGACACCCTTCAGGGCAAACCAGCTGGCCCACACCTGTGCACCAGGCCTCTATCCTATCTAATAAAAGAGTAATATGCAGATTGATCATCACTGCAACACACAAGATGGCTGCTCTCATGTGGTAAAAGATCCTGCCCCCATGTGGACACAAGATGGCCACCACAAGATGGCCAGCAGGGGAGGGCAGTTGGGAGGGACCAGGCCTGCAGGGAAGGGGAGTTGGGGGGACCCAGGCCTGCAGGGGAGAGCAGTTGGGTGGGATCAGGCCGGCAGAGGAGGGAAGTTGGGGGTGACCGGGCCTACAGGGAAGGGGAGTTGGGGGGACCCAGGCCTGCAGGGGAGAGCAGTTGGGGGGACCAGGCCTGTAGGGGAGGGCAGTTAGGGGTGACCAGGCCTGCAGGGAGGGCAGTTAGGGGCAAACAGGCTGTCAGGGGAGCAATTAGGCATCAATAAGGCTGTCAGGGGAGTGGTTAGGGGGTGATCAGGCTGGCAGGCAGAAGCAGTTAGGGGCAATCAGGAAGGCAGGCAGGCAGGCAGGCATGCGAGCAGTTGGGAGCCAGAAGTCCTGGATTGTGAGAGGGATGTCCGACTGCCCGTTTAGGCCCGATCCTAGGATTGGGCCTAAACGGGCAGTCAGACATCCCTCAAGGGGTCCTAGATTGGAGAAGGTGCAGGCTGGGCTGAGGGACACTCCCCCACCCACGTGCACGAATTCTGTGCACCAGGCCTCTAGATGATTACGTGAAAGAAGACCGACAGTGTATGCCCCAGAAGGGCCATAAATGTTTCCCAAATAGTTTGCAATTTATAGTATCAAACCCAATTTCTTCTACTATCTCCATTTAGGCCTAGTGATTAGTTATAAGTTAGGGCCAATTGCTTCAAATCATCAGAGCAATTTCTAGCTATAGAAAATTTACCATTTAAGTAGATAGTTCACAAATGATTTTATATCAGTCTACCTCTGGCTGAACTCTACATCAGACGTCCCTCATGACGCTCAGTTGCAGGTGAACTATATTCCCTTTCCCCAGGGTCTGTCAGTATCAGGTCAGCATTACCTTTGCCCAGGGAAGGTAGGAAGAGGAAAGAAGAAAACAAAAGCAGATCATGGCAAAGTATTTTAGTACTAATAAAATCAATTTTCTTTTATGGCTGATGAATAGAGCTGAAAATTCCAAAGGTGATCAACATTTTTGTCCAGCCATCTTTGAAAAATATCATTTGTATCAAGGACACAGGACTGAGTGTTAGTAATGTTTTTTTACAAACTATGTACCTAGCCTATTATAGACTACAATCTACAAGTACAAGAAAATTATGCAAAATTTGTGCTCAAGAAGTATTCCTGGGGCCTAGTCCAGGTATCTGTAGTTCTCTGGGAGTTAAGCCTGAAATTTCTGATTCTATGCAAAGCAGACACAGATCATATCATAGAAATATATATTTGTGTTGTAGTTCACATATCTTAAAGGAATATACTTCTTAAATAATGACAGGGTAACACTTGAATAGTTGACCAGAGGCAATTCAAATACAGATGTTCCATTTTCAAACATGTAAAGAACACCAATCTGTTCTCTAACACCTATGTATCCTATGAGAGATTTTTACCACAAACTTTTCTGCCCAAATTTATCAAAATGCCATTAGCAGAAAGCCCTAACCAAGCCTTTCCCCACATGATTATCAACTTTCCCAAAGAGAGCCTTTTAAAGTCTAGGACTCTAATAAAAATGAGGCTTTCTTTTACCTTAGGATATTCTCCTCTTCTTAAAAAAAAATACCCAGAGCATCTTTTAATTTTTTCATGCATTTCTCATGGCACTAAAAAAATCATATTCCACATAAAAAGACAGGAATTTACGAATTTACTTCCAAACTAAAATTTAATGCCTGGGAGGTAGTTACTATTATGTAATCATCTTCCCTTCCCAAGCAGGCTATCTAAAAGCAAATGCTAAACCATTTGTAAAAATAAAAATAAAGTAGAAATTAGAAAGAAAAACTTAGTTATTATTAATATATATTATTAATTCATCAAATTTTATAAATGGCCTTTAAAATATAGACACTTTCAGAAACTGCATAGTTCAGTAGGCCATTTAGAGTTTATCAAACAGTTGGCATAGTCATTTCTATTAAATAGTGTACATTAGGCAATTGATTTGGGAAATAATCCTCTATTATTAAATTTCTATGAAAATGGTAGCCCTGTCAATATATCATTGAATTTTATTATTCTGATCTTCAATCCCTTTTGACCATAATAAAAGTTTTATATTAAAACTTTTCATAAAATACTTTCTTTATGTGGTGATGACATACATAGATGATAGAATAATTCTGTATACACTTCAAATGTAATGCTTTGAAATGTAACATTCTTATAAGATAATGGGAAACTTAAAATTAATTATTGTCCTCAAGTTCTCAGTTTTTCTGAAATAACTATAAAGCTGACTGCTTACTTATTCTCAACCAGTAAGCTTTCCAATAGCCTATAAGTATGATTTTAGACCCCTGAGAAGACTGTAGACTTGACAAGATAATATATAGGCTAAACTGAAATTCAAGTAACAAAATATGAGTGTTAAAGTATTCTTACTTCAAATTTAATGAACCTTAAGATCACCATATTAAATGTTTTTAAGTGTAATTATAACTTATTTTCTTACTGGCCAGTTCCAATGAGCTCATGTGTAATTTAGTCTCACTAATCTTAATAGGGAGGAGTCAAATTTTATACATTATATGATTTACTCCTAGATGCTCACTGTTAGACATATTAATGTACACCTATCCTGTATAATAAAAGGCTAATATGCAAATAGACTGAATGGCGGAATAACCTAACTGGTCGCTATGAGGTGCGCTGACCACCAGGGGGCGTGCACGGAACATGGCGGGCGTCGGCAGCGGTGGAATGGTGGAGCAGGTGAGCAGGGGCGCCAGACCAAGGCTGGGTGCCGGTCACTGTCATCAGGGTGAGCCTCTGGTGGTTACTGAAAATTCTTTGCTCCCACATGCCACAGTCCCACCAGGCGCTTGCACCTGCTGCCAGCGCCGGCCCCGCTCGCACCTGCTGTTAGTGCTAGAGCCGCTGCTTGCATCCACTGCCAGCACCTGGTGCCGAGCAATCGGGGCCAGCACCGAGCACCGGCAGCAGGTGCGAGTGGCTGCTGCCGGCCCCGATCGCCTCTGAGGGCTTCTCCACCTCCCCCTGCTCCTGAGGGGTGATTGGGGCAGCTGTCGCCGCTCGCACCCGCTGACGGTGCCAGCCCCGCTCACACCCTCTGCTAGCGCTGGCCCCAATTGCTCTGCGCCGTCAGCGGGTGTGAGTGGAGCAGTGCCATCAGCACGTGGGAGCAGCAATGGCAGGAGGGGCTGCAGAGGATGGGCTGAGACCCACCCCTGTGCCCACTGCAGCCTCGTAGCCCACAGTTCCTTTCAAGGTGCATAAATTCATGCACTGAGCCCCTAGTCTATAACAAAAGGGTAATATGCTAATTAGACCGGATGTCTTTCTGGACGAAGCCAAGGCCGGAGCGAAGCCCGGGTTCTGGGTGCCTGCCAGTGGCTGGAGAGAAGCAGCCTGGGTCCTGGGTGCCTGCTGGAAGCCAGAGGGAAGCCTGGGTTCCGGGTGCCGGAGAGAAGCTGGTGCCAGCAGCCGGGAGAAAGAAGGCCTACTCCTGCACGAACTTTTGTGTATCAGGCCTCTAATCCTATATAATAAAGAGCTAATATGCTCTTCACGGGACGGCGGAATGACCTTCTGGAATGACCAGTGGGTGGGTGGTGGGGCTGCAAGGGCCTACCTTGAACAAACTTCGTGCCTTGGGCCTCTAGTGTATATGTGTGTGTGTGTGTGTGTATATATATGTATATTCATATATATATATATATGTATATACATATATATATACACACACACACACACACATATACATATATACATACATATATGTGTGTGTGTGTGTGTGTGTATACACATACGCATGCCTAACCGTTCAATCGTTCGACTGTCTGACCATCTGACTAGTAGCTATGACGCACAATGACCGCCAAGGAGCAGACGCTCAACGCAGGAGCTGCTGAGCTGCGGTGATTTGGCAGCTGCAGTTCTTAGATGCACCTGGAACCAGAGAGGAGGGAGCCAGATTCCGGGGTGTGTCACCCGAGAACCACCCTCTCGCAATCCGGGACCCCTTGGGGGATGTCGGAGAGCCAGTTTCGGTCCAATCCCCACAGGCCAGGCCAAGGGACCCCACTGGTACACTGGGCCTCTAGTGTAATAATAAATTCTTTGATTACGTAGACATGATGGTCTACAGATTTTTGTACTTCATATGATAGTAGTCTTGGAAAGCAACAAAAGTATAAGCTAAGCAATCAATTCACATATATTTTTAAAATCTGGCTTTAAATTACTACAAATTATAACATAGCCCAATGAGTAGGTCTTAGTCTTTTCAATTTTAGTTTCATTTCGTTTTAGTCACTGACAGGTGCTCCATATTCATGTATAAGATGGAGCTAACCCCATTCTACAGAAGCCTAAACAAAAGGAACCCTACCTAGTCCTTTGGTATATGTTTTCTCAGAGCAGTCCAAGGACCTGAGGCAGTTTTTGAAGCTCCTTCAGGCAGTCTATAAACTTGTCTCTTGTAGTATTCATGTTTATACCACATATTTTTCTATGTTGTAAATGAATTATAATCATTAATTTAAAAAACAATTGATTTCATTAAAAATAACACCATCTCAGACCTTAGTGTTTTGGCCACCTGGATCTGTTTTTCCACAGACAAGAAAAACAAATAGGTTTTGAGTCTATAGGATTAAATTGCTATTTATATAATTCATTTTCCTAATGATGCTATTTATCAAGTATATCAATTACATTAGAACAGGAAAATATGAGATGTCTTTTTAAAATCTATATTCCTACTTTCAAAAATTAAATTTCTTACCAACCTTCACAAGTGGCATCTGCTCCACAGGTACATTTTCAACTGGGACATAACATGTATAGCAGTAGAACATTCTTGAACCACCACATTTAAGACATTTTGATCTTCCATTTTGCTGAGCTTTTTGAAGAACTTCTTGCGATGCTAAGCGTAAGTTTTGAAGAGGATCTTCCGCAGCTATGGAAGTAGTTTGTGGTTGTTGTATTTCCACAAATCTTGAATTATTTTCTTCCCTTTCTTTAAGAAATATAGGTGGGCTGAGAGACATTTTTCATTCAAACTGAAGTTTAACATCTATTTCTAAAACACATTATCATAGGTGCACTGAAAAAAAAATAGTGGGGGGAGGGGCAAAATAAAAACAAAACATTTTACTCACTGTCTCCACAAATAAAATTACTCAATTTAATTCACAACTGTGTGCTGTTTTTAGTATTAACAAAAGTTAACAAGTTTTTAAATCACTAAATTAGCATACTTTTGAATTAAATTTATTAGAAATACAAAATTAAAATGCAATAAACTCAAAACCATAAATTATCCTTTGGAGCGACCCTCCCATAAAAACAGAAAGGTGCTCTCTTAGAAAAATTATTTCAAATATAAAGTTTAGGTACCAACAATCTATTTTTCAGTGACTCTCTTTGTTCCCAAAACAGTAATTTTGTCTTATATTAGAAATGCAATGGCTTAATGTATCAGCCAGGAATGTATTCAAACTGATAGGCTCTTTGAATTGATTATTATATCACATCTAATCTCAACCAGAACTAATAAAAATACAAGGTTCCAATATAATCAACAAAATTTAGTTGGTTATGTTCTAAAAGATACATTCCTCTCCAACTTAAATTAAAACACATAAAAAATAAAACTAAAGCCCTGGCTGGTGTGGCTAGAGTGTCTCACTGAAGGGTCCTGTGTTCAATTACTAGTCAAGGGCAAGTACCTGGGTTTCAGTTTAGTCTCAGCCCTGATGTGTGGGAGGCAACCAATTAATGCATCTCTCTCACAACTGAAGTTTCTCTCTCTCCCCTCCCCCCACTCTCTAAAAATCAATGGAAAAAATATCCTCAGGTAAGGATTAACAATAACAACAACAACAACAAAATATATAAATGTATACATATATATCAAACACCTATTAAAATATGAGTTGCATCTACTTTCAATTATTTATAAAATATCCCAAAAGATAAAATATATACCCTGAAAAATAAAGTGCAATCTTATAAATTTAAATTTTTATACAGTAACATTACTATGCACCCATTCTAAGAATTCCTACTGATTTTTTTTTTTTTACACAATTCAGATTATTAGTTCTAGAGGTAAAAGAGGAAAATAACTTTTCCACTTAAATATTTCCTTCAAAGAACGATGATGGCTGCCAAAACTGTATTCAAATACTCTGTAAGCACAATATCTTTTGGTAGAAAGAGACGTGACCTTTTGATTTGATATACATTCCAAAACTATAAAATGATTCTCCTATTATAAATCGTAAGGCATTGTGGTGTTTAACTATGAGGCTCCAGGCATTCTGACAGGCAAAGTACTGATTGCAACAGGAAACTTTCTGTGGTCTCCCAAATAAAATATGAACAAAAAGTCCAGTGGAACATAATATACAAGATAATTTACTAACAAGAAGTTTAGTGATACTAATTTAATTACTCATCAGGAGTTTATCTATCTATAATAATAAAAGCGTATGCTAATTAGACTGGACGGCCAAACGACCCTCCGGACAACCTTCCGGACGAAGCTGGGGCTGCGAGGGCTGAGCCCCTTGCACGAATTTTGTGCATCGGGCCTCTAGTCCTATAAAGATGTAATATGCAAATGGTCGTTACGCCATGAAGCGTAATGACCGACCATGTAACGACCGGATCACGGATCAGCAGGAGGGTGGGCCAGCGAGCTACAAGCAGGCGGTGGAGAGCTATAGGAGGGAGCAGGGCAGAAAGTTATGAGGGAGAGGGCGGGGGGGGGGGGGCGGAGGGAGCTACAGGAGGGCAGCAGCGAGCTACTGGCTACAAGCAGGCAGTGGAGAGCTACAGGAGGGGGCAGGGCAGCAAGCTATGACGGGGGAGCAGGGGGGGCAGAGGGAGCTACAGGAGGGTGGCAGAGAGCTACTGGCTACAAGCAGGCAGCAGAGAGCTATAGGAGCGGGCAGGGCAGTAAGCTATGAGAGGGGGAAAGGGGGAGCTACTGGAGGGCGGCATTGAGCTACTGGCGAGCTACTGGCACACAGATTCGTACGCAGGGTTACTAGTCCTATCTAATAAAGAGGGAATATGCAAATTGACCCTCGTGCCGTCACAAAGATGGCGGCGCCCAGTCCCCTCAGCCCCGCTGGAGTCCCCCAGTCCTTTCAGCCCCACCATTCAGAGCCGACAGTGGCGGCGAAGCCCCCAGGCCCGGCAGACAAGAGAGTGGATAGCGGGGCATGATGGCTTCATTCACACAGCGGCAGCGAAGCAGCCAGGCCCTGTAGAGAGCAGAGCACCAGGGGAAGTGGGCCTAAGCCATCAGTAGGACATCCCCTGATGGCTCCTGGATTGGAGAGGGTGCAGGTCGGGCTGAGGGACCTCCCCCCGTGCACGAATTTCATGCACCGGGCCTCTAGTATACATATAAAAGCCTAAGCAACTGTTACAACCGAATGACTGGAACGACCAGTCAACCAGTTGCTATGATGCGCACTGACCACCTTGGCTTCCACAGCCAAGCTCCTGTGGTCCCTCACCCCAGCCAGCCAACCTCCCACGGCCATGCCCACCCCCACCCCCCCAGCAGGCCAACCTCCATGGCCCCTCCCCATTGCCCAGCCTCCCACAGCCCCTCCCCCCCCCGGCCAACCTCCCACGGCCCCCACCTAGCCGGCCAACCTCCCACGGTCCCTCCCCTTGGCAAGCTAACTTCCCGCGGTCCCTCCTCCTGGCCAGCTGGCCCCGGATAGGCCTCAATCGCCGGCCAGGCCAAGGGACCCCTCCCATGCACAAATTCATGCACCGGGCCTCTAGTAGATTATAAATCCCAGGAAGCTGGAGACCCAAAGAAGAAATGCAAAGGAAAACAATGATGTTCATTAAAGGAAAGTAAAATATACTTGCAAAATTTACCCAAGGGGAAAATAAAAATACTGTATAATAAACATTTTTGATGTGTACTGATCAGGTATAGATTTACATTTTCGATTTTTCAGAAAAAGTGCTATTTCAGAATGATAGTCCAATCACTTTTTCCTGTCTCACAAATGGAAAACATTATCTACTTCTGACCCCCACACCAAATCACCTACTCCAAAATGGCTTCTATATTTGTGAATATGCCCTCAATGCCTAGAACAGTGCAGGATATTAAGCTGCCACCTTTTCTTGAGCCTCAGATCCTTTTAAGATCACTGGAGAGTCTTACTAGTATACCTTATTGTAGCAAATGCATTTTACAGACACAATGTCTTTCTCACAATTTCACGTGATATGCAGATCAGTAGAATTCATCTACAGATACATGTAAAGAAATCCTAAGATCAAAAACTCATTCTAAGGACAGGAGACAGCCTTAAAAGTCTAAATTTGGGTTTGTTCTGGTGTAGCCTGAAGTCCTTACAGAGAAACATTTTTAGGCTGTAACAATCTTGAGTTACTTCAATCACAGGACTCGTCCTAAAACAATCAAACAAAATGGACTGGACTAATTCATTTCCCTGGGTATTCAATGGAAAACTACTGGTGCATTTTTCTAGGGCTCTCAAAATGCACTCCTCCTGAGATGCCTCAGAAACATCCCCTACACTTGGGCTTCCATCCATATAACTAAATAGATATTAGTGGAACCTTATATAAATATTGTTCCCCTACAGAAATCAGATGTAAATACCTGTGAGACAGTGAAAGGGGCATGTTTATGACTCCCTCCCCTGACTCACCTACATACTCTCACTTATGGTCTATGTGGCCACAAAGAGGCCAGAAGTAGTAGGTCATGGGCAGCTACCTCCAAAGGTCTCTGAAACCATATGACCAGGGCATCTGCTCTGACCTAGCCAACAGCCTGCCTCAAATGTGTACAAATTATGTGTTGCAAACGTGATGATTCAAAACCTTCAAAACACATACTTGTTAACACCAATTATATACATGGGAGTTATTTAGAAAACATAAAAGACACTTTATATATGTTTGCTGATACAGTTCCTAGGGCAAGGGAAACAAAAGAGAAAATAAACAAGTGGGACTACATCAAAATAAAAAGCTCTGCACAGCAAAAGAATGCATCTATAAAAGAAAAAGGGAGCCCACTATATGGGAGAACATATTTAGCAATAATACATCTGATAAAGGGTACTGTCCAAAATATATAAGGAACTCATACAATTTAACAAAAGGAAGACAAATAATCCAAGTAAAAAAATGGGCAAAGGACTTCTCCAAAGTGGACCTACAGATGGCGAAGACACATATGAAAAATTGCTCAAAGTTACTAATCATCAGAGAAATGCAATTAAATGACAATGAGATATCACCTCAAACCTGTCAGAATGGCTACCATCAACAAATTAACAATTGACAAGTGCTGGCCAGGATGTGGAGAAAAGGGAACACTAGTACACTGCTGGTCAGAATGCAGACTAGTGCAGCCACTATGGGAAAGAGTATGGAGTTTCCTCAAAAAATAAATATGGAACTGCCATTTGACCCAATGATTCCACTTCTAGGAATCCTACCTAATAATAGACAAATATGCAAATTGACCGTACCTTCGCTATGCCCGCGACTGGCCAGGAGGCACGGGGGGGCGGGACTCGGGGTGGCCGGGGTGGCCGACTGGGCCGGCGGGACGCTGAGCTCACGTCGCCAGCAGCGGCTCGAGCTCAGCGTCTGCACCATGGCTGTGCTGCGGCACAGAAGGGGCCTCTGGGGCAGCGAGCTCATGTCCCACCACGGACCATCAAAAGTGGGGGAGCTGGGTGCCTGTCCGCTGGTGCACCAGGCCTTTGAGAAGCCTCCGCCGAGCCAGAGGCTTCTGAAAGGCCTGGTGCCTGAGTGGACAAGCACCCAGCTCCCCTGTGATCGAAAGCGAAAGCGTGTAGGGGACCCTACACGTGCATGATTCAATCATGCACTGGGCCTCTAGTATATCCTTAAGAAACCTGAATGACCAATCAGAAAGAATATATGCACCCCTATGTTCATAGCAGTGCAATTTACGATAGCTAAGATCTGGAAACAGCCCAAGTGCCCATCAGTAGATGAGTGGGTAAAAAAGCTGTGGTACCTTTACACCATGGAATATTATGCAGCAGTAAAAAAGGACCTCTTACCCTTTGAGACAGCATGGATGCACCTGGAGAGTATTATGCTAAGTGAAATATGCCAGTCAGAAAAAGATAAGTATCACATGATCTCACTTATATGTGGAATCTAAAGAACAAAATAAACTGATGAACAAAATAGATCCAGAGAAATAGAAGCATGGAACAGACTGTTGAATCTCAGAGGGAAGGCGGGGGGTGAGTGGGTAGGTGGGAAGAGATTAACCAAAGAACGTGTATGCATATATGCATCACCTATGGTCATAGACAATAGTGTGGTGAAGGCCTGGGGTGGGGCACAGGTGCAGGCTAGAAGGGATCAATGGGGAAAATTTCAACAATCAAGATTTAAAAAAAATAAGTGAGGAGAAAAAAAAACACAACTTTATTCCTAAGAAACTAACTGGTACATCCATCATTCTGCAACTTAAATTGAAAACAAATCCTCCTTCTACACTATCCCCCCAAAAAACAAATTACTCACCAAGTTGCATCCATTCTACCTTGCACGTAATCCTCTACTTTTAGTCTCAAAATGTCAGGATTCTAGATAGTCTATGTCAATCTCTTACATCTCTACCTCTGTGCACTTATTGATTCCACATATTTAACATGGAAAAATGTACCTTAACTTGGAGTACACCTTTGAGTGAAGTTACGTGTCCTAGCAGATAGTCAACTCTTCAAGAGCAGAGCTCTTTACTCGTCTCACCTATCCCTGTGTCTAATGCAGCAGGAGTAAGTCAACAAATACTTAACTAAATCAAAACCATTCTAAAAAAAAAAAAAAAAAAAAAAGGAAAAAGCATACTGTATGCATCTTGCTACTGAAGTTCCTGACAAACTAATTTTATGGGCCAAATGCAGCCTGACATAAAAATGCAGCCTGGCAGACCTCTGTTTTGCAAAACAGTACTATGGAAAGGCTCCTAACTACAACCAAGTTGACTCACCTCCTAATGAGACAGGACAGAAGACTGTCCTGTATTATATTTTTTTTTATTAAACCCCCTTCAAATATTTCTTTCCGGGAATATTTTTAAGAACCTGGTCGCAGAGCATATACAGATCTCACATCCACTTTTTAAATTCCAAGGGATCACCTTTTTCATACAGGACCCATGGCCACTCCCAGACCACCCACCAAGCGGTAGGCAGAGGGTACACTGGGGTTCAGACAGAAGCAACCCTTAAATGCTGTGGTTTTAGTGGCGCTTTTATCCACTAACTCCACCTTAAGGCTTGACACCTTAAAGTGACAACATACTTCCTTACTTGTCCTGTATTTCCTCCAAATAATTAAGACATAAGTAACAGGCTCCTTTGCTCATTATGTAAGCATTATCTTAATACTTTCAATACTACAATGCATGACATACTATGTCTGTGCTAAGTTTCTCCTGCCGCAAACCACTGCAAACATTAAAAATACAAAACATAAGTAGGGTCCAGAGGAGACTAACTTTGCCAGGACAGACTTTCTTTGAGGCGGAAAGCACCGACAATAATTGTTAGCGAGGGGGGTGGCGGGAGGGAGAGGGGATTTTTTTTTTTTTTTTTTTTTTTTTTTTTGGAGAAAAATCTGGGAAGTCTTTTTCCCAAGGGGCCCGCAACAACCAAAAAAAATGCAAGCGCCGCGCAGGGACCCCCGGAACGACCTCGGTGAGGGCTCGGCCAACGGCGCGCCCACTCCCCGCGGCCGCACGGAGCCAGCCGGGGCACTGGCCCCCAGAGGGGCGCGCAGACCGGCCCGAGGGACCGGCGTGGGACTCAGACCTGCAAGCCCGCGGGTCCTCGCTCAGGTCCACGCGTCTTCCGCTCCCCCGGAGCCCGCGGCGAGCGCCCGCCGTGCTCGCGCACGCACGCGGCGGAGCGCTTTCCGGGCGACACCAGAGGGAGGAGCCCGGCCGTTGCTAAGGCCGTTGCTAGGTCCCGGCGTGGCGCAGCCCGGCGGCGGAGGAGGTAACGGGCGGGGAAGGCGGCGCGGAGGGCTTACGGGAAGTCCCGCCTCCGCCAGGCCGGTCGCCGGCGGTGGGCGTTGGCCTTCTGCCTGCGGAGCGGGGCCGCCGGGGTCCGCGAGGCCGGCCTCACAGCCGCCAGCCTGGCTCCCAGGTCCCTTCTCCGACTGGCCGGGACCGCAGAAGTGGGACCTGCGGTTCTGGAAATACTCTCTCCAGGTGTCGTTGCAGTGAGTGGTGAAAATGCTGATCCTACCGAACGCGTTTCCGTGTTACCAACCCCCAAAATACTTCCGTCCTGACAACTTGGTTCTAGTACTTGTGTGTGGCTGTGTCAAGACACGAATTTGTAGTTGGATGATTTGGTTTGCTTACAAGCTACACATGCCTGAAGAGGTGGGACTGTTTCTGTGCACTTTTCCAGTTTGAAATTAAGCACACACAATATATGGATAGATATTTCTCCCCCCACCCCCCACCCCCCATCCAAAGACAATCCAAACCTAAAAAGTGTATGATCACAACTGAGAGCTGGAAATACAAGGGCTAGATATTGAGCAATCTATTGTGTAGTATGAATTCAGCAAGTGAACTACAGGACAGAACCTTGACCGGGGGGAGTTGACCGTATCAAGTTAAGCATGGGTAGTACAGAAAATATAATATTACTAATAAATTGTAGGATTTTCAGAACAGCTCAGAATGGACTGGCCAAGGAAGGCTTATTGGTTGGACTTGAGTAAGGCCTTTTACTCAAGAATGATTGGTGTAGTGTTTTTCGAGGGGATTGTGTGGGACCCATTGGTGGAGGTCCTATTTGTAAGCAAGGAAATCTATTTAGCCAAAACTATGCTTTTAAAAAAATGAAATAGTATACCGTGAAAATATTAGTGCATGGCACTTGGGAAGGTTAAGCATTGCTTTATGGAGTTTAAAATTATTGCTGCAACCTTCGTGGCGAGGCTCAGGATCTGAAGGAGGGGCCAACGCACAAATGAAAATGCTATACAAGAAAACATATTGCTAGGATCTGGAGATTAGGATGTGGACATCTTTGGGGGTGGTCATTATGCTGTCCACCATACTCCCATTCATGTTTTCTCAGGAAGGTACTGGAGGATATCCTACCTAATAATCCTACCTAATAATAGAGTAATATGCAAATTGACCGTACCTTCGCTACACCTACAAGCCACGCCCACCAGCCACGCCCACCAGGAAACCGGTGCAGGGACACTGGGTGCGGCCCAAGCCCAAGGCCCGGAAAGCCTTGGGTGGAGGCTCTCCCGGCCTTGGGCACCAGCAGGGAGCCTGCATGGATCGAAGGCAACGACCAGGGGGTCGGCTCCTATCATCCTTAGCAGGGACGCTGGGGTGCAGCAGAGCCCAAGGCCACCGCCCGGGGCCAAGCCTGGACCCTGAAAGAAGGCAGAAGGCGGTGACCACAGCCAAGGCCTGGGTCCCCGGTGTCGGCAGAAAACTGGTGCAGGCAGCCAGGTGAATGAAGGTCTATTGCACGAATCTTCGTGCAAACGGGCTGCTAGTGTTTCATAAAAACAAAGGGCTAAACAAAGAAACTAGAGTTTATAATGCTCTAGAAGGCATTAGGGGGAACCTCTTTTCCTGAAGAGCATTAACAGTTTGCCACATTCTAAGCTTTTAACCAAAACCTGTGGTTCCCAACCTCTCCCCTCTATTTTCAATTTTTTAAAAAGGAAAATTCTTTCAGGTCTTTTTAATATTACTTCTGTTATTTACTCCATATTTCAAAATATAGTTATACTGCAATTTCTTGATTTTTCAATCTCAGACATTATTCATTGACTTTCTCCTATGGAAGTCAGTGACAAAGCTCTTTTATCACACCATCCCTAAGTGTTCCAACATTCCCCCCGCCCCCCGTTTTCATCCCCTCATCTCTCAGCATAGTAATATCACAGTTTTTGTTTAAATCAACATTTGTAAATATCAGTCAGCCCTCACCATGTTGACTTTTCATGCAACCTGGTACTTTCCTTTGTCTTAACAAATGCCATATTTACATTTACTCTTTTGTAATCTGCCCTCAAATACTCTACCAAAGTGCTAAAACGTCACAATCAAACACATCAGTTAATCTAGAAGATTAATTTTTTATACTCCAGATAGTCCTTCTAGAGCATTATAAACTCTAGTTCCTTCAGTATTGGTTGCTTTTACAATCCAATACTGCTCTCCTGTGTTGGATCCCTTGTTTAATTTTTCTTTGTTTAGCCCTTTGTTTTTATGAAACATATCCTCCAGTACCTTCCTGAGAAAACATGAATGGGAGTATGGTAGACAGCATAATGACCACCCCCAAAGATGTCCACATCCTAATCTCCAGATCCTAGCAATATGTTTTCTTATATGGCAAAAGGAACCTTGCATAGCACATGCAATTAAATTAAGGTTCCTGAGATGGGGAAAATACCCTGAATTATCTGGCTGGGCCAGGCATAATCTCAAGTGTCCTTATAAGAGGAAGACAAGAGGACAGAGAGGGGAGAAGATACTGCATTGCTGGCTTTGAGGTTGGAGGAAGGAGCTAAGGAGTAAAGAAATGCAGATGACTCCAAGAAACTAGAAAAGGCAAGGAAACAGATTCTCCCTTACTGCCTCCAGAAGGAGCATAGCCTTGCAGACCCGTTTCAGACTCCAATTTCCAGAACTGTGAGATAATAAACCTGTGCTGTTTTAAGTGACTAAGTTTGTGCTCCTTTGTTATAGCAGCAATATGAAACTAATACAGGGAGAAATGGTGATTTTTTTTTTTTTTACTACTTTTCAGATCTGAAAAATGTCACACACTTGATAGTCTGCCTATATTTAAATTTCTAGGTTGAAATCATTTTGCTGGAATAATCCTCTAAATTCTTATCTTTTGTTCTCTAATTCTTTTCTTTAACTTTTTAATTCTATTCCCAGATTTCTTCAGTTCCACCTCCCCCCGCTCCCCCCCCCACACACAGACATTTTGTTTAATATTTAATTAATACCATTATATTTGTACTTTTTAAAAATTCTCTATTACCTTACAATATGCTATTTTGGTTTCAGGGATGTATTACCTTGTATCTTTCTAAGAATCTTAAAGACATTTTAAAGATTTTCTTCTATTCCTATTATCTGTATCCATTCAGATTTTATTTTCAGTTATTTGTTTGGATTTCTCTGTTTTTGTTTTTATCTTTTTAAAATTTTTATAGTTATTCCTTAAATATCGAGTAGTCCTTGGCTTTCTATTCATATTGAAGAATGAGAATTAAATGGTGATAGAAAGCTCAGTGTGCCTGAACAGGGGTTGTCAAACAAATAGCTTCATAATAGGATCAAATTTTACATTGGAATATTCTCAAATATCTATAGAATAAAGGCACTAATGAAGATAAAAGCAGAAATCAATAATATTTTTTAAAAATCTACACTGGAGAAAAGCAACAAGGCCAAAATTCCTTCTTTGAAAAGATTAATAAAATTGATAAGTCCTTGGGGGGACTGACCAAGAAAAAAGGAGAAAACTAAAAGTACAAATATTAGGAATCAAAAAGGAAACATCCTGCAGATAGTAAAAACAATAAGAGGATATTAAGAACAAATACTTATGTCAAACTATTTGACATATTTTTATTTTTATTGATAAACACAATTTACCAAAACTGATGTAAGAGGAACTAGCCTTCCTGAATGATCCTATATTAATTTTGGGAAATTGTATCTGTATGTGTCTGCTCTGGCTACCATAATAGAATACCATGGACTGGGTGGCTTAAGTAACAGAGATTTGTTTTCTCACAGTTGTGGAGGCCAGAAATCCAAGATCAACGTGCCATCAGGGCTGGTTTCTGGTGAGATCTCTCTTCCCGGCTTGTACATGGCTGCCCTCTCACTGTGTTCTCACATGGCCTTTGTGCATTCAGGGAAACATCTCTCTGGCACCTTTTCCTCTTCTTTATAAGGACAACACCTCTATAGGATTAGGGTCCCACCCTTAAGACCTCATTTAACCTTGATATCTTCCCCAGAGGCAACATATCCAAATATACTCACATTGGGGGGTAGGGCTTCAACATAGGAATTGGGTTGAGGAGGAACACAATCCTCCTCCTATATAATAAAAGGCTAATATGCAAATTGTCCCCAGAGGCAGGAGTTTGATCAATCGGGAGTTAGACGTGCGCTGACCACCAGGGATCAGGACCGGTGAGCGTGTGGTTCCAGGCCAAGGTGGGTGCAAGTGGGGGCCCGATCGCCCTGCTGATTGCCCCACAGATTGGCCCTGATCACCCTCCAGGCCTAGGGACCCTACTCCTGCACAAATTTCATGCACCGGGCCTCTAGTTAATACTATAACAGTATTCTCAATTTAAAACTCCTCCCTAGCTTCAGATTTAGGTAGCATCGCCAGCAAGGTCTATCAAACATTTAAAGAAGAAATAGGCCCTGACTGGTTTGGCTCAGTGGATAGAGCGTCGGCCTGTGGACTGAAGGGTCCCGGGTTCGATTCCGGTCAAGGGCATGTACCTTGGTTGCGGGCACATCCCCAGTGGGGTGTGTGCAGGAGGCAGCTGAGCGATGTTTCTCTCTCATCGATGTTTCTGATTCTCTATCCCTCTCCTTTCCTCTCTGTAAAAAATCAATAAAATATATTAAAAAAAAAAAGAAGAAATAGAATTGATCTTTCATATTTCCAAATTCTTTCAGAGAATAGAAAAAAACATTACCTAACTTTTTTTTTTTTTTTTTTTAGTCCAGAATAACCTTAATTCCAAATCTTAACAAGGACATTATAATAGAGAAAATTTCAGGCCAATATTTCTCATAAACAATTTGGCATAGCTTCATGATGAATGTTTCCTCTTCCATTACGTTAAAAGATTGTGTATTCTGCAATCGTATGTTCTATAAATGTCAATTAGGTTAAGTTGCTTGATAATGTTCAAATTATCTCCTTACTGATTTGTGTATATACCTGATTTATCAATTACTCAGAGAGATATGTTAAGAACTCCAACTATAATTATGGTTTTGACAATATTTCTCATTAGTTTGATCAATTTTTGCTACATTTATTTTGAAGCTCTTTTATTAGGTGCAAACACATTTAGCACTGATATGTCTTCTGAATGAACTGGCCTTTTATCAATATGAAGTAACCTTAATTAGGTATGGTAATACTCCTATCTTGAAGTCTACTTTGTCTGATATTAATTTAGACACGCCAGTTTTCTTAAGATTAGTATTCCAAATTTTTCAGTAGTTTCTTTTTAAAATTTGTTTCTCTTGAAATACACCATTATTTTCATGAACTATATAATCCAATATATATTGTAAACCTTTAACCTATTTATAATAGTTGTTTTAAAGTCCTTATCTGCTAATTACAATAATTGTATTCTCAGTGAATTGGTTTGTATTAACTGTTTTCTCTTGATTGTGGGTCCCATTTTTCTACTTCTCATATGTCTTTTAATTGTCTTATTGTGTATTAGATACTATGTGGAAAAAATGTGGAGACTGAAGTTTAATTTAGTTCTAAGAGAGTACAAGCCTTTTTCTTACCATGGCATTTAGAGTGAGAGGCTGTTCCTTTGAAATCTTTCTATGCTTGTATTAAGCTTTAGTGTTGGCTGCAGCTTTCATTAGATTGAGTTCACCTGTGATTAACCCACCTCCAACATCCTTCTTCAAAGCCACCTCTTATATCTTGTCAGTATTTCATTGGAACAGGTTTGGACTGAAGTTTTAAATATTTTTAGTTCACCTTTGGAGTCAACTTTGTCAGGGCCTTAGAACCCAAGTATTATAACAACGCATTGGCCTATGTAAATGCTCTAACTTCCCAGCCCTCCTCCACGGCTGCTGCTTTTAAACACACACACACACACACAACACACACACACACAACAAGATTCAGAAGTGAGGTGTGGGGGTAATTTTTTTATTATTATTATTATTATTTTTTTGCGTTTGGGTATCTTTCAGACTCCAGTTTGTTTCCCCAGCTCACACTGACGCCTAAGGCCCAGCCTGACTTCTCTTCGTCTCTGCAAAATTGCTGAATCATGGGAAGCCAACACAGAGCTTACTTCTGGGTAAGGAAGCTGCAACAGCATCATGCTCACTTATAAAGGGCATATTTCTCTCTGGGTTTCAGGTCATTAAGGCTCCCAGGTAAGGCAGCTTTATGGGTTTTCAAACTGTGCAGTTGCACAGGGCCTCATGATTAGGCAGCCCTACACTTGGTTTAATTATATAATTGTTCCTGCTCACTGGCATCCTGCACTCTTCCCTAACTCATAGGAAGGTAAGCTTTTTATTTGGTCCAGGTTTTTCTTGTTGTTACCATGGAAGCATAGGTGTTTTGCATTCTCCTACATCCTAACAAGAGCCTTATTTAACTTCCTTTTAACTGAGAACTTTGGAATTTTATGTTGAAATTAGCTGAACTTTCCTACACAAGTTTCACTTCCTTAATTCATTTTCTAATTCCCTTTCATTGAAATGTGGATATTATTATAGTGCTTTGTACTAGAAGTGATTTGTATGAGACAGAGATTACAACAAAAAAAGTCAAAATTTAATTGGTTTTAATTTGGCTCCTTTATATTCTGTGCATTTCAAAATATACTCACAGCTTCTTTCTAGCCAAACTGCTATAATAACTATCCCTGAACATATATCATGGACATTTTTTTTCTCTACGCATTTTGTGCTACTTCTCTCCTATTCCTACGCTTCTCAATCTGACTAGGCCTAGAGTCTCATGCTTTCCATAAAATTTCCCTGACAGCTGTATGCATCTTTGTATCTGAACACTTATTTTTTGTGATTGTTACACATATTCTTTATTTTTTCATTACTGTATTATCTATTAATATATTTACTTATATTCATCATCTATTTTAAACAATATTAAGAGAATGAAATACTATCTTCAAACTCAGATGTGTGGTTATTTTTACAGTGGCCTTGTGATTTTGTAATCTTGATCATTTTACCTATTGATAAGAAATATGTGTTTTAGTAAATTAAAATGTAATGCAATCTTTTCAGACATATCATCATCAGACCATTAGGGTATTACTAGTATAATAGGAAGGTTGGGGAGGGGTGGGGGAGATAAGAGATCAACCAAAGGACTTGTATGCATGCATATAAGCATAACCAATGCACGCAAGACACTGGGTGGTGAGGGCATGAATGGGAGTGGGGAGGGAATGGGAAGATATGTACACATGTAATACCTTAATAAAAAAAAAGAATGGAAAAAAATAGGATATTCTGAATTTCTCTTATTTTGGTCTTCTCACTAGGTTTTTTTTTCCTTATTTTAAAAATATATGTAAATACGCATTTCTCTGACATTCATATACTCATTTATTAATTAATGAACACTTAAAGTACTTATTATGCATTGGCCATAGGCCAGCCTCTGTATGAAATTTTGACAATTCTGCAGTGATTACACCATAGTTTCTATCCTTGTAAAGATACAAATCTGCTGTCTGTTACCATAGAGAATCTTTTTGGGGACCAAATTAGGCTTCCTAGAAAAAATGACTTTTAATTTGATACTTGATGTAAGAGTTAAATAGGCCAAGAATGGGTTGGAGGAAGAGGGTTTGGGACAGGGAACCTTCTAAGCAGCAGGAAGAATGTGTACACAGTCTCTAAGGCAAGGAAGAGCAATACATAGTCTCAATTAAAATTAATTTGTCTAATGAAAGGATACATTTTTAACTTACAAAGAAACTGCTAATAAAAATAGGGTTATTATTTATTACACTGAAACATCCAAATATTTAAAGTATTTTCACCATGTCACTAGTGTGGCTTTTTAAATACTTCATCTTCAAGAGGAGCATGTTATTATGTTTTGGCTCCGGATTTGTTGTAGACACCATCCCAGAAAGCCCAAAATATCTTGTAACTCTTGTAGGAATTTGAAATGAGGACATTCAGGAGGATTCATGTGGAGCTTTTCTCTAGGAGTGGGGTATCAGAGGGAATCCTCTTACAGAACTTGGGTTGGAGGCACAAAATTTAAACACTGATCTCTGTCACTTTTCAAAGCATAGGGACTTTACAAAGTGAGTATTTTACAATATCTTATGGCTCTAAAAATCATAACAAGTTAAGTGTTTTTATTTACTTCAATAAATTATAATAAGCATTATAAACAATCTGAATTTATGTTAATGAACAATATTGATTTTTCTTTATTAGGAACCTCCAAAGAACATTGAAGAATTCTTAAAGTTACACAATTTGGTGAGTAGAGCATCCTGTTTTATGTGCCAATACATCTTTTAAAATATCAGTTCTGGAGATGGAAAGCTTAGGGAAAAGCTTTAATAATAGAAACTCTTAGGAGTTCCATTCTCTTTTTGTTCTTTCTTTATTGAATTTATTGGGGTGACATTGGTTAATAAAATTATATAAGTTTCAGGTGTACAATTCTATAATACATCATCTGTATATTGTGTGTTCATCACCCAAAGTCAAATTTCCTTCCATGACCATTTATTGCTCATTTACTCTCTTCTACCTCCCCCCCACCCATTCTCCTTTACCTCTGGTAATTACCATATTGTTGTCTGTGTCTACAAGGTGAGGTTTCTTGGTTTGCTTGTTTAATCCCTTGACCTTTTTAACCCAGCCCTCCAACCCCCTTCCCTCTAATAGCTGTCAGTCTGTTTTCTAAATCTATGAGTCTGTTTCTATTTTGTTTGTTCATTAGAGTCTACATATAAGTGATATCATGTGATATTTGTCTTTCTCTGGCTGGCTTATTTCATTTAGCATAATACTCTCCAGGTCCATCCATGCTGTTGCAAAAGGTAAGATTTTCTTCTTTTTTATGGCTGAGCAGTATTCCATTGTGTAATTGTACCACAGCTTATCTGTGCACTCATCTACTAATGGGTGTTTGAGCTGCTTCCACATCTTGGCTATTATAAATAACATTACAATGAATGTAGAAAATACATTTCAATGTAGGAAATTTTTATAAATAGTTACCTCCTTTCAGTAAGCTCTATCTCATAGCTGTTCCTTCTTGTCAATATTCTATTCTCTTTTCCACTTTTAAAAATTCTAGTCCAATGTCCTATCAGTAGAATTATATAGACATATCTGTATTGTTTTGCTAATATAAGATTTTTGTCTTATATATTTACACCTTAAAGAATACCTGACAGTTTTGCTTACTTACATCATTTGCATTCACCACAGCTGAGACGGGTATTGCAGTGGTGTTACATCAGTATTCTTTGATGTTGAATCAGGGTAAAATGTTTAAAATGTGTTTTTATGTTGAAAGCTCCAGTTTCCATTATCTGTAACTACTGACTCCTGGAGTTATTGGGATTGTATGGGTTTTCTCTTGGGTTCACACAGTTGTGAATCTGAAGGTCAGGTTTGTTTTGTGTTGAGGAGTGTCAAAGGCTAGGAAAATGATGTTAATGTGGAAGGCAGAGAGGCTTTTTTAATGAAGTGTGTACATACTTTGAGTAGATTAGACTTTAATTTGCACTTACTTATGCTTAAATGTAAACAGAATTTGCTGTGACTAACCTCTTAATGAGTTTCAAAAATATCTATTTTTAAATATCTATTTTCTGTTCTTATATTTGTTTAAGTAAGTGTTCTTGTTTTCTTAATGTTTTTAAAAAGGATTGAAATCCCTTTAGGAGTAAAATGAACATGTTCTTAATTTTCAAAAGTTTGTTTCAATCACTGGGGCAAAGCAGAAATTTTGAAACATTTTTAGGACAAGTTTTTTGCAAATATTTTTCTGTGATTTTTTTCCATTTTTTTTATTAAGGTATTATATGTGTACATATCTTACCATTGCCCCCCCACCCCACTCCCATACATACCCTCACCCCCCAGTGTTTTGCATCCATTGGTTATGCTTATATGCATGCATACAAGTCCTTCGGTTGATCTCTTATCTCCCCTACCTCTCCCTAATCTTCCCGCTGTAATTTGACAGTCTGTTTGATGCTTTACTGCCTCTGTATCTATCTTTTTGTTCATGAGTTTATAATGTTCTTTATTATCCACCAATGAGTGAGATCATGTAGAATTTTTCTTTCATTGACTGGCTTATTTCACTTAACATAATGTTCTCCAGTTCCATCCAGGTTGCTGCAAATGGTAAGAATTCCTTCTTTTTAATGGCAGCATAGTATTCCATTGTGTAGATGTACCATAGTTTTCTGATCTAGTCATCTGCTGATGGGCACCTAGGCTGTTTCCAAATCTTAGCTATTGTAAATTGTGCTGCTATGAACATAGGGGTGCATATATCCTTTCTGATTGGTGTTTCTAGTTTTTCCAAACATTTTAATTTAAATAATGATGGAAATGTGCTGTAGCTTAATCACGATGTTCTGGGTCTTTTTTAATCTCAAGGGAAAGGGGTTACAATTAAAATCAAGACAAACTCAGCAAAATTATGGAGACATTTGGACTATCCCATCATGCATGTTTGAGAACCTATGATTTCAGATGAAATTTTCCAAATGTTTGAAGTTGAAATGCATAGTCACTCTGTTCAAATTAAGAATAATAATAATCAAATCAAGATCACAGGTTTATGCCCTTCACCAAAGATAGAATAAAATCGAACTTAAAGTACCATCCTTGTTTGCAAAGGACAACGTCTATATTGATGGCCTTCCATTTTTATCAGCTAACATTTGATAAAATAATATATCCAGTTGTACCATTTTTGTCATTTATGGGTGTATCTGTACATTTTTTCTTATTGTCTAGATTTCCCAACCAAATACTTACAGTTGTTTTTTTTTTTAAGGTTTGGCTATGTTTATGCATTGCCAAACTATTGAATATTTGAAGACATCTAGGAATAAAATGACTATATATTTAATTTTTTGTTTGCTGGACAAAACTTCTACCTTATAGACAATAGTAAAAAACAAATAACTCCATAAAATTCATTTAAAACATATTTTTGAGTACCTATTGTGTATCAGGCACATAGACATTTACTAGGTGTACCAGTTAATCAGATTATTTTCAATAGATGGAGTTACACACATGTTGATATATATGCGATTTGATATGTATGCTATTTTGTTGTATTGACAACAAGCTTCAAAATTTCATATGTCAAATTTTCTGAAGGTGTTAACATCATAGATATTTTTACATTTAAAAATGTCAAATTTCGTGCCAAAAAAAGAGCATTTGCGGGAAGTTTTAATTCATTACTCTATTTTGAAGAAAAGGTTATCGTATACTTCGGGAAGCTTATGGTGAACGTGCTCCATCTCAAGATACTGTGAACGCTGGTTTAAACGCTTTAAAAATAATGATTTTGATGTGAAAGACAAAGAACGTCCAGGTCAACCGAAAAAGTTTGAAGACCAACAATTACAAGCATTATTGGATGAAGATGCATGTCAAACTCAAAAACAACTTGCAGAAAGATTAAACGCTGGTCAGCAATTTCCAATTGTTTACAAGCAATGGGAAAGATTTTAAAGGAAGGAAAATGGGTGCCACATCAACTGAACGAAAAACAAATGGAAAACCAAAAAGTCATCAGTAAAATGTTGCTTCAACAGCACAAAAGAAAGTCTTTTTTGCATTGAATTGTGACTGGTAATGAAAAGTGGATTTATTTTGAGAATCCCAAATGCACAAAATCATGGGTTGATCCAGGTCAACCATCAACATCGACTGCAAGGCAAAATTGATTCAGAAAGAAGACAATGCTCTGCGTTTGGTGGGATCAGGAAGGTATGGTATACTATGAGCTTCTAAAACCAGGTGAAACCATTAATACTGATTAATACTGACAACAAATAATCAATTTGAACCATGCTTTGATTGTGAAATGACCAGAATGTGCCAGAAGACACGGCAAAGTAATTTTGCTTCATGATAAATTTGCTTCAAATTTTGTTAATAGGCCTGCTAGGTTTGTAATACAGACCTGGAGGATACTCAGATTCTTACTGTGATCTTTCACAGAAGATCATAGGTACTTTATGATAGAGAGAATAATTATTTCCTTTTCATTCTCTTTATTCCGGGAATAGCTGTTTTATTTGTTCATTCACCATCACACACTTCAAAACCAGTTAAAGACACATAAAAAGATCTTTCCTGGAAAGTATTGACCTATCCGCCGTATTCACCAGACCTTACTCCTTCAGATTACCACTTGTTCGGATTGATGGCACACACACTTTCTTCAAAACGTACAAAGAAGTGGAAAATTGGGTCTCTGAATGGTTTGCCTAAAAACAAGAAAAGTTCTATTGGGACGGTATCCATAAATTACCTGAAAGATGGGGGAAATATGTAGCTAGCGATGGGCATTACTTTGAATAAAGCTTTTTATGTTTCTCTTGAAACTATTGTGTTTTCTTTGATTACAAAATCCGCCATTATTAACTGGTATACCTAGTAGAATGTATCAGTGAATTAAAACGGGCAAAGGTCCTTGCCTTCATGAAGTTGTCATTCTTTTTTGAAATGTGGCATATTATAAACAAGTGAATAAAACAAAAGAGAAATTGAAATATATTCTAAACCACTTATGGCTAAGCCTATCTCTGTTTAATTTTTCTAAAATATAAAAGCAAAGGTATGTATTTTCATAGTTGTGTAGTGGTTAAAATCATAGGCTCTGGGCTCAGATTGCCAGGTTGCCTATGTTCAAATCCCAGCTCTGCTACTAATTAGCATTAGAACAGTACCTGGACCGTCCATGTCAGCTTTTAGTTTCTTATACTTTACTAGGGGCCGGTGCACGAAATTCATGCATGGGTAGGGTCCCTAGGCCTGGCCAGCGATCAGGACCATTCTGTGGGGCAACTGGCGGGGCAATCGGGGGCGGAGGGGCCCCGCTGGCACCTGCCTTAGCTGGCCTGGGGCCTGCGAATTGGGGGCAGCTCCTGTGTTGAGCGTCTGCCCCCTAGTAGTCAGTGCGTGTCATAGTGACCGGTCATTCTGTTGGTCGTTCCGCTGGTTGTTCCGCCCTTTGGTCGATTTGCATACTAGGCTTTTATATATAGGATGCTTTATCGTTTCTTACATCATCTTAAGCCCTCTCATTGTGGTAAATTTTCACTATCTCTATCTTTCTTTTCTAATTTTAATATTTTATACCTTCTACTCCTCTTTCCTCTCTTCCTCTCCTTTGTTATAGTTCTGTGTTCTTTCTTACCTTCAATCATTTCTCTCCTCATTTCTCTATTGACCAATTCCCACATTCTCTTCTTGCTTCTCCCCCTTCATCAACATTCTGTTTCTATTTTTGTTTTTATAAAAATATTTTTACATTTTTATGGCATCGTTTTGTTCCACTAATGTTGTGTCATTATCATTTCTCTTATTTGTTCTATTCATTTAATTATTTTTATTCACTACCTACTATTTGCCAGGTAATGTTCTGGACACTGAAGATACAACAATGAGCAAAAAAATATAAATATTCCTGCCCTTGTGGAATTTATGTCACTCTCCTCCTTCTGCCTGATTCAATACTGTCACCGTTTTTTATTCCTTTTCAATTATTTAGGTACTGAAGAGTTGGTTTGAATCTTTCCTTATGTATTTATTACAGTTGACCTTCCCTGCTGTTTATTTATTATTCTTTTGTCTTTTTTCTGCTTTCATGTGACTTCTACCTGGTAGTACTTTAATTCATCTTGTCTTAGGGCATCAGTGTCAAATTTTGTTAATAGGCCTGCTAGGTTTGTAATACAGACCTGGAGGATACTCAGATCCCTACTGTGATCTTTCACAGAAGATCAAAGGTAATTTACGATAGAGAGAATAATTATTTCCTTTCCAGTCTCTTTATTCAGGGAATAGCTGTTTTATTTGTTCATTCATCTATTTAAATGACTCTAGTGATTATGAGGGAACTATGTTTTCAAAAGTGGTTGCCATTCTAAATTGATCATGTTTGTCTTCAGGGATTGTATCCTATGATCATATCTTATTCTTCTGAGATCTTTGACACAGTATTTTGACACAATACCCAGGTGGTTGAGTGTCTTCTTTAAAACATAGGTTTGAAAGTTTTTGGAGGGTGTACTTATGTATCTGAGTAATATTTTTTATTCCAAAATGGCAGAAGGACCTAGATCTCTCTGGGAAAGGTTTCTAACATTAAAAGAAGGGTATTATTTATCTACTTGTTATCATTAGAGAGCACCATTCATAAAGATATGTATGATGACTGTAGTGGGCTTTTATTTTTCTTCTTATAAATAGCAGAAACTGATTTCTCACAGTTTGGGAGGCTGGGAGTACAAGATCAAGGCACTAGCAGATTTGGAGTCTAGTACAAAACCGGCTTCCTGGTTCACACACAGAGCCTTCTTGTTGTGACCTCGTATGGTAGAAGAGATGAGCAAGTTCTCTGGAGCTCCTTTTATAAGGGAACTAATACGAACCATGAAGGCTTCACCCTCATGACCTACTCACCTCCAAAAGCTCCACTTCCTAATACCACCACTTTTAGGGTTAGGATTTCAACATACAAACTTTGGGGGTGACACAAACATTCAGACCATAACAGAAGGCATCGATTCTAGTGTCCAATAAACATAGGGAAAAGGGGGACAACTTGCCTCCAGGTTTGGGGCATCAGTAAGAACTGTAGCAGAGTGTGTACATCATTGAATTTTAGAGTTGAATGGGCTTTGATAGGTCTAATTAGTCACCATATCCTCCACTACCCTGGCCCTAACACTAATCCCTTTAATGTTAGTGGCTTTTATAGGCTTTTAAAGGAAGAAAAAGGGAAGTGGAATGGACTAAGGCAAGTTTAAAATTCCTGACCTGGAGATTTCAGATTTATTCCCATTTAGCTAAATTCCCAGAATATTTTACCAAAATTTATTAAAGAGTTTTACATCACACAAGTTCCAGAACTCATTCTCTTACTTAACATCCCTTAATTATTTTGGCTAAATTTCTTTGTTTTGTTATTAATTGATTATATTGAAAGATAATCTTTTATTTGGTTTGCAAATATTAATGTTGTGATTCCCCTTCTATTCCTATTATTTTCCTCTCTTTTATCATCTCCTTCCCTTCCTGAGTAATTTAGTCCTAAAGCCATTTGGGGGCCAAAACAAGGCAGGCCTCCAAATTGGCAGGGGAGATAGGGATTCACTGTGATAACGGAGAGCAAGCTTTCTGAACTCAACCACAGTGAGGAGGGTGTCCACGTTACACCATAGGTGTCAGAGTCCAAGGGAATGAGGATGGTATCCACATGTAGCCAGGGGAAGGAATGAAAAGTGATTTCAGGAGGTGGGAGGGGAGGTAGGCTATGGCCTGATATGGGAAGTCAGAGCCCAAGTGGGGGTAAGGAGGCTATCCCTATAGAAGGGGCAGCCTGGAAAGAGGTGTCAGAGCCTGAGCAGGATGAGAAGGGCATCCAATAGAGAAGAAGCTACCAGTAGATAGAAGAGATTGGTTAGTGATCATCTGAGAAGATAGATAAAATAAATACATATATTAAAAATAATGGCAGCTAGGTTTTTCATTGTTGGAGATGATAATTATAACATGGAAAGAGAGAAAATCGAATGTTTGAACTTGGAATTAGAAATACCAGTGTGAGCTCATGTTTTTAAGTACACAAGAAAGACTGGGGAGCTAAAGACATTTGAAGAAAAATGAATGTGTAATACTAAACTAGATCCCTTTGCTATAAAGTGCATTATTGGTTCAATTGATGAAACTTGAATAGAATCTGAGGGTTAGCTAGGAAACAGTATATCAATACCAATTTCCTGAGTCTGGTGATTAATTTTGGTTATATAGAATAATGTATTTGTTTTTAGGAAATACACACTGAAGTATTCAAGGATGGTAGATAAGCAACTTATTTTCAAGTGATTTAGGACAAAAAGTTTTTATAAAGCATTTAAAACTTCTAAAGTTTATGATTATTTCAAGAATTTTAAAGAATACATTTAATAAAAAATAATGCTGTGTAATAAAATCTCAATTTTAGCTAATTGATTTAAGTTGTATTGGATAACATTTTTTTGCAGGAATATTGGCCAGGGGAAATCATCTTTAGAGATAAAGATAAATGGGCGTACATTCTGAGGAAAATAAAAGAAGATAGTTCATTTACTTCAATTTATACACACCTATGGGAACATGTCCCTCGAAGACATGGTGCAATCATGATCATGGAGGCAAGATTACAGGAATGTTCAATTCTTTTGAAAAACCATGCCTCTAAAATTCTTGAGTGGGAAAATGTAATTTCTGAAAAAGGTAAACCGTATTTTTATATGAGTAGAGCAATGGTCAGTTGTGTGTGTGTGTGTGTGTGTGTGTGTGTGTGTGTGTGTGTGTGTATCTACGTCTGTCTGTCTGTCTCTGTGTGCAGTCTCATAAGTAATGAAATCCTAAGGTATAAAATATCTAAAAGACATTATAATAAATTTATTTTAAACCTCTTTCTTTCCATATGGTCCAGTACAGATTTTTAGTTGAACATGAACACGTGGATTCAAAGAAAGTATTGCTAGGACAAAAACTCAAATAGTTATAAACTCTGTTAAGCTAGGACAGGGGTAGCCAAATATCAGGGAAACAGGATGGATTATATAAACTGATACTGGTACCAGAGATAAGTGAGCCAGCAAGAGTCAGGTTATAAGAACATAAATACCTAAAACCCAAAGTAAAGGGGGTGAGAGTGGATTTACATGTGCTAGTTTAGCTTGTAGGAAGGTAGTGTTTAGTATTCAGAACTGAATAGCTGCAGACTGGGTAAAAAGCATATCTACTAGGAATGTTAATTTTTTACTTCTTTTAAGTATTTGTATAACTATTTTTATTATCTAATTAACACTTTTAGTATCTAAAAGTTTTTACATACTAATGGTGAAACTTACCTTATTTTTTATTTAATGGGCAAACTTGTCATGGGTAAGCCTTAAAAATGCTGATATTAGTTATACTTATAAAGTATTTTCAATGTATTAAATAAATTTAATTAGTCATATTATTTAGATATTTAACCCTTTGCACTCGCTTGCTTTTTTCTCGATTCCTTTATTCTAATGCTAACCGTGTCGAGTCACACTCGACATCCGAGTGCAAAAGGTTAATATTCTTTTATGGATCTCTATTTTTCAAATTCTGAGAATGTGTTTAAATACACTAGTACTAAGTTTTATTTTAAATTTTCTTATTTAATTTTGTATTTTTAATATAAAATATTTTGAAGCATATATGCATGTATGTGTGTGTGTGTATGTATATGTATATATATGTACATATATATATATATGAGAGAGAGAGAGAGAGAGAGAGAGAGAGAGAACACATGTGTGTACTTTAAAAAACTAATTTTATGTATATTATCCTCAATATGTAAATATCAAAGCTTGACTCAATTCCAGGTTAACTGACTTCAGAGCTCCCTAGAGTCTTTCACTGGTCCATGTTTCAAAGTCCTGTACTTTCTGGAATTTAAGGTGACCATGAAACCACAATGCAAGTGACTGAACTATTTAAACAACATGGGCTTGTTCAGTAAGAACAGATTGTTGTAAAACTTTAGATATAGGAGTAAGTACTAAAGACACACTAGTTGGAGCACGACATTTCTGTAAAATAAAGGAAACAGAAGAAATAATAGTAATCTATTCATTCAACAAGCATTTGTGTATCTAGCATTATACTTATCAAAATAGCTAGTTGATCCCATTGAATAGTTTTATATATATTTTATTTAAAGTACTTACATCTTTTTCACTTTTAAAGGCGATATATATGTGTATACACATACACACAAATACACACATATATATTATGAATTCTTGTTTTTTTAAAGGTACTCTTGGAAAATTGGAAAAATATGAGGCATTTCTAAAGAAGCACCATAAGAAAAAGATGATAATGGTATGGTATTTGTTTTCATTCTTAAAAAATTATATTTCCACAGAAAATATAATCACTGTAATTGCATGGATAACTTTTTGAAATTTTCTTATAGTTTTTTATCATCTACCTATCTCTGTATTTTTAAAATATCTGGACTCCTATTTTCTTTACACACACAATATCAAAGTGTTGGCATTTTCATATCACTAGAAGTGATTTTTAAAATGTATATATTTCATCCTCTTGTTATTTAATAATTTATGTCCTATACTTAGTGCAGGTCCCATATCAGTTCTCTTCCTATAGAAAAAATTAAGAATTCCTTTTACCAAACATTCAAAGAAGAACTAACACCTATCCTTCTGAAACTATTCCAAAAAACTCAGGCAGAGGGAAGACTCCCAGGATAACATTAGGCCAACATTATCCTAATTCCAACACCACATAAGGATACTACAAAGAAATAAAATTATAGGCCAGTATCCCTGATGAACATAGATGCCGAAACCCTCAACATAATATTAGCAAACTGGATCCAACAATTCATTAAAAAGATCATACACTATGATCAAGTGGGCTTTATTCCAGGGATGCAAGGTAGGTACAGTAGCCACAAATCAATAAACGTGATACACTACATAAACAAAATGAAGGATAAAAATCACATGATCATATCAATAGATGCAGAAAAAGCATTTGATAAAATCTGGCACCTATTTATGATAAAAACTCTCAACAAAGTAAGAATAGAGGGCACATACAACAACATAATAAAGGCCATGTATGACAGCCCATAGCCAACATTATACAATGAGCAAAAACTAAAAGCATTTTCTTAAGATTAGGAACAATATAGGTATGTCCACTTTCGCCACTCTTATTCAACATTGTACTAAAGTCCTAGCCACAGCAGTCAGACAAGAATAAGAAATAAAAGGCATCCAAATTGGAAAGGATGACGTAAAATTGTCATTATTTACAGGTGACATGTTACTGTATATAGAGAACCCTAAAGATTTCATGAAGAAACTACGAGAACTAATTAGTGAATTCAGTAAAGTAGCAAGATACAAAATTAATATCCAGAAGTCAGTTGCATTTTTACACACCAACAATGAAGTACAGAAATGGAAACTGAGAAAACAATTCCATTTCCAGTTGCATCCAAAAAATTAAATGCCTTAGAATAAATTTAACCAGGAATGTAAAAGGCCTGTAAATTATAAGACATCGAAGAAAGAAACTGAAGATACAAATAAGTGGAAGTATATACCATGTTCATGGATAGGAAGAATTAACCTCATTAAAATATCCATGTTAACCAAAGTAATCTATAGATTTAATACCATTCCTGTCAAGATACCAATGGCATATTTCTCATAACTAGAACAAATATTCCAAGAATTTATATGGAACCACAAAAGACCCCGAGTAGCACAGCAATCTTGAAAAAGAACAAAGTTGGAGGAATCACTCTACCTGATACCAAATTATACTACAAGGCCATAATAATCAAAACAGCATGGTACTGGCATAAATACAGATATATAACTGTAGGTCAGTGGTACAGAATAGAGAGCCCAGAAATAAATCCATGCTTTTATGGTCAATTAATATTCAGCAGTGGAAGCAAGATCATACAGTGGGGTAAAAATAGTTTATTCAATAAATGGTGTTGGAAAAATTAGATACCTGCAGAAAAATGAAACTAGACCCCTTCTTATACCATACACAAGAATAAACTCAGAATGGATTAAAGACTTAAATGTTAGACTTGAAACCATAAAAATTCTAGAAGGAAACATAGGCAGTAAAATCTCAGGCATTTCTCATAGCAATATCTTTTCTGATACGTCTTCTCAGGCAAGGGAAACAAAATTAAAAAGAAACAAATGAGACTACATAAAACTAAAATGTTTTTGCACAGCAAATGAAACCATCAACAAAAGGAAAAGATACTCCATTGAAATGGGAGAACATATTCATTGATACATCTGATAAGGGGTTAATATTCAAGATTTATAAAGAACTTATAAAACTCAACACCAAAAAAAAAATTAATCCAATTAAAAAATGGGCAAAGGACCTTAATAGATATTTCTCCAAAGAGAATATACAAATAGTCAACAGACATATGAAAAGATGCTCACTGTCACTAATCATCAGAGAATGCAAATTAAAACCACAATGAGATAACACCTCACATCTGTCAGAATGGCTATCATCAATAAATCAACAGACAAGTGTTGGCAAGGATGGGAGAAAAGGGAAACCTCATGCATTGTTGGTGGGAATGGGGACTGGTGCTGCCACTTTGGAAAACAGGTGGCATTTCTTCAAAAACTTAAAAATAACCAAGTGATTCCACTTCTGGTAATATATCCCAAGAAACCCGAAACACTGATTTGAAAGAATATATGCACCCCTAGTATATTCATTGCAGCATTATTTACAACTAGAGGCCGATGTACAAAATTTATGCACTGAGCGGGCGGGGTGGGGGGAGGGCGGGTCCCCTCAGCTCGGCTTGCACCCTCTCACAGTCCAGGACCCCTCGCTCCTTACCGCAGCCTGCTCTCTGCTGCTTAGCGCTGCCTTGGAGGCAGGAGAGGGTCCCACCACAGCCGCTGAGCTCGCCAGCCATGAGCCCGGCTTCTGGCTGAGCAGTGCTCCCCCTGTGGGAGCACACTGACCACCAGGGGGCTCCTGCATTGAGAGTCTGCCCCCTGGTGGTCAGTGTGCATCATAGTGACCAGCTGTTCTGGTCATTCCGCCATAACGGTCGCTTAGGCTTTTATTATATAGATAACCAAGATTTGGGAGCAGCCCAAGTGCCCATCAATAGATGAGGAGATAAAAAAAATCAGTGGTACATTTACACAATGGAATACTACTCAACTGTAAAAAATAAGGAAATCTTACCTTTTGCAACAGCATGGCATGAGCTAGAGAATATTACGTTAAGTGAAATAAGCCAGTCAAAGGAAAACACCATATGACTTTACTTATATGTGGAATCTGATGAACAAAATAAACAAAATAGAAACAGACTCATAGAAGTAGAACACAGACTGACAGCCGTTGGGAGTAGGGGCAGTGGACTGGGTGAAAAAGGTGAAGGGATTAAGCAAAAAAACAAACTCATAGATACAGATAACAGTATGGTGATTACCAGAGAAAAAGGAGGGTGGGAGCGATAGAAGAGGGTAAAAGGGCAATAAATGGTGACATAAGGAGACTTACTTGACTGGGTGGTGAACACACAATACAGTATACAGATGATGCATTATAGACTTGTACACCTATAATTTGTTAAGAGATATTACCCCAATAAATTGAATAAAAAATAAAAAAGTTAAGAATTCTTTGTATTACCTTCAGAATTGCTTTGTCATTTAAAAAATCTCTTTGAGATTTTGATTAGAATCATAATTGGCTTTTAATTACTACTAGAAACTTAGTCCTTTTTAAAAATACACTTAAAATTATATAATGTTAAAGCTATAAAAACCGAAAGTACCACCACTAGTCTCTCCACCTTAGTAAATGTTACTTTTTTAAATTTCAAAATTACTTTTTTTTTTCCTGATTATGACTAAGGTAGTCATTTTTTAAAGTTAAATAAATAAGCACTAAAAAGATAAGAATTCGAATTCTGTTATTTATAGATAAATTATATATACCCCACTATTTAATTGTCACTGATTTATCTTTAATTTAATTTTTTAGAAAAATTTTATTAACTTATATACATATAGTGAGTTAAATGTATTATGGAATTTTTATTAATAAATATTTTTCTATAGTATTTAAAAAATAAATGAATGTAATTGCCCTTTTTTCTGGATTCTCAGGTTACTGTTCATTATTCATTATTATTTACAAAGCTGCTGTGACTATATTTAGAGCTAAAGACTGTGGTTACCCATGAGTATTAAGATAAATTTCTAGAAGTGGAGACACATGGGAGAAGAAATATGAAAATCTAAGTTTTTTGACACATGTTGACAAATTGTTCTCTAGAAAAGTAGTACCAATTTATATTTGTAACAATAAAATTTGTGATCAATCTCACCCATTTTCTTGCCAACATTTTATATTATATACTTAACTGTTTGCAGAGTTGATAGAAATAATGTTATCAATTTCATACATTTTACTAACAATATTGATTTTTTAAAGTTTTTATTCATCTTTGTGTTTCTATTATTGAGTTGCCTATTTATGAACTTTTGCCATTTTAGCTGTCCTTTTTTATTTCTAAGAGCTCTTTATGCTTTAAAAATATTAACCCTTCTCAGTAATACATGTTATACATATTTATACCACTTTATTGCCTTTTAATTGAAAAGGTTTTTTTTGCTACATAGAACTATATTTTCATGAATCTATAATTTTTTATTGAATTTTTCTGCCTTCAGTGCCATAATATTTAAGAAGGCTTTCTTCATCACACAGTCAAAATAATATTTACCTTTGTTATCGTATTATTCTTACATATTTGTGTATTTAATCTTTCAATCCATACAGTGTTTATTTTTGTATAAGGGAGTAAAACATAAGGACCTTATTTTAGCTTCACCAGTAAATCTGTGTGATTTTCTTCATATAAGTTCTACATACTCCCTATTAAATTTACTCCTGGATATCTTAAATTTTTTATTAATAATGTTGATGAGATTGTTTTTCCATTATATTATCAAGGTGGATTATTGTTAGCATATAGAAAATTATATTGGTATATGGACATTATTCAACACTAGAGGCCCAGTGCCCGAATTCATGCACGGGTGTGGTCCAGCTGGCCCACCCCAATTGGGGCCGATCGGGCCTGGGCTGGCCTGGGGGAGGGGCTGCAGGAGTTTGGCCAGCCGGCCCTGTCCCCTGTTGAACTCCTGGTCAAACTCCCGGTCAAACTCCGGATCGAGGGGACAATTGCATATTATGCTTTTATTATATAGGATTGTTTTTCACTTTGTCTCTGACTCAGAAAGAATTCTAGTAGTACTTAGCTATTAAGTATAATTTTTAAAGGTTTAGATAGCTATCTGTTTTTCAGATTAATGAAATTTATTTGTATTTCTAGTTTATTGACCTTTTGCACTCGGATGTCGAGTGTGACTCGACACGGTTAGCAATAGAATAAAGGAATCGAGAAAAAAGCAAGCGAGTGCAAAGGGTTAAAGGTATATAGCTGTGGATGTAGATGTATATTAGATATACAGGCACACCTTGTTTTACTGCACTTTGCTCTATTGAGCTTTGTAAATAAGAGCGGGGCAAAAGTAGGTTTACAGTTGTGAGTACACGAATTTATTCTTGTTAGTATTTATTAATTATTGTATTATTTTTCATATGAAAAACTCTAAACCTACTTTTGTCTCACTCTGTATTGTGTTTTTCACAAATTGAAGGTCTGTGGTAACCCTGCATCAAGCAAGTCTATCAGTGCCATTTTCCAACATCATTTGCTCACTTCAGGTGTCTGTGTCACATTTTATAACTGCTGCAATATTTCAGACTCCTACTCTCATATTTGTTATAGTGATCTGTGACTAATGATCTTTGTTACTATTGTAATATGCTTTGGGGCTTCCCGAACCATGCCCACGTGAAAACAAAATTAATTGATAAATGTGTGTTTTCTGACTGCTCCCCTGACAGGCCATTCCTCTCTCCCTCTCCAAGGCTTTCCTATTTCCTAAGTCACAACAATATTGAAATTAGGCCAGTTCATAACCCCACAATAGCCTCTTCATGTTCAAGTGAGAGAAAAAGTTGCATGTCTTTAATCCAAAGTCAGAAATAATTAAGCTTAATGAAGAAGGCATGTCGAAAGCTGAGATGGACTGGAAGCTAGGCCTCTTGCACCAAACAGTTGGCCAAGCTGTGGAGACAAAGGAAAGCTTCTTGAGGAAAGTTAAAAATGCTATTCCAGTGAACACACAAGTGATAAGAAAGCAAAACAGCTTTATGCTAATCTGCAGAAAGGTTTAGTGGTCTGTATAGAAGATCAAGCCAGCCACAACATTTCCTTAAGCCAAAGCCTAATCCAGAGCAAGGCTCTAACTCGCATCAGTTCTAGGAAGCCTGAGAGAGGTGAGGAAAATGCAGAAGAAAAATTTGAAGCCAGCAGAGGTTGGTTTATGAGTTTTAAGATAAGATAAAAATGCACAGTAAAGCAGCAAGTGCTGGTGTAGAAGCTGAGTTAGTTATCCAGGAGGTCTAGCCAAGACAGGCTGACTTCTTTCAGGGGCTAATGCAGCTGGTGACTTCAAGTTGAAGCCAATACTCAGTCACCATTCTGAAAATCCTGGGGCCCTTAAGAATTATGCTAAATCTACTCTGCCTGTGTTCTGTAAGTGGAGCAACAAAACCTGGGTGACATCTATCTAAAACATGGCTTGCTGAATATTTTAAGTCCACTGTTGAGACCTACTGCTCAGAAAAAGATTCCTTTCCAAATATTACTACTCACTGACAATGCACATGGTAACTCAAGAGTTCTGATAGAGATGTACAAGATTAATGTTGTTTTCATGCCTCCTAACACAACATCCCTTCTGCAGCCCATGGATCAAAGAATAATTTTGACTCTCAAGTCTTATTTAAGAAATGCATTTTGCAAAATTATATCTGCCATAGGTAGTTATTTCTCTGATCTGGGCAAAGTAAATTGAAGACCTTCTGGAAAGGACTCACAGGTCTAGATGCCATTAAGACATTCTTAATTTATAGGAAGAGGTGAAAATATGAACATTAACAGGAATTTGGGAGAAGTTGATTCCAACACTCCTGGGTGATGGTGAGGGGTTCAAAACTTCAGTGGAAGGGGTAACTGCAGATGCGGTGGAAATAGCAAGAGAACTAGAATTAGTAGTGGAGCCTGAAGATTTGACTGAATTGCAACAATCTCATGGTAACACTTTAATGAATGAGGAACTGGTTCTTATGGATGAGCAAAGAGAGTTGTTTTTTGAGATGGAATCTATTGCTGGTAGAGATGCTGTGAAGATTGTAGAAATGACAACCAAAGATTTAAAGTAGTACATAAATGTAGTCAATGAAGCAGCAGCAGAGTTTGAGGGGATTGACTCCTATTCTGCTGTGGGCAAAATGCTATCAAACAGCATCTCATGCTACAGAGACAGCGCTTGTGAAAGGAAGACTCAGTCCATGCTGCAAACCTCATTGTTGTCTCATTTTGAGAAATTGCTACAGCCACACCCACTTTCAGCAACAGCCACCCTGATCAGTCAGCAGTCATGAACATTGAGGCAAGAACCTCCCACCAGCAAAGATGATAACTCCCTGAAGACTTGGATGATGGTTAGCAATTTTTAGCAATAAAGTACTTTAAATTAAGATATGTACATTGTTTTTTAGACATAATGAATGCTATTGTATACTTAATAGACTATAGTGTAGTGTAAACATAACTTTTATATACACTAGGAAACCAAAAAAATTGTGTGACTCACTTTATTGTGATATTTGTTTTAATGTGGTTGTCTGGAGTTGAACCCATAATATCTCCAAGGTATGCCTGTGGATTAGATATAGATAGGTATCCCTTTGCTCAAAAACTTGAAAAAAATCTCCATGTTTTGAAGCAGAGAGGGAAATAATTCATTGTGATGAATAGTAAAGCTACTTTCAGCTTTAATCTGTGAAAATGGCACTTTACATTAATAGCTTTTTAGAAGTCAAACCATTTTTATAATCTTAGGATATACTATTTAATCTATGTTTTATAAGATACGATTATCTCTTTTGGCTTTGTTATCAAAATTATACTAACCTCAGAAAATGAGTTACTTAGCTTTCTCTTTCTTTCCATTCTATAGCTAGCTTTGGGATATTTGGATATCATTTGTTCCTTGTATGTTTGGTAAAAGTTGCCTGTGAACTTTTATTGACCTTTTATTATTTACTAGTTGCAGAGGGTAATAGTTAGGTTGGTAGAAATGCTGTGTGGAAGAAAATAAAAGAATGCACTCACTGTTTACCAAGACAGTGAAGTTAAATTTCAATTTTCTAATCTAACAAATGCCTATGTATTTTGACATCATAGCTCTGAATACAATGCAGTTACATATTTCATTTGAAAATAAAACTTAAGAAGAACTGTGTTAATATTACCTGGCACTTCCAGAAATCATTAAAAAAAAATGCTGTGTGGAAGCCAACAGGTTCCATAAATATCAACTTTGGTAGATTGTTAAAACATAATACTGAATGGAAAAAAAGCAACATACCAAAAGGATATGTACAGTTGATATCATTTCTCTAAATTTTAAAAATACAAATAAAGGTCTATATATATATACTTTATACACTGAGTGGCCAGATTATTATGATCTCTGAATGCATAATAATCTGGCCACTCGGTGTGTGTGTGTGTGTGTGTGTGTGTGTATATATATATATATATATATATATATATATATATATATGTGAGGCCACAATATATATATATTAGAGGCCACGTGCATGGGTGGGGTCTGGCCAGCCTGGCCAGGGGGAGGGGACATGGGCGGTTGGCCGGCCTGCTTGTTGGTCAAACTTCTGGTCAAGGGGACAATTTGCATATTAGCCTTTTATTATATAGGATATTCAATGAGTGGCCAGATTATTATGCGTTCAGAGATCACAATAATCTGGCCACTCAGTGTATATGTGTGTGTATATGTGTGTGTGTGTGTGTGTGTGTGTGTGTGTGTGTGTGTGTGTGTATAAAATATACATATGTGTGTAAAAGTATTTTAATGAAATGGAAGAGATACAAACAAAACAAATAATAATGACTATCTCAAGAAAGAGGAACACATAAATGGAACTAGAAATCATTGTGAAAGCAGATCCTAACTTTTATTATGTATATTTATATATAAACTTTGTATATTCTCATTAAATAGTCTTAAGCAATACTAAAATATCAGCGGTAATCCTTTCTAGATTGTGGGGGCATGAGGATTCTGGTAATTATGGTATTCCTTATAATTTCTGTGTTTTTATTTTTTTAAATTTCTGACTTGATAAAAGATGGCTTTCAGAATCTATTGAAATGATCTTTAGATGCATTATACTAACAAAAGTTTTAATAATTATTTTATTGTTAAATATGTTATATTTGGGTTTTTAATCAGGATTTTAGCATGTGTTATTTATATTTTTGTGGTATCTTTCCCAGACTGTATGATCAACACCTTGTTTTGTTATTACTCTGCTCCTTTAAAATGTCCAGTGTTTCTTTGCTCCCTGCAGAATAAAGCCAGGTCTTTGAGATTAACATTAACATCTTCCTAACTTTGACCCCTATCTTTATTGATCAGATGTATCTAAAGCTCTCAAGCATACAGCATTCATTATTTGTTTTTAAATATAATTTTATTGATTTCAGAGAGAGAGATAGAAACATCAATGATGAGAGAGAGAGTCGTCGATTGGATGCCTCCTGCACGTCCCCTACTAGGGATCAAGCCCACAACCCAGGCATGTGCCCTTGACCAGAATTGAACCCAGGACCCTTCATTCCACAGGCCAACACTATATCCACTGAGCCAAACTGGTTAGGGCTGTAGCCTTCTTTTTATCATAATTGATTTTAGTTTCCCTAGTCATTCTTTTTTATTCCTTTGCACACTTTTTAAAATGCCAATAATGTAATTCTCTTAGCAGTCTTCTGTTAGCAATCTGTTATTATCCTTTCAAGTGTGTTTCCTATGTCACCTCCTCTATAATAATACGTATTCTATAGTGTGTGTATGTGTAAAATTTGCATGTAAGATTAGGTATTCCTGGAGGAAGTAAGGATATGGAAATTAGTAAACAATATATCAACATGCCTAGATGATCAAAAATAATGTATATAAAAGGCTACTTAATCTCTGTGTAAAGTAATACAGTAAACATGGAGATATGCCACATAGATTCTCCTTCACGGAAGGACCTGTTGCTCTAGCTGCTAGGAGTGCTGTTAGGGCACTGTCAGCCCCTTTAGGGATTGCCTCACCTATACAGAACTCATGAGGACAAGCTCTTTCAGGAACCACCCACTTCCAATGGCTGATCAATTTGGATGCAGAAAGAACTGGCTATTTCAACCCAATGCAGGACAACTATGATGAGTCCTTTCATCTTTAGAGCTCTTCTTAGGATTATTGGAGGCTGTTAGACTTGCATCATAGCTGACTTCTCCATCTTCCCAACCTTGCCTCTCCCTTGCCTTCCATAGATAATGAACCCAAAGCACTCCCAATAAACATTCTGAACACTAACTCCACCTCAGAGTCTGTTTGCATTGAATCCAAACTGCAGTAAGTAGTTTGTTTGCATTTTTTATATAGCCCTTATCTATTTGTGTTCTGTATATATGTACCTTATTCCATTCTTGAACACTGACTAGCTCTGAGGGTAAGGGCCATTTTGTATTCTTAGCATCTAACACAGCAACAACATTCTAGGCTTCAGTAAGAGATACACACACACATACATTAACTGAGCAAGTTTATCAAATATAAAAATTCTTTTATTTAGGATTTTAAAGATCTTATTTTAAAATTCTTCCAGCTTTCCGATGAAATGGAAACAACGAGGAATATAGAGGTATTTAAAATTTCTGTTTTTTGATATTATGTATCAAGGTACTATGTGGAGGTAAAAGAATGTTTGTAATAACAGATTTGGCTATAGAGATAGGGACCATAAGAGCGAGAGTTGGGAACAGATATAGAAGCTTTCTTTTTTTAAAAAAATTTGAAAATATATTTTTATTGACTTCAGAGAGGAAGAGAGAGAGAGAAATAGAAACATCAATGATAAGAGAGAAACATTGATCGGCTGCCTCCTGCCCACCCCACACTGGGGATTGAGCCTGCAACCTGGGCATGTGCCCTGACCGGAAATCGAACTGTAACCTCCTGGTTCATAGGTCTATGATCAACCACTGAGCCACGCCAGTCGGGCAGAAGCTTTCTTTTCCTGCTCAGGCCATTTCCTTATGTGTAGTTAAAATTCTTGATCATTTGATCAATTCTTAATTTAGTTCTGCAATATTATTTTCTTTTGCTTTTGGATTTGGCATGTGAATATATCAGGGTCTTAATTTCAAAGAAACAGATAGTATGAAGATTTTGCTTAGGTGGAATAAATATTTTTCAATTATTATCATAAAAAGAAGTAAAATAACTAACAGTTAAGTATTTAACTGTCTCCTACTAAGAATACTAACTGAAAAGAGTAAAGTAATTAATGTTGTGTCATATTTCCTCTTTCTAGGGTTGCAACTTCGCAGGATTCAAAACAAATGAGCTTACTCAACTACCCAGATACTTGGATGCTGAACGAATTTATCTCTTTATTTTAAAAGCCCATAACTTTGATGTATGTAAATATTATTTTATTTTTGTATGATAAATTTGTAGAATATGATTTAATGAATCAGACCTTTATTTAAAGATCTGACAAATTAAATGTTTAAGCAAGGTTTAATCCTTTGAGTATTAAGTCTGGCAGGAAAGACCAGTGATGATTTACATCCTGATCACCTGAAGAGAGTGTATTAGACTCTGTGTTCCTGCCTCAGGGGCCTGAGGTTGCTAGTGTGCATTGGCTTAGCATGTGCTGGAGAGGTTGTGGAGAAAGGGGAACCCTCATTCACTGCTGGTGGGACTGTAGACTGATTCAGCCACTATGGAAAAAAGTAAGGTAGTTCCTCAAAAAATTGACTCAAGTTACCATATGACCCAGCAATCCCTCTTCTGGGAATCTTGAAAACATTTATTCCCTAAGATATATGCACCCCTATGTTCATTGAAGCACTATTCACAGTGGCCAAGACATAGAAACAACCAGTGTCTCAATAGACGATTGGATAAAGAAGGTGTGGTACATATATACTATGGAATACTACTCAGCCATAAAAAAGATGAAATACTGCCAAATGCAATAATATGGATGGACCTTGAGGATATTATGCTAAGTGAAATAAGTCAGACAGAAAAAGCTAAAGCACCAAATGATTTCACTCATATGTGGGATATAAAACTGAAACTCATAGACATATACAACAAAATGGTGCTTACCAGAGGGAAGGGAAGTTGGAGGATAGTAAGGGGTAAAGGCAGCCAAATATATGGTGGTAGAAGATTATTTTACTTTGGGTGATGGGCACACAATGCAATATACAGATCATGTATCATAGAAATCTACACTTGAAACCTATATAAGCTTATTAACCAGTGTTACCCCAATAAATTTAATTAAAAAGAAAACAACAACAACAAAAGAAATCCTTATAATAACTTACAAGGAATGAACTTACGAATCTGAAACTCAGAAAGAGAAGGTTAAAGGGCTACTGTTTTATGCCCTTTATTTCAGTGGGAATTCACTGAAATACCTGAATTCTCCTTACCTCATCCAAACACATTCCTGTACATAGAGCCACAGATTAAATTTCTTGATGAACAAAAGTATATATTAGCCTCTTTATCACACTGAACAGAACCTTGGCTAGAGATTATGCTCAGTAAAAATTTTATTGAATTGAATTGTGAATAAAGGGCCTATACTGGTAATATAGTTAAAAGGAGAAAGCTGAGCCACAAGCATACTTACATACACAAATAGAAATTCAAGAGAATATAGAAGTAATTTTTTCCAACCTGAGTCAATTTAGGAGAAAAAGTTCCAAGTCAGATAATCTGTAGGTTTTAAAATATATTTACATTTACTGGTACTGGAATCAAAAAAGTATCACAAATGTAGAAGGGTAGTGGTGTTGAGAAGGAGAGAACCATTTAGCTTTTTAAGCTGGGTTTGGGTTTGTTTTCTTTTTCCAATTTTCAATTTTTGGTTGTTTTGACTGTTGATATATTTTAAAGAATTTGGAATTTCCCTGGGGGGGGAAAAAAGAAGTTAATGATAATAAACATAACCAAAATTAAGACTAAGATCAATCATGCAATTAGTTTATAATAAAAAGCATCTTTGCTTGAAATATGCAAATAATTTAAGCAAAAATATTCATCTTTCCCCCAATACTTTAATTTTCTACTTTTTCTTTATGTACTTTACATATCTTATATAATAAAAGGCTAATATGCAAATCGACTGAACAGTGGAATGACCAGTCACTATGACGTGCACTGACCACCAGGGGAAAGACGCTCAATGCAGGAGCTGCCTCCTGGTGGTCACAGTGGGAGCACCGCTCAGCCAGAAGTCAGGCTCATGGCTGGCGAGCACAACAGCCGTGGCGGGAGCCTCTCCTGCCTCCGCGGCAATGCTAAGGATATCTGATGGGGAGAGGGCCTAAGCCAGCAGTCAGACATCCTCCGAGGGCTCCTGGACTGCAAGAGGGCACAGGCCGGGCTGAGGGACCCCCTTGAGCGCACAAATTTTGTGCACTGGGTCTCTAGTGTTCTTTATAATTAGGAAGTACCAAATCTAAGATAATGCTGTTACCAATGTAAGTGAAAGAGAAGTGCCCCCACAGAATTTGTGATAAATAATCTTCTCAGCATAAAAGTTTGCACGATGTGTTTTTGTTGCTGTTGACTTGTACTTGAGGAACAAGAATTTATATCTATGTATTTCATTAAAAGAAATCTTAAACTCTACTGAATCTGGCATTTAAAAACTTTTAGTTGAATAAGATAAAATGATCTATTGAATATACCTCTTTAAACCAAGATTTACAATCTGTAATAGTCATGGTAAATAGACTTAACTTTATGTGACAATTTAGATCCATTGCTTAAAGAGAGCTCTATGTTTAGGTAAGGTCTAGATTATAATGGGGTTGATTGGGATAGAAGTCCATGATTGTTGACATCTGTCTTCATTGTAAAAGAGAGCTTGTAGCATATCTTGGATTTTTGCTATTCTTGACCTAGCCTACATTATAATTTCCATATGTCCTAGCCAAATGTGATTATTGAAATGTTGCTAATATGACAGATGAATTTTTAAATTATATTTTAATTAATTTATATATAAATTCCAAAACTAATACTTGATTCACTTATCAAATAACTTTTGATTATGGTTGAAACAAAATTATAACCATTTATTTTATGAAGTCTAAATATTGATCTAGTATGTATGATGAAAATTTGGTGTTCAAATTGAGATGTGCTATAAGTATAAATTATACAGTATATTTCAAAGGCCTAGTACCAAAAAAGATTGTAAAATATTTAATTAATATAGTTTAAATCATATGATAACATTTTAAATATACGCTGAGTGGCCAGATTATTTGATCTCTGAACGCATAATAATCTGGCCACTCAGTGTATATCATATATCATAAAAGGCTAATATTCAAATTGTCCCCTTGACCAGGAGTTTGACCAACAGGCAGGCCGGCCAACTGCACATGTCCCCTCCCCCTGGCCAGGCTGGCAGGACCCCACCCATGCACGAATTCATATAATCTGGCCACTCAGTGTATATAGTTGGTTAAATGTCATTAAAATTTATTTCACCTTTTACTTTTTACTTTTTTAAAGTGGCTACTAGAAAATTTAATATTACAATAGAGCCCTACATTAAATTTATATTGAACACATACTCTTTACAAAGCCTGTTTAATTAACACGTTTTATAATGTATTTTAATTTGATCCCCATCTGTCCTTTTTTGTAGGAAAAAGTTGCTAAACTCTGGAGGACTTATTTTCTCTCAGAAGCCTCTATTGCTCTTTTGCATGATTCCTTTTGGTGGTGGTTTCTCCATAAATTTAAGGTATGATATTTTTTAAACTTCCTTTTTAGGTTGATTTGCAGCATTATTCATTTTTCAGTAGAGGTAGCACTGGTACAAAAAATTTATTTCTGGATCCTTTCACAGAGCTTGGTTTTTTAGTATTCCACACATTTAGTATTCCACACAAGAAATCCTGTTTGAAATAGAGTTCTTACACAGGATTAAGAATTTAATATGGATTTCAAAGAATCTGGGTCTTCATTTAATCATAAAAAGATTAGTGAAATCAAATATAGTGAGTAATAAAGTTGTAGCTTTGTTTCATACTAGCATTTGCTAATAAACAATAAATAGAAAGCCCACTGCAAGTCAGTGACATCGAAGGAGGTCTTCATTTGGGAACCAGTCTGCAGACCATTTAGAGGGAGGGTCCTCAGTTGATTCAGAAAGGATGACTCTGATTAGGATTAAAGAGATAGAGGTGTGTATCTGGGAAACAATAAGAGAATGGATGTAAGCACCTCATAAATCTTACTTTAGAAAATACATGAACCTAGAAAAAGTGGTGAATATAAATGACTGCTGTGTAGCCCCTGGATCTGGAAGAATGGAAAATAGAGCAACACAGGGCATCACAGTATAAGCATTAAGAAGGTGTGCCACCCCATCAAGGAGCCTGCCTTGCCCCAGCTCAAGTTACCCCCAGAAAACTGCCTTTGGATCCTCACAGAAATTTCATACCATGAAAAAATGGGCGTTACCAATTTTATATATGAAGTATTCGAGTAGCGCTTTAATGTAATTCTAGGTAAGAATATTTCTGATATTGTTAGGAGCTGAATGAGGTACAGGAAGTGACATATGAATTCTACAAAGATCATTATCTAGGGAAATTTGTGGAATCAGGAGAGTTTCATTATCTCAAGTTTCTTTTCTAGATCTGGATCCCGAATTTATGTTTTCCCATAACAGAGAGAAACCTTACTTTCCCACTAAATCTGTTAGGATTATATATCACAATTTTTTGAAGAAAGTGTCTAGCATAATACTGATTTTATAACTGGAATAAAATAAAACTCAGTCACATATAATTTAATTACCAATATAATATGAAAAAAATGATACTCTAGAACAGTGATGGAGAACCTATGACACGCGTAGCCATTTCTGATGACACGCGGCCGCTGAAGTTTATTAAATACAATTATATATAACAATTATACATTTATGTTATTTAAACTATAAATATTGCGAAATAATGTTTTTTCCTCAAAATGACACACTACCTGAGTTATGCTTAGTTTTTTGGCGAAGTTTGACACACCAAGCTCAAAAGGTTGCCCATCACTGCTCTAGAATATAGCATGCTTCAGCATGCTGACTCTAAAACTTGTGCCAGTTATTGTTATATGATTAATATAAGAGCACATTTTGCTTCTTTATCGCCCGTAATTTAATGGTAGGCTGCTAATAGGAAAAATGCTATACTTGAACCCAGAAAACTAAAATTTAAATCTATTTTTCCCATTAGTTAGTGTGAGACTTCGGGCTATTCGAGAAAACTCCTCTGAGCTTCCCTAATCTAAAGGCAAAACAAACAAACAAAAAAAAAAACAGGTAAAAAATATAACATAAAACCTGTTTTTTTCTAGGATGGTTGTGTGTTCTAAAAGCGGCATGAATAAGAAGACACATAATAAACTGTGAAATGCCATAGAAATGTAATAAGGGATGCAATATAATAGAGTTAAGAGATCTGGCTTTCAAAAACAAGTTTATGCACTTAGTAAATAATGTGACCTTGAATAGTTATTGACCTCTTTAAGTCATTCATAAAGTTTTAAAAATTACCTTATGTGTTTACTGGTAGTGTTATGAGAAAATGTATGTAAAGTTTGGTTTTCATGGAACTAGGTATAGAGTGAGTGTTTAATAGATAGATCTATTTATTATTATTGTTATTGTTATTATTATTGTTATTATTATTATTATTATTATTATATTGATAGATAGAACACAGTGTCCTTCCAAAAATATTGAAAAGGGAGAAGACTTCCTAACTCATTCTATGAAGCCAGCATTAATCTGATACCAAAGTCAACAGTACTATAAGAAACAAAAAATCCTTTCGTGAAAATTAATGTAAAAATCCTCAACAAAATACTAGCTAACCAAATTCAGCAGCATATTAAAAATATTTCTCTATGATAAGTGGGATTTATTCCTGGGATGCAAGTATAATGTGATGTTAAACAGCTTGATCTAATGGATATATCAGCAACCTGAATATCATAAACAGGTACAGGATATATTTTTTTTCCAAGCTTATCATAACATTTACCAAAAAAATGATCATACCATTTTCCTACTCTGTCTCCTATGGAGGTATATATGGTATGGACATGTATTACTAAAAGACATATTCTCAAAGTTTCTGCTTCAGGAAATTCTTCATACATGTTAAGTGTAGATTGTGTATTTGAAACATGCTAACTTTCTTGACTAATAAATTACATATATATGTATACATATACATATATATATATATATATACACACACACACACACACATATATATATATATGTATACATATACATATACATATATATATGTGATCAGGAACTGATATTAACATTATCATTATTATTTTTGCTATAATTTCCTTCCATAAATTTATTACACAAGTATGAGAGCTGTATTGGGAGTTAGGAGACCTAGATTCTAGTCTGGCTCTCAGTTACTTAACTGTATAACCTTAAATAATTCTCTTAATCTTTCTGAGCACCAGTGCAATCACTAAAATAGAAGAACTTAATGTAGATGATATCCAACTTCCATTTTATGTCTAAGATCCTGTGCATTTGTAAATCCCAGCTCATATGGCTTGCTAATTTCATAAAAAACTACCACTAACTTTGAAAATTTTTGGTGTTTATTACCATGATGTATTAATGCCAGGATGCTTCTACAGTTGACATCATAAATGAATTTGGACCATTTAATTCATCTTTATTGCTTAATTCATAGATTTGAACTCTAATTCATCTCTTCATTTCTTAATAAAGCAAGAATCCAGGGTACTACATTAGGACTTTACTATAATATTGCCATTATTATCTATATATTTCTTCCTTCTTGCAACATCCTTATTTTGTTTTCAGTTTAGCTATGATGTCACAATTTTACTAGTTCTAGTTATGACTGTTTCACCCCAATAATTGCTTTACTTTCATGCTGAGTTACTGGTAATGAAAGAATTGGAATGGTTATAGAACAATAGTAGGTAACTAAGTCATTGATTGCCTTCTATATGCCAACTACTATAAGAACCTTCATTAATTCATCAAGCATTTTTGTGTTTTCTGTGTGCCAGGCACTGTGCTTGAAATACATCACATAAAACATGATCCTTGTCCTTATTTAATTTTAAGATACTACTTTATGATATGTATATATTATCAACATTTGTCAGATGAGGAAACTAGGACTTAATTAACTTGCCCAGGGTAATGCAGCTAATGAAATAACAGCCAGGATTTAAATTTAGGTCTGCATGATGCCAAAACCCATGTTCATTCCACTGTAGCAACTGATCTGCTCTTTAAGAATAGATAAAATTACTGACAGGCAAACAAATTCTAATTTTAAATTGTAATATTAATGATTTTAATTCCATACATCTTTTGTTTTTTAAGCCTGACAAAGAAAATCAAGATTTCTTGTTTGATAGGATTTCAGAAAGTTACGTGACACTTTTCATAAGCATACCTCTAAGTAAAAAGGATGCATTCTTTCAGGTAAAACATAGAAATTAATGGTTATGCTAATTATTTTTGGAGCTAATGAAATAGAAAAATAGTTATTTTACTTAAACACATATGAGAACATATTTTATTACTTTGAAAGCAAAATTTCCTGAAATAAAGTAAGTTATGATTCTGTTTTAATCCTTACCTGTGGACATGCTTTATTATTATTATTATTGATTTGAGAGAGAGGGAGGGAGAGAAAGAGAGAGAAACATAGATCAGTTGTTTCTCGTACTACAACTTGGTCATGTGCCCTGCTGATATGTTCCTCACTCCAGAATATTGTTTTCCGTTGACTAAAGTTCTTACAGAATCTCCTTAGTGAGATATAGGTCTTTTGTTTGCATATTAATAATTTGAAAACTATTGACTTATCCTATGTATATTCTTGGTTTTTATATTTATCTAAAAATTGCTTATCAATTTTGTTTTTCTTTATAATATATCTTTCGATCTAAGAGGACTTGAAAAGTTTATGTTATGCCTAAGGACTAAGTCCCTGTTAAGTAAAGAACATGGACAAATTTATGAATCAAATGCTTGTTTTACTTTGCTCTACTATTAACTAATGAGTAGGGTTGATTAAAATAATTTCTATTCTTGAGTAATGTTAAATGAAGATGGTAGGAATTTCATTGGGTATTTTTAAATTTAAACATCTAGTATTTCAAAGCAGAAGCCACATTCAAATACTTCATTGTGTTGACATCTGTAAATCAGAAATAAATAGGTATTTTTGGAGTCAGTAAATGTTTCTTTTCCATGGGTAAAACAAGCCTAAAATAAAAATAGTTAAATGTCCTTCATAAACAAACCTAAATTGTGAAATATTTATGTTTGATCTTTACTTATCTTATAGACATATACCTACTGTGTCACAAAAGGAAACCAGTAGTAGACTTGGAATGAGATTTGGCTTCATGTCTGGAATCTGCTACTAATTTCCTGGGGGATCTTGTTAAGACATTCAGTCTCAGTTCCACAGCTGGTTGTCAGATAAAGATGATGATCAGATTCCTGATTCATAAATTATTGTTTTGTAGAACAATGATGTTCTCAAAGATAGACTGAAATTTTGTCTGCTAATATTGAATATTTTTTTCTTACTTGCAGGAAATAGTTAATAGCTAGGATTTGGGCTAATTAAATTGTCTAGAGGTGACAAAAACAACAGTTTCTCTCTCCATAATCTTTCTTTGCTTGAGAACCAGGCCACCTCCCTACAGGTTTATCCCCTTCAGAGCAATTTAAATGGAAGTGGAGCCTCATCTCTCATTGACCAATTTCCATTATTTTTAACTCATTCAGATAAGTGTGGGTTTTGTTACTATTGGCTCATCTGACTTATCATACCTAAGAAAGAGAAATTTATTAATATTAAAAAATAAAAATTTATCTTCAGATCTTATTATTCATACACTAGAGACCTGGTTGCACAAATTTGTGCATGGGTGGGGTCCGGCTGGTTTGCCCTGATTGGGGCCAATCAGGCCAGCCAAGGGAAAGGGCTGCAGGCAGTTGGTGAGCCAGCCCTGCCCCTGATCCGAGAGGGGGCGCTAATTGGGGGTGGGACTGGCTGGGGAGAGGGGCCGCAGGCGGTTGGCCAGCCGACCCGCCCCCTGGTCAAACTCCTGGTTGAACTCCGGGTGGAGGGGACAATTTGCATATTAGCCTTTTATTATATCAGATATTAACTGAATCTAAACATATTTACTGTGACTTTTACTTCCCTCTCTTCCCATATTGTACAAAGATATTCCTTTAGAAATTTTTCCCAACACAATTTGACACTTGATCTCTTTTTCCTTTAATCTCCTGAAGGTAAGGTGCTCACAGAAAACTTTTAGAGGTTTCCCTTTTTCACCATGTACAACATTTAATTTTAATGATTAGGTTTATCCTCTTCAGAGCTATTTAAGTGGAAGTGGTTTTTATGTACCACAAATAAAATATGTGATTCTTTCTGGTAGTAAAATGTTCATGGTTCATTCAATAAAGTTAAATATATCAATATATTAAAGCATTCTCCTATCTCATCCCTGCCCCCCTCCCAAAATAATCATTGAGTTTTTTCAAATAAAACCATCACTTACAAGCAAATGTGAACAATACTGGATTCGGTGACTCTATTAGTTTCCTATTGTAGCTGTAACAAATTGTCACAAACTTAGTGGCTTATAAGAGCAGAAATTAATTGTCTCACAATTAGGCCAGAAGTCCAAAACAAGTCTTTTTAAAAAAATTGTCTTTATTGTTGACAGTATTATAATTGTTCCCTTTTTTCCCCCCATTGATCCCCTCCATCTTACACCTATCCCTCCCAGGCCTTTACCACACTGTTGTCTGTGTCCATGGGCTATGCATATCTATATATATAAAAGCCTAAATGACTGAATAACTAAATGACTGGTTGACTGGTTGCTATGATGTGCACTGATCACCAGGGGGCAGACCCTCAACACAGGAGCTGCCTTCTGGTGGTCAGTGCACTCCCACAGCCAACCTCCCATGGCCGGCCAACTTCCTGCAGTCCCTCCCCACAGCCAGCTGGCCCCCCTGATCAGCCCTGATCGCTGACCAGGCCAAGGGACCCCACCCATGCACGAATTCATGCACTGGGACTCTAGTATGCATATAAGTTCCCTGGTTAAACTCTCCCCACCCTGAGTTTTTTTTTCTTTAATTAAATTTATTGAAGTGACATTGGTCAACATAATCATATAGGTTTCAAGTGTTCTGTGTTACAAGATCTGTATATTGATTGCACCATGTGCCCACTACCCAAAGTCAAATCTTATCCTGTCACCCTATATTAGCATCCCCTTCTTCCCCTACCCACTTACCTCCACAACTACCACACTGCTATTTGTTTTCATGAGTGCTAGTTTTATATCCCATATGGTTCTTAACTTTTTCTAACTGACTTATTTCACTTAGCATAATATTCTCAAGGTACATCCATGTTGTTGCAAATGGCAGTATTTTATTCTTTCTTATGGCTGAGTAGTATTCCACTGTGTATATGTTCCACATCTTCTTTATCCAGTCCTCTATCACAGGACACTTTGGTGATCTTAGTGTTGTGATCTTATGGTTTTTTTTGTTTGTTTGTTTCAGAATAACTCCCTTGAGTATTTCCTGCAATGGAGGTTTCTGGTAATAAAATCCCTCATCTTCTGTATGTCTAGGAATGTCTTTATTTCTCCTTCATATTTAAAGGATAATTTCTCTAGATATGTTATTTGTGGCTTGTAATTTCTCTCTTTCAGACGTTTGAATATTTGGCTCCACTCTCATCTGGCTTGTGGAATTTCTACTAAGAAGTTGGATGAAATTATGATGGGTTTTCCTTTGTATTTCACTTTCTTCTTTTCCCTGGCTGCTTTGAGCATTTTTTCTTTGTCATTAATTTTTGACAGTATTAATACCAACTGCCTTGGAGAATGCCTCTTTGGATTGAAGTAACTAGGTGTTCTGTTTGCTTCTTGGATTTGAGGATCTAGTTCTTTCCATAGGTTTGGGAAGTTGTCATCCACTATTTGTTTGAATATACTCTCTGTTCCCTGTTCCCTCTCTTCCTCCTCCAGAATGCCTATTATTCTAATACTAGGGGCCCAGTGCATGAATTTGTGCGCCTTGAAAGGAACTGTGGGCCGTGAGGCTATGGTGGGCACAGGGGCAGGTCTCGGCCCATCCTCCGTGCCACCGCCCGGCCCCTCCACAGTGGCCCCTGGTCCCCTGTCTGCAGCAGCCCAGCTCATGCCACTACTGCTCCTATGCACTGACAGTGCCAGCCCCACTCACATCCTCTGACAGTATGGAGCGATTAGGGCCCATGCCGGCTGTGGGTGCGAGAGGCGGCTGCTGGCCCCGATCGCCCCTCAGGAGCAGTGAGAGGTGGAGAAGCCCTGAGGGAAGATTGGGGCTGGCAGCTGCCACTTGCACCCACTGACAGTGCTGAGCGATCAGGGCTGGCACTGGGCACAGGCAGCAGGTGTGAGTGCCAGGCGGGACCACAGTGAATGGGAGCAAAGAATTTTTAGTAACCATCAGAGGCTGCCCCAATGACAGAAACCAGTGCCCCACCTTGGTCTGGCACCCTACTCACCTGCTCCACCATCCCCCTGGTGGTCAGTGCACATCATAGCTTGTTCGGTTCTGATCAGTTCTGCCATTCTGTCTATTTGCATATTAGCCTTTTATTATATAGGATTGCTTTTTCCAATGGAGTCAGATAAGTCTCATACAGCTCTTTCATTATTTTTTATGTTCAGGTCTCTCTCTCTCTCTCTCTTCTTCCCTCTGTGTCATTTCTAGATTCCTATCTTTGATATCACTAATTATTTCCTCCATCTGGTTGGCTCTGTTTTTTATGCTCAGTAGTTTACTTTTAATCTCCTTAATTGCATGCTTTATTTCCAGGATTTCTGATTGGTTCTTCTGTAAAGTTTCAATCTTTTTTGTAAAGAACTTCTTTTTTTTCATTGATTTGTTTTCTGCGTGCATTGAATTGCCTGTCTATATTTTCTCGCATCTTGAGTATTTTCAGAACTGCAATCTTGAAATCTCTGTCATTTATATCATGTACTAGTATTTCCATGTGTTCCAGCCTACTTTCTGGGGATTTTTCATTTTCTTTCTGATCATCCTCATTACCATGGTTATTCATGGTATTTGCTTTTCTCCTTTGCCTACACATTTATCTGTCTATATATATATATATATGGCCAATAGCCATTTCCTCTGAAGAGGTCTTTATTACGATTTTCCAAAAGATGGTGGCACTGAATCACAAGATTTTTTACCTCTGTGATCTCCCAGTCTTGACCTCCACAACTTCCATAAGACAATGCAGCAACACTGCTTGAGGGTGGGGTTTGTTTTGACCTCACCATAATAGCAACTCCTGACCTATATGGGGTCCTGCCCCAAGCACTCCATCTGGGGATCAGTCACAGAGGGAAACAGTGGTCCTACAGCAATGGCTCTTGGTTTATAGGTAATATGATCCTTGACCCACCTCCAAGGTTGAGTTTTGGGAGTCCAAGCAGCAAGGCTCTGTGGTTCCATTTATTAGTCTGAAACACTACTGCCCAGTCCCACAGTGGAGAGCTACATGGCAGAACTCGATGCTCTGTCAGGCGTCTGCTGGCTCAGTCACTGTTTGCTCTGCTTGCCCTGCTGGACTACCCCCACCCCCACCCCCACAGATCTCTGTTCCTCTGGCAGAAGGAAGTGCCTGCTACTGCTAACTTCCTCCCCTCTCTTAGGCCAAGACATGAGCTTTTGGCTACAGGGCTGCATCTTTGGGTCACCTGCAATTTCCTCCCTTCTCATCTCTCCATTTATTCCTGGTTGCCCACCTTTAAATGTTTCAATACACAGGTCTCTCAGGCATGCCTCTGTATTGATCAGGGAATTCTTTGTTGAGTTATAATTAGTTAACTTGTTCTAATTTCAGAGGGAGAGGCCAAGGGGATATCTCATGCTGCCATTCCTCTGATGTCCCCAGCTCATTTCCCCAAAATGAGTCTTAAAGGGCTAAAATCAAGGTATCAACAGGGCTAGTTTATTTAAGAGGCCCCAAGGGATAATTCATTCCTTGCCTTTTCCAGATTCTGGTGACTGCCAACATTCCTTGGCTTCTAGTCACATTACTTGTATCTCTACTGCCATCACATTGCCTTCTCTTCTCTAATAAAATTTTCCTCAGCTTCCCTCTTACAAAGATACTTGTGGCTTAAGGCCCATTGTATAATCTAAAATAATCTCTCCATCTCATGATCCTTCACTTAAAGATGTCTGCAAAGCCCTTTTGCTGTATAATTTAACATTTACAGGTTCCAGGAATTAGGACAGTTACCTGTAAAGGGCTTTTCTGATTCTAAAATTTTACATTATTAAGAGCTAAATAGGTGATTATAAATACTTATCTGAATGCAGAGTACCAAAATAGTAATTTTTTAAATCTTTAATATAAAAATATATATTTCTACGTTTAAGTATTCCCTGAGAGAAATTTAGTAGTTTAGGGTCCACTGGTATTGATATCTGATCATAATTTTAATATGTAAGTCATATAATAATGATTATAATATATTAACTCACCTAAACAGGCTTCGATTATTCAAAAATATGCTTTTTATTCTCTGATAATTATGTGACATAACAGAGGTGTTAGCTAAGGCCATATTGCAATATAAAAATATATTAAATCAAAACATTGTACACATTAAATGTACACAATGTTATATGTCAATTATATTTATATACACTTTTTATTAGAATTATCTGTACATCTTTATAAAAGAGGATAATAATAGCAAGGTAAAACTAAATTAATATGTATTCATCAAACCTTATCTTAATTGTTAATTTCATCCTTTATCCAAGTTAAAAATTTTTCCCAAATGTTATCAAATAGGCAAATTGACTGATTTTACCTTTAACTCTTCTTTATGTTCCTCTATTAGATGTACAGAGATAATAAATGGCCAAAAGCAAGCTATAATAAAAAAGGGACATGTATATTTCACCAACTTAATAATTTCTTTGGTAGTTGAGCTATGTTATATGAAATATGAAATTATTCTAATATGTTTTTGGTAGGTGTATCCTGATTGTTTGACACAAGCTATCTATGTAACATTCCAGGAAGCATTTCCAGAATCCAGTGATCTTTTTAATGATAAATTTAAAGAAGATCTAGGGAATAACATTTATCTTTGGTTGTCAGGTATGACTACATCATTTAAGTATTGATCATTATCTTGGTATCTAAAACTTTTGGATTTTGTTTGCTTCAGTCAAAAGAACAGGTAGTTCTTTGCCTTACAAAACATGCCATATGTATGCCTATATTTTCAAATAATAATGAGTATTCTCTTTTGAAAACTTTATAATACCAAAATTAATCAGTTATTACATTTAGAAGCCAAATAATTTTATAGGCAGTGTAACTATTGCAGAAAATTGAATTGCTACAGTTATGTCATATACATTTTACATTTGGAAGATACACATTTTAACCAGTTAACTGCCACAATAATTTGAATTTAATTAAAAAAAGGTCTGCCGCTTGCATCTATAGATGCTTATGGAGTACAAATGGTTAAGCTGCTTTTGAGAATAACATTTATAACAAATAATATTCAGTAAATTTTAGAGCTAATTGAGTTCCTCATAGAACATACAACCATTGATAAAAGAAACTTGTTTTTTGAATTATGATGTGCTTGTAGATAGGAGTGGTAGGAATGAAAGGCTAAAGGGAAGTAAATTCCATTCTAAAATATTTAGCTAGAAATTTAGGTACTTGGGTTTAAAACTAAGATATAGTTACATATTCCAGGAATGACCTTCCCAACATTTTTTCTACGACATTGTGCTATTATGGACTACCAGAAGCTGTTGACAGTTTTAAAGTACTGCTTCTTGTAAATCTTTCAGTTCAAATTTTGACTGATTTTAAAAACTGTTTTATGTCTATCTTTAGTAACCAAACGATTGCTATCAGAAAGTGTATCATATTTTAAGGAGAGAGAAACACTACAGATTTCTGTATATTGATTTTTCAGGATACAAAATTATCCAAATTAGTTGCATCTCTCTAACAACAAAATATCTGAAAAAGTAATAAAGAAATCAGTTTCATTGACAATAGCATCAATAACAGTAAAATACTTAGGAATAAATTTAGACAAGTAGAATAAATAAACTTTACAACACTTTAATGGAAGAAATTAATGAAGGCACAAACAAAGGGAAATATATCCTGTGTTCATAGATTAGAAGAATCAATATTAAAATGTCCATGCTACCCAAAGCCATCTATAAATTCAATGCAATTGCTATCAAAATTCCAATGGTACTTTTCTCAAATATAATAAAGAATCCTAAAATTTATATGGAAAAACAAAAGACCCTGAATAACTAAAGCAATCCCAAGAAAGAACAAAGTTGAGGCCTCACACTTTCTGATTTCAAATTACGCTACAAAATTAGTTTAGTAATCAAAACAGTATGTTACTGGCATAAAAATAGATACATAGACCAATGGAACAAAATCAAGAACCCAGAAATATACCCTCACAAATATGCACAACTAATGGTTGACAATGGAGCCAAGATCACTCTATGGGAAAAATATAATCTCTTCAGTAAATGGTGTTGGGAAAACTGTATAACCACATGTAGAAGAATGAAATTGGACTCCTATTTTATTACCACTAACAAAAATTGACTTGACTCAAAATGGATTAAAGATGTAAACATCACAGGTGAACTGCAAAACTGATATAAGAATACATAGGGGGAAATCACTTGACATTTGTCTTGGAAACTTTTTTAATATGACATCAAAAGTCCAAGAAAGAAAAACAAAAATTAGTAAGTGGAACTGCATCAAATTAAAAGCTTCTGCACAGCAAAGGAAACCATCAACAAAATGAAAAAGCAACTTATAGAATATATTTTCAAATCATATGTCTAATAAGTAATATTAATATCCAAAGAACTCATACAACTCAATAGCAAGCAAAAAATCTGATTTAAAAAATGGACAAAGGAACTGAATAGATATTTTTTCAAAGAAGACATACAGATGGCCAATAGATACAAGAAGAGGTATTCAACATCATGTATTCATAAATGCAAGAAGTTTCATCAAAAGGTTGATGGTACCTTGAAGATTGCCTGCTGGAAATGGCTAAGAGCATTTCCCCACACCTAAAGATTTGCATAGATGATTGCTTGTTGCCAGACAGCTGAGGGCATTTCAATGTACATGTTATTGCCTCCTGCTGGCCAAACACCTGAACAGCCGCAGGCAGTTCCCCCAATCTGACAATGGATTCTGTATACTACACCTTGCTTTTGATCTGCTTTGCCTTAGGACAATTTGTGTTAATGAAAAGCAAGGGTTCCAGAGAGACAGGAGGACTTGGTTTCTTTAGCTAAGTCTTCTCTGACACCCCCCCGCCCCCGCCATAATGCCTTCCAAAATTATGTTTCATCTCTGGACTCTTGATTAATTTACATGCAGATTCCTGAACCCTTCAAGATGCTGGATTAAGACCCCTGGCAATTTATCATCAGGGAAATGCAAATCAAAACTACAGTGATGTATCACCTTATGCCTGTTAGAGTGGCCATTATAAAAAAGGCAACAAATAACTAGTATTAATGTGGATGTGAAGAAAAGGGAACCCTTGTACACTGTTAGTAGAAATATAAATTGTTGCAGCCACTATGGAAAATAGTATGGAGGTTCCTCAAAAAAATTAAAAACAGAACTACTGTATGGTCCCACAATTCCATTTGAGGCAATTTTTACCATAGTCAAGGTACAGGAACAACTTAAGTTACTGTCAGTTAATAAATGGATAAAGAAGATGGGTATATATAAACAATGGAATACTCTTCAGCCATGAGAAAGAAGGAAATCTTGTCATTTGTAACAATGTGGATGGACCTTGAGGACATTATGCTTAGTGAAATAAACAGAGAAAAACAAATACTGTATGATATCACTTCTATGTGGAATCTAAAAAAAGTCAAATTCATAGAAACAGAGTGGTATGGTTGTTATCAGTTGTTGAGGTGTGGGGAAATGGGGAAATGTTGGTCAAAGGTTACAAACTTTCTGTGATAAGATAAGTTCTAGAGATATAATGTATAGCATGGTTGTTATAGGTAATAATATTATATTATATACTTAAAAGTTGCTAAGAATGTAAATGAAATGTTCTCACCATAAAAAAGAAATGGTAATTATTTGACATAATGGAGGTGTTAGTTAACATTATGGCAGTAATCATTTTATAGGTATTTAACTATTGCAATATATGTGTCTTATCAAATTAAATCTTTAACTTACACAATGTTATATATCAACTAGAGGCCCAGTGCATGAAAATGTATGCACTGGAGGGGGGTCCCTCAGCCCGGCCTGCCCCCTCTCACAGTCTGGGAGCCCTCAGGGGCAGGAGGCAACCCAGCGATCAGGGAAGGCAATGCCCCCATCACACCTCTGCTGCTGCCACTGCCTGCAGCGCAAGCTTCAGCCGGCCCTGGTTACCTGAGCCTTGGGCAGCCCTGGGCATCTGGGCAGCCAACATCCGAGGCTTGCCTATGCCTCGGGCCAGCCCTAGGAGGCTGGGAAGCCGACATCCGAGGCTTGCCTGCACCTCAGGCTGGCCCTGGATGGCTGGGGGGCTGAGGGCGGGTCTGGCCACACCGTGCACCTGCCACCCCCCTGATGGGGCTGAAAGGACTGGGGGACTTCAGCGGGGCTGAGGGGACTGGGCGCCACCATTTTTGTGATGGTATGATGGTCAATTTACATATTCCCTCTTTATTAGATAGTATAAAGCTGTAAAACCTTAAAATTTAAAAAAATTTTAAAAGTTAAAGATATAGAACACACTTCTTTGGATGTGATGGCCCAATATTAATGCCATTCTTGAGAAGAGTCCATGTTTAGTTACAAATTAAAATTTCCTGCTTGTAAATAATGTTGGGATGCAGTCACAGCTCAAACAGTGGTTAATTTGGAAAAGAAGACATAGAGAAGCTAACTTGCATTAAATACTTACTATGGGCCAGGTACTGTGCCAAATAATTTTACATCTGACTTGATGTCAGGCAGTGTCTAAGTTGAGTTGAATTTTGGGTCCCTTGTGTCAAATACATAGTATAGCACATAGTAGGCCTTCAAAAGTGTTTGCTGAATGTTATCTGTATTTATATATCAGAACCTAGTAGGGTTTATTCCAGAAATGGAAGGATTATTCAACACTAGACTGTACTAACCATTTCTTTTGTTTTCTGTATTCTGATGCTTTGATATCTGGGGTCTTGCTGGCCCTGGAAGGACTGCCTCTCCCAGGGTTAGCCAATTCCTATAGCTATTAAGCAACTCACCCATGAGCTTGCTTTTCAAATACAAACCAACCAATCCAGAGCCCACACCACAAACACCTCCTTTATTGGGCTCTCACTCTAGGCCACTATATACTTACCCTAATCATCCTAGGATCAGGTATCAGACAACTGGGGACAGCACCTATGCCCCAGAGACACTAAGATTATTCAAACTAGCCAGTCATAAGCCTATTTACTCTGCCTCATCCATTCCTTCCCATGGAAACCACAATAAAGTCTCCTGCCCTCAGTCCCCCACTGACCAACCCCCGTGCTTCCTTCCCTATGTGGCCTCCCATGGTATGGGGTACCCCATTCGCTTGGAAACTGAGTAATAAGCTATCTTTTCAATGCAAATCATCTGATGTGTTGGCCTTACTATCCCTCAAATTTTATATTAATACACTATATTTTAAGACAATCTATCAAAAAGCATTCAAGTTAAACAAACTGAAAGCTGTTGCATTTTTATCTACAAAACTGAATCTAAAATCACTCAGAAAATTATAATTTGACTAGAGGCCCGGTGCACGAAATTCGTGCACGGGGCAGGGGGGGGGGAGTGTCCCTCAGCCCAGCCTGCACCCTCTCCAATCTGGGACCCCTTGAGGGATGTCCAACTGCCCATTTAGGCCGGATTCCAGTGGGATCGGGCCTAAACGGGCAGTTGGACATCCCTCTCACAATCCAGGACTTCTGGCTCCCAACTGCTCGCCTGCCTGCCAGCCTAATCACCCCCTAACCACTCCCATGCCAGCCTGATTGATGTCTAACTGCTCCCCTGCCAGCCTGTTTGCCCCCAACTTCCCTCCTCTGCCAGCGTGGTCACCCCTAACTGCTCTCCCCTGCAGGGTTGATCTCCTCCAACTGCCCTCCCTTGCAGGCCTGGTCCCTCTCAACTGCCCTCCCTTGCAGGCCTGGTGCCTCCCAACTGCCCTCCCCTGCTGGCCATCTTGTGGTGGCCATCTTGTGTCCACATGGGGGCAGGATCTTTGACCACATGGGGCAACTGTATTGTGTGTTGGAGTGATGGTCAATCTACATATTGCTCTTTTATTAGATAGGATAGAGGCCTGGTGCACAGGTGGGGGCCAGCTGGTTTGCCCTGAAGGGTGTCCCGGATCAGAGTGGGGGTTCCCTTGGGGTGTGGGGCAGCCTGGATGAAGGGCCTGTGGTGGTTTGCAGGCCGGCCATGCCCCCTGACAACCCAAGCGGAGGCCCTGGTATCTGGGATATATTTACCTTCTACAATTGAAACTTTGTAGCCTTGAGTGGAGGCTTAGGCCAGCCAGGGCAGGGGAAAGCTTGGCTTCTTCTGTCGCCTTGGAAACCCAAGCCTCCCTCCTAATTTCTCTGTGGCTGTAGCCATCTTGGTTGGGTTAATTTGCATACTTGCTCTGATTGGCTGGTGGGCGTGGCTGGTGGGCGTGGCTTGTGGGTGTAGTGGAGTTAGGGTCAATTTGCATAATACTCTTTTATTAGGTAGGATAGCTGAATAAAGCAAATAATCCTCATTGAACACATACTACTGAGAAAATATTGGCTGTATTTAAGAGTTGATGTATAGCAGTGATGGCGAACCTATGACACGCGTGTCAGCACTGGCACGCGTAGCCATTTCTGATGACACACGACCGCATGCCGAGGATGAAACATTTGCTGCTCCTGAGGATGAAACATTTGCGACTAGAGTCTTGGAGTTAGTTTTTTCCTCAAAGTGACACACTATCCGAGTTATGCTCAGTTTTTTGGTGAAGTTTGACACACCAAGCTCAAAAGCTTGCCCATCACTGATGTATAGTAATAATGTTAGCTCACATTTTCCACTTACTGAGCACTTTAACATATATTATCTCAATAACCTTCAGAACAAACACATAAAATACACAAAGAAATTCATATCTATATATTTTTTTATTGCTCAGGCTACAAATGTTTGGTGTGGTTAAACAAATTATTCATTCCTACACAGCTTTTGGAACAAAAGTGGAACTTTGTAAATGAAATATATCTTAATACTTTCTGGGTACTATAATTGATCCTTAAATACTATCCTATATAATAAAAGCCTAATATGCAAATTGTCCCCTCAACCAGGAGTTTGACCACTTGCTATGACGTGCGCTGACCCCCAGACGGTGACCAGGGGTGGCGGTGGGAGGCGGGGCTGCTACCCAGGCACTGAGTAAGCCAGGCGGGGGCCCGATCGCCCCACCAATGGCCCTGCAGATAGCAGCCAGTGGTGGCAGCAGGGGGCGGGGCTGCCGCCCAGCTCCCAGGTGCTGAGGGAGCTGTGTGGGGGCCCAATGACTCAGGTGGAGGGGGGTGTGTGGGGGCTCAGGGACCCAGGTGCTGCCCAGGGCCCAGAGGTTAGCTGGGATCCTGCCCTTCCATGCCAGACACTCGCACTTTGATCACCAGCCAGGCCTAGGGACTGCACCCATGCACAAATTTTGTGCAACAGGCCTCTAGTTTTTTAAATAATAGGAGCTATAAATAGGGGAAATTTTTAAACAATTATCACCTATGCTCAAAGGCAATCATGTTAACATTTAGGCTATAGTCACATTACATAGAAGGTAAAATTGTCCTTCACATAAAAACATGAATGCCTTTCTATGTTAACAAATATATATACAAGCTAACTTTAATGGATACTGAAATCCACTGTATGGATGTGCTGTTGTTGGATATTAAGGTCCTTTCCAAGTTTTCACAATAGTTAACCTTTTATGTTCATATGTGAACTTAGCGTATGCCTATGAATCAAAAGTGTACATATCAAGCTTCAGCTATTTTCTAATTCATTGATTAATATAGTAAGACATTTCTATATAAAAGTTGCCTCGTTAGAAACTTGAGGTTGACAATCTTCACAGGACTGTTGTGAGAATAAAATGTATAATATTCATAAAAATGCTTTGACAGATAAAAAAATTTTTTCAAAATCCTAATTTCTTTGGCTGACTGTATGTTTTATTATTAACAGGTTTGAAACCTCAAAAAGGTTTTTGGACCCAGTGGAAACTGAAAGAACTGTCCACAACAACTATACATGGTACCAAGAAGGCACCTGCCAAATCCGTATATGAGAGGATTATAAGGAGTCAGGAACGCATAATGAATAGTAAGTAAATTTACCCTAAATTGAAGCATGAAATTGCCAAAATCAAGTGTGCTAAGTTATTTATTTGTCAGAATTTTCTAATGATTTGTACTTTGCTGAGGATCTTCAAATAACATTTGATTTGTACACTGGTGTTATAGTAGTTTGAACATTGCTTTACATTTTAGTTTTTCATTATAAAAGTTACATGTGCTTAAGTCCTTTCCTCATTTTGCCCATATTATATTCTTATATTGATTTTTAGGAACTTTTTAGGTACACAAGAAATATTCTTACTTTTTAGCTATATTACTAATTGATTAATAATATATTTTGCTAATAGATTAAGTTTAAATTTTTTCCAGTAAGTTTAAATAATATTTTTCTTAGAATTTCAGTTTTGTGACATGTTTGTCTGGACTTACCTAATATTATGAAAATATCTATCTTCTCTTTCTAGTATTTTTTATTTCCATGTTTTATTTAACATTTTATTCCATTTGGAATTTATTTTGTTATAAGGAAGGTAGTTGTATTCTAGTATTTTGTTTTTTCTAATTGCTCATTTATTAAATAGTTCACTTACGGGCTACATGAAATATCAATTCACTTGGATATATTTGTGTATTCTCTTCTGTTCCTTGAGCTACATGCCAAATTCCTGCACCAAACTTCTCAGTTATTCTAGATTAATAAGCACTGTAAGGCAAGTTTATTTCTCTCTTGTTTACACCATATCTCTAATACAAAACATAGGTTTGGTGCTCAGGCCTCATTTCTGACTCATTAAATTAGAATCTCTGCCTCAGGATTTTTTTAAGCTACCCAGGATGATTTCAACATGCAGGCAAAGTTAAAACCACTAATGTTGAGGGAAATAACTTTCTAATCTTCTTGATACAGGACAGAGGAAGAGGACAGAGGGACTAACCTACTCAACCTACTCTTCCGAAAGCTACTCTTCAGTTAATTTCTGTTTCTAAAATTAATGATTTACTGCTCTTGGGATTTGTGCTGTCATCCCCCCCACTCTTATCCTCATAGATATCATTCTATCTGATTTCCATCTTTTAGTAGTTACATGAAATTTCTTGCTTGCTGTTGCCAAGGGTTTTTCCAGAACTTCATACATAGTTGTTGTTTTGAATGGCGAGGTACTTTACTCTCTTGACCTACTCTTGCATATCTGTGTTTACTCCCAGTCTGACAGATAAATAACAACTTGGCTGAACATAAAATTAAGGGGTTTGAAGGAACTCTTTATTCTGTTAAAATTTTAACTTACAGAAACTGATAAGAATAGAATAAAGTACTTCTATATATCCCTGATCTATCAACTGCTTAAATGTTACCCTATTTATGTTATCATGCTTTCTCTTATTTTTTCATATAGCATTGAAAGCTATAAATTTCTCTAAACACTGTTTTAGCAACATTGTACAATTTAGATATGTTGTATTTTCATTATCATTTAATTTAAAATATATTCTAATTTTCAATATAAATTATATTTTGACCCTTAGGTTATTTGGAGATGTATTGCTTAATTTCCAAATATTTGGGGATTTTCTAGATATCTTATAGTTACTTAATTCTAATTTAAAATATACTCTATATGATCTTTTGCAATATATTGATACTTGCTTTATGGTACAGTGCATGGCCTATCTGGATAATTTCATGTGCACTTGAGAAGAATGTACATTCTGTAGTGGTTTTATAAATCTTAATTAGATCAAGGTGTTTGATAGTATTATTCAGATCTTCTATATCAAGAGTTAGCAAATTATATCCTGTGGACTGAATCTGGCCTATACCCTGTTTCATGTCCTGTGAGCTAAGAATGACTTTTACATTTTTAAGAGTTGTAAAAAGAAAAAGAATATACCACAGAGACCACATGTTGTCCACAAAGCCTAAAATATTGACTTATCTGACCCTTAATAGAAAAAGTTTGCTAACTCTGGTTCTATCTCCTTACTGATATTTTAATTACTTATTCTATTAATTAGTGAGAAAGGATATTATTAAAATCTCCAACTCTAATTTGAAATTATTTATTTCTCCACTTGATTCTTTTGATTTTTGCTTTATCTGTTCTTTAAGTTATTGGGCACATACTTATTATTATAATGCTTCCTTTTAATCATTTTGAAATTTTCTGTCACATCTGTGATAATTCTCCTTGTCTTGAGTTCTATGTAGTTTGATATAATAGAGCCAACTCAGCTTTCTTACGCTTATGATTTGTATTTTGTATCTTTTCCTATCATTTACTTAACAACTTATTTTTGTTTTTGTGTTTAAAGTGCATTTCTTGTGGAGAGCCTTTAGTTGAGTTTTGTTTTTTTATTTAGTCTGACAATCTCTTCCTTTTAATTGGAGTGCTTACTTCATTTACATTCACAATAACTGTAGATTTATTTTTACCATGTTCCTCTTTTTTTTTTTTCCGTTTTACCTCTCCTGATTTCTGTTCTTCCATTTCCCCTTTACTATCTTCTTTTGGTTAATTAAATATTTTTAGTATTCCACTTTATTTCCTCTATTACTTATTTGCCTATATCTCTTTGTAAGTTTTGAGGTTGCCTTAATGATTACCAAATGCATCCTTAAATTATCAAAATACTACTTAAAGTAAATATTGTCCTACTTCACTAGAAATATAGGAACTATATGTAGAGTGGAGTGAAAAATGGGACAAAAAGATGGGACAATTGAAGGGCTCTCTCATTTGTTTCTCTTCTCTTTGGAATTACTTTCCTATGCTGCCTGTTGTCCAACACATGGAAACCATTGTTTCATTTATTTTCTCTAATTTTTTAGTTGTTTAAGAAAGTAAATCCAGTGCCTGTTACTTCATCATAGTTAGAAGTAGAAGTGATTATATGTATTTTTAAAAGATTAAGAGAAGGTTTAAAAGTAGCTTTCTATATTTATTCACATATTCATCATTCCTGGTTCCTCATTTCTTGCTATAAATTCCCTTCAGCCTAAAAAATGGCCTTTTGACAGTTTTCATAGTTCAGTTCTGCTAACAATGAATTTTCTCAAGTTTATGTATCTAAAAATAATGTTCATTTTGCCTTACTTTTGAAGGATATTTTTGCTGGATATAAAATTATGAGCACTTTTCTTTTGCCTTTCAGCAAGATATTGTTCTGTTGTGTTCTATTTTGTATTATTTCAAGTGAGAAGTCAGACACTATTCTTGTCATTTCCACTTTGTCTAGATCAGAAGCAACCTATATAATAAGAGAGGAATATGCTAATTATCCGTTATGCCCTGAGGCGTAACGACCGACTGCGTAACTACCGGATCACAGATCAGCAGGAGGTGGGGCAGCAAGCTACAAGCAGGGGGCAGAGAGCTACAGGAGGGGGCAGGGCAGCAAGCACTGAGGGGGGACGAGGGGGAGGGGGAGAGGTAGAGGAGCTACAGGAGGGCGGGGCAGCGGGCGGAGAGCTACAGGAGGGTGGCAGCAACCTACTGGCACACGGATTCATGTGCAGGGCTACTAGTTTTCTATAAAGAGCCAAAGAGTAAATATTTTAGATTAGTTGGATACACTTGGTCTCTGTCACCTAATATTTTTTTTAAAACTCTTTAAAAAATGTATTAAAAAAAAATTCTTAGGTTGGAAGCTACATGGAAAATAGGTCATGAGCTGGATTGCACCTGCAGGCTGTAGTTTGTTGATTCCTACTAGAAGTAATGTGCTTTCTTCCCTCTAACTATTGTTAAGATTTTTCTCTTTATTCTTCGAATTTAGCAAGTTGTCCATGATGTGCTGATGTACTTTTTTTGTGTTCATCCTCTTTGGGGTTTCTTAAACTTGTAGTTTGATGTTTTTCACCAAATTTGGGGATTTTTTGCCATTATTTTTTTCAAATTCTGTTCTATTTCTCTCTGGGACTCCAATTTACATGTATTGTGTTGCTTAATATTGTCCACAGCTCACTGGGATTTTGTTTTTTGTTTTTAACCTCTTTTTCCTCTGTGTTCTTTAGAAAACACAATTTCTATTTATTTCATTTTAAGTTCACTTATTTTTCCCCCCATGGTTTACAGTCTACTCTTAAACCCAATAAATGAATATTTTATTTCATGCATTGTACTTTTCAGTTAAGAATTTTCATTTGGTCTTTTTTTATAGTTACCTTTTTTATTCTGAGGTTCTCTTCAGACCATATTTTCCTTTAAGTCCTCAAACATATTTAAAATAGCTGCTTTAAAATTATTTTCTGATAATTCCAATATTTGGATAACATTGAGATGGATTTTTATTGGCTATTTTTTCTTGACTATTTCTCACAATTTCTTGTTTCTTTTCATAATTTCTTATGTATTCTGGGAATTTTGAATGATACTTTGAGGAGACTCTGGGTTCTGTTACATTCCACTGAACAATAGTAATTTTTGTTCAAGCAGGCAATTACTTCAGCTGGACTCAAAGTCCAAGACTATGTCTTCTGCGGTGGTAAGCCACTGAAATCTCTACTCAGCACTTTAGTTATCCAGCTATTCCTTTTCACCTTTCCACCCTATTGCTCTCCCTCTACCCAATGCATGAGTAATTCAGACAACAGCCAGAGGTTTGAGTAGATCTTATGAGATGCAGATTTGGTGCTTCCCTTCTGCAGCCCTTTTCTTTCCATGATTTCTAACAGTTCCTCATTTTTCAGTCCTCTGGCAGTCTTAAATGAATAATATTTCCACTTAACTCCTCAAACCAGGAATATTTCTACCTTCTGTTTGCATTCCATCTACTTATATGCCACATAGACTAAGGCGTACTGTCAGTCAAAATGCAGCAGCTGCATGAACACAAATTGTATTTATCACAGGTTGCTTTCCTCTTCAAAGGTTCAATTCCCTTCCAGTTTATGATGACTTTTGGTATTTTCTGGTATATTCAAATTATTTTCTTTAGTATTTTCAAAATTTTATAACTTTTACCTATTGGAAAGTTGGGCTGATGTACATTAAATATTTTATTTAAATATTGAGCTCATTTTCCAATTTAAATATTAAGTTCTCAAACTAGAGATGTTACTTCATTATCTTCTATTATTTAGACTGGTAAAAAAGAAAAGTCTTAAACCAACCTATTTTTATTTCCTTTACAGTTAATTTGTGGAATTTTATTTTTTACTTTTGCTTTTTTTTTTTTTGGTTCATATGTTTCCAGGAATTTTTTTTTAATTAAAAAGACAATCAATAACATTTTATTTTGGCACTTGTTCAGTATTTCACAGATCCTCAAGTTTTGAGGTAGGTTAAATATTCGCATTGTATTTTACAAACTAAAACTCAGGCAGAGGTTATGTCATTTGTTGCAAACCACAGGAGGAGTCCTATCATGGTCAAGAATAACATGGTCTCTCTGATATTTCAAATTAATCTCTGATGCATAGATTTAATGGTAATAGCTTGCACATATTCATTTTAAAAGACTAGATGTTACAGAAATTCTACTTTGGGTTATTTTGTAATTCTTTTTATTTTATTTTAAAACATGGAATGCCTCATGAATTTGCATGTTATCCTTGCACAGGGACCATGCTAATCTCTGTATTGTTCCAATTTTAGTGTATATGCACCAAAGCGAGCACTATTTTATAATTCTTAAATCCATCCCTCAATAATTTTACGTATTGTGGAATAACGTACTTGTTCCCATTTCTTAAAATTGCAAATTAACACATTACTGATTTTGTTCTTTTCTGGTTTGGGGGGTTGGTAGAGCAGAAAGATAACCAGTGAGCTTTTCTCAGAGCATTAGGCTGTCGTTAAGAGCAGGCGCTATATTCACGGCACCATATATGATGATTTAGGGTAATAGGAAAGCAGGTATACAAATGGAGCCAAGACCAGAAAAGATGCCTGTATCTAGGATTTTTCATTGGACTTTAAAATTGAAAAATGTCACCAAAACATATCTCGATATTACTGGTAAGAACAATTTCTCTGAGTTTTTGCCAATGCCAAAATTTAGTTAGAATTCTTGGATATCCCTAAGCTTCATTGTTGCAGAATTTACCAGGCAACTGGAAAACACACAGTGAGCACTCGGAGATTCAGGAAAAACCCTTTATTTGCAGATGTACTGGTACAGTGACTCAGGGAGTCAGTTTTCCGAAGCCTGAGTGATGGATATGGAGGAAGCCTTCCTTTTATATCATGCTTCTGAGCTTTTTCATGGGCTTTGCAGTCCCTCTGTGGGCTGGGATGGGGGAAGTGAGATTGCACCCAAAGGCCTGGCCTGGCTGGCACCAGCACCCCTCCAGGGGTTGTGTGTGGTTAATGGTTTAGGGCAGTAGTTCTCAGCCTTCCTAATGCCGCGACCCTTTAATACAGTTCCTCATGTTGTGGTGACCCCCAGCCATAAAATTATTTTCGTTGCTACTTCATAACTGTAATTTTGCTACTGTTATGAATCATAATGTAAATATCTGTTTTCCAATGGTCTTAGGCTCTACAGCAGCGGTTCGACCCACAGGTTGAGAACTGCTAGCAGGGTCGCCTAAGACCATCTGAAAACACAGATATTTACATTACGATTCATAACAGTAGCAAAATTACAGTTATGAAGTAGGAACGAAAATAATTTTATGGTTGGGGGTCACCACAACATGAGGAACTGTATTAAAGGGTCACGGCATTAGGAAGGTTGAGAACCACTGGTTTAGGGCCTCTGTAAAATGGGAGTATTCTGGGAAACAGGTTCTGCAAAGCAGCTTATATTCCCCTTCATCATCACAGGCCTAGTAAATGTCTTAGCTAAATATTTCAAGTGAGACAGAAACTTACATGGCCAGACTGAAGATAGAGAAAAGTATCACTGTTTTAGATACTTAAGAAACAAGTTTCTTTCTGCCAGTGGAAGGTATCTCTGATGTTGAGGAAATAAAGTCTCTAGAAAAAGGCTTCTTATCCTGTTTTCACATGGTATACTATGATAGACTAAATGTCTTCTGTTGCAACATAAAAATTGAATATATAGAGAGATCAATTAATTAAATAAGTAAAAAGCCATTACAAGCTATTCGTTCACTAAATGTTGCATAAACCAAGAATAGTTTTCTATTAAGGAGTGAAAAATGAGATGGCTCTTGAAGTTAGGTGCAAAACAACAAGTCCCTAGGAAAGACCACAGTTTTCTACATCACGTTTTAGCCCTGTCAGGGACTTATCATTCTACCAAATGCTCCTGTACTATAGAGGCAAAAGCGACCACGAGTGAAGGGCTTCTCATTGGATTCCCAACATTTCAATGCAGCTTTTGCTTTTCAAGTAAGTTTCTGCCAGTGGGATGGGGATCTTTCAAGACCTCCTCTTATGTACTTTCCAATATATGGTAAAGTATATTTATTATTAAAAACCTTGAAAATTTGGTCCCATTTCATAGGTTTCAGATATATGTCAATTTTTATGTTTATCTTCTGGTGCTGATACATATTTTTCTATTTATATTTTACAGTTTTTTAACTGAGAGCTAGGAGGTTAAAGTGGCTATGTTTATCTTGCTACCTTACACAGGGGTATCCCTTTAGGTTTGTTTTTATTATAGTGTAACCTTCGTTCTTGACCTAATTTGTTCCAGAAGACTATTCAAGAAGTGATTTATTTGAAGACCAAATCATTTTTTCTCATTAGAAATAACTTAAATTGAATTAATGCATTCCAGACCCCAATGATTCTCTCTTTTAACCTTTCTATTTATATACAGTACATGTCTAATGTGCTGTTTAATCTATAAACAAACACTTCTCTTCTTAAATTTATCAGACCACATCCTCCAAGCCTTAAGCAGATGACTCCCAGCACTGTTCCAGGGATGTCTTTAGGAAGTCAGTATGCGGCACCCTCCCTTTTGCACATATCACTGCCTCGGAAATGCTAGCTGCTTTCCATTTATCCAAATCAAAAATAGTTTTTCTACCTCTTCAATTGCCTGTGATCATTGTTTCTTTCACACCCTTAGCAACATTAGCACTCGTGATATTTTATGTTTAAAAGTGTGTTAATTGTCCATTTTGTCAGCAAAAAAACAAACAAAAAATATTCACAGCACAATTCCTGAGATGTTAACAACTCAGGGTTTAGCATTAAACTGACTGGCATTTTCTCCTTTGTTTGTGGCCTGAGAGAGATACTTTTTTGTCATGACACTTTTTATCTGCATGAAAGGGTTGTCAAATTCAGAACCAAAGCTTGTTCAACAACCAAGACATTTTTTTCTGTGAACAACTTGGTCAAGAACCAGATTGTTCAAGATAAGAGACATTTGAGAACCGAGTTTTGACTATGTTATATTTTATTCAAACCTGCAGGAAAATATAGAGACTATGTCTCACATGTAACAACTATTTGCATTTTGCCACACTTTATTTTAACACCTTTTATTTACAGCTCTTTTGTACCATCCCTAAGTCAGTCCCCCCATTCCCAGAGGTAATGACTATATTGAAGTTTGTGGGCATTCTTTTTTTCTATACCATATAATATTGTTTTTAAGTTTTTTACATAAATAACATATGAGACTGTTTTACATTTTAATATTAAACTATAATCAATATTCAATAATTTAAAATAATCATATACTACCCAATAATTTTGAATACCAAGAGAACATAGTCAAGTTACTCCATAGACTGTAGACAGTAAAAAAAGTTTTTCTCTTCTAGGAAATACTACTTAGGCCTTTTAACTCAATTATATTTGTTTCAAATACTCCTTATTTACATGTCATTTCATGGTAGTCCTGTTTTTTGTGTGTGTGTTTTTTTTCAGAAGTGATTATTATTTCAGTATCCATTGTCTGCAATCTAAAATGAAGAATTTTTCTAGGTGGTGCACTAACATGCTTGAAATAAATTTAATACTGTACTTATAAAAAAAGATCATTTTTATTTGAAAAAATATAAGAATTATATTTGCTTCTAATAGATTTTTATATTAATGGAAATTTCTTATAAAATGTATCAGATTTTATTTACACAAATATTTAAAAATATTTTCTATTTGATTCAAAAACATGACTAGATTTTTCTATTTTTTTGGTGAGGTCACCTTAGTCTGGAGGGCAGGTTAGAGGTTTAATGAATATTTCTTTTCATATGCTGCTCATAATTAAATGTTAATAATTTATGTTTAACTTGGGGAAATCTTCAGTTTAAAGCATACACTTGAAAAATGTGTTAACTTAATAAAACCTTATTAGTAATATTCCTATGTGGCAGGTCAGTTTATTACCATTTATAAAATGAAACAACTGAAGCATAATATAATTTAGTAACATAACTGGTAAGTGGTGGATATGAATTCAAAGCCTGCAAATTCTGTCCTTAGAGTCTGAACTCTTAACCACTTCTCATACTGCTTGCCTCTCAGTCATTTAATTTTGTAGGCTTGTAAGTATATTAAGGCTTAAATTTTTCAACATAGGATGAGTTGTAACTTATGAGAATTACCATAGCCTCAATCCTTCATTCATGACTAATGTGAGTTTTCAGATCCTTTCCTGGAATCAAATTTTAATAAGTGAGACTGAAGGAGGAAGGATGTTAGTAGAAGTGCCAAAAAGGGAGAAGACTGGGGGTGGGGGTGGGGGAACTCACTTGTTTCCCAATTTTATATATGGAGTACTCTAGAAATAGTGAGCAATGTTTAGAGAATTGAAAAAACCCACACTCTGAGTCTAAAGTGGTCCAGAGGTACAATGACAGCAAAGAGTTGGAATTTCTAATCCTCTTAAAGAAACTGAGCCTCATTGGGGAAGCACAGGTCTGCTACACACCATCTTTTTTTGCTGGGGAACTAAAATGGCAGTTATACCATTTCAAAAAGGCAAGGATTACTTACTGAGGTTTTTTTCTGTAAACTTCTTAAATTGTGACTACTGGGAACTCTGTTTAAGGTAGAAGTTCATTCAAATCTATGTGTTTATTTGAGCTTTGGGCCTCATATTTTTCTAGAGCCCTAGCCTATTTTTAAAGCTACCTTCAGACTTTTATATTAGTAGTCAGTGATTGCCTCTCCTCCACATAGTGATTCAGAGATTCAGGTTATTCCCTTCTGGGGTCAGCATCCTACAGAACCCCATCATTATTAAAAGCAAGCTGCATCAGGAGAATAAAAGGGATGGGTGTGTACTCTTAAAAGTCTTGGCTCAGAAGTTACCCCCATCTCTTAAAATAGCATACCATTAGTGAGAACAAGCAATGGCTATTCCTAGATGTAAGGAGGGCTGGCAAATAAAACCTGTAGCTGTGAAGCTGCTACATAGTGACAACTCTACACCATGGGAGGGGGAGCACACATTTTTTGTTTGTTTGTTTTTTTTGTTTTTTTTTAATGTATTTTATTGATTTTAGAGAGGAAGGAACCCAGGCATGTGCCCTTGGCCAGAATTTAACCTGGGACCTTTCAGTCCACAGGCTGATGCTCTATCCATTAAGCCAAACCAGCTAGGGCGGGAGCACACATTTTGGAAGACTGAGTGTCTTCAGTTAAAGAAGAATGCAGTGATCTTTACGTATGAAGTGCTTTTGCTATGGCCAGTAATAACATCTGAGCTGTCAAACAGAAATTTTGGAGAATTTGCATCCACCACTATGACCTTGACAGTTTTTCAATACTTAAAGACTTCCCTGATAAGTCAGTGGTGATATTAGCAAATATGAATTTTTGATATTGCATAAAGTGTGTCTAAGGTGCATAGGTGCTCAACATTTACATCTGCATAACTCACTGGACCAATATTTTCCAAATGACCAATGCATTATATTAAAAACTAGAGGCCCGGTGCACGAAAATTTGTGCACTGAGGTGGGGGGGGGTCCCTCAGCCCGGCCTGCCCCCTCTCACAGTCCGGGAGCCCTCAGGGGATGTCCTACTGATGGCTTAGGCCCACTGGGGAGCAGGCCTAAGCCGCAGTCTGGACTCCCTCTGCGGGAGGCGACCAGGCCGATCAGGGGAAGGTGCCACCCCCATCATCCTGCTGCTGCTGCCACTGCTGGCCACCCGCCTGCCGGCCCTCCTCGGCCCTTGCAGCCACTGCAGCTTTGTCCGGAAGGACGTCCAGAAGACATCCGGTCTATCTGGTCTAATTAGCATACTACCCTTTTATTAGTATAGATAATTATACATAGATTTTAAGAAGTGTGACAACTCAATTGATTTTAATTTAACAGAGTACACAAAGCACACTGATGTGGTTTTAAATTCCACAGTGCTACCCACCTTTAAGAAACTACAATTTCTCAAGTTCTTGGGTAGTATCAAAGAATATTCATAATTATATGAAAAGGTTATTAAGATATTCCTTTTTCCAACTACTTATCTGTATTATACTGGATTTTTGTTATATACTTCAAAATATAAAAATAATTTAAAAATCATATCATAATAGAAGTAAATATTGGAATCTGGCTGTTTCTACTCTCAGATGTTAGAAAATTATTTTTTTTTAATGGGAAACTAAGTTATTCCTCTGAAAAATTCTTCTTGAAAGTAGTTCTTTTAAAAAATGCTATTTATGTGAATAAGAAATGGATTTATTACTGTTCTTTTTAATGAACTAATAAATAAATGCTTAAGAAATACTAATAGATATAAAAACCAAGTAAACAAACATTCTGTAGTGTCTTCAACTATTCTTAAAACTATTCAGTCCTTGAGGTTGAAAAGTTTAAGGACCACTACCCTATAGGAAATTGCTGTGAATGGTCTTGGCCCCTGGCATCTGAGCACTCCCATATCCATATTAACAGTTCTACAGTTTCTTTGTTGCTTATCCCCAAACTGGACTCAGTCATAATTGTGGAGGATCCCCCACATGTAAGACTCAGATAAATTTACTCAGGATATAAATATATTTTGATTTGGAGACTTCTCTACAGATTCTAATATTTCCTTGGGTCTGATATATTTAACTTGCACATAAAAGACTTGAATGTCCTTGAGTGTGTCATAAAGCCCCTCTTAGCCTTATTTTTCCACCTGAAATATAAGATAATTAGAATAGATTATTTCTATATTCCCTTTTCCAACATTTTGTTTACTCTATAACTTATATCCATAGGTGCCAATAATCTTCCAAAGTGGTGGTTGACTATTGAAGTGGAATTAGCAAAGAAACTAGTGGCTTACATTTATTATTTTAGCACTGGAGGCCCGGTGCATGAAAATTCATGCACTGAAGGGGTGTGGTTCCTCAGCTCGGCCTGCCCCCTCTCACAGTCTGGGAGCCTTCAGGGGCGGGAGGTGACCCAGTTATCAGGGGAAGGCGACACCCCATCACACCTCTGCTGCTGCCACTGCCGGCAGCGCAAGCCTCAGCCAGCCCTAGTTACCTGAGCCTCAGGCCGGCCCTGGGTACTGGGCAGCCACCATCCAATGCTTGCCTGTGCCTCGGGCCAGCCCTGGGCAGCTGGGGGGGCTGTAGGGACTGGGGAACTCTGGAGGCAGGCGCGCGGCTGCCACCCCGATGGGGCTGAGGGGACTGGGTGCCACCATCTTTGAGGGCGGGACAGTCAATTAGCATATTCCCTCCTTATTGGCTGTGGGTGCCGCCATCTTTGAGGGCGGGCAGTCAATTAGCATATTCCCTCTTTATTAGATAGGATTTTTACCTCTCTATAGTTTTCTCCTTCTCTCTACCTTTGTGTGTATTAATACCTTAATCTGTGTGCTGTAGGAATGCCAAGGCAGGTCAAGAGCAAAACCTGAGTAAAACATAAGTATTTATATGCATGTGTGCATATATGTTTTCAAGGATAAAATCACTTGTGCTTCATGTATCCTGATGTCTCAGAACTGCCTCTTCTAATCCAAAACATATTTAAAACATTGTTTTTTCTTTTTGACATCTGAGATGCTTACTGTCATGTGAGTTAACTTTTCTCCAGAATTTTAAACTAAGAGAATTTTCTTTTTTTGGTTTTAATGAAGTAAATAGACAGCAGATAGTTAAAATTTGCCTTCCAAACAGAGAGGCATACCTCCCCTTTCAGGACAGGGATGTAAGTAGTTATAGAATTCAGTATCTGGAATGACCAGGATTTACAAGCCAGCTCCCCTTAACCAGTGAATTGTTAGATTACTTAAAGACTAAAGTTTTAATGTTCATTCTTCTTATTATGGTACAACACCATATAACCTTTTAAATTCAGACGAGGATCACTTTAAAAAATGTTTTTATACCTGTTCCCTAATTTTTAAACGCAGTTTTCCTCCTTTATCTAGACTTTAAGGTTAAAACATTAACATTCTCCATGATTTCTAATGAACTATAATTTACACTACAAGCAATTTTAAAAATCTTTACAATCAGTCAACATGTAGCTTTTAAGTACCCTATGTGCAAATTACTTCACATGGTACTGTGGGGAGATGAAAATAAAAAAGAAAGGTAGTAATTACTCACACACAGTACAAGTTGCTATTCATCAAATGACATGTTCCAAAAATACTTAAAGTATTAGCCAGATGGATGAGCTAGTTAAACTTTAATTTCTCCCTCTGTCATTTTGATAACTCTTCGCTGTCACCAGTGCTTAGAGACATTTTAAAAATAAACCTTAAAACTTGGAAACAAGGTAGCTCTCTGAAAATTAAGCCAGTAAAAGATTGACATTGTGCTTTTCATTCTATGTCATTGAAAGAAGACCAAGAACTTCGCATGGTAAAGAGTGAGGAAACTCCCAAGACACTAATAAGATGGCCAGAGATATAAACTCCCATGTGGTACTAATTTAATAAGTTGCATTATTGTATTGTTGCTGGTTGTATTTTATATTATATGGAGAAAGGTTGTATGAACACAAGTGGGGAAAACAGCATGTGGCATAGGATAGAGGAAGCCCAAAGAAACAGGCACTGGCATTGTTTTAACAGAACTATCCAGATTTGATCATTGTGAATTAGGTTTCATAATAATTTGACTAATATATCTTTTTAAGCCATTTGATCATTGTGAATTAGGTTTCATAATAATTTGACTAATATATCTTTTTAAGCCATCTCTGTGTGCTTTAATGTCATGCTCACCAAGCAATTTTCTAATTATTTATTTAGCTTTTAAGATAATTTTCCATGGTCTGCCATAGGGTGACCTGCAAATCCCTGCCCCAGATATGTTGGTCATTGATTGGTAGCAGTGGTCAAAGGTGCTGGATGGCATGAAAAGCAGTGGTTTTTCATCTATATTATAAAAAGCAAGCGGCCCTAATGCCCTCACACAGTAACAACCAAATGGCGGGTGGGCGGGGCTGTGAGCGCAGCAAGGCGTGCATGGGTAGGCCGGCCAGAGGTGCATTGATGGGTCTTGTGGCGGGTGGGGTGGGGCAGAGTGGGGCACGAGCTACTAGCGGCGATGGGCGGGGCAGCCAGCTGAGGCAAGCGGCAGCGAGCTACTCGCACATGGATTCATGCCCAGGGCCCCTAGTCCTGTATAATAAAAAGGTGATATGCAAATTGACCATCACTCCAACACACAAGATGGATGCCCCCTTGTGGTCAAAGATGGCCACCCCCATGTGGACACAAGATAGCTGCCACAAGCTGGCCGGCAGGGGAGGGCAGTTATGGGCGATCAGGCCAGCAGGGGAGGGCAGTTGGGAGGGACCAGGCCTGCAAGGGAGGGCAGTTGGGGGCGATCAGGCCTGCAGGAGAGGGCAGTTAGGGGTGACCAGGCCGGCAGAGGAGGGCAGCAGGGATCGGGCCTAAACGAGCAGTCGGACATCCCTCGAGGGGTCCTAGATTAGAGAGGGTGCAGGCTGGGCTGAGGGACACCCCCCACCCCCGTGCACAAATTTCGTGCACCGGGCCTCTAGATGTATTATAAAATGCTTTAATATACTCTATTGAGTGACATGGAAATACTTCTGAGAGAATCACTAGTTTGAACAAAACATCTGCATTTGTTTCAATATTGACATAATGCTTTGTATTTATGTATGCTCATTATTCTGTTCCTTGAACTGGAATTCATTCATCCATTTGTTCACTGAATATTTACTGAGGGCTTAGTTACTATGTGCCAGAGACTGTTAAAGATGCATTGGGATATTATAGTGAACAAAACATGTAAGATCCTTTCCTTGTAAAACTTATGGCCTGGTGATGAGATAAACACAATGGACTAAGGAAACTTTAAGGTTTGTTGTTGAGCAGTGAGATGATTGGACAGGAAAGGTAAGAGCCAATTGTATGACAGCTTTGGATGCTATTTTACAGAATTTAAATCCAATAGGAATTAAGAAGCCAATAAGGGTTCTAAAGAGATTCTCCCCTGCCTGCCCTGTTTAGCTAATTGGCTCTCAAATGCGCAGGCACAGTAGAATTTCCTAGGGAGCTTTAAAAATACCATTGCCTGGGTCCCATTCCAGATATACTCATACAACTGGCCTGGGGTAGTGCCTCAGAATCATTATTTTTTAAAAATCCCATATAATTCCAGTGTACATCTAGCAATAAAATATTTTTTCAAGTCTTTTGGGGCCTTTTTATCCTCAGATGGTCTTGGGCAACTTGTGATTGATTGCTTCCACCATCCAAACTCTCTATGGCTTGAGGAATTTCAACTGGCATCTGTGACCTTATTCTCTTGAGGTAGGGTAGTGGAGGGGAGGATTATCTTCAGGTTGGCTCTGAAGGCAGGGTCATTTCCTTCATATGGAGGCAAAGTAATATTGTTAGTTTTTCAGATGTATTAGATCTCTCAGGAGGCACAACTCAAGCTAATAGGCAGTTCAGAACTGTGGTTTAAACCCTTTCTCAGAGAACGGACCACACAGGGAAGGATCAAGAATGCTACCACATAGAACATACGTACCTACTTCTTCCTCTGCTGAATGGCTCACCATGGAAAGCCATGGATTACTCTTTTTTTTTTAATTTCTTTATTGATTACGGTGTTACATATGTGTCCTTATTCCCCCAATACCCCCTATATTTCCCCCCCTCATGCCCTCACCCCCCTGTTGTCTGTGTCCTTTGGTTAGGCTTATATGCATACATACAAGTCCTTTGCTTGATCTCTCCCCCTTACCCCCACCCTCCCCTACCTTCCCTATGAGGTTTAATGGTCTGATTGATATTTCTCTCTCTGGATCTATTTTTGTTCATCAGTTAATGTTGTTCATTATATTCCATAAATGAGTGAGATCATGTGATATTTATCTTTCTCTGACTGGCTTATTTCACTTAGCTTAATGCTCTCCAGTTCCATCCATTCTGTTGAAAATGGTAAGATTACTCTTATTAGGCACCAAGGAATCTTGTCTGTGATAGTGGCCATAAAACCATCCAGTTCACGATTTATGTTAGGTAGCCTTTAAAATGGCCTCAATGATCCCTGCTTTCTAGTAGTTATGCCCAGGTATAATTCCCTCTCCTTGAAGACAGGCAGAAGATTAGTTGTAAAAATACAGTGGCTTCCGTTTGGGGAATACTCTCTCATTCTTTCTGATTCCTTGCTCTGTGGGAAACAGTCGTGCTATGGGGAGGCCCATCATGGGGAAGTGGTGTTGTGAGCCAACAGCCAGTGAGGATCTAAGGTGGATCCCTCTCCGGGTTGAGCATAGAGATAATAGATGACTGCAGGCCTGACCAACACCTTGATTGCAGCCTTATAGAAACACCTTGTGAAACCTTGCCCAGATTCCTGAGCCCGTAAACGATGAGATAATAAATATTTGCTATTTAAGCCCCTAATTTTTTAAGATAATGTGTTATAAAACCATAGATAACTAAGACATGGCTGGGTTGGTCAAGAGAGAGACCTGTCATCTTCAAGCTAAATGTTATTATTCATCTCATATTTTTATTATCTGGTAATATGAAAGAAAGTAAATTTGATATGAGGATTTAGAAACTGAAACCACATAATAATAATCAGAAAGTAAAAAAATATATATGAGCCATCTTCTCAGGTATTGTGGGGAAAAGACTAGGACTTCATTATTTCTTGCTTCCTCAACTCAAAATAAATAAATTTCCTTGATACACCACTCAAAGTTAGAGGATAAGTGGGAGCACATGTGAGCCTAAAGGGAACATCACCATCATTGAAAGCAGTAGTTTCATTGAATATAGAAGTAAAATACAGTAGCCTAACAAAAATGCTGAAAGAGTTAGACATAAAGTTTTAATGAACTATTTCATATTAGGATAATGCATTAAGAACTCTAACCACAGAGGCCAATTGATAAAATTATCTAAAAACTCTGTTTTGGGGTCATCATGGAAATGGTTAAGGTTGATAATCTTCTAGTGCCCACAAGTTAGTCACAGTGCCCTGCATCTATTTTGATAGATAAATGGTATATTCTGATTGACCAGTAACCACTCGTACTGGTCATTACATTTTTTAATATCACTCTTATCCAGAGTGAATTTTAGATAACTTTTTGGTTTTCTTTTGCCATGTGTCATCTGTGTGTAAAGTTGGACTATGATAAGGTACAGGATCTCTTGTGACTTATTCATGCCCAAGTATATGGCACTAGGGTAGTGGTGTAAATGAAGCCATGTGATAAATGTTGTACATCTTTCTGGTGGATCACTTTTACTCACTGGTGTCACTTTCATATTAAAGCAAACACAAATGTATTATGGAATAAAATGCAAAAATTACATGAGTCTTTTTGTATCTTTGGTGGGTGACCTTAGACTCTCATTCTCTGCCTCTATGATTGGCATTTCAGTAGAAAATTGGAACAGGCACTGATGGAAACTAAGAATTCATCTCCAGAACTCTTCTATCAAGTTTAGTTTATTACCAACTCAAAGGCTGATAACTTATAGCTTTTTCATGTGAAAATGTTTTACTTCACTAACTGCATTGAAAGTATTTTCTTTATTAACTTCTTTTGCTAACAATTTACATTCTTTTAGTTTTTTCCTTCCTAATTATTGGAAACCTATGTATTTAACCAACATTCTTTTCAAAGACCATTTTAAGAAAAGATTACTCTTGTTTATATGGGTATTTTGCACAATGCTCTCCATTTGTAAACAAATGGGGTGCATGTAAGAGTTGACTAGGAATTAGGATGAGAAATTGCATTAATTCTTTCATCCTTTTGATTGAGATCACAGTATAGACTAATCAATTATATATGAAGTGAATTGTCAAAACACAAGTCATGCATATATACTGGTATGTACATTCAAATATAAATATCCTATCTCAATAGTATTTTTTTAATGAGACCACTAGCTAATAATCCTAGTAGTCTAAGAGTAGGAAGCACATGCTAAGTGCCCTAGACTCTGTGACAGCTCTCTACCTAACCAGGTACGTGACTTTGGATGTATCATAATCTTAATTTCCTGGTCTGCAGATGAATAAGAGGGACTAAGGCCCCTTTTAGTTTTAAGATTCTAGAATTCTAAGCATATGTAACTAGTACAGATTTTTTAAAATTTGCATGATAGATGTAAAAAAGGAGGGGGACAAAGAATTAAAAGTGTTTCTAGAAATGCTCCCAGATTGGAATTACTGCTAAATATTGGTTTGCTTAATTCAGCATTGCAATATAATTTGATTGTAACTATAACTTCATAGACAAAGAGTATCGGATCCTAACACACACACACACACGCATATACACTGGGTGGCCAGATTATTATGATCTCTGAATGCATAATAATCTGGCCACTCAGTATATATATTAGAGGCCCGGTGCATGAATTTGTGCATGGGTGGGGTCCGGCCAGCCTGGCCAGGGAGAGGGGACATGGGTGGTTGGCCAGCCTGCCTGCTGGTCGAACTCCTGGTCGAGGGGACAATTTGCATATTAGCCTTTTATTATAAAGGATATACAGTGAGTGGCCAGATTATTATGCGTTCAGAGATCATAATAATCTGGCCACTCAGTGTATATTTCTGCTTACATATCCATATAATCATGTTTCACCCTAACTTTTACAAATGAAGTAAAATTAGTCTCATTATTAATTTTTTTGATATTCAAACATTGAATCAATTCATATAAAATTTGAGTATGGACAGATATTCTGCTAGGTCCTAAGAAAATAAATATGAAAAACATAGGTCCTCTTCTGCCCTCACATGTTCACAAGACTCCAGAAGCTGACCTAGGAACCTAGACTAGTAAGGCCCTTGAGTCAGATAACAGTTAAAAATATCATTCTTGGCCTGGCCACAGTGGCTCAGTGGTTGAGTGTTGACCTATGGACCAGGAGGTCACTGTTCGATTACCAGTCAGGGCACATGCAAGGGGCGTGCAGGAGACAGCCAATCGATGATTCTCTGTCATCATTAATGTTTCTGTTTCTCCCTCTTTCTTCCTCTCTGAAATCAATAAAAAAAATTTTTTTAAGAAAAAATCATTCTTGGCATCTCCCCAGGGTAGATCTTGGAAAGGGCAGTTCTTTTTAGCTTCCTGCAGCCTGGTTAGATAGGTGAGCCACAAGAAAACCAATCGAATTTGTTGTTTCTGTTGATTTAGCTGTTTCATGTAACTCTCACCTATAAATGTATTACCATATAACATTTATATAAAACAAAGGAATTTGAATGAAAAATATTTTGAAATTAAAACCACCATGGTGAGCATGCCAATAGTATAATTTAGATAAATTTTGACCTTCTATTAATGAATATATAAAGTGTCAATGGAAGAGTTATGAATGGAAATTTATTTTTCTGATAAACCCTGTAGCCTGATTTCAAGCCTTGATGATATTCTAGGCCTCAATACCCTATTTTGGGCATTGTGCTCTTGCCATCTAATAGGGAAACCACTTTTAATGCTGCCATATTCCAAATGTTTCAGATCTCTAGAGATTAGAAAAATTACTAACTTTAAATATGCATGTTTTTAAAATACGGTATTTTTCTACTGATAAACTCAAATATAGTCTAACTTTAAAATTCTGTAAGTTCTTTTAACTTATACGAATCAATTTAACTGACAAGAGTATGTGGCAAAACATATTTCGCATTTTTGTATTGTTCCCTGTGAGACATCTATTGTGAGATTGCTGCAGGCTGTCATTTTTGTCTGTCATCCAGGATTTGCTGGCCCAAGTGTTATGTACTGGACTTGGTGTTGGTCACGAGGAGGAGGGTACTTGCAGTGGAGCCAGCCGGTTTTGTTATTGCTTTAGAATTAAAAGCATATGAAACAGATACAGCTTATTAAGGTTGTTTTTTATAAATAACATAAACTTAAATAACAAAACAATAAAGTTCATATACAACTTAAAATAGAGTTTAATGCTGTAACCACCAAAAAGGAAAAGCATGATTATTTGTGGGGAAAACATTATTATAAGCCATATTCCTGAATATGAATTATACAAAAGATAGATTATATTACTTGAATTTTAACTTTTAGGGATTATAAAATGTTATTTTGTGGCAAGTGAGATGAAGTACAGTATTATTATCATTATTGCTATTTTATATACAAGATTTTTGAAAACATCCTTGTAGCAATACCCTTTCAATTTGAGCAGCATTAGGAATTTTGTTCCTGTTAGTAGGCACAAAAATGTCCTAATCATATACTTTGTATAACTATTCAATTCCATACTAGAATTTTTGAGAATATTCCTTCTTTTCTGATTAGAGTTTAAGTGAATTATAATTTTTCACTAGAAAGCATTTCAGCTACTGCTCATCTTTCATAGTTAGCCTTGACTTGATTATCTGACAAATCATTCCAGCAGCCTTTAGGTCTGACATATCTTATATAACATTATCTGCATTATTATTATTATAGCAGCCATTTAATAAGCAGAAAAGAATATTTAAATAATCATTATCAGATAATCAAATCTAACATACTCTTAAGGGTAAATTAATTTAAGAAAAAAATTACTATTACTAACATCATGATTGTACAACCAGTTTTACAATTTTTTACAACTTTTAGTTACTAAATCTGATTTTTGTGTTTATTTTTCAAACCTTTTTTAATGCAGTCTCTTAAAATAAACATAAATGCGCAAGTCCAGCTTGATCAGTTTTTCAGTAGTTTTCCAGCCTTTCTTGGTTACTTAGAGAAGAGAAAAGAAAAGAAAACAGTCCACTTAAAGAAATCTCCCTGCTGGAACTGGTTTCTTATATACCATATATTATTAGGTTATTGCCATAGGAAGAAAGTGAGCTGTTTTTTGTTCTTTCTTCGTTTTTTTTCCTCTTACAGGAACCCCCTTTTGACTTAAGGCAACAAACATTTCTCCTCCACTGTGTGTCCATTTAGCTGATGCATATGTGTTATAATGGTTTTCCAGGATTAATTCTTTGAAGTTGCAATCTTCATTGCATTCTTTCTGTTAAAACAACAAACAAACAACATTAGCTAAATGATTTTTAGAGTGGCTCAATTAAACAAAGAGTAAGCAATAATATTTTGTAGAATTAAAGCATATATGACTTTTTTGAGTGGGCATAATGTAGTTTACATCTTTGCAAAAATATAAGATCTTAAATTTAAAAATAAAATGATACACATTTAGTTATGCAACATGGTTTCAAACATGTAGCTTTGGGCAGTCAGTTGCTTCTGTTCTTTAACAATGGGAGTGATTTCCCTCTGATTAGCAGCTCTCATTTTACTATGCCCCCACTCATTCCCTAACCACTGAAACTTTGATATGATTAGCAGAGCCTCTGCCTCCCTCAGCTGAAAGACCTATTTCACAACCTTTATTTCTTACTACACTGTCTGCAATAGTGATGGAAAATAAAAGGTTAATTTATTTGTTCGTCCATCTAATTATTCATTCATTCATTCATTCAGTTAAACCTATGTTTTTATGTAATTAACCTGTGCCAGGTATTGTGCTGGACTGTGGGAATACAAAAGAAAGCTAGTTATACTTTATTACTGTGGGATGAACTGTTATATATTTCACATTGTAATAAAGTGGGAACAATGGGAATACTTGCAGTTCAAAGCCCATAATTTTGAGATTGATAAACAAACTTCTGAATTTTCCCCCCAAGAATTTCCATGTCAGCAATGTGCAAATTGGGTGAACTCTAACAATAAGAGCTTTAGTATTGAGGATGGAAATTTTAGATTTTAAGTATCTAAAATGCACATGGAATGTTAGAGCTGGAAGAATCCTTAGAAGTTAGCTAGTTTAGCTAATTTCACAGATGAAGAAACCAAAGTCCAGAAAGCTAAACAATTTGTCCAGAGATACCCATGTGGGGAAAACAACATGTGGCATTTTCTTAATGCTTGAATATAAAATATTGTAATGAAATCATTAAATTATATGATAAGAGAAAAATTAATTCCATTTTTACTTTTCAAAAAGGCAAGATATTCTTGATAAAAATAAGTTTGGAAAATTAAGGCTACACTATCAATTATTAATACCTTTGCATAGAGTTTTCCTTCCTTGTTCATTGCAAGAAAATATTCACTTTCCACCCCTTTGATTGCCACAATTCCAACTTCCACTGTCCTGATTTCCATAATATCTGCAAGGAATCACAGAAAGATATGTCAGTTATTCACTCAGCTTTGCACATTATGCAATAATGGCCATTTGTCTTTATTTCTGTTCAATGGAAGTTAAGATTACTAATGTGATTATTACTTAGCACATACACACAAACACCAGATCACTACTTATTATATACTAGAAGCCCGGTGCACGAAATTCGTGCACGGCGGGGTGTTGTCCCTCAGCCCAGCCTGTACCCTCTCCAATCTGGGACTCCTGGAGGGATGTCCGACTGCCCGTTTAGGCCCACCAGGATCGGGCCTAAATGGGCAGTCGGACATCCCTCTCACAATCCAGGACTGCTGGCTCCCAACTGCTTGCCTGCCTGCCTTCCTGATTGCCCCAACCGCTTCTGCATGCCAGCCTGATCACCCCCTAACCACTCCGCTGCCAGCCTGGTTGATGCTTAACTGCTCCCCTGCCAGCCTGTTTGCCCCCAACTTCCCTCCTCTGCCAGCCTGGTCACCCCTAACTGCCCTCTCCTGCAGGGTTGATCACCTCCAACTGCCCTCCCTTCCAAGCCTGGTCCCTCTCAACTGCCCTCTCTTTCAGGCCGGGTGCCTCCCAACTGCCCTCTCCTGCTGGCCATCTTGTAGTGGCCATCTTGTGTCCACATGGGGGCAGGATCTTTGACCACATGGGGGCAGACATATTGTGTGATGGTCAATCTGCATATTACTCTTTTATTAGCTAGGATAGAGGCCTGGTACAGGGGTGGGGGCCAGCTGGTTTGCCCTGAAGGGTGTCCCGGATCAGGGTGCGGGTTCCCTTGGGGCATGGGGCGGCCTGAGCGAGGGGCCTGTGGTGGTTTGCAGGCCAGCCACACCTCCTGGCAACCCAAGCAGAGGCCCTGGTATCTGGAATTTATTTTCCTTCTACAATTGAAACTTTGTAGCCTGGAACGGAGCCAAGCCAGCTGCTCCCTCTGGGGCGGCCTCCATTTCTGTGGCAGTTAATTCACCTTCTACAATTGAAACTTTGTAGCCTTAAGCAGAGGCCTGAGCCCAGCCAGGGTGTGTGGAAAGCTTTGCTTCCCCTGTTGCCGGCGGCAACCCTGGCCTGCTCTCTCAAGCTCCATTCTGCTGCCATTTGTTTGAAGTTGTTTACCTTCTATAATTGAAACTTTGTAGCTTGAGTGGAGGCTTAGGCCTGCAACGGCTATCGGAAAGCTTGGTTTGCTCTGTTACCTGGGAAACCTTGCTCTCTGTGGCTGTAGCCATCTTGGATGGGGTTAATTTGCATACTCGCCCTGATTGGCTGGTGGGCGTGGCTTGGCTGGTGGGTGTGGCTTATGTAGCGGAGTGATGGTTAATTTGCATATTACCATTTTATTAGAGAGGATGTGCAACCTATTGATTTTTTATTTTGTAGAAAAATATACTTATCTGGATTCAGTGAAATAGTTACATATTTGAATTTAGCTTTTTCTTTTCTAGAATTACATTTCTAATTTACAAGAATATTAACAATAAATAATAGCTAAGAATTGTTCCTGCGTTTATGTATTAACACATTTACTCACCACCAAGACTATGAGGCATGTACTCTTGTTATCCCCAGTTTACAGATCAAGAAGTTCAGGCATAGAGAAATTTAGTAATTGCTCAAATTCTCTCAGCTGGTAAATGGCAGAAGCGGAATTTGAATTGAGGTGGTCTGGCTCTTAATCGTTATATCCTATATAATAAAAGTGTAATATGCTAAGTGTCCGACCTGTAGGTCAACTGTTTGGTTGACCACTTGACCATTCGCTATGATGCACACTGACCACCAGGGGGCAGATGCTCCAACCGGTAGGTTAGCTTGCTGCTGGGGTCCGGCTGATCAGGACTGGGCAAAAGGGCCGGACATGCCCTGGAGCCCTTCCACGGTCCCTCCCTGGCCAGCTGGCCCTGATTGGCCTGATCGGGCCCCAATTGGGACTGGTCGAGACGGCCCTAATCACTGGCCAGGCCAAGGGACCCCACCTGTACACAAATTTGTGCACCGGGCTTCTAGTAATACTATAAAAGCATAATAAGCTGACATCTTTATTTTTCTATTTAAAACTCTATCTTTAAAAAATATTGCTAACAGAATATCTCTTGAATATACCAAAATTTAATAAAAATCCACTTAAAGCAATTGTAAATGATGGTAAACAGAGCCTAAACTTCAAAAAAGATTAATAGTCAGTTTTTTTGATCCAAGGAAAGATAATTTAAAACAAAATTATGAACCCTATTCATATGTTATTTTATAACTGTGTACCTAAGTAATTGTTGGAATTAGTTTTGCAAAACTTGTAGTTACCACAAGAATGTTACATTATAATTTTGTATTATGTATATTTTCCTTAAGTGGTATATTTTAATGACTCATACTAAAGACAGTAAAACCTCAAGAAATTTTTAAAGATGATTTGGGAATTAAATCCCACTGGTCACCCCGCAGAGGGAGGCGACCAGCGATGGTGGCGGGGGATGGGGCCAGAGAGCGGGCAGCACCAGGCCAGCCAAGGAGGGTACAAGCGAGGGGCCTCAATCACCCCGCCAGTCACCCCACAGATCAGCTCTGATTGCAGGCCAGGCCTAGGGACCCTACCTGTGCATGAATTTCGTGCACTGGGCCTCTAGTATGTTTATATTGTCTCACCTCCAAACCCTTGTTTTCTCTATCCCCTACCTGTCCATTTCCCATCTTATTTTTGTTGCACTCTGATACTTAATAGGTGATGAATATTGTTCATCATATCCCTCCACATATCGGGGTTTGTTATATTAGAAAAGGTTTAGATTTTTAACAACCCAGTTTACAGTGAGCAAAATCTGAACAGATGTCTTATCAAAGTAGATACATAGATGGCAAATAAGCATATGAAAATATGCTCAATCTTTAAAGATTCTATCTTTAACTGGGATTAAAATAGACCTGAAATGGTAAGGTTCCTGATTCAGGGATATTCTTAATTGTTTGATGTATTTAAACAATATCTTTCACTAGGAAATCAACAGAGTTAAAAGTAGAATGCCTGGGAGAGCATTAAGTAGTGTTTGCAGAATCAATACCCTATCAGCCCTGACTTTCTAGTCTGTTCTTCCCTTGTGCTGTGCCCTCTTTTATTAAAACAAACAAACAAAAAACAAGGATGAAGAAACTACAGTGACCACTCTTTTATTCAAGTGAAGAATGGAAAAGTAATGTTTCTACAGATCCACAAAGATCTGTAGAAGAACGAACTATTTAAGCTTATGATATCCTGCCCTCCATCCCACAAGCCAGGCAGTTGCTTGGAAAATACAAATAAAAATTTATAGTGTGTCGATATTAAGGTAGCTATCCAAATAAGTTAATAGTACATGGTTTTTGTCTACTGTATATTTTTTCTTTATACAAGAAAAATGTAAGTTTATCTTTTCTGGTGAGTCTAGATTTATGTTTAAGAATTTATGTGTAGAGTAAATTTGTTCCCAAAGATGAAAAGCATGTTATGTGGGTACATCAAATTGTTAATGACTGTGGTAGCATAAGGATAGAGTTCAAAAAATAAAAGACATCATCTCACATGATAGAACATGAAAAATGAAATATGTCAAGTAAATGGCCATTTAGCCTTATTAACAATATTTTTGCTAAAAATATTGTCAATCATAGTATCAATTCCTTACTTAGCATGATGAGTAATGATATTTAGCATTACTTAGCATGATGTTACTTACAAAATAGGAAAAATGCCCAAAATGGCTTCCCTGAATATTTTTCTGTGAATAATTTCTGTTAAAATCATTCATGAATTTATCTAAACCTTTTTGCTTATCTATCATTTAAACCTGATTCACACTTGCAATGAGAAGTGAGGAACCTATTGCTATTACTTCAACAGCTGCTTCCAGAATTTTAGATGTTCCCCTAATGTATATAAAAAATTACTGCTATTTTTTTTGTTCTTATTACCAACAGGATTTATTATTCTAAACCCTTATAATGTTCCTGTTTGAAAGAATTTTTATTTTATTAATCATTTATTTTTTAAATCAGTTTTAGGTTCACAACAAAACTGAGGGGAGGGTTCAAGATTTCCCGCATACCCCTGTCCCCACACATGCATAGCCTCACCTATTATCAACATCCCCTACCAGAATGGTACATTTGTTACAATTATTGAACCTATATTGACACATCACTGTTACCCAAAGTCCATATTTTACATAAGGTTTACTGTTAGTTTTACACATTCTGTTGGTTTGTATATGTATCTATCATCATTGTATCATACAGAGTAATTTTATCACCCTAAAAAAAAAATCTTCTGTGCTCTGCCTTTTCATCCCTCTCCCTTATGCCCAACCCCTGGCAACCACTGATCTTTTACTGTCTCTATAGTTTTGCTTCTTCCAGAATGTTATATAGTTGGAATCATATAGTAGATAGGCTTTTTAGATTGACTTCTTTCACTTAGTCATATGCATTTAAAGTTCCTCCACATCTTTTCATGAATTGATCAAGCAGGAAAAATATTTTTCATGTCTCATCACACAAAAATCTGCCCCCGCCCCAACCCCAGTTCCTTGAATATTTCTTTTCCTTGAACGTTTTAAGCTTTATATTTAAAAGTTTAGAGGGGTCATATATTAACATATATTTGCTAGCATGATAACTAAAAATTATTTTAGAGTTGAAAATAAGTGGAGGCAATGGTTTAATGGTTATTTGGCCAATCAGAACATTTTAATTTGTCCTTAAACATTTTAAATATACTTTCTTGGGCACATTAAAACTAAAAATTGGTATCAACAAAGAAAAATATTTTTCAGGTTAAATGACTTTTATGATAATGACATTTATGATTTTCTGTCAAGCCTCGATTGTTGAGTGGGAAATTATAACCATTATATATTTACTAGTGCCTGGTACACGGATTTGTGCACATTGAAAGGAAATTATTTAGAATAAATATTTTAATATCACTATTCGTCCTTTCTCTATAATAGAAGTGTCAACCAAATTCATGATTGACAATGACATATGGAAACACGTGTGGGATTGGCGCCAGCGAGAGCTTTATATGTATCGCACATGCACAAGTCAACTTAGCCTTCTATATATATAGAATAAACTTGCTTAATTAGACCTGCTTTCTGATGTAGCTAAACTTTTTCCAGCCCAGTGAAGCACCCCAACTTCTCTTTCTGGTAATTGTCAGCAACACAGCAGTAAATATCAACACAAAGTAGATTATTATTGTAGATCATGCAGGGAGAACAAAGGGTAAAATATTTAACTACAGCAGTGTTTGACTATATTCTGTGCAGTGAGAAAAACTGAAGTCATTTTCAAGGTCCACGATTTCTTACTTCTTTTCAGTTGGGTCAAGTTACTAAACTTTCTAAATCTCTGTTTTCCGGCTAATGAAAAGAAAATAGGATTCCACCAACTCTCAGATCTACCTACTCCAGGACTTCTGTGAGGATCACAGATGAGGCATGGGAAAATGCTTCACAGACATTTGATTAAAGTGTGAAATGTTTGCACCTGGCTATAAAGCAAGTCGTGTTCCTGGGCTGAAGAAACCGCAAGAAGGCTAGTCGTTGCCAGGGAGAAGAAGCCGGACATTGCCACGTGACGTCATTACCTGATGCCCACAGCCACCATTTCCGGGCTGGGCTGGGCTGTGAGCAGCATTTTGCGCCATGGGGTCTCAGCAGCATTGGCTGAGATTTGGTGGGCTGTTGCTCTGGGGTGGTGGCGGGGCCTGTGTCCCCCTTGGAAGAAGCCGAGTATTGTTTTGTGGGTGACAGATCCGCGGTGCCGTTTCTCTGTAAATGGCCAGTGCATGTCACAGCAGCTCCTTTGTTAAGCATCTGCCCCTGGTGGTCAGTGTGCATCATAGCGACTGGTCGGATGGTCGGACACTTAGCATATTAGCCTTTTATATACACTGAGTGGCCATATTATTATGACCACCTGACATTTGTAGGCAAATTAGCCATGCATTGCATCGTATGGGATATGGAAGCCGAAGGCCTGTTCGAACACCTTTGCTGTCTGCAGTTACCAAGATAAAACATCTCCAATTCGTACAGGAACACAAGGATTGGACAGTGGAGCATTGGAAAAAAGTCATGTGGTCCGATGAATCACGTTTCCAGTTGCATCATGCAGATGGCAGAGTGAGAATTTCGCAGAAACAGCATGAAAGCATGCACCCCACATGCATGAGTACAATCCTTCAAGCTGGTGGGGGCAGTGTTATGGTTTGGGGCATGTTTTCCTGGCATGATTTGGGCCCTTTAATTCGTGTGGAACAACGTCTGAATAGCACAACATACCTAAGTATCATTGCTGGTCAAGTTCATCCTATCATGTTGATGGCATATCCCAATGGAGATGGCTTCTTCCAACAAGACAATGTGCCATGCCACGGTGCTCGTATTGTGGAGGATTGGTTTCAAGAACATGAGGGAGACTTCACCTTGCTTAGGTGGCCCCCACAATCACCAGATTTCAATCCAATTGAGCATTTGTGGGACGAAGTTAAAAGAGCCACCAGGCAGCTGGTTCCACAACCATCAAATCTCACAGAACTGGACAGTGTTATTCATCAGGCATGGTGTCAGATTCCTCACATCACCTTTCAACATCTCGTGGAGTCAATGCCAAGAAGAATCGCCGCAGTATTGAAGACAAAAGGTGGCCCAATGAAGTACTGATGGGGTGGTCATAATCTGGCCACTCAGTGTATATAGACATTACATTTATGGCTAAAAATTCCATTTACTATTACATTGAAGTACATATAAATACATACAAAAATATATGTACAAAAAATGTTAAAAAAACAAAGCAACTCAGTTAAAAATTGGGCAGAAGATCTGAACAGATGCTCCTAAAAGAGGATACACATGGCAAATAAGCATATGAAAATCTGCTCAACATCTTATGTCATTAGAGGATTGTAAATTAAAACAATGAGATACTACTGCACAACTATTAGAATGACTAAAATCTAAAAAACTAACACCAAAATGCAGACAAGGATGCAGAACAACAGAAACTCTCATTCATTGTTAGTGGGAATGCAAATGGTATAACCACTTTGGAAGACAGTTTGGTGGTTTCTTACAGAACACTAAACATACTCATCATACAATCCAGTATCCTGCTCCTTGGTATTGACCTAATTGATTTGAAAATTCATCTCTACACAAAAACCTAACATGAATGTTTATTTCAGAGTTTTATTCATAATTACCAAAACTGGAAGCAACTAAATGTTCTTCATTATATGAATGGATAAACAAATTATGGTAAACCATACTTTGGAATATTTTCCAGCAATAAAAGGAAGTGAACTATCAAGCCACAAAATGACATGGAGGAACCTTATATGCATACTGCTAAAAGAGCAAAATCAGTCTGAAAGGCTACATACTGTATGATTTCAATTTTGTGAAATATAGATAGTTATGAGGAGTAACATTATAATAGAAAAATACATTCTGGAAAGGGTTCAACTACACAGACAAGGGTTTGGGGAGAGATGATAAGGGATGAAAATGTGAAGAAAGGGATTTTTAACACAATGAAAATACTCTGTATTGTGTTGTAATAGTGGATACATGATGTCAGACATTTGTCAAGACACATAGAACTACATATACTAGTAGAAAAGAGTAAACTTTAGTGTAAACTATGGACTTTAGTTAACAATATGAATCATTATTGACTCGTCAATTTTAACAAATGTTCCACATTAATGCAAGTTGTTAATAATAGAGGAACTGTGAGTAGAGGTTGGGATGATATAATGGGGACTACTATCTACCCAATTTTTCTGTAAATCTAAAACTGTTCTTTAAAAAGTCTATTAATTTAAAATACAGTATAGATTTTAATTAACAATATAATATGATTGAATGTGTGAGACACTTTTTATACTGGCATTTTTATTACTTATTCTTGTCCCAAATATGTAGTATATCTGGGGTTTATTATTAGTTACTACTACTAATGTCTTCAGTGATGGATTAAGATCTGCCTACCAAGTTTATGACTTCTCTTTGTGAAATATGGACAGTTATGAGGAGTAAGGTTATAATAGAAACACACTTTGGGAAGTGTAGGAAATACAAATATTCTGTATACAGGTGACTGTGTACGTGTATTATCTCTCAGGTGCTTTGAGATGGAAAACTCATTGAGGTCCAGTAATATTTAGAAACCTGATGTCATAAAAATATCTGGACATGAATAAAATGTATATCAAAATTCAGTTAGAATTTTCTCTTACTACAGAAAAAGAAAATGAATGATACCCAGCAGTATGTGCCAATTGCTAAAAATAATAGGATGGAAATCACTTCAATAGAAATTCAGAAGGAAGATGTGTTGCATATCCTAGGTGATCAAGGGAGGAGTTGAGGAACAGATAAAACTTGAGAGAGATCTTGAAGGATGGATGAGGTTGAAATAGGTGCAATGGAAACATAGGGTGGAAACATAATGCTAATTGGAAGAGAAAAGTATATGTAAGACCATTGAATTAGAGATTCCCAACTCATGTTCAGAAGAGAGAAACTACAGCTGTCTGGAGTAGGAAGTGTCTCTAAGTAGTAGAAGAAGGTGGAAAGGAGCTATGAATAGATTGTTGAGGGCCTTTATTGTCAATTTAAGGAATTTTAACTTTTGTTTGTAGACAATGAGGAGTCATTGGGGGTTTGAAATTTGGAAAATGTCAGGATATGAATTGTGTTTTAGGAAAATTAATTGGATGTGCAGTGTGGATAGGAAAATGACAAAAACTGTATAAACCCAGCTTTTTTCCTATGTTAATACTGTCAGTTGATGTTCACATTGACCTATAATGTGTTATTGTGATTTCTAAATAAGTTAATGCATAAACATTTTTAAAATGTCTCACTTTATATTTCTAATATAGTAAACAGCAGTGATTATAACCCATATGGAATAAAGCTCTTTGAAATCCTCAATAACTTTCAGGATTTCAAAGGGATCTCAAGACTAAAAAGTCTGAAAATAGTTTTTGTAAATTAATTCTATTTTTGGGGGGTGTTTAGTTGCAGTTTGACTGTACTTTGTATATTGTACCCATATATTTGTGGGTTGAATATCTTTGGCTATTTTGTATAGCTCTCTATATACATGGGCTTATAAATTAAAACTCCATGGCACATGCATACAGAAATGCTCAATGTGCTCCAAAATGTCTGGAGAATTTCTTGCAAATTGTAATTAAATTATGTAAGTAAATAGTAACCTATGTAAAACATTCATGTTTGATCAGCTTGGTTTCTAGTTTAATGTTAGTATGGCTTTAATTAAAGAATAAGGCTGAGGTATATATTTATACTGCTATGATTTTTGACACAATTATAAGGGTAGCAAAGAATTTTTCTAAATATATGCTGAATTTGTGACATCTTAAAATCCTGTATCTCAGTGTTACGTTTTTCACATATATTGCATATAATTACTTCAGTTATTATTGTGTGTGTGCTTGCTGTTTTAAGTTCAAAATAATTGCCCTCAAAGAACAATAGACTGATGATTCTCTTTCCTCCTAGTTTCCCTTAGATATCTTCAGTCCTTCTCTTCCTTGCTTTTTAATTACAGAAATCCACTTTCCAAATGTTTTCCTTAATTAGGGCTGTTGTAAGATCTTCATAGACCCTACGTACTGCTATTTCCTGAGACTACCCTACACAGATCAAATATTAAGATACTAGAGGCCTGGTGCACGAAATTTGTGCATGGATGGCAGGGCGTGTCCTTCAACCCAGCCTGCGCCCTCTTGCAATCTGGGACCCCTCAAGTAGGGTCCCTAGGCCTGGCCAGCGATCAAGGCCTATCAGGGCTTTCCTTCCCCCAGCTGCCGGCAGCTGACCCCACCCTTGCTGCTGCCACTGCTTGCCATCTGTGTGGCACTGCCCACCCCCTCTGCAACCGGTCACCTCCCTCTGCAGGTGACAGGCATGGGGTGCTATCACTTGGCTGGCCTGGGCCTCCCTCTGTGGGGTGATTGCTGGCCAACCCCACACACCTGCCACAGCATTGCTGGCTGGTGGCCTGGGCCTCCCTCTGTGGGGCAATCAATCACCAGCCCCCCAGATCAATCCCTGAAGAGGGAGGCCCCACCCACCAGCCGCAGTGCTACAGCTGTGTGGCCTGGGCCTCCCTCTGTGGCTGCCAGCTGGGTGGCCTGGGCCTCTCTCTGTGGTTGCCAGCCAGGTGGCCTGGGCCTCCCTCTGTTGGATGATCATGGGGCGATGGTGGGGCCCCCCCGACCAATTGCATCGCACCCACCTGGCTGGCCTGGCGCCAGTGTGTGTCATAGTGTGGTCATCCAGAAGGTCATCTGGACGGTTGTTCTGCTGTTCGGTTGTTCGGTCAATTTGCATATTACGCTTTTATTATTATAGATTTCTCATCATATATAATATTTTATAATTATTTCAAAGTATAGTATAAATTTTCTTTTGAAATTATTTGGCCTAAAGGAACCAATTGAATTCACCATTAGCTATATTTTTTGTAAATATTGTACATTCTTAGGATTTCTTACAAAATGAAAAATTATCAAATCATTTTCAAATTTTATGGAAAAAATTATAAATTTTATAAATAATAAAGTTGACTTAATGGTATGTTTTATATGTTAAATATTTGCTAATCTTTGTTTTAATTTTCTTTTCAATTCTCATTGCTAATACTTAATTTTAAAGGTTTAAATATATTTGTAAGTCCTTGAACTTCTCATAGTCTCTAAGGTCTTTGTCTGTGGGCCAATTGAATAAAATGCTCTTAACTCTGGAATCTTTTCGAAAGACTTCTCCAGTTCCCTTTAACTAGTACCACATTTCTTCAACGTAAAGCATAAATCTCACTTTCCTCAATTTAACTCTTGTATTTTAACTTCTAATGTATTTATTGGCTTTCTCTCTTCAGGGTCATCAATGACCTCCTAAGTGCTAAATCTAAGAGTTTTTTAGATTATAATAACTTTCTTCTATGCATCTTTTGGCACTCTGGACATCTTATAGACTGTCCCTAAACCTCACTGTATTTCTAATCCTGCACTTCTCTGATTAATTTATTTAAAAATGATTAATTTGTATAACCATATCTATAGATATTTTTTGCTAATTTATTATTTTTTTAACTTAGAAGTCTTTTTTTCCATTTCACTGTCTGAAATACATTTTATTTCAGCTTCTATAGTTTTAGTTTTAAGTATATCTTTTAAATTCACCTGGAATTAACTTGGGGGTATGGTAAAAGACAAAACTCTAAACTAATATTTGTTTTCCTGGAAATAGCTAGCCAGTTTTTTCACCATTACTTATTAAATATTCCATTTCTTTTTTTTACTGATGCAATGCCTATCTTTTGCCTTTTATTGGTCATCTTGTTTTGTCCAACTGATTTATCTGTCTGTTGTATACCCACATTATTGAACATTACCAATGTTGAAGTGGCTCATTACATTTATTGGTAGCTCTGATCCTAGGTGTTACTAAATGTGTGTATATATTCAGAAGAAATCAATTCCTTTTCCACATAAAAGATAGATAAAGATACTGGTCATGCACTCATTGGGCAAAGCATCTGCAGCTTCTTTAGCCCTGCCTCATTCAACATGGACTCCAGACTCTTCACCAGCTATATATCATTGATTTAAAACCAGCTTCTCAGCAGGAACTAGACCAACATAGATATAATAGTCTAAGACAGAATAATATTTCCTTAATATGGACCTGAACCACAGTAATATAATTTCACCATCTTTTTAAGGAATAATTTTTATCATTTCATTATTTTGAAGTTTTGATATTATAAAAAGTGTGCCTATCAAAAAAGAAATCTTATTTCAGATTAGTATATTTTTCAAGGGTATTTTTTATAAAAGCTGTTTAATTATAACAAGTCATATCTATAATAATCCTCTCTAATAAAATGGTAATATGCAAATTAACCATCACTCCGCTACATAAGTCACGCCCACCAGCCAAGCCACACCCACCAGCCCACCAGCCAATCAGGGCGAGTATGCAAATTAACCCCATCCAAGATGGCTACAGCCACAGAGAGCAAGGTTTCCCAGGTAACAGAGCAAGCCAAGCTTTCCGATAGCCGTTGCAGGTCTAAGCCTCCACTCAAGCTACAAAGTTTCAATTATAGAAGGTAAACAAATTCAAACAAATGGCGGCAGAATGGAGCTTGAGAGAGCAGGCCAGAGTTGCCGGCGGCAACAGGGGAAGCAAAGCTTTCCGCACACCCTGCCCTGGCTCAGGCCTCTGCTTAAGACTACAAAGTTTCAATTATAGAAGGTGAATTAACTGCCACAGAAATGGCTGCCATCCCGGAGGGAGCAGCAGGCTTGGCTCCACTCCAGGCTACAAAGTTTTCATTGTAGAAGGAAAATAAATTCCAGATACCAGGGCCTCTGCTTGGGTTGCCAGGGGGGCATGGCCGGCCTGCAAACCACCACAGGCCCCTCCCCCAGGCCGCCCCACGCCCCAAGGGAACCCCACCCTGATCCGGGATACCCGTCAGGGCAAACCAGCTGGCCCCCACCCGTGCACCAGGCCTCTATCCTATCTAATAAAAGAGTAATATACAGATTGATCATCACTGCAACACACAATATAGCTGCCCCCATGTGGTCAAAGATCCTGCCCCCATGTGGACACAAGATGGCCACTACAAGATGGCCAGCAGGAGAGGGCAGTTGGGAGGCACCCGGCCTGCAAGGGAGGGCAGTTGTGAGGGACCAGGCCTGCAAGGGAGGGCAGTTGGAGGTGATCAACCCTGCAGGAGAGGGCAGTTAGGGGTGACCAGGCTGGCAGAGGAGGGAAGTTGGGGGCAAACAGGCTGGCAGGGGAGCAGTTAAGCATCAACCAGGCTGGCAGCAGAGTGGTTAGGGGGTGATCAGGCTGGCAGGCAGAAGCGGTGAGGGGCAATCAGGAAGGCAGGCAGGCAAACAGTTGGGAGCCAGCAGTCCTGGATTGTGAGAGGGATGTCCGACTGCCTGGGATCGGGCCTAAACGGGCAGTCTGACATCCCTCCAGGGGTCCCAGATTGGATAGGGTACAGGCTGGGCTGAGGGACAACCCCCCGCCGTGCATAAATTTCGTGCACCGGGCTTCTAGTAAAAGCATAATATGCAAATCGACCAAATGGCTGAAGAGCAGAATGACCGTCCGGACAACTTTCCGGACGAAGCCGGGGCTGCAAGGCCAAGGCAGCTGGGATGCGAGAGCCGAGCCCCTTGCATGAATTTCATGCATTGGGCTTCTAGTTTTAGATATAGAGACATATGTCAACTATTCCCTTTTAATAAATGATGAATGCTTCTTTTAAATTAATTATGCAAAAAAGCATGCGTTTGTGAACAAATAAATTTCAGAATCATGTGATATGTGCAGAATTAAAAGTGTATTAAAATAAATATAAATTAAAATATAAATGTCATAGCATTAAAGATGTCAAAACATACTTTCTTACTCTAATCTGATATTGGAATAATTCTAGTCTATGCTTTAAAAAATTAGCTCACTTATTTTTACAATCTTACGTAGTTTCTAACATGATATAGGAGGGATACTATCATTCTGCTATTTGGAAATAGTGCTTCACAAATGAAGTATTGCTAGTGAATAGAATCATTATACCCCCTACCAAAAAAATAAAGCCAATTCTAGTATGATTGTCACAATATTTTCTGCAATGTACAAAATTATTTAACAAATATTTGTTGAGTATTTACTATTGCTGAACCCCATTCTAAGCACAGGTACTTACTGACCTAGAGAAGATTATCTAAAAATGAATTGTGAAATTATCTTAATGTTTCCTATTAACTTATGTTTAAGTCAATGATTTCTATGCTTCCTATTGTTAACTGACAGCCTGTTAAGGTTGTAATTTTAACTTCATATGACAGTGAATGAACCTATTTATATAATAGTGAAAACAACTGTGATTTGATCAAATAATGCAAGAATGAGTAAACTGGGTCATGAGCAAATTTACCTCATCTTTCTAATTGCCAAGCATCCATATTTGATAAAACGGTGAAAGCACTCAAACAATTTTTTCTAAAATGGAAAAAAATATATAATTAATTTTAGAAAAACTATATAGAAGTTGGAAAAGATTTGTTTTTATGCCTTTAGTTAAATTAATCCCCCAAGCACCTTGGAAACTTCTGGGTAGTATACATACGATTTATTGAGAAGGATTGAGTTGAATTTCTTAATTATATAAACTATTTTAAAACCAGTGACATACTGGTGGCTTATATTGAGGTTATAAAATATCCAGGACTTCATTCATGTAAGTCATATCTCCTATGTTTTGTTGACATGCAACTCATTTTTTCACTGCAGTTTGGATCTTTATATTTCTGTCTGATACTGAGTATTCCTGACTATCATACTTTTTTTAAGTTTTAATTCAACTACCTCAAATTTTGTATGTAAATTGACAAGGAATAAATTATAAATAAATGATATATAAGTATACTAGAAAATTTTGACACCAACATATTAGCTATTCCTTTCATTTATTTGTTACTAGAGGCCTGGTGCACAAAATTCATGCACTGGGGAAGGGGGGGGGCGTGTCCCTCAGCCCAGCCTGCACCCTCTCCAATCTGGGACCACTCGGGGGATGTCTGACTGCCAGACATCTAGGCCTAAACCAGCAGTCAGACATCCCTCTCACAATCCAGGACTGCTGGCTCCAAACTGCTCACCTGCCTGCCTGATCACCCCCTAATTGCTCCCCTGCCAGCCTGATTAACACCTAACTGCTCCCCTGCCAGCCCAATCGCCCCCAACTGCCCTCCCCTGCTGGCCTGATCTTGCCCCCAATTGCCCTCCCCTGGTGGCCTGATCTCACCCTCAACTGCCCTTCCCTGCCAGCCTGGTTGCCCACAACTGCCCTCCCATGCCAGCCTGGTCGCCCCCAACTGCCGTCCCCTGAAAGCCTGGTCCCCCCCAACTGCCCTCCCCTGCCAGCCCGATGGCCCCCAACTGCCCTCCTCTTCAGGCCTGGTCCCCCCCCAACTGCCCTCTCCTGCCAACCTGATCTCGCCCCCAACTGCTCTCCCCTGCCGGCCTGATCTCGCCCCCAACTGCCCTCCCTTGCAGGCCTGATCTCGCCCCCAACTGCCCTCCCTTGCAGGCCTGATCTCGCCCCCAACTGCCCTCCTCTGCTGGCCAATTTGGTCTGATTGGTCGGTTTCTATGCCAGTCAGCATCAAACACTCCACCTCCTAGGCAGCCATTGGCTCCTCACAGTTGACCCAGATTTGGTTCTGATTGGTCAGTTTCTATGCCAGTCAGTGTCAAAAGCTCCACCTCTTAGGCAGCCATTGGCTCCTCACAGTTAACCCAAATTTGGTTCTGATTAGTTGGTTTTTATGCCAGTCAGCGTCTCTGGGCCTATCAATGGGGCCTGATCAGAAAGGCGGGGCTGATTAGCAGCCCTGGTAGAGGCCTGAAGAGAAATGGAGGTGCAACTGCTGACCAGGCCTGGAAAGAAAGAGAGAGGCAAGTGCTGATCAAAAGCTGCCACAGAGGCTACGAATCAGACACTGCTTCTCTCTTCAGGCCTCTCTCCAGGCCTGATTTGCAATTATTGCTGGGTCACCATGCCTGCAGCCGACTGCAGGACTGACTTCCAGTTGGTCAAGCCTCCCGGTCATTGTGGATGTGATGGACTCAGGGTTTTTATATATTAAGATTGGCAAATTTGAGAGATGTCTTCATCTCTAATATACAATGCATTTCTTTTGCATCCACTATTAACCATTGGACTATGCTTTTTTATACCATTTAAAGTTATACATTTTAACCCTGCCCCTTGTTTAATGAGGCATACTGGGTTTTCTATTTTCTCTTTGTCTTATCTGCAATCCTCAAATCTTCAGGCTTATGACAACACAATGTCATTCATTATGTCATTCATTCTTTCATTAAACCATACATAGGAATTTTCCCCCCCAATTTTATGAGCAAAGAATATTCATTGTTCCTTTATTTCCTTTCTCCTCTTCTTCCATAGCAATATAATTTTTAGCTGGCTGCACAAAATAAACATTACATTTCCCAGTATCCCTTGCAGTTCAGTGTGACCATGTGACCAAGTTCTAGTTAGTGTGATATGTGAAGGGTCCCATAGCAACGATGAGAAATATTCCATAAGAGGTAGCCAGCAGGAGCTCTTTGTACCCACTTTTTCTTTTTCTTTTTTCCATTCTCCTGCTGGAAGTTGGATTCTACCTTAGATTGTGAGAACAGGGAGATTGTGAAACAGTGAGATCGTAGAATAGTGAGCTGGAAATTCCTAGATGTTTCTGTAGAACAGAGTTGTTATGTCTCCAGATATTTGTTGGAAGGAGAAATAAATATAGACAGGTTATAGCTGTTCCTTTAACTTCTAAAGTCATAAGATTAAACTAGAAGAAGAAATGAAAACAACACCTGTGCTCTCATGTCTTTCATTTTCCTATTCAGAATTTCAATGTGACTAGACATCCCAAGTTTCTTTGGTGCTGTCATTCATCCCCACATGTATCACCATTTGGTGAGCTTGATGAATCTTCACTATTTCTCCTTTACATCTTGATTCATATGTCAATAATACTCCAAGCAAGCCCCCTAGTAAATTGTGTCAAACCTGTGTTCAATTGCTTGCTAACCAGTAAATAACCTCATTTCAGAAAGCTTTTCTGAATGCTCCTCATTGTTACATAAAGCATGAGATGCCATTGTCAATCTTTCAGAAAGACCAGATTTACCATTCTTAGTTAGAACATCATAACTGTTCATTTGTGAGGAAGACAATTGTTGAGATGCTTAACTATGTTCAGCACTCTGAATATGTGTTGTCTTTTTTAACCGTATCAATTTATTTTATTGGCCATATTCTTAATGATAGTTGGGATTCCCTAGCCTCTTTAGATTTATTTTCTTCTTGGCTTCCTTCCTGAATTAGTTTTTTATCCCTTTAAAAATGCTTACCTTCTCTAATAAGCTGGAACATAGAAAAGGGTGCCTCAAGCCTTTTTACTTTCACATATAGCCAAGAAAAATAGCTTATAAATTCTATACATGATTGGTGGCCATTGCAGACACAAAGACAAACACGATAGATACATCCCAGGTCACTTCAAATTGCTCCCTTGGTATCTATATGTCCTGGAATTTTTCCCAGCAAGCTGTTGAGTTCCTGGATGCATTTCTTTCAATTTTCTGGATGGTTCCCTTGTCAATGCCTCTATACTTCGTTAATTTTCTAGAAAGTGAAGCATTATGCTGGATAAACCACCTTGATGTCGAACATAGCTTCTTTCAGCAACTATGATAGAATGCAAATACTCAACATACTTGACAGCAATGATTGAAATTATTTCTATCTCATTTATTCATTTCTCTTGCTATGTCCATTTCCACAACTTCTAGGCCCACTGGATATTTTGGCTAAGGCATAAGGATAAGGAGTTAGAGAAGTCAAGGATCATTTCAAATTTGATTTTGAGAACGACATGCAAAAAGTTAGGGGGATGCTATTTTTATTGGGTTGGAACTGATAACATGTTTGAGTTTTATGAAGACATTGAGCTTGAAGTGATGGCATTTTTCTGTATCTTGTTTCTAAATTTGGCATAAGCAAATCACTCTGTGATCCGAATCCACAATAAAGTTCTAGTTGTGCTTAATTGTTTGTTAGCAATAAAAAATCATTTTGCATGGCACAAAAAAATCAGAAGATATCAGACTAATAAAAATATGGTGATAATGTTAGTGTTTCTTCTTTTTAATATTTAATATTTACTCAGTGTTCCCAATGTGCCCAGTGTTAAAAGAAGAGTATTTGTAGATGTCGCTCAAAGTAGCTTCACATGTGCTGTCCTATCCCTACTTCCCTCTTTAATCTGCAACCACATCCTGGAATTTCATAATTTTCCATGCTCTGATCACAATATTGAGATCTTCAAAAGATGAAGCAAATCAGAATGTCTCAGTTTGACTATGATTACATGCAGGGCTTAAACTTGACTAGCATGAATGATATTAAGACATGTATTGAAACATAATTACCATTTCTATTTAATACCTTCCTCTGTTGTTAAATGGAACCATTGAACACTTTCGTTTTACCATGAGAGTGAGAATTCCTTCGTGTGATGTGGATAGAAAGTTCCTCAGTTCTCTTTCCTTATCATTATATCTCATTTTTACTTTGCTTATTATTATATCTTCCTAATACATTATAACCAGTAGCTATAAAATATAAAAATCTCAATCATATTATTGCTATTATCCACCACTTTTAAAGGCATAGCTTAGTTGTGACCAAGATCTCTGTAGTTGAGTTCAATCAATGATGCCAGTGGTTGTAAGTGAGATTCTCAACTACTTTTATTCTGCTATTTAGTAAAATCAGGGTATTTAAGTAGTTTATTGAATTCTTAGTGACACCTAAGAATTTAATCTATAAAACACTGTTTTGACATTGAATACAAAAACAAAGCAATTTTTACTGTTCTGACTCTATGAAAGGGAATAAAAATTGTTGTACTATTAAAATCCAAATGATTTGTTAGTCTGAGATTTTTAGAATGAAATAAAATAATGGTTATGTCATACATAATTTATTAGAATAAAGTATAAAATATTTTGATGATTAAACTAATTTTAATACTCCATACTGTTCAAATAGAATAGAATACATTTAATTTTAAGACTATCTCTGAAAGTAGCACTTTTGTATATAAGATGGTACTCAGTGAAATGAATGATATATTTACCTCAAACCAAAAAATGATCCTTTAAATCAAATATGATTGAAAGCAGAGTAACACAAGTCTTACATTGACCAAGATAGGTAAATTGCTTATAAGAAAATAAGTGACTTATGTACTATTTAAATTTCATTCTTAAATTTATTTTAAAGATGGTTTATGAGTCATGTATTTTCTTGTAACTTATATCATGAACCAAGTTTCATCAAATTATCATATATAATAAAAGCCTAATATGCTAAGTGTCCAGTAGTCCAGTTGTCCATTCAACCAATCAAAGCATAATATGCTAATGATATGCTAAGGCCACTCAACCGCTCGCTATGACGTGCACTGACCACCAGGGGGCAGACGCTCTGACTGGTAGGTTAGCTTGCTGCTGGGGTCCGGCCAATTGGGACTGAGCGAGACAGGCCAGACATGTCTTGGAGCCCTCATATGATTCCTCCCCGGCTGGCCAACTTCCCGTGTCCCTCCCAGCCCCGATCGTGCACAGGTGGGGTTCCTCAGCCTGGCCTGTGCCCTCTCGCAATCTGGGACCCTTCAGGGGATGTCAGAGAGCCAGTTTCAGCCCAATCCCACAGGCCAGGCTGAGGGACCCCACTGGTGCACGAATTTGTGCACTGGACCTCTAGTATAAGATAATATCCAATTAAGATGTAGCTACCAGTATTCTGTTTCAAGATGTCAACCTAAAACATAGGCAGATGATCTTAAGTGATATATGCATGTTACTCAAAATTTACTTTCTCAAAAGTTATAGTAAAGCAGACAAACACACACCAAATTATCTTAGGTTGAATTAAATTTGTGCCATCAAGTAAGCAGAGTGACTACTTAACATGGAAGACAAATCTCTTTTTTTCGCCTTTAGGTAGCTATTCGGTGCACATGCTGAATTTGCTGCCTGGAGGCAATGATTCAGTGTTTGATTTGAGCTTCACTTTGAGAAGTGAGTTCAGCTTCCCCACATTTCTTTATTGACTTTCACTTGGAAAGGTGACACAAAAGACTTTGTAGAGGTAGTGACTCCAACAGGTTCCAGGTTCTCTTACTTTTCCCCATGAATCCTAGAGTCCACTATCCTATCTAATAAAGAGAGAATATGCAAATTGACCATCACACCATAACAAGATGGCTGCACCCACAGCAGAGGCAGGGATTCCATAACACAAGATGACTGTGCCAACAGCAGAGGTGGGGATCCTGTAACACAAGATGGCTGTGCCCACAGCAGAGGCCGAGGTCCTGTAACGAGCCTTGACGAGCAATCAGCAGGGACCTGAGGCTGCGTGGTGCTGGGCTGGGGCAGGGGACCTGAGGCTGCGCCCCCCTGCCTGGTGGGGCTTGACAGGGGACCTCATGCCACGCCCCCTGCCCTGGCGCCGAGCTGGGGGACCTCAGGGCACACCCTCTGCCCAGCAGGGCTTGACAGGGGATATCAGGCCGCATCCCCAGCCCTGGTGCCGGGCCAGAGGACCTGAGGCCACGCCCCCTACCCAGCAGGGCTTGATTGGAGTGGGGCCAGCCAGGTCTGGATCTAGCCCAATGTGGGTGGGGCCGGCCGGGTCTGGGTCTAGCGCGATTTCAAGGTGCACATGGGTAGGCAGGGACTTGACTCTGGTTCTCGTGGCACACCCCAGACTCTGACAGGAGGGAGATTTTTATATACATTTTACTAATTTCTTTCATCTCTGACACTTCTATTTATAGAGAAAGGGCAAATAGAAATATTAAAATATTTCCTCTAATTAACTCCCTTTTAATGTGCACGAATTTCTTGCACCAGGTCACTAGTTGTAAGATAACACAATTGATACAAATGGTTGATAATGCTAATCTTGTCTTTGGGTCACTTTTTTAAAAAGCATGCCCTGTAGCCCTGGACAGGTGGCTCAGTTGGATAGAATGTCATCCATACACGAAAATGTTGTGGGTTCAATTCCCAGTCAGGGCGCATACTTAGGTTGCAGGTTCAATCCCCAGTCAGGGTGTGTATGGGAGGCAACCAATTAATGTTTCTCTCTCACATCCATATCTCTCTCTCTCTCTCTCTCTCTCTCTCTCTCTCTCTCTCTCTCTCCCTCTCCTTCTTCCTCTCTCTCTCTCTCTCAAATCAATAAACATATCCTCGGGTGAGGACTTTGAAAAAAAAGCATACCCTGTAAAGCCAGCAAGAAAGAAACACAAAGAGATAAATTATTACAGAAACTCAGAAAGTGTAATTCCCATCAAATCAGCATGAAACTCAAAACAGTTGCAAATGATTGCACAATTGCTGGTATCAAATATAACTGAAATGTCCTGAAACAGAGAATTGATTCCACACCATCTTCATCAGTGCAGGATAAATCAATTATAGCTTTTATCAATCCTCTTTCTATTCCATAATGATGTCTAAAACTACTTACATGACTTGTCAGGTTAAGTAAAAAGAACCATGCCATTCACTTAGGGATTTATTAAGAAAATAAATAAACATTAGATAATCTTTAGAAAGTACATAACATGTGGTACAGTGATGGCAGTGTTTTCTTCTGAAAGAATGTAAGTTGCAACAGCTTGTTTCAGCGGGGTTAAAACCATGCCAGAATGAAAAGCAAACTATTCAGTTGTGCAACAAATAGGATGATTCCAGTGGCAAATTACTGAAGAATGTCATTGGAACAATGTTGAACCATATTGCACAGAAGTAAATTGCTATATCACTTTGCTCACCTTGTCCTTCTCATTATGGCCTCTGGAACACCAGGGGGCCAGTTTCTCCTGTGGGCCAGGGAAAACACGTTCCCTGCACCAGCTGGGAGGAAATACTCTTTTGTTTGCTCTGTAATCACTGTAAGTTCTCAACTTTTATTCAGAAATAATTATTTGATCATGTCGAGTTTTTATGTCTTCTAAATACAACTTTACTATGTTCTAAAAAGTGACTCCGAAATGATCAGAATAGATGTGGATACTGTAATCCCAGAACATAAGAGAAAAATTTCTGAAATGGAAATAATCTCTTCTTACTCCTAAAAAGTCTCTCATTTTCTGGCTTTTCCTAAAGTCTAAAATATCTTCAATAGGAAACCAAACTTTTCTTTATATAGGATTAGAGATAAGGTTCAAAATATAAATGCATCTGGAGAGCAACGCATACACATAAACTCAGACTATGGGTATGAGGACTATACCTTCTGTGAGAGCAGAATTGGATTTTGCCAGAAGGGAATGAGCACAGTGGCACCACGAATGAAACTGAAAGGGGAATGTGGTCATAAAAGGAAGAAGATGTGGAAACTTTCATTAACATTTTACTTTCAGCTAGCTTTAGGAGTCAAGACCTCTCAGGTTCCATCTAATTCATAGAGGCACCAGCTTACAAGATACCCCACATATCCACTTTGTCCCTCTACTTTAACTATTACTGTGTCCTGTGAAGTATTGCTGTCTGGTATATATTTAATGTAATCTTTCATATTTATCTCTCCTTTTTTAAATTTTATTTTTTACATTATTAGAGATGTCCCCAATCCTCCCCCTTTTTGCCCACCTCCACCCAGACCCCGCCACTCCTCCCTCTGGCCATCACCCATTGTTTTCTGTGTCTGTGGGTTATGCATATATGTTCTTTGGCTAATCTCTTCACCTTCTTTCCTATTTATTTTTGTAACTTGTATTGAAATGTTCTGCCACCCAGCAATAAGATAATTCTAGATACTTCGGTTTTAGATTCTGCTGGTAATCAGCATTGAAAAACTAAAGCAGGATTTAAAGCCATTTTGGCCCTTGGCTCTCTTTGGAATTTTTAGGCACACAATTTTTGCTAGCAGTCTAAACAATGAGTTCTAATGCGGAGTAGTTATATTTTTCATATAAATGAAACTGAAATGAAAAAGAAGAAAGTAATAAAAGCATTTGTGTTTACAGAGGAAGACAATATTTAAAAAGAGATCCAGGCACCCTTTCTATATCACGAAATGTGTATCTACTACTGCTCTTCTGTTCTATTGCCATCCTGTTAGCCCAGGCCTTCATTATTTGTACCTCAGCAATAATTACAGTTCCTTAACTGGATCCCTGCTTCCAGCTTCTCTGTCTTTATATTTACCCTTTTATGTATTCATGAAGGACATGCTATAAGGATTACTTCTTCCACTCCAAATATCCCAAAACTTTCAATGGTGCACTCTATTAAAAAGCAAACCAAAATATTTTACTTGGATTGCAAAGCCTTCCAAAATCTGACTCCAGCTTACTTTTACAATTTTTTCCCATTGTTCCTCTACAACTTACATGAGCCTTTGACCCCCAATAAATTGTTTTGCCTATTGTCTTCCTCTCCCATACAAATTGCTGGGCACTTTTCCTGCTCTGCTCACCAGTTCCAGTAACTACATAGAATCTCTATTTCAATTTTTCCCAAACATTGCCTCATGGACTGGTTCCATGGAATCAAGTGATGAACTCTTTAAAAACTTTCAAATGCCCAATTCCAACTCCGCAGAAAGTCTGATCCAGTAGGTCTAAGGTGAGGCTTAGGAATCAGTATATTAATAGCTTTTATTTACTTGAGTGACACTTTTCTTTCAATGCCAAACTTAAGTTCAAGTATCTGTATAATATTGTACCTAGTTTTCTTACATTAAGACCACACTGCTATACTATGAATTAGCACTCACTTCAATTTTTCTATTGTTATTCATAATTTTAGACTATTTTTTCTCTAAATTATAAGCAATTTAGAAAGACTGGCTTATACTCCTGCAAATCCCTGTTACTTAGTATAGGGGTTGGTACTTGGCAGGCCCTCATTAAATGCTGAAGTAGATAGAATGATACAGAAACCCCATATTAACTAGTGTCATTAAAATTAGCAAATGAAAGTAATTATTCCAGTATTAAGGAATTAATAAGTGTTTTAATCATATCAGAAGAACTAAGGTTAAAAGATTGATTAACCAGAAGTATTTATTAAATTTCCTTCTAATTTTATTATATTGTTGGAGTTTATCTAACTCAATAAGTAGCATTAAACATTATGATTATTTAAACAATAGTTCATATTAGATTATATTTTATAGTACCAACTCAAAAGAGTTGAGAGAATTCCAAACATTTTTCATTTACTAACCAGTTATAGGTCTTTTTGTTTGTTTGTTTTTGGCTAAACCTCTTTTGAACTTATTTATACTTTTAGCATGCAATACTTATATGAGTAACAACTTCCATATGTTTTGTTTATATGTAATATAGCATATCTATTTATCTGTCTTGCTCCTAGCATATTATGACTTTAAGAAGTGTATGCTAGTTCAAATATTTTATGAGTTGACTAAAAAGTCTCTCTTATTATTATTTATATTGTTATGATTTTGCAGACATTGAATATAGTCCATCTTAATGTGGACCTTAATAAACATTTACTATTCTAGTTGATAGCTTATATTTTTTAGCCTATGTCATGTATGTCTTACATCATTCATTCATTCATTCTATTTCCAGGATGCTTCCACTGTACTGTGTAGTTTTTATTAATACTAAGTGAAGAGGATGACATCTGTATTCCAGATGTAGATATACCATGTCATTTACACAGAACTATTAGAACATGTCCTGTTTTGTATCTTAACTTTTTTCCTGATGATGCCCATTACTTTATTGGTCTTTTGGCTACAACTGCACATTAAGATAATATCTTTAGGGAAACATCCAAAGTAATTTCTTGGTGCCTTTTTTGTAAGGGAGTTCTTGTTCAAAGCCCTTTATCTTATAAATATAATTTAAATTGTATTTCAAAATCTATTACATTCAAACTCATCTGCCAATTTTCTGCTGACCTATATACATATGTTCTGCCAGCATTTTGACATCATTAGCTTATTTCACCAATTTAAAGATATCAGTATAATTTACAAACTTGGAATTTTAATTATATATCTCATTGTTAGAAATACGTTGACTAAGTTGGGTCATTTTATTAATCCCTGAGGAATATCACTGTTATACATTTTCGGTCAAAATATATATTAATTCAAACTATTTTCTTATTTTGAATTTGTTTCTTTTTCTTTAACCAGTGATTCTCAGGATAATTGTCTGGAAGTGGAGGTGGGGGCAGGTATTGTTGGGCAAAGAACATCCTTCAGGTTTCAGAATTACTGGGACTTTTTAAAACCACATATATTCCATGAAGATTCTGGTACTTCCCCTCTCCCTGTCCTTGGAAAGTCATACCCTGCACAACCTAGCACTCAAGGGACTTACCACTGTAAGTAGCCAATGATACCAATAGATGTGTTTGAAATAAGATACCTTATTTCTTGGCCACATCAAATAATTGTCTTCATGCTTTTTCTTCCTTGAGCTTTAGTAAATAGGTATAATTTTCCCCTTACGGTAACTGCCTGACCTAGTTCCTCAACATCTATTCTACAAACATCTTGAATACTTCATAGCAACACAGTAGTGACATAGGGAAGATGAGGCAGAAGGAACTCTATGAGAAAGGCACAGAAGCATAAAATACGTGGCATTTTGAGATTAGTGTGCTGTGCTTAGAGCATATACAAGTCAGACTACCAGGAGAAGAAACAAGAAATATAATTAGGGACCAAATTATAAAGAAGCTTATGTAGCTAGTTTAGTTTGGATTTTTATCCTGTGGGGATGGGAAGCATCTGGAAGGTTTTAAGATGCTTCTATTAGCAGTGTGGGAGATGGGTTGGCAGGAGGCAAGACTAGTGAAGAAATGATAACACTGGTCTAGGCAACAGCACTGATCCAAGACAAGGATGATGGGGGTTGGGGATTGGAGGTGAGTGTACTTGTTTTCTCAAATAAGTTGTATTTGTATAAATAGTTAATACAAATCCTCAATCCTATTTAGAGTGATTTAGGACACAGTCCCTTAAAAGTATTACTGATACACAGAAAATCTGATAATGCTATATCTACTACAGCACAGTTCCAGTGTGCCAAAATTGAATTTATAAATGCCTAAGTTAGGACCTAGAGAAGAAAATGTTATTGTTTATTATGATGTTAAATCAAGTTTTTTAAAATATATTTTTATTGATTTCAGAGAGGAAGGGAGAGGGGGAGAGAGAGATAGAAACATCAATGATGAGAATCATTGATCAGCTGCCTCCTGACGCCTCCTACTGGGGATCGAGCCTGCAACTCCATCATGTGCCCTGAACGGGAATGGAACTGAACTGTGAACTCCTGGTTCATAGGTCCTCACGCTTAACCTCTCTCAACCACTGAGCCACACCGGTTGGGCTAAAATCAAGTTTATCAGTTATGAATCATCTTCCAGAATACAGTCATCTCTTTATAAATTCCAACATCTTTACTAGACTAAACTACTTTCATATTCTGATATCTCATTTGTTTATCTTTCAAAGTTGTGTGTTAATTAAAAGCATAATAAGTGAAGCAGAAGGAGGGATAGAGAGCAGTCATGGAATCTGTGAGCAAAGCTACATTAACTTTCCTCTTCCTGGTTAAGAGTCACTGTGACCTTCCTTTATGCTTTCCAGTTCTGTGCCCTTAAGAGTGGATGGTGCACAAGGAATCAGGAGACACAAAGTTAAAATAGAATGATGAGAGAGTAGTAAGCTATATTTGCCCATTCTGGAAAAAAGAATAGTGGGACTAGTTTAAAGATATTTCTGGACAAAGCCTGGATCTCTAATCAGTGTGAGGAAAGAAATGATAGTAGAACAAACCCATATTAAGATGTCTAATCTGAGAACACCTAAATTTAGTAGACATATATATTAGAGGCTCACTATTCATCCTTCAAAATCCTTCCTTTGGAAAGGATTTTCAGCAAGAATCACATTCATATGTGATTAAGGCACAAAAAAGCAATAATCGTTTTTTTCAAAACTTCATCTATTACATAAATCAGTGTACTCTAATAACCATTTACCAGTGTACCCTAATAACCATTAGTCAGCTCTCAACTGTTTGATTTAAAATTAATTTAATACAATAATTAGCATATTGAAATTCAACTTGAATTTCTGTTATGTCGCTTATGTTTTAATCAACTATCAAAAATTTTCCTCAAAAATATCACGATTGCCCTTTTTGATACCTTGAGAATGTTCATACGCAGTGTGTGCACTGTCTGGATGCATTGTGCACAACATTTCTAGCCCATCTTAACCTCCGATGACCAAGTTAAATAGGAGTGCACGGTTCTTTCACAGAGATACAAGACATTTAGTACTAATTGTGGAGAAGTGTCAGAGCATTAAATAAGCTGTTTCTTAGATCAGCCAAAGTCTGCATTGAAAAATAGACATGATCTCAAGGAAACTTGACTTTGGGTGGTGAATACACAATATAATATACAGGTGATATATTATAGAATTATACACTTGAAACTTATATAATTTTATTAGCCAATGTCACCCCAATAAATTAAATTAAGGGGAAAAAAACTAGAAAAAAAAGAAAAATAAAGATGATATCAAATATGCCATGACTTTTTAATAACTTTAATAATGACTAAGGAATATGTCTATTTAATAGTTTTCAAATCTAAATAAATGAACCAAAGTTTTGACTGCATACCTTCCCTGTATCTAGTATTGTACATAGATCTGTTGTGCAGAGAATAAAGAAAATAAGTTGATAACTACCTATGAGAAACAAATTATTTTTGGGGAATAAAGAGACCTACAATTAGCTCACATGACAGGGAAGACTAAGTGGCAAAGTAATAAGAACAAGAAAAGATCAGTGACACTAGTTCGGTCAAAGAGGGCTTCTGAAAATGGGGATGAGAAATATTTGACGCAGGGAGAAATGGACTAGAAGGAAATAGATGAAGAAAAATGGCGGAGGTGAGTAAGGAGCAGTGTGTGCAGGGGAAGGCTGGCCATCAGATTAAACAGCATCCTCCTCTGTGGTCTACGTAGATGCTAGTTCTCAATACTTGACTTTGAAGTAGTATAATTTGAGTTGGACAATATTCATTAAAAAAGAAAAATGAAAAATAAAACAAAAATATTATGGAAAAAACACACACAAACAATTCTTTTCTTTGATATTTGCTTCACACACGAAGACCACACAGCTTTGATCTCTAATAGTCTCTGCTCGGGCAGAAAATCATGTTGCCAAGATAGAGACGCTGCACGGTTTTTACAAGTGCCAGAGGGGTTTCAGAATTGTTTAATCATTAATATACATGACTGGTATCAAGAACTTTCCTTTTTTAGAGTATAATGAATACAATGTGAGTGGGTTACAATATGCAAGTTTTATGACTTGGCTGCTGTTAGAACATTTTTGGAACTCACTAATACTCCCACCTCGAATATTTGGTGATGATCGCCTGGACCATGAAGAAATGTCAAAATATAAATAGTAAAAAGAGGAATCTGGTACTACGGATTTAGAATTTGAGCTAATGTACATGCATCCCAGACTTTTCAGTTCAGTCAGAGATTATACGTGGACACACAACACACACCGGAAACACACAAATTATATTTCATTCTACTGAAAAATCAAGCTTCATCTTCCATAACCATGACCATATGAGTATCTCAGCATGTTATTATCTGTGTGGACCAGTGATTATGTATGATGTAATTAAGTGTGCAGTTTATCCGTTTCTAGGGATATTGAGTTTTCAGGCCTTTTATTTTTAAACTCAGGAGTAACTTTAGTGGGTATCAAGGAAAGGAAATCTTTTTTTCCCCCTCTCTTCAGAGTCCAGGGCCTGCCTCTTCCATACTTGATGTTCTGGTCCAACACTCCACGTACAAGTTGCCACAGCACTAATAATAGCATGAAGTCTGTTCTCAGTAGAGACAAACTAGGCTGTGATGAGGTATGAGGTACAATGCGAAGGAAAGACGGTGTTAGCTGTGGAAACTTCATCTACAGACAGTGTATGTGCTGGTGAATATGTAACAGCAACTCTCCAGAGAAAAAGGAAAAGCTCTGATTTGTAGTATTTGCCAATTTCCATGGAGCAAACACTCCCACATGTCTAATTTCACACCTTCCTCAAGCTACCTATCCAGTTGAAGAGATGGATGAGGAGTTGGAAATAGGCACACTGTTGGCTGTCAGGAGCCACCATGTGCTGGCCCCAGCAAACCACTGCCTCCAGGCCTCCAGCACAGTGGGCTGTGAACCATAGCCTAGCGTTGGCCCCTGAAGATGTGTTTTTTTAAAGCATAATATAGTAATGTATAGCTCTATATAAGTATTAGTTATGTTATGCCCCAAACTCTATGAATTTACTTAGAGCAAAATTTGCAAAATAATAGGAGACATAGAAAAGAAAACAAGAGGACTTTAATATATCCTATATAATAAAAGAGTAATATGCAAATTAACCATCACTCCGCTACACCCACCAGCCAATCAGGAGCGAGTATACAAATTAACCCAACCAATATGGCTGCAGCCACAGAGCAAGCAGGAGGCTTGGGTTTCCCTGGCAATGGAGGAAGCCAAGCTTTCTGTACACCCTGGCGGGCCCAGGCCTCCACTCAAGGCTACAAAGTTTCAATTATAGAAGATAAATAAATCCCAACAAAAATAGTAGCAGCCACAGAGCTGGAGAGAGCAGGAGGCTTGAGTTGCCCATGGCGATGGAGGAAGCCAAGCTTTCGCAGCCCTGGCCTGTCTTGGCCTCCGCTCAAGGCTACAAAGTTTCAATTATAGAAGATAAATAAATCCCAGATACCAGGGCCTCAGCTTTGGTCGCCAGTGGGCATGGCCGGCCTGCAAACCACCACAGGCCCCTCTCCCAGGCCGCCCCACACCCCAAGGGAACCCCCACCTGATCTGGGACACCCTTCAGGGCAAACCAGCTGGCCCCCACCCGTGCACCAGGCCTCTATCCTATCTAAAGGAGTAAAAGGCCTAAAAGAGTAATATGCAAATTGACCATCACTCCAACCCAATATGGCTGCCCCCATGTGGTCAAAGATGGCTGCCCCCATGTGGACACAAGATGCCCGCCACAAGATGGCCAGCAAGGGAGGGCAGTTGGGGGCAATCAAGCCTGCAGGGGAGGTCAGTTAGGGGTGACCAGACTGGCAGAGGAGGGAAGTTGGGGGTGACCGGGCCTGCAGGGAAGGGCAGTTGGGGGGGACCCAGGCCTGCAGGGGAGAGCAGTTTGGGGGGACCATGCCAGTAGGGGAGGGCAGTTGGGAGGGACTAGGCCTGTAAGGGAGGGCAGTTGGGAGGGACCAGGCCTGCAAGGGAGGGCAGTTGGGGGTGATCAGGCCAGCAGGGGAGGGGAGTTGGGAGGGACTAGGCCTGCAAGGGAGGGCAGTTGGGGGCAATCAAGCCTGCAGGGGAGGGCAGTTAGGGGTGACCAGACTGGCAGAGGAGGGAAGTTGGGGGCGACCGGGCCTGCAGGGAAGGGCAGTTGGGGGGGACCCAGGCCTGCAGGGGAGAGCAGTTTGGGGGGACCAGGCCTGTAGGGGAGGGCAGTTGGGAGGGACTAGGCCTGCAAGGGAGGGCAGTTAGGGGTGACCAGACCTGCAGGGGATGGTAGTTAGGGGCAAACAGGCTGACAGGGGAGCAGTTAGGCATCAATCAGGCTGGCAGGGGAGTGGTTAGGGGTGATCAGGCTGGCAGGCAGAAGCGGTTAGGTGCAATCAGAAAGGCAGGCAGGCGAGCAGTTGGGAGCCAGCAGTCCTGGATTGTGAGAGTGACATCCCTCCAGGAGTCCCAGATTGGAGAGGGTGCAGGCTGGGCTGAGGGACACCCCGACCCGTGCACAAATTTCGTGCATTGGGCCTCTAGTATTAAGATAAAAATATCAGATGGGAAAGGAAACACATTTAACATGATGCTGAAATGCAGGTTTGTTTTAAAAACACTTTCACTCTTCTATCTAAAAATAAACAAACAAGAAAAGTGCACTTCAGGAATATATAATATATGAATAATCAGTTTCAGAAAATGAACTGAATAGATTTACTAATCAAGGTGTTTGTAATTCTAAAAGAGTTTTTTGAGTTCACTGCAGGCATCAAGTGGTTGTGCTGTTACTCCAGAGAGCACCTGACACATAGAGCTTGCTGGGAGCCTACCCTCCATGGTGAAAGTGCCTGGCATATACACATTTCTCCCCCAGGACAACTTACACCCAACACAGATGCATATGGACACATCCTCTCTCCAGGAAACTCATTAGATAGTCTATAGTGATTATATTGATATCACAAAGGAGAGGATATAGTCAAGTATTAAGTTTATGAGAGTAGTATTTGTTTTTTAAAAATGGAAAATAGTATAATCAATGGAATTATCTTATTGATATAGATATAATATTTTTGCAATCAGTAATTTTTATCAAATAGTCTAATTTAAAAAATGGTTACTTATAATTAAAGAGTAGCTATTGGGCAACCTAGTTTTTTAAAAAATAGACAAAAATACATATGCAAGAAAAAAATTTATCTGCAAGGCTTATTTTTTGTCTATAAATCAAATTTATAGAATAAGTTTCTAAAAGACAAGATTTTAAGTATGTCCAAAGTATCCACAACTGTAAGTAATCCCATTGCTTTTATAAAACATTATCATAAAGTTGATTTTGAGTTTTGTTTTCTGATGTATTACATTTTTACTTTGCATGAAAATCAGAAAATATGGGAACATGAAGTTCACTCTGATTTCTATAAAGGAAGAGCTTGGCAGTGGTAAAAAGCAAATTCTAGTCACTGCATTCTTAAAGAGTTTCTTCTAGTGAGTATTATCTTAAACTGTATGAGTCTTAAATTGGGAAAGAGGGAACAGAAAAATCTTGGATGAAAAATAATCCAAATAAAACTGAAACCTCTAAATGATAATTAATTAGAAACACAAGTTAACTAAGCTGGAAGTGCATGTTTATGAGTTTAAATGACCTTTAAAGATGACTCATAGCCAAATGATAGCTTATTTGTGGATTATGACTCTTTAAATGTACTATTTCTTTTTGTTCTTTTTGCCCAGGAACTCAATAGTTTATGTTGCTAATTATAAATACCTCAACTCATCCATCTTATCAAGCTGAAGCCCTAAGTTTTCACAGAATTTTTACATATTTTATCTCATTTGATCTGCCAACAACAGTTTTGCTATGAAGTTAATATTGTGATGGGGGCGGGTGGGGGGGAATCAATCAAGAAAGTACTACTTCACCAAAGAAAAATAACATCAGTAATAGGTTTAATACGTTGATGATAACATTAGCATAAAAATTAGATTCTCTTAATTGTTAGATATTTTACTATTATAAACACTTTCCAAAGCATACACAATTTAATCGAGGACTACAATAATTCTTAGGTTTATTAAGTATATTATTTCACAAACTCTCTTAATTTTAAATAATATAACACATTATATAATAAAGCCTTCTGTTTTGTAAATACTAAATTAATGATGCATTGGAAATCTATTGTCATTTGTACCTTGGGATCACTTCAAAAATTCTGAAGAAGATCACACCCATTTTATAAATTCATCTTCCAAGACTGCACTCTATGGTTTCTCTTGTCTTGAGAAATGGAAAAATTTTTGTTGTTCAAGGAATTTGGCAATAATTCATTCCTATAACAATTATTGCTATAGATTTTTAAGAATTGATGCAGTAGTTTTAATTTACCAAATTTCAAGTTTAATGATTTTCCTGTTTTAGTTAATGGCAATCACAATTTTACAAATCAGCTTTTAAATTTAAATGCCTTTTTAAAAATCCTTATTTCTCATCTCCCACATCTGATTGCCACTGTCTATGATTTCCATTACAGAATAGTTTGCCCCGTTTTTAAAATTTTTCTATTTCTGTTCCCAACACCATTGTTACCACATTCGGAATGTTATAGTATTAACTGGATGCTCTCTCTTATCCTATTCTCTCCCCGCTCCAATCTATCCAAGCTTCCTGCTTTCCTAAAGAAACAACACTATTTATACACTTGTGGTGGTTTCCCACTTGTCCATGAAGTGGAATGCAAAGTCCTTGCCTTGTGTTAAGAAGTCTTCCTATTTTGCACCTTGCTCTTAGGCAAGGTGACTAACTCTTTCAATTCTGAGGTTTCTTCCCAGTAATAAGGGGGCAATTCTGTCCAATTTTTAAAAATTAAAGTAGATTAGATTACATGTGTAATACACTTAACAGAGTGCCCAACACGTTGTTGGAACAGTTACCTATCCTTTTCCAAGCATGTCGCTCACACATCAACAAAGCTAAACTGCCACTGATTCTCCCAACTCGAAACCTTGGTTCACGCAGCCTGCACAGTGACCTCCCACCCTGTGTTCGTCAGTCAAAGCCAAGTCAAGTGCCTGATCCTCCCTCTTTTTTGCTCTTTTCAGAAACTCCCAAAATATACCTTTCACCCTGTTAAGAAAGAGCACTCACATTATTCTGCCTTATTTTATAATAACTTGTGTAGTTACGTTATCTTTCCTTTTAGAACATTAACTTCTTGAGCAGGGAGAGGCCAAAAAACATAATCCTTAAGTATCTTTTTTTCATGTATAAATATATCTAGCCCAACTCTTGCCCATGGTAGAAATGCTACATTTATTGAATGAATGGAAATATAATTTTTGAGAAATTTTACTTCAAATATGTTACTTTCATAGCATTACATTTTGTATTAACCTTTCTTATATTAACTCTGTCAAGTAATTTTAATAGGCAGAAATGACCTGTCATCTAAGACACTGTGCAGCTGCTTTCTCTTTCCATGATTTCTTTCAACTTCTAAATATAACTTTCCACTTGTTGCTTCCTTTACCAAGGGTGCTATTATTAACATCAAACACATTATGGGAATTTGGGTCTCAGAGTGAAATAGAGTAAAAAATGAGAATGAAAAATTAACTCTAAAATATGCTAAATGAAATTAGCCAGTCAAAGATAAATACCATATGATCTTGCTTAAATGTGGATTCTAATGAACAAAATAAAATGATGAACAAAATAGAAGCAGAGACATGGATACATGGAACAGACTGACAGCTGTCAGTGGGGAGGGGACAGGAGAGGAGAGGACTGGATGAAAGGAGGTGAAGGGATTAGCCAAAGAGCATATATGCATAGCCCATGAACACAGACAACAGTGTGGTGTGGTGGCCAGAGGGAAAGGAAGGGGCAGGGGCTGGGTGGAGGCAGGCAAAAGGGGTGGGGGATGGGGACATCTGTAATAGTGTAAACAGTAAAATATATATATAGTGTATCTAGAATAAGAATTGAAAAAATAATCTCAGTAAAATGTGCTTAACAAAAATAGAATTCTCTAATAGAGAGTCTAGACTTACTTTAAAATTTTAGAATGTCTCCTAAGAGTGGTTATAAAAGGCAGAAACACATTGAAGCATGTAACTGCATGTTGAGCCAGTTCTTAGTTGTTTCTGTTAATGAAAGCCCTTCCAGTTTTCCTGCTATCCCCTCTTCTGGAGAAGTTTCCAACACATTTTGAGCTCTGCAGTGAAAATTGGAAGTAGCATATTTATGGGAACCAAAAGTAAGAAAAAAAGAATAAAGCCATGGTTCAATAATAGCCAACAGTGAAAAAATGGCATATTTGAGACAAACTGAAATTTTTTTTCTATGGATTATACCCAAACTAGAGCAGTTTCACTAAGAGCATGTTTTCTTATTTCTCCTACTTTGAACAAGAAAACAGCATGTGTATCTACTTAAACCACCAAAAGCATTTATTGTTTTAAATGCTGCCATTTAAAAATACGTATGTTTAAAAATATGAGATGTTTGGTAAGAAGTTAAATTGTTAAATATATTTCTTAAAGGACTTGTCTACAGATTTTCTTTTTAACTAATGAGGGATCTAACCACAAATTTGGTAACAATTAAAAATTTTAAAAATGGACCTAACAATAGTTCCTCTGTGAACCTCTGAGTGATCCATGAGATGTCTCAGGGACTACAAGGCAATTTATTCATCCTCATTTCTGATGAAAACATGTTCTAACCCTACTTCAATATAGCATTAACTCTTCTTTTGTAAAAGTGTGCTCTTTCTATATTTTGTTTTGTCTCTTTACTCAAGAGATACAGAAAGGGAGAAGATCAGCCAATGGAAATATGCAGATGTGTGAAAAAGGCTGGTGTATTTGAAGCATGGCAAACAGTGAGGTATAGCTAGAACAAAAGGATCAGGAGAATAGCAAGTGCTGTTGAATCCAGGTATTGGAATTTGACCAATAAGCACTGGAAAATATCAAATTGTGAGCATTATAACTAGGATTACAATAATCAGGTATTGGTTTTAGAAAGACACACAATGTTGGTCTGAAGGGTGGATTGGAGGCTGAGAAAATGTAAATTATTTCAAAGATTAATGCAATGACCTTGGATGGGTGTGATATGATGACAGCCATAAGTAAATCAGGTTTAATGGGAATGGCTTAGTAGTGGAAGGAGAGAGGAAAAGGAAAGGAATTCGCTTTCATTGATAATTGCTTGTCACATATACATTATACAGTTTAACCTTTGTACAATCCATTTTACAAGAGAAGAAGCTGATGTTTGGGAGCATTAAAATTCTAGCTCTAATTTATACATGAATTAGGGGTAAAGCAGAATTTCAAATCCAGGCCTGTCTGATACATTATTATACCCCACTGCTTCTTCAGCCATATCAATTTCCTAGGGGATTTGAGGATCCACTTTAAGAGATGCCTAAGCAATAGAGTATCTATACCCAGTTACTGAAGATGAGAGTTTAAAGGAGCTGGAGACATGCAGGGCTTCCAGCTTGGTCAGCTGAGTGGATGATGATGACATAACATATAGAAGGAATACAAGACAGAGCAGGTTTGGGGAGAAGATTAAAAGTTCATTTGGGAACATACTGAACCTGAAATGCCTGGAAATTTTCAGGAAAATTATTTAGAGGCTATTAGACATGTGAACCAACAACTCAAGAAAAGAAAGAGGAATACAATCACATTCCAGAATAATCAATATGTGGGTCATAATCAAAGTCATGGGTATAAATACGAGGACTATATGAATAGGAAAAATGCAATTATCATAATGAAAATATATATATATATATATATATAATGGGGACCAAACATACAGTAACTTTTTATAGACTCTGATGTAATATTTTAGGATGATTTTCAAAGATTGTTTATAAAACCCACATTTCTACAGTTTTAAGAAAAAGGAGAAAAGCCATTATTATAGTAGCATTACAATTTTTAACTAAAGCAACATTTTATAAATTGGAGCTCTCTAGAAGGAAAACCAGTTTAAAGTAATAAAAATATGGAGTTTGGAATATGTAAAATATTTAAAGAAATTTAGTTTTGTCATATTTTTGTCTATACCATAATAAGTAAGGCATATAACAGCCAACATTTATTGGGTGCTTAAATGTACTATGCCCTGTGCTATGCTTCACATATATTCATTATTCTAATAACCTCATAATTCTATAAGTTAGACATTATTATTTCTGTTGCTCTAATGAAGAAACTAAGATTCAGAGAGATTAAGTAATTTGCCCAACACTAATAATTTTATATCTAATCTTGGATTTGAACACAAACTATAGTCTCTTTGTTATACTTACTAAAAGATTATATCCAGGAAAGCTTTTTTTAATGTAGTTGCTTAAATAAAAAATAACAACTTGAACTTCATAACAATTCTATGTAGATTCTTCCCTCAAGTGCCAGAAAATAATATTTCAGTTTCTCTAGTAGCTTATTTTTACTTATTAATTTATTTACCAAACATCCTTTTTCACAAATAGTATAGAATAAATTTCAACCAGGGTCTATTTTAATTTTCACATATCTAAGTTAATAAGTAAATAATGTTCAAATTTCTGAGTATGGCAAGTAATAAAGTAGGATTCCATACTGACAATAAGTTTTCCAAATACTTTTTTCTCTAATTATTAAACCCAGCTTCTCAAATTCTGAATCCTGGATCCTGGGCTCTTGTGTTGCAAATGGAAAAAACGACATATGAAATGAGTCATTGCCTAAGAGACTTCAAAATATGTCTTAGTTTATTCCCCTAGGCAAAGGATTTATTTAACTTATATAGATTGATATAAAAACTTAGCAAATAGTTTTAAACAGATATGTTTATGGCATAGATTTTGATGATGGTTTCACAGATGTGTGTTTATCTCCAAACTTATCAAGCTGTATATATTAGATATGTACATCATGTTGTATATTAATCATGCCTGAATAAAGTGATTTTTTAAAAATTAGGAGTATTAATCCTCAAGAAATCCTTCAAAGTTAAAAATATTATATTAGGCTTATGTTCCATATTTACTTAAAATATCAGTGTAAATTAATCCCTGGATAGTCAATGCAGATAAATGTGAATTGTTGCAAGAATCAGAAAAGGATTTAGAAAAAAATACAATCTAAAGGCTAAAATTTCAGTAAAATGAAGATTTCAGAATTTAATATCATCGTTAATATTGTAATCTGACATACAATTATGGTTATAGTTATGTAATTGTTTGGCCTTTGAAAAATTTATTAAACTTTACTATTTCCAGCAATGAATAATTTTTCTTTCAATTGAATGCTGTATTAAAATATTTACTATTTATTTGTTTCAATACTTCACAGAAAACAATTATCACTGTAATACTAATTTTGTGCCTAATCAAACTTTGTATTTTTTATAATTTTTTCTCTTACAAAATATTAGGTTCTAGGATATCTAATTGTATTAAGAAGTTATTATTTTCAATGTTAGAATTCTTATGATAGTTATCAACATTTTTATAGAAAATTTTAGCAAAATCTGAATTGGTTAGAATTCAATGACAGTGTTACTCATTTCATGTAAAAGTAGCGACATTCTTAGTTAATATTTTGGAAACAAATACATATTAATTCTACAGAAAATTTTCTTCTGATATACTTTTTTTAGGTCATGGGATTTATATCCGACTCTTAAAATTTTGGTGGGATTAAACTACCTCTTAAAAGACAGTTTTGTAAGGACTTGTATGCATGCATATAAGCCTAACCAATGGACACAGACACCAGGAGGGTAAGGGCATGAGTAGAGGGGGGTGGGGGGAATGGGGGGGATAAGGACACATATGTAATACCTTAATCAATAAAGAAAAAAATAAATAAATTGAAACATTTTTTTAAAAAGACAGTTTTGTAGAAGTTTAATATTTTGCTCCCTGATGTTGATGGCACTGACCAGCACAATACATTTCCTCAGCCCATTCAAAGGAGGTGATTTGCTGTAGATATACTAACTACATCTCTATATTATTTGAGCTTTACAAACTGGCTCAGCCCCCAAGTGAAAAAGAATAAGTAGGCAGTTCCAGAAAACCTAAACTATGGAATGGCCTAAACAGGTTTTACAGAAAAGTAAGATGAGATTTATTTTAAAATGCATTATCATAACAAGTTCAATTTAATTAATTTTTATTGAATTTGATTTAAAGATCAAGAAAGTAATTGAAATTAATTGAAATCTATGGTTATGGGAATCAAGAAAAATGGCCCAAAGGGCCCTGGCTGGCTATTGGGTTTTAGTTTGCAGTCCTCTGTGCTTCCCTCTCTATGGCTATGTCACCGGTTGTCAATAAAATATTTTCTGGCAAAAAAAAAGTTAGTTTTTCTTCTCCAAAATACATCTTTTATTCATATTCTTGCCTGCTGCATCCCTGAGATCGATCTATTGGTAACTAATTGCTCTACATTGAGCATCACATCCCCCAGGGCACGCAGCTAAAGGGCAAATACTTCTGAGAAAGTTTGCACACTGAGTATTAATCATTATAACATCAATTTCTAAAATTGGTTTTTAGCGTGGCTGCCTGAAAGGAGGCCTCCAGGGGAAAATATGGCATTGAGGACAGTCTTGAAGTATCAGCGTAAGGGAAGGAAACAAATCTGTAACAACAGAGTCAGAGACAAAGGCCTATGAAGCAAGGAGCACTGGACAGTGAGGAGCACAATGAAAGTTCCAAGAGTTGGAGGGAAGGAATAGCCTCTAAAGACAGCAAACTGCTGCAAGATGACGAAGGCAGCAATGAACTTACACTTCGTTTACTCAGTTAATGTCTCCTGTTAGCTCTGAGTCTTGACATGTACACGAAATTCACTTTCTGACATTCTAATTACATGATGTGGATTTCTTTTTAGTGAATTGCCCTCTAAGACTGCATGTTTATCCTACAACTTCATGATTTTCATTTGTTTCTCAGTCCCACAGACTTCCATAACTCTGGCACATGCATTCCTGACCCACTCCTTATGTGTCCAGGCAACTAACTGCATTTGTATGAATGTGCAGTGTCACAGCCTAGTTTGTGATTGAGCATAACATTGGCCTCTTCTCATAAGTCTGGGGAGTATTCCCTCCATATGTTTCTAAAAACCTGTTTCCCAACTCAAGAACAAAATGTTAGAAATTCACAATATGATAATGTCTCTCAAGTTAAGTAATCTTTAGGAGTATCTGACCTCTTTCACATGTAACTTTTTTTTATAGTTGACTAGAATGTTGAGATGAAGCCAATAAGATAAAATTTAAGAAAGATAATGTCAAGGTGCTATAAATACAACAATTACACAAGTACAGAAGCAGAGGAGACCTGACTTGGCAACAATTTATTTGAAAGAGACCTTGAGCAGAAAAGCTTAAGATGAGCCAACAGTTGAGAACATCTGATCCTAAATATATTGATGGCAAGAAGAAAGCGATTGCTGAGGAATCAGTAATCCTGCTGTTCTTGGAATCACCCTGCTCCGTTTGGAGATTGTATTCTGGGTACCTCATTTAAGATGGTATCCACAGAGGTCTGTTGGATGGAAAGAGGTTAGGGAATCATATTTAAGGATAATGGTTGAAGGAATTTACATTGTTTAGCCTAGAAAAAAGTATGCTTAAATAGAAATATAACTGTCTTTCTATATTAAAATCACTGTCCTATAGAGGATTATTTATAGGTGTAGGCATAAAAACATTTTCTATGGTCTTATTTTTTAATTTTTTTCTTTATTGATTAAGTATTACATATGTGTCCTTATCCCCCCATTGCCCCCTCACCCCCCCACTCATGCCCTCACCCCCCCCCCCTGGTGTCTGTGTCCATTGGTTAGGCTTATATGCATGCATACAAGTCCTTTGGTTGATCTCTCTCCCTTACCCCCACCCTCCCCTACCTTCCCTCTGAGGTTTGATGGTCTGATTGATGCTTCTCTGTCTCTGGATCTGTTTTTGTTCATCAGTTTATGTTGTTCATTATATTTCACAAATGAGTGAGATCATGTGATATTTATCTTTCTCTGATATGGTCTTATTTTATGGTCTTATTTTAGATTATGGATAGACTGATTTCATGATGGTTATATTCCATACAGAAATAAGTAGCAATAAGTATTAGAAGCTATATATGAGCCTGTGTAGATTGAAATTACTTTTAGTAGCAAGAAAACTTTGGATTGATAATACAATCTGATATAGTGCCAGGAAGAATAAACAATCTGTGCAGACTGGAAGTATCATTCACATCCCTAGTCAGGTCCCTATCCAGCATTTTAAATAGCCAGAAACCACTTTAAATTGTTATGGAAACTCTAAAATTTTAGAGCTGAAAGCGATCCTAGCAGTCACCTGGTTTAATCTTCCTAAAAAGAACAGAGGTTGAGAAAAATTAAATGATTTGCACAGTTCATTATACCAACCAGAGGTAGATCAGGAACCAGAACTCTGGCCTATTGATTCCTAGTTCAAGTGTCAAGTTTGTTCATTACACTAGCTAAGTAATTATTTGAATGATATTAGAAAATTGTTTTATCTTTGTTATATAAAATACTATTCAGTGAAATTCCTCACTTACTTTGAAGCCACTTACTAAACCACCTCAATTATATGGAGTGTAAGAAGTATGCATAATGGCTTTTAAAGCACAAAAATAGAAGTCCTAAAAACTTACCTACAAAATTAATTAACTCTTACTAATTTTGGGAGCCACTCAGGTCATTTATTCAGACATTAGATCTATTCAAAGTTACCTAGTTCTTCTGAGCCTTTATTTCTTCATTTGCAAAAGAAAAATAATAATGTGTGCTAATTCAAGTATTTTAAAGATTAGGTGTCATATGTGAATTGCTTAGCTTTGTGCCTTACACGCGTGCGCGCGCGCACACACACACACACACACACAAGAGTTTCATAAGTGTCAGGCATTATTACTACTCACTAATCATGTGCTGGAAATGAAACACAATGCACCTGGCTTCTTCAAGGGAACAATAATGGACCTTCCTTAAAAGTTCCAGGACTTTTTCATGGCCAGCTATTACCCCACCGAAACAGTGGACAGTGATCCTACCTTCTAGCTCAAAATTATTCGTGCTACTACTCCACAAAACAAATACCTACTCATAGAAGAAAGGGAAGAGCCCAACTGGTGTGACTCAGTGGTTTAATGTTGACCCATGAACTAGGAGGTCACGATTTGATTCCTGGTCAGGGCACATGTCCCGGTTTTGGGCTCGATCCCCAGTGGGTGGGGGGTGGAGAGGTGCGGGAGGCAGCCAATCGTTGATTCTCTCTCATCATTGATGTTTCTATCTATCTCTCCCTCTCCCTTCATCTCTCTAAAATTAATAAAAACATATTTTTAAAAAAGGTGGGGAGGGGGGAGAAAGGACCCTAATTCTTAAACTACCTTCTATTTTGTTTCTTGAAGTATCTTATCAATATTTACCAATTGTCCCTCCCCCTAAATACATACACATGTTCATAAACCTAAAAATACTTCATCTGCACCTGTGACATGTTGCTATGGCAGTATATCCTACTAGTATATTATCTCAGGAACAAAATGTCTGCACAGCCCTAACCGGTTTGGCTCAGTGGATAGAGCGTTGGCCTGCAGACTGAAGTGTCCCAGGTTCGATTCCAGTCAAGGGCTTGTACATTGGTTGCGGGCACATCCCCAGTAGGGGGTGTGCAGGAGGCAGTTGATTGATGTTTCCCTCTCATCAATGTTTCTAACTCTCTATTCCTCTCCCTCCCTCCCTGTAAAAAATGAATAAAAAATATTTTTAAAAATGTCTGCCCAATGCATAGGCTATATGTTTTATTGATTTAACCATAACTAGGGCTATAATCTTATTCTGGTAAAATTACAGGGAAATTATGTATTGGTCATGGTTTAAATAAGTTTAAGTCATAAGACAAAAACTTGTGAAAATATTTTGTAAAGTTATAGCTGTATTATATTTTCCAAGAATCTTTTAAATGATTTCTAAAAGACTTTTCCCATATTACTTTTCCAGAATGTGTTGTTTTTTATATGGTTATAAAGGAGCAAATACTGCCTTAGAATGCCAAAGCAATGGATGGATTCTGATCCTGGATTTGCCACCAATGACCTTGAGCAAAACAGAGAACATTCTATCCACTGCATCTGAGTTAAATTATCATTCCTCCCTCTGACTCAGAATTTTCAATAGTCTGAATTCTTACCATTTCCTTAGAAATAGAAGCCATAGTTTTCCCTCAACACTATATTAGTCATATAGTATAGATTCTAAGTGAGGCATAGTCACTTCCCCCATCACCCTCCTGCTTATCTGCAGTACGATAGCAGTACTGGTTTAGTGTAATCTCTGGGGTCAGACAACTCGAATCTGACCCTGGACTTGCCAACTACTGCCTCTGTGACCTACGGTACATCTGTTAACAACTCCGTGTCTCTGTTTCCTCATCTCTAATATAAACATAATAATACCTACAGCATGACAGTTGTTTTGAGGATTAAATTAATAACTGTATCTGTGAAGAACTTAGCAGAATTCTTGGCACATAATAAAGGCTCTACAAATATCTCATCATTATTACTATTATTAGAACTAAATGTTTTTTATTCATTTGGTTATTCAGCCATTCAATTTTTATTTACTAAATATATGTCATTCTGCCAAGAATATGCAGTCATAGAAAAAGTACTGCAGTTTCTTTGACTGTTGTACCCTGATAATCTATATGAGAATACAAATCAAGATATTTTATAAAATTTTAGATCTTAAACCCTCAAGCCCCATTTTAATAGTTAAATACCTTTTTTTTATTTCTGTCTTTTTATTCTAGAGATTTTTCTAAAATGAAAAATAGGAAAACTTTTTTGAAAACACTTTAATGTTTCCAGAATTATTACAAGTAAGTTATTCAAGAACTCTTATAAGCCAGAATGATTCTGATATTAGTTACAGATCTGAGTGAGTTGAATGTGGGAAGATAAGATCTTAAATCCCTACTGATTTTTAAGTCATCTAGCATCCCTGAATTCAGGCACATGCACATACCTAACCACAGCACTTAAAACTGAGCAATACGGGAGGCTTTTGTTGTTGTTGTTCAATAAAGGCTTGGAAACTATTTAAATGGTGTAAAACTGTCAAAAATCCAAAATAACCTTTTTTAATCCTCACCAGAGGATATGTTTATTGATTTTATTTTTTATTTGTCCTTATTGTTGAAAGTATTACAGATGGCCCCTTTTCTCCCTCAATGACGCCCTCCTCCAGAAAAATCATTTGATAAAATCCAACACCTGTTTTCAATATGGAGGCATTTTTAATTTCTTAAAATTCAATAATTCCTCCACCTTGCATTCAAATTTCCATGAACAAATTCCTACATTTATATTTATTTATTCTTCTCCCCTAAGTAGTCAAAGAGGAATAACATTTTCTTTGTTCTCTTTTTTATCCCTAGCATTTGGCCCAGTGCCTGACAACAAGTACTCAATAAATACAGGGTGTCCACCCCAAAAAAAGTATACACACTCAGAATAATTGTTAATCCCAATGGGTTAAATCTGAAAAGAAACATCAACTGAACTATCAGAAAAAAAGTGTGCCTACGTTTTGGGGGGACACCCTGTGTTTATGGAATTCATCCATTCATCCCCTCAACAAATATTTATGGAGTACCTACTATGTTCCAACCACCATTCTAGGCACTGAATATATTAACAATGAACAAAATACCTTCTCCTTCTAGTCAGGGAAAAAGTTTACACATAAGATAAATAAAAATAATATATAGTATGTCAAAGAGTGATAAGTGCTAAGGGAAATAAAGGAAGAGAGAATAGGAAGTATGTATGTTGGGGAGAAGGGATAAGGAAGGTCTCAGTGAAAAGATGAGATTTCAGTAAAGACTAGGAATAAGTGAGGAATTGAGCCACCCCAAATAGCTGGGAAAGCAAACATTTCAAGCAGAGAAACAGATAGTACAAATGATGCAAGAGTTTGCCTGACTTTGTCCTCGGAGCAGCAAGTAGGCCAGTGTGAATGGAGTAGCATGAGCAAGGGAGGTAGTAGCATTGAGAGCTGGTGGTGAGGGGTGCAAATCTTCTGGGGCTCTGTAGGTCGCTGTAAAAGTTTTAGATTTTATTCTGAGTAAATTGGGAAGGTTTGAGCAGAAAGTGACGTGATCTGATTTATATTTTGAAAGACTCACTCTGAGTCTGTCTGAGTGCAAGGGTGGAAGAAGGGAGACCAGCTAGAAGGCTTTTGTAGTAACCCCGGCAACAGATGGTAGTACTTGGACTAAGGAGCAGGAGTGGAGGTGGCAAGCAGTGGTGAGGTGGGGATGTGTTTTAGAGATGATGCAATAGCATTTATTAGCAAATTGAACATAGGATGTGAAAGAAAGACGTAAATCAAGGATGAATCCAGATAGTTCACTGAAAGACTGGTTGGTATTGTCATTACCATTTTCAAGGAGCATGGGGGTGCAGAATTCTGAGTTCTGCTTTGGATATGTTAAGCTTGAGATGCCCGAAAGCCATCCAGGTAGAAATGAATTTATGAGTCTGTGACTTAGGGGAGAAATATAGGCTAGAGATGTAAATTTGGTGATCATTAACCATGAGACTAGATGAAATCATCAAGAGATGTGTGTAGACAGAAAAGAGATGTATATGAAAGTATTTTATTAGTCATGTCAATCTATTATTCATATGCACAAAAAGAGAAACGTGATGAAAAAGTCTTAAATTAAAGCAAGGGTAATTTCTCTAAATATGAGCAAGTGTTTCAACTGTTAGGATGATTTAATATGGAGTGGATTGCAGGTGGTTCCATTCTTGGAGAGCTTCAAGGAACGGTTTGCCAATTACAGGTCTTGGGTTTCTTAGATTACTGGTGGTTGGGGGAGACTTTCTTGTCCTATCAAGTGTAACTAAAAGAGGAAAATGAGAACCACATGAATAAAAAGCAACATATTTTATTATAATTAAATGTGCGCATATAAATATATATGTATATGTTCATGTTCATCAAGAAATGAGTATATGCTCATCAAAGAATATTTGGAACACTAAAAAATGAAAATCACCAGAACATATCACTGTTATAATCTTTTTTAAAATAATTTTTCCTGTTCATTCTGATAAAGTTGTAATTAAAATAGGTTTTTTAAATGTGATAAATTATTTTTAATTGCTTTTTAAATACAAGCACAGGAAATTTATTCAATTGTTTTAATGAATATTTAATATGTACTTCAGTTCTCTATTGTGTCTAGAAATGGCAAAGAAATGGACAAAAGTTGCTAGAAGAGTTGGACAGGAAGAAAGGAGAGAAAAGAAAGAGGAGGGAGAAGACAGGAGGGAGGAAAAGGGAGTAGGAAAGAAGAGGATGAAGGAGATGTGGGAAGAAACAGAAGAGTTGTGGGAACACAATAGAGAGATGCCAGGGAGAAGTGTGAAAAGAAAAGGTTTAGTAATTTGTGAGAGAGCTCCTGAGATAGTCTCCATTCATCTGGCCCTCCACCACAGCTATAAACAGGAGCGTCATGTGTTGCTTCATATTGCTGCTCTTTGAACTTCACATAGTTTGTTAGTTCCTGGTTTCAGTTCCTTATCTGCTCTTTTGCAATAAAATAATTAAGAACATTCAAATCAACAGGGTAGCTGGAGCCGCCTGTGAGTGGGAAAGTCTTCTCTTGTTGCAGAAGCTAAAACTAGGTCCCTAAAGAACAAGAACTTGAGGGTTCCACCTATGCCTTAGGTATTGATCAGCACAGAAAGCATAAGGCAGACCAGCTGTTTATTCTATTTACTCTAGTTCTTCATGAACCTTTGATTTCATGTTTTCTCCATCATGTTGGTGATAAGTTAGATGAATTAGTTTGGAGGCAATAATAATGAGGACAAAGTAACTCCATAAAAATTTTTGTATGCATCAATAATTTTTCATGGACAGACTGCAAGTTTATCCAAAATAGCTTCCTCAGAAATGAATGTGATTGTTTGAAAATCTATCAATTTGCATAAACTTATCACCATACAAAAAAAAAAAAATGCACCCCAAGCAAATATACCACTGATGGTGGCCATTTATTTTAAACTTAACAAACAGTACATCAATGCATTTGCTCCCAAGATTTTCTTAATAATGAGTAAAAATGTATGTGTTTTTCATTAACTTTTATATAGATCACACACAAATGCTAATGTTAACCATGTACCAAATCCTGCTTTAAAAATATTAATTTCAAAGAAACATAAATCTGCCTATAGTATTTCAGTGTAAATAAATAAGTAAGGTCCAATGGCCAGTGTGTTTAAAAGAACAGGCCAAAATTTCATAGCTTTAATGCAGAGGTAGAAATTAGGCCACATTTTCCAAGTACTGGTCTATGTATTGAGTAGTACATAGGAAGAACTTGCTGTCCCAAGTACAAAACAAAGATAGCAGTCAAGAAAGATTTAAATGAATGCAAAATTTACTGTAAATGTATTTTTAGGAAATGCAGTACTAACCTGTACTAGGTTATTAAGGACAACTAGGGGACGCTGAAATGCTGATCTAATCTGGAAGGTAACACAGTGAAGGCCACTCAGTCTCCTCAAAGGCTGTGAAATTGAGTCAAATTGGGCCAATTTACTATTGCCCTTATTTTAATTTTAAAACCATTTTCATATACTAATACCTTTCAATTTATGAGAAAAATATTTTAATGGTACTATTAACATAACAAAATATAGAACCTTGAATGTCTAAGGAGAAAGAAATTATTTTCTATGATATAATATCATATATTTTGTTTTAATGCACTCCAGGAAAACAGATGTAATTTGTTTCAACTTTACACTTGGGCAGTATTTCCTACTAGACAATATTTTACTTATGAACTATACTATGATTTGAGGGGGCGGGGAAGGGCAGTATTTAACAATAGCCATTTCTTTTCATTTACATACTTAGTACATTTCTTTTTTTCTTATTTTAAAACTACAAGGAGTCTATAACTGCATCTATTTTTATATCTGTAAAATTGAACATGATTATGTGTTTTTACTACAATTTAAAAAATTTAAAAAGTGATTAACTTATTCTGAGACAAATGTCAAAAATAGAGTTCAAATTCAAAAATATAAAAGGATATGACTTTTTGAGAAGTGGTGCTTTATTCCTCCAATTTTAATCAATTATCTCAAAGAAATTTCTCCATTACTCATAAGAACTAATTACTATAGTGGATAAAATTATATTTTAAAAATTTTAATGTGAATTTCCACAAACAAAATTTGTTAACATAAAGACTGAGAGGCTCTTGTTTTAGCATATGATTTTTGCTAGTTGCCATATTTTCATTTTGACCTTTTTTTAATTTATTTTTTAGCTATAGTGCACATACAATATTATATTAGTTTCAAGTATACAAAATAGTGAGTAGACATTTACATATTTTATGAAGTTTTCACCCCAATAAGTCTAGTACCTATCTAGCAATATACATAGTTATTACAATATTATTGACTACACTAGTGCCCCAGTGCACAGATTCGTGCACATTGAAAGGAAATTCATAGAAGGTGGTGGCAGCAGGGCAGGACTGGGCAAGATGGGCCAGACATGCCCTGGAGCCACCCTCCTGCAGCCCCTCCTTAGCCGGCCACACCTGGGGCAGCACCGTGGCTCGAAGGGCATCTGCGGAGTGAGCGGGGGTCCCTCCAGCAGGTGGGATCCCTCAGCCTGACCTGTGGGGATCAGGCCAAAACCAGCTCTCTGACATCCCCTGAGGGGTCCCAGATTTCAAGAGGGCGATTCTTGGGTGATGCACCCCGGAATCAGACTCCCTCCTCTCTGGTTCCAGGGTGCATCACCTAAGAACTGCTGCTACCAAGTCACTGCAGCTCAGCAGCTCCTGCATTGAGTGTCTGCCCCCTGATGGTCAGTGATCGTCATACCTACCGACCAGTCGGACAGTCACTTAGCCTTTTATATATATATATATATAGATTCCCTATGCTGTATTTTACATCCTCATGACTTTTAGTATTATTTGGAACAGTCCACTTAATTTCAATGGAAATTTGTACTTCTTAATTCCTTTCACCTTTTTACCCATCCCCCAACCCACCTCTAAGCAAAGGTCAAAGTTATCAGGTAGTATTTTGCCAACTATGAACAAAAAGAATTTCTTAGCTAATATTCTCAAGTTCTAACTCTTGTCAAAAGAAATAACATGCAGTGCAGGATTGTTTATAATTATTTACCATGGGCCTTGTGGGTTGTCTCCATAAGTTATTAGAAAGATGAGTTTGTGAAAGCCTTATATCAGAGTAGGAAACCCCAGGCTTGCACTTCTGACCCTTAGCATGACTTTTCATTCAGTGGTTAGGGTAGTGTTACTCGGATCCCAGTCCACTTATTCAAGAAGTGGAATCTGCCATACCCCGTAGCTCTGGTGGTTACTCTAGTTATCCCTTTCAAAATCTCTGTGGACTTCAGAACTTCCAGAGCATTGCTTTGCCTTTTATCTCTCCTGCTTTCTTGATGTATCTGTATTTCCTTTTCCTTTTCTTTAATGTTCACTCTAACTCTTCCCCTGCTTGGGCATTTCTCTATTTATTTCCTCATATCCTGCTTCTTCCTCCCCTCTTTTCCCCCTCCTTTTGCTCCCCCTCTTCTCTTTTCATAATGTGAAGTTAAAATATGTTGTGAAGGATTTTGCCTGTTTACCAGCTCTGTGTTACCACCCTCCTTGCACCATATTCTCAAGCCAGGCAGGAATCACCGCATACATGCCTTTTTGCACACTTTGTTCTCTGCTTGAAAAGCTCTTCGCCCTCTGTCAAAATCCTCCAACTAATGCAATTTTTCTAGGAAACTTTCTACTCTGCCTCCTTCACTTTTTTAGGGGCACCCAGTATTCACTTTCATTCTCCTGATCTCTCTCTTTTTCATATGAAACCTACTAGAGGCCAAGTGCACAGATTTGTGCAGTGGTGGGGGCATGGCCTGCAAGGATCGGCCCGCTATGGAAGCACCGCTCATCCTAGTCAGTGGAGCGGCTGTGGACCCGCCCTCTGAGCGGCTGCTGAATGAGGAAATTAGTCTGAGCTGATATTTCGGGGTAATGTCTTGGGTAAAGGTGTGTGATGTGTTCTGGAGGAACCTGGCAGAGAGCTTTGCACCCCAAAGCCACTTGGTGAATGTCCTTCATGTGTGATGCCAGGTCGGTGACACCACCAGGAATGTGCAGGGCAGCCGTGCTCCAGGATCCTCAGCCATCAGGACAGCCTCCCCTCCCAGATCCACAGTCACGTCTCCTCTTGCCGTCCACCTATGACAGCTCCCCACACTCTTTCTAGAACACACTTTAGAAGGCCTGCATCAGTTGGTGGGGTCAGGCCAGAGTCTGGATTGTCTCAGGTATTTGATAGGTGCGGAGACTTGGCCTCACCCTGGGCCTCATCCTGGGAGCAAGCACTCATCCAGGTCAGCCGAGTGGCGCTCCCACTGTGGGAGCACACTGACCACCAGGGGGCAGCTCCTGCATTGAGTGTCTGTCCCCTGGTGGTCAGTGCGCATCATAGTGACTGATTGACCAGTTGTCCCGGTCGTTTGGTTGTAATGGTCACTTAAGCTTTCATATATATATAGATGTCACCTTGTACATTTTATTGAATTTATTGGGGTAATACTGGTTCACAAAACTATGCAGATTTCAAATGTACAACTCAACAAAACATCATCGGCACACTGCATCATGCACCCATCACCCAAAGCAATCTCTTTCCATTCCCATTTATCACCACCTTTGCCCACTTCCACCTACCCCCTTTCACTCTGTCTGTCACTATGCTTGTCTATGTCTATGTGCCAAATACATATACATATGTTTTGGGTTTTTTGCTTAATCCCTTCACCTTCTTTCATCTAGCTCCCCTACCCCATCCCCCTTGACTGACAGCTGTCAGTCTGTTCCATGTATTCATGCCTCTGTTTCTGTTTTGTTCATCAGTTTTATTTTGTTCATTAGATTGCACATATAAGTGAGATCATATGGTATTTGCCTTTTCTGATTGGCTTATTTCACTTATCATAATAATCTCCAGGTCCATCCATGCTGTTGCAAATGGTAAGATTTCCTTCTTTTTATGGCCATGTAGTATTCCATTATGTAAATGTACCACAGCTTTTTTATCCACTCATCTATTGATGGGCATTTGGGCCGTTTCCATATATTGGCTATTGTAAATAATGCTGCAATGAACATAAGAAACCCAAAACACTAATTTGAAAAAATATATTTATCACCTGTACATTAAATGTGCTTTATAAATATTGAATTAAATTTTATTCTTAATTTAAATCCTAAAGAACTAGATCAAATTGCCTTTTAACTCCATGTGACGTTTAGTTAAAATTTTCCATGATTAGTGGCTCTTAATTTTTAAAATGTTCCCATTTTTAAAAGAAGTCTTCTCCAGTGAAGTTGTGTCAGCCTTCTCCCAACTGTAATATACATCTTTATTTTTTAAATAGTAAATAAGATAAATTAATAAAACATTGGTATTTCTAAATATACTATAGTTTTAATGTACAAGGAAATTAAAAATATCCTTATTCCAGTAAGTGAAAAATTCATTAGTTTATGTAAAATTATAATGTAGGTGGGGAAATCTACATTACATTATTATATTCTCTTAAACTTTCAGACCAGCAATTTAAAGTGTTATTCTTCTTTACAGTTACTATATCAACTCTTCTCCAACTTGGTTCTCAGCATTTCCCTTTTCTTTACTCTTCACCTCCCACCTCAGCTATTAGGTTAATGCTTTGCATAGAGTAGTTACTAATTACCTTATTCAATGTCCTTTATAATTGCTTAACCCACTAGCATAGTTATTTATGCATTCAACAGAAAGAAAAAAGGAAAAAAAAAAAAACCTCAGTTACAAATTGTTACTGTTTATACCAAACAATTCAAATACACCACCATTTTTTTTTCTTTTTAAAACCAGGCCCTCTTTAGGCTCCTACATGATTCCTGTATCTCTACTCAGTTCTTGCCATCCACCAATTATGTGCTGCCCACATCACTCAACAGGTTTGTTAAAAAAAAATATTCGAAATGGCAGACAGGGAAGGAATGCTAGAAACTGTGTGAGAGCAGCAATAGTTTCTATCTTGAGCCCTATTGTATCACATCCCCAACAACTAGCACAGTTCCTGACATGTATGAAGTACTTAAAAATATTATTCAGCCCTGGCTGATTTGGTTCAGTGGATAGAGCGTCAGCCTGTGGACTGAAAGGTCCTGGGTTCGATTCCAGTCAAGGCACATACCTGGGTTTCGGGCTTGATCCTCAATAGGGGGTGTGCAGGAGGCAGCCGATCAATGATTCTCTCGCATCATTGATGTTTCTCTCTCTCTCTCCCTGTTCCTTCCTCTCTAAAATCAATAAAAATATGTTTAAAAATTTTTCAGATGAATGAATGAATAAATATATGGATCTGTATTTGGATTTATATTAGAGATGATCTATTTGTTGATCTCTTTTTTCCTAATATGTAAACACTGGGTTTTCAGATTATAAACACTTTGGAGAAATATTCTCCCCTTTCTAATGACTATTTTACTTATTAAAAAAAACATATCCATTTTTTAACTCTTGGTGGGGGCACAAAATGGAAAATGATCCTAGTAAGAGAGTGTGTTAGAGGAAAATCAGCTAAGCATTTGCTTTTACAAACATTGCCACTAATTCATGACATGACTTTGAAAGTTATCTGACTTCTGTGTCTCAGGTCATTCAATAAGATGAGCATGATGACTAGATCACTTTTGGGGGTGGGGAACACAGGTGCTTTTGAAAATCTAATGAGAGCTTTGAATCCACTTCCCAATATTTTGTGTACAGTTTTTCCTTACCAATCTCCCTGAGGGCCAAGTGCGAACTGCATGTCAAGATCACTGAATGAGATGATCTCAAGGCTTCCTTCCAGCCCCCTATGTCCAGAATAGAGTTGGCTTAGTCTCATACATACAACCCATAGTGTGCTTTCAAGCAAATAATCTAATTTCTTTCTCAGTGCTACAGTGGGGTATTAACACACACTAGAAGCTTTCCTGTCTGCGTTTACAGTAAGAGAAGAGAGCTACATGCTTCTTAAGGAGAACTTAAGCCAAATTTGCAGCTTCCATAGGAGAGCTGTCTATTCCGCAGGCTAATTTCACAAACATACTGCTCTGTTCCTCCTCTGTTGTTGCTCTAACTTAACCTTTATGTATACTTTCATTCCAAGCTTGACTAGACATTCTTCAGATGCAGAAACCATATGTGGTAGCCAGCCTTTGGTTGGGACTCTAATGATACCCACCACTCAGTATTATAGATACTTTGGAGCAATATTCTCCCCTCTCCAGTGACTATGTTACTCCCACATTTTACTAGGATTGCTCTGTGTGACCAGTAAAATAAGGCAGAAGTGATGGGGTATCATCCTGCAGGTTTCATCTTGGAGATGAACTCTTGCTCCCTCTCTCCTCCTCCCTCTCATGCTCAGTCTGGGGGAGGCCAGTTATCATGTCATAAAGACACTTAGGAAACCTATGGACAGCCCCACATGGGAAAGAGGAAGTCTCTGGCCAATAGCCTGCTAGGAACTGAGGCCTGCCAATACCATGTGAGAGAGCTTGGAAGCAGATCCTTTGGCCCCAGTCAGGTCTTAAGAAGACTGCAGTCTTGGCTGACAGCTTGACTGACACCTTGTGAGAGTCCCTGAGCTAAAATCACTCAGCTCAGCTGCTCCCAGATTCTTGACCCAGCTACACTGTGAGATAATAAATATTGTTTTAAGCTGCTAAATTTGGGGAATTTGTTATGCAGCAATAGATAGTTAATACACATATTCTCTCTCACTACTACTACTACTACTACTACTACTACTGCTACTACTATGAACTATTGGTAACATTTTACAATTGAAATCTATTCAAACAATCTGCTCTAACATCTTTTGTTTTATATATTTTTAAAATGAGGCCCAGAATAGTTAAGTGATTGCCAAAGTCATTCAATTAAATACTGAAAGAAAAAGCATTAAAACCTAGTCTCCTAATACTAGACATAGCATTATTTCCATGTTTCATGCAACCTTTCACTTTCCAATCAAGTCAATCTAGTTTTAAGGGGTAAATAATATGTATTAATGTTTATACTTAAAGAGCACTGTTGGTATGATAAACTAAGACCAACAAATCATAAGTGAATTGTTTAAGCCTACTTTTTCTTCCTTTTCTCTTCTCCAATTGACAATTAAGTCCATTCTTAAACCCTTATACAAAGTGTGGGTAGAGCAAAGTAATGAATATTAATGAACATGAGCTAATTTTGCTACTTGTGGGTAGTTCTGATAAAACACTTTGGTAAGAAAATTGGTTAAATTTTTAGTAAAATAGGAGTTCAGGTTATTAGCCAGTATTAACCATCAAGTCACTTCTGTGAAAAATATAAATAACTGATTATTTTTTATTAGTTACTGCTTCTGCATTCTTCTTCAGTAGCTTCTATCCTACCTAATAATAGACAAATATGCAAATTGACCATACCTCCAACACGCCCACAAGCCACGCCCACAAGCCAATCAGAGCGACCATGCAAATTAACCCAAACCAAGATGGCTACAGCCACAAAGAGCAAGGTTTCCTAGGTAACAGAGGAAGCCAAGCTTTCCGCCTGCCCTTGCCAGGCCTAAGCCTCCACTCAAGCTACAAAGTTTCAATTATAGAAGGTAAACAAATTCAAACAAATGGCGGCAGAATGGAGCTTGAGAGAGCAGGCCAGGGTTGCCGCCGGCAACAGGGGAAGCAAAGCTTTCCGCACACCCTGGCCGGACCCACCCACTTAAGGCAACAAAGTTTCAATTATAACCCCAACAGAAATGGCTGCCGGCCTCTGAGGGAGCCCCAGGCTTGGCTCTGCTCCAGGCTACAAAGTTTCAATTGTAGAAGGAAAATAAATTCCAGATACCAGGCCTCCGCTTGGGTTGCCAGGGGGCGTAGCCGGCCTGCAAACCACCACAGGCCCCTCACTCAGGCCGCCCCATGCTCCAAGGGAACCCCACCCTGATCACGGACACCCATCAGGGCAAACCAGCTGGTCCCCACCCCTGTACCAGGCCTCTATCCTATCTAATAAAAGAGTACTATGCAGATTGATCATCACTGCAACACACAATATAGCTGCCCCCATGTGGTCAAAGATCCTGCTCCCATGTGGACACAGATGGCCACCACAAGATGGCCAGCAGGAGAGGGCAGTTGGGAGGCACCCAGCCTGCAAGGGAGGGCAGTTGAGAAGGACCAGGCCTGCAAGGGAGGGCAGTTGGAGGTGATCAACCCTGCAGGAGAGGGCAGTTAGGGGTGACCAGGCTGGCAGAGGAGGGAAGTTGGGGGCAAACAGGCTGGCAGCAGAGTGGTTACGGGGTGATCAGGTTGGCAGGCAGAAGCGGTTAGGGGCAATCAGGAAGGCAGGCAGGCAAGCAGTTGGGAGCCAGCAGTCCTGGATTGTGAGAAGGCAGTCGGACATCCCTTGAGGGGTCCCATATTGGCAAGGGTACAGGCTGGGCTGAGGGACAACCCCCCTCCGTGCATGAATTTCGTGCACCGGGCCTCTAGTTACCTATAAAGATAAAGTACATGTTCCCTAAAATGGACTGCAGTCTCATCTCTCCCTGATTCCTACCTTGAACTTGATACTCCTGAAACACTAATTCCCACACATACCTACTGACACACCACTCAGTTTTTTGCATGTACTATTTTCCAGGAAGAAGTGCCCTTTATTCTTACTCATTCCCCATTCCCTGTCCCCTTCTAGCTAGCCTGGTTCACTCCCACTAACTCTTCAAGATGTATACAGTTCAAATATATAAGGTCTTTCAAGAGTCTTGCTCAGTCTCTCCCGGGTTCTGTGATCAGCCCTTCACTATGGCCTCCTAACTTCGTCCTGAACACATCGTTATCACATGCCACATTCTATTAAAATTGAGTCTTTGGTGTTGGTCTTCCAAGTGGGCTGAAATTTTCCAAATGGTGGATCTTTTCTGTATTTTTCTATGTAGCCACAGTACATAGCACACAATATATGCTCAATCAATATTACAATACAGGATATAGTATTCTGGTTTCTGGAAAGAGGCACTTCAACTTTCAGAATACAAGCATTCTAAGATTTTTTTAAGATTTTGAAAGAAACTTAAGTCAATCAGTCACAAATAATGCATATGTCTAATTCTCAGGAAAAAAAAAAGAGAAACAGAGATATATGATTTACCCAGATATAATGTCTTCGCTCTAACCTGTCATTTTTATTCCCTTTCTTTCCCTTTTTCTTTTAATTGGGCAAAGTCCTAAGGGGATTAGAAATAAATTGAGAACATAATAATCATGGACCAAAGAAAGAACCAATTTGCCAGTAAACTATTTTTTTTCCAACTATCCTTCAGAAATGCTTGTTAGAACACTCTCTGCTGTTTCTTTTATTTGTTTTTGTGTTTGTTCTGTTTGGATTTAGTGGCCTTTGGAGAGGGAAACTATCTGGCTGTACTCCTAAAAAATTAACGGATTTATTCTCTAAAATTAAATTGCATCTATCTATATATTCTATAATAATTGAAGACAATTAACAAAAGTATAAATATTTTAATAAATATCAGAAATGTGTTTAAAATACAACTAAATTAAATTTTGCGGCATCTCTGGCAATTTGTTAGCAAAATAAACTAAAAGTTCTATGCCAACTCAGAGGAAGGCAGATGGAGATGTTGTGTACAAGGAAAGTTGGAGTAAAGTTTTTATTTAATGATAAGAAGATAATGCCAACTACTCATTAGGTCATATTACAGAGAAGAAAATGTCAGCTGTTTATAGTTCTTCACATACAAATTATCCCACTACATGGTGCAAATTAATAGGTGATATTTTAATAATGTCAGTGACATGTGGTGATAACTAAAATTATGCTTTGGAGTTAAACCCTCCTGGGTTCACATCCCAACTCTGACAGTTACTAGCTATGAAACCTAGAGCAAGTTACTTAACTCTGTGAGCCAAAGTTGCCCCCTCTGCAAAGTGAGGATAACTCTGCAACCTTAAGTGTTCTGTGATGATTAGAAACTTGATAATATATATAAAGTGTCATTAGGGCCAGGTACATAGTAACCACTTAATATGTTTACCTCTTAAAGTAGTTGTTCTTATTATCTTAAAATAATATAAATGGCCTGTGTTTTTATTCTGGAGTGAAATGTTACTTAAAAATGCCTCACTTTGCCCTGGCTGGAGTGACAGTGGTTAGAGCATCGGCCCATGCAACAAAGGGCAGAGGGAGGGTTCAATTCCCAGTCAAGGGCATGTACCTGGGTTGCAGGTTCTATTCCAGGCCCCAGTCGGGGCATGTTCAGGAGGCAACCAATCAATGTGTCTCTTCCTCTCACATTGACCCCTCTCTCTCTCTCTTTCTTCTCTCTCTTTCTTCTCTTCTCTTCTCTTCTCTTCTCTTCTCTTCTCTTCTCTTCTCTTCTCTTCTCTTCTCTTCTCTTCTCTTCTCTTCTCTTCTCTTCTCTTCTCTTCTCTTCTCTTCTCTTCTCTCTTCTCTTCTCTCTCCCTCTCCCTCTCCCTCTCCCTCTATCTCCTCCTTTTCTTCCTCCTCCCTCCCTCCCTTCCACTCTATCTAAAAATCAATGGAAAAAATGTCCTCGGGTGAGGATTAACAACAACAACAACAAAAATGCCTCTCTTCTTCCCCTTCCAAGTTTCTTAATAACTTGTGTTGGCTTTAAGGAAACTGGGAGGTTTAAAGGAGTATTCTGAACATGAACTTCTTGCTCTTTAATGCATAACCATGTTCAACACACAGTGAATTCATCAGGCCTCCTATTCAGTGTCTACTCTTTGTAAGTTAACTAACCATTAAATATTTCCAGAAAGCCATCATTTCACACAGAAATGTTTGATATGATCATTTCAATTATCAGCTAACTTTGAACACCAGTCTTTCTTAGTTAAAATTAACAATGCCTAAATAAGAGGCAAAACAGGCCTATATATAATTTTAAAACTAGAACTTATACACTAGCAAACTTATCAAGCCAGTCAATCTCCTAGGGGTCTTTTCTTTGGTGAAATGGACTAATGGGGATTGTAAGCTTACAGCAAATAGGTATTTTGAGAAATAATTAAAATGGAATGAAGTGTCCAATTGCACCAATTTTAATATTGGCATATGTACTAGTATTTTTAAAGAATTAAGATCTATTTAGTTTTATCAACTTATATTTAGTTGCTCAATAAAAATGTTCCCAGTTGTACATTGTGCAGTTTTACATAGACTAAATTAGAAGATTTATGACAAAAACAAGCAAAATTTATTTCTACACATTGTAGTAATTTTAATAACAATATTAAATAATACTTTAAAACATCATAAATTTTAAGTTCAAGTACAGCTTAACAACCATGATGTATAGATTTATGCTTGTCTTCTTTGGGAATGAATTATTATTCAATATCTGATCAACTTCAAGACATTTAGAAAATTTGAAGACCAAGTTTGGCCAGAATCTTTTCAAAGTGTATAGCACCTTTGTATGTCTATTAAACACCCAACTTTATTTTATAATGCATTATTTGTGCAGAAAGAGGGTTGAGCACAATTTCTCAGAAACAGAGAGACCTCAGTAGATTTATCTCAGTAGAAAAACATCTCAGCTCATTCCCTGCTTCATGATTTACAGGGAGTAAAACTATGCCAGCTGCTTGACTACTGAGTGTCCAGTTAAATAGCTGAAACAGGTGATCCAGCTCTAATGATAATGTCTTATCTTAAAAAATGTGGCAGACAACCTCCATAACTTTGTCCTTAAAAGGCTAAACATATTCCTCAAAACCATTGTTTCTCTCACTTTTTTAGAAACTAGTATGGGAGAGGAGAAAAGTCCTCCATAAGGGTAATGTAGCTTTTACAATGATTATCTGTGAATAGTTGACTTAAGCAGGTTGTAATTATGATGAAAGATCAAAAAGGTATTAAAAAGAGAAAAATATGCAGTTATCCAGAAAAGCAGTATTATTCCAATTTAATTTATGTTTACCATTCCAATTAAATTATGCCTTCAAAAATGTTACCTTTTAAAGGAAATAGCCATTTTTAGTAAACAGGGCAATCAGAAAAAGTCTGAAAGTTAATAAAGGTCAAGTGTTTTTAAAGAAAATTAATCTTTGTGAGCTTAATATTGATGCCTAGAATGATATTAAGTCACTTTCCATTTTCCAACCTTGCAATACTCTCTTATTACCAATCATCTGCACAAAGTATGTCCTCTGAAGGTAATACATTTGTTTGCTCTTTCATTCTGATCATTCTTCAGGTCATTTTTCTTCCAGAAAAGAATTCCATGCCACCCTCCTCAGTTTGATTTAGGCAACCTCCTAATATGCTCTACACTTTCCTCCTCTGACTCGTAGTTCACCCTCTAACCCAAATAAACTGCTAATTCTCTAAAAACATGGATTATGGACTTAACTACTTATTTACTACTTACTACTGAAGCATCAGTCTGGCATAGGCAAGTATCAATGATTATTTATTGAATTAGTAAAAAACTGAAAAAAGCAGTCACCAGCCTTTCAAAGTTTTACATGATATCTTCATTATTCAAGCAAACAGGGAGAACGCTGTCCACTGCCTACAGGTGAACTCCCTGTGATTACTGCCTCAGTATTTACCAGACTTGCCAGGCCTGTGGTCAGAAGTCCAGTTAGAGACACCACAGGACACCAAGAGACTCCAAGAATCAGGCTACTGGCACTAAAACAAATTCATACTGTATTCACCAACTTGGCACTTCTTCCCAGCTCTTTCTCCCTACATACATGTCCTCTTCTCCCTTCAACACTGTTTACCAAGTCCCGGGCCAATCTTATAAGTGCTAATAATAAGTAGACAGATACCTACCTAAAATTTATAGCCCACTGCTTGTTTTTTTTACCAGTATAGCTCATTTAATTCTTAAAGACTTTTCCTCTCTATTTTTAATGCAGATATTCCTTAAGTCAATGTCAACTATGAATTATATTTTTCGTTATATAGTTTTTTATATACAGGGATTAGTTGACAGTCAAATGAGAATAAGAATGGGTGTTGAGGAGGGCCATAGCTCTTCCAGGATTTGTCTTCACCATGCCCTGCCAATCACCCTTCTTATATCACCAGTGATAGTTGTACCTGTTTAGATCATTGGCCTCTACAATAAAACTATTCACTAGTTTCTTGAAATTACCTAGAAAACACCAAGTCATATACAGTAAGTTATAGAGGCCAAGACTTTTTTAATGATAGAGAATAAGAAAGAAGAGAGGTACACTTGCCTTTTATTTCAGCAAAGCTTTTAATTCTTATCCACATCAAATTTTGATGATAATTTAGTAATCTATTTCTTACTTGTAACTAGTTTTAGATGTGTAAAAACTTAAGGGAGAAATATATTGAATGATTGCCAATCCTTCTCTCTTCTTCCACCTCTTACATTGGACTAAGTGCTGTTTCCTCTCCCATTGGGAGACAGAAGGAAGAATAAGACATGATACTTAATCATTCCAGAACTGGCATTCTAGTGGCATTGCCAAATGCAAGCATAAAGAACCATAAGACAAGGCAAATGTGCTGTGTATGGCTAGAAAGACAATTCTATTTACAATCTTAAGTAAGTGACCTGTTCAAATGATATTGCAATTAATTCATTAAATTTGCAATTCTTCCTCTAGGTTATGCTAAATTTCAAATTTCTAAATAGTTTTTGGCCAGTAAATGAAATTTGTTCTTTATTGATACAATTGAAATAACTTCAGCTTTTGCTCAAACTACTTTTTTGAAAAATAAAGCAAAAGTTTCTTGTTTTCGGGTACATAAGATAAGAAATTTTCAATCATCTTGGAATCCTAGAATGTTTCTAGGTGGCCCAAATAATAGGAATTGGGCATCATTTCAAATTAGGAGAATGATTCTGTAAAGTTGCTCAGAACCCAGAAAGATCTTTAAAGTGGGCTTATATCTTATTGCAAATCTCTGGATTTCAGCCCACCATCCATAACCTAAATATTACCCTAATAATCCAAAAACTTGGCTCCTGATTTTGGCACAAATTCTTGGTTCAATGTCATTCTTAAAATACTGCTTAGATCAATCTTATAGCCTTTAAATTTGGAACAAACAACTGAGTGGAAGCTTGATTTTAGTTCTTCACTACACAATAGATAGATCCAGTAGCTCTCAATTTTCAATGTAATGAAATTTAAATGTTTTACCCAATCAAGGGTGAGAGTGAGAAGGTTGTCTGTGCTCTGTTGTCAAATAAATTTGGAAAATCATATATAGTCTTCTCCTAGAGGTTTGCAATTCATATTAGTGTGATATAGGCTTAGAGAATTTATTTTGTGAAAAGCTTCTTCAACTTTGTTTAACTTAATATTTCTCAGTCGGTTAGCCATGGAAATTGTACTGCAGGAAGAACCATTAATATCTACAGGAACACTAGTGATCTAAAAAACACAGTTTGAAATTGCTGCCTTAAGAAAGATCTGCATTGCCTGGCCAGTGTGGCTCAGTGATTGAGCATTGACCCAGGAACCAAGAGATCACTGGTTCTATTCCAGGTCAGGGCACATGCTTAGGTTGCATGCTTAATCCTCAGTGGGGGGCATGCAGGAAGCAGCCAATTGATGATGTTCCTGTTTCATTGATGTTTCTTTCTACCCCTCTCCCTTCCTCTCTTTCTAAAAATCAGTTAAAAATAGTTGGGGGGGGGGGGGGAAGGGAGGGAAGAAGGATCTGCATTGATTCTGAATTTCATCTCAAATCATTTTTTAACATTATCTACAATTACATCTAAAGTTCAAATAGACAGATAAATGGAAAGTATTATAATAGCTTTTAATAGAACCTGATAAATATGGTATTTAAGGATGTTTAAATACACTTCATCTCTCCTGACTTACATCATAAAAATAAACTCAGTTTCAGAATTGTCCTGATAAATATGCAAAGATTATTACAGTTTAGGGCACAAATTTAACTAGTAGATTCAAGCCTTCTATTTTAGTAACATCTGCAATAATCTTATTATCATATCAGCCCCTCTGTATACTATTTTGTTTTTATCTCAGAAATCCTCCCAATACTATCTTATCAATCTATTGAATTCCATTGCCCTTATGTTTAAGTACATCAAAAAGTTAGTAGAGCTACATTTTGGGAAAATCCTTTGTACTTAAATTCTCTAAACTTAAAATGCAAAATCCATTAATTTTTATATAAAGTTCCTTTTCCTCTCCTCTCTCACCTTTTTCTCTCCTGTTCACAAACAGATATTTTCTTCCTATTTATTCTTAGCAGGACACTTGCTAATGGCTCTGTCAAGGACTCATGCTCACCTCAGTAGAAGTGATTACATTTCTCTGCAGGGAAGCTGATGGAAGCAAGTAGAGAGAATCCTTCAGACCCTGTTCTTCCCCAATGTACATCAACCCTGTTCCCTCTAAGAATAGTGTTGTCCTTTTGAAAGGCAAGTTTTACCTGGAAGTGGATATTGAATAACTCCCCTCTCACCTTCCCCACCCCAATCCCTTTGTCTTTAGATAGTACTATATAAATCTGTTCAAAACTAGCTAACTTGAATGATATTTGTTTGGTTAGTGAATTTGGTATGGCTTCTCTAAGTTAAATAGAGAATCTCAGGTAGACTCTGAAATGCAAATATGAATCTTGGTCAAGTTAAATGTTCAGGGACTCTTTATTGCGGCTTTCAGAACCATGTAAAAGGCAGAGGACCTTCATTTTCCAACCCATCCTGCATGTGGAAAGATTGGATGTGAACTGAGAGGACACTAGGCTAATGGAAATAAGCCAGACACAGAAGGGCAAATACTGCATGATACCACTTATAGGCTGAATCTAAAATAGTCAAACTCATAGAAGCAGAGACTGGAATGGTGGTTGTTAGGGCCTGGGGAGCAGAAACAGTGAGGTATTGTCAAAGGGTATCAGGTTTCAGTGACAAAAGATGAACAGGTTCAAGAGATCTGTACAGTGTAGTGCCTATAATTTACACTATTGTACTGTATACATAAATATTTGCTAAGAGAATAAATCTTATGTTAAGTATTCTGTCACAAAAATTATTATTATTATAAATAAAAAGAACAGGAGGAAACTTTTGGAAATGGTGGATATGTTTATGACATAAATTGTGCTGTTGATTTCGCTGATGTATGTTCACCTCCAAATTCACCAAGTTGTATACATTTAATAAGTACAGCTTTTTGTATGTCAGTCATACCTCAATAAATTCTGTGGGGGTTTTTTTCCATGAAAGATTAGGTATGGTTTAGAAAAGGGAAGCATTCATATGAAAAACTATTTCATTTAAGGACATTTTTTGCTTATTACTTAGCCATACACAATTCCTGCCTTTTCTTTTACATACCATATGTGAAATTAAAATACATTATTTCATAGTGTTGTAAAAGAAGTTACTGTGCTACCCAAAATTATTTGATACAGAGGAAGAAGGCTAGGATCCTTCCAAAAATGAAAGCGTTGCCTTAATCCCATACTTACAAAGGGAACAAACCTCTAGCTTCATATCCTTTTCACTAACCTGGATGGACCCTCTAGGCTTGTAGTTTCTTTCCCCCTGGGTTTTCTAGACTGGAAGTTGTCTTTTCCAATCACTGCCTTGAACTCTGTGGGATGGCCAAAGGAGGTGACACCTTAATTTGGGGGCACCAGGGTTCCTAGTCATAAGTGGCTCATTTAAATGCCAGGTGAGCTGGCACTGATGCCTGTACTGCAGGTGCTCTTCTGCAGCACCGCTCTGAAGGTGTCAGAGAGACTCGGACCTGCCTGTCATCGTGTGACTGTGGCACAGGACCTGCTATCTCTGCAACCAACTCACTCCCCCAAAAAAGCTTTTTACATAGCAGCTTTAGAGCTGTCATCACATGAACTTCCAGGCCAGTTCTCCAGATGCTGGAACCCCTGAGATTTGTCAGAGTTCAAATGGACCCAGGAGAATGTCCTCAACGCACAGTTCAGAGATTCATCCCTGATAAATCCATTTCAAAATCCTGCAGGATAAGTCACCTCTGGAGTCCTCTAAGGGTTCAGAAATATTCTTGAGACACCTGAGGGGATTCAGGCTGAATTAGAACCTTTGGTTCCATTAGTTAGTGGTTTTCAACCTTTCCAGCACAAAGTCACCAGAGAGCTTTAACAAACATTAACACCTCGGTCCGCCCCACCTTCTTCAGGTTCTGATTTAACTGAGCTGTGTGTGGTTTCCCCGGTGATCTAATGTGATCCCTCAGCCTTTGGCAACATGTCAGAATTATCTGGGGAGCAAAATTCTCGATGCCCAGGCTGCGCCCCCAATCAATTTAATGAAAATCTTTGTGGGTAGGACCTGACCTCAGTATTCTTTTAAAGTTCCCCAACTGATTACAATATTTAGCCAAGTCTGATAAATAGAAAAATCTAGAAAAGGAAACCCTTCCATGTGTCTAAAAGCTGGCTTCTTGCATTCTATCCAGTTTACTTACGTCTCTGATTGCTCAGAAACTATAGGCTGAAGAGTTGTGACACAGCTGAGTAACGAGGGAAAACACATATTCAGATGCTCTGGGTTGACATAGAATGAAACTGATAGATGAGACTTTACAAAATAAATAAGAGATGTACCTGTGGCAATAAATTATTAGGACTTCATAAGTGCCAGGCACTTGCATTAGCCCACAAAAGAGGGAGCCTATACAATGAAAAACAATCTTGAATATTAGACTTTTCAAAAATAGCTAATATTTTCAAATCGGTTCCACAGAATGTTGCCATCTCCCATAACTTAGAGCCTTGACAATTTACTTAAGGAACTACAGGTCATCAGTTCTACAGGATTCTATTTTGTCAGTAATTCTAGGATGTTGGTTCAACTCCATGCTATGTTCCTCATTATCTATTTTTTAAAGGTGGAGTTGTCCCGGTTTTCTTATTTTTTACTTTGACGATGTGAATTATTGTTCTTTGAGTTAACTTGCTCAGAACTGTTTGGAGCACAAGCAAGTTTGCCATATTTAGAGGTGATGTGTATGTTTGGTAGCTACTAGCAGAGATTATTGTTGATTAGGAGCTTATCCAAAGAATTGTTGACAATTGAGTCGCTGAAGATTTTGTAGCCAAAGTCAAATCCAACAGCACTGTGTTTATTTGCTTTTTGCCAATTGTTAGGCCATATCCCGTTACAGTCTAACAATCCAAAAGAGAGTATTGCCAAATCGTTGGCCAGTTTTCAATGGCTAACCCTTTTCTTGCTATGGAACTTAACTATAACCAGTAAGGCATACTTTTTTTGGATCGGTGCTGTATGACAATTCAGGAATTTTCTTTTCTTAAAAGGAATGGGCGATATTGACCATTGCTGGGAAAGGCAAAGCTTTTAAGTAACTGGACGCCAAAAGGAAGGAGACCATCCTGAGAGACTGAGCTCTGTTCCACATCTGTCCCTCAGGGCGGTGTCGGTTCCCAGTGCACTGCTGCCGTCTCTCATTCGGCACCTCAATTCCCAACTTAAACAGCAGTGTTATTTCTGTCAGGTGTGGAGTGATTGCTTCTGTCTGCTGATGGGTTGCCTGGTCCAACAATTGTCTAAATTCACCCTCTGGCCTGTCTCCCAGGGGAGAGTTCTAACAAGAGCAGTGGAAGCATTGACCATCCATGTCAGTCCCTTTATGATGGTGTTAATGCTTCCCTGCACACAACAGCATATGTATTTTACTTGTGAGGGGCATTTTATGCTTTTATTACCCTTTTATTAGTTCAGGTTAAGTTCTAGTTTCATCACCTGGAAGCCTACTGTGAGGCTAAATGTGGAGCCACCAGAGAGAGCAAGTGGGGAGGGGAGGCTTCTTATCTCCTGGGTGATGATGGTATACAGTCTCCAGCAACACCTTTTCTCTCCCAAAGACTCAAAATGTGGTCCAGCATCTCTTGGCCTCTCATGGGTTCCTACATTTACATAGTTGGGTCTTGCTTATATGTCTACTAATACGTCTTATTTCTATTGGATTCCTTGGTACACTTTTTCTGCGATTTCATTCTAATATAAATGTAATATATTTCACAAGTCACCACTACAGTAAGATAAGACTGAAATGAGATCTTCACAACCCAGGGTAGCTTACATAACTTTTTAAATTACCTAAAGATATGAGACATAAGCTATCATATCCTGCTCCCTACCATTCCCCCTTCTCTTCCTTCTGGCTCTCCATCCACCTACCCCAGCCCAACACCTTCTGAAAGCAGAAATATACACCCAGATTTTCCACCTCCTGTACTCACTCCAGTCCATTATCTCAGCAATATCTTATAAACTACATTCTTATGAAGAGCTTTGCTTAATACTGATGAAGTAAGCAGTCCTTCAAGACCCATTAATATCCTGAGGTCACTTCATTTCTTTTTCTTTCTTTCTTACTGCAGAATTAGCTAGTGTTAGAGGAGAAGTGGCTTATCAGAGTGGCTTTATGGTTACTCAAGGTTTATGCTAAATTGTATTTCAAACTACAAAATAACTTTAGCATTTTGTGTATATTTACAAGTGCCTATGTTTCATGGTTTTAAGAAATTTTAACACAAAACTTACATATGTGAATGCATTCCAAATGTAGATTTTTTTATCCCAAATAATGATACATATTGTTGACTTTTACTGGATTTCATATCTAATTTTTCACTTTTTTATTATCTGACAAAAGCATACAAAAGGAGTTAGTCAGCATATAGAAGAATTCCACAGGGTTTAAGTTTAATACACTTATTACTACAATTTTCAATTAGTTGTGACAGCTCACCCATACCATTGAGTTAATATCACTTTCATCTCATTCAGTGTGTGTGATAATTATGAGTACTTAGATTTTCCACATTTATGTTATATAATTTCTGTGGTTTAAAATAAAATAGACTGTAAACTAGAAGATATATTGGAGACCATCTATACATATCCCACATCTTACAGATGAAAAATTGAGAATTGGAAAAAGTAAGAAATTGTTCCATAGTTATTCACAGACAGGGGGTGGACCCAAGGGTTATAACTTCACCTAGTCTCCACCATCAGGTTCTGTTATCCATTATAAATCTCAACTTATAAATTAATTTATTATAAGCCAAATTCTGTTGCTCACATAAAAGTGGCCAACCACAAATAGTTATAACTTTCCTCCAAATAGTTATTTCCTTAGCTAAACATCAGTATAATCAGAACAGTATTCTAAGGATAACATGATAACTTCATTAATAACAGTAATTATAAAACCACAACTGTTAACAATCCATTAAAATGGCCTTAACATTCTATATCAATTATAGTTAAATTAGCTAAGAAGCCTGAAAGCCATTCATTAAATAAACAACAAGAGTTTTAAATATTTACTAGGCCAGCTTGGCACTGTCCTAGACAAATGTTTACACCACCATCCCCATGCATTCTTTTTCAATTGACTTTAACACATGATATTATGAGATGATATAATAATAACATTGTTCAAGTGCTAGTAATACAAACAAAATTTATTTTCACTCAGGGATTTTTAAGTTCTAATATATATGTTGAGGTATATATTTCATCCCAATTAAATTTAATGCTATGATAAATCCAACTTTGATATTTCAACATGAAAATAATAACAGATTCTTGAGGAAAATTAAGGCTTATTAGTTGAAAATCATGGAATTAACATTTTTCCAACGCACTTGTATTTCTTCCTTCACATTTACCTTTCTCTTAAGATAACATAGAACTATGGCAGAGAAGATTTATATAAATAAAATGTTAGGAGGAACCTATTTTTCTACCTAAGTAAATAATTAAACATTAGACATGCAAGCTCGTTATGACATGAACAAATGAGGATACTACAGATTTCCTTCTATTTTATAACAATTCACAATTGCACAAGTCACTGAATGCATTTTTTAGCACAGATTAAGTATTTTGCACCACAGAAATATTCTTTCAAAGAAAATAAAATTATTTTTAAAAATAAATTCTCTGTTCCTCAAACTAATAAGTGGTTTCTGGTGACTATTTACTGAGTACTCTATTAGTGTTCATAATGAGTTTTGCTAGCAGATACATCACATTTCAATGTGAATAATACCATTTATATTTTGCTTAACTTATGAGCATTTTGAACTTAGGACATGAAGAATATATTTTCAAATTAGCTTGTGTTATCAGTTCAACTATATTAGTAAATTTGCCCTGTTCTGGGAGGTTTTTAGGAACATAGTCCAACTATCCAAATTTAGAGAAATTAAAAGATGAGGTTTAATTTTTTTCCAAAAAGTAAAAAGGAAACATAAAGCATGTCACTTGAAAATTGACCTTTTCCAAGACTGTTATGGTTCATTAGTAGTGCTATAAATAAAAGACATTACTTACTGTAATTGTTCTTCATCTCTTGGGTCCCTTTGACTTTGCCTCGTTTATCAATTCTCAGATACCACTGTGTTCGACAGAAGAGTCGTCTCACTCTTATATCCCCTCCTTCCATGTAATCATAACTTCTTGTATGTCGCTCAGGGCTGGAACAGTTCACATTTGCAGCCATTTGCTCTGGAGTCATGTCATTGCAAGCTAAAGATATAGTGCCCACTAGACAGATAATGTGGAAGCAGGAACTGTAGAGCAGAGTTGGCAGGATCCATGTCAGTATCCATTTGCGCATTATAGTGTAGTGCTCCGGGTGTTCATGAATAACATAATGAAAATTAGATCTTGAGTTGATTGTTGCTCCTAGGTCATTGACCTCTTCCTAGCTGTGAACTGTAGATTGATTTAAGAAAGAGTAGTTGCTCTTTCTAGTTTGTTAGCCTTATCCTTTTAGTTCCTGATAACAATACAGGATTCCTCCTTTACTCTGCAGGTATATCCTTATAAAAATCAGGTTGTAGGAAGCTCAGTTGCTGCGACGCTGTTTGCGACTTGATTTCTGTTTGCAATGAGAGATTAAGAATAGGGACAGGAGGAGAAAGGAAGATGAAAAATTGTACATCTAGCTTTCAGTGGGCAAATAGTATTATAACATACAGTGTAGTGTATACCATGGAGGTACATTTAAAATAGCCTTCATGGGATGTCAGCATCTTTACCATTCTATATGTACATTTATAAAAGTTATGCATTGGTAGAGATAAAGCAAAATATGATTGTATCAATCATTCCTATTCTATTTGATAAGAAACATCATGCTATTAGAGCTATTGGTTTAAATTCAGTCCTAAGAGTACTCTTAACAAAGTAAAAATGCTTTCCCTAGATTTCTTTGTTTTATGCTTTTACGTCTTGGTTAATCAGTTGTTTTCTCCTGAACTGCCCACACTTCTCAAGTTAAATGTCAGAATTGCTCTGGAGAGCTTCAACCTTCTCTTTCTGTAAGTTCTACAGTGAAATTACTATAGATAATTATATGGCTCGAAAATCTGGTAACTTTACTTTTCTCCTCAGTACTAAAACCAGAGAAACTACTAGAAAACATTCAGCATTATTTTAAAAGACAAATAACAGTAACTTACTTGTTCTGTTGATAACAGCTGGATACACAAGAATTCCATGTCTGTTGTCTGCCTTCTGCAACTTGAGCCTCTCTACTGTAGCTACAAACTACTTCTCAGCTGAGAAATTCTCCAGCAGAATCATAATTGTTTCCATAAATCAACAGGCAAGAGGATTTTCTCTGTGTGTGTGAGTGCGAGTATGCTTGTGTGTATGTGTGTGGAGCCTTTTATTCAGGGCTTTTCGATAAATACCTTTGCTGACCTCATTGGAAGCAATTAAAACTTAACCAGTGAGCTGTTAGTTGAATACAACAGCGAGAATAAAGGAGACTTGCATAATATTCATTCAATGGTCATGAGAGGGAGCTATGAACATGGTTTATGCTTAAATCTACAAGTGGGTATCTCCTTAGTAGAAACAGCTCTCTGGGTCTGAAGCAGTTAGAAGGGAAAAGGGAAGTTTTTGGACCATCTTTACAACATAGCAGTTGTATATAAGTTGAAAAATATTCCTTTGAACATATATATAAGGGACTTTTTAATAGTTAGAATTTTTTTTTCCATAGCTTTATGATGCATGTGTTTCTATTACTCTCTGGTACTCGGGATGTTAGAATAAAACTACTAATCGGTATTTACTCACATCTTAGTGTCCTAACGCACAAGTTGGCAGAGACAAGGGTATATCCCTTCATACAGAAATATTTTACCATTGTATATGCATATAATTTGTATGTCTTATATTTCTAGACTGAAAATGAGAAGACCTGGGTTCTTATTTGAGTTGGGCCTCTAATTACAAATATGACCTTGGACAAGTCACTTAACGTTCCTGAATCTCAGCTGCTACATTTGTAAAATTAGTTTAACTGATTATATGGTGACTTGTAGTTTTAAAATTCTGTGACTTATTAACTTTAACTACTGTATAAGGAAAAGGGTACACAATTTTTAATTACTATTTTTTAAAATTAAAAATAAAGAAAATGGTTTTACATTGATTATCGGTATTTAACTCTTGCCTCATAAGACCATTATCACAATAAATAAATGTTAACTTATAGATGGAATTGTAAGAGTTACAGCTAATGTAAATAAGAAAGCTATTTTACTTTCCAGCATGAAGTGTTCTCCCCTTTACTTCCTGATCCAGCATATATATAATTGTTTTTTGGTGTTTTATTAGATATTTGTTACAGAATAATTGCATTGGTAATCTAAATCAATATTTCAGAATGTATATTAAAATTCTCTTTCCCATTTTAATACCCCCAAAATGTGTGTGTGTGTGCACACACGCACACACACGCACACACACACACACACACACACACACACACAGCATTTGAAATGTACTACTTTACCACCAGGTGGTGCATGTAGACCAAATAGGATAAGGAAACTAAGTCCTTTCAGTTGGATTATGTGATTTCCCTTTGTGTGTATACTTTTAGGGAACAGAATCAAGAGCACAGAATAGTTTAAATGTACCCAGGTCCTACTGTAGAAGCACCAGATATTGAAATTAAGTGTATCAGGGCAGAGGAGTTTGGGCCCTTCTATAGTTGAAAGCTAGATTGCTGCAAAAATATCCTATCATATTTTCTCTAAAAGAAGAAAGAGAAGAAGGAAAGAAAGTGTGATGCTACTGTGTTCTGAATCATACCCCCATTAGTTTTGTAGGCAACAATAATGAGCAGGATTAGTACCTGGATATTCCCTCTAAAGAAATAAAAATTATTGTCAGTCCACATATAAAGTATTCAAGAGCTATTAAATCAGTTCCACACTGACCCTACAAATTTAAATTACAAAACCAACAGATTAGAAGTCAAATTTTTCTAATTAAACACTTAAGACTTACATAAAAGAAATGGATGGTATATTGGTAAAGAGTACCTGGTTCCTTCTGAAAGTCTGCTATATAGGGTTACTTATAAATTTGGAAGCAAAATAAGTATGAGATTGTGATCTACGTACTTTAAGTTCATTAGATGCCACTGTACTCTGTGATTTGAAAATATAATTCCAGTAATATTAATGAAGGAATTAATCTCAACAAGGGAACTATATTTAAATCATTTGATTATCAATTTCTTTAATGGAGAATAATTAATTCAAGATGGACCCACAATCTGCTTCACTAGCACCAAGTCTGTAATGAAAAACCTCATTTATGTCCTTATTATTCTTATACTTCAAGAGGGATTCTCTAGAAACCAAGAGTAACAGATGGGTTAACCCTCTATGTTTTTTAAAATTCTTAGTAGTAATAATGTTGACAAATATTTATTGCTTTTGTTTTAATGTATATATAGTGATAGGCTAAACACAGAAATATTTTGAAGTAATGTCTCTTTTGTTGTTTCCAGATTGAGTTAACTCCATTTTTAATTGGAAAGACTTCTTTAAATTTGTAAAACAAAGGATTCTTGCATCTATTCTTAAAAATTGACTTTAAAAGTAAATATGCTTAAAAATTAAAAATTAAAATAACCTTAGGAAGTAAAGATTATCACCTAGGTTTCTTCAAAAGGAAACAGTGCCTAACATTTGTCTAGTTTGATTTGGAGGTATGACATATAAAAAGAGTATGAGAATCTAATTCAGTGACTGTAATGAAAATATAGGCAGTTGTTAAAGTAATAACCAACCACCTAGTTTTGCTTAAGCAACCTTTGTTATATCCCTATTTCATGAAGAGATAAATAATAGAAAATTGCTTTGGTTTAATTAATTTTGCATTTCCATAATGAATTTTAAATGTATGCCACATACATAGTGATGTATAATATAATTAATACACAAGCACATCATTAAATATTTTCATTATTTTTATTCTTACATCCTATCCTATTCTTCATCCTCCTACTTCCCATCCTTTCACCAAAATGTAGGTGATCATTTTTATTAGTTTCTTGAGTATCTTTCCAGAGTTTCCTATGCATATACAGATAAATTAAATACACGTATATGTATATACTAGAGGCTCGGTGCACGAAATTCATGCACGGGAGGGGGGTGTCCCTCAGCCCAGCCTGCACCCTCTCCGATCTGGGACCCCTCAAGGGATGTCCAACTCACAATCCAGGACTGCTGGCTCCCAACTGCTCGCCTGCCTGCCTTCCTGATTGCCCCTAACTGCTTCTGCCTGACAGCCTGATCACCCCCTAACCACTCCCGTGCCAGCCTGATTGATGCCTAACTGCTCCCCTGCCAGCCTGTTTGCCCCTAATTGCCCTCCCCTGCAGACCTGGTCCCCCCCAACTGCTCTCCCCTGCAGGCCTGGGTCCCTCCCAACTGTCCTTCCCTGCAGGCCCGGTTGCCCCCAACTTCCCTCCTCTGCCAGTCTGGTCACCCCTAACTGCCCTCCCCTGCTGACCTGATCACTCACAACTGCCCTCCCTTGCAGGCCTGGTCCCTCCCAACTGCCCTCCTCTGCTGGTCATCTTGTGGTGGCCATCTTGTGTCCACATGGGGGCAGGATCTTTGTCCATATGGGGGCAGCCATCTTGTGTGTTGGAGTGATGGTCAATCTGCATATTACTCTTTTATTAGATAGGATAGAGGCCTGGTGCACGGGGTGGGGGCCAGCTGGTTTGCCCTGAAGGGTGTCCCGGATCAGGGTGGGGGTTCCCTTGGGGCATGGGGCGGCCTGGGCAAGGGGCCTGTGGTGGTTTGCAGGCTGGCCATGCCCCCTGGTGACCCAAGTGGAGGACCTGGTATCTGGGGTTTATTTATTTTCTACAATTGAAACTTTGTAGCCTGGAGCGGAGCCAAGCCTTTTGCTTGCTCTGTGGCAGCAGCCATTTCTGTTGGGATTTATGTATCTTCTATAATTGAAACTTTGTAGCCTTAAAGGGAGGCCTGGGCTGGCCAGGGTGTGCAGAAAGCTTGGCTTCCTCCATCGCCCGGGGCAACCCTAGCCTCCTGCTCTTTCCAGCTCCATGGCTGCCATCATTTCTATTTGGATTTATGTATCTTCTATCATTGAAACTTTGTAGCCTTGAGTGGAGGCCTAGGCCAGCATGGGCAGGTGGAAAGCTTGGCTTCCTCCATTGCTGGGGAAACCCAAGCCTCCCTCCTGCTCTCTGTGGCCATAGCCATCTTGGTTGGGTTTATTTGCATATTCACTCCTGATTGGCTGGTGGGCGTGGCTGGTGGGTGTAGCAGAGTGGTGGTTAATTTGTATATTACTCTTTTATTAGGTAAGATTACTTTATTTTTTCTCTTTGTATACAAAAGGCAACATACCATACACAATGTTCTGCATTTTGCTTTTTTTTTACTAAGTAAAAATAGAAAATCTTCTCATCTCAGTATTTAGGAAATTTCTTCACTTTTTAACAGCTGCATAGTACTCCATTGAATGGATATACATGGTGTGTTTTACTAGTCTACAACTGATGAACATTTAATTTTTCCAATCTTCCTCTATTACCAAAAAAAAAAAAAAAAAAAAGATGCTGCAAAGAAAAAATTATAAATGTGTCATTTTTGACTCTGCAAATGTATCTGTGGGATCCATTTCTGGAATTTCTCTGGGTCAGATGGTATTTAAATATTGCCAATTTACCTTCCAGGAAGTTGTACGCATTTTACAATCACACTAATCTGACAGATTAAATGTTATTTTATTATAGTTATCCGTTGCATTTCTAATTTTATGAAAGAAAGTGACCATCATGGACAAGTAGTATAAAGGAAAGGTTTGAGTGCCTACAATAGGTGGCAGTGGGAATACGTTTCCTACAATAACACCAGGAGAGCTGCAATTTGATGGGTGACTTGGAGTTAACCAAATGAGGATGTACCTGTCAATATACAGACCATGTGTTGAAAGTGAGCATGTCTTTTTCAACAACGAAGCACCAGTGTGGCTCTAGTAGAGAGAATGAGAGGGACTGTGGTGCATGATGAGGCCGGAGAGGCAGGCAGTGTGTGATGGACTAGGTCAGGGAGTTTGATTTGTGTCCTAACAGCAGTAGGAAGCCACTGTAGTGTGTTAAAAGAGTGACATGAGCAGAATTGCACTTCTTGCCTCTATTGTGGCACAAATTTATTTAATTCCTATTAACAAAATAAGCTTAGGAAATACTAAATTGTGCTCATTTATCCTATTCATTCTGTTCTTCATATTTTCAAAAAGATAGCCAAACTTTGTGTTTGGAAAGGAAAAATGGGGGAGAAAAAAGCCCTATCTACTCCCTGACTTGGTTTATGTAAAGCCTAAATCTGTTTCAAAGGTTTTGTTGAGTCCTCTGAAAAGAAGGGAAGTATAAAAGTGCCTTTGATAGGCAGCTGAGGGAAGGTAGAGTTCATAGACCAGGAAACTTAGAGAAAAAAAGTCTACTTGGGGAGTCAAGCTCCTATATTGCTGGTTATGCTGCAGCACCCAGCAGAAGCAGAAAAGCTCGAGAGAGTAAGGACTATCTCATGTCTCAAAAAAGATGGGCCCATAAGCAACTCTCATAAAGATTTCCCATGTTTCAAACAAAATAGGGAAGCAGCAGGGAGCCCAGACCTGGAGGAACTGTGTGAGCAGAGTCAGCGAACACCCCCAGAAGTAACCGAAGTAGACAAATGGCTCAACAACCAGAGGCCCTTGCCTTGGCCCTAAATCAAACCCTTGAACCCTGGCCCATCTTGAAGCAGGACAGAGAAACCCAAGAATAATTGAGGTTAAGTTTTCCACAGCTGGGGGTGGGGAAGGGGGGGTGAAATTCTCACAGTTGAAGCTGGGTTGATTTACTAGTATAAACATAAATTTATATGTAATTTCTTACATATTTGAGAGTGTGGTCCAAGGTTTATATCCACTACATTCCCACAGCTGTCTTCACACTACAGATTTATCTTCATCCCTTCTGTCAATTCTTTTCCATGAATTTAGCCTCAACTTTGGATCATTTCATACAACCAATAGTACTTACTGCCTTGATTCATCCACTAAACAAATATTTATCAAATAACTACTTGGTGCCATATGTCATCGTCAACTTTTGGAAATACAATGGTGAATATTCTGGAAGTGATCTCTATCCCTACATAGTATGCATTCCTAACAATGCATAGATCTGTGATGTAAGTAGGGAGTTGGGGTAGGGTGGAGATATTAGCATACAAAGAAGGTGTTCAAGGAGATAGGAGAGAGAAAGATAAATGGGTAGAGGCACCTACTTTAAATAAGGAATGACTTGGTGTATTCCAAGAACTGAAAGAAGACCAATGTGAATAAAGTACATGAGCAATGGGGATAATAGTGAGATATAAAGGCAACTAAAAAAACAGGCAGGGACCAGATCATCAAGAATTTTGAAGGTCATGGCAACAGGAGTTTGGGTTTATTCTAAGTGGAATAGGAAGTTGGAGTGCAGGCAAGTCTACTCCAAATCTGATAGACCTGGTCAAAGACAGTAGTTTAAACTCTGAAGTAAAATTCCAAAAGTAATTGAGCAAGCCTGTGGTCCCTATAAATCCTCAGTTATATAAACTTTGTGCTTACTCTTGGCATTATGCCCTAACATTTTAAAACTAACTGTATATAAGATACAAAGTCTGAGTCATATGCTCAAAATTGTGGTGTGCCAATGACTCAACTATATAAATATCTCAGTTTACAAATGTAATTGACTCTTTGTGTCTCTGAGTCACTAAAATTTTCTTTCATTTAATTTTAAATTTATAAAAAGTTCTCTGAAATGCTAATCTAAAATTAAAGTTCTTCAGGTTATATTATTAATTTAGTGAATTACTGAGCAACTTTAGACCTGCAGCAAGATGTCATCAGAGTATTTTTTCAATTTGGGAATTACTATATAGTGAAATTATGTACAATTCATTCTTTATTGCCTTGATTCCCTTTAAATCAATGCTTAACTTTAGCAAAGAATCAGTCTCTTTGATTAAGTGCTATACGTGAGTAACTGGTTTTGACAGCCTAGTAGCACTCTGTAACAGTTGAAAAGTGTTCTAATGGGAGTGGAGAGAGTTTGGTTCAACCCTAGGAGAATATTATGAAAAACAACAGAGACCTTGTGTAATTGAGGTTATTATATTCTTTGCTTTAAATTGTCATTCTTTGGTTCCACATTCATTGTCTACATAGCAAAGCAGCAAATGAGGGATAAAACTAGCAACAACAAATTTTTTTAATGTTTCATGGATGTCAATGTGTTAATAACAAAATTGGTTTAATTTTTAATTCATTAGCTTCACAACCATGACTTTTCAGCACCAGATAAACTTTTCAAAAGTGAACGGAAGCAGAATAAGGATAGTTATGATAGTAAAGATGGAGAAGAAAGTTATGGGGTCCAACATCTTTAGTATAAAGATACACCCACAAAAAGCTGGGTATCCAGTAAAATATAGATTTCTATAAAACCAGTGGCTAACAAAATAATTCATAGGTAAGAGAAAAGACTGTCACATTCTCCATAGGTTTTTCTTCAAACTAAAATATTACTCATATATTTTCCTCAGTGGTGTTTAATTTTAATTCAGTCATAGTGAATCTTCCTTAATTCTCTAATTGATTTCAAAAATCATCACTTCTACCACCACAACTTTTTCCACACCTGTTTCTTCCTATAATTTTTCCCTTCACATTCTAAGTCAACTGTTATCTCTCATGTCAACTCTACTCCTAATCCATCTCCTTGTCTGCATCTTCTCTCTTCAAACTCCAGTTTATTTTATATGCTGCTATCAGGTTAATCTTCCTAAAGCACAACTGTAATCATGTTATTTTTCTGTTCAATAACATTCCCACTTTTCCTGAATAAAACTCTAGCCTTCTTTTTCTAATATAGAAACCCCTGGTTCCAACGTCTTCCGTGATCCGTTAACCATAAATGGGTTCCAAAATTGTCAAAATATAGGTGAATGTATACTTTTCAGTCAACTCTTGTGACACTGAAAAGTCTCTTAAATAACAATATAAGAATTTTTACAAAGAAATCAATACTTACTATGATCTCTGGTTATTTTACTTAAAAGAACGTCATTTCTATATTTTATATATCCTTAAGGAAATATGCTAATAAAGGAATATTGTAGTAGAGTTGTTCCTATCAACATAAAATACCATAGTAGATTACACAACAAAAAGAATATGTCAAAAACTAAAATTTTGTTTATCTAATGCCCAGAAAAATTGGTTAATTTGGAAGGAAAAAAGACAATCATTTCGGTCTTTGATAGTGGCCAGGAGAACTATAAAACAAGACTGATTTCTTTCTAATAGAATGATTTGGCTGCACATGAGTAGAGTTTTTATTTCCTAGCCTAAGTGGCTTGGAAGATGGAAGCATTTTATCACCAGTTTAGAAAGTTGCTGAATTAGTAAAAATCCAAAATTATAGTCCATTTTAAGAGAAATACTGTTTATTAATGTCGTGCTATATGTGTAATAAATCAAACTGTCCCTGGCTTAATTGAATCAATAAGGAAAATATGGGACTAGCTTATCAGCTACTCTGCAAATATGGATATGAAAGTACTGAAAGATGTTTGAAAATTGTTTTCTCTCTTAACTGTTTTTAAATCTCCCATGACAACTGATTTATTCTATTAATTTGTACTATCTTGAAAATATCTGTAAAGCAAAAGATAAATTTCAATCCAAACTCAATGTCAGTGGTAAAAAGGGACTTCAAATAAATGAAGTTTTACCATATTTTAAGACAGGCAGGTTTATTAGAAAAACATTCATTTTATTATTTTTGCTTTGGTTAAATAAAAGTAAGGAGAGTAATTCTAGTTCTTAGTAACTAAAAGAGTGATTAAATACTAATTTCAAAATGGTAATTAAATTATTTATTATGTACTCCTTCCTCCCCTTGATTGCCTTCTTTATGTCTTCCATTTCATTTGATTCCACTCAGGATATTGATATATTGTGGTAGGAAATATACTTTTATTTCTAATATAATCAAATATAAAATCAAGAAGGAAACTCAAAACCATCATTAAATACATTATTGTTCTTTTTGTCACTCAAATTAGGTGGAAGAAAAGAGATCAAATATAAAAATTTTCTGTATTATTTTACCACACCTAGAACATGTCATATTTTACATTTAAAAGGGTTATTTTTTTTCTTTTAACAAAGTTGCTCATCTAATTAGTACTGAGAGACCATCTTGTCCCTGTTTCTTACTTTCTTGGTTTACAGGTAAAATTAAATTAGGCTAATTCCTTGGTGACACCAAATACTTAAAAATATTTAGGAATTGGTGTTGGTTTGTCTTGAATTCTGACAAACCAAAACCTCTATTTTTTAACCCCCTCCTACCACATACATGCA